>NC_141681.1:51856566-53056566 GCF_028749965.1 Puma concolor | reverse complement strand
TGGAGCTGAGACCAGGAGAATGGAAGGAGCGAGGCAGGAAAGGAGAGAACAGCATATGCAAAGGCCCAGTGCACTTAGAAGCCTCACAGCTATGAGAGAGCACCCTGCTCCCCCGACCCAGTCACAGCCATGAGGGGAAGGGAGGACTGGGCTAGGCTTGCACTGGCAAGCTGGGTGGATGAGTAATGAACTCAGGTCCAACAGAAAGGCTGGGAGATGGGAGTGGAGACCTAGGAGGACTTAGGCATGAAGGGGCATGGGGACTGGAGCCTGGGAAGGAAAGAGGGGCAGGTTTGTTCAGGGACTGGCAGTGGGAGGTCAGTGGGGGTCTCAGCTCTGCCCTGACCACCGAGGACAGGTGTGGCCTGGTCTGAATGTCAGGAGAACCTCGGGGAGGTGAGGGGTCTTGGTCCGTCTCTCTCCCTGGTTTCCTTTCTCTTTCCTGGTCTTAATTGTCTTCTTGTCTCTTTTTCCATCTCTGTCTCTATGTCTCCCTTTTCCATTTCTGTTCTGCTTCCTTCCCTCCCTCCCTCTGCATTTCTCTTGCTATGGGGCTGGTGGGGGTGCACAGAGGGGCTGATGTGGAGCCAGACCCCTCCCCACTTCCTGACTTGGCCTCTTGTCCCCTGTTCACAGACCCCAGCCTCCGGACTGTGACCGCCAGACTCACACCTGGTCCCGGTCCCTGCCTGGCCCCCTGACTTCAGGACCCCACCTCCTAAGGCCCCCAACGCAATGCCTACCTCCCTGGGGCCCCGCCGGGACATGGGGGCCTGAGCGCCCACTCGAGGGGCTCTCAAGGACAAAGACAAGGCCTCCAGGCCCCGCGCCCCACATCTGCCCTCACCTCTGCCTCGAACCCAAGCTGAGATCCTGGGCCTGGGTCTTCAGAAGGTGGTGGGTGGGGATCCCCCTGCCTCCAGGCTAGAGAAGGGACTGGAGGTGGGCTGGGGCTGTCAGGGAAGGAGGGTCAGCTGGATCCGACATTTGGGAGAGGCCCCCTCACCCTCCAGCCCACTCCCTCCCCTTCTCTGCCCTACCTCCCTTCACTGATGTCTTCTACTTTTTTTTTTTTTAATGATAAAGTCTTAAAAACAAAAAGCCACCGATCTGACTTCTTGTGTCTCTTTTGAGATTCAAATACTCATCAATTTGAAGCACCTGAATGACTATAATAATAATTGATACTCTCTCTCCCTCCCCACCCCCTCCCGCTCTCTCCGCCGCTCTCCTCCGGCGCTCCCACCCATGGCTTTGTGGTTTAAAACGCCAACTTCTTTTTTAGCTCGTTATTCTATAGGTTGGTATACTACACTCTGCTGGGCGGTTCTTGGCATTTCAAAACAGGGCTCTCCTGTGTAGCATGGCTGGCGACAGGTCAGCAAGGGGGCTCCGCTGGCTGGCAGCGAGGCCACAGGAGTGACTGGACCTCACGATGACATTGATGTGAAGGCGGTCTGGTTAACTGGACCCCAAAAGAGAACAGAAGGGCCCAAGGCCTCCTGACGCCCTGGCTTGTGTCTGACACCTGGTTATCTTGGCCACAAGTCTCAAGACCGGCCCGGATTCAAGGGAGGAGAAGCAGATTCCACCCCTTACAGGGCTGGGAAGGGGGGCTGCGAACTCACAGCACAAGCGATGGGGAGGAATGAAGAATTATGGCCGCTTTTGCATCCCTCTCCCACACTGTGGCTCACAGATGACTTTTCTTCGTCTGTCCCATGGGAGATAAATGCAGTTACCCAGAGCGGTCCTTGGAAACATGTATGGGTGGCCAACAGACCAGACTCCAGCCCAACGTGCCTGGGTTCAAATCCCGGCTCTGCCCCTTACCAGCCCCATGATACTCACTTGGAACACGCAGACCTGAGCTTGGAAACATGAGGCCCTCAGAGGCCATCTCAAACCACCACTCACTCAACACTCATCTTTTTTTTTTCTTAAGTTTATTTTTTTTTTAATTTTTAAAAATATTTTTATTGAGTTTTGCGAGACAGAGAGACAGAGTGAGAGCAGGGGAGGGGCAGAGAGAGAGAGAGAGAGACACAGAGTCTGAAGCAGGCTCCAGGCTCCGAGCTGTCAGCACAGAGCCCGACGCGGGGCTCGAACTCATGGTCCATGAGATCATGACCTGAGCAGAAGTTGGACACTTAGCTGACTAAGCCACTCAGGCGCCCCCTTATTTATTTATTTTGAGAGAGACAGAGTGTGCGTGTGTGTGTGTGCACGCGCGCGCTCACGTGTGTGAGCAGGGGAGGGGCAGAGAGAGACAGAGGGAGACAGAGAATCCCAGGCAGGCTCCCCGCTGTCAGCGCAGAGCCCCGTGCAGGGCTCGAACTCACCAACCGGGAGATCATGACCTGAGCGGAAACCAAGAGTCAGACGCTTCACCAACTGAGCTACCCAGGCGCCCCATCAATACTCATCTTCTACGATGCAGCAGCCTCTGGACCCTCGTGACGCAAGCAGGGAAACTGAGGCCCAGGGCCCCCAAGCCTGTTCTGTCTCAGGCCATGTTAGGCTTTGACCCACAGAGGCCTTGAGCCCCGACCAGGTGCTCAAGGGATCACATATCCCTCATGGGAATCTCAGCTGCCGTCAACTCCAGGATCTGACGATCCCGCCGATCCGGTCCCAAGACGCCATGGGGCTCAGTCGCAAATTGTAAGTTGCTTGGGTTTAGACCCTTGTTTGTGGAAAATAGCTCAGTGCCCCTTCCGGGCCTCTGTCCTGGCTCCTCCCTTTGCCCCGGATCACCTTCTCCACCCTCTCCACCTTCTCCACCTTCTCAGGCTGAGTCACCTGGGCAAAGATGCAGGAGAGGCCAAACCAAAGCACCCCCCTCCTGACTGCAGCCCCATCACTGCCCCATTTTGTTTCCTCCTACTGTCCCCTCCCTGGAATTCTCCCCGTCACTCGCCCGTTCACCTGGTGCCACCTCACAGCGAGTGCCCGGGGAACAGGTGGGGAGAACCGGCCTTGGAGACTCAGCTGCCTCCACCCTCATTGACTCAGGCCACCGTGGCCTCCTGGGTGCGCGGCCCTGCTCTCCGGGCCCGTCAGCAGGACCGCCGTCTTCAGGGGCTGGTGTCCTGGGGTGGGAGACCCCCAAAGGGTTGAGCAAATGAGCACATGACAGGAGGTTGGAAACAGTAGAGCAGGGTGGGGGTGGGGAGTTACCTGCTGCGAGCCGGGTGCCAGGCTCTGTTCTAGAAGCTTCATGCCTGCCAACCTGGCAGACCCTCACCGTGAAGGAAGTGCAACCACTTCCCCCATTTCCCAGATGAGGAAAGTGAGGTCCCCGAGAGGTGAGGTCACACGGCAGGGGACTGTGGATCTCCGTTCCAACCGGAGGCCTAGAAGCTCTGAAGCCTGTGCTCTACCTATGCCCCCACTGTGGCTCAGTGGGTCGAACGTCCCGCTCTTGATTTCCGCTCGGGTCACGGTCTCAGGGTTCAGGGGTTGAGCCCCATGACATCAAGCGCTATGTATGGCCCGCTTGGGGTTTTCTCTCTCTGCCTCACTCTCTCTGCTCCTTCCCTGCTTGCGCTCTTTCTCTCTCTCTCAAAATAAATAAACTTAAAATATATATGTGTGTGTATACACACACACACACACACACACATACATATATAATTCTAAGATTCTATGATTTTTAAAGGGGCTAATATGAACTATACTCTCTGTTAGATATTATTTGGGCCATTAAGATGAGTGTTTATCCTCCCCAAACTCCCCGGGACTGAAGTGGGACGGGTGAGGGACAGACAGCAGGAAGGACTTCCCGGCCCTCCTTTGAGGGCAGTGGGGGGAGGCGGCGGGGCCGGGCCAAGGCCTGAGGTCGGCTGCAAGGGGAGGCCTTGGGGGGGGGGGGCGATGGGGGAACTGGGGACGCAGGCGGGTGGGGGGAGGGGCAGCCCCCTCCCCCTCCTCCACCTGCTGGGCGACTGGAAATGCCTCTCGCTGAATCCTAATTAAACCAATTGGATGTGCCACCGGGGACGAGGGAAACTGGGCGGGAGGTTAATTGTAACTAAAAATACCTCCCCCGTTTCCTGGGGCGAGGAGGCAGCGGCCGCCGGGGCCGGGGAGGTTGGGGCCGGGCGGGCGTCCGGAGTGGGACGGGCCCGGGAGGTGGGGACCCCGCGTGCCGCCGGGTGGCGGGGCTCGGGCGCGTGCGGCTGGGGGAGGGCGGTCGGCACGGCGCGCGTCCGCGGCTGAGCCTGTCACCGCGCGGCGCGCGCGTGTCCCTGAGGAACGGCTGGGTCCCTGGCTGTGTCTGTCACGCTGGGCCTCGGTAGCCGTCGCGCGATCGGGATTACGAGACGCTGGGCGTCGCTACCCGAGTCTCGGCGGGATTGTGTGGCAAAGCGGGTCTTCTTTACAACCGGGGGCCGCTTCGTAGGAGTCCGTGGCGGTGTCTCCGTATGTGTGGCTTTGTAGCGTCTTGTGAGCTGTGTGTCCGGGACAGCAGGACTCTGGGTCATCCCGCTCGGGTCCCCGTGAATGTGGGGCAGGCAGTGAGCCTGGGCTCCCTCCAGAGGGCGCCGGGGAGCCACGGAAAGCTGTTTGTTTGCAACCGCTTTATTGGAATAAAATTCAGTGCCATAAAACCCTTCCATTTAAAGCGTGCGGTTCGATGGCTTTCCTAAATTCACAGAGTTGTGCAGCCATCACCTTAATCAACTGGGCAACATTTGCATTAATCCCCAAAAGAAACCTTCTACCCCTTACCAGCCGCACCCCTCCACCCTAACTCCCAAGCCACTTTCTGGCTCGATGGGTTTGTCGGTTCCGGGCATTTCAGAGAAATGAAATCATACAGTATATGGTCTTTTGTGTCTGGCTTCTTTCACTCGAGATCGTGTTTTCGGGCTCATCTATGTTGTAGCGTGAGTCAGTGCTTTGTTCCTTTTTATGGCTGAATATTATTCCATTGTCTTGGAAGGATTTTTTTTTTTTTAATTGAAATGAGGTTATTAACCTATTTTTTAAGTTTATTTATTTTGAGAGAGAGAGAGAAACAGAGCACATGAGTGGGCAGAGGGGGAGAGGGAGGGAGAAAGAATCCCAAGCAGGCTCCACACTGTCAGCACGGAGGCTGATGTGGGACTCGAGCCCACAAACTGTGAGATCGTGACCTGAGCTGAAGTCAAGAGCCTGGCGCTTAACTGACTGAGCCACCCAGGCGCCCCTGTCTTGGAAGGATTTTGAGCACAGAAAGGACAGAATCGGGTTTGTGCTTTGCCTGGGCTGCCACGCAGAGGGTGGATTATGGGGGGTGGGGGGTGATAAGAGTTGGGTCGAGTCCCCCGAAAAAGATACAGTGAAGTCTTAATTCCAGGACCTGTGAATGTGACCTTATTTGGAAACAGGGTCTTGGCAGATATGACCCAGTTAAGATGAAGTCATAGGGTGGGAGAAAATGAAAAGGCTTGACTTGGGGGAAATATTGTGACAAATATATATGTGACATATATAAAGGACTATATGTATCAACCATATATTAAAAAAAATTTTTATTAAGTAAACCACCCCATGTGGGGCTCGAACTCACAACCTCCAGATCAAAAGCCACACGCTCTACCAACTGAGGCAGCCAGGCACCCCTATAAACTATATACATAATATAAATAATTCTTTCAAGTCAAGAAGATGATTCCTTTTTATTTTTTTATTTTTATTTTTTTAATTTTTTTTTTCAACGTTTATTTATTTTTGGGACAGAGAGAGACAGAGCATGAGCAGGGGAGGGGCAGAGAGAGAGGGAGACACAGAATCGGAAACAGGCTCCAGGCTCCGAGCCATCAGCCCAGAGCCTGACGCGGGGCTCGAACTCACGGACCGCAAGATCGTGACCTGGCTGAAGTCGGACGCTTAACCGACTGCGCCACCCAGGCGCCCCAGATGATTCCTTTTTAAGAGTCAAAATACAGGGGGCTCCTGGGTGGCTCAGTCGGTTAAGCATCAGACGCTCGGTTTCGGCTCAGGTCTTGATCTCACGGTTCATGGGTTTGAGCCCCGCACTGGGCTCTGCGCTGGCAGTGGAGAGCCTGCTTGGGATTCTCTGTCTCCCTCTCTCTATGTCCCTCCCCTGCTTGAGCTCTCTCTCACTCTCTCAAAATACATAAATATACATTTTTTTAAAATTTTTTTTTTCAACGTTTATTTATTTTTGGGACAGAGAGAGACAGAGCATGAACGGGTGAGGGGCAGAGAGAGAGGGAGACACAGAATCGGAAACAGGCTCCAGGCTCTGAGCCATCAGCCCAGAGCCCGACGGGGGGCTCGAACTCACGGACCGCGAGATCATGACCTGGCTGAAGTCGGACGCTTAACCGACTGTGCCACCCAGGCGCCCCAATATACATTTTTTAAAAAGAGTCAAAATACTGAATATAAGTTACAAAAAGTAGACCAACAAACGGCTCCTAAGCCCGCGAAAAGATACTCAACATCATCAGCCATCATGGAAGTGTAATCACAATCACAATAAATATCGCAATAATTACCATTAGCCTGGCTGATGAAAGCTCTCATACATGGCTGGGAGGCGCACACGTTGGCAAGACAGCTTTGGAAGACAACTGCAAAGAACCTACTAAAACGGAACCCACGTGCGTCCCGGGACCCAGTGACTCCACTCCTGGGCGCGTACTGCACAGAACTCCACACGTGTGTTCACCAAAAGCCACACGGACCATGTGGTCGTAGCAGCATTAGCTGTAACTGGACCCCGGCCAACTGGCCATCAACAAAAGAATAAATTAAACAAAGCGTGATGAATTCATACAACAGAATGAATACACCACAGCCCCACACAACATAATGTCAGCCAAAGAAGCCAGACACAGGAGGGTCCATTGTTATGAGGTTCTAGAACGGGCAACACTAGGTGATGATGTTAGAGGTCAGAGCGCTGGTCACCCCAGGGGCCTGCGCTGGGGTGGGGAGTGCAAGCCAGCTGCCGGGGGGGGGGGGGGGGGGGCTGGTCACGGTCTGGTTCTCTGGATGGTGACACACACATGTTTCGCTTCCTGGGGAATTTCACCAAGCTGTTCACTTATGACTTGAGCGCTTTTCTGTATGTTATGCTTCAAGGAAAGTTTTAAAAGGTCATTGAGTGAGTGCACACCCACCTTGCATTTTGAAAGATGCTGCGAGATCGAGGTTGTATGAATTCCCCTCAAGGCGGCTGCAAGTTCCTGTTCGCGCACATCCTAGACAGCAGTGAGCATCGTCAATCTTTTTAATCTGGGCCAATCTGGTGGGTGCAAAGCGGTGTCTCCGTGAGGTTTATTTCCTGCGGTTTTGAGAATGTCCAAGCCACAGCCCCCCACCTGGAGTTTTTGTGCGCATTTTGGAACAGACCTAACGCCCCAGATTAACGGATGATAAGAACTTCTGTTCAAGGCCATCAAATTCACCCTTAAGGGGCTGTGACCCCTGGCTCTTCAATTCAGACAAATGCCCTGGTGGCCATATCTGGGCATTAACAGTCTTTTCCCTTCTTCCAGCAGGTTCCCTCAGACTCACCCCGTAGAACGGTTTTATTGGGTCAGAGCCCAGGGGATGCTTAAGTCTTTTTGGCAGACATTGGGTGGCTTCCATTTTTAGCAACGCACCCCCCCCCCCACTACACACACACACACACATAAAAAGAACTCTGTTTCTTGCCAATAGGACATTAATTTTATGTTTTAATATGAAACAAGGAGGAAAAGCAGGAACAATCCTGACAAGCTGTAATGTTCTGGGGACATTTGGCTGTCCAGTGGGTGGGAAAAGCTCTGATGTTAGGTTCTCCCATAAACCATTTATCTTCC
Source organism: Puma concolor (assembly GCF_028749965.1). NCBI lineage: Eukaryota > Metazoa > Chordata > Mammalia > Carnivora > Felidae > Puma > Puma concolor. Next base: position 53,048,740 of record NC_141681.1, on the reverse strand, counting down.
TATTTTAATACCTTGCGTCAGGGAAGGTATTCTCAGGGGCCATAACAGAAGAGAGCTTTGACCACCAAAAACTGAAAAAAAGTTGAGTAAAGTCACCATAAAGCCAAAAGACAAGCAGCAGACTGAGAGAAATGTTTGTAACATCAATAAGCTTAAGACCAAGCATATATAAAGAGCTACAACAAACCAATAACAAAATGACAAAGAGTTTAGGATTTGAACCAGCACAGAAGAGAAAATACAAATGGCTCAGATGCTTGGGCTCACTGGCAATCAGGGGAATAAAAATAATGTAAGCCAGTACAGCATGTATGGAAGGACAGGTAGGAGAATCTATCAAATGACCTATAAAAACGTACTTTCTGGGGCGCCTGGGTGGCTCAGTCAGTTGAGCGGCCAACTTCAGCTCAGGTCACGATCTCACGGGCCGTGAGTTCGAGCCCCGCGTCGGGCTCTGGGCTGATGGCTCAGAGCCTGGAGCCTGTTTCAGATTCTGTGTCTCCCTCTCTCTGACCCTCCCCCATTCATGCTCAGTCTCTCTCTGTCTCAAAAATAAATAAACGTTAAAAAAAAAAATTAAAAACGTACTTTCTGGGGGAACCTGGGTGGCTCAGTCAACTGAACACCTGACTCTTGATTTCAGCTCAGGTCATGATCCCAGGGTCGTGGGATCGAGTCCCGCATTGGGCTCTGTGCTAAGTACGGAGTCTGCTTAAGATTCTCTCTCTCTGTCTCTCCCTCTGCCCCTCCCTCCCGCTTATACTCTAAAATAAAAATAAAAATAAATCATTTAAAAACTGTACCTTCTCTTGGACCAGTGATTCTACCTCTAGGAATGTATCCTACAGATGCACATGTATCTGGAAATGACACACATACAAGAATATTCATGACAGCTTTTTTATAGGAGCAAAAGATTGAGAACAGCTTAAATGTCTCTGCATATAGGCCTGGTTAGATAAATGTTTGGCACATCCATGTAACGGGCCAGTAGACAGCCAGGCAAAACAAATCAGCCGGCTCTGTATCAACACAAAACCATCTCCTAGAACAGTGCCTGGCACATAGTAGGGACCATTGAGCGTTTGCCAGAGCACAATGCATGCACTTTCTCTGGAAAGATGACAGAAATGGACAGAAATGTAGATGGTTAAAAAGGAGTGGAACCTTGCAGTCTGTGCCAGGGATTCCTCGCAGATGCTCTTTCCCTTCCGACCCCTGATCGCACTCCTGGGAACGTGCCCTAAGCAAAGGCCGGAAGTCTGGGGGGAGGCCCGATGCCGAGGCAGGTCGGCCCGAGTGCCGTGCGGAATGGACGGAAACGCGGTAATGGACGTGGGCAGGCCCGGCCGCTCCGGGAGGAAGCCTCCGCGGCCGCTACCCGAGGGGTCGGGCGCACGAGTAACGACCGGGACGTGTTTACGTCAGACGCTTTGTGCAAAGACGCAAACGGGATCTGCCGCCGTCCCCGCCCCAGCGCCCGGTTCCCGCGGGCGCGGGGACTCCGGGGGGTGCTCTCTCCTCGCTACTCTCTTTTTCCAGCCTCCCCGAATCTTCTATCGTGGAGAAAGCCTTTTTAAAAATAGGAATTCGTGAGGCCCCAGAGCGGTTTCCTCGATTGGTTAAGCGTCCACTCTGGATCTTGGCTCCGGTTTTGATCCTAGGGTTGGGAGCTCAGGCCCTGCCCTGGGCTCCGCCCTGGATGTGAAGCCTACTTAAAAGCAAAAGCAAAAAAGGAATTCAGATGCGGACAAAGAATCCTCCATATGTAGGAAGCTGTGTGCTGTTGGCTCTGCTTGATTAAGAAGGGACGCAGAAATCATCCAAATACAGAACAGTAGGAAACGGGTTTTTACAAGCAGTGTGTCTACACTTGGGAGGTTTCACCGCCATCTTTAAAAGGCAGCTTTTGGACAAATTTTTAATGAGCTGGGGAAACACTGATGATCCGTCTCAGAACTGTCAAATGGGCCAAGGGCACAGTAGCACCTCGACCAGTTTGAAAACGTCTGGAGACACATACACAGAGAAAGGCGCGTGGAGATTGTGCCCCTGAAGGTGAATCACGGTGGATTCTTCCCTCCTTCCCTACATCGCTTTTCTGTACTTTCTCCGGGTCCTCCCGGGCTCCTCACTGCAGGGGACGCCGGGTGGGCCCGACCGACCTCTGCACCCCTGGCAGCAGAGGCTGGAAGCAGCGACTGGTCTCCCGGCCGCCCCCGCAGCCGCCTTCTGGAGAGAGCAGGCTCCCGCGGGTGGACTCCCTCCAGACCCGTGGGCGGCAGAGGAGACCCCCCGGGTCACGGCCAGGACCGGGCGTCCTCGAACCCAACGGTCCTGGCAGCGGCCTCGGAGGGTTCTGTACTGTCGTCCTGGGTGTCACTCTGGAGCACGCGGCCCAGATCCGCGGCTCCAGCCTCCCACGGTGTTATAAATACCCGATCATCCCCACCACTGTGTTAAATCTCTTCCTGCTTAAAACACCTGCAGCGGCTTCTATTTAGGCTCTGACCCCTGCCCCCCACAAGCGTGCATTGCTCGTGCATTGCTCTTACACTCCGGGGCGGGCCGAGGGCACAGGGTGCTGAAATTTGTCCCGTGCACTTGTTTTTTACCGTGGTGAATCACACTGATTGTTTTTCAAGTGTTAAATCGACGCTGCATTCCTAGAACAAACCCCACTTGGCCAGGATGTGCTTTACTGTGCTTTCTATAAACCGCTGCGTAGGAGTCGCTAAACTTTTACCGAGGATTTGGTGGCTGTGTTTGTACAGGATACCCTAGTTTGCTTTTCTTTTTAAAAATTTTTTTTACTGTCTTTATTTTTGAGAGAGAGAGAGAGAGAGGTGTTGGGGGCAGAGAAGGAGACACAGAATTTGAAGCAGGTTCCAGGCTCTGAGCTATCAGCACAGAGCCTGATGCAGGGCCCGAATTCAAGGACTGCAAGACCACAACCTGAGCCAAAGTCGGATGCTCAACCGGCTGAGCCCCCAGGCACCCCGGCAGTCTGCGCCCTTCAAGACGTTTCTCCCTTTCAACGGAGCCGCAGGATTTACCAGCATCAAGTGGTTCACCGCATTTCCCAATCGTTCTCATGTGTGTGGCGGTGTGGGGCTGGGGGCCCCAGGGGACAAGGGAGAACGGCCATGGACCCCGCAGCGGGAATGGCCCCGGTGACGGTGCGGGACGCGCGAGCCCACGTCAACACCGACACCCCCACCCCCGGCCCAGCTCTCAAAGTGACGGACGTGCGGACGGACACGCAGGCCTCCCTGGTCTGAGAAAAAGCCGGGCCATGGGGCCAGGGGAGAGCAGCAGCCGTGGGGAGGCCAAGGTCCTCTACCTGGGATCCGGAGGCCCTGCTGGGTCTTACCCGCCCGCACCTGCCCCAGGATGCCTCAGAGGGCCCGAGGCAGCGGGAGGGAGGAGAGCCAGAGCGACCCAGGGGACGACCGGGGGCAGCTGCCACTTTCCAGACAGGCGGGCGGGAGCAGGCTCCAAGGTCAGAGTCAGCACAGGAGACTTTATTCACGTATGTGCACCCCTCCTGGCCGGGCTGGGCCAGACCCTGCGGCTCGGAGCTGAGGCCGCGGGTTCGGGCGGGAGTCCCAGGGTCCCTGGGGTCCCTGGCTCACACGTGCTGCCGCCGGTGCCGCAGAACCTCCGTGGGTGTGAACAGGAAGTCCTTCTGGCAGGCCGCGCAGTGGTAGGGCTTCTGCAGGACGGACGCCTTCTGGAGGGGCTCGGGGGTGGCCTCCTCAGCCCCTGAGAGAGAGGGGGAGGGAGGCTGTGGGGGGGTTGCTCTGCCGAGCGCTCCCCACCCAAATCCCAGGCACCCGCAGGGCTCAGGCTTCCCCTCCCCACCGCCATCCCAGCCTCTGAGGAATCTGGCTCTGCCTCCTGCGGGAAGCCTTCCTCAATTAATACACACACAGGCAAGCCTGAACGCTGTGTCCCACGGGGTGAGTGACTGAGACAGACAGACAGAGCCCTGGGGTGGTGACCATGGGGCCCCTCCGCCGTCTCCCCGACCAGCCCCGTGTGTGGTGCATGCGGCAGACACGGCGTCGGGGTCCGCCCGCTGTGGCATCCCCTGGGGTGACAACAGGGTGGGTGTGGCCGAGACAGAGACAGCTGGACAGAGAAAAGAGCAAGAGACACAGTGGCGAGGGACAGAGGAACACAAAGAGGCAGACCAGGGTCGGCACCACAGGGACTGAAAAGAGACGGACACAAAGAAATGAGGAAGAGCGTTCCAGATCCTCCCCGTCCCGGGCTCGGGGTCTCTGGGACAAAGCCTGTATGTGGCACCGACCAGGACTACAGTCACCGGTCCCCAGATGTCCAGTGAACGAACGCCTGGGCTCACGGGAAACGGCCGTGGGGTGGGTGGATGGGTGTCCCGGCCCGTCCCCCCATCCTCACCTGGGGGACCGTCCTGTGGGGCCTCGGGGCAAGTGTTCTCGTGCGCAATGCGCTCCAAGGGCGTCAGGGGCACGTGCAGGCCGCAGTGGGGGCAGGTCCAGAAGGTACGGAGACAGTCGCTGTACAGGTCCGTGTCGCTCTGAGGCAGGAAGGCTGCGTCGGGACTCGGCCCCTTGCCCAGCTGGCCGCCACCAGCCTGGGACCCGTCCCGGGGTTGCCCCCACCCCGGGGTTGGCAGGCCTCGTCCTGAAAGCACATCCTTGCACCAAGTGGGGGCGTGGCTGGTGGGGAGGCAGGGACTCCCTTGAATCCCATCTTCGGGGGCTGGGGGGTGGGGCGGTGAGGGGCCAGGGTGGGGTCCACGTTTACCGTGAGGCAGTTGTAGGTGAGGAAGTCAGTGACTGCGTAGCCCCCTTTGGTGGGGTGAGGGGACAAGGCAGAGCTACCAAAGAGGCCGGGAAGACTGGGCATGGCTGTGATGGTCTGGGGTCCCACATAGAGGTTCTGGACTTCCAGCCCCGTGAGCCGCCGGAGGCTGTAGGGGACCTGGGGAAGGAAAGACAGGACAGAGGGGTGACAGACCCAGGGAGACGTTGTTAGGGCACCTGGATCCAGCCGTACCTGAAATCTGACCCTGGACGGTTCAGTTACGGGGCCAACTGCTTAGCCCAATCACAACAGGGTCTCAGACACTCTGGATCAGGGGCTTGTCTAAAACATGCCCCGATGCCCCGGGCCCCTCCTGTGCTCCCTGTCACTTGTGGGACCACAGCCAGACCTTCCATCCGGCCACCTTGCCCGTCCTCGCCGGCACGCCGGTCTGTTCCCCTCGCCCTGGCTCACTGGGCCTGCGGCGCCTCCAGGAAGTCACCCTGGTTCACACCGTCGTCTCCACCCCATCCACACAGGGTAGAATCAGGAGCGATTCGCAACTCCCGGCTTAAGGGGTGGGGAACTGAACTCAAATCCGCTCCGCCCGATTCTTCCCATGCTCCTCTGTGGACAGACAGCTACGGACAGCTTCCCTGGCACGTCCTGCACACCCTTAACCGCTAACGAGGGGCAACACACACAGCATAAGCCTGTGTTGATGAATTGGGAGGGAGGGACCTGCAGGGGTGAACAGCGGAGCCAGGCTCCTGGGGTCAAATCCGGGCCCTACCCCTTACCAGCTGTGTGACCTTGGGCTCATCCTCAACTTGTCTGGTTTGGAAACCCGCAAATGTGCGACCCCTTAGCGAGCTAGAAGCCAGGCCTTCTGGATTCCGGATCCCTGGGGCGGGCACCCCTCTGGCCAAGGTGGGGCGTGGCCCCCCCGGGGGTGGGCGGGGCAGGTACCTTGGAGGCCGTGAACTTCAGCAGCTCCCTGCTCAGGTCGGCCACCTCCTTGCGGGCGACCGGATCCTCCTCCTCCTCCTCTTCTTGGTCCACCTCCGGCCGCCGCTGCTGGGCCTGACGCGCCAGCTGCCGGTCCAGGGCACTTTCCCAGCGGGCACGGAGCCGCACGGAAGCTGCCAGAAGCCGGACGGCACTCTCACTGTCCGCAAGCTGGAGCTCCAGCCAGCCATCAGCCACCAGGCGCGAGCAGTCACCGTTGGTGTCCAGGGACCGGCTGAACAGCAAGAGAGACTGGAAGCGAGAGGACCGCAAGACAGACAGTGGGCATCCACCCTCGCAGCAAACACATACTGCTCGCCTACTCTGTGCCAGGACCCCTTCCAGGTTCGGCTGTGAGTGAGACAAGAGTCCCCGCCCCCACGGAGCAGACGGTCTACTTGGAAAACCGCGGCACCAAGACCAAAGCGGAAACTGCCATTCGTTCTAAGGAGTCAGGACTGCCATCCCGCGTCGGAGGCAGACGGCTGAGGGAAAGCGCGTCTCCGCTGGGCTGAGCTTACACGCGTGGATGCCTCTGTCCACACTCATCAGCGTACCTGCCGTGTGCACGTGTCATCCTACACAAGCTTCATCCTCAAAACATACAAACAGGGGCGGCTGGGTGGCTCAGTCGGTTAAGCGCTCGACTTTGGCTCAGGTCATGATCTCGCAGTCTGTGAGTTCGAGCCCCGTGTCGGGCTCTCTGCTGTCAGCACAGAGCCTGTTTTGGATCCTCTGACCCCAATCTCTCTGCCCCTCCCCCACTGATGCTCGCTCTCTCAAAAATAAATTAGCATTAAGAAAGGAAGGAAGGAAGGAAAGAAGAAAGAAAGAAAGAGGAAGGAAGGAAGAAAAGAAAGAAAGAAAGAGGAAGGAAGGAAGAAAAGAAAGAAAGAAAGAAAGAAAGAAAGGAAAGAAAGAAAGAAAGAAAGAAAGAAAGAAAGAAAGAAAGAAAGAAAGAAAGAAAGAAAGAAAGAAAAAAACGAAGAAAGAAAGAAACCAATCGTACAGAGGAGAGACAATGGCCAGGCAGCATCGCAGCCAGTAAATGTTTGCTTCCTCCCAGAAGTCCGCTAACTGCCACCACTCTGTCCCCTTACAGCTTTGTTCTTTCTTTCTGGCGCGGATAGGAGAATCTGGTGTTATGGTTTCTATTTATTTGTGTTTCTGTTTGTCGTCTGCCTCCCCCACTCATACAGGCGCCCCATGGACACAGGCAGTTTTGCGGATTCTGATCACGACTGAACCCCCAGCACCTAGAACAGTAATCGGCACCTGGTGCGAGGCACTTGCTCAAGAAACATCTGAGCGAATACACAACTGGACAGGTCAGAGTCAGCTCTCACGGGGTGGGTGGAAATCGCAGTGCCCACAAAATCCCCTGAGGCTCGGGGAGCCTCAAGGGTTTCTCTCTTCCCTCTACATTCCCTGGGATCGAAGCGAGGGATCCTGGGAACGGGGACGCCCATCTGGGGGGCACGGGAGGCATCGTCGCGCGGCCCTGGAGCTCTGGCTCGGCCGCCTGCTCGCTGTGTGGCTCAGGCAAGCGACATGCCCCCCTCGCCCCCTGAGCCTCATCTCCCCCATAAAGTGAGAATCACGGCTGGCCTAGAACCACAGGGTGGCACGGAGAACTCACGAGGCGTGGCCGCTAAGGCTGGCAGGACTCTCACTTCCTGGCTGCAGATGCACACACACACGAACCTATCTGCAACCTAAGCATGTCCTCCGTGGCCACCCCCTCCCGCCTGGATGACTGCAGTCACTTCCCTGCTGGGCTCCCCGCTTCTGCCTGGCAGACTCTGATCCAGCTCTGTTTGAACCTTCCCCCGGGGTGGGGGCTCCAGTCTCCCCTACCTCTCTGACCTCCTCTCTCTGATCCCATCTCCAGCCATTCTCCCCTTCACCAACACTGGTCCAGCTGTTCCCTGGGCCTGGCGGGTATGTGTGGGCCTCAGGGCCTTTGCACTCGCTGTTCCCTGTAAGACACTCTTCTCCCGAAGCATCCCGTGGCTCCTTCCCTCCCTTATTCCAGGTCTTGGTGCAATAGCACCTTCTCAGCGAGGCCCACCCTGCTCACCTTTTTTCGTACAACAGCCTGTCCCCCACCCTCACCCTGCCCCTCCCCAATCCCCTTACCCCATTCTTCTCATTTTCCCCAAGTACTTCTCACCCGCTAACAGCATGCAATGCTTTACAGTCCTTACTGCCACCCTACCCTGCTGGATGTGCGCTCTGGGAGAGCAAGGACTGGGCTCGTCTTGTTCACCGCCGTCATGCCAGTGCCTTCGACGGCTCCCGACACACAGCAGGCGCTCGGCAAGTATTTATCCAGCACAGGAATGCAGAGCCGGCTGGGGGAAGGCGGCTCTGCAGGCCCATCCCAGCCTCCTGCCCTGGGTACACGGTCATCGAACCCGGGAGCTGGGGCGCGTGGGGCCGGGACGCACCTGGAGCGCGGGGATGCGGACGCAGTTCACCAGGTAGGCCTTGTTGGTCTCCAGCAGGGAGACGAAGGTGAGGAGCTGGTGCCTGCTGCTCAGCTTGTCCTTGTCGTCTGGAACGGTCAGGACAACAGCTCAGGGCGCCCCTGCCACCGGATGTCCCACCCACAGCCCCCCACCCCTGCACTGGTCTGTTCCCCAGGGGCTGCCGGTCCCACCGGGGCATTTACACACCCGTATAAAACACACATTCACGCAGGGCGCCTGGGGGCTCAGCCAGTTAAGCGTCCGACTCTGGACCTTGGCTCAGTCATGATCGCACGGTTCGTGGGATCGAGCCCCGCGTCGGGCCCTGTGGTGACAGTGTGGAGCCCGCTTGGGATTCTCTGTCTCCCTGTTTCTCTCCCCTCTCCTGCTCTGTCTCTCAAAAATAAACAAACTTTAAAAAAAAAAAAAAAAGTTTATTTATTTATTTAGAGAAGGAGAGAAAGAGAGCCCGAGCGGGGAGGGGCAGAGACAAGAGGGGAGAGAGAATCCCAAGCAGGCTCTGTGCCGTCAGCGCAGAGCCCAGTGCAGGACTTGAACCCACGAACCGTGAGCCCATGACCTGAGCCAAAACCAAGGGTTGGATGCTTAACTGACTGAGCCACCCAGGAGACCCAAAAATAAACTCTTTAAAAAAATATATATGCTCATGTGTATAAAGTGTCTGTGACTTACTGGCAAATACTTTGTCATAATGAATATGACTTTCACTGCGCGTTATTCAATGTTAAGAAATACTAGGGTTTTTTTGTTTTTGTTTTTTAAAGAAATACCGTTAATTTCATTAGGAGTGACAGTGGCATCGTAATACTGCAAAAAATCAGTCATTATTTTAATCATTTCTAAATGATATGATGTCTGGGATTTGCTGTACAATGCTCCAGCAAAAAGAAAAAAGTGAGGGGCACCTGGGTGGCTCAGTCGGTTAAGTGTCCGACTTCAGCTCAGGTCCTGATCTCACAGTCCGTGGGTTCGAGCCCCGCATCGGGCTCTGCGCTGACAGCTCAGAGCCTGGAGCCTGTTTCAGATTCTGTGTCTCCCTCTCTCTCTGCCCCTCCCCTACTCAGGCTCTGTCTCTGTCTCAAAAATAAATAAACATTTTTAAAAATTTTTTAAAAAGAAAAGAAAAAAGTGAGGTGATGTAGACATAGGTGGCCAGACGGCGGCTACAGAGGCTGGATGAAGGTACTGAGGGCTCGTCCTATTCTACCTGTGTGACATCTGGATTTTCAAAATTAAAAATCAAAGGAGAACAACAATGGAGCAGGAAGAGGGTTGAGGGACCAGGGATTTACAAGCAGTAAAAGGCTTAAGAGACAAGTTGCAAATTCTACCTTAGATGCGTCCCGTTCTAACCCTGACCTTTCCAGGTTAGCATGTTGTGATACCGTATGGTACTTTCTTCACAGACAAGGAGAGAGATGGATTGTGCCCCAGAGTTCACACAGAGCGCGCGGCTATACCACGGCCATCGGGAGAGCAAACGTTCCACACCGAACGTTCTGCAGGGTCCCCGCCCGGCCTGGCTGAAGCCTCGCTGAGGCGGCTCCTGGGGCTGAATGCCAGAATGCTGCCCCTGTGCCCACAGGGCCTGAGGGAAACCCCTGGGCAGGACTGAGCCGGGAGAACACAGAGCTCAGAGGACAGGTGCCGCCTACTCGCTAAAAGCTCTGGCCTGGGGAGTGGCCTCAGACCCCCATCGGCCACCCCCTCCCCACCCCACCCCTCCGTGGGGAGGGCGGGGCTCAGTGTGGCAGCGGACTGGCCAAGGTCACCCAGCGAGGTCTGGCTCTTGGGACCTCCATGCCTGCAGGTCCTGTGACAACAGCCCCAGCGAAGGCAGAATGTCGGGGGAGAAAGGGGGTAACCCCAGATAGTGAGGGGCACCCTGACGTCACCGTCTCCGCTCCTCACATCCCAAAGGGTTTCCCCCTCACCACCCAGACTCACGGTACCTCGGCTCCCTTCACCGTCCCCGGCCTCTTGCTCCTGCGTGTGCAGAACCTCCGGGCTGCTGGCAAAGACGGAAGTGGGGTGCGGCACGGTGCCCTGCTTGGACTGGGTGTGGAAAATCTGGAGGGGCCAAAGGCAGACGCCAGGTGACAGAGGCCCTCGGACTCTCCACCGCCCAGAACCCTTCTCCCTCCAGCTCTTTGCCAGATTCCCCCATCCGTGTCTCCCCTCGAAGTCCCCTCCTCCAGGAAGCTTTCCCTGACTGCAGCCCAGGCTGGCCAGACACCCCCCCATGTCCCCCGATCCCGACCGCAAGCACCCTGGGTCACGCGTCCAGGCACAGATCTGCCCCCACACGCTGGCCTGGAGGCCACGAGGGCAGGGCCAGGACTGTTTCCGTATCTCTGAGTCCCCGGCACGGAGCGGGGCAGGGAGGGCCTGCTGAATGACAAAACCCACGTGGGGCCGGCGAGCAAGTGGAGGCCCACCTGGTCCGAGTCCTTGCGGCTGCTGTTGAATGGGTCCGGAACTGCAAGCTGGGGGTAGAGGCCCCGGCCCAGCACCAGCTTGAGCAGGGCCACCTGGTCCCGCGTCAGGTCCTGGGCCGAGGTGGTGGCCGCCTGCAGCTGATCCAGGCTGTGCCGCAGCTTAAACTTCACATCCTGGCGGGAACACGGGGGAAGGCGGGTTCCTGGGGGCCCCATCCCGATACCCACACGGCTCGTACAAGGCTACGTGGACCCGAGGGTCCCGCGGATGGCGGTGGCCCGCTCCCGTCCGCGAGACCCTGGCTCCGGAGGGGAGGACAGGGCCCCCCTCTGCTCGAGTCCGCCCTGCCTGCCGCCCCAGGCTCCAGAACAGGCCCCCGGCGCCCACCTGGATGTCCACGCTGTCGCCGGCCCCCGGGTCCTCTTCGCTGGAGCAGCCGCCCGGGTCCTCCTGCAGCCGCAGCACCTTGCGCCTGTGTCCCCCGCCCTCCTCGTGCCGGCGCTTCAGCTGGTACAGTGCCCGGCGCTCCTGGCGCTGCCGCAGCCGGCTGTAGCTGTCCCCCGGCTTCGGGGCCCGGGCCCTGGCCAGCAGCCCGTGGTCCTCCAGCAGCTCCTGGGGGCGGCGGGGCCCGGGTGAGCGACGCGGGGCGGGCCGGTGGGCGCTGGACCCAGACGCGGGTTCCGGCCTGGGGCCCGCCACTCGCCGGCCCCTCTGTTTCGGAGGACGCGGACGTCGTGTGCACGTGTGACAGAGAGAGACGAGGACCCCCGCCCTCTGCTACTCTCTCGGGGTCTGCGTGCCCACAAAAGCGGAACCGCTGCTCTGGAAAGCCAGTGATGCTGGCAGATGCTGAGAATGGTCAGAACGTCAGCGGTCCCCAACAGGGGGACTTCTGAAATTGCATGGCAGGCCCCGGTCGGGTGACCACCCGCTCCGGGCCTCGACATGCCCAAGTTCAACCACAAGGAGCGCGTCACGCCGGCGAGTCTTACTTGACTTTCCCCCGCGGCACCTGCACGCCCACCGAAAGGCACGGCGAGGTGCCCGTGGAACAGTCGCGACACAGGCAGGCTGCGGGACCACGGAGTAAACGTGGCAAAGGCTCACGTGGCACCTGTGCGCCAGGCCCTGTTCTAAACGCTCTACGCGTCTTAACCCACTTAATCCTCACAGGACGGCTGTCATTGTCCCCCTTTCCTCATGACAGTGGAGGCCCTGAGCCGCGTGGCACTGGGATCTGCCGCCGGGACGTCCACGCGGAGCTGGTGCCCCGCCCATCCCCCCACGCGGCCTCCCAGAGCTCAGCCTACGTGGCAAGCTGGGCCCCCCTCCCCCGCCCCCGCTCTAGATGGCCAAGTTCCACACGAGGAGGGAGCGTGTGACCGCCGACCCTGGCCACTCCTCCAGGAAGCCCTCCTGGATTTCTACCCCTTAGACCCACCCAGGCCACCCCACATCTGAGTGTCTGATGGCGGGGGAGGTGGGGGCGGGGTGCAGGGAGGGACTCCGCTCCATCAGAGAAGAGAGGCTGTGCCACGGAGCATGCTCACACGTGCTCACTCTGCACCCTTTCCCCGGCCCCGCCAGGTTTGTTGCTGGCCCCCACCCAACCCTCCCCCGGTCCTGAGCCTCACCTTGAACTGGCGCCGTACGTTGGCCATCTCGTACAGCCGATGCTCCTCTATGCACCGGTGGCGGCACCACTTGCGTGAGCTCCTGCTCCGTTCGGATTTCACCTGGTGCAGGTCAGAAACCAGGGCGTCTGGGCCTATCCAGCTGGGGGAGGGTGCAGGGGCTGACCCACCGCCCAGACGCCCCCAGCACGGGCCCAGACACCAGCCCGCTGGGAGAGTATGAGGCAGGTGGAGATCTGTCAGGCCTCCCTCAAGGACACCTGCTCTCCTCCTTCTTCCGGCTCTCAGCCCCCCCTGGCCCCTCCTACAGGAAGCCCTCCCAGACCACACTGGGTCAGACATCCCCTCTGGGCTCTCTCGGCCCTTTGGACTCCCCATCACAGCCCATTCTGAGTGGTCACTGTCTGGGGCCAGGTCTGCCTCCCTGCGCTGACCTGTGAGACCCAGGAGAGCAGGGCCAGGCGGTTTTAGCCACCGCTGGGTCCCCAGCACTGCCCAGCACAGGGCCAGGCCCAGAACAGGGGCTCGGGGAGCACGTGCTGGATATACAGGTGCCACCCAAGGGTGTGGACTTTCTCCAGTCAGCAGTGGGTCTGTTCAGTGTTTTAGAAACCCCAGCCTCCCCTCAAGGCTGGGCCCCACACCCACGGGAATGAATGGTGGACACGGGGGCCCGTCCAGTCTGCAGAGGGCTCCGTGGCCCTCCCTGGCGTGGAGGGCCTCCCCCGACTCCGTGAAGAATGACACAGACAGGGGTGACCCCACCCCCGGCCTCACCTGCACCCAGGTGTTGAAGACATTGAAGAGCGTGAAGGGGTCACCGTGGTCACTGTCCAGGGGCCGCCGCGCGGCCGCACCCTCGGGGTTGCTCTGGGCGCTGCGGGTAAAGGGCGACTGGACACTGAGGGCAGCCGCGATGGTGAGCACGGGCTCCGCCAGGTGGAACATGGAACCAAGGATCAGCATCTTCCCTGGGGGGCCGGGGGTGGGAGATGGGAGGGACCCTGAGCTGAGCCTCCTGGGCCCCGGGACACCCTGCCCCAGCTTCCCTCCACCTTGCCCACAAAGGGCCTTGGGAGCCAGACAGACAGAATCAAGTCCACACGCTGCACTCCACGGTCACATGAGCTTGGGCAAGGCCTCAGTTTCCCCATCTGTAGGTTGGAGGTAACCCAATTCCCGCCTCCTGGGGCACGAGGCGGGCACAAAGGGGTGGCTGCTGTTAGTGCCACCGCCTGCCCGGCTCTCCTCCCTACAACGGACTCCCCACCCCCCTTCCTGGCTTTATTTCCCTTCCCGGCACTCCCCGTGCCCTGCCACGGTATCCCTCTCCTCTCTCTAGAACGTGACTCCAACGAGGTGAAAAGCCATTCCTATCGGCCAGCGCTCCTCAACAGGAACCGAGCCCTTCCCCGGTCTGGCCCCACAGTCAGCAGCCTGCGTATCATGCGTCTGACTCATCCTCACCATTCTCCTTGGCTGCCTTTCTGGAAAGTTCCTGTTGTACGTCTAGCCTCGTAAACTGAAGTTGGGCAATAGGACGAGGCTGTCCCAGAACGCTGTAGCTCTGTCCCTCAGATGAGTCCCTCTACTTCTCTGTGCCTCCGTTTCCCTGTCTGGGAAATAGGCCTAGCCCACCTGCCTGCTGGGAGGATGTAATGTGCTTTTCCTGTGAAACACGCGGAGCTCCGACCGGCACAGAGTGACAACAGTGACTGAGCCGTCGGGGCCGGGACCGCCCAGCACTGGGTCATTGGCGCCTCCTGCCCCACAGGGCTTGGGGACCGACAGCGTCAGCTTGGCTGGGGAGCGCCTCCCAGCTCTGCCAACTGCGTGACCCTGGGTGAGCGAGTGATCAAATCCAGGCTCTATCATTTGCCTGTTCCGGGCCCCGGAGCATCTATCTCTGTCCCTGGCCAAGCGTCAACTTCCTCCTCTGTACAGAGGGGGTGACCGGAGGCCCTCCCTTCACCAGGTGAGCATGAAATGACAGAAGGCCCGTAAACCCTTTCACTGACATACAGTCAATGCTCACAGAATGTTCTTTTTCTTCTCAGATCCGATTCTCCCTGCTCTCGCCCTGTCTCCTTCTACAACAAATAAAAAGAACCACCTTCCCAACCACAAGGGGTCCTCGGGGTTGGTGGCACGCAGCCTGCCATCCCCACCACGGCTCCAGCGTGTGGTACTGGTGGGGGTTTTAACGACATTAACACAGGCAGAGAGTTCTGTTGGGCATCGGGCCTGGAAATGGTGCCACAAACAGTCGTGCTCAGCTGGGAATATTCTGTGGGCCACACGGATCATCTAGAAAGTCTCGAGTCAGGAGAATCAGACCAGAACGCACCTTGGTCAGCGAGCTTCTCAGAAAGGGCAGGGATGACTCAGGAATGAGCAAGAAGAGGCAGAAGGTTTTGACATCCTTACGACACCGAGGGGGGGGCGCCAGGGTGGAGCTGGGGACAGGCTGTGCGGAGGAGAGGTGCCTGTCTGTTGACTGCTGTACCCCCAGCGCCCAGAACAGTCCCCGGCAGGGAGACTTGTGAATGAATGGATGGGGCCCAGTGAGAGAACGGATTTGCCTATGAGTCACCCAGAGAGTGAATGGTCCCTGCAGCCACTCCCGGGGCCCCGTGTGATCACCCCTAAAGGAAGTCCTCACCGATCACCACGTCCACCGGAAGCTGGGCCAGCAGAGAGCCGATAGGGGTGAGGGCCTCTGAGCTGTCCAGGGCCCCCTGGTCCCGGAGGTAGAGGATGGCCGTTTCCAGGCTGGCTGGTGGTGGAGGCTCGATGAAGGGGAAGGTTCGCGGGTCCCCCACGCACATGCTTTTCATCTGGAATGACAATCGAGTCCCCCAGGAATGGGGAACTCAGGAGCTGCTATGGAGCACCGGCAGGGGGCTCACGGATCACAAGCTCCTAACCCCTTAAAACTCCTAATGTCAAGGCCCATCACACAGAAGCAGGGGAGAAGGACCACTGTCTGTCTGTCTATCTACCCAGCACCTCTTCTCCCAGACCCCGGCCACGGAGCAAGCCACATGACCTAAGCTAGGCCCTTCTTGGTTTCTCAGCCCCTCGACATAGCAACCAACGAAGGAAGGAGGATGTGATCTGAGCAGGCCCTATCAGGATCCTCCCTGGGATTCTGCCATCCGACGCTGGGAGACAGAAGTCGGGATATCCTCTCTGGTTGTGAGGGGTCGGTGTGGAAGCCCAGAGCTGCTGGACCATTTTTCCCTGGAGACGAGCCCGAGACAGCGGGTAGAGGAGTCCTTAATCGTTCCTAAGCCAGACCGCGCCCCACGATGGACACACCACCTCGTGAAATCCTCTTTCCTGCTTCTGGTAGTTTGAGCTGGGTTTCTCTCACTTTGGACCAAAGAACCCTAATTCAGTGGCCCAGAGACTGAAGCACAACACCCACCCGTCGCTGGGTCTGGCGAGGTGTAAACAATCAGCTACTCCCTGGAGCAGATGAAGGAAAGGCTGGCGTGGGGGGCTCACGTGGCCGCGAGAGAGCACGGGGAAAGCTCAGAGGGCCCGGGGGCTCGGCCAGCCTCGCCGAGAGGTGACCTACTCTCCTAGGCCTCTTCCAGGGGGAGGCACAAGCTTGGGCCACCCACCCGGCAACCAGCCGGCCCCCCCTCCCTCCCTGCTCTTGAAACCTTGATCATGCCTGGGAGAACACCCAATGCTCATTTAAAAGTCCCCTAAATCATGGGGCGCCTGGGTGGCGCAGTCGGTTAAGCGTCCGACTTCAGCCAGGTCACGATCTCGCGGTCCGTGAGTTCGAGCCCCGCGTCGGGCTCTGGGCTGATGGCTCGGAGCCTGGAGCCTGTTTCCGATTCTGTGTCTCCCTCTCTCTCTGCCCCTCCCCTGTTCATGCTCTGTCTCTTTCTGTCCCAAAAAATAAAATAAAAAACGTTGAAAAAAAAAAAATTTAAAAAAATAAATAAAAGTCCCCTAAATCAGGGGTGCCTGGGGGGCTCAGCCGGCTAAGTGTCTGACTTCAGCTCAGGTCGTGATCTCACGGCTCGTGGGTTCGAGCCCCACGTCGGGGTCTGTGCTGACAGCTCGGAGCTTGGAACCTGCTTCGGATTCTGTGTCTCCTTCTCTCTTGGCCCCTCCCCTGCTCGTGCCCTGTCTCTCTCCCTCTCAAAAATGAATAAATGTTAAAAAAAAAATTTTTCTTCTTTTGTTTAAATGAGACCCACAGTGTGCCTAGGTGGCTCAGTTGGTTAAGCTTCCGACTTCGGCTCAGGTCACGGTCTCACAGTTCCATGGGTTTGAGCCCCGCGTCGGGCTCTGTGTTGACAGTGTGGATCCTGTTTGAGATTCTCCCTCTCTCTCTCTGCCCCTCCCCTGCTCACACCCTCTCTGTCTTTCTCAAAAATAAATGATAAAATTTAAAAAATGAAATCAAAAAGAGACTATCAGAGTGCATTACGCATAGGAAGAGGGGCTGGTCTGTGCCACTGGTCACTCCCACCCGGGGGGGCCTGCTGGGGAAGCCATCCGCCCTCCCCAGCTCGCTCTGCTTTTCCTCTTCTGCCGGACCACAGAACCCACACTGGCCAGGCTCCGCTGGGGGGAGGTGCAGCCACAGGACAGAGCGCTAACCAGGGCAAGGCGGGTGGAGGGACCTGGCCCTCAAACCCTCCCGCGCTCCCTCGCCGGCTCTGCGACACTGGCCGCTATGTGAGTGGGCCTGTTGGGCCCAGCAGCCTAATCCAATCAAAGCTAACTGATGAGGTAAGAGTCTGGACAAAATATGCGGAGAAACCCCAGTTTTCAAAGCCACCTCTTGATGGGTTTTCTGCTACAGCTGAAAGCATTCTGACGGAGTCACGAGGTCTCTCCCACGAGCCTGTAGATCTGGGGAACAACCGTCCCCCCGACATGGGATCTGACACTTGGGAAGGACGAGCTTCCCTCCGTGGCCCGGCCAGGCCGGCCCTGCCCTGCTCTGCCCTTCCTGGCCCTGAAACCCTGGGACTGGTCCTGTCCCGGGTCCTCCCGGGCTCCTCCCGGCACCACGCCTCACCTGCAGCACCAGCGCGTCGAGGGCCACCCTCCGAATCTCCGGGACGGGGTAGGGGGCGAAGGCGTCGTAGTCCGATTCAGCGTAGAGGCGGAAGCAGACGCCGGGGCCCGTGCGGCCTGCCCGGCCCTTCCGCTGCTCGGCACTGGCCTGGCTGATCCAGAATTCCTGCAGCCGCTGCAACTTGGCCTGTGGGTCATAGCCCATCTCCTTCACCTTCCCTGGGCGGGGACAGACGGGACACCGTGTGGGCAGCGGCCACGCGGGCCCGCCGCCTCGCCGCTCACTCCCGGACAGCCCGGCTTCCTCCTTTATTCCGTTAACGCCAACCAGGAGCTCATTCTGGCCTTGACCCTGACGTGTTGTTGATCTATTCTTTCGTGTCCTCATTCACACATCTCTTACTCTCGCAGCCTCTGTGTGCTCGGGAGCCCGGCCATCCAACCGTTAGTATTAAGCTCCTGATACGAGCCGGGCACTGTACTGGGCGCAGCTGTGAACAAAGTCCCTGGGCTCACGGGGCCGAACAGGACACAGTTCATCAATTCGAAGACTGACTTTTCCCACTTTCTCTGTCTCTGAAAGTGGGACGCACCTTAAAAGCGACGGCATGCCAATGTTTAGCGAACAACGTTTTTAGGGGCGCCTGGGTGGCTCAGCCAGTTGAGCGTCCGACTCTTGATTTCGGCTCAGGTCATGATCTCACGGTTCGTGGGTTCAAGCCCAGCGCTGGGCTCTGTGCTGACGGCACAGAGCCCGCTTGGGATTCTCTCTCCCTCTCTCTCTCTCTGCCCCTCCCCTGCTCGCACTCGAGCAGTCTTTCTCAAGAATAAATAAACGTTGAAAAATGTTTGGTTTTTTTTTTTTTTTTTTTTTTTTTTAACGTTTTTTTTAATTTTATTTTTGGGACAGAGAGAGACAGAGCATGAACGGGGGAGGGGCAGAGAGAGAGGGAGACACAGAATCGGAAACAGGCTCCAGGCTCTGAGCCATCAGCCCAGAGCCCGACGCGGGGCTCGAACTCACGGACCGCGAGATCGTGACCTGGCTGAAGTCGGACGCTTAGCCGACTGCGCCACCCAGGCGCCCCCCCGAAAAATGTTTTTAAATGTTTAAATTCTAATCCTTACAACCCAAAGGAGGCTCTGCTATTATTGCATATTTTACAAACAAGCAAACTGACTAACTTAGTGTCAGTGACACGACGTTGGTCACACAGCCAGGCTGGCTTCAGTGTCTCCTCACTGCTATGCTACTCTGACTTCCCGGAGAACAGTCCAGTTGGGAAGACAGAAAATAAATAGATCAACAGGCATAAAATATAATGCCCATACTCTGAAGAAAATCAAGGCCTTGCAGGGGAAGCACCAGCGGCAGGAGGAAAGGGAGATCACAGAAGTGGACAAGGTGCGCCTCTCTGATGGGGAGACATTCACGCAGGCCCTGCAATGAGGAGGAAGTGAGCCTTGCAGATATGTGGAGAAAGATGGCTCTCGGCAGAGACGACAGTAAGTGCAAAGGCCCCGAGGCAGGGAGAGTTTGGAACGTCTGAGAAGATTACGATGTTACCACTGCCCCACAGCCCACTCCCTGCTTTGGTCTGGAGGTCCCTCGCCACCTTTGCACGTCTCCAAACCCCACACTTCTCTCTAGGGCCCAGGGACGGTGGCAGGGAGCAGCCCTTACCAGAATCTACTACGAAGCGGATCCCATCAATGGTGACTGAGGTCTCAGCGATGTTGGTGGAGAGGATGCATTTCCGAACCCCAGGGGGGGCCACATCGAACACCTGCGGGAAAGGCGAGGAGGTGACATCCGAGACCAGCTCAGCCCTTCCTGACCCGTGTGTCCAGGGGCCTCTTGACACCTCCTGGTTGGGCCCACGGGCACTTCACACCCACCTACAACATCTAAAGTAGCCTCGGAAGCAGGGAAGGCCTCCCTCCTCCCCGAGTCCCCACCGCCCACGTGGGTCAGAAACCGAGGCTGTCCTGGCTCCCCTTCTCCTATCCCCCCTCCAGCCACACCTGCACATCACCAACATTTCTGAAACCCAATCCCCTCTCCCCAAACCCGCAGCACTGCCCTGGCCCAGGCCCTTCTTTCCCACCCAGGTCCTGCTCCGGCCTCCTCCCCGGTCCCTGATCATATAGAGCAGAGGGATCTGCTAAAGCAAACTGGCGTTGCTCCCCACCTTGCTCAGAACCCTCCCATGGCTCCCGGGTGCACTCAGGGCAAAGGCCAGGCACCACGCTGGGTCTTCCGGGCCCTGGGGTCTAGGCCTGCCCGCATCTCAGTCCCAATCAGCCTGCCTTCCCCATCACAGCCTGGACCCCCGCCACCCTGCAGGTGGTCTCGCAGCAGCCCTGCCTTTCTCTCACCCACCACAGGCCCTTTGCACAAGCCCTTCTCTTGGGCCCAAGGGACAGTCAAGCACAGTAGTCAAGAGAGGTCAGCAACTAGGTAGGCCCGGGGGCCAGATCCAGCCTCCTGCCTGTTTTTGTAAGTCAAGTGTTAACACAGCACAGCCTCGCCTGCAGTCTACGGCTGCTTTCCTTCTCTAGTGGTGGAACTGAGTGTCTGTGCCAGAGATGAAACTCTACGCCCTGGTCCACCCCCGCCCCCGCCCCAGACTGTCTTCCTCCCTCTTCTACCCCAAATCCTCCCGGTCTTCCAAAGCTCAGCTCCGGTGCCTCCCGCGGAAGCTCACCCTGGCACATATTCCCCGCCCGCCCCCACGAAAGACGCAAGCAGCGCCCTCTGCGGCCCGCAGCCCTGCAATGGTGGAAATCACATCCCCGACACCCTCCTCCTCGCCCCCCCCCCCGCCCCCGCCAGAGTCAGACCCCACCCGGCCCGGCCACACGGGGTACCTTGTCCTGGTCGGCCACGGAGAGGGCGCTGTGCAGCGGCAGAACCACCCAGCGCTGGGTGCGGCTGGCATAGGCCTGGGCCGCCTCGAGCACCGCACTGATCTCCGCCATGCCGCTCAGGAAGACGAGGAGGTCGCCCCGCTCCTCCGGCGGGTACTTATTGTCGATGGCCTCCAGCACCCTCAGGAAAGGCCGAGGGTCCAGCTTCTCCGACTTGGACGCCGGCGGCTCGGCCTCCTGTGGCTGGTACACGACCTGCAGGGAGACGGCCCCGGGGCAGGGGGGCACCCAGTCACCCGCACGGCAAGGGCCGACCGTGGGCCACCGGGGAAGGCGTGGATCGGTCAGGGGGCAGGCCGCACCCCCAAACGGGTCAGTTTGAGGATGCCATAAAAGAACGAAGTACCAAGGTAACCAGAAAGCTTCCGGGTGCTGGTCATGACATCCACGTTACCTGATTTGGGAAAATCAACTGAGCTTTACGCATGGTGTGTACGTACTGTGTCTGGAGAGCAACTTCAACAGCATCAGAATTTCAAAGGGTGGAGCCAGGATCAAAACCCTAGATGGGGGCGCCTGGGTGGCTCAGTCGCTGAAGCGTCCAACTTCAGCTCACGTCATGATCTCATGGTCTGCGGGTTCGAGCCCCGGGTTGGGCTCCGTGCTGACAGCTCAGAGCCTGGAGCCTGCTTCCGATTCTGTGCATCTCCCTCTCTCTGCCCCCTCCCCCTTGTGCTCTCTCTCTCTCTCTCTCTCAAAAAATAAACACTAAAAAATTAAAAAAAAAAAAACCAGAAAAATCACTTCCTGGAAAGCATCCTCGCTCTATTTTTATGGTTGCTGGGAAGACAGACAGATGGGCATTTAGAACCCGAAACCACAGTGTCCTTGTGCTAAGAACTCTAGAGCTCTCGCTAATTCTTGGCCAACGGTGCAAGAGGAAGGAGTGACTACCAAAGCACAAAACAGACAGCGGGTGCAGACCATCTTGAAGGGCCGACAGGAAGCCGGATGCCAGAAGGGAGGCGTTCCGTGAGTGCCACCCACACGGGGCCCCTTCTGGGCAAGACAGAAAGGCGGGAAGGGAAAAGGGATCTGGAAGAGCTAACAGAGGCTGTCTGCGTCTGTGAGCACGCTCCCCGTCTCTGAGCCTCGGTTCTACCCTCACGGGCAGAAGCCCCTGGCGCAGGACACCCGGGGCTGTGGTTAGGGGCCCCTGGGGCCGCGGGGACGACCCACACTCAACCCACGTCAGCTGTGACCATCTTCCCTGTGACTGCCCACGACACCCGTCCGCGAGCCCCAGCCAACAGGCCGAGCCAAGGGGTCAAAGTTCAGGGCGGAAGATGCTGCTGGGAGATGGAGAAAATCCGGCCGTGAGATGGCAGAGTAGGAGGAGAGAGGAGCCCGGGTCCCCGCATGACCGCGTGGAACAGAGCTGCCCGTCGGCCTGGACCAGCAGGACTGTCACAGGAGAGGAATGAACACTGATCTTTACACTTCCGGTCTCCTGCAGCAAAGCCCTGAGCACCTACACAGCACATTGGAAGTGCTCAGAAAATAGGAGCTTTAAGGGAGAGAGGGCGAGCAAGACCGTCCTTATCTGAGAGATGGGAGTCTGCGCAGGCCAGGGGAGAAGGGACGTGTCCGGCTTGGCCAGAGACCAGGTGGGAAGCCCGGGGGGGGGTGTGGGGGCAGCACTGACCGTGATGGGGAACAGCCTCCCGGGCACCTGCACCACGGGGGCCCCGCCGAAGTAGCTGGAGAAGAGCGAGATGTTGATGGTGGCCGACATGAGGATGACCTTGAGGTCAGGCCGCTCGGGCAGCAGGCGCCGGAGAACGCCCAGGAGGAAGTCGTTGTGCAGGTGGCGTTCGTGGACTTCGTCCACGATCAGGACCTGGTACTGGGGCAGGCGGGGCTCCCGCTGGATCTGCCTCAGGAGCAACCCCACCGTCAGGAACACGATCTTGGTGGCTGCCGTCCGTGTGCTCTCAAAGCGGATCTGGTAGCCGACCTGGGGGCGGGAGCGGTGATCAGGAGAGGAGCCCAGACCTGGGGACCAGCCCCTCGCCGGCTTACACCCGCCCCCGATCCGACCCTGGAGCCCAACACGCTGGGGTTTGGATCCCACCTCTGCCACTTAGCGCCACCGACCTTGAGAGCGCAGTTCCGTCCCTCAGAGACATTTTGTCCCCGAGATGCTGCGAGAACAGTATGTGCTGTGCACATATTTGGCACGCGGCCGGGCGCGCAACTAACTGGTCGACTGTAATGGTGACAGTTCACCTTTCAAGGAGTCCTCACTCTGCCCGGAGCTACTTGAAACGCCGGACCTGTTTCACACAGCCACCACAAGCAGCAAGACCCACTCTTCTCACCTCACTGATGGGGAAACTGAGGTCACGCATCCAAGGCAAAACACAGTTTAAAAGCGGTACTGAGGGGAAATGATCTTTGTGGGTATGAGTGTGTGTTAATATTTTATTTTTTTTGAGAGACAGTGCGAGCAGGGGAGGGGCGGGGGGGGGGAGGGGAGACACAGAATCCAAAATGGGCTCCAGGCTCAGAGCTGTCAGCAACGAACCCAACTCCGGGCTCGAACCCACGAACCGTGAGATCATGACCTGAGCCAAAGTCAGACACTTAACCACTGAGCCACCCAGGGGCCCCGTAAGAGGAAATGATCTTAACCCCTACCTCACGTCACACACCTGCATGTGTGTGCGCATAACACACACACAATCAATTTCTGATAAGTTACGGTTTTAAATGTAAACATCTTTAAGTAAAAATATAGGATGTCTTTCTGGCCTTAAAGTAGTAATATTCCCGAAACAGAACCCAAAGAGTGCCAACCGCGAAAAGAAAAGGACAGGGGTGCCTGGCTGGCTCAGTTGATAGAGAATGTGACTCTTGATCTTGGGGCTGTGAGTTCAAGCCCCAGGCTGGGTGTGTGGGGCCTACTTAAAAAATAAAAATAGGGGCGCCTGGGTGGCGCAGTCGGTTAGGCGTCCGACTTCAGCCAGGTCACGATCTCGCGGTCCGTGAGTTCGAGCCCCGCGTCGGGCTCTGGGCTGATGGCTCAGAGCCTGGAGCCTGTTTCCGATTCTGTGTCTCCCTCTCTCTCTGCCCCTCCCCCGTTCATGCTCTGTCTCTCTCTGTCCCAAAAATAAATAAAAAACGTTGAAAAAAAAAATTTAAAAAAAAAAAAAATAAAAAAAAATAAAAATAAAAATGACAGAGATGCCTAGGTGGCTCAGTCAGTTGAGCATTTGATTTGGTTTCGGATCAGGTCATGATCTTGCAGCCTATGGGTTCAAACCCCACATTAGGCTCTGTCCTAATCAATTTCTACAAGAATCAATTTCTAGAAGATCAATTTCTAGAAGAATCACCGCTAAGTCAGAGGGTATCATTGCTAAGTGCTCTGGGAACTTTTATCGCTACTGCCCTAAGGGCAACACCCTGCGCCTCGGGGTCACACTGGAAAGGCCGGAGAGCTGCTTAAGTCCCACTCACCCGTGAGCCATACTGACTGAGGCTCTCGAAGCTGACGCGCTTGGCCAGGGAGATGCAGGCGATACGCCGGGGCTGGGTGCATGCCACGTGACTGAAGCCAGCGGCCAGCAGGTACTGGGGCACCTGGGTGGACTTGCCACAGCCCGTGTCACCCGCCACCACCACCACCTGGTGTTCCTTCAGTGTCTGCAGGATGCGGGTCCCGTACTGGGCGATGGGGAGGGCCGCCCGTTCCCTCTGCAGTCTGGCCAGTCGTCCAAACGCCTGCTTCTGGCCAAAGTCCAGGTAGTGCAGAAGGGCTCGGCGGAACTCGGACACCCTCTCCGGGGGCTGTCTGTCCAGCCCCCGAGAGCCCCGGGCGTCGGGGCCCCGGACCGAGAGGTTGATGCGGTAACGGGGGTCGTAAGCGCAAGGCAGGTCGGCCAGCACCGGGATGCTGTGCTTGGGACGCCCAGGGTCCTTGTCCCCCTTCCTGGTGCTCTTGAGGTTCTGGAATCTCTGTAAGCGTTCAAAGAAGGTCCAGAACTTCTTGCGCTCCTCAGAACCCTGGGGTATATAATCCTCATCACGGAAAAAGGCGTCCTCGAAGAGGCGACGGGTCTCCGGACAATTCCAGTCCCATTTCTCAGGGGCGTCCTCCTCACTGGGATCCCAGTGTCGGCCTCGGTCATCCCCGCCCTCCTTCGTTCTGGGAGGAGGCATGTGGTGGGCAGTCGCGACGCGGTCTCGAAGCTGCAGTGAGAGCCCAGTGCCCGCGAGGAGGAACCACCTTCTCTTCAAAAAGCCAATTTTGCTCCTCACTGTGGCACAGGATGATGACAGGCAATGGGCCCCGGGTCCAACTGGTGACACACAGGGCACCTCACGACTCCTGCAGCGATCTGTGCGACAGACACAAGTCCATCCTGGGTCTTCCAGGCCCTGCACACCTGGAGGAGAGAACAGAAGGCACTCATTTGTCTTTCGAAGCAATTCCTGAAAGGCTGCGGTTTTGTAAGCACGGGACAAGGAAGATGGATGGTAAGGAGTAAGGTCACCCTGAGCCCTCACATGTGGGCATGGTCACATACGGCAGACATTTCACCAGACAATCCAGTGGCTGGGCTGTGGGAGCCCAAAGGAGCTGCCTGACCATGCCCGGGAGTCAGGGAAGGGTCCCCAGAGACGTCTGACCTGAAATCTGAAGGACTGTAGGCCATGGGACCGTCACGAGAGGCAGTAACACAAGAAAGCTGGGGTATAATGGAAACAGTATGACAAGACTTCTTTTCTTAATATTTATTTTGTGGGGGGCGAGAAGGAGAGAGTGTGAGCCTGAGGGGGGAGGGGCAGAGAAAGAGGGGGACAGAGAGGATCTGAAGGCGGCTCTGTGCTGACAGCAGCCAGCCTGATGTGGGGCTTGAACTCACCAACCATGAGATCATGACCTGAGCTGAAGTCGGAAGCTCAACTGACTGAGCCACCCAGGCGGCCCTAGGCAAGAGCTCTGAGAACCCCTACTGATTGCGCAAGCAACAAAGGTCTGGCCAATCATGGGCCCCTACTCACCCTTTACCCGTTGATTGGTGCGAGGTGTGGACATGTAGTCCGGGGAGAGCCAATCACGGCCTTTCTCTGGAACTTACACTAGGTTGCCAGGAGAGAAAAGCCCTCATGTTATCTATCTGCTTTCCCAGAAACCCATCCTAGAGAAAAGCCTGCACGTGGGCAAAGCACGCACCAGGATGGCCACTGAGCAACTACCAAAACAGAGGTGGAAGGGGGAGAGGGGAGAAGGTTGGCAGCATCATTTAGTGCTGGAGACCTAGTTCCCAGCGACACAAGAAAAGGTCTTCGCTCCAAGTTGGTTTTCTGACTCTCAGCTGCCTAAGTCCTAATAGTACACAGCATATCCTCGTATGTACAATATTCTGAAGTCCATCCCTCAGATTCTTATCGTTTATGACCTTCAATGGATTCAGAGGCTCTGAAGCCTCCTAGGTGCAGGCTTTGGAGTCAGGCAGATCCGGGTTTGAATCTCTGCTGCATCATTAGATGTGTCACCACTGGCAAATTAACTTGCGAGGCTGTTTTCTTCGTCTATAAAATGAGGATAATGCCGTCTTCCCAACATCGTAGCACTGATTGCCCAGCCAGGCACGGAGGAGCAAAATAGTAACTAGAATTCGAGTCCAGTCTTTCTCCCCGTGATGAATAACAAGGGTAAAACGGCAACAACCAGGGGCCTATAACCTGGAAAACTACACTCGAGGCCACATCCCACCTTCGTATCGAATCAGCAATGCCTTCACCTACTCTTCAGTCTCTTGGGGCCATCGTGGAACAGATTCCACCTCTGCAGTCTCGTGGGGGCACTTAGGTCATCCATGGGAGTTATTAGAGCCAGAAAAGGGTTTCCACTGAGGAAGCACTTGTGAGCTGGCAGAGTGGTTTCCCGCGGGAACAGGAGCCTGTGCACCCTGTTTTCTGGTAAACACCCGGGCTGGGTGGTGCTAGAGTGGGAATGCAAGTTGTAGAGGAGGTAGTCAGAGGAAAAGGCCTTGGAAGGCTGCTGACACTGAGCCCGTGATCCTCAGAAAAGGACAGGGAACGAAATGGAGCGCGTTCCCCCGAGGCTGCAAACTGCCAGTGTGCACATGGGCCCAACAGAGCGCAAACCATGGCTCTCAAGCAGTCTCTTCTCAAGAAATCCACCGCCCATCTCTTCTCAGCCGATGGAGCAGGTGACTCTTGATTTCGGGGTTGTGAGTTCAAGCCCCACATTGGGTGGAGAGATTGCTTAAAAATAGTATCTTAAACAAAAACAAAGGAATCTTAGGCTAGCTTGTAGATTTCTCGGATCCTCTGGCTGCTCTTAACTGTGTCTCTGACCATCTCTGGGCCTCTTGACGATGGCTTTCAGGGGCCTTGTCTGCTCCCCTCGTTCTCCCCTCTCTGGCTGTCCATCCTCATGTCTCAGCCTCTCTTCCAGCTCACCATGCTCAGCCCTCTTCCTCTGTTTCTTTTTTTTTTTTTTTTAATAATTTTTTAGGGGCGCCTGGGTGGCTCAGTCGGTTAAGCGTCCGACTTCGGCTCAGGTCATGATCTCGCGGTTCATGAGTTCAAGCCCCGCGTCGGGCTCTGTGCTGACAGCTCAGAGCCTGGAGCCTGTTTCAGATTCTGTGTCTCCCTCTCTCTCTCTGCCCCTCCCCCGTTCATGCTCTGTCTCTCTCTGTCTCAAAAATAAATAAACGTTAAAAAAATTTTTTTAAATAATAAGAAATAATAATTCTTTAAAGTTTTATTTATTTTTGAAAGACAGAGTGCGAATGGGGGAAGGGCAGAGAGAGGGAGACACAGAATCCAAAGCAGGTTCCAGGCTCCAAGCTGTCAGCACAGAGCCCGATGTGGGGCTTGAACTCGCGAACTGTGAGATCATGACGTGAGCCGAAGTCGGACGCTTAACCGACGGAGCCACCCAGGCACCCTCTTCCTCTGTTTCAAAGTCTGGTCCCGTCTCTCGTTTCTCTGATTTTCGGGTCTGACATTCTCCCCAACCATCTTTCTCCACTTGACCCTCTCCATTCCTCCATCTGCCTTTCTCGTTTGCTCCTTGTCGTCAGCTCTGATGCTCCGTTTTTGTCTCTCTCCGGTTCCCATCACTGTCTCTCCCTCCATCACGACTATCTCTTCATCTCCATTTCTCCACCTAATATTTTGCCTCCCGGTTGTCTGGCGCTTCAACAAGTTAGCACTCGCTCCCGTATCAGGTACCATTCTAAATCACCTGCGTATACGTACACGTGCAACGACAAGCATCCGCGCACCTACACTTCCCTCACAACGTCAAGAAGGTGCTATCGCCACTGAACCAAAGATGGTTAAGTACGTGGTGCGACGGGGAATTCAAATCTAGGGAGTCAGGCTCCCATTTACTCCTCTTCATCTCCTCGGTGTGATTCTCCGTCATCTGGCTTTATGTCTCCATTTTTCACCATGACACGGTCTTTCCGGTTCTGTTTAACCCTGACGCGGTCTTTCCAGTTCTGTTCGCACTCTAGTCTTCCAGTGGAACCAGTTCTCCATCGCGTCCCATTTCTCCACCACCCCCACCCCCACCCCCCCCCCCCCCCCCCGATGGCTCCCTTTGAGGGTCTGCCCTCATGAGGGCGGCCGTCTCACTCACTTCCCACCTCCGGCTCTTTCCCTCAGCTGGCTCTTCCCCCTCTCTCAGTGCCTCTGCCAGCTCTTGCCAGTTTCTATTTCCACTGCTTCCATCTCTCCCCATGACTCAGTCTTGTGAATTAACGAAGAGACATCTCACTGCGATGGAGCTGGGAGGCCCCGAGAACGGGGGAGCTCTCCGGTGGTACCACGCGAGGTCAATCACTTGGAAGAATTGTCAAGTAGAGGCTCCGAGAGAATGGTTGACAGCAAAGAATCATCAAATACCGGCCGCCACGGGGGAGGAGGTTCAGGGTCAGTGGCATCTCCTTCAAGAAATCCACCGCCGCACCGGCACCTGGGTGGCTCAGAGGGTTGGGCGACCGACTCTTGATTTCCACTCAGGTCATGATCGCAGGGTCAAGGGATAGAGCCCCGTGAGTCTCTCTTTCCCTCTGTCCCCTCCCCACTTCCGCTCTCGCTCTCTCGAATTTTTTTAATGCTTTTTTAAAAAGAAATCCACCACCACAGCAACTCAACGAGAAACCATCATCGCCCTGAATTCTTGCTTTCTCCAAAGCAAAGGACTTTCATTCAAAGCCACCCCTCCCCACTTCGCCCCTCTTCTCCATGGTTTTTGCTATAGCCGGCCTGTCCCAAATTGCAACTCTCCGTTATCCCCAAGTAAAACCCACCTTGGCTGCTAAGATAACTTTTATTTTGAAGGCCAACAAGTGTCTTGCTCCTCCGTGGGAACTGCCCGCCTCCTGAGCCTCCGTTCGCCAATTTCCACGCCCACCTTCCTACTCTTCCCCCACCCCACCCCCCAAGTTCACGGTGCCACCACATTTTCTCTGCAGTCTCCGAGAGGCGCTCTGGGGGACCCCATCGGCTCCTCGCGCCCCCCCCCCCCGCCGCCATTTCTCCAGTTTCCGGCTTCCGTCCTCTCTCAACCTCCCCGTCTCTCGGTCCCTCAGCTTCTCCAAGCTTCTTTTCGCGACTCCCATTTCTTCCAGTCTCGCGCCTCTCCGGGGCCCAGGCACTGCCGGGGCGCGCAGGCTCCATCTCCGTCCGCTTCTCCCGACCTCTCTGGCTTCTCCAACACACTTCCTCATCTTGGGATTTCCCTCCCGACCCCTCGGCTCGCTCCCCAGCTCCCCAACCTGCTCCGACCCGCGCCACCGCCGCCGCCCCACCCCCCCTCACCTCACAACCGCCGCAGCCGCTCCAACTTCCGGTCTCCAGCGCCCCACACGCGCCCAAAGCCGGCTCTGCGCCTGCGCACGCCACCACCCCTCGCGGCCCGGCCCCACCCTGCCGCGGGCCGTGGAGCCAGCGCGCCACCGGGAGCGTCCGAAAACCCACTCTGCGCCTGCGCACAGCACGCGCGGGCTCCGCCTCTCTGCAAGTGGAGCCGGGAGTGACGCTGCGCCCTCTAGGGACGGGGGGCAGCACTGCGGTGGAAACTCGGAAGCGCCTTATCCCCGGCGCACGCTACCCTCCCCCTGACTGTCACTTGCGCCCGGGACGCCCCGACGCCCGGGGAGAATGCTAGCAGGAGCCCAGACGCCATGAAACCGCTCCCGTGATTTAGTCACTACGATTCATAATTATTAATGCAAGATTCTGTTAACGTAAAATTCACCCTAGCAGTTCACTAATAAATAATTCAGCTCCACTCCCCAGCCTCTTGAAGGCAGGGGCCGTTCCAGCCGTGGAGGTCCCATGTCCTCCAGCGTCCACCACAAGGATCAGAGAGTCGGTAAATGTTTGTTGAATGAATGAGAAAATAGAGTCCTTTCTAGTCCTAGATGCCCCAGTCATTGCGGGTCTGAGCCTCAGTTTCCCTATTTATAACATGAGGATAATATCTCCTTTTCAAGACCGTTGGGGAAAGTAAGCGAAAGTGTATACATAAGGTAATACATTGGGTTTTTTTCCTACTGTACATAGTAGGCATTCAATAAATGTTAGAGCTTTCATTTTTATTGTATTCTCCTGCCATTCCCCTTTTTCCTTAAGATGATACTGCCATTGAGAAGCTACGGCCTTCAGTTCTAGACCCAGTTCTAGGCACTGAGCATACAGCAGCAGACGAGACAGATCAAGTCCCTCCTCCGCCGGAACTCTGGTTTTAGTAGGGGAAACAGACACGTAAGTGAAAAGAATTGCCAAGAAGCACTGTCACGCTCTTTGGAGAAAAACAAAGCAGAAAAGGAGCAAGGAGTGTTATCATTTTAAGTAGCATGATCAAAGAGGACAGCTCCAAGGAAGCAGCATTTGAGCAGAGAGTCGAAATATGTGAGGCAGCAAGCCACGGAGCCCCCTGGAGGTAAAGGAAATAGAAACCGCAGAGACTTCCATGGCAACAAAACTGGTCGTTCCAAGGTCAGCAAGCAGGCCTGTGTGGAGGGGGAAACAGCAGGGAATGAGGTGAGGAAAGAAGGCAGATAGATCAGATACACTCTGGTGAGGATTTTGGCTTCTCATCGGAGTGAGATGGGAGCCATGGGAGGAGTTTGAGCAGAGGAGGGACCTGAGGCATGATCTGACTTAGATTTTAATTGAATCCTCTGGCTCAGTGTGTGAGAAACAGACTACAGGGTACCCAGATGAGGAAAGAGGACCGGGCAGGCCACTGATACAATCAAGGGAGAGATTGCGGACCAGGATGATGGCAGAGAAGGTGGCAAGAAGTAATCGCGTTCTGTGGATATCTTAAGGTAGAGCAAGGCGTCAAGGATGACTCCAACGTTTTTGGCTTGAGTGCCTGCAAATACGGAGTTGCCATCAACTGAGATCAGGAAAATAGGAGGGGAGGGCTCAGAGAGAAAACCCCAGAGTTTCACTGTGAGTGAATTAGTCAGTTACGGGTTGGACACCAAGGTGGATGTCATTACAAATACAAACCTTCGGAAAACAATGTGAACACAGAGAGGCCCGTTCATCTGTCATTGTCAAAAGAAGGGGAAGAAACTGACTAAGCACTTCTTGAAATTTGCAAAAGCGAACAATTTATTTGTAAAGAAAAACGGGAGGGAGCAAAAATACAAAGTCAAGATGTAAGTCACAAACTACCAACATGAGGAATGAGTAAAAAACTTGAAACTAGTTCTATTGGGACCCGGCTCATCAGAAACAAGGAAATCAACACGTTCCAAGAACGAACAAAATTAAGAAGACAAAAGGGGAAGTTACAACAAACAAAAAGCAAGATTACTTTTAACGACCCGGTTTCACAGAAATACCTTTGAAGGCTTACATGAAGTTTATTCTTCTTTCAAAAACAAGTAAGGCTGATGCAGTGATAAATGACAATAAATTTCAAAAGCCACTAACGTCTTTTGATAAACATACCAAAGAAAAGCTCTCCTAAATGGCACCTGGCCCCAGTGGACTGACAGCAGGGTTTCCCCTGACTTTTCATGACGCTCTATAAATTGTCTCAGGGCATAATTCATTCTACGAGGGAATATTGGTCGTAATAACTCATGCATGTCAACTCTGAATGAAACGCCAGGAATAAAATATGTACTGCTGAGGACCTACTATGTATCCCTGTAGCAGATAGAGAAAAAAGATAGCAAGAAAGAGAACCTCATCGCATTGAGGAGCCCACGGTCTAGTTGGAAAACAGGGTGTAGACAAAGATTGTTTTGATGTTTCTAAGACCTGGGATGGGGGGAGGAGAGACAGGAATAAAAATAGCGCACTGGTTGCCTGTGGGGGATTGACGCTTTACCTGAGAACTTGTGTTCTAGAAACTCAAGTCAGAGAAGAGAACACTACGCCCTCCTTTGGAGGGGAATGGATCAGAGAGGGTTCCCCAGAGAGAGTGTCATTTGAAGGAAAATTTCTGAGCATGGGCACTGGAGTCAAGGGAACGTGGGGTCAAATCTCAGCTCTGTAATTTCCTTGCCGTGTGACGTTGGGCAAACGACCTCCGCTCCCTGAGCCTCATCTTATAAAATGAAGCATCTCTCGTTCCTTCCCTGTGTTGTTGATGGAATTACCCTAAAGGAGAAACTATGGGGGCGCCTGGGTGGCGCAGTCGGTTAAGCGTCCGACTTCAGCCAGGTCATGATCTCGCGGTCCGTGAGTTCGAGCCCCGCGTCAGGCTCTGGGCTGATGGCTCAGAGCCTGGAGCCTGTTTCCGATTCTGTGTCTCCCTCTCTCTCTGCCCCTCCCCCGTTCATGCTCTGTCTCTCTCTGTCCCAAAAATAAATAAACGTTGAAAAATAAATTAAAAAAAAAGGAGAAACTATGTGTAAGATGCTGTCCTGGAGTAAAGACTCTATATCCAGGTGCCACTACTATGTGACTTAAAAGATGTGAGCAGGCGAGATTCTCCAGGGGCCCTTCCCGATAGAACTTTCTGCAGTGGTGGAAGGGTTGTATATCTGCACGACCCGATATGGTAGCCACCAGCGATACGTGGCTATCGAAGCTAATGCAACTGAGAAACTAAATGTTGCATTTGAATTCATTTGAATTTGAGTAAGATTGGGCAGCACAGATCCAAAGGGCATTCTGGGCAACGGCAGCAGCTTGGGGAAACGGCCCAGAAGCATGAATTAATCCAGCTCAGAGGATCCGTGTGAGTTTCCTGTGGCTGCCAATTAAGAAGTAACCACAAATGTAGTGACTTAAAACAATGCAAATTTATTCTGTAAGTTTTGGGGGTCGGAAGTCTCAAATCAAGGTGTCGGTAAGCCCCTTCTGGGGCCGCATTCTGTCTCCAGTCGCTCACATCTGCTTCTGTTGTTACATCTGCCACTGACTCTGACTGATAAGGACCCTTGTGATTCCCTTGGGCCCATGCAGATCATCTAAGATAGTCTCCCCACCCCCAAGATCCTTAATCACATCTGCAAAGTTCCCTTTGCCACGGTAGGTCACATAGTCACAGGCTCAGGGGATTAGGATGTGGACCTCATTAGGGGCCATTATTCTGTCTGCTACAAGAATATACTAGAATATAAACGTGTCCAGTAGTGGAGAGAAGCCTCAAATACCAAGCTAAGGAGCGAGGACGTAGGCTTTCCTTCAAAATACACCTGTAATCTGTCACCTTCTCACTACCTCTGCTCTTACCCTGACTCGAGTCACCATCACTTTTTGCTCAGACTATTGCAGTAGTCTCTTTGCTGTTGCAATGGCTCCTCGTGTCCCTTCCCCCCACCCCCATAGACTCATCTCCACCAGCAACTAGAAGGACCCTATTAAAATCTAAGTCAGATCAAGACCTCTTTGGGCTCAGAAAAGGGTCACCTGATGTAGATTAGAAAAAAAAAAAAAAATTACAGGGATGCCTAGGTGGCCCAGTCGGTCGAGGATCTGGCTCTTGGTTTCGGCTCAGGTCATGATCTCATGGCTTGTGAGTTCGAGCCCCATGTCGGGCTCTGTGCTGACAGCTCAGAGCTTGGAGCCTGCTTTGGATTCTGTGTCCCTCTCTTGCTCTGCCCCTCCTTCACTCATTCTCTCTCTCTCTCTCTCTCTCTCTCTCAAGAATAAATAAAATATTAAAATAAAAAAATTTTTAAACCTTTTCCTTGTTATTTACCTGAAACTCAAATTTACTGGGTCTTGTGTATTTTAACTGATAAGAGTAGCTCAGAACACCCCCATGGATCTCCAGACACTTGCTATGGCCTGAGAGGCTTTCAAATCTGGCCCCCCACCATCTCTCTCCCTTTCTCACCCCGCTTTCCCTCTTGCTCCCTCCACACTGGCCCTTTCACTCTTCCTGGAATATGCCAAGCACATTGTGCCTCAGGGCCTTTGTACTTGCTGAGCCCCGTGTTTAACATACTTTAAGCATGACCTCTCCCTCCCTTCCTCGGGTCTTGGCTAAAATATCACCTTACCCGATGAGCCTTGCCTGACTGATCTATATCCCTGCCTCACTCAGCCCTTTTCGTCCCCTTTAGATTTCTTAACACTTATCACCACTTGATGTATTCCATATTCACTTTTCCATTGCTTTCTGTTGGTCTTCGTCCACGAGAATATCGTCTTGCTTTCTGTCAGTCTTCGTCCACTAGAATGCCAGCTCCCCGAGGGGAGGGGTCTGTGTCTGTTTTGGTCACTGCCACTTCCTCAGTGCCTATAATAGGGCCTTACACACAGCAGGTGCATAACGAATGGATGTTGAATGGATAGAGAAATCAGTGATGATATCATTGAGCCCCTGGATCCAGCCGTGCCTGAAGCCAGTTTTGCGAAATCGGACATTAGAACACAAACCAGTTTCCTTCTAGCCTACACCTCCATCTCCGACACGAGGTCGCGGCTGGTGGATTTCTTGCTGACCACGCTTTCATCCTTGCTCTGCGACTCCTTCAGGGCCCAGTGACACGCGGCCGGCAGTGACCTGCGCAGTTGCGTCCTCCCGAAATACAGGAAGAGCATGGGGTTGAGGCAGCTGTGAGCCAGAGCCAGGCCGGTGACCAGGGGTTCGGCCCGCAGGGCCCGGGCCAGGAGCGCGGAGTGCGGGGCGGCCACGGCGAGCACCAGCCCCAGCACGTGGTAGGGGGCCCAGCACACAAAGAAGCCCACCACGACAGCCGTGCCCAGTGGCCAGCGGCGTCGGGCCGCGCGGCACAGGAGGGCACCGTGGCAGCCGGCCACGACCGCCAGGGGGCCCAGGAAGCCGAAGACGAAGCGGGTGGCGGTCACGGTGTTCTCGACCGCGGCGGACCCACCATAGTCCAGTACACATTCCAGGCGTTGAGGGAAATGCTCCTGGTGCAGCCGGCGATAGATGGCCGAAGGCACGGTGAGCAACAGGGCCACCGTCCAGGCGACCGCGCGGGCTGCCTGCACCCTACGAGCCCGCCCCGCGGCGGCCCCCCAGCCGGGCCTGAGGGCCAGCAGGCAGAGGTCCGCGCTGAGAGCGGCCAGGAGGAGCACGCTGGCGTACATAGACAGCAGGATGGCCGAGGACAGGGCCCGACAGCCCACCGCCCCGTACGGCCAGTGGCCCCCGCGGGCGAGGGGCACCGCCAGCATGGGGAGCGACAAACAGCAGAGCAGATCCGCCACGGCCAGGTGGAGGAACCAGCTGGCACCGACCCGGTGGCGGGCCTCTTTCCCGGACACCCAGGCCACCACGGCATTGCCCGGCACGCCCAGCAGGAAGACCGCCCCGTAGAGCAGGAACGGGGCGGCGCCCAGCGGGTCGCTGGAGACGCAGGTGCCGTCCATGCAGTCCACGGGGAGGTCCGGAATCCCGTCGTAATCCCGATACTCGTAGCTGACCGACGTGTTCTCCATCCAGGCCCCAGACACCTGAACCGGGGAGAAAGGCGTGGAAAGTGAGGAGGAAACCCCCACCCCCCCCCCGGGTCCCCGGAATCCTAGGGGGTGGGAGCCCCATTAGCGGCTTGGAGACTAGACGCTGTGACGGCCTCCGAACCGCAGCGCGTTCGGGTCCTGCCACTAGCTGGGGAGCGACTTGGACTTCGAGGACGATGCCACGTCAGCACGCCCGCCCCCCACCCCCTCCCCCCCCCCGTTGGAATCCTGGAATTCCAGAACTAGCTCCAGAGCATGCGGGAATTCTAGAATGTCCCAGTGTTACAGCCCAGGCTTCTTAACATTTGGGAATTCCGGAACGCTACAGTGTCACGACATGATCACGATCGGGGCGCCTGGGTGGCCTAGGGGGTGCAGCGACAGACTCTTGATCTCAGCTCAGGTCGTGATCTCATGGTTCGTGAGTTCGAGCCCAGCGTGGGGCTGCCTGCGGACAGCTGGGAGCCTGGAGCCTGCTTCGGATTCTGTGTCTCCCTCTCTTTCTCTCTCTCCGCCCCTCCCCCGCTCGTGCTCTGCCTCTGTCTCTCAAAAATAAATAAACATTAAAAAAATATTTTTAGGGGCGCCTGGGTGGCGCAGTCGGTTAAGCGTCTGACTTCAGCCAGGTCACGATCTCGCGGTCCGTGAGTTCGAGCCCCGCGTCGGGCTCTGGGCTGATGGCTCAGAGCCTGGAGCCTGTTTCCGATTCTGTGTCTCCCTCTCTCTCTGCCCCTCCCCCGTTCATGCTCTGTCTCTCTCTGTCCCAAAAATAAATAAACGTTGAAAAAAAAAATTAAAAAAAAAAAAAAAAAGTTAAAATGATTTAAAAAAAAAAAAAAATATATTTTTATATAAAAAAATGATCGTGATAAAACAATTTTTGGAATCCCCAAATATTATATTAGAACCCTAGCCAATTACTATTTGGAATTTCCAGAGCAGCGCTGTGTGTTCATGGAAATGTCCTCTATGGGGGCACCTGGGGGGGCCCTGTCAGTTGAGTGTCCGACATCAGCTCAGGTCATGATCTCGCGGTTCGTGGGTTCAAGCCCCTCATCAGGTTCTGTGCTGACAGCTCAGAGCCTGGAGCCTGCTTCAGATTCGGTGTCTCCCTCTCTCTCTGCCCTTCCCCCACTCATGCTCTGTCTCTCTGTCTCAAAAATAAATAAAATTTTTTAAAAATGTGTCTTATTTATTTTTTGAGGGAGAGAGGAAGCAGGGGAGGGGCAGAGAGAGAGGGGGACAGAGGATCCAAAGTGGGCTCCGCGCTGACAGCAGTGAGCCCGACGCGGGGCTCGAACTCACAAACGGCGAGACTGTGACCTGAGCCAAAGTCAGACGCTCAACCGACTGAGCCACCCAGGCGCCCCCTACTAAGAGCAATTTTGTAGAGTCATGATAGTGTCAGGAAAACAGGAAAAATAAAATCTCGAATTCTCCGTTAGGAGATTCATTCATTCATTCATTCATTCATTCAAGTTAGCACCTGAGTACCCTGTCTGTTCCAGGCACTGAATACACAACGGGGTGACATTCTAGGTGGATGGAGGCAGACGAGGAAGGAAGTCACACAAGGAATAAAGAAGCAAAATACAGTATCTTAGAAAGTGATAAATGCTATGGCAAAAAAAAAAAAAAAAAGAAAAATCACACAGGGAATTTTAAATAAGTGGTCAAAGACGGCCTCCCTGAGAAGGTGACGTTTGAACAAAGCCATAAAGGAGGCGAGAGGGATGAGCCGTGTGGGGATCTGAGAGAAGAGAGTTCCAGGCAGAGGGAACAGCCAGTGCAAAGGCCCTGTGGTGAGAACATGGCCGGTCACGTTCAAGGAACAGTGAATCATTCGATCCCTATAACAACCCTCTGATTCTAACACTGTTATTGCACCCCTTCTGAAGATGAGAAAACAGGCACAGAGAAATAACCTCCCTAAGACCATCCAGCTAAGCAAGTAACAGAGCCGAGTTTTGAACTGGGTTGGCCCCACCCCAGACCTCCGGGCCCTAGAATATATTCACCCCGAAATCTTAGATTCAGAAGGCAGGACAGCCCGTGGCCCGGAGCAGACCCGGGCTCTGTAACTGAGTTTCAGTTGGTTCTCTCTCGGTTTCCTCATCTGAGAAATGAGTCACGGAGGTGGACCTACCTCATCGGTTTGGGGCGGAGGGGAAGGAGGCCTTGAGGAGTTGGTGTGTGTAAATCACGTGGCACAGACAAAGGGCTCAGGTAGACCGTAGACGATCCCGCATAATGTCAGACCTGACCCTGTGGCTGTCTGCTGAGTCTTCGTGGGCTGGCTGGCCCTACCCAGAGCCCTATCTGGCATTGACACAACAGGAAGAGCAGAGGGGAAGTTGGGACAACTTCTGCCCCCTCCACCCCGCCAACTAGCTGCCAACTAGCTGCTAAGAGACCTGGCCACTTTGTGTGTGTGTGTGTGTGTGTGTGTGTGTGTGTGTGTGTGCAGGCTTTAAAAATTCAGGTGCGCCTGGGTGGCTCAGTCGGTTAAGCATCCGACCTCGGCTCAGGTCATGATCTCGCGGTTCGTGAGTTCGAGCCCCGCGTCGGGCTCTGTGCTGACAGCTCAGAGCCTGGAACCTGTTTCAGATTCTGTGTCTCCCTCTCTCTCTCTGACCCTCCCCTGTTCATGCTCTGTCTCTCTCTCTGTCTCAAAAGTAAATAAACGTTAAAAAAATTAAAAAAAGAAAAAAGAAAAAAAAACGAGCAGAAGAATTATCTGGGGGGGTTAGTGACTGGGGGAACGGGAGGGCACTTTGGGACCAGGGTTGGGCTATTTCTTTTTTTTATTTTTAATATTTATGTATGTTGAGGGGCGTCTGGGTAGCTCAGTCGGTGAAGCGTCCGACTCTTGGTGTCGGCTCAGGTCACGATCTTGCGTTTTCGTGAGTTCGAGCCCCGTATCGGGCTCTGTGCTGACCGCGCGAAACCTGCTTGGGATTCTCTGTCTCCTTCTCCCTCTGCCGCTTTCCCGCTCACGTTGTCTCTGTCTCTCTCCAAATAAATAAATAAACCTTAAAAAAAAATTTTTTTAAATTTTGAGAGCGGGGAGAGGCAGAGAGAGAGAGAGGGGGAGAGAGAGAATCTTAAGCAGGCTTCACGCTCGGCAAGGAGCCCAACGCGGGGCTCGATCTCACAAACGGGGAGATCACCGCCTGAGCCGAGATCGAGTCTGACGCTCAACAGACTGAGCCACCCAGGCGCCCCTGGACTGTGCTATTTCTTAAATTTTTTTTTTTTAATTTTTTTTTTCAACGTTTATTTATTTTTGGGACAGAGAGAGACAGAGCATGAATGGGGGAGGGGCAGAGAGAGAGGGAGACACAGAATCAGAAACAGGCTCCAGGCTCTGAGCCATCAGCCCAGAGCCCGACAGGGGGCTCGAACTCACGGACCGCGAGATCGTGACCTGGCTGAAGTCGGACGCTCAACCGACTGAGCCACCCAGGCGCCCCTGGACTGTGCTATTTCTTAAATTTTTTTTTTTAACGTTTATTTATTTTTGAGACAGAGACAGAGCATGAACGGGGGAGGGTCAGTGAGAGGGAGACACAGCATCCGAAACAGGCTCCAGGCTCTGAGCTGTCAGCACAGAGCCCAACGCGGGGCTCGAACTCACAGACCTCGAGATCATGAGCTGAGCCGGAGTCGGCCGCTTAACCGACTGAGCCACCCAGGCGCCCCGTGGATCGTGCTATTTCTTGACCGGGGTGCTCACTGCCTGTGCAAGCTCGGCTCGTGGGGATACGCTGAGTTTCCTGGTTCTGACGTGCCCACTTTTGTGTGTGTGTATGTTACACATGAAAATAAAGTCAAAGTCTTAAGAAGTGGGATGACTGAGTCGAAGGGCTAGGTCACGGGACGCGTTGCCATTTGCTGGGGTCTCCAGAAACTGCCCGAGATCCTGGAGGTTGAAGACTGACCTCCACCTGGGTGGGAGGGCTACGTGGGTCCTTTGCCCCAAGCTTTTCTGCCTGGCTGCCCGCGTAAATTCCAAGGGTCTGGAATCGCAACGGAATGGTGAGAGGGTTCCATCTCTCCAGTCCCAGGACTGATTCCCAGCTTCTGACAATCATTCGTCTGAAAGGCCAAGCTGGTGCGACGCCTCCCTCCCTCCCTTCCCTGCATCCTTACCGTCTCTTGTAAGAGGACCCTCATCTTGACCCAATGCCACTTGAAGCACGAGCCGGGCTCACAGCCGGGACCCGGGAGGTCTGAGGTCTCTCCGGGCGTCTGGCAGCCGGGGGGGGGAGATTCCTGGAAGCCCGTCCCCTTGGCCGAGGGCTCCCACGGGATGCCGCCGGGCACCGCCGAATCACGGGCCCCAGCAGATCTCCACAGCCAGGAAAAACAGGAGTGGCTTTGTCCTACTCCCCGGGGTGTGTTTGTCTTGTACTCTTCTCATGACTCACATATCCCAAAATTACCGGGCAGCGCATGAAGCCGGAGAGGGCTCGGGTGGGTGGAGGGCTGACCCCGTGTCACCAACCCCAGGATCAATGTCACCAGTCACCGATTCCTGGAAGCCACACCTGCGTGCGGTTTGACCTTCAAGACCTGGGGGGGCGGGATGGGGGGGTGGGAATCTGGGCCTAGACTCACTCTCCCATGGGACCCTCTGAGGTCACCCTCACCAAGCGCTCGCTGCCCTCTCCCTGCCTCCCAGCCTCCAACCGCGTGCCCAGCCCCTCTCTCTCTTCCCTCCGCAGAGCCCCAAGGGCAGATAAACACGCCTCCCGCCTTCCGTGCGCTGAGGGAGACGGCTCAGGGTCACGGTCCCCACAAAAAGCCCAAGGCCACCAAACACAGGGCCTGAGGCCTCAGAGCCGACAAAACGCAAACAAATCCTATCCCTCCTGTGAGCCTCAGTTTTCCATCTTTAGAATGGGAAGATGTTGGCCGCACGGTCCTTAACCTCCCTCCCAGCACAGCCGCAAAGGCTGAGAACGTGGGCGAGAGAACCAGAAGGACTCATATTTCAGGTCCCCTGCTGAGGAGTTTGGGAGGGGGGGAGGGGGGGTCTCCGCCTCTCTGAGCCTCAGTTTCCTCTCCTGTGCAGTGGACTTTCTGCAGAAAGCAGGAAAAAAAAAAAAAAAAAAAAAACGGTAAAGAGATTTAAAACACACATACGAATCTGACAGTGCCCGGCACGTCGGAGGTGGCTTCCCCTGTGCTAAATCCACAGCAGAAAGACTGTAACAGAAACTCTTAAAATTTACATTTTAAGAACGCAGGCTTTGGGGCGCCTGGGTGGCTCCGTCGGTTAAGCGTCCGACTTGGGCTCAGGTCATGATCTCACGGTTCGTGGGTTCAAGCCCCGCATCGGGCTCTGGGCTGACAGCTCGGAGCCTGGAGCCTGCTTCGGATTCTGCGTCTCCTTCTCTCTCTGTTCGAACACCCCTCACGCTCTGTCTCTCTCTCTCTCTCTCTCAAAAATAAGTAAACGTGACCAAAAAAAAAAAAAAAGGACGCAGGCTTAGCAAGAGGAAGTGACTCTCCGATCCCAGAGCCCCTATTCAGCAGTTTTCTGTGTTTGTACTTCTCTCTGTGTGTGCTTCAGGGGCTGAGAGGACGTATTTACAATGTTTCTTTTGCTGTTGTGTAGAGAGTAAGATCATGTTGTTAGAGGAAGTTGTTCTGAGTCAACAAACTGGATGGAACTCACTGCGCTAGTGACTTGGGGCGTCTCCCGGCCCCTCCCTGGGTGACCGCGTCTTGGCTAAACCTTGTCATGGCCCCAGACCTTCCCGAGGAGACAATTGTCCCCTCCGTCCCTGCCTTGCTCCGGGAGACCCCTTCATCTCCCACACCCTATAGGAACCCGTCCCGGTCCGAAAAGACCCGGGGACCGTCCGTCCTCAGTCTCATCCGGAGTTTACAGATTGGGCTAAAACTGCTCAAATCGTTAGATCTTCATAAAACTCAGCGCCTGAGTCTCAGGGTGCACGTTTCTCGGATTCTGGGAGGCCGAGGTTTTCCGGTGTCCCTGGCGCTGGGGGCCTGGGGGATGCTGTGGGTTGAGGACAGTGTCTCTACAGGCTGCAGAGGCCAGGGGCGAGGGATGAGGGGGTGGGGACGACAGATTTATAAAAAGTGAGGGGCCAATCAGGGGGTGGGATTCCTTTACAGCCATCCCACGAGATGCCAAGTCCCAGCCCCTCAACACAGGGAATCTAGAAGGAGAACACTTTAAAGTTTTTTTAATGTTTTTATTTATTTTTGACAGAGAGAGAGACAGAGCACGAACGGGGGAGGGTCAGAGAGAGGGAGACACAGAATCTGAAACAGGCTCCAGGCTCCGAGCCATCAGCACAGAGCCCGACGCGGGGCTCGAACTCACAGACTGCAAGATCATGACCTGAGCCGAAGTCGGACGTTTAACCGACGGAGCCCCCCAGGCACTCCAAAGGAGAACACTTTAGAAGGTTCAGTTGAGAGGGGCTCCTGGGTGACTCCGTCGGTGAAGCGTCAGACTCTTGATTTCAGCTTAGGTCATGATCTCACGGTTTGGGAGTCCGAGCCCCGCATCGAGCTCTGCCCTGGATCCTGCTTGGGATTCTCTCTCTCTCCCACTCTTTCTGCCTCTCTCTCTCTCTCTCTCTCTCAAAAATAAATAAACTTGGGGCGCCTGGGTGGCGCAGTCGATTAAGCGTCCGACTTCAGCCAGGTCACGATCTCGCGGTCCGTGGGTTCGAGCCCCGC
Source organism: Puma concolor (assembly GCF_028749965.1). Lineage (NCBI taxonomy): Eukaryota > Metazoa > Chordata > Mammalia > Carnivora > Felidae > Puma > Puma concolor. The sequence continues at coordinate 53,006,772 of NC_141681.1, read as the reverse complement.
GTCAGGCTCTGGGCTGATGGCTCGGAGCCTGGAGCCTGTTTCCGATTCTGTGTCTCCCTCTCTCTCTGCCCCTCCCCCGTTCGTGCTCTGTCTCTCTCTGTCCCAAAAATAAATAAAAAACGTTGAAAAAAAAAATTTTTTTTTAAATAAATAAATAAACTTAAAAAAAAAAAGGTGAAGTTGACATAGGAAATTGCCATGTTGTGGGTGCAAATAGGTCGCATTCCGACAAATATCTGATGAGAAAGCAGGTAAGTGGTTGCCAGGAGCTGGGGGGCAGGGAGGGGTGTCTTTTGGGGTGACGGGAATGTTCCGGAACCAGATCGTGGTGACAGCTGCACCCCACTGGGAATGTACTAAATGCCATTAATGGTGACTTTTTGCGTGACTTGTATTTTACAATTTTTTTAAATAATAAACAATAAGCCATTATACCTCCTCACCCCACAATGGGATGAAGTTTGGCAATTTCACAGGGTTCACCCGAACATCATTTTGTAGATTCACTTATTTTCTTTAAAGATTCTATTTTTTAAGTAATTTCTATCCCCAACCTGGGGCTCGAACCCGCAGGGTGAATGGCTATTTGACCCAAGGGATCTTACAGTGTTAGTCACAGACTATTTGAATCACAGGAGTGTAGAATGTCACCCTAGAACCTGGGCCCGTTAGACACATAGAGCTCCAGAAGTACAGAGCCTGGGTGGCTCAGTCGGGTAAGTGTCCGACTCTTGATTTCGGCTCAGGTCACGACCCCACGGTTCACCGGATCGAGCCCCGAGTTTGCGGTCAGCACAGAGCCTGCTCGGAATTCTCTCTCCCCCTCTCTCTCCGCCCCTCCCCCGCTCACACACAAGCGCACGCGCGCTCTCTCTCTCTGTCTCTCTCTCTCAAAACACATAAACAAACGTTTAAAAGTATAAATAACACCCAAATTAATTGTATCTGATTCTCTCTGCTTCGCTTTGCTTGCCTCTTGCCCGGCCGCTAGAAAACGGACGATTTCATGCATGGCTCGCATTGTGTTCCTATGAGACCGTGCTGATCTGGAACGGTACCTACCTGGGGGTTAGAGGTGTGGTGTTCGGGGAGGTCACACAGCACAGGTGCAGGGAGGAGGCTTTGCCCCGGGGGCCTGGGGGAGCCAGGTCTGAGGAATAGGTGGGTGGGTGTCGGGGCACTTGGTGGCGGTGGTAGGCAGGGGGCCGGGGGACGGACACAGCCAGCTCAGCCAAACCCAATCATCCACTTTCTTTCTCCCCCACTTCCTCCTCAGAACTTGTTGAGCCAGCAGATCCCCCCAAACCCCAGATGTGGCAACGGCCGGGCACTTCAGCCCACTTCCTTCTCCCCGGGCGGGGCGGCTCACCACCTCAGAGAAGCCACCTGGATCCCACGCGTTGACCTCCGAGTGTTTCCAGAAGACCATTGCGGGGCGCCAGCTCTTGGGACAACGTCTCCCTCCCAGATCAGAGTGAGGGAAAGACCTCGCCGTCTGCAGCCGACTCCCCACCCCCGGGAAAGCTGGCCGTGCTCATGATCCGAGCCCAAATCCAGAGTCCGGTGCTCAATCGACCGAACCACCCAGGTGCCGAACGGGACGATCTTTTAAAAACAGGCCGGTTGGGGCGCCTGGGTGGCTCCGAGGGTTAAGCATCTGACTTCGGCTCAGGTCATGATCTCATGGTCCGTGAGTTTGAGCCCCGCGTCGGGCTCTGTGCTGACAGCTCAGAGCCTGGAACCTGCTTCAGATTCTGTGTCTCCCCTCTGTCTGCCCCTCCGAGGCTTGCACTCTGCCTCTCGTATTGTCTCAAGGATAAATAAACATTTTTAAAAAATTAATAAAAGGAAATATGTTGGGAGCGCCTGGGTGGCTCAGTGAGTTGAGTGTCCGACTCTTGATTTGGATTCGGGTCGTGATCCCAGAGTCGTGGGATTAAGCCCCACGTGAGGCTCCACACTGAGCGTGCAACCTGCTTAAGATTCTCTCTCTCTCTCTCTCTCTCTCTCTCTCCCTGCCCCTCCTCTACTCTTGCTCGTTCTGTCTCTCAAATTAAACACACAGTTACAGGAGGGAAATGGGGAAAAAAATTATAAAAGCAATATCTTGGATATATTGTTAGGCGAAATATAGTATTGACTGCATGAATATATTTTATATATGAAATATCATTGTATATAACAATGTAATAAATATATTGATAGTATTACTATCACTATAATACATTGATGTCAATTATATACATTCATATAATGTTAATATGTGTTATATAGGTTCTACATTATGTAACGTAGTTATACATTTTGATTTTATTTGATTATAAATGTAATTATTAATAGGGGCACCTGGCTGTCTCAGTCAGGATCTCAGAGTTGTGAGCTCAAGCCCCACGCTGGGTGTAGAGATTGCTTAAAAATAAAATCTTTGGGGCGTCTGGGTGGCTCAGTCGGTTAGCATCGGGCTCTTGACTTCCGCTACGGTCATGATCTCATGGGTTCATGAGTTCGAGCTGACAGCACAGAGTCTGCTTGGGCATCTCTCTCTCTCTCCCTCTCTCTGCCCCTCCCCTCAAAAATAAATAAATAAACATTAAAATAAATAAATAAAATCTTTGAAATATATATATATACACACAATTACTATATAACATATTGATATTCATATAATACGTAATTGTATAATGTTCATGAATATATTATATTCATCATTACTATGCTACTCATGTCGTTGTTAATATAATTATAAAATATATTACTATTATTGCATCCATTTCTTCTTTATTTTTTAAGTGTATGTATTTATTTATGTAAGTTCTACCCCCAACATGGGGTGCAAATTCACGACTCTGAGATCAAGAGCCACACACCCTCCCAGCTGAGCCAGCCAGGTGACCCCGTTTCTTCTCAATTTTTTAGTGTGGCAACCAGAAAACTGGAAACTACCTGTGAGATTCACAGCATGTTTCTGTTGAATGACGCTGGTCTATACGATATTTCTAGCCCATCTGCACACATGCACGCACACAAAACACTAAACAGAACTGTTTTGCAGTCAATTATAAGTAGCACAGCATTTCAACATTTATAGTTTTTTATTTTCATTATTCAAAGAAAAATTTTTTAATGTTTATTTTTTAGAGAGAGAAAGACAGAGCGTGAGCGGGGGAGGGGCACAGAGAGAGGGAGGCACAGAATCCGAAGCAGGTTCCAGGCTCCCAGCTGTCAGCACAGAGCCCGACGCGGGGCTTGAACTCACGGACCGCAAGATCATGACCTGAGCCGAAGTCCGCCGCTTAACCCACTGAGCCACCCAGGCGCCCCTATGTTCATCATTCAAGCGCAGCAGACTAGTTTTTTCAAAAGTCAAAAGGTTACACGCTAAATGAGTCCATTGACATAACGTTCCTGGAAAGGACCGAATTGAAGATGAGAGTGAAACCGTGGTGGCCAGGGGCCCCAGACCAGGCTGGGAGGGTGGAGGGCAGTCGGTGGGGGGTGGGGGCTGCAAAAGGGCATCATGAGGGATCCAGGTGGTGACGAAAATATCCTGCACCTCGAGTATATCGGTGTCCACATCCTGGTCGTGATCTTGTCATTTTGCAAGGTGTTCCCATAGCGAAATAGGTCAAGGGCACAGAAGATCCCTCTGTATTATCACTCACAGCCAGCTACGCGTGAGTCCGCAGTGATAACCAAAATTTAAAGTTTCTTGTTTTTTTTTCTTTTATTTATTTTGAGAAATGCAAACAAAACAGCAGTTTACAAAGTAAAACGTCAAGTTCCCGCGTGACCTCCTCCCCCCCTGGAGGTGCCCAACCAATGTTTCTTAACCTCCCCTTACAGCAAGCTTCCCTCACACTTGCTTCTGACCGGGACCATCTAACCTCTTTTTTACTTAAGGCATTTTTTTTTTAAACCCCAATTGAGTAACATTTTAACCTACTGTACTTTATATTTTTTTTTTAACGTTTATTTATTTTTGAGACAGAGAGAGACAAAGCATGAACGAGGGAGGGTCACAGAGAGGGAGACACAGAATCTGAAACAGGCTCCAGGCTCTGAGCTGTCAGCACAGAGCCCGACGCGGGGCTCGAACTCACATATCGCGAGACCGTGACCTGAGCTGAAGTCGGCCGCTCAACCGACTGAGCCACCCAGGCCCGGGGGGGGGGAAGAGCGTGAGCAGGGGAGGGGCAGGGAGAGAGGGAGACACCGAATCCGAAGCAGGCTCCAGGCTCCGCCGAGCTGTCCGCCCAGAGCCCGACTCGGGGTTCGAACTCACGAACCACGAGATTATGACCTGAGCCGGAAGTCAGCGCTCAACCCCAGGCCGCTCAGGCGCCCCTAGATCCACCCACTTAGAAAAGCTTCGCCCGCGTATCAACGAGCAAAAATGCCTTTTGAGACGCTTGTTACATTTTGTTCCAGCTCTCCAGTGATAAAAATACCTCACTATTTTTTATAAGTTTTTTTTCATGTTTATTTATTTTTGAGAGAGAGAGAGAGACACACACACAGAGCATGAGCAGGTAGAGGGGCAGAGAGAGAGAAAAGGCCTCCAGGCTCCCAGCCGTCAACACGGAGCCCGACGTGGGGCTCGAACTCACGAACCGGGAGCTCGTGAACCTGAGCCGAAGTCGGACGCTCAAGCGACTGAGCCGCGCAGGCGCCCTTCACTCTTCTGCAAAGGTTACGACCTTCCCATCTGTCGTCTGTGTAGCGAATGTGTCCTAGTCACAAGCTGCACGCGCACGCGCACGCGCAGACAGAGAGCTGTTTGGCGGGGGGAGGGGGGCAGGGTTGCTCCCGGTACTTCGGTTTCACCAAGGTCACGGTTACCATGAGCCCAGAGAAACCGCACGGGTGGGAAGGTGGGGGCGCCGAGCAGAGGGCGGCCGGGAGCGCGCCCCTCACACCGCCTGGCTCTTCTGGGCTGGGGTGTCCGCCGTGGAGAGGGTGTAGGACTTGCTGTCCCGGGACACGGACTCCTCGGTCAACACGTTCCGGAGCCTGGCGGGGAGGGACTTGAGGAAGCGGGCGTGGAAGCCCCGAGCCGCCGCCACGTAGATGACGGGATTTATGCAGCAGTTGACGTAAGCGAAGGCGACGCACAGGGCGTCCAGAGCCGACACGCTCTTGAAGATTCTCGAGCGCGGGTCGGACAGGGCCAGCATCATCCCCGTCACCTGGTAGGGCAGCCAGAACACAAAGAAGCTGGTCACCACCGCCGCCACCACCTTGACCGTCTTGGCGGAGCGCGTGGCGCTGCGGCTCCACGTCCGAATCAGGAGGAACGTGTAACAGATTCCGAGCGTGACCAGCGGCCACAGGAAGCCCACCACCAGCCGCAGGATGGCCACGACCCTCTCGGTGACGAAACCGTCTCTCCCGTAGCTCACGCCGCACTCCATCTTGAACGGAAAGGCCTCCACGCGCACCACGCGATACATGAAGGACGGGATGGTCAGCAACAGGGCCAAGCCCCAGGCCACGCCGCAGGCCGCCCAGGCCAAGCGGGCCTCTCGGTAGTTCTGGCACCAGACGGGGTTAAACACCAGCAGGAAGCGGTCGGCGCTGATGGTGGCCAGGAGCAAGATGCTGGCGTACATGTTGAGCAGGATGAGGGAGGGCAGGACGCGGCAGGCCACCTTGCCATAGGGCCAGTGGCCGTGCTGGACGATGGATGTGAACAAGATGGGCAGCGCCAGGCAGGAGAGGAGGTCGGCCACCGCCAGGTTGAGAAACCAGATGGCGTTGATGTTTCGCCGGACCTCGAAGCCCGTCACCCACACCACCAGGCTGTTGCCGGGGACGCCCACCAGGAAGACCACCGCTAAGATTACCAGGGCAGTCACATTCAGGGCAGACAGGGCGGGGGTTCTAGAAGACTTGTCCACTGGCATGTACGGGTCCACCGTCCAGCCATAATCAGCATAGTCAGGGGTGCTGTAATTCAGAGAGTCCTGGGTAGGATGAGAGAGGCAAGAAGGGCCCATCAGAGCTATGCGGCCAGGAGCCCATCACACCTCTTCTTGGAGCCCCAGGTTTCTCCCCAGGGAAACGGGGATGCGGAGGGCCAGACCCAGCTACGGGGTTACACCTGCCGCCCTGCCACCTCCTGCTAAAATCCTTGGACATCCCCAGGATCCGGCAACCGAGCGGGCAAAACCTAGTCCTGCTGCCAACATTGTGGTCACTGTCCGTTCTGACGGGACTGTACCCCATGACACACAGCTTGTTCGCTCTTTCTTGAAATTCTTTTTTATTATTTTTTTTTAATGTTTATTTATTTTGGGGACAGAGAGAGACAGAGCATGAACGGGGGGAGGGTCAGAGAGAGAGAGAGAGAGGGAGGGAGGCGCAGAATCCGAAACGGGCTCCAGGCTCCGAGCCGTGGGCACAGAGCCCGACGCGGGGCTCGAACTCACGGACCGCGAGATCGTGACCTGAGCCGAAGTCGGAAGCTCAACCGACCGAGCCCTCCCGGGGGGCCCCGCGGCTCGTTAGCTCTTTTTAACGCCGTCAACAAACTGAGATGACACCCCCAGGTGGCTACCCCACTGCCGCCCATCACCCCCTTTTGCTGCCTCGCGCCCACTAAGACAGCTCCGTGCTCTGTCTCCAAGTGGCTCCCCCCGAGAAGGCAGGGATTCGGCCTGGTATTTAAGCAAGGAGAAAGGGGGGGGGGGGGAACCAAAACAAACAAACAAAAAACAACGCTCAGTCATCCAGGTAAATATGTTGATGCGATGTTTTAAAGAATCAAAATCAGGGGCGCCTGGATGGCGCAGTCGGTTAAGTGTCCGACTTCAGCCAGGTCACGATCTCGCGGTCCGTGAGTTCGAGCCCCGCGTCGGGCTCTGGGCTGATGGCTCGGAGCCTGGAGCCTGCTTCCGATTCTGTGTCTCCCTCTCTCTCTCTGCCCCTCCCCCGTTCATGCTCTGTCTCTCTCTGTCCCAAAAATAAAATAAACGTTGAAAAAAAAATTAAAAAAAAAAAAAAGAATCAAAATCAATGCCCGCCCCTCCCCCCCAAATGCATGGGGGGGGGCAAAACATCCAAACTGTGAATAAAGACAGGCGGCCATCTTTGTTTGTTTTCTGCCCTTGCACGATTGTGCCTTGGGAACCGTCCAATCAGACCACAGTTTGCTTTCCCAGACAGGGGGGTGTCTGCAAATGGACACTGGTGTGTAAACGTATCAGGCAATTCCGGGGTTTTATGGACAGTCACGCTGCTGGGGCTTATGAGTGGTTTCTGTTGTGGGGCGGGGGCGGGGGGATTTGAGCAGAGCTTTATTTATTTGTTCTACTCGGTTCAAACTACGGGAGGATATTTTGCGAAGGGTAGAGGGGCACACATGTGTCCTTTCGCTCCGGGTTCCTGGATAGCTCAGCACGGCACTTAGGGGCCAGAGCCCGACTGTCCTGCTTGAAGCCTGCCTGGGCCCTTGGAAGTTCCCTTACTGCCCCGTGCCTCGGTTTCTTTCCTGGTTGACTAGTACTCTTCTATCACCATTAGCTTAAGTCGTTTCAAAACCTCAGGGTCAGAGCAGAGAGAAAATATTGGGGGAGGGGGGTGGCAAGATGAAGCATAAAAAATAGGAATAAGATACAGATTTTTGCCTCGCAAGAGGAAGGACAGAAGGGATGAAAGGAACAGAGAAAGATATAGGTGTCCAAGAACAAAGAGCGCCTTAGCACCCAGATTATGGTCTCTAATGACCCTCTGCCGTTCAAAGGGCCCAGGCTTGGGGCGCCCCGGGGGGCTCAGTCAGTTAAGCGTCCAACTTTCACTCAGGTCATGAGCTCAAGGTTTGTGAGTTCAAGCCCCACATCGGCCTCTCTGTGGTCGGCGAAGAGCCCACGGCAAATCCTCCGTCCTCCTCTCTTTCTCTGCCCCTCCCCTGCTCATGCACTCTCTCCCTCTCTCTCTCTCAAAATAAATAAACATTAAAAAAAAAAAAAAAAAACAAGCAAACCCATTGGTCACCTTTTTATTCCGGAAAAGAAACAAATCAAGCATTTATCCTGCCATTTCTGCACAGGGTATATATATTTCAAGGGAAATAAAGAGTTGATGTAGGAAAGTCTTCCTTTAGGAAAAAAAATCTAAGAGGGGCACCTGGGCGGCTCCTCCAGAGAAGACAGACAATTGGACATCCTGTTGTATCTGATGTGACGCATTAGAAAGGACACAGCACCGCCTGTGAAGTGATTGTGGCCCAATAAATGAATAGGGCTCCAATCAAGGTTCTAGATCAAGAACGACCAGTCCACAGGAAAAGCAGGGGACAGAGAAACATGATAACGCCACGGGGACAAGATCAGCCCAAGCAGACTGCAGAAAACTCTACAGGACAAATGGTATGGTCTGCTTTCTCCCACAAATAAATGACACTGTAAAAAAGAAAAAAAAAGAGAGACGGAGAGAGAAGACGAAGAAATGTCATAGATTAAAGGAGATTTAGAGGCATCTCAAGCAAAGGTAATATGGAGACATTGTTTGGATTTGGAGTGGAATAATCAAGCGGAAAAATCAGACATTTTTGAGATAATGTGGGAAATGTAAAAACGGAGTGTTTGACGATAGTAAGGAATCGGTGCTAATTTTATTGAGGGTGATGTGGTATTGTGTTTATGTTTTTAAAAACCGAGGGGGAGGGGCGCCTGGGTGGCTGGGTCAGTTGAGCATCCGACTTGGGCTCAGGTCATGATCTCACTGTCTGTGAGTTCGAGCCCCGCGTCGGGCTCTGTGCCGACAGCTCGGAGCCTGGAGCCTGCGGATTCTGTGTCTCCCTCTCTCTCTGCCCCTCCCCTGCTCGCTGCGCTCTGTCTCTCTCTCAAATATAAATAAAAACATTAAGAAAATAATAATAATAAAAAGAAGAAGAATAAGAAATAAACACCGAGGTATTTAAGAGCCAAAGGGTGTGATGCCAACAACTTACTCTCAAATGTTCAGGGGGGAAAAAAGATGATAGATAGACAGATGATTGACTGATAAAGCAAATTCGGAGAATCTGGGTGAAGAGCATCATGGGAGTTCTTTGTATCACTCTTACCATTTTTCCGTAAGCGTGAAAACATTTCAAAATAGAAAGCTCAACTTGTTGCAATATTTCTATTGGTAAATAGCCCCTGCGGGAGCCTTCCCCTTACCATCCCCCCCTCCCACACCCCTTCTTCCCATTTCCTTCTGGGACCCACCCAGCCCCCTCCTCCCTCCACTCCCCCACCTCCATCCCCAAGCTCCAGTTTAACGAAAGGGTTAATGCCAGGCCCAGCAGGAGGCTGTAGGGCCTCCGCACCTTTAGCAGGTGGTTAAACTCGTTGTGAGTGTTCCCTTTGGATGCAGCGTTCAAAGCTAGTAGCTTTTGCGCTTCAGGTTCCACAGCTCCCAGGCCTCCTTGGCTACAGAGTGACTCAGACTCCGAAAAGGGAGCGTCCCCACGCGCCCCCACTCCCCTGCTCTCACACTCCTCAGCTGACAAAGTGCCTTCCGGATGGACATGACAGACGGACGTGAGCTCACGGGGGGGGGGGGGGGGGGGGGGGCCCTTTTCCTTTTGCTGATTTCATAAGGCCAGGGAAAAAAAAAGAAAGTGCTGATTCGAACACCCTGTGGCTTCCAGGACCCTGCCAGGACCAGTGGCTGGGAAAAGCTTTGCCCCTGCAGCACCCCTACAAAGATGGGAAGTAACCAGAGGGTCCAGCAAGAGGGGAGGGGCTGGGTTAATGATGGCGCATCCCGGCCCGCAGAACACATCTGGGCCACTCACCCAAAGAATGAGGAGTTTATGCTCTGATGTGGAAGGCGCTCCAAGAGCTAGGGTGATGTGTAAAACCCAGGACCGGAGGCGCCTGGCTGGCTCAGTTGGTGGAGCCTGCATCTCTCGATCTCGGGGTCGTGGGTTCAAGCCCCACGTTGGGTGTGGAGACTGCTTAAAAATATGGGGGCGCCTGGGTGGCTCGGTCGGTTAAGCGTCCGACTTCGGCTCAGGTCATGATCCCGCGCGGTTCGTGGGTTCGAGCCCCGCGTCGGGCCCTGTGCTGACAGCTCAGAGCCTGGAAGCTGCTTCGGATTCTGGGCCTCCCTCTCTCTCTGCCCCTCCCTGCTCGTGCTCTGGCTTTCTCTCTTTCTCAAAAATAAGTAAACATTAAAAACAAAATTAAAAAAAAAATACAAAAATCTTCTCTGGGAATGCAAGCTGGTGCAGCCACTCTGGAAAACAGTACGGAGGCTCCTCAAAAAACTAAAAATAGAACGACCCTACGACCCAGCCATTGCACTACTAGGCATTTATCCAAGGGATACAGGGGTGCCGTTTCCAAGGGACACACGCACCCCCATGTTTATAGCAGCGCTATCAACAAGAGCCAAAGTCTGGAAAGAGCCCAGATGTCCCTCGATGGATGAACGGATAAAGAAGATGCGGAATATATATGCAATGGAGTATTACTCGGCAATCAAAAAGAATGAAATCTTGCCATTTGAAACTACGTGGATGGAACTGGAGGGTATCATGCTAAGTGAAATTAGCCAGAGAGAGACAAATATCATGACTTCACTCCTATGAGGACTTTAAGAGACAAAACAGATGAACATAAGGGAAGGGAAGCAAAAATAATATAAAAACAGGGAGGCGGACCAAACAGAAGAGACTCATAAATCTGGAGAACAAACTGAGGGTTCCGGGAGGGGTTGGGGGAGGGGAGATGGGCTAAATGGGGGAGGGGCATTAAGGAACCTACTCCCGAAATCAATGTTGCACTCTATGCTAATTTGGATGTAAATTTTTTTTAATTAAAAATAAAATAAAATAAAATTTTTAAATGTGGAACACACGCACACACAAAAGAAAGTCTGTTGCAACTGTGCAGATGGGGGGGCAGAGGGTGCTGGGGCAGGAAGAAAGATGCTCTGATGCACGGCAGAGGGAAAGTCTAGGTTGGTGTGCCTTTTGGCAATGTCTGTTAAAAGAGAAATTACCCACGGACTTAGCATCTGCAGTCTGGACACCCAGACTTGGGTCCAAAGATGTAACTTTGGTTTCAAAGACAAAACATAGCGGGGGTGTCTGGCTGGCTCAGTCAGTAGGGTGTGCGACTCTTGATCACGGGGTCGTGAGTTCAAGCCCCGTGTTGGGGGTGGAGATTGCAATAAAAAAAAATTAATATATTTTTTAAAAATTATCGGGGCGCCTGGGTGGCGCAGTCGGTTAAGCGTCCGACTTCAGCCAGGTCACGATCTCGCGGTCTGTGAGTTCGAGCCCCGCGTCAGGCTCTGGGCTGATGGCTCAGAGCCTGGAGCCTGTTTCCGATTCTGTGTCTCCCTCTCTCTCTGCCCCTCCCCCGTTCATGCTCTGTCTCTCTCTGTCCCAAAAATAAAAATAAACGTTGAAAAAAAATTTTTTTTTAAATTATTAACGTGTATTCATTTTTGAGAGACAGAGAGACACAGAGTGTGAGCAGGGGAGGGGCAGAGAGAGAGGGGGACCCCAGAAGCCGAAGCAGGCTCCAGGCTCCGAGCGGTCAGCACAGAGCCCCCCGCGGGGCTCGAACCCACGAACCGTGAGATCATGACCTGAGCCAAAGTCAGACGCTCAACCTACCGAGCCACCCAGGCGCCCCTAAATAATTTTTTTTAATAACATTGAATTTAAAAAATAAAGACACGGGCGCCTGGGTGACTCAGTCAGTTAAGCGGCCAACTCTTGATCTGGGCTCGGGTCATTGTCTCACGGTTCATGAGTTCAAGCCCCACATCGGGCTCTGTGCTGACAGTGTGGAGCCTGCTTGGGATTCTCTCTCCCTCCCTTTCTCTCTGCTCTTTCCTGCCTCTCTCTCTCTCTCTCCCTCTCTCTCTCAAAATAAATAAATAAACTTAATTAAAAAAAAAATAAAGACAAAACATGGGAAACAACCTAAATCTCTATTGACAGGGGAGACACCCTCCCAGGAGACTATCACACAGCTGACAAAAAGAAAGGACGAATCCCCTTGAAATATACACGGATGATAACAGTACCTTCCTCCTCTACGTAAATGTAAAGTGCATAGCACAGGGCCTGGCATACAGTAAGCGCTCAATAAATACCGGTTACTAATACTATACGTTACTCTAGGGAAAAAAAGCAAGCTGTAGGCCAACGCGCAGAACATACGTCTGTTTGCAGGGGGAAGGAACGATAGACATGCCACATGCAGTGAGCGCCTACTGTATACCATGCACGTAAGAGCTTTCCGTGTATCATTTAATTCTCTCAGTGATCCTGTGATGTACGTTCTAGTTCTGGAGGATCGTCAGATTGTTCTCCCCATCTTCAAGGTAAAGAGAAGGAAGCCCAAGAAAGAGGAGTCTCCTTGTCTATTACACAGAAGAGACAGAACGTGAAGCTTATTTCAACTCGACCCCCATGTCAAACTACCCCCTACTCTATTCCCTTCACCTCTGTTCTTGAGCACCTGTAGACTGTTTCTGGAAGGACCCAACACAGCGTGACAAGGAGTCTGAGGCTCTGGGCTGGGCGGGCAGAGTGACTTTTCACTGAATCCGCTTTGGTATTTGGGACCTTTTTACGGCAAGAAGAAGCCGGAGCCAAGGGTCGGTCCGCTTCGCAAAGTCCTGTTGGCCCCAGCCAGTTCTCAAAAGTGGGGTGAGGCAATGCCAAGCCCCTCCCTGGTCAGCTAATGTGTCTTCCGTTTCCTCTTTCACCCAGATGAAGCAAGACCAGAACCTCTAGCGAGGCAGGTACTAAATCACAGCCCTGCCTCTCTGGAGACCCAGCCCTGGGGGCACAGGGGGGTGGGGGGCAGGGGAGGCGGGAGCCCTCCCAGAGCCTGGAGACCAGTTCCCTTTAACACTCACAGAACCCACGGGACAGCCTGGGTCTGTCACCCACCCATGAAGGACCCGGGCCATCTCTGCTCCTGCCTGGGCCTCAGTTTCCCCGTCTCTACAATTCAGAACATCTGAAAGTCCGGGTGAGTAACTACCTTGCTTCCGAGCTGGTTCTTTGCAGCCTCCCAGGGTTTGCTCCTGTCCTTCCCACCGCCGGAAAGACCCCTCCTGGATCTCTCCACTTGAGGAAGATGTCATCTAGCCAGATCCAACACTCGGATTTCCTGCCCCAGGGACCTTTCTGATCCCAGCCCTGAGGACCTGGGGATAATCCCTTGATGATCTTACTTTTTAGCTGTTTCCCAGCCCTGGAGAGTCTTGAGATGTGAGTCAGGGGAGAAGGGAGGAGACGGAGAACAGAGAGAGGAAGAGGCAGCAAGAAGGGGAGAGGTGGGGAGAGAGAGAGACCCAGCAAGGAGACAGAGAAGGGAGATGGTTCCTGAACCCCATGATCCTGCTGGGGGGGACTCACCATATTCAGGTCTCCCGGGCTCCCCGCTGATCGAAGGTGCGTCCTGCCCACAGACTGTGGTTTTTAAGCCCCAAGGGAGGGTGCAAACAGCAGAAAGGAAATGACCAGTCTTTCCCCTCTGGGGTTCTCATTGGTCTGCGCACTGGGCACCCCAACTGGGGCAGCTTCCGTGGGGCATTACCCAGAAAGCTCTGAATACCTCCTTCCAGCCAGAGTAGGGAGGCTGGGCTCACAAAACTGAGGAAATTCCTGGCCTGATGAGGGTGGAACCCAGAGAGAAGAGACCCCACCCCCCCGGCCCAGATCTAGGCTCAGCCCCTCTCTTGGCCTTGGTTTCCCCATGTGGGACCTTCTAGGGCCTCAGGGAAGGTGCAGAAAAGCTCAGAGATCCAACTGGATCAAATCCCCCTGGGATCCTGGGGAGCAGGGATCGTGAGTGAGCCCCAGCCTCCCAGCCAGGTTGCTTTGAGGCCCAGAGAGGTCCGTGGAGGTGGCCCGGCTGTTAAATCCTCCTGCCTGGCCTTTTGAAGTTGGCACCCCCTGAGCACAGCCATCGTTTCTGGCCTCTTTCTGGGTTCTCCCGGAGACACGTGGAAGCCTGGGGTGAGGAAGGACCCTACGTTGGTCTCTTGTGGCTGCTGTAACAAAATGCCACAAACTGAGCGGCTTAGAACCACAGAAATGGGGGTGCCTGGCTGGCTCGGTGGGGAGAGCACATGAGTTTTGATCTCAGGGTTGTGAATTCGAGCCCCACGTTAGACAGTGTTTACTTAGAGCAGAAAGGAGGGGCGCCTGGGTGGCTCAGTCGGTTAAGCAGCCAGGACTTCAGCTCAGGTCATGATCTCGCAGGCTCGTAGGTTCGAGCCCCGCGTGGGGCTCCGTGCTGACCGCTCACAGCCTGGAGCCTGCTTCCGGTTCTGTCTCCCTCTCTCTCTGTCCCTCCCCCACTCGCTCTCTCTCTCTCTCTCTCTCTCAAAATTAAAGACACGTTAAAAAGAAATGCGCCACCCCTACCAAAAAGAAAAATCGGAAAAAAAATATTTTTTTTGACCCATCTCCACTGCCATGCTGCCGAAGCCCCTACAGAGTTCGGAGTGCGTTCCCCCAGGCTGTTACAAGTGTGGTATTTGTGTTTGGGGACCCACACGAGGGTGCACGATGTCGGGTTTTAGTGCCGCTACACGAAGCCACGGGTGTGGTCCAGGGGCGCTCTCAGCAAGGACTTTGGACGGTCGCTTTCTGAGGATTTGGCGCTGGTAGGGAGGAGGTGCTGTCATACTGACCCTGACCTCAAGGGGGCGCTTGAGCTGGGAGAGACTCAGAAAGCCAGGCCACGCCCCCTAATTTTGTTTTGTTTTGTTTTTTTTTTTAGAATTTTGGACCAAAGCTGCATATTGCCTTAAAGCACGGGTTCTTAACGTTTTCTCGTCCTTTTCTTTTTTTTTTATGTTTGCTTACTTTTGAGACCTAGAGGGAGCGGGGGAGGGGCAGAGAGCAAGAGAGTCCCAGGCAGGCTCTGCACAGTCAGCACAGAGCCTGAGGCGGGGCTGGACCCCAGGAACCAACCGGGGAGATCAGGTCAGAGCGGAAGTCGGTTGCTCAACGGATGGACCACCCAGGCGCACCCGTGGGTTCTGTGCCCTAGACCCTTGGTGAAGTTATGAACTTCTCAGATTTTTTTTTTTTTTTTTTTTTGCAACTGCTGATTTTGATGTAATTTCCGACTTAAGTGGAAGTGGCAAGGAGAATACAAGTAACTCCCGTGTGGCTTTCGCCCAGATTCACGCACCGTTGCATTTGCCCCCTGTGCTGGGCTTTCTTTAATATGCGCCCACTATATGCCAGGGCGGGGGGGGGGGGGGGGGGGGACGCGGCAGGTAATCAATCAGGGTTCTCTAGAAAAACAGGACCAATAGGACAAAGAGGGGGCGCCTGGCTGGCAAGAAACAGGGGGGAGGGGAGGGAGAGAGAGAGTGAGGCAAGGAAGGAGGAAGAGAGGGATATTTGTCTTAAGAAATCGGTTCCTGGAGGGGCGCCTGGGTGGCTCAGTGGGTTGAGCATCTGACTTCCGTTCAGGTCACGAGCTCGCGGTTTGTGGGTTTGAGCCCCACATCAGGCTCTGGGCTGACAGCTCAGAGCCTGGAGCCTGCTTCGGATTCGGTGTCTCCTTCTCTCTCTGCCCCTCCCCCACTTGTGTTCTCTGCCCCTCCCCCACTTGTGTTCTGTCTGTCTCTCTGTGTCTCTCAAAAATAAATAAAAATGTAAAAAAATAAAATAAAATAAAAAAGAAATTGGTTCCTGGAATTGTGGGAGCTGGCAAGCCATGGGAACCTGATACAAAGGTTCTGTGTGTGTGTGTAGATATAGATATAGATACATATCTTCGCCCTTTTCTCTGAATCGCTAGAGAGTGAGCTAGAAACCCCATGCCTCTTTACCACAGAGCGAGTAGGAAATATAGTACTGATATAATCTGCAGCTCATGTTCAAATGTCATCAACTGTTCCAATAAGGTGCTTTTGTCACAGTTTTTTCTTTTATTTATTTTGAGAGAGAGAAAGTGAGCAGGAGAGGGGCAGAGAGAGAGGGAGAGAGAAAATCCCAAGCAGGCCGAGCGCGGGGCTTGATCCCATGACTGTGAGATCATCACTTTAGCTTTCTGAATAATGTTTTTGTGAATACATTTGAAAGCACCTATCTTCCCTCCTTTCAACAGCTTAATAAATCCATTCTTGGCTTGAAATGTGTTTACTTAATCATTTGCCTATTGGGATTAGGTGGTTTCTGACGCTTTTGTTCAGACCACAGTGAGCACCCTCAGACATAATAAAAAAAAAAACAAAAAAAAAAAAAACAAAAAAACCACAACCTAATAGAAAAATGGGCCAGGGTGCCTGGGTGGCTCAGTCAGTTAAGGGTCCGACTTCAGCTCAGGTCACGATCTCACGGTTTGTGGGTTCGAGCCCCGCGTCGGGCTCTGTGCTGATGGCTCAGAGCCTGGAGCCTGCTTGGGATTCTGTGTCTCCCTCTCTCTCTCTGCCCCTCCCCTGCCTGCTCTCTGTCTCTCAAAAATAAAGAAATGCTAAAAAAAGTTGTTTTTGTTAATAAAAAAATAAAATAAAATCTTTAAAACAATTTTTAAACCCCATGTTACTTTAAATCCGCATTTCCTACTACCCGTCTGAAGCTGGCCAGGCCGAGCATGGGGCTGCAGCCACCACACCACGGACAACTGCCACTGGTGGCCAGCCACCACCCTGCTAGCTGTCACAGGAAGCCCAGAGCCAGACAGATGCTGGCCTTGTGTACTGGGGCTCCTCAGCGGTGGCCACTGGATCTTCTGAGGCAGGATGTGGTGGACCCAGCCCCAGCAGTGGTTGGGCCCACACGACCTTCTAACCCTGGTCAGACGCACTTCGGGAACTTCCAGCCCCGGCTGAACCTGGAAACCAGATGGTGACAGGAAGTACCAAGGGGAAGCTGGGAGAAAGCAGCCAGAGGACACATCAGGCAGAGGGCCTCTTCTCGGTGGAAAACACCAGCAAGAACAACAACAGGGGCGCCTGGGGGGGCTCAAGTCATGATCTCTCGGTTCGCGAGTCCGAGCCCCGCGTCGGGCCCTGTGCTGACGGCTCAGAGCCTAGAACCTGCTTCGGATTCTGCGTCTCCTTCTCTCTCTGCCCCTCCCCCACTCACACTCGCTCTCTCTCTCTCAAAAATCAATGAACATTAGAAAATATTTTTTAATACATAAAAATGCACGGATACAAAGCGAATGGGTATCTCTGATCCTAAAATGCCGGTTTTAAGATTTTTTTTTTTAATTTTTTTTTTAACGTTTATTTATTTTTTTGGGACAGAGAGAGACAGAGCATGAACGGGGGAGGGGCAGAGAGAGAGGGAGACACAGAATCGGAAACAGGCTCCAGGCTCCGAGCCATCAGCCCAGAGCCCGACGCGGGGCTCGAACTCACGGACCGCGAGATCGTGACCTGGCTGAAGTCGGACGCTTAACCGACTGCGCCACCCAGGCGCCCCTTAAGATCTTTTTTAATTGTTTATTAATTTATTTTGAACCCAATACGACAAAACCCATTTTTGGGGGCGTGCCGTCCTGCGAGCGTTGACAAAAACACCGTGTGGGGTAACCACCGCCGCAAATGAGACCCGGAACAGTCTCTTCCCCCGCCCCCCACCCTAGAAAATTCCCTCAGGGGCCTCTTTGCAGCCAGCCCCTCCCCCACCTGTAACCCCTGGCAACCGCCGCGCTAGTCTCCGTCACCAGATTGGCCTTTTCCAGAATGTCCTATAAACGGAATCATACCATACGCAGCTTTCTGAATCTGACTCCTCCCCCTCAGCCTCATACGTTTACAACTCATCCCTGTCGCTGTGTGGGTCGCAGAAGTCCCCTTTAATTGTTGAGTGGCACTCCGTCCTCCCACGACTCTTGATCTCAGGGTGGTGAGTTCGAGCCCCGCGTGGGGCAGAGAGACTCCGGACAAATAAAATCTTTAAAAGGTTTCACTGCTGCAGGGTGTCCGGGGAGCTAGGAGCCGGACTGCTGGGTGATGTGGTTAATGTGTGTTTTTATTTTATTTTATTTTATTTTTAATTTTTTTAACGTTTATTTATTATTGAGAGACAGAGAGACACACAGCATGAGCAGGGGAGGGGTAGACAGAGGTGGGGACACAGAATCCGAAGCAGGCCCCAGGCTCTGAGCTGTCGGCACAGAGCCCGATGTGGGGCTCGAACCCACAAACCGTGAGATCATGACCTGAGCCGAAGTCGGTTGCCCAACCGACTGAGCCACCCAGGCGCCCCTGTGTGTTTCAATTTTATAAGAAACCCGCTGTATTCATTTTCTGTTGCCACGAACGACCGCCAACTGGGTGGCTTAACACAGGGGCAGAGAGAGAGAATCTCGGGCAGGCTCCCGGCCCAGAGCCCAGAGCCCAACGCGGGGCTCGAACCCACGAGCGAGATCATGACCTGAGCCGAAGTCGGACGCTTCACCGACTGAGCCACCCAGGCGCCCCAAGTTTATTTATTTTTAAGTAACCTCTCCACTCGACATGAGACTCGATCTCACAACCCTGAGATCAAGAATCGCCCACTCCTCCAACCCAGCCAGCCAGGTGACCCTTGTGGGAAGGTGGGGGGTGGGGGGGCACACATTTGCAATCGGCTGAAAATCTGATATGAAGGCGGAGCTATTTTCTCCCCCCCCCCACACACACACCCACAAAAAAAGACCAAGTCTGAAGAATGGGGAAAAAAATAGGGGCGCCTGGGTGGCTCAGTCGGTTAAGCATCCGACTTCGACTCAGGTCATGATCACCCGGTTCATGGGTTCCAGCCCCACGTCGAGCTCCGTGCTGACACCTCGGAGCCTGGAGCCGGCTTCGGATTCTCTGTCTCCCTCTCTCTCTGTCCCCCTCCCATTTGTTCTTTATCTCTCTCTCAAAAAAAAAAAAAAAAAAAAAAAAAATTAAAAAATTTAAAAATATATATATGAAGAAAATGAAAATAGGACAAGATCTGGAGACGATCGCAATTTTGCCTGAGTTTCCCCCAAAGCGGTGATTTGACAGGTAGTTTATGCGGGGGGTGATCACGGGCAGCAGGAGTGAGGAAGTACAGACCAGAGACCAGAGAAGGGAGAAAGGCCATTAAAGGGTGTGTTAACGCCCACCGGTTGGGGGCAACCGGGGCTTGGTCCTGCTGGGGACCCTGCTGGGGACCCTGCGAGGAACCAGGCAGAACAGACCGCGGGATCTTCCCACCGAAGGGGGGGGGGTGGGCATTGATGTCATCACCCGCTGCCCCCTTTGAGGCGGGGTCGCCCCAACCCCTCCCACTTCGGGGGCTGCACCTGGGGTCCAAATAAGTCCAGCGATGCCAGAAAAAGCCACAAGGAGACACCTCAGTGCCGAGCTGAGAGGCTGACCAGGTGCCGGAAACTGTCAGTCCCCGCGGGTGAACCCAGGCGGGGAGAGGCACCTGCGCTGTCTCCTCCCCCCCCCCCCCCCCCCCGCCCCAACCCTGGATGCCCCGTGACAATTTCTTTTTTAACCAGGAAATTGTCTCTGCTCTGGCCAGACGCTGTAATTCACTTTCTGTCCGCGGTTTTTTTTGTGGGTTTTTTTTTTTTTTTTTGGTTTTTTTTCTGACGAACAGAAATCAGTTTCTCTGCCTCACCTCTAAATCAATGCTCAAAGAAAACTAGTGTAAAACCGTCAAGTTTAAAGAGCACTGAATTGTTACCTTTTCTGAAGCGCAAAATTGTCGGCATCCCCAGGAGGCTCCAACCTGTCGGTCTGGCTTGGAAGAAACTCTACCCAATGAAGTGGAGCTAATAAGGCATGTAAAGCAAGCATCCTAAATATCCGTGGAGAACCAAGAGAGGATATTGAAAATCTGAAGCAAGAAGAGGAAGTTATGAAGTAGAACATAACCCGAGACAAGGGACATGAACGATATAATTACCGAAATAAAGAACTTAATAGGTGAGTCGAATGGCCGAATGGATACAGCTAAAGAATGAGTGAGCGAGCTGAAAATACTGTCCCCAAAGGCCTCCATGTGGGACAGAGAGGGAAACCCTAAGGAAAAATTAAGGTCTATGGATATAAGTAACAGTTCGAGGGGCACCTGGCCGGCTCAGTCGGTTGAGCATCTGACTTTGGCTCGGGTCGTGAGCTCATGGTTCATGGGTTCAAGCCCCGCGTCGGGCTCTGGGCTGACCGCTCGGAGCCTGGAGCCTGCTTTGGATTCTGGGTCTCCCTCTCTCTCTGCCCCTCCCCCACTCCTGCTCTGTCTCTGTCTCTCTCTCTCTCTCTCTCTCTCTCAAAAATAAAGAAACGTTAAAACCAAATAAAAAATAATAATAAAATTTTTTTGAAGAATTCAGAATTCATGGAGGTCTTTGCTGTCAGATAAACCTTTGTATGTGACTGGCCATGTTTCTGACCTCTCCTCCCCCATCCCATCCACTTCTGTAAAACGAGGGGAAGAATGTTTAGTGCGCAGGGTTATTGTCAAAATATCATGACCGAATGGGAAACGCCTTAGTAGAATAAAGCTTTTTATTATTCTTATTTTTTTAAGAGAGAGAGTGTGTGAGTGGGGGAGAAGGGCAGAGGGAGACAAAGAAAATCTTAAATTTTTTTTTATGTTTTATTTTGTATTTGAGAGACAGCGAGCAGGGGAGGGGCAGAGAGATAGAGACAGAACCCGAGGCAGGCTCCAGGCTCCGAGCGGTGAGCAGAGAGCCCGACGCGGGGCTCGAACCTCACGAGCAATGAGCTCCTTGACCTGAGCCGAAGTCGGACGCTCAACCGACTGAGCCGCCCAGGGGCCCCCATAATAAAGCTTTTGAAATGACTATAATGCTTGTGGCAACTGAGTGAAGCTAAGGATGCCAAACTGAAGACACCTAGTCTCCTGTTAAATCCAGTACGTGTACCACTGAGTTCCTATGTGCTATTTTTCACGACTTTAATAAAGTATAATCGATGTGCCACACATAGCACGTATCAAGAACGAGGTAGGAAGGTGACACCCCCGCCACAAGCAAGTTAACAAACATTTCCATAGTGCCCAGAAGGTTCTTTGCGGTTCTTTGTAATCTAGCCCTCCCTCTACCCTCTGCCCTCAGGAAACCACTGATCTGCCTTCTGTGTAACAGATCGGTTTGAATTTCCTAGAATTTCGCGTAAGTGGAAGGGTAAGGTAGGCGGTGATTTCTCTCGCCCGGTGTCTTTCACATGGTGTAATGTTCCGTATCCAATTCCTTTTTCTTGCAAAGCTGTATTCCACTGTTCGGTGGGAGAGGCAGAAAAATGCCCCCGGGGTCTCCATGCTCCTGTAACTGACCCCTTCCAACAAAAACCCTGGACACCAAGGCTCAGGGGAGCCTCCCTGGTTGGCAAAGGCTCCAGGTGGGCGGCCGCGTGACCTCGCTAGGAAAAGCGAGCGCTGTCCATACGACTCCGTGGGGACAGACAACCGGAAGCTCACACCTGGTCTCTCCTGGAGGCCGCGTGCCCACCTTTCCCCTCGGCTGACGTTAATCTCTCTCCTTTCGCTCTGATAAATCACAAGTGTGATTCTAACAGCTCTTCTGGATTCCGTGAGCCCTTCTGGTGAGTCGCCAAACATGAAAGTCGTCTTGGGGACGTGCGACAGACGCACCTGTCTGGGTGCTTCTCAGCAACTGCGCCTCTCGGAATTTTCCAGAGTGTCCATTGGTTTCCATCTTTAACTTTCTTTCCACTTCCCAAACCCAGATACCACCCGCCTCCAGCTGTCCATCTGATGACCACACTCCATGCTTCCCAGTTCTTAGTTTGCCTCTCCCCCATCTAATTGCACACCACCTTCCTGTCCCTTTCTCAGAAACGTTGTCCCCTCTTGGGGCGCCTGGGAGGCTCACTGGGTTGAGCACCCGACTCTTGATTTTGACTCAGGTCATGATCCCGGGGTTGTGGGATCGAGCCCCACGGCAGGCTCCGTGCGGAGCGTGGAGCCCACTTGGAATTCTCTCTCTCCCTCTGCCCCTCCCCCGCTCATACTCACTCTCTCTCTAAAATTTAAAAAAAGCAAAGAATCTTTATCCGCTCTCTTCTTGTTGCGTTTCCTCCTCCTTCAGTCACCCCGAACGTCAGCGTTTCCTTCTCTCCATCCCTCTTCTCCCAGCCCGTGTCCACTGTGTCCCCGTCTTCCCCACTCAGTGCCATGGTCTGTCAGCGTGGTTCCTCCCCATCTCTCTCTGTCCCCCCATCACCCAGCCTTTGGGGGACTCTCCACCCCCTCTGTCCTTCTCTCTCTTGGTGTCTCTGAGATGCTTTCAAGGTAACTCAAGCCCTTCAACTTCATCTCCTCAGATGGGTCATTGGTCCTGCCTCCTTATTTTTTTTTAATGTTTATTTATCTATTTTTAGAGAGTGGGGGAGGGGCAGAGAGAGAGACAGAGAGAGAGAGAGAATCCCAACCAGGCTCCGTGCTGTCAGTGTGGAGCCCAACATGGGGCTCGATCCCATGAACCATGAGATTCGTCAGAACCTGAGCCGAGATCAAGAGTCAGATGCTCAGGGGCACCTGGGTGGCTCAGTCGGATGAGCGTCTAACTTCGGCTCAGGTCACGATCTCGCGGTTCATGGGTTCGAGCCCCGCGTCGGGCTCTGAGCTGACAGCTCTGAGCCTGGAGCCTGCTTCGGATTCTGTGTCTCCTTCTCTCTCTGCCCCTCCCCCGCTCACGTTCTGTCTCTCTTTTCTTGCTCAAAAATAAATAAACATTAAATGTTAAAAAAAAAAAAAAAAGAGTTGGACACTCAACTGACTGGGCCGCTCAGGTGTCCCTGTCCTTCCTCCTCTCTCTTGGCATGTTCGGCTCCCTCTGTCTCTTCTTCACTCTGTCTCTCCCTCTTTTCCTCCCCCCCCCCAACCTCACAGTCCCCGTCCTTCCCAACCTCCCAAGGGTTCTGTCTCTCTCTCGGGACTTCTCTCCCTGCATTTGTCTCCATGTTTCCATCTCTGCATCTCTTGACGTCTCTTTGTGCCTCTGTTTCTCTTTCACATTCGGCCTCAGAGACACCCCCCCCCCTCCCCGACTCCCAAGTTGCCACACCTCCTTCCCCAGATGTCTCAGTGCCGGCTCAGGTTCCACCGCCCCCCCCCACCCTCACTGTCCCCTCTGTCACTTCCCACTCTCTCAGCATCCCTGCCCGTGCCCCCTGCCTGACAATCTGCCTTAAGAGTTGCCAAAATGACAAGCCACCTCTTCTCTCTGGATAAAAACCACATTTGTTTATTTTTATCACAGCGAAGTGCGGGCGTCAGCACGTAATCAAACAGAAAACAGAGAACATGAAACACTCTTCTCTCGGTCCTTATCAGGCTCAGGGCAAGCACTTCCTAAGTGTTCTACGCTGCTTCTGTCCCCTACCAGCAAGGACACTTTTCAGTCCCCCACAGTCCTGAGCCCCAGGCCTCCTGGGGCAGCGGGGACAGGCAACAAAGAGCTCTCTCAGGCTCTGAGCATTGCTCTGAAAGAGAAGGGGTTGGGGCCCCTAGGGAGCTCAGTCGGTTGAGTGTCCCACTTCAGCTCAGGTCATGTGCACACGGTTTGTGGGTTCGAGCCCCGTATCGGGCTCTGTGCTGATGGCTCGGAGCCTGGAACCTGCTTCGGATTCTGGGTCTCCCTCTCTCTCTCCGCCCCTCCCCGACTCATGCTCTATCTCTCTGTCTCTCAAAAATAAATAAACATTAAAAAAATTTTTTTTAATAATCATCATCCTAATAAAAGAATAGGCTCACAGTTGTCCTTTAGTGTCACAAGTAAAACAAACAAACAAACAAACAAAAAATTGGCCTCCAATCGGTATCCTCTCTCATGGTCCTGTGGATGGACTTCCGGGCACTTCTCACCTGGAGCTTCTTGAGGTCGGCTGGAGCTGTGCTCATCTGAAGGCCCAACCAGGCCGGACGTCCCAGGTGACCCGCTCGCATGGTTGGCTGTCGATTCTGGCCGTCGAGTGGGGGCATAGCTGGGATTTTCAACCAGAGAGCCTACACGTGGGCTCTCCATATGGTTTGGGCTGAGAAGCAAAGCCAGCAGTGACATGGGGCGCAGGTTAGAGTCAGATCACATGGCTTTCAGCTTCCCACCTACGCACCCCCCCCCCCAACACGCACACTTTTTGCTCTGTAAATTACTCCTCAGCCTCTAGGGCACAATGTGAACATTTATGCCTTTTATACCCTCCCTGCCCGCACAGCCATCCTTTGATTCCCAGTTTCAGGTTTGAGCCCAGCGCCCAGGTCATCCACCCCCCATCCACCCCCTCATCCTATGGTGACGTGGGACATGGGACATGACCACCCGTGCAGATCCAGTAACCCTTCACAAGCCTTCGTTCCGTCCGCCTCGTCTCCTTGGAAGGAATGTGTCTCCCACCCCTTTATAGCAAGAGGCTGTGCAACTTGCTTGGCCAGTGGGATGAAGGCACACAGACCACAGAGGCTTGAGATGCACCATTGCAGTTGGGCTCACACCTCTGCCATTACTATGAGAAGAATATTCCTGGGATAGGCCGTTGGTCCCAAGCACTGGATGCACCTGCCGGGGCCAGCCAGGATCAGCCCAGCCACAAACACCTGAGGGAGCCCAGCCAAGATCAGCAAGCCATCCAACCATGCGCAGCCCCAGGCAGTCCAGCTCCATGGGACCCCGGTCGGTCGTACAGAAGTCAGCTAGGATCAGCAGAGCCTTCCGGCCACAATCAGCTGACCCCCGGATGCACCCGCTAAATAAACATCCGTATGTGTACATCACACGCAGATTTGGGTTATTCTCGGACCAGAGTAAACGGATACATTAGCAGCAGTATAGCCGTGAGTCCGTCATCACTACATGATTGCAGTGTGACTAAGTGATAAAGAATTGTACCCAGAACCAGATGTGAAATGTACATGCCCCAGGGGGTGCCTGGGGGGCCCCGTCGTTAAGCGTCTGACTTCAGGTCACCGTCTCGAGGTTCGCATCGGGCTCTGCACTGACAGCGTGGAGCCTGCTTGGGATTCTCTCTCCCTCTCTCTCTCTCTGCCCCTCCCCCCCACTCACACGCTCTCACACTTTCTCTCTAAATAAATAAATAAATATATACATATATTTGAAATGTACATGACCCGGAAGGCTAAAGACAGTTTTACAACTATGTAAGTTTCAGGATGATGTAGCTGGAGGGGGAGTGGGTTTAAAAGGCTCATGCTCCGGACTTTCCGTGACTTGGCTGGAGTTCACCAAGCTTTTTTTTTTTCTTTTTCCAGAGGCTAGCTGACTTGTAACATTGCAACAGAACAAATGCAGAAGCAACTATAAGAACCCAGTTGTCTTCTATTGAGCCAGACGTTAAATATTCTCAGAAATGTAAAGTGATGTCACTCTTCTCATTACTTTTTTTTTTTTTAATTTTGGAAAATACAGCATTTTTCATTCGAAATGTTATTTATGTTGGGGCGCCTGGGTGGCTCGGCTGGTGAAGTGTCCGACTTCGGCTCAGGTCATGATCTCACGGCTTGTGGGTTCGAACCCCTCATCGGGCTCTGTGCTGACAGCTCGGAGCTTGGAGCCTGCTTCGGAATCTGTGTCTCCCTCTCTCTCTGCCCCTCCCCGGCTCGTGCTCTGTCTCTCTCTCTTGAAAATAAACACTTAAAAATTTTTAATAAAATAAAATGTTATTTATGTTAAAACGCAATGAGTTTCCAAATGTCCATCAGCAGACGAATGGATGAACAAAATGTGACACAACGTGCATTCAGTGGAATATCACTCGGCCTTAAAAAGGATGGAAATTCTGATACACAATACAACGTGGATGAAACTTGACAACTTGATGCTAAGTGAAATGAGACAGGGGCGCCTGGGTGGCGCAGTCGGTTAAGCGTCCGACTTCAGCCAGGTCACGATCTCGCGGTCCGTGAGTTCGAGCCCCGCGTCGGGCTCTGGGCTGATGGCTCAGAGCTTGGAGCCTGTTTCCGATTCTGTGTCTCCCTCTCTCTCTGCCCCTCCCCCGTTCATGCTCTGTCTCTCTCTGTCCCAAAAATAAACGTTGAAAAAAAAAAAATTAAAGAAATGAGACAGGCACTCACATTGTTCGACTGCACTTAAATGAGGCACAGAGAAGAGGTAAATTCACAGAGACAGAAAGAATAGAGGTTGCCTGGAGTGGGGGAGGTGGGGAAATGGAGAGTATTGTTTGATACAAAGTTTCAGTTTGGGGAAATGAAAACATTCTGGAAACCCCGTGGCAGTGACGGTCCCACAACAAGGTGAATGTATTTCATGCCACTAACTGCACACCTAAAATATAGGACATGGCACATTTTATGTCCTGAAATCATTGTTTGCACTATATGCTAACGAACTTGGATGCAACTTTTAAGAAATAAAAAATTAAAAAAAAAAATTTTAAATAAAAATAAAGAAATGGCCCCCCAAAATGTAGTTTTTACATTTCTTCTGGCCAAAGCAGGTGGGCGCCCTCTGGTGGGAGTACAGGGTATCGGTTGGCGGCGCAAAATTTCTCCGGAATTTTCAATTCTGAAGACGGAGGCAGATGTGAGGCAGCTGATATGAGGACTTTATTTCAGCAGATCAACTTTAAACCCTGAACTATGCCTCTTGTCGTGCACATTCACTCACACACACGCACGCGCGCACACACAATTACAGACACAACGAGACCCTTGCAAACGCACACAGACACGATCACACATACAAAAAACTCTCCCAAAGACCCACATAGGTACACACACAGAGGGACACAGGGGCGCCTGGGTGGCTCAGTCAGCTAAGCTTCCCGACTCTTGATTTCAGCTCGGGTCTTGATCTGAGGGCCATGAGTTCAAGCCCTGCCCTGGGCGTAAAGCCTACTAAGAAAAACAAACAAACAAACAAACAAACAACAACAAAAACAAGGAGACACGGACACAGTCACTTACACACACGACACTGAAAACAGCGTATGATTAACAAAGGGGACTTAGTAGACCAGCGCCGTTCTCTATTTTTAAAAAATCGTAATGGAAAATGGTTTCTTCCCAAAGCCATTAAATAAACGTTGAACAAGTAATTAAGATGAATCTCGGTTGGGCAGCATGCCCGACTTGAGGTCCACAATCCCTTAGCTGAAGCCCTTGGGGACAGACGCCTTTTGGAACTCAGAAGTGTTCCAATTTTAGAAAGGCGATTCTGAGCAAATGCCACATTTTATGTAACACTCCCAGGGGTCTGAGGCAGCCCCCTCCCCACCAGACATGTTAATATATTTGCAGCAACACCCCGTGAAAGTTCACACCAACGGAGATAAATAAATAATAATAAATAAATAATAATTTATAATAAAGAAAGAAAGAAAGTTTAACCCCAAATCGGTATGGGAAGATCATCTTTCCCTTCAACAAACTTACGAATTAGCGCCAGTCCAGAATTAAAAAAAAAAAAAAAAAAAAGTAAGTAACTCCTATCAGTTGATTTGCCACCATGTGAGACTGCGCCCAAACTACCCCCACCCCCCCCAAAGAAACTGTTTCGGTTGTCACGGCTTTTTGGAATTCGGGACACGGGACCCTCCTCGCAGGCCCCTGGAACGTGCACGTACAAATGTTTCTGCCGTGATTGTGAATCTTGGATCCCCGCCAGGGTAGGCTTCCGGGAGGACGGCGACGCTTTGGCGCCCCCTCCTGGAAGTTCCAGCCCTTGCAGTTCGGCTGCAGCGGGGAGGTCTACGGCCTTGGGCCTGACCCAGCGATGGGTCGCGATTGGCCCAACCGTTTAGAGTAATCCCGCCTTCTCGCGCCAGGGCGTGATGGAACCCAAGCCTCAACCAACAGCACCTGACCGCCCCTGGCACAGGCGGGGGGGGGGGGGGGGGGGGGGGGGGGGTGTCCAGGTTTGTCATGTGACCTGCACCGATCCCACCAAGTTGAAAGAAAGCCCTCCAGCCCACCAGGAGGGGCGAGGCCTCCCTCTCTCCCAGGAATGGGAATGAGTTCCCAGGTGCCTCCGTCCCTGGGCACCCTGCAAAGCCCCTTGGGGGTGACGCTGCCCCTAAGCCCCGAAAGAACTAGAAACACTGTAGGTCCCTGTGGTGGCCACCCAAGGGTGCTGCTCGGCTCTCCCTTTAAGAAACCCTGCTGCGGGGGCGCCTGGGTGGCTCAGTCGGTTGAGTGTCCGACTTCCGCCCAGGTCCTGACCTCGCAGTTCGGGAGTTCGAGCCTCGCATCCGGCTCTGTGCTGTCGGTGCAGAGCCTGCTTCGGGTCCTCAGTCCCCTTCTCTCTCTGCCTCTCCCCACGCATGTGCATGCATGCTCACACCTCCCCCACCTCCTCAAAAACCACCCCGCCCCCAGACTTTCTCCCTCTAGTCCAGTCCCTCCTCCCCTCCTTTTTCACAGCGATCAGATCAATGGAGGTGGTAATGACCGCACAACACCGGACTTCATGCCCTGAACTTTACACTTTTAAACGGTTCAAGAGGCGCCTGGGTGGCTCAGCTGGTTGCCACGCTCTTGATTCCGGCTCAGGTCATGATCTTGCGGTTCCTGAGATTGAGTCCCCACGTCGGGCTCTGGGCTGACAGTATGGGAACCTGCCTGGGGTTCTTTCGCTCCCTCTCTCTCTCTCTGCCCCTTCCCCGCTCTTTCTCTTTCTCAAAAATAAACTTCAAAAATATATGCTCCAGAGGCCCGGGCGGCTCAGTCAGTTAGGTGTCCAACTTGATTTCGGCTCAGGTCATGATCTCACAGTTTGTGAGATTGAACGTCATACGAGGCTCTAGACCGACAGTTCGGGAACCAGCGTAAGACTCTCTCTCTCTCTCTCCACCCCCTCCCTTTGGCTCGTGCTCTCTAAAATAAATTAAAAATTTTTTCAACAGAAAGAAAGAAAGAAAGAAAGAAAGAAAGAAAGAAAGAAAGAAAAAGGAAGAGAGAGAGAGAACGGAAGGAAGGAAGGAAGGAAGGAAGGAAGGAAGGAAGGAAGGAAGGAAGGAAGAAAAAGGAAGGAAACTTGTAGACCAGAGAAATTTCAGTGGTTTGCCTAAGAAGCTGAACAAAAGAAGGGCGCCTGGGTGGCTCAGTCGGTGAAGCATCCGACTTCGGCTCAGGTCATGGTCTCACGGTCTGTGGGTTCGAACCCCGCGTAGGGCTCAGTGCTGACAGCTCAGAGCCTGGAGCCTGCTTCGGATTCTGTGTCTCCCTCTCTCTCCGCCCCTCCCCTGCTCACGCTGTTAAAACAACAACAACACAATTTTAAAATAAAATGGCTCAAGTGGTAACTTTTATGCTATGTGGATTTCACACACACACTAAGATTTTGACCACCCACGTTTCCTCCAGGCCACTACCTTGTTCTAGCCACTGTCTCTCACCTGAACCATGGCCGTGGCCTCCTCCCTGGGCCCCAGCTTCCACCCTCGCGCCCCCTACAGTTTCTTCCCACGCGGCAATCAGAGGGTCCCGTTAACACATAAGCGGGCTCTGTCCCTCCTCAGCTCAAGAACTTTCCATGGTTCTACCTCATTCAAAGTAAAAGCCAAAGACCTCACGGTGGGTCTTTGAGGTTCTGTACAATCTGCCCCCATTCTCTCTCTCTCTCTCTCTCTCTCTCTCTCTCTTACTCTTGCCTCCCTTCCTGCTCTCTCCTTCACTCACTCTGCTCACTCCTGGCTTCTTCATGGTTCCTTGAACCGGCCAAGCACCGGAGCCTCAGGGCTATCGCACTTGTCGTTCCCATGTCCTGGGACACTCTTCCCGCCAGAGATCTGTATGCCCGGCCCTTACCTCTTTGGCATCTGCCCAGGAACCAGCAACTCCATTACTCCCTGTCACCCTGATTATCTTCGTCCGTTGTGCTTCTTGTTAACAGACATAACATGTATTTAAGTCACTCATCACGCTTCTCGTCTGTCTCTCCAGCAATAGGTCAGCTCCCTCGAAAGCAAGAAGCTTTGCCTGTTTTGTTCACCGCTGTGACCCAGGTGCCTAGAACAAGGCCTGGCACAGAGTAAATGCTCAGTAAGTGCTTGTTAAGTGCAAAATTAAGAGACAGTGACCAAAAGAGAGACTGAGAGATAAGGAAGACAGACCAAGATAGGAGAGGAGATAGGGCACTGGGGGACTGAGCTGGGGAAGAAACGAGAAGGGGGGAGGGGGAGGGGGGTGTTGGGGCAGGACGGGGAGGGGGGAAGCAAGGAGAGGGAGGGAGGAGACACAGAGAGAGAGCTGGGGCGGAAAGCGACAGAGACTCAAGAGAGTGAGTCAGAGAGAGCACCGAGTGAGGGACAGAGGCAGAGACAACACTGAGAGATGGCAGGGAGAGACAGAGAGGCAGGGACGGAAGGGGGAGAGAGCAGGGTGGCGCGAGGGAGACACAGAGACAGGAAGAGAAACCGAGGAATGGGGAGCAACGGAGCTGGGAGAAGAGGGCAGGAAGCCAGAGAGCCGAGAGGGTTCAGAGATGCAGAGGGTCCCCACCTCCAACTCACCACTTGCTGGTGTCCAGAGCTCTGGGGCGACTTGACATCCCTCGGGATCCAAGCTGTGGTTTTTTTAATCCCTGAGGGACAGAGGCGGGTGGAGAGAAGGAACGTGTGATGCCGTTTGAAAGGCTTTGGATCACTGGTTTATTTACTCTGGAAGTACTATCATCATCTTCGTTTCACAGGACCAGGAAGGTTGAGTAACCTGCCCAAGGTCACACAGCTAGGGAGAGGAAGAGCTGGAACTTGGATCTGGGCATCTTGGCTCCACGGTCAGTGCCCTATGCTAACCATAAAGGGGTGCTGGGTCCCTGAGTTCCCCTTCGGTTTGGAGACACCCTCTGGGAAGTGGTGCTGGACGGATAGAAGGGAGGAAACGAGGGACACAGAATGACTGACATTCTCAGCCCAGTCTATATCCACTGATGTCCCAGCCTGAGGGAGGAGGTTCAGTTTCACTCCCCTGGGAAAGTCTCCAGTTCAAAGGAGGAGGCTAGACAAGAAAACCACTACCTGCGTATAGGGTCCAATGCCCTGCCCAGAGCCAGGCCTCAGTGCTCTGCGGGGAGGGGACAGATTCAACCACTTCTGACTCTTTTGGCAGGCCTGGAATTTCTCTGCCTCGGTCCACCAGCAGCACTGCAGACCAGAGAGGTTGTACGAATCTTTAAAGGCAGCACAGTACTGGCTAACTTCCTCTGTGATTTCCAGGGAGGCACAGGCCCACCACCACCCCTGTCCACCCTCAGCTCTCAGACCCCGGGAAGAAGGCCTCACTCCCTCCCAGCAGCAATCCTGACATCTCAGGGGAACTCAGCCTCTCTGCCTGACGCTATAATCACACTAATCCCAATCCCCGAAGACCCCAATGCTTGTGCGAAACCATCCCACCTCTCCCCTCATCTGTGCTGGAACAGGAGGGCGGACTGTCTGCTTCTCTCCAGAGGCACTTGTCTTCTGCCCCAAGCGTACACAAAACTGCGAAGTCCTTCACACTGTCTGACCTTCAACTGCTCTGTTGCAGATAAGCCTCTTCTCCCCACCCCAAAGGCTAAATGTTGGCGATGGGAAAAGAAAAACACGCCCGCCCAGGTCAAGGGAGAGCCCACCCGACCCACCCAGGGCAAAAGACACGAGGATCGGACGCCAGGAAGGCCTTCCCCTTACAAACTTGAAAAGAGAGACATCTCGAAAACAATACAACAAACACAGCACCAGGCACTTGGGGCTGGAGTTTATTGCAGGGGGGACATACGGACACGGAGATTCAGAGAGGAGGAGGGCGGGTTGTGGGCTCTGTGCTCAGAATCCCATGGAGGGGGTCAGAAGGCAGAGATCAGGAGAGGGTCTGCCAGATGGTGGAGGACCCCGGTCTGATGGCAGAGGAGCCTGATGGCGGAGAAGCCTGACGGCAGAGGAGCGAGGCCCCAAGCCAGCTCCCCTTCGCTCCCCATTCTTCAGGATGACGACTCCGGAGACGCTGGGCGATGTCGTGAAGACGGAGCCCGGGCCCGACCGGGTACGGAGCATCCGCCGCGGGGGCGCCGGCCTCTCGAGGGCCGGAGATCCAGCAGGGGGTGGAAGGGACGGCTACCCGGGTCCTCGCCCCCCCGCGGCCTCCGGCCTCTCTCTGGGTGTCTGGCGGTGGTTCGGGCGGCGGCTGTGGTCGCTGTGGCGGCGGCGGCGGCTGCGCGGCAGCTCGAGCTGGGGTCGCGGCCCGCCGGGGGCTCCCAGGAGGCAGGAGATCGAGGCAGCGGCAGGCGCCGGGGCAGGCGGCGCGCCCGGGCGGGCGGCGCACGGAGGAGACGGCGCGCTGGGCGGCGGGCCGGCGGGGCCCGCGGGGGGCCGCGTGGGAACCCAGATGAGACCGTAGTAGACGGCGAGCAGCACGGCGGCCAACGAGACGCAGAGGAAGTAGGCGCAGACGGGGGCCAGGCGCAGCCAGCGGCCCCGCGGGCCCTCGCTCAGCCCGGCGCCACCCGGGCTCTCGCCGCCGCCGCCCACGCAGCTCGTGCCCCGCATCCCCGCAGCCCACTCCGCCCGGCGCAGCGGCCCGCACAGGCCCCGCCCCCGCGCCCTGGGCCCGCCCCCTCCCCGGGCCCGCCCCCGCGCTCTGCATCTCCTTGATCCAACCCCGCCCCCGCCAGGATGATCACGCCCCCGCGCGGGCTGGTCTCCTCCGCGTCCTGGACCCACCCCCTCCCCAGACTCCAGCCAACCATTATCAAGCTAAGACTTAACTAGCGCCCTGGCCCCACCCCCACTTGGCTCTGACCCCGCCCCAGGCCCTCAAACGCAGCTGGCAACTACTGCCAGGCTTCGGTGTGACGCCCACACCTCTTAAATGCGAACTCGCCCAGCACTTAGCCCCGCCCTCCTCCTTCTGGCCTCCTCCCCGCGCCCCAACCCCGTCCCCTTTCGGGACACAGACTTCTCCCAGGCATCGAAGCCCAGCCTCCGAGCCCCAAGCCCTTACGAGGTTCAAGCCTCACAAACCCCGCCCCGCCTTAGCCGCAGGTCCTCCCCGCTTCTAACTTGCCTTTCTCTGAATCACACTCGATTCTAGCACTCGAAGCCACCCTCTCCTCTCCTTGGATTCACACTCTCGAGTCCAGGCTCCGCAACTTTCCGCCGCCTCAGCCCATTGGTTCTAGCACCGCATTGACCACGCCCTCCACCGAGGACTGCCCCCCACAGCCGCGTTAAGAACTCGCATCTAAACCTGCTGTCGCGGCCCCATACAACATCTAAGGCCCGCCTATGTCCCAACCTCACCCACGAGAGTTGTGGCCCCGCCCAGGCACCCTAGCCACGCCCCTCACGGCACCTCATCCTTACTTCGCATCCAGAGATCTAAATTCAACGCCCCGAAGCTCCAGCTCTGCCCTATAAGCCAGTCACGCCCCTTCCCCAACGCCTCCCCACCACCCTCAGTTTCTCCCTCTCCCTAAAGTCATGGGATCCAGAGCAGTCTCCGGGGAGGAGAGAGCGCAGCCTGGAAATCCAGACTAACCCCCTCCTGCCGCCCCCTCCCCATCAAGGCGGGGAAGCTTCAGTCCCCTCCCAGCAGCGTCTTCAGGAATTCGGGGAGGCCTGCGAGAGGGGGGGGGAGGGAAGACGTATCAGGGGAGTGGAGGAAGGAAGACCCCTTCCTCCCGCCTCTTCCGCCATGGAAAAGCCCGCCAAGCACAGCAACCCAGCCTGCCCTCCAGAAACACAGTTCAAAGGTTAGCGGAAGCACTGCGTTTAATAAGAGAAGGCCGGTGGCCTAGTAATTCCAAGTCCTGCGGG
The DNA here is from genome assembly GCF_028749965.1 of Puma concolor. Taxonomy (NCBI): domain Eukaryota; kingdom Metazoa; phylum Chordata; class Mammalia; order Carnivora; family Felidae; genus Puma; species Puma concolor. The sequence continues at coordinate 52,973,058 of NC_141681.1, read as the reverse complement.
AGAGTCACCGGCTATTTGCCATGCCCCAGATGGAAACTCCAGGAGGCGGGAATCTAGATCCGGGGACCGGCACCTAGCCCCCCATGGCTGCCATTAGGTAGGTAACTCGGGGGCGTCTCAACCCTCCCGGTGCCACGGCGCCCCCCATTCGTGAGACTTGCCTATTGCCCTGGTCCCACCCCGTTCACTGGCCCTGACTCCGCCCCCCTTACATTTAACCCTCTCCTGGCTGGAGCGTGACGGAAGCAGAGGACAGAGGAGCAAGGCGACAGGAGGTTAGTGCAGAACGCGGAGGCCGCAGTCTGCAGGCGCGGTCAGCGGGCGGCCCCCGGTGGCGGAGCGGCCGCCACCACCTTGCAGAAACGCACCCTCTGGAAGTCGGTGATCTCCGCGGTCTCCTGACCCTCAGTGCCCGCCTCTGGGGGAGAGAAGGGGCAGTCAGCGGAGGGAACAGTTTCCCCCACCCTCCACCCGTCTAGTTCCGTCTCTGATCCCAACTGAGCCTAGCTTCAGTCGCCCTGCGCTAAATGGTTTATGGGCCTCGGACTCCCTTTAATCCTCGCCGGGGGCCCCACAAACTGCATGCACCCCAGCAGAACCCTATTTACAATCGAGGAAGCTATCTGGTACAGCGAGATCACAGTCACTTGGCCAGCAAAGGGCCCAGAGACGAAGACGAGAAACGCCTGGACACCCTGCCCTCGCCGACCGTCCTAAACTCTGTCCTCTCAGACTCCAGCCTCCCCCACTCCCGCCCAGTCCCCCACGGACCTAAACTAGCCCCAAGAGTGCCCGCCCTCTTGCCCCTGCCCCCCTTTGCCCTTGCCCACCTGAGTTCTAACCAGATCTTCCTTCGCTCTGCCCCCCAAACTCTGATGTCACGCCTGGGGAGGTCCCTGGTTCCCAACCCGGCTCGCACTGATGGAGGTGGTTGGGCCCAACATTCTAACGGGAAATGCATTTCGATTCTGATTTCCTCTACTCGCTTAGACCCACCCCCCCCCCCCATTCTTACTTTTGACCTATTTAAATTCCTCCCATCCAAGTACTAACCAGGCCCGACCCTGCTTAGCTTGCGCGATCAGACGAGATAGGGCGCGCTCAGGGTGGTCTGGCTGAAGACGACCTATTTAAATTCCTAATCCTGCCCTTAGCCCTACCCCTTGGGCCTAGCCCCACCCCATCATATTTAGACTTTATCCCCCAACCCCTGGGGTCAGCCTCTAAATCCTAATCCCACCCTCGCTCCCCTCCCCCACCATTCTTCCAAGCGCGAGGCCCCAGAGGGCCTCCATTTAGCTCCACCCCCTTGACCTGGGCTCCAATCTCACCCAATCCCAAGCGTTGTAGCCTCCCCCCCCCACCATCCGCGGCTTCCCCGCACACCCAGCTCCACTCTATCCTCTCCCCAAGCCCTCCCCTCAGCCCCAGGGGGAGAAAAAGAGGAAGAAGGCCATCTTCTGGGGCCCCGTCCACTCCCCCACCTGAAGCTGCCTCAGACCCTTCCTCTTCAGCTTTCTGGGTTCCTGGGAGGCAGGGCCCACTCTCGAGGGAGGCAGGGGCTGGCTGGTCACCTCCTGGGGAAGGGGGGAGGCCCAGTCAAGCCCCTACCCCTCCATATTTCCCCCCACCGTGAGAAAGAAGGCCCTGGGGGAGCGGGAGGGGGTGTTCAAGGACACACCTGGGGAGTATCATTCGAGGACGTGAACTCTTTATTGGGGAGGGGCCTCTGTGGCCCACAGCACGGGCAGGATCTGGGGGGGGGGGGGAGGCATTCCAGAGACAGGCATGGACCGTCCTCCCTACCCATTGGGGTGGCGGGTACACGGGGTCCCGGTGAAGGGGGCGGGGGAACCCAGCCCCCGACGGTTCCCCGCCTGCCAGTGCACCCCTCCAGCACACACACAAGCAGCCAGCTTCATGCATTTCCAAATGGCCAGGCCTCACCCGGAGAGAGGGAGAGGGCATCAGCGTTGGGGGAAGTATTCAGCTCCGCCTCTTCGCCCCAGTCAGACACGGGCTGGTGGCCCCCAAGGGGCGAGAAGGGGCTAGAAGGCGTGGCAGGGGCCGGGGGAAGTGGCAGGGGCTCCTCTGGCCTGGAAGGCTCTTTGTCAGCCTGCTCACCGGTGGGGCTTCCGGTGGGCGCAGCCTCTCGGGGTTGGTGGTCTTGGGCTGGTTCTTCTTCCTCCTCGATGGCCTCTTCCTCCTCCTCCCCCTCCTCCTCCTCCTCCTCGATCTCCTCCTCCTCCTCACTCACATCTTCCCACTCCTCATCCTCCCCCTCGTCCTCCTCCCCGTCATCCTCAGGAGGCCGGTGGGCAGGAGGAGCTGGGGTCTCCAGCGGCTGCGGGGAGCACAGGGCAGGTAGGGGGAGCGGGCGTGGACCCGGAGCACCCCCACCCCCCTACCCGGAGAGGACAGCCTGCCTCACCTGCACGGGCGTCTCCTCGGGTGGAGGGGGCTGTGGGGCCTCAGGGGCTGGGGATGCTGCCTCCTTCGTCTCCCAGCGGTCGTCATGGTCACTGGAGGGGACCAAGGAGAGGGGTGAGGCCCAGGTGGATGGGAAGGGGCTTCCCACCTCCAGATCCTCTCCGGAGAAGAGCTGCAAAATTCATCTCCGGGCGAGAGGGGGTTGTAGGTTTGCGGGTGAGGACCCAGCATGCTGGAGCACTAAGGAGGAAACGGCGGGTCTGTGTCCCCAGGTTATCGGGCACAGATAGATGGAGGGGGGCCAGGTGGCAGAAAAGAAGAAGGGGGACGAGGAGAGGGATGGGGATAGAGCAGGGACGGAGGCCCCAACTCCCCAGAAGCAAGAGCCTGACCCACAAGAGAGACACACGTACCCGAGAACAGACAGGGACGAGACGGCAAACACAAAGCCACACATACACATGTCAGGACAGCCAGGTCTAGAGCCACACGGCCCTGCTGCGAGGGGGGGGCCTGCACACGCCAAGGGAAGGGGTGCCCCCACCTGTAGGCACGAGGGGCTGCCTTGGTCTGGGATCGGCTACCCTTCTTCCTCCTGCGGCTGACCTCCGCTTTGTGCTGGGACAGGAACTCCCTGAAAGTGGGGGGCTTGGGGGGCCGAGCCCAGGCCTGATCATCTGCAACAAAAGCCGGGAGGGGTCAGGGATGGGGGGAGGGGGGGCAGGGCACAAACTAACCCCCTCGCCCGGCCCACCCAGCGGCCCCACCCCACCCAAGGACACCCGCTCACCATAGCGATGGGATGGTTCGAGGGCAGCGGCTGGGCCATCCTTGAACCTGGGGAGAAGAGAGAAGGGGGTGAGCAGGCAGCTTAACAGAAAGAAAAAATTCAGTATTTGACCCCCAAAACAAAAAACTTCGAAAGCCCATAATCCCCAGCTTCCAGTCAGGCCTCGCTTGCTAGCACTCCTACGACACCGCGCTCCTGCCTCAGGGCCTTTGCACCCACTGCTCCTGGGGACACCTCCCCAGGCCATTCGGCGGCCGGCACCCTCACCTCCTCCAGGCTTCCGCTCAGACCCTCCTAAACCCCGGTCTAAAATAATCACATATTATTACACGCGCATCACCCAAGTCTAAAAGAAGGGTCTCCATCCTTCACGCTCCGTTGTTCCTCATGAGCTGCCGCTGGGATCTATTCAGTGTCCACCTTTCCAACTAGAATCTAGGTCCCTTGAAGGCAGAAGCAGTTTTGTTCACTGTCGTGTCCCCATCCCCTAGAATCCCCACCACCCTTCGTGACACAGAGGAGGGACTCAATCCACGTTTGCTGCCGAAATCAACGTACCCACGCGCTAACGAGGCGCGCCGCACGCTGCTTCAGGGGCTCGAGGAAGAACAATTACGTTCTCGTTCCCAACCCGGAGAACATCCCGCTAGAAGCCCGGCTGCCCGCACCTTAGAAGGATTCGCCACAACGTCTGTGCAGAGACCTCCTCACGCTTGCACCGGTTGGGCTCACGACCCACAGAGAAATGCTCAGACCACCCAGGCACACAGCCAACACTCTTTCTTCAGCCCGTGCCAGAGACAAAAGCGACAGGCGCGGAAACTTGCAAAGCAGCAAAGGGCGCGGGATGGCATGGAAAACCACAGCTGCGGGGGCGCCAGGGTGGCTCAGTCGGTTAAGCATCCGACTTCGGCCCAGGTCGTGGCCTCGCGATTCGTGGGTTCGAGCTCCACATCGGGCTCCGTGCTGACAGCTCAGAGCCTGGGGCCTGCTTCGGATTCTGTGTCTCCCTTTCTCTGTTCCTCCCCCGCTCACCCTCACTCTCTCTGTCTCAAAAAGACAGAGATTATTTAAAGATTAAATAAATAAATAACATTAAAAACTTAAGTTTTTAATAGCAGTCTTTAGACTGCTATTGGCCAGCTCTCTGGTATGGAAGTTGGTCTTCTGGTCCGGGACACAAGGGTACAGCTCTGCTTTAAGTTGGGCTAACTGGATGTTTCCGGGGACCTCAAAGAGCACGGAGTCACATAAGGATACCAGTGCCACCCGGATAAGGGGCTGGGTTGGTGGGGGACAGGCTGGTGAGGGAGGGGGGTGCGAAGGTCTAATCACTGTTAGCAGTTTCTCATGCCCTCCCCGTGCAGGATTTCCATCCGTGCCCTTGGCCGAGGGGCCGTGGCACCATCTACTAGGGCAGCTTAATCTCTGGCCCCAGTGACGCTGGGTCTGCTGCTACCAGAACGGACGTGCCTGCTCTCCCCTCCTGCTCATCTGCCAATGCCGTGACCAGCACCTCTCTGGAGAGCTGCTCCCTTCAGCCTGAACCCCAGCACGAACCCACACGAAGCAGAACGGAGTTCCGCCCGCATGGAGAAGCCAAGCCCAGCCAGACCCGCGGCCTACGGGGCCCGACGTGGATCAGCCGAACCCAGCTGACCCACAGACACGAGGAAGCGGTTTGACACGCCGGGGATTTGGTGATGGTGACCTCGAACCCGACACACGGGGCGGGGCGACGGAGGCGTTAAGTCAGGGGTCAAGGTCGAGGGGCCAGAGAGGACACTCACATCCCATCCGTCTTCTCGGCATCCCACTCCCGCCGCCACTGGCCAGTGGGCTTGCGGTGTCTCTGCAGCCGCTCCTGGTCGATCTTCTCCCTCTCCTGCTTCCAGCGCAGGTACTCCGACCGCTCCCGGCCCGTCATGGACAGCGTCATGTCGCCAGCGCCGGCCAGGCCGGCCCGGCGGCCCTGTCCCGCCCCGCAGACGGGCAGTCAGGGCCCCGAGCCACTGGCCAGCCTGCCCCCGTCTCTCCCCCAGGCCCGCTGTGCTCAAGGTCACACAAGGAGGTGACAGGGCAGAGATGCGAACGCGGTCTGCTCGTGTGGCGCCTCCTCAGAGGCCATCCCAGATCTCTCCCCAAGCGGCACCCCGTCTCCACCCTCTACGCCCCCTCCCCTGCATTGTACGTCTAACACTAGCTCACGCTTACTATATACTCGCTCGTTTACGTCGCCCCCACCAGAATCAACCTCTTTAGGGCGGGGTCTTGGCCTTGTTTAAGACTCAGCTCCAGGGCGCCTGAGTGGCGCAGTCGGTTAAGCGTCCGACTTCAGCCAGGTCACGATCTCGCGGTCCGTGAGTTCGAGCCCCGCATCGGGCTCTGGGCTGATGGCTCAGAGCCTGGAGCCTGTTTCTGATTCTGTGTCTCCCTCTCTCTCTGCCCCTCCCCCGTTCATGCTCTGTCTCTCTCTGTCCCAAAAAAATAAATAAACGTTAAAAAAAAAATTTAAAAAAAAAAAAAAAAAGACTCAGCTCCAGGGCGCCTGAGTGGCTCAGTCCTTAAGCACCTGACTTCAGCTCAGGTCAGGATTTCGCAGGCAGTGAGTTCAAGTCCCACATCGGGTGAGCACGAGCCCCACTTTGTGGGAGCCCTGCTTCTCTCTCTCTCTCTTTCTGTCCCTCCTGGGATTCTGTCTCTCTCTGCCACTTGCTCCCTCTCTCTCCAAAAAAAAAAAAAAAAAGGAAAAAAAAGAAAAACAAAAAACAAAGACTCAGCCCCAGCACCCAAGGCCATGCCCAGCACCCAGTGGGTCCCGGTAAACGTTCCTGACGGTATCGAGAGAGGACAGGGCCAAGCACACCGGAGAGCCAGGAGGGGAGGGCGCTGCGGTGCCCGCACGGCAACGGACCATCGGCTTGGGGCTCAGAGGCCGGGCGTGGAGGCTGGCCCCCCCTGCCCTGCTGTCTCGGTCAGCCCCGCGCAAACGTACGCCGCAGGAAGGACGGTGGCCGGGCCAGGGCGCCCCAGCACCCGGCACCCACCTGCCGCTCCTGCTCCAGGCCGCAGCGCACCCGCTCGAAGTCGGGTCCCCCCCAGTTGCGCCCGTGCCGGCGGCTGCCCTCCCGGCGGTCCCGCTCAGGCTCCTCCAGGGGCCCGCCACGTCGCCGGGGGTCGTCCAGGAAGTTCCGCACCGGGTTGGGCTCCAGCACGCCTTCCTGCGGGCCCAGGGAGTGGGGGACGGGGTTGGCGGGCTCCTGGGGGGCGGGGGGTGGCAGAGGGCCGCGCCGCGGGGACGCCCGGGGCACTGACCCGCTGGTTGCGCTCATACTCTGCAATCTTCTCCATCTCCTCATTCATCTTCTCGATGTTCTGCCGGCGCCGCTCCTCCCACTCCTAGGGGGTAAGAACACGGACACGGAGACCCCGGGCCGTCAGGAAGACCCGCACAAGCCCACTGCTCGCTGGCATCCGGGCAGGAGGGGAGCCGCTGCCGGCCGGAGACTCCCTCCTTAGACAGGCCTGCTCTCAAAGGCCTGGGCCGGCATCTGGGACTTCGGCTCCCAGCAGGTTCTCGGTCAACGGCTAACTGAGAAAGGGGGCTCAGGGTGCCTGGACTCTCTGTGCAAACGACAGCCGTGCCCTGAACGCCGGCTTTCCTTCCGAGGTCCGGGATTTGGGTAGGCGCAAGGCAGAGGGGCCCCACACGACCAGAGCCCGGTAAAAACCTTGGGCTCTTGGTCTCCAGGGAGTCCCCGGGAAGACAGCCCGTCGTATGGGTTGTCGTGACTCAGCGCTGGAGGACCCCCTCCCGTGTGACTCGGCCTGACGAGAACGCTTGGGGGCCTGCACCTGGCTCCCTCCAGACTCCGTCCCGCGTGCCTTGTCCCTCTGGTTTTGTTCTGTGCCCTTGCACCATAATGAATCTCACCCATCAAGCTCCCTGGGGAAACGCTGAACCTGGGGAAGGAGCCGGGGACCCCAACACACCCTGGCTGCCACAGAACTAATGACAGCAGTAACAGCAATTGCTTGGCAGATGGCGAGGTGACCCCCCACAATCCCTTCTCCCCTTCTTCCGTGGTAGCGGAATTTCAGATAGGCCGCAGGTTGCCGGAGAGGACGTTTTCATTCCCAGGGCTCGGCACACAGGAGACAAATAAGCTTCCGCTTGGTTTAAACCATGGTATCCGGGGGTCTTTTACGTGACGGCAGCTTAGCGTGTACAAATGGTAAACAAACACCCGTGGGGCGCCTGGGTGGCTCCGTCAGTTAAGCATCCAATTTCGGCTCAGGTCACCATCTCACAGTTCGTGAGCTTAAGTCCCGCTCCCAGCCCTGGACTCTCTCTCCCTCTCTCTGCACCTCACGAGATTCTCTCTCTCTGCCCCTCGCTCACATGCTCGCGCTCTCTCTCTAAAACAAATAGGTAGACAGATAGATGAACATCCGTAAGTGACATTCTTCCGACGCTCGCTCTGAGGCTTTCAACGGACTGCTGTTCACAGAACGCTCACAGTAACCTTTAAATCTGATTCTAGGACTCCCCCCAAGAAGCTCCCACAGGGAAGGGAGCTGCCCAAGGAGAGGGAACTCATCGAACCAAGTTGAGCCCAAGTCCATGGTGCGCTGAGTCACTCTGCCCCGCAGCCCCCCCGGCCTGCTAACCTCCGCATCGGGGCGGCAGAGCAGTCTCAGTAAGAACATCACTGCTCCCCACAAACAGATCCAGGGAGCGAGACAGACAGAAAAAGAGAACCAAGGAGAGGGCGTGCACTGGAGAGAAGGAGCCAGAGAGAGGACAGGGATGGGGCAAGACACGGCGGGTGGCAAGGGTGCACCAGACACAGAGCAAAACAAGGGGAGATAAAAACACAGGGAGAGGACGCGCGACACCGGTCAGGGGTGGGGGAGGGAGGAGAGAGAGAACGAGCCGACAGAGGGGCGGAAGAAGACAGATGCAGAAAGCCGGTCCGTCTGCGGGCAGGAACGAGGCGAACGAGACCGGAAGCGCATCAGCCAGAGGACGCCAGCCCATCCCGGGCCCCCACCTTGGATTTGCGGTCGGCAGTTGAGGCATCTCCGGCCCCAGACAGATGAGGGGACCCCCGGCCCCGGCCCCTCCGGCCGCGGCCCCCAGCTCCTCCTCGAGGCTGCTCCCCAGAACTGTCCTCCCAGTGACGGGCCACCCGGCCCACGCCTGCCCGGCCTCCCTGCTGGGGGAGGGGCCGGCCTCCCTTGCTGGCCCCCGGGGGCCGCGGGGTCCCAGGAGACCTCCGAGAGGGACCCAAGTTCTTCTCCTGTAAGAGGGAAGGGAGAAAAAGTGCAGTCACTCAGATGAGGAGACGGGGACCCCCAAGCCCAGAGGGCAGCTGTGGAGCAGAGGCCGCCCACAGGGCTGGGGCGGCTGGCGCGGCTGGGGCAGGTGGGGCGGAGAGGGGCGCTCTCCGGCCTCAGGTCTCAACTCTCATCGCCTGCCCCCCGGCCCAATGAGTCGCCCAGCCCGGTGCAGAGCTCACCACCTCAACGGCCACGTTCTCCTTCTCCACCGAGCGGCCCTTCCGGGGCGCTGTCACCGCTACTCCCTCGAGTTCAGCTTTTTTACGGTCCTCCTCGATCTCCTAGGAGCAAACGTCAGCGGGAGGAGGTCGGCGGTCTTGGCACCAGCGGTATTCCCGCAGCCGCCATGAACTTCCCCCAAGACTGGCCCCCACCTAGGCCTCTCTCCTGAGCTCCAGGCAAGAAAGCTGATCGCTTCGGCATCTTCCCCTAATCCGCACGACACTATTCCCGTGCTCAGAACCCCCCTGCAGTACCCAGCTCTGGGCAAGAGCCACAGCCTACGGGGCCCTACAGGGTCTGGCCGCGTTACCATCCTGACCTCATCCGTCACCCTCCCTCCCTCCCTCCCTCCCTCCCTCCCTCTCCCCCTCGCTCACTCTGCCCCCCTCAACGTTCCTAGAACACACCAGGCTCAACCCTGCCTCAGGGCCTTTGCACCAGCTGTTCCCTCTACCCCCAGAGAGCCCTCAGCCTCTCACCTCCTTCAGGTTTCCGCTCCTGAAATGTCCCCTCCTCAGAGAGGCCTTCCCTGACCCGCTAACAGAAACCACCTCCCGTGCCATTCTCCTGTGCCTTCTCCTGCTCAACTACCTGGCATCACGCGTATCTGGGTTATTGTCTGCTTTCCCCTCTGCAACCGAATCGGCCTGAGGACAGGGGTACCTGTCTGTTTCATCCACTGACGTACCCCCCCCCAGCCTAGAACGCTTCGTGACACACAACAGAAATTCAATATGCTTTTGTTTTTTAAGTGAATGAATGCATGAAATATGAATAAATGAAACCCACCCCTCCTCCTAAGTCCTTCCTCAGGAATAACCCCACCACCTACTCTGTCACTGCTGGTAAGGACCTGAACCTCATCCTGGCCCCTCCTTCCACCTCCCCTCCCCTCCCCCCACCACTGCCTGTCACGGAGTCCTCCCCACAGCCCTGTCCCTCCTCTCCCCGCGGAAGTCCCTGCCTCAGCTTCCTCCTGGGCCTCTGGCCTCCGGTATCACCTCCTCCCGCTCAACAGCACACAGCAGCCAAAGAGCTCTTCCTAAAAAGCTATTCTAACCTGACCCCACTCCTGCTCAAAACCCTCCAAGGTTCCCCAGTGCCCTCGAGAAAACGTACAAATTCTCAGCGTGGCGTGACCCCTGCTGACCTCCCTGGGTTAATATCCCTCCACTGACCTTCCCACATGAAGTTTCAGGTTTCTTTTTTTTCCCTAAAGTTTATTTATTTGGGGGGAGGGGGGGTGGCAGTGGGGAAGAAGCGAGCAGGGGGAGGGACAGAGAGAGAGAGAATCCCAAGCAGGCTCCACACTGTCAGCACAGAGCCCCAACAGGGGGGCAGGGGGGCTCAAAGCCACGAACCGTGAAATCACGACCTGAGCCGAAGCAGGATGTTTAACCAACTGAGCCACCCAGGCGCCCCCTAAGTTTCAAGTTTCTGCACAAACTAATCCCTCTGCTTAAAACATGTTCGCCTCTTCTCTTCAGCTAGCTTACTCACCCTTCAGGTATCAGAATCCTTTCCTCTAGGAAGCCCTCCCTAATATCCTCCAGACTGGGTGAAGACCCCCACTCTGGGCTCTCACAGACCCGTGAACTACCCAGCCCAGCCCACTCTGGGTCATCACTGCCTAAAGAAAGGTCTGTGCCCCTACTTGATGGTGAACTCCAGAAGGACAGGCCCAGGGCTGTCTCGGTCACAGCTATATCCCTGACAACATTCAGCTCAGAGCCTGGCAGTAAAGACCCTGGTGGGTGTTCGTGAATGAATGACGGATGGATGGAATGAAGGAAGGAATGGCCGGCTAAGGCCTTTGGCTTTGATCCTGAGAGTGATGGGAAGCCATGAAAAGGTTTTAAGGAAGGGAGAGGTGAGGGAAACTCACTGCGGGGAGGAGAGGGGATGGGGTCTCCCAGGGCGGGGCTAGGGCACCTGGTAGCGCCGTATGAGGGCCTCGTTCTTTCGCCGAAGAGCTTCGATCCTCTTGTCCAACTCGGCATCTTTCTCCTCTTTCGATTTCAGATCCAGTGTGGCTGACTGAGAAGGAGAGACAGCTGAGAGACAGCAAGGGAAACCTACACCCATCCCAGTGCATTCGATCCAGGGTCTGAGTCGTGGGTCCCCTCCTCCCAAGCTCCCTGCCCCAAAGCTCAGATTCCAGAGACTCCCCACTTTCCATCTCACCATTCCACTGGCTAGCTGGGGCCAGGGTCCCGGCAAACTTCCCCTGCAGAATCCGGACACAGCACCAGGCCTTCCTGAGGACAGAGGGAACGGAGCACTAAGGCCAATGACTCCCCAGTCTGCTTCCACCTCTCCTATACTGGGGGCTCCTCTCAAACACACATGCGCATTAACAACACCTGCACCCCGAGGGGATTCTAGCCCTCATTTCCACTCTGTCTTAAAGGGCTAGCCTGCCCCTTACCTGCACAAATTTGGACTCTGCCACCTCCCATGGTTTGTGCCCACCCACTTGCTTCTTAGACACTAGAGTCACACCCACTTTGGGAAAAGTTCCGGCCCCACCCCACTGCTTAAGGAAACAGCCAACAATGCTCCCTTCCAAAGGAAGATTCCAATCCAGCCTCCACACCCCAGTGCTGGGAGTTTTAACCCAGACCTCCATCTCCAGAGAGCTTTAGATACATCCTCTCACCCCCCAACCAGTACAAGAAAATTCTAGGCCCACCTTCCTGCGTCCATTCTGGTGCTGCTCCATCCCTGTGAACACTCTAAATCCACCTCTCTCCCAGGGACGTGTCAGAATCGTCCCATAACCCCACAGTCAAAACAAGCCCGATCTCCACGCCTATAGGCTGCCCTGACCCTGGGAGAACATTTTAAGCCCACGCCTCCAGCTTCCCGAGAAAGGTGCCGCTGTCTCCCCAACACCCCGCCAGATTCCAAACACAAGCCTGGTACCCAATGGCGAGGTTTCCCGTACCTGGTTCAACCTCCCCAGTGTATACTTCCCCGCCCGGCGCAGACAGAACTTCCCGGCCCGCGCGCGGCTTTCCGGGGGTGGGAGGGGGAAGCTCCAGCCTCAAACTGGTCCCGAAGGCCACGGCCACGGCCCCGCCCCCCTCCAGGACTAACTTTCTGGCCCCGCCCCACCCGCTAGGCCTCAGACCCCGCCCGCCCGCGCGTCGTTAATCTGGCCCAGCTTCTGACTTTCCCAGCCAACCCTCTGACCCCACCCCCCCGGTTCCCCGGGCAACAACCTGAACCCGCCCCCTGCTTCTCGCGTTATTACATGGGCCCCGCCCACGGCCCTCCAGCCAACACCCTGGCCCCGCCTCCGACTCGCCAGGCCAACCTCCCGGTCACGCCCCCTGCTTCCCAGCCCGGCCTCGTCGCTTCGAAACACGGTCCCGCCCCCTACGCCCTCAGTCAGGGTTCTGGCTCCCGGGCCCGCTTGCCAACGCTCGGACGGCACCCCTGGGTCCCGCAAAACTTTCCGGTTGCACTCCCATCATTCCCCGCCAGCATCCTGGCCACGGCCCCCGCCACCCACAACTTTTTGGTCCCGCCCCGCCTTCGCGTCAGCCTCTGGATCCGCTCCTGACTTGCGGGCCGATGATCCGGACCCGCGGGAAGCTCAGGCAAAACTTTCTGGCCCCGCCCCCAGCACGTTCGGCCCGCGTCCCGGTCCCGCCCCCTAGCTCTCCCGGCAATATTTTGGCTCCGCCTCCGGCCCGGGCACAACTTTTCAGCCCCACCCTCTTCTACCCACCCACGCCCCGGCCCCGCCCACAGCTCGGCCCGCTCGGGTCCGGCCCACCCGCCGACGTCCCGCCCCGCCAGCGCCCCTCGAGCTTTCCATGTGGGCGTCCAGTCCCCGCCCCCCGCAGAGTACTCTGACCCCGCCTCCGCGGGCGGCTCGCTGCCGCGCCTGCACCCGCTCCCGTTCCCCCCACGTGGGGCGCCAGGCCCCGCCCTCTCCGGGCGTGCTCCCGGCCCCCTCCTCCGGTCACCTGTCCCGGAGACCCCGCGGCGTCGGCGACTCCGGCTCCGTCGGCCTCCGCGCCCGCAGCTCCCGGGCCGCGCGCGTCACTTCCGGTCCGCACCACGTGAAGAGGGGAATGAAAGAGGATCACTTCCGGTCCTGCAGTCCCGCTTCCGGGAGTCTTAAAGGCGCCGCACCCCCCCACCCCCCTACCCCCTTCCGTGGGTGGAAGCGGGGGTGTGTCTAGGTGGTACGCAAGGGTGTTCTGGAAGCTTTACTCAACTTCGTTGGGCCTAGATGACCTTCTTCCAGGGAAAGGAGACACCGTCCTCTCTCTGGTCTCTACCTGCTGCCTCTTCTGGTTCCAGTAAATAGGTACTAGGCACTGGGCAATAATTCCTGGAAGCCTGACCCACCAGGCTTGTGCTGGGTGGGTGGGGAATCCCTCACCCTCCTGCCAAGGAGACCTTAGAGTTTCAATCTTTCTTTCATTCTCTAAATTTGCATTGAGTGCCAGGGCCAGAGGGTGGGGGGAAGGGGGTGTGCTTGGGGAGGGGAGGACTCCGGCATGAACAAGGCAGACCCCATCCCTTCCCTCATGAGGGAAGGCACAAGCAAATGTGAGATACCACAAACAGAAGCGTGGGAGGTTCCTTGCAGAGGGGCAGGAGAAGAGGGCTTAGGGTGAGGGGGTGGGGGGGGTCCAGGCAGAGAACACACAGCCTGTGCAAAGGCCCTGTGGTGAGTGAGCTTAGCGCCTTCTAGGAAATGCAAGACGCTCACTGAGAGATCCGGATGTGGCTGCAGACTCCAGGAGGTTCCATGCATTAACCAAAACGCCAACGTGATAAACCTATCATTACACGTCATACAAAATTTGACCGTTGAAGTGGGCAGACCGGATCCCCTGAGGTCGCTGGTAATTTTATTTTGTGATTTAAAGTGTGGAAAGTGGAAGTACCTGCGAATCCCTTGCCCCTTATAAGGTTACAGTTAACAGCCCTTCAGAGACCTTCTCTACACATACAACTGAGTTCTCTTATAACTCCCCAAATACCTGCCAAACCTACCGCACGACTGCTTTGCTTCTTCATTCAGATGTCACCTGCACTTAGGGGCCTGCGTTGAAACCGCCTGTTTGAAAGTTGCAAAACTCCCCATCCCTTGCAATCTTTCCACTTTATTTTTCCATTTTATTGTTCGCCCTCTAAACTACCAAATGTTGGGGCGCCTGGGTGGCTCAGTTGGTTAAGCGTCCGACTTCGGCTCAGGTCATGATCTCACAGTTCGTGGGTTCAAGCCCCGCATCAGGCTCTGTGCCTGCTTCAGATTCTGTCTCCCTCTCTCTCCACTCCTCCCCTGCTCTCTCTCTCTGTCTCTCTCAAAAATGAATAAACATTAAAAAATAATAATAAATAAATAAATAAATAATCAAATGTTTTGCTTACTTATCTTGTTCTCTGTCCCCTCCACTGTGTTGTCTGTCGTCATACCTTGCTGTGTCCCCAGTGCCTCCAACAGGCAATGTACTGCCATGGTACAGCCTGACGCGGGGCTTGATCCCACGACCCTGGGATCGTGACCTGAGCTGAAATCGAGAGTCAGACGCTCAACCAACTGAGCCACCGATTCTGTGGCTGTATATCTTCGGTTTCACAATGGATAGTTGACAGCCTTTAAAACTGCTGTGTGATATTCCATCCTGGAGATGGACCATAATTTGCCCCACTTGGTCTCATGGACGGTTGAGTTGTTTCCAATTTGGGGAGATCGCCAATAGTGCTGCATTGAACTTCCTGAGGCACACGTCTTTGTGAGTACTTGACCTTGCTCAAAAAGGACTCCTAATGTCATGATTAAGACCACGGACTCTGGGGGCGCCTGGGTGGCTCAGTCATTTAAGCGTCCAACTCTTGATCTTGGCTCCGGTCATGATCTCACAGTTCGTGAGTTCGAGCCCCACATCGGGCTTTGCGCTGACAGCACGGAGCCTGCTTGGGATTCTCTCTCTCTCTCTCTCTCTCTCTCTCTCTCTCTCTCTCTTTCCCTCTCTGTCTGCCTCTTCCTCTCTGTCTCCCTCAGAATAAATAAGTAACCATGAAAAAATAAGATAAAAGACCACTGAGTCTGAAGCCAGAAGGCTTGGGTTTGAATCTTGGCTCTGTCATTTACCAACTGTGTGACCTTCAGCTTGTACAGAACTTGTCTGGAATGTAGCCTCATCTGCGACATAGGTATCCTAGCACCTCCCTACTAGGCTTGTGGTGCAGAATTGAACGGATTAATGAATTAATACACCAAGGGCTCGGCACAAGACCTAAAATATTTAAGTTCTCTGTGTATGGAGACCATTATTACATCTTCTACAAAGACAAATTCCTCGATCGAAAGTTCATTCCCATTATCACGTTGCAGTAAAAGCAACCCAAGGCGGACGCAGGTTGTTTAGGGCCTGAAGTCCATACAAAGCTGGAAGCCCTTTTACATCAGAGAATGAAAAGTGTGTAAGTCAAAGGCACCTCCCGGGGTGTGGGCCGGAGCCCCGGCTCCGTTGGACGAGGCATCGAGAGGCTTGCACGTCACCTCCCTGACAGTAAAACCACCTCCGGAGGTAGCAGCTCAGCAAAGAGGCTGTGCCAACTCCCACTCCCTCAAGCAAGCCCAGGGCGCGCGTTTCCCCGCAGCCTCACTGACGCTGCGTTTTATCACTTCTTGATCTTTGCCACCCTGATGACCAAAGGGTGGTGTCATGGTGCGGGGTGGGGCTGCCTCTCCCCGGCTGAGAAGCGAAGCTTTTTCGTACCCGCATATACGCGCGTATGTATAGACCCATTGCTTGTGGGGGTGGAGAGAAAGAGGGATGCTGGAAAAGTACTATGAGATTCTGTCTTTGCTTGGATCTCTGTAATAACGTTAGAAAAGTGAAACTTGAAAGCAAGCCCTTCTCTGAATGTCTGTCGGAGGTCAGAAGATAAGATTCAGAGGGAGCTGGACCCTGAGAGTCCCCCTTTGGGGCACTGAGCATTTTCACCCGGAACTCTGGGCAACTCAAGGGGTTCGCCATTATCGCTCTGAGCTGTCAGCACAGAGCCTGACATGGGGCTCAAACCCACGAACTGTGAGATCATGACCTGAGCTGAAGTCGGCCACTTAACCGACTGAGGCACCCAAGTGTCCCTGACAGTTGTGATGTCCCTGCCCCTCCCAGTCAGCCCAGGAAGTGAGCCCATAGCGCTGGCCCTCAGTCACCCAGCTACCCAGAAGCCAACCTGGGATTTGAACTCAGGGCTGCCTGACCACAGGGATGCCAGGTGCAGAGCAGGTAAGATCGTGGCCTCTGGAGCCAGGCCGGCTGACTTCAGATCCCAGCTCTGCCGCCTGAGCTGTGGGACCCTGGGGGAGTTACTTAACACCTCTGAGCTTTTGGGTCCCCATCTGTAACATAATAACAGTGCCTGTACCCCACGGGGCTACTGGAAGGTGCGGTAGGCTGAGCACTGGCTCCCAGAGATGTCAGCACCCTGATTCCTGGGACCTGTGAATACTTGTTTACGTGGCACAAGGGACTTGGCAGATGTGATTAAGAATCTTGAGATGGGGCGATGGTCCTGGAATCTTTGGGGGGGGGGTGTGTGGCTCACCGCAATCCCAAGGGTCCTTATAAGAGGAAGAAGCAAAGGCAGATTTGACACAGAAGACAGGGTGACATGGGGGCGCCTGGGTGGTTCAGTCGGTTGAGCATCGACTCCAGCTCAGGTCACGATCTTGCGGTTCGCTGGTTCGAGCTCCACATCAGGCTCTGTGCCGACGGCTCGGAGCCCGGAGCCTGTTTCGGATTCTGTGTCTCCCTCTCTCTCTGCCCTTCCCCTGCTCTCTCTCTCTCTCTCTCTCTCTCGAAAATAAATAAACATTTAAAAAAATACAGCTGGGGAAAAAAGCTTCAAAAGGCCAGGGGACTGATTGTCCCCTGGAACCTCCCCAGGGAATGTGGCCCCAGCCAACATCCTGATCTGGGCCCAAAGAAATTGATTCTGTGTCTCTGCCCGCCCCCCCCCCAGAGGTGCAAGTGAATGAATGCCTGTTGTTTGATGTCAGCCAGAGGCACCTACAACAGTGTCTGGCACCCAGCAGGTGCACTTAACCGTGACTCTTACCATCACCTGAGCGCCCCCTCCCTCTGGCCTCGCCCGCGGCCTCTGGAGACACGTCACAGACGTTTGCTCGCTTATTGGTTAAAGGGAGGGTCTCCTTCCAATTGTGTCACGGGCCTCGAAGGTCTGGTTCACGCCCATTTCACAGACAGGAAAACGGGCTCCAGCAGCTGTCCTAACAAATGGCCACGCGCTGTGTGACCGAAAACAGCAGGAGGGTATTCTCGACCCTTCTGGTAGGCCAGAAGTCTGAAAGCAAGGGGTGGGCAGGGTTCTTCGTTCTAGGGGCTCCGGGGGAGACTCGAACGCACCAACCACGAGATCATGACCGGAGTCGGCCGCTTAACTGACGGAACCGCCCAGGCGCCCCGCCCTTGTTGATTTCTGAACACAACATAGCACAATTTTCCCTTGAAAGGAGTGGTGGAGATCCTGGCGATTTTCAGTATCTACTAAGACCATGCAAATAATCCTTTGCGCTTAACGACAAAAGAACGGCCCAGATGAAAAGGCCCGACAAGGTCACAGGCCTGGTGAGGATGCGCGGCAGCCGGGACTGACGCCCACTGCTGGAGGGGACACAAAACGCCCCAACTGCTGTGGAGTAAGTTCTACGACGGTCCGAGGCACGCACATACCCCGTGAGCCAGCAAATGCACTGCGGGGCATTTACCCAATAAATGCGTGCACGTGCTCACCAAACATGGGCAAGAACGACCGTGGCAGTTTCGACACAATCGCCCCGCTTATGCGCTGATTTGTGTCCCCTCCCCAATTCGTGTGTCAGAGTCCCTACCCCCCAGCACCTCAGAATGTAACCTAATTTGGACATAAGCCTTTAACAGAGGCAGTTAAGTGAAAAGGAGGTCATTAAGGTGGGCCCTAATCTCCTATGACTGGTGTCCTCATAAGAAGAGCTTAGGGGCACCTGGATGGCCCAGTCGGTTAGGTATCCGACTTCGGCTCAGGTCACAATCTCGCGGTTCGTGGGTTCGAGCCCCGGGGTCGGGCTCTGTGCTGACAGCTCAGAGCCTGGAGCCTGCTTCGGATTCTGTGTCTCCCTCTCTCTCTGCCCTTCCCCACCTCAAAAATAAATAAATGAACTTAAAAGAAGAGGAGATTAATATCCATGCACAGAGGGAAGAACCCCACGTGTGGACACAGGGAAGACAGCCATTCCACAAGCCAAGGAGAGAGGCTTCAGAAGAAACCAACCCTGGGACACCTTGAGGTAGGACTTCTCACCTCCAGAACTAGGAGAAGATAAAATGGGGGGGGGGGGGGAGTTGTTTTTAATTTTTTTGAAAGTTTTCTTTATTTTTGAGAGAGTGCGAGTGGGGGAGGGGCAGTGAGAGGGAGACAGAGGATCCGCAGCGGGGTCTGCACGGACCTCAGCCAGCCAGACTTGGGCCTCGAACTCACCAACCGTCAGATCATGACCTGAGTCGCAGTCGGACGCGCAACCGACTGAGCCACCCAGGCGCCCCCTAAAGTTTTGTCGTGTAAGGCACCGGGCCTGGGCTACTTTGTGGTGGCCGCCCCGAGCAGACTCAGACGGCCCCGAATTGGAAAGAACCAGAATGTTCTTCAGCGGTACAATGGATACTCTCGCTGGGGTGCCTTTGCACGCGGAAATGCCACACGGCAGTGAACATGAACGCTCTCTTACCGGCGCACCAGCACGTGCGTGCATCCCGCAAACGAAACGCTGAGCGACAAAAGCCAGACAGACGCAAAGGAGCACATACGGTTTGATTCTATTTGCATGAAGTTCTAGAACAGGCACAACTAAATCTCTGTTTGTAGACTTGAGGATAATGATTGCCCGGGAGAGAGTCAGTAGAAGGGGGTCCCCAGGGGGTCCTGGTAGGAGGTGGGGGACCTGTAATGTTTGGTTTCTCCCCCCAGGGCTTCTGCACTCGGGGTTCGTGGGTTTTACAAAAGTAGATACGTCGTGCCTTCGTGTCCACAACGTTTCAAAGGATTTTGAGGGGCGCCCGGGTGGCTCGGCGGGTTAAGCCTCAGGTCTCGGCTCGGGTCACGATCTCACGGTTAGGAAGTCTGAGCCCCGCATCCGGGGGTCTCCGCTGTCAGGGCTGAGCCCACTTTGGATGCTCTGCCCCTCCTCAGCTCGTTCTCTCACTCCCTCTTTCTGAAAAATAAACGAATAGACGTAAAAAAAAAAATTGTGGTTTGTTTTTTTTTTGCAAATACAATTTGGAAGCTCAAGAAATACCCGTAAAAAATACCTTGTGGTTATATGTGAAACGGAGTTAAGTTCTCGCATTAGTCCGTCATTATCAGGCTACGAGAAGCTCTGGTGGGAAATTGGGCCGCCGAGCGGGCCCACGTTCGCCCTGGCCACCAGGGGGCGGCCTGGCGCCCTTCTGGCCGCTTGAGATGCGGCTCGAGCATTCATTCGACGAACCCGTCCTTGCCCTGTGCCAATCTACGCTGGGCCGGGCCTCGTTGTCGTCTGCGGATCTGTGAAATGGAGATTGGAACGTACAGCTGTGCCGGAAGGCTGTCCCTGTCGCCATGGAGCTCACTTTCTCCAAGAGGAAACAGACCATAAATAGCTAAACAAAAGGATGTTCAGAGGAGGGCTGCGGTGCAAGATAAGGCTGCTCCCAGGGGACAGAGATGGTCCGGGAGGGCTTCTCTGACGAGCGGACGCTTGAGCAGAGCCTAGAGGGAAACGTGGGGGACAAGCCAGATGACTGTGGGGGCGTCCCAGGTGGGGGAAAGAAATATGGGGACCTCACCCACCGTCTGAAAGGTGGAAAGGGAGACTGGGGTAGACGGCCAGACACAGTAGGAGGCAAAGAGCCACACATCTTCTGAGGCAAAGCCCTTCGGGGCTGAGCTACAGACCAGATGAACTCGTTTGACCCTGGGGAGACGCAGGGAGGCGATCGGCAGGTCCTGCCTGGAGGAGGTGGCCCGCGACTCAAAGCGTGGAGGGCCCTCCGGACGACTGAATGAATATTTGTTGTCTCATGATCGTTTTAAAGGCCCAACTGGCTTGCCGACTGCTGTTTCCCCAACCCCGAAAGAGGATCCGTGCTGACACTGACATTTTTTTTTCAGTTTTTATTTTAATGCCAGTGAGTTAACACTCATTGTCTACAGGGCGGCCTCCCTTTTGTTCCGTGAATTATCTCCTAAACCTATCCCAAAGCCTCGGCTCCCACAGTACTCCTCGACCCTCCACTTTACAAAGCAGGACACCAAAGCCCGGAGATGCTGTGAGCTGCCCGAGGTGACACGTCCGGCCGGGTTCGGCCGGGATTTGAACCCACGGGGATCTTTCTGACTCCCAGAGCTCTCTCCACCACCTCTATCATAAATCTATTATAATTATGAGTATTGCCCTAGGCAAGGTACTTAACGTTTCTGTGCCTCAGTTTCCCACGTGGAAAATGGTGCTTGTGGACAGCATGTTGTAAGGATTCAGCAAGGTAAGTGAGGTGCTGGGGCGCCTGCGCGGCTCAGTCGGTTGAGCGTCCCGCTTTCGATTTCGGCCCAGGCCGTGATCTCACGGTTCACGAGATCGAGCCCCACGTCGGGCTGTGCGCTGACAACGCAGAACCTGCTTGGGGATTCTCTCCCTTCCTCTCTCTCTCTCTCCCCTCCACGGCTCTCTCTCTCTCTCTCGCTCGCTCTCTCAAAATAAATTTTAAAAAAAATTTAGAAATAATAAAGTGCCGAGAACAGCGCTGTACCTTTTTGCCATTATCCGTTGAATCCACCAACAGTACTGAGCAAATTATGTAGGCTCGACTTGCAAACTACGGTACAGAGATCTGACTAAATCCAGAATCCTGCCCCATCTCCTGCCTCTCAGGATTGTCATAAGGATTGAATGAGGTCAGGCACACGGTAGGTACATAGCATGGGACAACGGCCGTTAATTATCATTATTTCTTTTATTATTATTATTTTAATGCTTTTATTTATTTTTGCCACAGAGAGAGACAGAGCATGAGCAGGGGAGGGGCAGAGAGAGAGGGAGACACAGAATCTGAAACAGGCTCCAGGCTCAGCATAGAGCCCGATGCGGGGCTCGAACCCACAGACTGCGAGATCATGACCTGAGCCGAAGTCGGACGCTTAACCGACTGGGCCACCCAGGCGCCCCAATTATCGTTATTTCTTTCAGCCCCTTTCTTTATCCTTCCAGCTGCTCAGGCCCAAACCTGGAGTTTCCCCAAACTCCCCTCTCTCCCTCACATCCCCACCCAATGCCTCAGCCCCCTCCCGCGCCTCCCCCTTCAATCTGACCCCACAGCCACCGTCCCACCCAGAGTTTATCACGGGAGCCTCCTCGCTGGGCTCCCCTGCTGTCTGCTCACAGCCTGTTTCCCACTTGACCGCCAGAGGGCGCCTGTTAGAACTAACTCGGCTCGCCTCCCTCGGCTCAGAGCCCTCCAGGGGCTCCCACCCCATCAGAGGAAAAGCTAAAGTCTTCATCCGGATTCAACCCCCTCTCAGACCTCACCTCCCACCCCTCTCCCCTTTTTCGCTCACTCCTAGACCTTCCAGCCTCATAGTACCTTCTCACCATCCAGGATGCGCCCACTCTGGCCTCAGGATCTTTGCACCTGCACTTCCCTCTGTCCGGGCATTCCTTGCGCCCCCCCCCCCCCGCCCCCTTCCTTCGGGCCTTTGCTGAACTGGCTTTCTCAAGAAGACCTTCCTTGGTCACCTTAGTGAATAAAACCATCCTCAACACTCTTGAGCCCTCTTGCCTGCTTCCTCTTTTTTTACTCCAAGACTCACTTTGTATTGTTTATGTTCTTTATTGTCTGTATCCACCCCCCACCCCCCCATCCAGAGTGTCAGCCTCATGAGGACAGGGATTTTTGTCTGTTCTGTTCATTGTTGTATCCCCGGTGCCTACAACCGTGCCTGGCACAGAAGAGGCCCTCGGTAAAGCTTTGCTGAATAAATGAATGAATGAATGAATGACCACAGTCATCTTGGTGGTTACAAGCATTCCCTTCTTTCCCCACGTAAGCCCGCAAAGAGCTCCGTTCACCAGCTATGTGACCTTAAGCGGCCGACCTCAGTTCTCTGGCCTCAGTTTACCCGTTGTCAACGGGATTGAAAATAGCCTCTACCCCTTGGGGTCGTCGTGAAGATTAAATGGGTTCGTAGCTGCAGCGTTCGGAACCCGGTGACACGGTTGGTTAGCAAAGGTGGACGGTGCGGGGCGCCTGCGCTTCCGCATGTTGCCGCTCGGGGGCAGCAGGCGCCCGAAGGATTGGCCCGCTCGGCCCGCGCGCGGGGAAAAGGAGCGGGGGCAACTCCAGCGGAGGAAGCTGATGAAATCCCAGCCAACTCGCAGTGAGCTCATCTCGCCCGGGCGCCTCCGGAAGCCACGGGGCCGCCTGGCCTCCGCCTGGCCCGAGCGATAAAGCCCCGGTGCTGAACCAGGGCGGGAAGTCCTTCCTGAAGTCTGCCCTGAGTGGGGCCTGCTGCCAGGAGCCTGGGCCTGCGGGGATGGGGGCGACGATGAAAGTAGCGAATAGCCCCCTCGCTGTCTCCGCAGAATGAAAAGTGGATTTTGAGCACGGCTGTGGGAGTGAGAGAGACGGGGGGGGGGGGGGGGGAGGGAGAGACAGAGACAAGAGGCGGGAGAGATAAGGGAAGGGGAGACAAAGACGGGGAGACTGAGGCAGAGGAAGGGGACACAGAGACGGAGAGGAGGGACAGCTCGGCCAAGTCAGACGGAGGGACGGAGACGGAGAGAGACAGAGATAGGAAGGGAGAGATGGGGGAGACAGAAACGGGGAGACAGACACTGGAAGAGACAGACAGGGGATGTGGGAGACGGAGACGGAGAAAGCGAAGGCAGGGACTCAGAGGTAGGGAGAGAGAGACATGGGAAAGCCAGAGACCTAGCGAGTGGCAGAGATGCGGGCGGCGGAGGCACAGAGACCGAGGGGAGGGAGTTGGCGTCAAGGGGACCGAGCTGCAGACTGCGGTGGGCGAGCCGGCGGGGCGACTCGGGGCCGGGGTCGCCCGCGGGGGCGGGGCCTGCGCGCGCGGGGCGGCGGGGGCGGGCCCCTCCCCACCCCCCATCCCCGGGGTGGCGGCGGCGGCGGCGGCGGCGGCGCGGCCGAGTTACCGAGTTACCAAGTTACCGCAGGATTCGCGAGCTTCTCACTGGCGAGGCCGCAGCCAATCAGAAAGCAGCGCCGCTGTTCTCGGGCAGGAGGCCCGGAGACGCGCGCACCTTCCCCCGACACCCAGCGAAGCGCGCTGACACACAATCACAGCAGCTCACACACACACACACACACACACACACACACACACACGCGCACACGCGCGCGCGCTGTCCCAGGGACGCGCAGCCTCGCCCCCCCCCCCACGCACCATCCCAGTGACACGCACACCGACACACACACACACACACGCACGCACCAGGAACGCGCCGAGACGCACGGCATCACACGGGCAGCAGACCCGGCCCCAGGACGCACAGCACTGCCCAGACCCACAATCACAACGACACACAGCATTGGCCTCACACCCACGACCACGTCGCCCAGACACATGCCATCCCCGGGACTGAGTCCCTAGAACACACGATGTCAGTGACGCGCGCACGATCGCAGCGAAGCCCTCATGATCCCGCAGCCGATTTATCCCACGGACACACGATCACACAACACTGCCGAGACACGGCCGTGTATACAGTCCCGTGGACGCACAACATCGCCCCGACAATACAACCGCAAGGACACACGTAATCATCGCAGTGACACCCAGAGGTGCACACTCTCAGGGCCAGGTAGGGCCACAGACACACAACATTTCAGGCATAATGACAGTGTCGCACACAGGGTGCCACCCCACGCGGCACTGTCCAGACACACACGGGAACAGTAACGCGCATGCACGCCTTGCCCTCCACACAGAGCAGAGCCCAGTGGCACACGCTGTCCCAGGGGCACAACATGCCCAGCACGCTACCCCAGTGACACCGATGCATCCGCTAACACGCGGATTTGTGCAGTGACACAGCCCTTTCACAAGCATGTCTGCTAACACGCACACAACCCCAGTGTCACACGGACACACGCCATCTCAGCCCTGCGCACGAGCACATTGCACCAAACGACACATGGACCGCAAACAACGCACAGATACACCCGTCACACCCGTACACAGCACGCCAGGACGTCCTGCGGGAGCACACTGACCCACAGCCACCCAGTGGGACACACGCAGCGCGCTAACAACCAGCATCGTCTGATGAACACCCACAACCGACCGACACGTGATAGCGCGCCCACAGCCACACACACCCACGCGAGGCACCCGGACACAGCCACCATCCTCCTAGGTCAACCCCTTGACCCACAGCCCGCTGACCCCGCGGACCTCCAGAGAACCCTCCAGCACACACAGTCACACAAACACTGCCCCCATCCCTGCCCTTGCCCCAGTGAGATGTGTGCAGTGTGGGATGCTGGAGGGGGCGGGTGCGCTGAATGGGTTTGTGTGTGTGTGTGTGTGTGTGTGTGTGTGTGTGTACGCGTGTGTGCGCTTATGCCTCCCGCTCCCGGCCTTTCCTGGGGGGGCGGGGCCATGCGGCAGCCGCTGTTACCGGGTAAACTTCCCCGCCCCCCCCCCAGCGCGGCCATTAGTCAACCCCCCCCAGGATGATGTCATCGCCTCATTCTGGAGGCTGAGTAATCCTCGACTCCGCCCCCCCCCCCCCCCCCTCCAGGTACCGGGGTAGGGGCAGGCCGCACCTGGGCTCACCAGGGTCTGGAGCTAGGTGCTCTGCTCCGTGGGTCTCTCCGGGGTGGGGACTGAGGAATCTCAGCCTCTCTGGAGTGGCCTGGGGACTCACATCAGGGTCCCTTGAAGCCGGAGGCTCCCAGCCCTGGATCCCTGGTGGCCAACTAAAGGCACTGGAAGGCTGGAACTTCCAGACCTGGGGGCCAGGGCATCCCAGGGTCCTGGAACTGGGAAGAGGCCCCCTGCAGCGCTGTGAGGTCCTGGGTCACCTGGGCAGGTGTTTGGGAGGAGGGTGTCTGAGACACTTGGGGCTTAGACTCCCGGGTCATTGGCATTGTGAGGCCTGGTACCCTGGTGTGGGGGAGGGGGGCTGGGGGGGGTGAGTGCCAGGGAGTACAGAGGGCAGCTGTGGGGTCAGATGTCTGGGTCTTGGGAGATGACCAAGCTGGACCCTGGGGGAAAAGGACTCAGAGGGGAGGGAAACCAGCGGTCTGCACCCTGGGTCTGAGCAGGTGGTCATCTGGATGAGTTAGACACCCGAGGGTCTGGTGCCTGTTGGGGGGAGGGGTCTTCCAGTACCACTACGGAGGCCCCGGAGGCCCAGGGGCTCTAAGGCATCTCAGGGCCTGAGGTCCAAAGGCTTGAGTCCTTGTTTGGGAGGGGAGCTGGGATGCTGTGTCCTAACTTTCACAGCATCAGGCAGGCCTGGAGTCCCCTTTCCGGGGCCCCCTCAGCCCTTGTTTCCTGGGGCTAGGAAACTAACATCCCCTGGGGTGAAGGGGCTCATATCTTTGATGTCACAGAGGGCATGGGCATGCCTGGGTCCTTTGGAGAGGGCGGAGGCGGTGGGGGGGGGGGTACTCCTGTCTTTATGGGGTCAGGACGCTGGGTCCTTTTCGGAGGAACAGGGAATCCTCAGCTTCTTTTTCAAGATGCCTGACTCCGGTTTGGGGGGGTGGGTGGCGGAGGACAAACAGCCCCTGCCTTCGTGGGGTCAGGGCGCCCAGGTCTCCTCTGGGAGGGGAACGCGTGGTCCCTGTTTTCACAAGGCCAACTCCTGCGTACCTTCCCGGTGGGGTGGAGGGCCGGGATGCGCGCGCGGCCCCTGTTTCCAGCCCATCCCGCGTGCCCATCCTCGCCCGAGAGTGCGGGGCGGGGTCGAGGGGGAGGGGATGGGACGGTGCCCAGCCCGGGCCTCACCCCAGCCCGGCCGCAGGCTTGCAGGCCGTGCGCCCGGCAGCTCCCCGGGGCCCGGCTCCCCGCCCCCCGCGCCGAGGGCTCCCCCGGATCCGGGCGGGCGGGCGGGCGGGCGCGGCGGCGGCCAATGAGCTCGCTCGCCGTCTCCGGGAGCCGGGCCGGCTCTGCCCGCCTGGCATTGGGCACGCGGTGGGCAGCGGCGGGCGGGGCCTGGGGGGTCCTCGCGCCTGGTTGGGCCAGGCTTGTTGCTGGGTAACGGGGCGGCGAGTTTCCCCTGGCAACGGCGGCGGGTACCGCTCACTGGCTGGCCGGGAAGGAGGGGGGGCGCGGGCGCAGGCAGGCCCCGCAGACCCCAGCAACAGCGCGCGGCCCCCGCCCCGCCGGGGAGCGGTAACCTTCACACGCGCCGGCCGCTCGGACCCTGCGGACACCGGCGCCCCCGCCCAGCCCCCACCCGGCTCCGGTCCAGCCTCCGGGCCTGGGAGGCCGGCTGCACCCGGGAACCCAGGAGGCCCCCCCCTCCTCCCCACCGTGGAAGGCCAGGACTCAGCCCCTGCAGTGAAAAGTTAAGTCCTTCCCAACTCCCTCTCCCCGAGCTGAGAAATCTACTTACCCAGCACGGCATACAAGATCCTGGGGAAGGTAGTGGGTCTGCAGTAAACCAGCGGGGCCATTTATTTTATCTATTTTCTTTAACCAGTATTTCCCACGGAAGCAACCACGGCGGGGGCTGGGTGGGGGGGAGCCCCGTCTAAGTGCGCTATAAACAGAAACCCATGCAATGCCCACATTTCATTTTGGGTCCTATGGCGACCCTCTTTGCACAGAGGAGGAATCAGAGAGAGGAAGCTACTTTCTCAAGGTCATCATTTGAACCCAGGCGGCCCTCCTCCAGAGTCTGGGGGCTTTATCACTTCACTGTGCTGAATGTCCCTTCCAGAGGCCTTCTTATGCACAGCTTTTTTTTTTTTTTTTTAATCGTTTTTATTTTTTAAGTAATCTCTATGCCCAACAGTGAGGCTCGAACTCAGGCCCCCGGGGACCGAGAGTCACCTGCTCTACCCACGGAGCCAGCCAGATGTCCTGAGGCATTCATATTCAAGATGAGAAACCGTGCAGGTCAAGCAAAGCGCATCAGTGGCTGGCCTGTGGACCACTGGTCTGAGACCCCTGCCCCAACCTGAGAGTCTTAGCTTGAGATCCTTGTTTGGGATTCTCAGAGTCAATGGACTCCCACACTGGCAGTATTAATGATGGGTCACATGTATCATTAATCACCCACTAGGCCTCAGAGCTTTATTTTTATTTTTTTACATTTATTTATTTTTGAGAGAGAGAGACAGAGCACAAGTGGGGGGAGGGGCAGAGAGAGAAAGAGACACACAGAATCTGAAGCAGGTTCCAGGCTCTGAGCTGACGGCACAGAGCCCGACGCGGGGCTCGAACTCACAAACCGTGAGATCATGACCTGAGCTGAAGTCGGACGCTTAACCGACTGAGACACCCAGGCGCCACCCCCCCCCCTTTTTTTTTTCTTTTGGCCTTCTTACTCTTCAAAATCCTATGAGGTGGGGGCCTGTGCTGTCCCAACTCAAAGATGAGGAAATTGAGGCTCAGAGACCAGACCACAGGCCCAGGGCCACACCGCTAAGAGGTGGGCAGAGCTGGCGATCCTAACTCAGGCCATGGAGACCCAGAGTCCATTCTCTTTGGTGAGCTCTGCAAGCAGGCCTGGGGGGGGGCAAACTTTGGGGATCCTGACTGATTTCCCTGAGCCAGCGGCTCTCAGACAGGGGTGATTTTGCCTCCCAGGCGATATTTGGCAATATTTGAAGACATCTGGTGATTGTCACAAAGGGTGGGGTGCTCTAGCGTCTAGTGGGTAGGGGTCAGGGAGGTCGCTGAGGGCCCTACAAATCACGTGACAGCCTCCATGATAAGGAATCCTATTTGGCCCCAAACAGAGAGGAGGTGGAGAAACCCTGGTCTGTGCCAAGCCTGGCCTGCTCTGTCCCCTGTCGACCACCCCACCCCTGAGCCCTCTCATGTTCTCTCCTTCTGATCCCTCCCTCAGTCTCTGACTTTCTCCACTTCCCTGAGCTGAGTCTTCCTGTCTCTCTCTGTCAGTATCTCTCTCCGTCTGTATCTCTGTTTCTCTCTCAGAGGTGTGGGTGACTCCTCCCATCTTAAGAGACCCTTGTCCCTCCCCCACTCCACCCCCCCCCAAAAAAAAAAAAATAGACCCTTGTCTCCTATCCAGGGGAGCAGGGACCAGCGGCAGGATTGGAAGGAGGCCCAGAATGCTCTTCCAGGAACTTAGAAGACAGAGTCCCTTGGTCCCTCAGGAGACCAGGTAGAGGTGGAGGTGGGTGGGGCCTTCTCCGTCCCTGGGCCCCTAGGATAGGGGGCTCTCAAAAAGGCAGCCCTCCGAGCCAGTCACAAACTTTAGTTTTCTTTGCCCACGCAGTTTGTTATGCCTCTAGAAGGAAAACACCTGCTCCACTTAGCCACAGTCCTCACTACTCCCTGTTGCCTTACACTGGAGGCACTTCTCTCACTTATCTAACGATGGCTCTTGAGGTTGAGACCCCTGGTCCGGGGTGATAGGGTGCCAGCATTTGGGACAGGATCTGGACTAGACAATGGGAAGGATCTTAACAGGTGACCATGTCGGTGGCCTGGTAAACCCTTGGCTCACACCTCTCTCCCCACCAATCGTCACACTCGGTTTTTTTGTTTTGTGTTGTTTTGTTTTCTAACATTCCAACACATCTGGCTTCCTGGTGTCCAGTCTCAGACGAGGCAGCTGGAGGGGACAGATCTGTAAGTAAGGATAGACTGTGAGCTAGCCCAGGGCTGGGTTTGCCAGGCACAGTGCAAACACGGACAATAATTAGTATTACTAGTGATAAGAGCTAACATTTATGAGGTGCTCACTATGTGTCAGACACTGCACTCACTTGAGTCCCATGCATGATCTCATTTCATAAAGGTCTAAAGCAGCGTTTCTCAAACACCTTTAAACTTGGTTTACGGTCAGAAACACACACTCTTTGTGACCTGGTATGTATTCCGGATGTATAAAGAAATTTTTCACAAAGCAACATTTTCCTTTGACTTCACGATAGTTTTAAATGATATTCTTTTTCTTTTCTTTCTTTCTTTCTTTCTTTCTTTCTTTCTTTCTTTCTTTCTTTCTTTCTTTCTTTTTTTTAAGTCTGGTCATGAGCCACTCAAGTCACAAGTCAAGGGATTGGCTATAAAGGGGCACCAGGGGAGTATTTGGGGTGATAGAAATGTTCCGGAACTTGGGGTGCCTGGGCGGCTCAGTGGGTTAAACATCCGACTCTTGGTTTGGTCATGATCTGACAGTTTGTGAGTTCGAACCCCCGGCATTGGGCTCTGCGCTGATGTGTAGAGCCCGCTTGGGATTCTCTCTCTTCCTCTCTCTCTGCCCCTCCTCTACTCGTGCTCTCTCTCCTCTCTCAAAATAAATAAACTTTATTTATTTTTTTTTTAATTTTTTTTTAACGTTTATTTATTTTTGGGACAGAGAGAGACAGAGCATGAACGGGGGAGGGGCAGAGAGAGAGGGAGACACAGAATCGGAAACAGGCTCCAGGCTCTGAGCCATCAGCCCAGAGCCTGACGCGGAGCTCGAACTCACGGACCGCGAGATCGTGACCTGGCTGAAGTCGGACGCTTAACCGACTGCGCCACCCAGGCGCCCCTAAATAAACTTTAAAAAATGGAAAAAAAGAAATGTTCTGAATCTTGATTGCGGTGGTGCACGCACATTTACACACAGCATGCATTAGTCACAACTCACCAAACCTTAGACCTAAAAGAGTGAAGTTAATTACATACAAATACAGCTCAATAAAGTTCAGTAAAAACAAGACCCACAAAAGTGATTTCACAATCCATGGTTTGCTCATGATCCACAGTTTGAAAAACACTGGAAGGGAGGCAGAAAAGGGAAACGAATGAATGAAGGAAGGGAAGGAAGGCTGAATTAGTCCCCAGTATTTATTTATTTAGTGAGTAAGCTCTACACCCAATGTGGGGCCTGAACTCATGATCTGGAGCTTAAGAGTTGCTTGCCTTCGGACTGAGCCAGCCAGGCGCCCCCCCCAACTCCCCAATATCTCAAGTCAGGAGATTTCACAGGAGATGTGCATTTCCTGTTTCTTTTGGGAAATGGAGGGACCTGGCCCCCGGGGGAACCACATTTGAGAACCTGGAGAAGCCCACCTTTGCTCGGGTCTGGCATCCTTCTCAGTCAGCCCAGTGCTGGGCACTCAGAGGCCACTGGCCCTGAGTGGGGGGGACATAGAGGGAACTGAAGGTGTACAGGAGACCGAGCTCCGGAGCGAGGCGGGGGGGGGGGGGGGGAGGAAGGATAGAGGGTCACCAAGTCCAAGAGAGGGCAAGAATGACAAAGAGAAACTGAGAAAGGGAAGTGAAAGCCAGAAGGCAGGGGTGTACCTCAGTGCAGGGGCTGCCCGGGCATGTCCCCGTCAGGTGCCTGGGGCTTCCTTCTTCCCTGGGTGCCCCGTCAGATTTGTGGCAAGTGTGGCTAGGTGTGCATGCTCCAGAGTGTGTCCTGTCAGTGGGCCAGTTACCGGGAACCTTTTACAGGTGTGACTTTGTGACCGTATCGGGGGTCAATTTTTGTTGATGTCTAACTCGATCTGTGTCTGTGAAAGTCCATTTCTGACAGTTTTAACGTGCCAGCTGTGAATTGGTGTGGGCGTGTTTGCGTGTGTCCCTGTAGGAGTGGGAGTGTCACCTAGATCGCGCTGTGTGTCCAGGTGTCCCTGTGACAGGTGTGTGTGTGTATGTCCCGCTGCGCCTATCAGGAAGCGTGCGTATGTCCTGAGAAGCTCTCAGCCTGTGAGTCTGTGTGTGTGTGTGTGTGTGTGTGTGTGTGTGTGTTGTGGGTGCCTGTTTCGTGGGGACGTCTGTGAACACAGTTTATGGGTCTGGATGCGCTCATCAGCGCGGGTGCTTGTGCAACACACCCCCGCCATCGTGTCGGTCTGCGTGTCCCTGTGACCCTCTCGTCCAGCCGGACTATGCGTTTGTGCCCGGGTGTGGGAGTGTGTGTGCCCCGGTGTGGGAGTCTGCACATCCACGCCCCCGCCCGGGGTGTGCGTCTGTGCGTGGCCGTGTGCCTGCGAGTCGGCGTGTCCCCGTGGCCCTGTCAGCACGTGACTTTGTGTACCCCGGAGCGCCAGTCGGTCAGCCTGCGTACACGTCTCCGGGCGCGTGTGTCTGTGGGTCTCAGTCAGTGTGTCAGTGTGTCAGCGTGGGTGTCCGGCTGTCCCGCTGTCTGGGCGGGGCCCCCGTCCGCGCGCCTCGGTCCCCCTCTCCCCGGGGCCAGGCACTGCCCCGCCCCCGGCTGCAGGGAAACCCCCGCGCGGAGGTAGGGGGCGCGGCGCGCGCCTGCAAGTCCCGACTTGTCCGCGGCGGGCGGGCGGGCGGGCGGGGCAGTGGCGTCACGCGGGGGCGGGGCGTGGGACCTGCCGGGCGGGGGCGGGGGCGGGGGCGGGGGCGGGGCGGGGCGGGGCGGGGCGGCCGCCGAGCGGGCCGGGGATCCGCCGGGCGGCCTGAGACGCGGCGCGAGCCACATGCGAGCGGGCGCCCGGCGGCGGCGGCGGCAGCAAAATCGGCAGCGGCGGCCACGACGCGGACGCGCCTGCAGCCGGAGCAGGAGCAGCGGCAGCCACAGCAACAGCAGCCGCCACTGCAGTTAGAGCAGCAGTAGCAGCGGCCGCAGCAGCAGCAGCAGCAGCAGCCGTCGCAGCGAGCGGCGCTCGGCGGGCGCGCCCTCTTGAAGGAAGCCGCCCGCCCCCCCCATCGCCGCCCCCTCCGGCGTGTTCATGCCCCCGGGGTGAGTGTGCGCACCCCGAGTCCTCGCTGGCCGCGATGGGCCAGGCCGGGTGGGCTCCCTGGAGGAGGTGGCAGGAGTGCGCTGGGAGAGCAGTGGGGGCGCGCTGCATCCCCACAGCGTGCCTCCCTCTCTCCCCGCCCTCCACCCCACCAGCGACCCTGGGCTGGGGTCGCTGGGCGGGAGGCGCTAAGGGTCCGGGAGCGCAGGTGCCTCAGCGGTCTGGCGGGTTTGTTTACAAACAATGGGGTGCGGGCTCGGCAGCGCCCCCTGGCGGCCAGTGCGGGCCCGGGGAAGTGAGTCGACCCCGACTGCCCCGGCCCCCGCAGTCCGGGAGGGGCGGGCGGGGGGGGGGGGGCCCGGCTTGTCGGGGCGGCCACACCCCAGGCGCGCGCCCGCTGGGGGCGGCGACAGGGGGCGGCACGCGGGCCGTGGAGTCTGCGGCTCCTACGGGCGGGGGCTGCGCCCCAGCAACAGCCGGTTATTGGCCCCGCGCTCGCCTGGCGGGCGGGGCGGGCGCACGTGGCGGCGGCGGGGTGGGGGGGGTGCTGTGACAGCGGAGGGGGGAGTCTGGGCCCGCCGTGGGAGCGCGCGTGTGCGGGGTTGTGGATCTGCAGGTGTCTCTCCTGGGTGTGTGCGTGTGCCTGTCTCCGAGTTTGTGCTGGGGTCTGCTGGGAGTGGCGGTGCCAGTCCAGGGGAGTGTTGGGGCTGTGGCCCGTCGCCGTGGGCGCTGGAGTCCCCGTGTGCATTCATGTATGCGAGGCTCTGTCTGTGTGTGCCCTGCCGGAGGGGTGGGTGTTGTTTATGTGTGCTGTACCTGTGTGTGGGGGGGGGTCTCGGTGAGAGTTGTGTGTGTGCGCGCGCGCGCTGTGTGGGGGTGACTCCGTGGGTCTGTGTCGCCTGCGCGTGCCACGGCGGGTGGACGGAGTGTTTGTGTGCTGCGAGAGTGAGCTGTGTTTGTGGGTCCGTCTGTGTGTGGCTTGCCCCATGTGCTGGGCTTGCGTCCACGGTGTGGACTGTCTGTGACTGTGTGTGCATCTCCAGGGCATGTGTCTCAGCTAAGCGTTTGTGACGGTGCGCGTGCTGAATGCGACGTCTGTGTGCTGTCCAGGCGCGTGTGTGAGTTCTCTCGGTGTCTGTGTTCTGTCCAGGTGCGTGTGTGCGCGCGCGCGCGCGCGCGCGCTGGGTCTGAGGGGCTTCTCTCTGTGATCGGCTGGCTCATGTGTGTCATGTGGGCTGCGTGTGTAGTGTTTATGTCGGTCACGTGAGACCAGTGTTTTCTGTGGGTGCTTTAGGTGTGCGTTGCCAGGGCTGTGTGGGATTAGAGTTAGCCGCGGTGTGTGCGTGTGTGTCCGGGGCTGACAGTTGGCGGAGGAGGGTGAGTTGATGTCTGCTCGCCTGCATCCGTGGGTCGTGGCCGTGGCCGTGGCCTGGCATGTGTGGTGACGCATCTGGGTCCGGTGACCTGTGCCTGTGGGGGCCCGACATACATGGGTCCTGGGGGGGCTGAGAGTTGGTGACAAGGGGGCGTGTTTCGGTCCTGTTGGTCTGCTTGTGGCGGTGGATGTGTTTCGTGTTGATGGGCGCGTAGGTCTTACCTCTTGGGTGTGCGGGGGGAGGGGCGTGTGTGTTTGCAAAGTCTGGCAGTGCCTATTCAGTGTGTTTCCGTGTTTGCGATGGCTGCGTTGCGTGTGTGTGTCCACGGGCATATCAACAGTGGGTCAGCATGTGAGGTTCTGGCGGTCTGTGTGTGTGTGTGTGTGTGTGTGTGTGTGTGTGTGTGTGTACGGGGATGGAGGGGACGGGTCGCGCCAGCCAGTATGCGTTGTGTGTCTACGCCTTCAGACGGTCTGAGTGTCTGTATGTCCACGTTGTGGTCACCGTGTGCGCGTCCTGCACTGGGTAGCTGTGTCGGAGACTGGAACCATCTCGGTGTTTCTGTGCAAGTGGGAGATGAGGGGGGAGGAGGTCAGGCTGGCCAGTCCTGAGTGAGTCCTTATCTGTGTGCCGTGGGCCTTTCGCACCCATCCGTGGGGTCTCTTCCATTTGGGTCCTGCATGAGTCCCTGTGTGTGCCCATCACTGTGTTCCGGAAGTTAGCCCCACCAGGCCATGCTCCCCCGGGGGACTCCCAGGCTGGGTGAGTTTGTGTTGTGAGGCTGTCAGCTCTCATACACACACACACACCTGACAGACCCCTCCATCTGGGTCCCGCGTGAGCCCTTGGACTTGCTGTGCCTCCATCCTGTACCTCCTTGTCCCTCATGTGTGCCCATCACCATGTGCGGGGGAGGCTGTCCCCACCGGCCAGGTGCCCTGCATCAGACCCTCGGTGGGTGTGTGTCTTGTGGGGCCATCACGCACACCTACAGTCCCCCATCAGGGGCCCTGTGTTCTGTGGGAGCCATCCCTGGGCTTCCCTGGCCCCCCCAAGTGTGCTGATGGCCGCGTGCAGGAGAGGGGGTGTCCCGTGTCCCCCAGGTAGGGTGTGTGTATTGTGGGGCCCTGGTGCCCTCTGCACTTCCCCGCTGACCGCACCCCTCTCCCCCTGTCCTGCAGGCCCCAGGGAGCGCCATGGCCCGAGCACGCCAGGAGGGCAGCTCCCCGGAGCCCGTAGAGGGCCTGGCCCGCGACGGCCCGCGCCCCTTTCCCCTCAGCCGCCTGGTGCCCTCGGCCGTGTCCTGCGGCCTCTGCGAGCCCGGCCTGCCCGCCGCCCCCGCCGCCCCCGCCCTGCTGCCCGCCGCCTACCTCTGCGCCCCCACCGCCCCGCCCGCCGTCACCGCCGCCCTGGGGGGCCCCCGCTGGCCTGGGGGTCCCCGCAGCCGGCCCCGAGGTCCGCGCCCCGACGGTGAGTGCCGCCCCACAACTGGCGCCCCGGGATGCTGGGAGCCGGGAAAGAGACACTGAGGGACTGGAGAAGTGGGAGCGAGTGGGGGGAGGCGGCGAGCCGGCCGGGCCACAGGGAGGGTGTGGCCAGTGTGGTCTTTGTGTTGCAAGAAGCAGGAAGAAGGAGTGGGAGGCTGGGGGTGGGGGGGGGGGGGAAGGGGGGAGGCCGAGTGGGAAGTCCCTCCTGGAATCTGACTGCAGTCCCCGAGTTGCAGCCCACGGCCTTTTCCGGGCCTGGGGCAGCAGCTGTTTCCCAGCACCGCCCCCCCCCCCCCCCCCCGCCCCCCTAGTCTGGGTCTCCTTAACCTCCCAGAGGACCGTGGTTGGGGAGAGTGTGGGCAGAGCGAGAGGACTGTCACTTCAGGACTTAGGGGAGGGTGGCCTCTTGCCTTCATCTGCATCTCCGGCCAGGGCCGCCCCTCTCCGCAGTCCGGGTGGAGAGAGGAGAGGGGGAGGGGCCATTGTGCGGGGAAAGTGGGGGTGGGGGAGGCGGGAGTGGGAAAGTGAGTCTTGGGAAGGGAAGGGTTAAAGGTCCCCTGCCGGATGGGCTGTTAACCCTGTGGTGCCCTGCTCGCCCCATCCCAGGGAGCACACTCGGTGGCAGGGAAGACGCTCCTGGCTTCTCTCTCCACCCCAACCCCCGCACCCTGTGCCTGAAGCCCAGGGAGGTCAGGGGAGAGAAAACTTCCCCGGCTGAGTTCCCCGGCGGCGGGGGCAAGAGGGGACCCGGTTTCAAGCCCACAGTCACAGGTGTGGAAACTGTGAGGCCCCGATCTCAGGCCTTAGAGATCCCTCACACCAGGACCTGGTGTGGCAAGGAGGGAGGAAGAGACTTCGGGGCTGCTCAGAAGGGGGTGAGGCAGGAAGGCATCTCCCGAATCCCAGCCCCCCCAGGCCCGAGCTCGGAGGCAGCCAGTCTGGCCTTCTGGTCTCCATGCCCCTGCCACATCCGGGGGGTGTGGCTTCACTGTGGTTGGACACGAGAGGGCAGGAGACCTGAGGCTTGTGACTGGGTGTAGTCAGTCGCCTTATCCCTATGTGACCTTGGGCCACTTCTTAGGGTGGGCCTTAGTTTCCCCGTCTGGTAAATGGAACAGGCAAAATTTGGTCCCGTTTTGGAAGAGTTAGGTCGGATAAGAGGAAGGACTTCCAGACTAACACGGGTAGTGGGGGTGGTAGCTGGCTAGACAGGTGGCCCCCAGAGAGGCCTCCTCCGGGCCTCTTCTTGCTTCCTGGTACCTGGAGAGTAGAAGCTGAGAAACCTGACTTTAGGAGGGGAAAACAGAATTGCTAGAAATGAGGCGGGGAGTAGAAAGGAAACCAGGAGGCTGGAAAAGGGAGAAGCGGGCCCTGGCTAATTGGTCCCTCGGGAACACCTCAGGGCCTAGAGGGGTGGTGGGTGCTGATCACGCTCCCCCCCCCCCCCCCCGGCTTTCCCCCAGGTCCTCAGCCCTCACTCTCGCCGGCAGAGCAGCACCTGGAATCGCCGGTGCCCAGCGCCCCGGGGGCCCTGGCGGGCGGCCCCACCCAGGCAGCCCCGGGAGTCCGGGGGGAGGAGGAGCAGTGGGCCCGGGAGATCGGGGCCCAGCTGCGGCGGATGGCGGACGACCTCAACGCGCTGTACGAGCGGCGGGTGAGTGCTGGGGGAGGGGTAGACGGCAGGTGGGACTTCCCGCCCGGGAGGGGGCTGCGGGCCGCCCCGCCAGATGTGCGGCAGCTGCCGCCCGGCGCGGCGGGGTCGCGCCGGGGACAGGCAGGTGGGAGGGGCGGCGGGCCCGCGGACCTGCCGAAGGGCCCGCGCCGCGGCGGGCACAGCCCGGGCAGGGGCCCGGACCGCCTCGAGCGCCGCGGCGCGCCCGTGGCCCGCGGCCGCGGGGACTGAGGGCGGCGCTCGGCGGAGCGGCTCATATATCCCGGGCTATTTATAGCCGGTGAGTCAGCAGCGGCGGCGCGGCCGCGCCCGCCCCTCCCACCCGCCGGCGCGCGGCCGGCAGCGCGTCACCCAGCTTCCCGGGCGGCGGGGGGCGGGCCCTGGAGCCCCGCCCCGCGGGACGCCCCGCCCCCAAGCCCACACCTCGGCCTCTAAAACAAAATCTGTGAAGCCTGCAGCGGAGAACAGAGAATAACAAATATCAGCGCGCCCACCACCCGGCTCTGTCCAATCCGAACATTACACCCGCACGGCTTGCTTATTGAAAGAAAAACAAAACCCGGATGTTGTGAAGCCCCTTGTTCCCTTCCCTTGACCCTCTTCTCCTCCTTTCCGAAGGAAACCTCTCAAGTTGGCTTGTCCCCTGGCCCCCCCCCCCCCCCCCCCCCGGTGCTGATTCTTTCACTACATATTTATCAGGCCACAGACAGTGCTTAGGTTGGTAGGATGCTTTTGGGCTTAATGTACACGACATGGTGTGTTCCTCTCCAAACTTTCCCCCTCCCTGTATCGTGCTTTGAGATTGAGCCATGGGGGCAAAGAAGCTTTTAGCTCATACATTTTCGCTGCTGTGTAGCATTCTATCGGATCGTATAGTATCCTTGTTCATTTTCTCACTGGTGGATATTTAGGATTTTTAAAAATGCTTCAAATGTTACTGGCTTTTTTTGTTGCTTGTTTTTTTGGCGGTGGTGGTGGTGCTGGTGGTGTTTTTGGTGTCTTCCAAACGATGCCCATCTCTGGTGCACTTGTGTGTACCCCCAGGGTAGATCCCTGGGCGCTGCGCCCCCCCCCCCCCCGCCCCCGGCTTTACTAGATGATTGCCAGCTTGCTCACAGAGATGTCTGTGCCAGGTGGCACCCTGTAACAGTGTGCCATTGGTAGGCTTTGTAACTAATGTCATTCTGACGTGCCCCCTTTGCT
This sequence comes from Puma concolor, assembly GCF_028749965.1. Classification (NCBI taxonomy): domain Eukaryota; kingdom Metazoa; phylum Chordata; class Mammalia; order Carnivora; family Felidae; genus Puma; species Puma concolor. Next base: position 52,935,586 of record NC_141681.1, on the reverse strand, counting down.
ACCTCCTGGCTGCAGGAGGGAGTAATGAGGGGGCAGGGGCTGGTACAAGGCATCCCACACCCTGGCACCCACTAGGATCATTAGGATGGCTTATCTGACCTTGTCCTCAGCTGTAAGATGGCTTTCTCCTCTTTTCAGGGGGCTGAGACTAGGTGGGCCCTGCTTTTAAGCACAGGGCCCGGCCATGCACTCAGGATAGGAGCGGGAGAGTGCTACAGCTTACGTTTAATTTTTACCGGTGGGGACTCTTTTCTTGTATCTAGTATCTTTTGTACTCGGCTTTGCTAGCAATTTGGAACTGAGAGGGGCCTGGGGGCCACCCCAAGCCTTCATCCTGTCACTGGGGAGGAGGGCAGGGGTTAGCTTTGCCTGGATATGTTTCCACGCAGCCTCCACACAGAATGTGAACTGTGGTTCCCAGTTCTTGTCCTTTTACAGATTGTTCTAGAATTGCTGAGACCGGGGCTCCTGGGCGGCTCAGTCAGTTGGGCGGCTGACTTCGGCTCAGGTCATGATCTCACAGCTCGTGAGTTCGAGCGCCACGTAGGGCTCTTTGCTGACAGCTCAGAGCCCGGAGCCTGCTTCGGATTCTGTGTCTCCCTCTCTCTGCCCCTCCCCCGTTCACACTCTGTCTCTGTAACTGTCTGTCTCTCAAAAATAAATAAACATTAAAAAAGAAAAATAGAATTGCTGAGACCGTGGGCTCCCTGCTCCCTTCTCTCCCACTTGCCAACCTTTGAGGGGAGGGCGGGACAGGCTGCCATCCAGACTCCCCTGCCGCCTCCCCCACCCCCAGCCTTGGCTGACTTTGGTGACTTTCTGGAAACTGGAGACGAGGGGCACCCCTGCTCCAAGCAAGCACTGTGCTGAGAGCATTCTGTCTTGTCTGCATCCTCTCCATCCTGTTCTGCTCTAGACGAGGATGCCGTCGTCCCTTGAGGTGACGACATGAGCCCAGGTGGTCGAGGAACTGGGACTTGGGCCCAATTAACGACAAGAGTACCTAGGCTCTGAGGGTTGATTCAGACTGTAGATCGCTCTTAGCACTGTGCCTCCCCCGCTCGCTGCCCTTGGGCCTAACCACCCAACGCCCCTGCCAACTAGCCTGCTCCAACTTCCACTTCTCTCTCTCTCCCTAGAGACAAGAGGAGCAGCAGCGACACCGCCCCTCACCCTGGAGGGTCCTGTACAATCTCATCATGGGACTCCTGCCCTTACCCAGGGCCCGCGGGGCCCCGGAGATGGAGCCCAATTAGGTGCCTGCACCCGCCCGGTGGACGTCGGGGACTTGGGGGGCAGGACCCTCCCACCTCCTGATGCCCTGGCCAGCGCGGGGGACTTTTTCTGCACCATGTAGCATACCGGACTACCAGCCCTGCCTGTCCCAGGGGCGGGCCAGGGCAGCCACTCCAGCCCCAGCCCCGGGCCTGGCCTGGGTGCGCTGACGGAGATGTGGACTCCTGGGTCCCTGGCGGAGAAGCCAGGGGAGAGAGGGCTGACGGACTGAGCGTCTGAAGGCGGCGGTGACGGAGAGGGTGGGGACAGAGCCGCCCGCCTCTGCCGCCCACCACCATCTCAGGAAAGGCTGCTGGTGCTGGCTGCCCGTTCCAGCTGCAGGGGTGACACTGGGGGAGTCTCCCTCCCAGTGCCCCTTCACTTTGGGCCTGGCCTCAGGCCCCTGGTGCTTCCCCCCCTCCTCCTGGGGAGGGGGCCCGTGAAGAGCAAATGAGCCAAACGTGACCACTAGCCTCCTGGAGCCAGAGGACGGGGTGGGTCTGATTGGCTGCCCCAGCCCAGCGCCCAGCCATCTTCCCTGAGCCAGCCGGCGGGTGGTGGGCATGCCTGCCTCACCTTCATCTGGGGGGTGGCCAGGAGGGGCCCAGACTGTGAATCCTGTGCTCTGCCCGTGACCACCCCCCGCCCCCATCAATCCCATTGCATAGGTTTAGAGAGAGCACGTGTGACCACTGGCATTCATTGGGGGGGTGGGATATTTTGGCGGAAACCGCCCCAGCCTTAGTCCCCAGGGCGAAGCGCTGGGGGGAAGACAGGGGAGTCAGGGAGGGGGGGAAATCGCAGAAGAGGGAGGAGTCTGGGAGTGGGGAGGGATGGCCCAGCCTGTAAAATACTGTATATGCGCTGCTGTAGATACTGGAATGAATTTTCTGTACATGTTTGGTTAATTTTTTTTGTACATGATTTTTGTATGTTTCCTTTTCAATAAAATCAGATTGGAACAGTGAATGCTTTCTGCTTTCTTTCTCCCCTGCATGCTCTGGTCCAAGCCTCTGTGACCCCTATGTGGGAGGAGGTGGGAGAGGGGGTCCATGGAGCACATCAGTCTGTCTAGCTGTATCCGAAGTGAGACTAAACAGCACAGGTACCACAGTATGTACCCAGTCTTCATGCATCCCCATCTAAAGCAAAGCCTCATGGAGGGCAGGGTTGTTGTTTTTTTTTTAAAGACTTTATTATTATTTAAAAAATATTTTGGGGAGAGCGCAAGTGGAGGAGGGGCAGAGAGAAGGGGAAAGAGGATCCGAAGCCGGCTCTGCGCTGACAGGCTGACGGCAGTGAGCCCCATGCTGGGCTCGAAACCACCAACTATGAGATCGTGACCTGAGCTGAAGTCAGACACTCAACAGACTGAGTCACCCAGGCGCCCCTAAAGATTTTAAAGTAATGTGGACACCCAGCATGGGGCTTGAACTCACAACCCAGAGATCAGGAGTTGCAGGCTCCACCCAGAGAGCCAGCCAGGCATCCTGAAGGCAGGACTGTTTTTGTCTTTTTTTGGTGCTTTCTTCTCACTTCTTCCCTGCTGGAGGAAGTATGTCCTGGAAGCTCAAAATATTTACCGAACATATGAGTGACCTGTAACTTATTCAGAAGCACCACCATGAAGAGTCCCTGGGAAATGTGTTGGTAAGGAGGTGGACCTTGTCCCCACCCTCAAGAAGGCAGGTGACATCGGGGAGAGCACCTCAGGCTAAGATCAAAGTGAAGTTTCACCTACACGCGGCTGCCCTAGAGCCTAAGACGCGGCCTGGCATAAAAAGCCTGTAATTAATTAGCGGGGCTCCTACCGCTATCTTCCTGAAAACGGGCAACTGGCCAAATGCTTTCCCTATGCCCTCTCCTACACGACTGGCCCAGACACAGGTTGTGCTTCGGGCAGTCCTCACCCGTAAAGGGGAAATTCAGGGGAAATGGTCCTTCTCCTGAAAGACCGGGGTAAGGTAACCGGGATCCATCACTTTGGACAGGGATTTGGCAACAGCTCGTCAAGCAAAGGATGCACGTAATCTATGCCAGCAATCGCCTTCCCGGGTGTCCTCCCTTAGCAGTGGACGCGCACAAGTGTCCATGTGTTGGCCAACCATCCGACACAGTGTCCAACAGCAGTTGAAAGGGTCTCAAGCCGTGCAACAGACAGCACTTAGCCGGAATGAACTAGAACACTGCGAATGACAAATGATGGCGAGGAAAGCAAGTGGCAAAATGGTGGTGGGTACTTGGGTGCGTCTTCTTCTCCAGATGGTCCCTTGTGCTTAAATGCCTGTGCGCAGAGCCGGAGGCCCCTGGAAGTGGGGTGGGGTGAGGGGCGGTGGTGTTCACACCCAGCTGTGTGGCAGCCGATGCTTCCTGCCCCTGCAACCGATTCCTTCCTCTTTCCAGCAAGTTTGTGGAAATATTGATAGGGCCAAATTGGATCTATCGATTTATTTACTTTCCCTTTCCGTTCCTCTTTCCTCTCTCCTGTCTTCTGTTGGATTTATGAATGCTTTTTTGAATGCTTTGAGACTTCTCTCTTGGTCCTTCAGCTTTTAGTACTGCTCTAGGGATTAAACACACATCCTTACCTCTTCTCGGTCTATTTAGGGTCAGCATTGAACCACTTCACTTACACGGTAGAGATGGCCACTGCGTAGGCCGCTGGTCCGTCCCACCCTTCCCATCATTTTGTAGCTCCAGCTTACATCTCCACGCATTACAGATTCCGCAAGGCAAGGCCAGAACTTTTGCTTGAACTTGAAGGACTTCCATTAACATTTTGTATAGTGTAGCCAGTGACAAGTTCTCTTCAGTCTCCGTTTATCTGAAAACGGCTGGTCTTCACTGGCTATAGAATCCTGGGGTTGACCGTTTGTTTGCCATACCTTGACGACGTTCCGATCTCTGGCCTCCCATTTCTGATGAGAAATCCAGGATCGCCTGAATCACAGTTCCCTTGATTGTAGTACGTTATTTTGGTAAGGCTGCTTTCAAGACTTTATTTAAAAGGTCTTTTCCTCTTTTTCAGGCTGGATAATTCCTATGAATGTAGTTCCAGTGCATGAAATTGCTCAACCCCTTTCTGCTGTTAGGTCTACCAGTGAATTTTAAAAATTGCTGATATTGTATCTTCAGTGTTAGAACATCCATTTGGTTGTTTCCATTTTCTTTCTCTGTGGGGACTTCCTATTTTGCAACATTATACATGTATTTTTCTTTTACCTCAATGAGCGTAATTGTAGCAACTGCTTTAAAGTCCTTGTCTGTTGATTCCAACTTTTTTTAAATTTCCTTAACATACGCTCCCGCTCCACGCCCAGTGTGGGGCTTGAACTCACAACCATGAGATCAAGAGTCATGTGCTCTGAGCCAGCGAAGCACCACCCCCCCAACACTTGGGTTCTCTTGGTCATCTTGTCTTTTCCCTTGAAAATGAGTCACATTTCCCTCATTCTATGTATATTGGGTAATTCTGCCTTGTGTCCTGGATAGTGTTACATTGTAGCCATTCTGGATTCTGTTATATTCCTCCAAAGGATGTGAATGTTCTTGTCTTGGGGAGATCTGGAAATCCCAGACTCACACTGTTGTAGTTGCTGACAGTGTAAATCCAGTTTGCTTCAGTTATGCTGAGTTGGCCCCACACATCCATAGCCCAGTGGTCAGCAAGAGACTTGGGTTGAATTTATACATACAACTTGGGGTTTCCCTTCCCTGGCACCCTCCTTTCCAGTAGCTGTGGTTATTCGGGGTTCTGTCCTCTGCTTCTTCAGGCCAGTAAGATAGACGCTTTACTACCTGAGTTTTAGCTGCCTGGCACAGTGCCAGGGGCCGCGGCCTGCCCTCAGTTAACACCGTAGGCAAACACACACACGCCAGAAAACTACTGTGGTGGGGGCTCTTGCTGCAACTTTCAACTGCCTCCCCCAAATCCACCTGCTTTTTAATCGCCATCCTGAGGTTTCCAGTAGTTTTGTTTTGGTTTTTGGTATTTTGTCTAGAATGTATAGTTATCTGCAGGGAGACGGTTGTTAGAAACCTAATGCATCGGGGCGCCTGGGTGGCGCAGTCGGTTGAGCGTCCGACTTCAGCCAGGTCACGATCTCGCGGTCTGTGAGTTCGAGCCCCGCGTCAGGCTCTGGGCTGATGGCTCAGAGCCTGGAGCCTGTTTCCGATTCTGTGTCTCCCTCTCTCTCTGCCCCTCCCCCGTTCATGCTCTGTCTCTCTCTGTCCCAAAAATAAATAAACGTTGAAAAAAAAATTTTTAAAAAAGAAACCTAATGCATCATACCATAAGCAGAACTGCTGGTGGTTTTTTTTTTTTTTAATGTTTACTTATTTTGAGAGAGAGAGAGAGAGAGATCGAGAGGAGAAAGAGCAAGCAGGAGAGGGGCAGAGGGAGAGGGAGACAGAGAATCCCAAGCAGGCTGCCACTGTCAATGCAAAGCCTGATTCAGGGCTCGAGCCTATGAACTGCGGGATCATGACCTAAGCCAAAATCAAGAGTCGGATGCTTAACTGACTGAGCCACCCAGGTGCCCTTGTATTTTCTTTTTAATAGACCTTAGTTATCATTTTTTAGGACTGGAAGTGGGGAATCCTAACTCTCCAGGTTAGATGGAGAGTCAGGGGTCCAGGGACAAAGTCAGAGAAGGCCAGACTTTATTAGCAAAGTCCAAAGCTCTCCTAGGAACACAAAAGGCGGCTCACTTGTTCCGGAGGGAATGGAAACACCTAAAGTCACCTCTGTGGCCTTTTCTCTCAGAACCAAGGTGCTGAAGTCCTGCAACTTGGCAGAGTTGAGACTCGGAGCGCCTGGCAAATGAGGTCCAGGACTGAACCTTTGCCACTGGCGAGCTGTGCCCCCTCTAGCAAGCTAATACCCAACTTGAACTGGTGCTCCCCACCCAGCTCCAGTAATCCCACCCTGCAATGGTGGCTTCTGGAAGGGACAGATTTACTTTTCATTGTTTATGTTGTTTTTTTCTTCCTTAAAAAGACTGCATGTCTTTGTAAACCTTTCAAGTTCTGCACTATGTGCCCAAATGATCTCTCCAAACAACAAATGACATGTAAAATGCTACCATGCTAGTCTTTTGGAAGGAATCAACATCCCAAATGCATTTATACACTCCCTGATGTCAGACTTTGGGAAGTCTTTCCCAAGCGTGTCCAAAGGAAACCAGTTCAATGTCACTCAACAGCAGACTCATTAAATAGCTTCTGGTTCAGTGTGGTTTTGGAACTCAGTGCACAATGCACTGACAAGGACCTCCAGGACATAGAGAAAGCAAGATGCAAGAAAAGCTAATTCTACATGTGCGTAACAGTAACTAACACAGAGCGATTTCCATTCAAAGAATGTATTCATTCAACTCCCACATATCAGGGGAATGTACTATTACCCCATTTGACACATGGGGCAACAGAGCCACAAAATGGTCACTCGTCCAAGGTCACATAGCTACATGGTAGGGTCTGCATTTAAACCTACCAGTCTGATTTAAAAGAAAAAAAAAAAAAGGGGGGGGGGTGCCTGGGTGGCTCAATCGATTACACGTTCGACTTCAGCTCAGGTCACGATCTTGCAGGTTTGTGGGTTTGAGCCCCGCATCAGGCTCTGTGCTGACAGTTCAGAACCTGGAGCCTGCTTTGGATTCTGTGCCTCCCTCTCTCCCTCCCTCACTTGTGTGCGCTCGTTCTCAAAAATAAACATTAAAGAAAAAAATTTAAACCTGCCAATCTGGAAGGATTCTCCAAGGCTGCCAAGGGTGACCTCTGGGAGGCAGATATGAAAAAATACCCGAGTTTGGCAGCGGGCAAGGGGGCGGGGGCAACGACAACTGTTCACCCCTATGTATGTGTGTTGCTTGAATGTTTTACTACAAGCTTAAACACAAAACCTACCTGTCCTTCTGGATCGAGCTGAAGGCCCTCCCTCAACTCCGGGCCTGCCTGATGGTTTTCAGAGGTGACCACTAGGTCTCAGGACCCCGTGAAGGCAAAACCTGAGTCAGTGACAAGCAGCGGTGCAACTAGATGGTGTCTACTAAGTGTCCTGCGTAGAAGCCTCCCTGTCAGCCCACATTCTGGCCCTTACTTGGGGGAGGCTGTGCCCTCATCTGCAGTATGGGCGTCCACCCCCGCGGGGTTCCTGCGAGGATCACTTTAGCTAAAGTACAAGTGCTGTTAAGGGCAGGAGGCAGTCAGCGTGGGGAGGTTAGCTATCAGTAGGCTCTTCTGACCTGCCAACCGCGACCTAAGCCTCCATTTCTCCATCTGAAAAGGGCAAACTGGACATACCTCAACAGACAGACACGTTTGGATTTACCAAAAAAAAAAAAAAAAAAAAAAAAAAATAAATTGCCAGAAACTGACAAAAGGGGTCTGCACTGCAAAGGGAAACCACAGAATGTAGGGCTCTGATGGGACCGAGAGCTTTTTTTATTGTTGTACTTTTTTACCTTTGCATGTGTTACTTTTCTGAGTAGCACCTGTTCCACTAGAATGTTCTGAGGCTTCGACACATTAAGCACTTAACAGAGTTTGGCTACTACACATACCACAAACAACAGAAGTGGGGTGTGGAGTGGAGAAACCTGGCAGGCCCGAAGTCAGCCCACTTCCTTTCATTTGGCAACTCTAGCATCCCGAAAGTATTTGTTACCTTTACAGATTAAAAAAAAATTTAAGTTGATTTATTTTGAGCGGGGGAGGAGCAGAGAGAGAGACAGGGAGAGAGAATCCCAAGCAGGCTCTGCGCTGTCAGCGCAAAGCCCGATGCAGGGCTCAAACTCCTGAACGGTGAGATCATGACTTGACTCAAGATCGAGAGTTGGACGCTCAACTGACAGAACCACCAGGGCGCCCCTACCTTTTACAGATTAGATCCTCCTTCCCAAGTAGGCTAGAAATCTCCCGGAGGGATTAGAAACCACAGGATAATCATCGTGCTCTTCCTGGAGACTTGGGGAAATCCATTTTTATGGTAATACTATCACGTAATATGGGAGAATATGAAATGTGAAGATACGAGAATAAAGACGTTTCTCGCCTGAGGCTGGCAGCTTCCAGCACCACCCCTAGATTCCCGAGGGGTCCATTCTGGATGACTCCATTTCTGCCACAAGGGGTACAGAGGTGAAGTTTGAAACGCGTCAGAAAAGATTCTGGGATGACAGTTTTGTTTTTATCCATCCAGACCCACCTGCTCCCCCTTGTGACCAAGGCCCCACATTACCAAGCTCAAAATTTCCAAGAAAGGGGATTTTCACACACTGATAATTGGTGCCCCTGATTTGACACTGACAGGGTGCAGAAAGGGGCCCCTCCAGAAACAGAGCCCTAGCCTCCCCTAGGGAAGGGCAGAGGTGACCAGGAGAGTCGGGGAATTGAGGTCCCCCTCCCCGGGGAGACCATTTTTTTGTTCTCTCACTGTAGCAGGACGCAAATACGAAAGGAGCCGCTGATGTGATTTGTTCAAACGGGCCGGACTCACACCTCACACACTTCTACCTTAAGGGAGAAACCCAAGGAGGGTGACGAGAAGTGGAACATACTCAGGCTGCCGAGTCAAGACAAAGCCGGTGTCTGAACCAATGAAAGCTCTGACCTCTACCAGCTGTGGGACTTGAGGCACATTACTGAAGTGTCACGGAACTTTAAAACGAAGCTGGGGCGCCTGGGTGGCTCAGTAGGTTAAGTATCCAACTCTTGTTCTCAGCTTAGGCCATGAACTCATGGTTCCTGAGTTCAAGCCCCTTCTCTCTCCTCTTTGCTGCTCCCCCCTTGTCTCTCTCAAAATCAACTTTAAAAAATAAAATAAAACGAAGCTATTGTGACTGTGAGTCTGCGCGGTGCCTGCTACACAGAGAATCTAAACAGAAGGCAGCATCAGTATCCCCTCTTTTACTTCTTTCTTCTTTCCCGTTAAATGTAATTCTTGTCACTGAGACCAACCACTATGGACCTGAATTATTCAAGGGACAGGTGGAACCAGAAGCTCCTATGCACTGTAGAATTTGAACAATCTAATTCTTGATGCATTACCCAGGAAAACAGTGGCAGGAATGGTGATGGAGGGGAGGAATCTCTGAGTCACATCGAAGCATCCAGTAAGATTTCTTCAGGTTAAAAAAAGCAATTGGTAGGATCACTTCCTGTCACAGGAAGATGTTTATAATGTGGAAGAAAAACAAATCCTAAAGCAAATAACTTTATTTCTATCATTCCTTTTTAAAGAACCAAGGAAATATAGAAAATATAAAAAACCACACAAACAGCTGCAATTCAGGGGGGAAAGGAAGGACTGACGGGGCCCTCGAAAGCAACAGCCTCCAGGACGGTCTGAGCTGCATCGGGGGTGGGGGCTCCGAGAAGACGGGCTCTCACATCCTAGCTTGGACCCCAGTAAATCAGAATCCCCAGGGGCTGGGACCCCGGCACCTGCCTTTTTAATACAAGTTTTCCCATTAATATTCACTTTGCAAGGTCTCGCCCTAATGCCCGAGGGAACTTTGGTAACATTTCCTCTCTTCCAAAATCCAGGCTGAAACCCAACTAATCCTGAACTAAAGCTCCAGAACAGCACACCAGATGGCACCTGTTGTTTTTCGGGATCTCCGACTCTGGAGGAAATACATCCCGCCTGCCACGTCGTTTCCGCTCTAGGGCACCTGTCTGCATTTGGGACTGTGGCTCCACTAGTGTTTCACGGGGCCCGGCCTTACTCCCCACCTGGAGTCATCGTCTTCTCCTCTGTATGACATCAGGCGGGGAGTAAGTCCAAGAAGGTGGTGAGAGGATCCTAAGCGATGAAGCGTGCTGGTTCTGGGCGGGCATCTCCCGCGGTGCCCCAGAGGCCTGGCGACACCCAGACAGAGGGACGCATCACAGGGGGCTCTCTGGCGATGCCCAGTGAACAGCCCTGGACGGTGCCGGGACGGGGGCGGCCAGTCCCTACGCCCCGCATTTCGCAGCTGCTGGCGCTTGCAAGTCGCGTGTCTGCACAACCTCACTGCTCCCAGGAGATGGTCTGGACCGGTCCGAAGACTTCAGCTCTTCCCTCGCCTGGAGCCGCCTTCGTGGGGGGAGGGGACGGGAAGGCGCGGGCAGGCTGTAGGCCAGCGTCGCCGGGGCCGCCAGATCTCGGTTCACTTGGGGCCAAGGCACTCCACAATCCCATTCCCCTTCATGCCGTCAAAAAAGAAGAAGTTGTTGTGAGGAGGGTCCCTTTGAGACAGGGCCTGGGGAGAAAAACAAGAAGAGGGCTCAGCTCAGATGCTTTCAAACGGATAACAGGGCGAGAAAAAGAAAAAAACCTCAAGCACAAGATCTTCTAAAACTGTGCCGTTTGGGCACTGGCTCTCAAAGGAGGTGGATTTTGCTTCCCGGGGGCTAACGGGCCATGTCTGAGACATTACTGTGCCTGCCAGGCTTCTGCTTTGTCCCTTACCGGTTGGGGGTCTCTGGACAAATCAGTTAGCCTCGCTGAACCCCGTTTTCCCATGTGAGACGAAAACACTACCTGTACCGTCCTAGGCTTAAAAGAGATGATGTACCTCAACTGCCTGAAAGTACACTCCACGTGCAGGAGCCTGCTGGCCATGGGCAGCAGTAATTATTTATGACTGTCCAACTGAGAAAGGAGGCAGCTTGTCCCGACACGGTGGAGGCGGCAGCCGTCATCACCTGTGGGGCCACACACTGATGCGGAAGCGGCTCTCCTATGAGGAGACACATTTCCTGCGATCTTCTGCATGGTGGGCCGGGGCTAAGATCCAGAAAGGCTGGGAGGTACTATTTAGCCATGGAAATGGTGATTATTTTGCGAGGCTAACAGAAGTACACAGCACATTAAAAAAAAAATTTTTTTAATGTTTTATTTTTGAAAGCCAGAGCCAAAGCATGAGTAGGGAGGGGCAGAGAGAGAGAGAGAGAGAGAGAGAGAGAGAGAGAATCCAAAGCAGGCTCCAGGCTCTGAGCCATCATCACAGAGCCCAACATGGGGCTCGAACCCACAAACCGTGAGATCATGACCTGAGCCAAAGTTGGAGGCTTAACCAACTGAGCCACCCAGGTGCCACACCCCCACAGCACCTTTAATATGTTTTTATTTACTTTTCAGAGAGAGAGAGAGAGAGAGAGAGAGAGCATGTGAGAGAGTGAGCACAAGTTGGGGAGGGACAGAGAGAGAGGGAGACACGGAATCCAAAGCAGGCTCCAGGCTCTGAGCTGTCAGTACGGAGCCTGACATGGGGCTCAAACTCGTGAATCGTGAGATCATCACCTGAGCCGAAGTCAGACGCTCAACCGACTGAGCCACCCAGGGGACCCCACAGCACCTTAAAGATGGGGCTAGCCCTCCTGAAATTACATGCTGAATCATGTGTACTAGAGGAAGGACTCATACGTGTCAATGAGTTTTCTCAGAGGTTCTTAATCAAAAAGGACTGCCATTTAAAGACATGGACATCATCCAAGCAAAAACCTCTAGGCAGGAGCACCATGCCTGTCATTCTTAAAGGACCTTTTTTACAAGGTTAGGAACACGCTCGAAATATCTTGAACTTCTCTCTGAATTGGGCACTAATCCCAATCTGTTTCTTCATCTGTAAAATGGGGATAATTATACCTACTTCAAGTGGTTGTTCAACCATCCATCCACGGAAACCACCTAGAGCATCCACCCCTGTGCCAGGTATCGTGCTAGGTACTGAGGATTCTGAAGCATGGTTAAGACAGAGGTTCGCTTCCCTGCGCACACATACAAAATGGCAAATCGCCAGCACCTGCCTGGTATAGTTTTTGGTGAACATGAAACACGATCAAGCTTGCAATGCGTCTGGCCCGTAATAAATTCTCACAAAGTGGGAGGTGCTATTATGAACAGGAGCCAGGGGGTCTCTCACCAAACTGTGAGGAGATCCCAGGCACTCAGCCGGGTGGAAGGGCCCAAGGGCCCACAGTTAGAAGTTCTAGACCCTAGAACTCAAGTTACAGGAGGTGATACAACGGGGCCCGATATGGCTGCCGCTGCCATACTGCAGGCAGGGAGGCCTAGCAGGGACAGCGGAAGACAAAGGAAGGACGACTTACACCTAGGGAAGCATGACAGGACAAGGGACGTGGACGTAACATGTAGTGTTTGGAATGATGGCAGGAAGGAAGAAAAGAAGAGGATCCCAAGGGAAGAGACTTACGTTTGCCCCCCGCCTCCTAACATTTATTATTATGGGTGGTCAGATGGTCGTCAGGAGAGAAGGGGGGAAGGTCTGCGGCCCTCAGATTGTGGAACCCTGGTGCCAACTGGCTGAAGGCAATACTGTGTTAAGTAAGGGTGGGGTGGCAGGGACAAGACACCAGGCCATGGGGTGAACACGGGGCAAAAGGTAAAGTGCTTCCCAAGCAAGATGGGGGTAGGAGGAGATTCCAAACACACCCAGCAACCAAGAATGCAGAGTGCTCTGGCCGTCTGGGATAAACAGAAACAAGATGCGGGCAACAGCTGTCCCCAGCAGGCAGGAAGGAGGGGGCTGCATTAGAGGTTAGGACTGGGACGCAGGGAAGCCACTGCAAACAATGGGGTCAAGGCCAGCTGCCCCGACCCCTAATCTCCATCCCACGTGAAAAACCCAGGGAGCAGCTTCTCGGCGGGGGGTACAAAGTGTGGCCGAAGACACAGAGGCGGTGTCCCGGGTCCATGCGGACAGCACCTGAAACACAAGGGCCGAGCGGGGAGGGGCACAGGCTCCGAGGCCAGACGGCCCGGGCTCGGATCCTGGTGCCGCCATTCTCTGCGCCTCGGCTCCTCCTCTGTGCCTCAGGGGTCGCACCAGTTCCCACCTCCGAGGGTTGCTGTGAGGAAGAGATGAGCACATCCATGTGAAGAACGTGGTCCGAGTGAGGGTACAGGGTGGGCCTTCGATACGCGCTGTTGCGGTGTTGTCACGGTAACAGGCTACGGAAACGGGTCTGTTCCCTTAGGATTCTTCCATCGCCGCCCTCCTTCCCGCCCAGTCTGTCTATAGGCAGCTTCCCAACCTCAGCGCGGGCTTCTGGGCAGCCCTACCAACCGACCGGGCGCACACACCACGATTCTCACGGCAGTCTGGGCTCACCAGAAGGCACGAGCGAGGCAAACGGCGCGGCCATCACATCCCTCTACCTCCCTGGTGCTCGCCCTGCTCCCTAGGACACAAGAGGGTCTGAAGGAGAGAATTTGGTTCAGAGAAGGACCAGGAAAGAGAAGCAAGAGCCTTTAGAAGACGGTGGCAGGACCATCAGACTCAGTCAAATGTCTCCAGAGCAGACGTACTGACTTCAAGACAAAGTAGAGAGTGGGGTCTCCACACGCCTCTCCCGAGCTCCAACATGACGTGTGAATGGGCTCGGAAAATCATTTAACGAGGCACGACTCCACTCCAAGAACAAAAAGGACAAATCATCACCGCCAATCTACTGAAGCAGTCGAGGACGTACAAAAGGCAAAGTGAACATCTTTGGGCAAGTATCTAAGTCCCAAAGAAAGCATTTGGGAATATGCTAGAATTCTGACAACCCAAATGTTCCAGAAGAGACTCAAAACGTTGTGCTAGTTACCAGTTACGGGACCCCCAGTTGACTTCCCTTCTGAAAGGGACGGTGCCATCAAACCTAACGTGTTCACAGGTCACCCTCTGCAGAGCTCCATGGGGGTCCCAGCACCGTGCACACGCTCCCCTGGTACCGAATGCCCCCTTCTGAGTAAACACCCATAGCGTGTGCATTAACAAGAAGCTCCAATGCCACGATCGAGGACAAAGAAACACCGCTTGAAGTAGAAGTTAAGGGCACAGGTCTTGGAGGCCCATCTCCGGGCCTCGATGTCCTCCCCTTACACAGAGATCATGACAGTACCATTTCACAGAGCTGTGAGAAGCAGACTACGTGACAAGGGTCAGAAGCACCACGCAAGCAATCGGTACAGTCAGGGGACAGTGGCAGGTACACCTGAAGACACTATGCCCAGCTCCGGGCACAGCACAGAGCAGACACTCAAAGATCATTTGCTGAATGCTCATCGGGATGGGCGGGAGGATAAGGTAGAAAAGGGAAGAAAGGAAATAGGGCACGAAACAAGGATGAATGGGGTCAGAGAAACCAGGCAGTTCTCTAAGGCAGTCATGGTTCTTTCGGTTGGCACTCTGACAAGGTCACGGTGGACCAATGATCTGCTCCTCAGGGACTCTTTACCTTCACAATTTCCTGGGCCAGGATCCCTCCAACCACTGCACACACGGGGGCCATCTCAGAGAAGCAGTACCTACAAGAAAACACAAATAAAATGGAGCCCTGAGGAACAGGAAGGCTGGTAGGACATCTGGCAAAGGTCAGGAGTGGGCTTGCGAGAATGAAAACATCTCCTACCAGGAGGAGTCCATCCGCACGGCAATGGTAATGCTGGCACCTAGGCGTGAAAATGAAATCTGGTCCAGGAGGTTAGCTGGGAAAGACCTCTGAACCTTGGCAGGCAGGAATTGTTTCACAACATTTTTTGTTTAAGTTAAAGGAAAGACTATATCTGTGCTTCCTAAAAATAAGGTCAACAAATATCAGATGTTTCGGTGCCCCGGTCACATTCTCGCAATTCTCCTCTTACCCACAACGGGCAGTGGGTCCTATATGCTATTCCCAGACAAATGTCAGGGAGAAGGCCTGTGTTAACATGCAGGAGGCATGGGAAATCTGGGGCCTGAAACTGAAGCATGGGGACAGAAAGTCTTCACTCCTCCTATAGATACCAACCCTTCTGGACCGGGATGGGGCATCCAGAAGACAAATTTTGGCCCATACTGTCACCTGCCCCTCCAAATCACAGGTCCTAGGCAGTAAAACACTTTTCTACCACCTCCCCAGAGGAGGTGTGCTCTGCCAGTTCTCAGCCCTGAACACAAAGGCATTTTTCTTTTATTTTTACTTTTTAAAAGTTTATTTATTTTGAGAGAGAGAGTTTGAGCGCGTGCGTGGGAGAGCCTGAGTGGGGGAGGGGCAGAGAGAGGGAGAAAGAGCATTCCAAGCAGGTTCTGAACTGTCAGCATGGAGCCCAATGCAGGGCTCAATCCCAAAACTGTGAGAGCCAAAATCAAGAGCCAGATGCTTAACCAACTGAGCCAGCCGGGTGCCCCACAAACCTATTTTTAAAATGAGCAAAGCAGAACACAGAGAAGTTAAGGGGAGAGCTTCCCTAAGGACCCCACCACCAGGAGACTACCTCTAAACTTCCCAGTGTGGTACACACTCTTCCTGATTTTTCAAAGTGCACGTATGAAACACACATAATCAAAAACCCAAGTAATATTATTCACTCTGCTCTGTAATCTACTGACTGATACTTCTGTTCCACATGGCAACACACATCTTGGCACAGGTGTCCAAATAATTCCTTATGGCAAATTCCTAAATGTAGAATTTCTGGGTCCTGACACATTGTGCCAAAATGCCCTCCAGAAAGTCTCTGCCAATTCAACTCGTGCCTACTGTGTGTGAAGGTGCACATCTCCTCACGGCCTGGCCTGGCTGGGACTGGCATTCCCGTCTCTGCAGCCACAGCGGTAACTTTGACTCCAGATCATCAAGGTCCTTTACAGAGCTATAAAACATATAGAGAACGATACCACAGAAAAACTAGTCATCCATAATCCCACTACTCAAAGACAATCAAATGTGGAAATAGGTTTTCCTTAAAAAAAAAAAAAATATTACACCTATACTCTGTGTGATACTGTACAATTTATTTATTTTTTTAGTGTTTGTTTATTATCGAGACAGAGCAAGACAGAGCATGAGCATGGGAGGGGCAGACAGAAGAGGAGACACAGAATCTGAAGCAGCCTCCAGGCTCTGAGCTGTCAGCACAGAGCCCGACACCGGGCTCGAACCCACCGAATGCGAGATCATGACCTGAGCCGAAGTCGGCCGCCCAACCGACTGAGCCACTCAATACTGTACAATTTAATATTTGCCCTTCTTCTCTTAAAAGTTTATCATCAGCAAAATGCTAGCAAACCTAACCAGCAACATGCACAAAGGATTACACACCATGATTACATGGGACTTACAACCAGGAAAGCACGGTTGGTGTAACATCTGCAAAGTCAATCAATGTTAGTACTGCGTATTAACTGAATAAAGGGACCATAAACACACGATCATCTCAACTGACAGAGAGAAAAAAAAGCATGTGACAAAATCCAGCACCTCTTCATGCTAAAAACATGCAACAAACTGGGACCAGAAGGAAGTTTCTTCAATCTGATCAAGGGCTATGAAAAATCCACAGCTAACATCATATTTAATGGTGAAAGACTGAAAGAAAATGTCTTCAGTCTGATCAAGGGCTTCTATGAAAAATCCACAGCTAACATCATACTTAATGGTGAAAGACTGAAAGCTTTCTTCCTAAGAATGTCTGCTCTTACCACTTCTATTTGACACTGTGCTAGAGGTTCCAGCCAAAGCAATTAAGGAAGGAAAAAGAGACACGACAGCCAGATTGGAAAGGAAGAAGTAATACATATTCATAGATAATATGATCTGCTATATAGAGAATACTAAGGTATCCAGAGAAAACTATTTGAACTATTTATTCAATGAGGTTGCAAGACAGAAGATTAACATACAAAACGTATACTTCTATACATTAGCAATGAACATTCTGAAAATGAAATGAAGACTTTCATTTATAATACACCACCCGACAGTATTTTTTTTCAAAACAATAGAATATTTAGGAATAACTTAACAGTAGTTGTGTAAAACTTATATTCTGAAGACTATAAAACATTGTTGAAAGACATAAAAGACCTAAATAAATGGAAAGATATCCCACGTTCAAGAATTGATACATTTGGGGCGCCAGGGTGGCTCAGTCGGTTGGACTTTTGACTTTGGCTCAGGTCACGGTTTGTGAGTTCGAGTCCCATGTCGGGCGCTGTGCTGACAGCTCAGAGCCTGGAGCCTGCTTCAGATTCTGTGTCTCCCTCTCTCTGCCCCTCCCCTCCTCACACTCTGTCTGTCTCTCTCTCTCAAAAAGAAACAAACATTAAAAAAAACTCTTAAAAAAAAAATCAGAACACTTAACATCATTAAGGGGCCAATGCTCCCCAAATTAATCTATATATTTGGCACAATCCCAATCTAGCTGCCTTTTCTGTAGAAATGAAAAAATGCATTCTAAAAATTAACATGGGAATGGAAGAGACCCAGAATAGCCAAAACAATCTTGAAAAAAAAAAAAAGCTGAAGAACTCATGTCTCAATTTTGCAACTCACAACTATACAAGTATAGTCATCAAAATACTATGGTACTGGTATCTGTATGGACAGACACATAGATCCATGAAGTACACGGGAGGATCCAGAAATAAAGAAATACATACATGGTCAATTGATTTTTGACAAGGGTGGTAAGACCATTCAATAGAGAAAGAAAAAGTCTTTTTACCAAACAATACTGGACAACTGGGTCTCCACATGCAAAAGAATTAAGCAGGACCCCTACCTCACACCATGCACAAAAGCGGACTCAAAAATGGCTCACAGACCTAAATGTAATAGCTAAAATTACAAAACGTTTTTAATGTTTATTTATTTTGAGAGTGAGAGAGAAAGAGAATCCCAAGCAGTCACCACTCTGTCAGCAGAGTCACATGCAGGGCTAGACCTCAAGAACTGTTAAGATCATGCCCTGAGCCAAAATCAAGAGTTGGATGCTTAACTAATTGAGCCACCCAGGTGCCCCTAAAACTACAAGACTCTTAGAAGAAAGCAGAGGAATAAATCTTCACGACCTTGGATCAGGCAATGGTTTCTTAAACGGTATCATACCAAAAGCACACATAAAAAAAGAAAAAACAGAATAATTGTATTTCATAAAAATTAAAAACTTATACTTCAAAGGATACTTTTCACTTCAAAGAGGGTGAAAAGACAATCCACAGATTAGGAGAAAATTTTTGTGAATTATGTATCAGATAGAGGACTTGAATCCAAAGTGTACGGAGAACTATTATGATTAACAATAAAAAGATAAACCAATTAAAAAGTGGTCAAATAATTTGAACATTTTGCTGAAGATCATACACAAATGGCCAGTGAGCCCATGAAGAGATGCTCTACATAATTAGTCACTAAAGAAATGCAAATCAAAACAACAGTGAGATAGGATTTATTGCCCACTAAGGCTAAATAACAGACAATAACACTTGTTGGCAAGGATGTGGAGAAACTGGAACCCGCACAAAGTGCTGGTGGAATGGTAAAATGGTGTGGCTGCCGTGGAAGACAGTCTGGCAGGTCCTCAAAATGTTAAACAGAGAATTACCATATGAATCATCAACTCCACTCTTAGGTACACACACCCAAGAGAGATAAAAACTTATGCTCACACAAAAACACATGAATGTTTATAGTGGCTTTAGTCGTTAATTGCCCAAAACTGGGAACAACCCAAATGTGCTTCATCTGGTGAACAAACTGGTGTATCCATACAGTGGACTACTGCTCAGCAATAAGAAATGAGTTATCGACTTCATATAACATGGATGAATTTCAAGTGCATTAAGTTAAGTCAAAGAGGCCAGACTCAAAAGGCTATATGATGAACAGATTCCATTTGTTACACTATTGGAAAGGCAGAACTGCAGGGATAGAGAACAGATCTCTGGGTGCAGGAAGGAAGGTGCTGCCCTGTTATCAAGACTCTACAAGAGAATTTTTACAGTAATGACACTTTTCTATATCTTGACTGTGGTGGTTACATAACTCTATACCTTTGCAAGAATTCATGGAACTTTTTTTGTTCTTTAAGATTTTATTTTTAAATCATCTCTATGCCCAACGTAGGGCTTGAACTTACAACCCTGAGATCAGGAATCGCATGCTCTGGGGCACCTGGGTGGCTCAGCTGGTTAAGCATCCAACTCTTGGTTTCGGCTCAGCTCAAGATTTCATGGTTCTTGAGTGTGAGCCCAGTGTCAGGCTCTGTGCTGACAGTGTGTAGACTGTGTGGGATTCTTTCCCCACCCACTGACCCCTTCCCTCCCCTGCAAAAAAAAAGGACCACGTGCTCTACTGACAGAGCCAGCCAGGAGCTGTGAATTCCAAATTCACGGAACTTTATTTATTAAAAGTTTATTTATTTTGAGAGAGACAGCAACAGCACAAGAAAGGGAGGAGCAGGGAGACGGGGCGGGAGGGGGATGGCGCGGGGAGAGAAAGAGAGAGAGGAAGAGAGAGAGAATCCCAAGCAGGCTAAGCATCACCAGCGCAGAGCCTGACATGGGGCTCGAACTCACAAAACCGAGATCATCTCTGAGCCAGAATCAAGAGTCGGACTCATAACTGACTGAGCCACCCAGGCGTCCTATGAATTCATGGAACTTTAAAACAAAACACACACACACAACTCACATTACTATCTAACAAAAGATAAATTTTACTGTATATAAATTATTTAAAGATTTTTTAAGTTTATTCATTGACATCATCTCTACACCTAACATGGGGCTCACACTCATGATCCTGAGATGAAGTCACATGCTCTTGTAAAAACACCATTGAGGAAACAAGTCTAAATAATAAAAATGAAACAAGAAAATACAAGCATCATGTCAAGAAACAATCAGAAGAACCCAGAATATGGGTGGCCTGGACTCCTTAAAAAAAAAAAAGTGTGGAGTGCCTGGTGCCTGGGTGGCTCAGTCAGTCAGGCGGCTGACTCTTGATCTGGAGTCACGTCATGAGCTCACGGTTCCTGAGATCAAGCCCCACCCATGTCCAGCTGCGCACTGGCAGTAGGGCCCTGCTTGGGATTCTCTCTCCCCCTCTCTCTATGAGAAATAAATAAACTTAAAAAAAAGGGGGGGGGATAAACTGTTCTAGATTAGGAATTGGAAAACTTTCTCTGTAATGTACTCGACAGTAAATTGTTTTGGCTTTATGTGCCATATGGTCCCTGTTTAAACTCTTCGAGTCTGCTGTCACAGAGCTGTAAAAACTACAAAAGCTACCACAGATAATACATAAATGAGGAGGTGTGGAATAAAACTTTATTTACAAAAACAGGTGGCAAGCACAGTTTGCCAACTCCTGAATTAAAAGAGACACAGAATTGAAAGCAACTGATGAACGTGGATGTGTCCTTAAGGATTCAGCTTAAGTATCATGTCATCAGTGTCCCCCCCCTCCCCGCGCCAAAGTAAAAGCAAATTATTAACGACTGAATCCAACTGAGTGGTCCGTTGGCATTCACCACTGGATGATTCTTTCCATTTTTCTGTATGCTTGGCACTCTCTATAATAAACATCATTTCAACCTGCACACAGCACTGCATTGATCTGTGTCATTAACTCTTTAATGCCGTTCCAAGTTCTTTTTCTTTTAAATATGATAATGAATACCTTTTGTACATGAATTTTGCTCACATTATTTCTTAAAGGTATATTCTCAAGTAAATCAAGGAGAATTACTGGACCAAAGAGAGAACAGGATTCTTGATGCACATTTCCAAACTGCTTCCTAAAAAGGCTGTACTTTGGGGCACCTGGGTGGCTCAGTCAGTTAAGTGTCAGACTTCAGCTCAGGTCATGATCTCACGGTTCATGGGTTTGGGCCCTATGTCGGGCTCTGTACTGACAGTGCAGGGCCAGCTTGACATACATTCATTCATTCATTCTCTCTCTCCCCCTCTCTGCCCCTCCCCAACTCGTGCTTTCTCCCTCAAAATAAATGAACTTTAAAAAATATATATAAATTAAAAAAAAAAAAAAACTTTTTCGGGGCACCTCGGTGTCTCAGTCAGTTAAGTGTCTGACTTTGGCTCAGGTCATGATGATCTCGCGGCTCATGACTTTGAGACCTGCATGGGACTCTGCTGTCAGCATGGAGCCCGCTTTGGATCCTCTGTCCATCCCTCCCTCCCTCTCTCTGCCCCTCCTGTGTTGGTTCTCTCTCTCAAAATAAATAAACTTAAAAAAACAAAAAACAAAAAACAAAAACCTTTTTAAACAGCAAAAGTTGAATTACATGCACAAATTATGAATGTTCATCATAAATGTTTGTAATACTGAGAAACTATAAACAGCCTGAATACCCACCAATAAACTAATGGTTACATAAACAACCATCTATCTATCAAACAATGAAACATGAAGTACAAGTGAGGCTACTGATCCATATTTTTGCCGCAAACAGGTTGAACACATGCTGGAAAAATAAGGCTATCGTAAGGAAAGTGTGATCTCATTTTGCTATTTAAAAAGTGAAAAAAATAGGGGTGTTTGAGTGACTCAGTCGGCTTAAGTGTCCAAATTCAGCTCAGGTCATGATCTTGGGGTTCATGAGTTCGAGGCCCACGTTGGGCTCTGTGCTGACAGCTTGGAGCCTGGAGCTGCTTCAGATTCTGTGTCTCCCTCTCTCTCTGCCCCTCCCTCCCTCACTCTCTCTCTCTCTCAAAAATAAATAGACATTAAAAATTTTTTGAAGGAAGGAAGGAAGGAAAAAGAGAGGAAGGAAGGAAGGAAGGAAGGAAGGAAGGAAGGAAGGAAGGAAGGAAGGAAGGAAGAAAGAAAAAGAAAAAGAAATATAGGGTGCTTGGCTAGCTCAATCAGAAGAGCATACGACTCTTGATCTTGGGGTCTTGAGTTCGAGTCCCACACTGAGTGTAGAGATAGATCACTTAAATAAATAAAACTTAAACAAAAATTGAAAGGAAAATTAGAATAAATAATACACGGAGAAGTCTGTGAGGTGAAACCCAAAACATTAACAGTGGCCACTTCTCAAGGGTGGGACTATGGGCGATCTTGTTCCTCCTTTCAATACTTCCTGGCAAGGGGCATCTGTTACTTTCATAATCAGAAAAGCAATACAGCTCTCCGAAAGAGAATAAATAACAAAGGACAGTGTTAGAAATTGCAGAGATGAGGGCAATGGAGACTTGTGCACAGCTCTCTCAACTCAAGCGAGTGCACCCTGCTCAGAGCTGGCAGAGGACAATTTGTGAGGGCAGCTCAGCTGCCAGGCGGCGGCTCATTTCCTCGCCAGCGTCTCTAGCCCATGTCAGGCCGTATCTCCATCTACCTGCACACAGACACTCTTCAAGAGGCCACCGGACACCTCTTACTTAAAGGGCAACAGAGTGGGAGCGCCTGAGCACATGAGGACCTAGACAAGGGAAGGCAGTTTCTGCAAAGAGGGTGGGCAGGGAAAGAAAACACTCTGGAAAGAACACCAGCCAGCAGCCGGTTAGGCTGTGGCTTTTTCCTTCGGGAAGGCAAGGCCTGCAGTGCACAGGCAGACTGTTCTTTTTTCAGGCCGTTCTTCACTCAAGATGCCAAATTAGTCACTAAGCTGCATCCTCACAGCCCGGCACTCGGCGTCGGCCTTGCTTGGTGGCCCCGCGTGGCCCAGCCCCTCCTCCTATAACAAGCACAGAGCAGACGCCACTTGCTTCTTACACACTGTTCTTCCTCCAACAGACGCATACCTGGCTGTTAGCAGGACACAGGGACCCCACCCAGCCCGTGGTGTTGTGAGCCCGACCACACAGGGCCACCTTACACAAGTGCCCCGGAGACTGCTGCCTCTTTTTGGCCGACGGCTTGGCAGGTGGTTCAAGGCCCACTGCTGGGCCTAAATTGGTTGGGCTTTGGTAGGGTCTAAAGGAGGTTCCTGGCCAAAGTGAAGAAAGTCGGGACCAGGAAAGGGAGGGACCCTGATATACTCTATTGTTGAAAAGAAATCAAGGTAGTACTGTGTTGTTACCAGAAATTAGCAGTGTGGAAGATCTAAGTGAGATTTTGGCTGGCTGCATACTAAAACCTCGGGCAAGGGGCGCCTGGGTGGCTCAGTCAGTTGAGCATCCAACTTTGGCTCAGGTCATGATCTTAGGGTTTAGGAGTTCGAGTCCCACCTAGGGCTCTGTGCTGTCAGTGCAGAGCCTACTTTGGATCCTCTGTCCCCCTGGTCTTTCTGCCCCTTTCCCACTCAACGTGCATGCATGCTCTCTCAAAAAACAAACATTAAAAAAATAAATTAAAAGTATGGGGTGCCTGGGTAGCTCAGTTGGTTAAGCGTCCGACTCTTAATATTGGCTCAGGTCATGATCTTGCAGTTCCTGAGTTTGAGCCCCGCACTGGGTTTTGTGCTGGCACTGCAGAGCCTGCTTGGGATTCTCTCTCTCCGCCTCTCTCTGCTCTTTACCCATTCTCTCACACACAGACTCTCTCTCAAAATAAATAAATAAACTATAAAAAATTAAAGTAAAAAATTAAAAATAACACCACGGGCAAGTGATTGCATCTTTCTGAGTATTAGTTTCTTCATTTAACTAATGGGAAAATAAAAATAATAACACACACTTCAAGCGATTATTGTGACAATTAAATGCAGCTGTACAGGTAGGTAAAACACAGAAAATCTTCAATACGTGGTGCTATTGTCATTTG
Organism: Puma concolor; assembly: GCF_028749965.1. Classification (NCBI taxonomy): domain Eukaryota; kingdom Metazoa; phylum Chordata; class Mammalia; order Carnivora; family Felidae; genus Puma; species Puma concolor. Next base: position 52,911,823 of record NC_141681.1, on the reverse strand, counting down.
CTGTTGAGCTTTAATTTAGCTTTTTCTCCCCTAAATAATGGGTCGTTGCGAAGGGAGACCATGTACATAAGACAACTACCACAATGCCCGGTACATAACAACTGCTAAATTAAATAAACCCAATACAGCCACCATAGCTAGTGGTATAAGCTGGAGGCATTTTGGGCACCCTGCAGAGACGCTGAAAGAATGACAGTGAGATGATCCCAGAACTGCCTGGAAAGGGGACCCAGACCTAGTCGCCCTCTGGACCTCTCCAAGCAAATCCTAAACCTGCTGAGTATCAGAGTAAAAGACTGGTCATCTAGGGCGAAAGCATCCCAGGGCCCAAGGGTGAGGTGCTAGGACTGTAGATGTCTTTGCTGCTGAGGGTATGGACTGATAAGCTACCAGTGGAGAATAATGGGGTACTAGCCACCAAATGATAAATTACAATCTTCTGACCCAGCCACTGCCTTTCCAGTAATAGATCCTGCAGTTACACCTGCACACATACAGAACGCGACTCACAAGGTCATACACTACGGCATTATGTGATAGCAAAAGCCTGGTCACAACTTGAGTCGGTAGGGGATGAGTTCAATAAACTATAGTGCTCCCATGTTGAAATACCATAGAGCTGCAGAAACAAGGGAGGGAACTATGTACTGATCCGGAAACTTCCGCAAAAGATGATATAAAGAGAAAGGTATAGAGTAACGTATATAGATTTTTTTTTTCAATGTTTATTTTTGAGAGAGGGAGACGGAGAGGGAGAGAGGGAGAGGGAGAGAGGGAGAGGGAGAGAGGGAGAGAGGGAGAGAGAGAGAGAGAAAGAAAAAGAGAGAGAGAGAGAGAGAGAGAGAGAGAGAGAGAAATAGACAGAGTATGAGCGGGGAAGGGGCAGAGAGAGAGGAAGACATAAAATTTGAAGCAGGCTCCAGGCTCTGAGCTGTTGGCAGAGTATATATAGAGAGTATATATATAGTGTATCTAGATTTTCTATTGCCTTGAGTTTTCAGCCACGTGAATATAAAGTATCTATGACAAAAGACAACCTGCACCTCTCTTACCAGAGGTCAATGGGAGCAGGCAGAATACAGCAAAGGAGGCTCTCCTCAGGGCTTTTGGTCTTAATAAAGGATCTCCCCAAATGAAGCATGTACTGAAAGCAGGCAGTTCTCGATACAGGCTAACCTGTGGGAAACATGAAGACTAACCTGACGAAATCTTCAGGAAGCAGGTCAGGACTAACACCCAGGGAGTCAAGCACATCGTTTCGTATCTGGAGCAACAACTCAGAATCTTCCCCAAAGGTATCAGAACTAGGATCTCTTCCTTTATCTGTGCGGAACTTCAGGAGCACTGGAAAGACAAAAAAGGCAGGTTAGAAACAGATCTTTTCATAACAAATGCTTACAGATGCTGAGAATGAAAACACAGAAAATGGTACATTAATTAAAATGTGGGCCAAGTAAGGGGCGCCTGGCTGGCTGAGTCAGAAGAACGTGCAACTTTTGATCTCAGGGCTGTGAGTTCAAGCCCCACGTGGGGTACAGAGATTACTTAAATAAATACAACTTTATTTTGTTAAATTAAAAAACAATTTTTTTTAAATTTGTATTTTTGAGAGAGATAAATACAGAGTACGAGTGGGGGAGGCACACAGAAAGAGGGAGACACAGAATCTGAAGCAGGCTCCAACTCTGAGCTGTCAGCACAGAGCCCGACGTGGGGATTGAACTCATGGACTGCAAGTTCATGACCCGAGCTGAAGTCGGACGCTTAACTGACTGAGCCACCCAGGTGCCCCTGTTAATATATTTTTAAAATGTTTTTTATTATTTATTTTGAGAGAGAGTGCAAGTAGGGGAGGGGCACAGAAAGGGAAGAGAGAGAATCCCAAGAAGGTTCTGCATTGTCACCGGTGAGCCTGATGCGGGGCTCGACTTCCCAATCGTGACCTGAGCTGAAATCAAGTCAGACGCTTAACCAACTGAGCCACCCAGGCGCCCCTAAATAAAACTTACCAAAAAAAAAAAAAAAAAAGCGGGCCAAGTGAAAGGTAACACATTTTTAATTTATTCACAAACATAGCCAGAAAGGCAATCGATAATTTTAAAAATGACTAAAATTACTCTGACGGGTGCCACAATAAGGTAACAGAGGATACGACGTCCTCGGTAGGGTGGCATCAGTTAAGGCCTCCCTGAGGAAGCAGTTACTGAGTCGAGTGTATGTGAGTCTGGGGGGCGGGGAAGCAGAGGAGAAGCTTCAAGCAGAGGGAAAAGACCCTATTATGCCCCAGAAGACAGGTCAGGGGTGGGAGGCATCATTCTAGGCATCAGTTCAAAGGGCTGCTTCAACCAGAAAGGCCAGCCAAATTTTCAGACTCATCAGACAGCCAGGTCATTACAAACAAAACCTCCCTCGTGTGTCAACCTCCAGAACGAAGGTTTAATTTCGCTTGTGAAGCAGAGGAAAGGTTCAGATGACGGCAGCAAATCAGAGCTCCTGCATAACGAGACCCTAATGAGGTTTGAATTTTTAACCCCAACAAAAAGACACAGGAAGGAGCCTAAGACTGATCAAAGTACCGGCACCCTCTCCTGCCACCGCACCTCATCCGCGATGTTCACCGCACACAGGGTGGATGGTGTTCTTGTCCCCTGTGTGCTTCCTGAGGCCGTCCTACGGCCGGCCAGCCCGGGGCCTCATCCCTGGGGCAACACCCCTCCCGCATCACCAGAGCTGCTTCAGAGTGGGGGTGGAGACATGCGGACCCTGGGGCGCTGGGATAGCAACCCACACCTGGAGGGGGCTTCGCAGTTACCAAGGCGCTTCCCTTGGGGCGCCTGGGGGGCTCAGTCGGTTGAGCGTTGCATTTCAGCCCAGGTTCCGTTTCAGCCCAGGTCATCATCCTGCAGTTCAGGAGCTGCAGCCCCCCAAGGGGCTCTGCGTTGACAGTGTGAAGGCTGCTTGGGATTCCCTCTCCCTCCTTCTCTGCCCCTCCCCTGCTCGCTCTCTCAAAATAAATTAATAAACTTAAAAAAAAAAAGTGCTTGCAAGTCTCATGGGGATTTGCGGACCGAAAAAGTGAACTCCGTCAACAAATTATACTTTCCGTCAGTACGACAGGCTCTTCCCTAAAAATTAAGGTGGATTGAAAACTGACACAATTACTTCGAGGCTCTGTAAAAATTCAAGTATTTGCAAGCCACCCCAGACTAAGGAATCAGCCCTACTTGTTTTCTGAAGACTCAACTCACAAACCGTCTCAGTGATGAGCAGCCTGGCTTGACAACCAGCAAGATGGCCAAGCACAGGTTGTGGCCCGGAGGCTGAGGAGGCTGAGGCCCTGAGGCTGCACCTATGGGGGGGTGGGGGGTGGGGGGGGTGAGGACTCAGGAACCACAACTGATGGCCCCCACGAAGCCCGAGGGAAGTTCCTAAGTGGGTTGTTGTGAAGTGCTTCAAACCATGGAGGCCCAGGTAAAAGAAAGACCCGACCTGCCCTGGGCTGAGTTTTTCTCAGAGACAGGCTCCCGGTCCAAATTTCTCTGGCAACCTTCACACTCCCAGGACAGGGCTCTGCAAGTCGGGAACTTTGAAGAAAGGACTCCAGAGGATCTGTTTTGAATATCGTTCCTTTCCTCTCTTCCAATAGCAGAGCTCCTAGAACCTTCCATTCTACCTGAGCACTTGGCAGCTGACTCCGAGCTGCTGACAACGTGGATGCTGGCTAGCACTGTCCTGCCATCACCTAAGCCTCACTTCGAACTCGGCAGATGTGCTGCTGGAATTCCAATTTGGAGAAAATAAATGCAGTCGCAGAATAAGCATTTGGGGGCAGGGTGGAGAAGATGGCAGGAGCGGCCGTTAAATTCCTGTTTAGCGCAAGCCTCTTTTTCAACAATGTCCTGTGAAGATAAAGGAATCTGGAAATTTGCTAGTGTGGCCAAAACAGAGGCTACTCTGAGCGGACTGTATTGAATGTCATCATCATTCCTATCGATCACTCCCGAGAGGACACGAGGACAGACCCAGAATGAGTTACCAGTGTTGCCTGAGCAATGACAGAGGCAATGGCAAGTGTGGGCCGCTCAAACTGCCCAATCCAAGGCCCTGTGGCAACCGTGTGGAAACTGAGGGAGGCTGCTTGATTTCCAGCCGTCAGGGAGGTGAGCGGCAGGAGCCCCACGCTGGCCGCCTCCAATGCCCCTCACTTCTGTGTCACTGGGACAGAAGCACCAACTGTCATGAGGGATGGGGAGAAGAGAATTTTTTCAGCCCCACCGCAAAACTTTTCATCTTCTGGTTACACAATACAGCTCTTGGAACAAAGTTCACACCATTCTGATAACTATAGCAAAAACAGTGCCTACAACGTGCCAAACACTACTACTCTAAACATTTTACGTGCGTTACCACTCATCCACAATGACCTGGGGAGGTAGGTAGGTCCGATTAAGCTCCCCGCTTTATTGATAAAGAAACTGAAGTTCAAAGAGATTAAGTGGCTTGTTCAACACAACTGCCAATAATAAGCAGTGGAGCAGAAATACCAATTAAGGTCTGGCTTCCTAATCTGTGTTTCTTAACCCTAATCGAATCCAGAAGAAATGGCCAGAAAATCAGGAACACAACCCCAAGGGTTCCAAGTGGTCTGGCTCTTTGCCCCAACCTCAGGAGGACTCCCACATTTGACCACTTTTTTGTGAGATGCACTTTCCAGATGGGTCCTGCCCTCTCCTCTCCCAATTGGTCCATTAATTCTAAGTTCTTAATTCAATGGGTGAGAAGCAGAGGCAGAGGCCACAAGTAACCTTGCCCATTAATCTTCAGAGTGTAAGACTAGCTTCATCTCAGGAAGAGGGAAGATGTGGCACAAAGAGAGCAAAGGCAGCCAGCAGCTGGCCCCACTGTTTCTCTGGGCCCCTTGCCGGGTCCTGGTGCAGGCCGCCTGGCCAAGGGCCGGCAGGCCGGCACCGTCCAGATACCTCACTGACCACATCTGAAGTCCTCTCAGGGCCTCTGGGAAGGGGGCCAGTCCGTCCAGCCACTTACTTGCAGCAAAGCAAACAGAAGCTGTATTTTTCACTCTTTTTCAAATGTCAGCGCTCCAGTCAGCAGGCGTGGAGGGGGACAGGGAGAAGCCCATGTCCTGGGCAGAGAGCAGCCCAGAACTGACCCTGTCCCCTAACAAGCTCTTGCTCATTAAATTCTCTCTTTGTTCTGCTTTTGACCCCTCCCAAATAGCCAGCCAGCCAGCCAACCGGCCAGCCAGCCACACACACACACACACACACACACACACACACACACACACACACACACACACACGTTGACTCTGCATTTCTGAAGAGCACCTCCCAGCCAGCCACACACACACACACACACACACACACACACACACACACACACACACACACACACACACGTTGACTCTGCATTTCTGAAGAGCACCTCCTCACCAGTTTCCAGATTATAAAACTGTTCCATTAAGATCAAATATTGTCGGGGATGGAGAGCTGCTCTGCCAAAAGATGACTCATCGAATCATATCAAAACACTGCACAAAATTAGAGTTCCAAACTTGATTAACTTCCTCTGAACCTTTTAATTAACTCAGGTTGTTAAAGTCTGGGGGAATGACATTCATCGCTACAGATGATAGGCCAGTGTCTCTGCCCAAGTTTAGGACTTGCCCGTGTAAGGGAAAAAGGCAAACTTCAAAAAGGAGAAACCAAGAACCTTTTCATATGTTAAAAGAAAAATTATGTACATGTGAATATACTGCTCTTCTGGAAAAAGAAATTGACACTCAAACTCACATTTAATCTGAATCAGGATATCAGATTCATGTTACAACAGAAATTTGGAAAGCAGTATTATTAATCACTGTATTTCTTTCTGCAAATTCCTTACTACATTTATTTTTTATTATTTTTTTTTTTAATTTTTTTTTCAACGTTTTTTATTTATTTTTGGGACAGAGAGAGACAGAGCATGAACGGGGGAGGGGCAGAGAGAGAGGGAGACACAGAATCGGAAACAGGCTCCAGGCTCCGAGCCATCAGCCCAGAGCCTGACGCGGGGCTCGAACTCACGGACCGCGAGATCGTGACCTGGCTGAAGTCGGACGCTTAACCGACTGCGCCACCCAGGCGCCCCATAAATGGTTGATTATATTTAGCATAATCACTAAGGCCAACGAAAAAAACCAACACTTTTATAGGGGAAAAAAGTGAAGTCAATGTTGCAAATTAGCCCCAACCCAATTGCTGTCCCCCCAAAACAGCTCAATTGAGAAGGGGGAAAAGCCACATCTACACAAAAACCTCATCTGCCTGACACCTAAAGCTTCTCTGTACCAGACGCCCTTGACCCATCTCCCCAACCTCCCACAGACCCGTTCTCAAGCTGGCTCACCCAGTGGAGACTCATTATCTCTAGGAATGGCCTGGAAATCAGCTCGAGTAAGAAAAGGAAAAGTTATCCTCCTAACCTATAGTCTATCTTTTAAGGCAAAACACTAGATCTCCTGTTTGGTCAATTGCTCTTTCAATAAATACATACAAAGGATACTAATAACTAGTATTATTGTGATCATTTCACAGTTTATACAAATATCAAATCATTATGTTGTAACGTAAAATAGAATATTACAGGTCAAGTACACCTCCATAAAAATAAACAAATATGTGTCTGGGTGGCTCTGTCAGTAAGCGTCCGACTTTTGAGTTTGGCTCAGGTCGTGATCTCACGAACCATGATCTCACATTTCTTGCGATCGAGTCCCGTGTGGGGCTCCAGGCTGACAGTGAAGAGCCTGCTTAGGATTCTCTCTTTCCCTTTCTCTCTGCCCCTCCTGTGCTCATGTTCTCTCTCTCTCAAAATAAATAAATAAACATTAAAAACAAAAAAAGAAAAAAAACCCAAAGGTGGGAACCAGAAAAGGTGCTTTGAGAGAGCACTCTTAGATAGAATGAGGTGGTCTCACTGGGTAGAACCATCTCGTCCTGACCGGCCACCAGGCCCAAACACTGACCCTGGGCACGTCCTCACCCTTGGCACATCCACGTGCTGCTCTTCAGAGCCTGAGGAGCTTTGAAATTGGCAGACGGCAGCAGTGACAACCACAGCTCTGGGGCCAGGCTGCCTGGGTTGGATCCCGATTTTTCCACTCACTGTGACCTTGTGCAAGTGACAACACCCCAAGCTGCTCTGTAAAATGGGAATCCTAAGTGCACTTCCCTTACGGGGTTTAAGAAGTGAAGATAATACCCTGAGAGCAGCCAGGACAGCACAGGGAGCAGCCTAAGCACTGGGTAAATGACACTACTCTGGAACGGCGGCTCTTCCGCGGTCTCCGTAAACCCAGCTTGCATGTCCCCAGAGAAACCGACACACTTCACGCTGAAATCTCCCACTTAACTCTTATTACCATCACTAATTCAGCTGTCAGCTCTGGAGACTAGAGGGACTTGGCTCTGAACAATCCTGATACTCTCCACACCCTACACTCTTTCCTCCGATGCTTGGACCTCAGTATGGCATTTTACAGGCGTCTATAAATTCACTTGTGCAAGGACTGACCTGTCTCCTCTCCTGGATTTTTGTGCTTGTGGGACAGAAACCATATCTGCTTTGTTCACTATTCTCTACTTAATGCCCAGCACAGGGCACGCCCCACAGTAGGCACTGAGAAAATATCTGCTCTGTGGGAAGCCTCAATGTTTGGCCAAGGAAGAAAAAGTCACACAGAGGAGGGCTCACAACAACTGACACAAGGTCCTCACACATCGTAACTAACCAGGCCTGCTTTTCTCCTAACAGAATTTAATAGAGTTTTCAAGATAGCCAGGATGGATCTGTTCCTTACCATGTCATTTACAAACACAGTAGATCTGGAAGGTCCAGCAAGAAACAAAAAAAGATACACAGTGCACCACATGTGCCCTCAAGAGGGAAACAAGATGAAGTCTGGCTTTCAAGGCCATAGCTGAGGGTTAAAGGTGCAGAAAAGCCAGCCAATGGGCATGAAGCTCAAAGGAGGGGGACAGAGCTGGATTGGAGAAGGCAGGGACATTTCACTGGGAGTTTGGCCCTCTCAAAGTCTTTCCTACCTTTGGAGGCACCTGGTCATCTGCTCAGCTCAGTTCTACAATACTTACCACCCCCCCCATTTTTAAAAGTTTATTTATTTTGAGAGAGGGAAAGAGCAAGTAAGCAGGGAAGGGGCAGAGAGAGGAAGGGAGGGAGGGAAGGAGAATTCCAAGTAGACTCTGCACTGTCAGGGCAGAGCCCAAGGCAGGGCTAGAACTCACAAACCATGAGATCACGACTTGAGCCGAAGTCAGACACTTAACTGACTAAGCCACCCAGGCGCCCCCACTTCCCCCTTCTTTTACCCCACTCTTTAACGCAGAAACTTATAAGTAGGTATTTGCATGCATTCATTCATTCATTTTTCATCCACAAACATTTCCTGAGCACCTGCACTCCACGCCCACACCCTGTGCTGAGCTGTGCTGGAGGCCCAGAAGGGACCCAGACAGCCCCAGGCCCTGCAATCCAGAGGGCATGCTCATAAGCCCTGAATGTCACCTCGGCCACAGAGTGCTTTCATCTTGCTCTCCAGAGAGGCTCACCGCTGGAGCGGCCTCAGGCTTGCTCTGAAATGCCCCTCCAGAGCTCCAAGTCCTAGCCACCATTCACCAGAGAAACCCGGTGTAGGACCTCATCACGTATCAGCTCAAAACAGAAAAGAAAGTTGCCTGTTATTTACGTCTCACTTTCTTCTGAAAAGCATCTGAAGTAGCTGCGTGGAAGTTGTTGGTGGGGGGAAGGAAAGGAGAGTGCTACTTCTCAGAAATGACCTGAAAACAAGATGACATGTTTTGCCTACCAAATTAAAGGCCAAGGTTACTCAACCTAAGCAAGAAGGCAGAGGGCACTGCTCTGTCACTCAGAGCTCTGGTGGGCGTGTACATGCTCAGTAAACCGTGAGAAAATGTGGTTCACAGGATCTTTATGAAGGGTCGTGACCCTTGGCCAGTGACTGAATTATGTATAAATGGTCACTGCTACGTTATTTATACCATTGAAAATCTGGAAATAACCTCACGTTAGGTGACAGGATGGTTACATAAAATATATGTTGAGAGGTTGGAATAGTATTCAACTATTAAAATTATGTTTAAGCAGGTTTTAGTCACATGGGTTTTACAACATTTAGGTTTTAATTTTTTTTTTTTTTTTCTTAACGTTCATTTATTTTTGGGACAGAGAGAGACAGAGCATGAAGGGGGGAGGGGCAGAGAGAGAGGGAGACACAGAATCGGAAACAGGCTCCAGGCTCTGAGCCATCAGCCCAGAGCCCGACGCGGGGCTGGAACTCACAGACCGCGAGATCGTGACCTGGCTGAAGTCGGACGCTTAGCCGACTGCGCCACCCAGGCGCCCCAACATTTAGGTTTTAAAACAAGTCCTACAGGAGCACTGGTTGGCTTGGTCAGTGGAGTGTGTGACTCTTGACCTCGGGGTCGTGAGTTCGAGCCCCACGTTGGGTGTGGAGATTACTTAAAAATAAAATCTTAAAAAAAAATTGTTTTAATGTTTATTTGTTTTTGAGAGAGACAGAGAGACAGGGTGACAGCAGGGGAGGGGGGGAGAGAGAGAGAGAGAGGGGGACACAGAACCTGAAGCAGCTGTCAGCACAGAGCCCGACACAGGACTTGAACCCACGAACCGTGAGATCATAACCCGAGCTGAAGTCGGACACTTAACTGACTGAGGCACCCAGGCACCCCAAAAACACAATCTTAAAAAAAAAAAAAAGAAAAAGAAAAAAAAGTTCTCGGGTGCCTGGGTGGTTCAGTTGGTTGAGCATCCAACTCAGGTCATGATCTCTCAGTTCATGAGTTTGAGCCCCAAGTCAGGCTCTGTGCTGATGGTGTGGAGCCTGCTTGCGATTCTCTCTCTCTCCTTCCCTCTCTGCCCCTCACACACACACTGTCTCTCTCTCAAAATAAAATAAGTCCTATTATATCCTATATTCAAAATGCACTCCACCACGTGGAGATAAAATAGAATGAGGCAGGTACAATTGTCACCACTCTGCTCTAGAGGTGGGAAACGGAAGCTTAGAGGCTCAGAGTCACAATGGACTCAAAGGTCACCACCACACGCACTCGGAACCTCAATGTTACACTGCCTTCCTGGGAATAGAGACAAGGTAGGAAAAACGCTAGTCAGCAAGAAAAAAAGCACTTCCAATGGATTTGGCTCCCCACCCGAGACCACCAGTTTAGAATAATGCAAACCACTCACTCAGTCAAACTCTAGTCCAGCCAAATATTCTATTTCTCCTTTAAAAAATGTCAAGTGATTCCTGAGCTAGAATCTCACCTTTGAAAGTAGAACAGTATGCAAAGACTGTAACTTATAAAAAGAGAAGGACAAAGAAATTCTCAAATGCAGAGGCAAATTATGCGGAGGGCGAGGATAGAGACCCACAGCCCCCCGCTGCAAGGCCCCTTCTCTATCAGCTTTGCCAACCTCACCCTCTACTCACAGAGGGGTTCTGACAGGGCCCTCTGCATTCACACTCACCCTGCCTGGTCACAAGCAGCAGGGAGACAGGGCCTTTTCTCTAGCCCAGCACTTGAGTGGCACATGACCTTGACTCTGGGCATCTGCTGCTCTCTGCCAACCGCTCTTACCGAGGGAAGATGGCACAGGACATTCCCGTGACCGTTGTCTGACAGTCAGAGAAAAGATGGGAGGCGCCAGACAAGAACTGCAGCTGGGCTGGGGGCCCGAGAGGAGCTCAAGCACAGGCTGATGTCGGGGGTGGGGGAGACGCTGGGGCCGCAGAGCAGACAACCAGGCAGGTCTCGCCGACAATGCTGCCCATTATTACACTCTGCTCTTAGGGGCCTCAGGTTCCCATCTGCCAAGTGGAATAAGAAAATGTCACAGGGCTTTTGAGAAGTTCAGATTTTTAAAACAGACATAATGCCATTATTAGTAATGCTAATATAGTCGACCCTTGAACAACACAGGGGTTTAGGGGCATTTGGCTCTCCAAAAACTTCACTACGAATAGCCTACTGTTGACTAGAAGCCTTACAAACAATAGAAACAATAGTATTTCATGGTATGTGTATTATATACTGTGTTCTTACTATAAAGTAAGCAAGACAAAATAAAATATTAAGAAAATCACAGAGAAGAGAAAACCCATTTTACGCTACCGCCCTGTATTCATCGAGAAAAATTTCACGTGTAAGTGTACCCACACATTTTAAATCTGTGTTGTTCAAGGGTCCCTTGTAATTAAAATCTGACTGTGGGGGGCAATGCTTGAACACTTACTAGGTTTGGTGACCCTGGACAAATGACTTAGCCCATCTAAGACTCAATACCCTCATATGAAAGTGGATGATCATAGTAAGACATGCTCTCACGAGGGCATTATGAAGATTTAACGTGATTTTGACACAGGTGAAACCCTTACTTAATCAACAATTACGAATGCACAATATATGCCGGGCCTTCATTTAATCCTTGCGACCCAATGAGGCAGACTTAGGGTTCTACCCATTTGTCAGACTGAAGAGTGGAGCAGGTGCCTCACCAGGGTGGGTTTTCTCGCCAGACTATCTGCTGCCGGCTGGAAGGTGCCAGACCACACTTACGGGTCACCTCTGCCCTTCCCCTCACCTCTCTTCTCTCACATGGCACTGCCTTCCTTTCTGAATGACTGTGGTCTGTGTTCTCTACCACTGATAAGGCAGTGGCACCAAAAAACCCAAACAACAACAAAAAAACCCCACTGCTTTTCTTCTTTCACCCTTCCTACAAATTATTTTTAAACATCTGCGGTCATGACAGCAGCAAATCAACAAGCACTCAAGTGCTGGCCCCGTTATCGGAACTCATTTCCGTGTGGCTGTCTCCTCCTCAGTAGTTCTTGTCATTGATGGACACCAAAACACCCACTGGGGAATGCCAGGCCCAAACAGCGATGGCTGCCTCTGACCCGGTTCGCGAAGGTTGTTAAGTTCTAAAATAAGAAGTTCCTTCTGGGGTGCCTGGGTGGCTCAGTGAGTTGAGCGTTCAACTTTGGCTCAGGTCATGATCACATGGTTCATAAGTTTGAGCCCCGCGTCAGACTCACTGCTGTCAGCGTGGAGCCTGCTTCAGATCCTCTGTCCCCTTCGCTCTTTGCCCCTCCCCTGCTCACGCACACACACTCTTTTTCTCAAAAATTAAAAAAAAAAAAAAAAGAGAGAGAGAGAGAACTGATCACCAAATCAAGCTGAGGTCTAGAGACCAAGACAATTACATATCATTACATATCATAAAAGCAGACAGATAAGTAAGGAGTGTGGTGGGGGCAGGGAGAACTAAAGAAGGAGGGATCAAAGAAATAAGTTTTCTGAAGTCTACAATAGTTGACAAATCATCAAGACACCTTGCAACAGAATCCATACAGAGATGAAGAATGAGGTATAAGATACTAGAAAGTTCTAGAGGCACCCAGCTAGCTCAGTTGGTGAAGCATGTGCCCCACATTGGGCATAGAGGTTACTAAAAAATAAACTTAAAAAAAAGAAAGAAAAGAAAAAGCTCTAGAAGAATACACAATGAATGGCGGTTTCCTCTGAGGTATCTGAATATTCTACTAATATGTTTCACCTTTACAATTTAAAAAAGGAGAAAACAGAACTATTTCAAAGGCTCAAGGATACATGATCGTCAGGAGTATAAAGTTATCACACTTTCCTCCATTTCTACAGAGGCCACTAAGTGAAGGAACTGACATCAAGGCCAGGAAATACCTAGCAGGGCTGGGACCTGAACTTCTTCCTTCAGATCAACGCTGGAGACTTCAATGCTTAAGTGACTGAGAAGATTCTACTGGTGGAGAAAGGAAATGTGAACTCCAAACTTGACTGGCTAGATTCACAAACCAAGATTAGCCTCCTTAGAAAAGATCCTAAACTCCCTGAGGGAGGTCCTTAACCTTGCCAGCTCCTAGCAGACACAGGAGCTGCTTGCCTCGTGGACATGGGGAGTCCAAGGAGAGTGCGAACACTTCTCAATCCTTTACATGCTTAGGGCACAGTCTTGCAGCCAAGTGTGGGGCTTCCAGGTAATTCTGGTCTGGTGGCATAGTGGGGGAAAGGACAAAGACTAGGCAAATTGGCACCATCTAGGTGGCTTTACATGAGCCCAAGGAAATTAATGAAGCCACAGATTAAGAATTAGCAAAATTCTTCAAACTTGGGACAGGTGGCCTCAGCAATCAATTCACATTTACCAAGGCTCTGCATCTGGCCTATGCAGGACAGTCAAGAGACAAGGGAGCCCACAAGACAGACGTCAAGTCAGCTATGTTGTCAGGAGGGTGGTATGGGATTACCAAGGAAGGAAACGCAACTCAGATAAGGGGAGTTAGGTTCCTGGAGGTAACGCTGGAGCTGAGCGATGAGAGTAAGAGGGAAGGGCTGAAGCAGGATGTTGCAGGCAGAAGGAATGGAAATGTGTGTAGAAATGAAGGGATGACAACACGGGGTGACAGCAAGTAGTTCAATAAGGATGTAGGGCTCGGGGCACCTGGGTGACTCAGTCGGTTGAGTGTCCGACTCTTGATTTTGGTTCCGCTCATGATCTCTCGGTTTGTGAGTTCAAGCCTCGCATCGGGCTCTGCGCTGACAGTGCAGAACCTGCTTGGGATTCTCTCTCTCCCTCTCTCTCTGCCCTTCCCCCACTCATGCTGTCTCTCAAAATAAATAAATAGCTTAAAAAAAGAAAAAGAAAAAGAGGCCAGCAGGTCCTAGGTCTAGGATGCCAATCCAGGGAGTTTAAATTGCATCCTGATGGGAAAAAAGATGCATGGAAGGATTTCACTTTTTAGACAGACCAGTCTGGTGACTGGAAATGGATTAGGAGGAGGAACTCTGAAGGCAGAGGCTGGTAAAAGGACTATGCCACGGATGAAGGCTGCTGGCGAGAGACAATCCTATGGGAAAACTCAAGATCATCTGAATAGGAGGGAGGCATCTGGCTGGACTCCGGCATCAGACAGAGTGCTTGTCTGGGGCTTTAGGTGAAAGGAGCCACCAATCAAGCATCTGAACTTGACAAAAGCTCCGCAGAAGAGAATACAGCAAATAGGTTGGAATAAAACTAACAGCTCAATTTGGAGCACTGGTTTCCAACAGATTCACTCTGTGTATACACAGACAGCATGCTGGGACACCTCGTCTTTAATCCACCCACAACCAACAATGAGGGTCGGTAGGGGGAAATGACTTGCAGAGGCCACCATCTAGATCTATGCCTTTAGCCCCGCCTAGTACTTGCCCTCAGGCTACCATTTGTATTTTTTAATAAGGTCCTGCCCAGCTCCAGACAGAACTTAAAGGCTTGCTTGGAGTGTGAACTGTTTACATGTAAATACACCCCCTGAAGTCTGCCCACCACTCCTGCTTGACAGAGGAGAAATTCTTTTTTGCAGAGCAAAGGCCCATAAATGGAGGCCATCCCAGCCTTGCACAGCATCTCCTGCCTGATTCATCAAGGCTTTGCTGTTCTCACCGGTGATATGCGGTATTTCTCTCCCAGCAAGGGTCTCTCGGCACCCCTGAAAATCTAGGGAATCTATAGGGCTCTTTTCTAGAGGAACTGTACACAGAAAATAACAGATTCAGATCTCGCCACCATTTGAAGAGATGATGAGGATGTACTTACTTAAATTAAACACGTCATTCTATGGACACAGCACAGACCAAAAAGCCCGTTGCAACGAGTACTCATCAGCTATAAAATATTCACATAATTCCAGGTGCTGAGAATTAGTTCTTTCGGAGACTGTTCTTGCTCTTCATTATTTTTAGCTTTTGAAATACTTTTTTGACATACAGAAAAACTAGACAGAATTCCTGTATAACTTCACTAGATTCCCCAAATGTTAACATTCTCCCATGTTTATCAGTATTTCTTTATATCTATACATACTTCTTTTTTCCTGAATGATCTGGCATTTGTCCCTAAATACTTCAGAGTGTATTTCCTAAAAACAAGAACATTCTCTTACATCACCACAAAACAATTAGGCAAACTAGGAAATTCACCTTGATAGGATATTATCTAATCTACAGATCTTTTTCAAATTTTACCAACTGTCTCACTAATGTCCTTGAGAGCAAAAGGAAAGAAAACTCTCCCGCTTTCCGATCTAATCCAGAATCCTACATTCCATTTAGTTAACCAGTCTCTCTCTTCCCCTTTAATCTGGAACGAGAATTCTTCGGTCCTTAGTGACACTTGGAAGAGTACAAGCCATTTACTTTGTACAATATTCTTCTATCAGAGTTTGTCTGAGGTTTCCTCATAATCAGACTCACATTACCCACTTTGGACAGGAAGTTCAGACTGCTGGTGTGTCCTTCTCAGTGCATCCTCTCAGGAGGCATGAGCTCTATTTGTCCCATTTCTGGAGCACCAGCTTTGATCTCTTGGTTGAGATACAATCTGCCAGGGCTCTCTAAAGTCTCTCTCTGCAATTAGTTAAAAACTAACTTGGGGGGTGGCAGCACTTGGGTGGCAACTCAGTCAGTTAAGCATCTGACTCTTGATTTCAGCTCAGGTCATGATCTCAGGGTTTATGAGATGGAGCTCGGCACTGGGCTTTGCGCTGACAGCGCAGAGCCTGCTTGAGATTCTCTCTGCCCCTACACCACTTGTGCACTCTCTCTCAAAATAAATAAACAAACATTAAAAAAAATAATAAAATAAAAACTACCTTGGGAAGAGATACCGTTTCTGTTTCACAGCAAACCTTCCCATTAGTTTTAGCATCCATCAAGGATTCTTGACGGAGACAATTTTTACTACTATGGTCATGGTCATATACAGATTTTGCTTTATTCTTCTATGGTGGGGGTGTGGGGGGTGGGGGGAGAACTTTCCCCTCCCCCCATCTATTTACTTATTCACTTAAGTATCAATAAGATTCATGGGCTCTTTTTTATTCTGTGGGTTATAATGTTTCTTTGACCCATATTCTTTTATTTTTATTTTTTAAATTAATTTATTTAAGGATTATAATCTATTGTTTACTTGATCCTCCAACTTTCCCAGATTTCACCAGGAGGAGCCCCTTCAAGTTGACTCCTGTGTCCTTGACATGACCTGTCATTCTTTGAGCGCTTCCTTACTTTCTGGCATAGAATGTTCCCAGCTCACCTGTAATTTTCCAACCCAAGCCCCAGAAACAGCCATTTCTCTGAGCTTAGATCTTGGGAGATTAACAATCAGGGTCTGGGCATGACGCGTATTCACGGCTTGCTACCAGAGTGTCTTTGCTTCTCAGCCCTCTCAACAAACAGAACTAGGAAATACATACATATCATGTGAAGACACATACATACACATGTCTATTTGTGTATCTACACAGAAAAACCAGAGTTTACCTGGTGACTCCAATTCCCATCTGATCCCACAGGGCTCTTCCTAGACTCTCCCACCTTCCATACTTGTAGGAACTCCCTTTTCTGGCAATAAAAAAACCTGATTCTCATCATTCACAATGTATTTACCAATTTGCTCCATTCTAGAACAAACTAACTAGTTTCAGAATTGCTAACCCATATACCACTGTGAAAAACAAACCAACTAACTTGAGTCCAATATTTGTTTATAGTTCTTTTTTCTTTAGTCTGAAAGTATATATTCAAAAACTACCTGGGTTAGTTCCTTTTTTCCTGCCTCAGTGTAGTAATGGCCCCATTCAAAATAAATACTTAATGTGTTGTAAAGTAAGAACACAACGAGTGACTCAAAGCTGTGACACAGGACACGGGATGGCCTTCTCTGTGGCAGTTTCCCTCTAACTGGCTGAGCCTTCAGAAACTGGGGGGCTGCACAAGCATGCAGAGATACCAGCCTCACCTAGTTACTTCCATCCCCTAAATCTGAGCTAGACCCTGGGTATCTGTATTTTTCAAATGTTCCCTAAGGGATTCTGACATCCTACCAGTTGGGGAATGACTTGCTATTAAGAATAAAAGCCTGGGGGCGCCTGACTGGCTCAGTTGAAAGAGCATGTGGCTCTTGATCTTGGGGTTGTGAGTTCAAGCCCCACATTGGGTGTAAAGATCACTTAAAAATCCAATCTTAACAAAAAGAGAGAGAGAGAGAATTAAAGGCTGAAAAGCAGGGCCCTGATGACCTTCCCTCCAGCCAGCTCCCGGCGAGCTCCAGCCTCGCTACACCATGGTCTTGGTGCCAGCGACCTGGTGCAGAGACTGCTCGTCCACCTGCTATATTCTTGCCTCTCTTCAGCCCCCAGCAAACCCCTTCTTTTTCTTTAAAATTTTTTTTCTAATGCTTATTTATTTTTGAGAGAGAAAGATACAGAGTGTGAGTGGGGGTGGGCAGAGAGAAAGGGAGACAAAGAATCGGAAGCAGGCTCCAGGCTCTGAGCTGTCAGCACCGAGCCCGACGCGGGGCTCGAACTCAGGAACACTGAGATCATGACCTGAACCAAAGTCGGACATTCAACCAACCTGAGTCATCCAGGTGCCCCGCCCCCCTCGTCTTTAAAAGCCAGCTCAGATGTCTCATCCTCTGTGAAGACTTTCCAGCTCCCCAAAGACGGCCAGACCCCCAGTTCCCTGAGCTCCATGGCAGTTTATTACGGAGTAATTCACACAGGCTGGAGAACAGAATAGCACAACACGACCGCCATCTCCACGGCTCTGGTACAGCTCTCCTCAAGAGGAGGAGAACTGTTTATGATTCTCTTTTCCACTGGCAAGGATCGGATGAGGATTCCCAGGCACAGGATCTGGCACATAGCAGGTGCTCAAACAATGTTTGGTTAAGATTATTTTCAGCTTTAATTCTATGGCTCAAAAATGGCCTAAGTACTTTTCCACGACTCATCAGAACAGAGACTAAGAAAGTTCAGATTGCCAAGGATTCTCTGCTAAGTAATTCTCATCTTGTGATGAAGGCCATTTCTTCCTGCTCTGGGCTAAACCTGCATGGTATTGGTTCATGCTGGTACGTGAATGCTGTTTCCATACTAGACCTGATATTTTTAGCACTCCTGTTATGATAAACTCACAGTAACCTCAAAAAGAACAAATCAAAGTCAACTTTTTGCCACAGGAAACCAGCTCACGCTTAATGTTTTGCAACATGCCATGGGAGAATAATAAAAAGATGAGACCTTTTGCTCACAGATGGTGAGGCCGACTCTCAAGATAGTGGAAAAATGCAGCAGGAAGCATGCAGTCTGGCCACTGTCTTATGAAGTAAACTGGAAAAACACTCGACACCCAAACGAGGCAAACACACACACACACACACACACACACACACACACACACACACACACCCCCCCCCCAGGGCAGCTGCTTCATCAGAGGCTGTTGTGAATGGGGTGGTAAGAAACTCCTCCGTGTGAGGGGCAGGCCAGGGCGATGTGGGAATCAAGAGTCTGATGGGTGCCTAGAGGAGCAGGCTGGCAAGATGGTCCTCCAGGGACATCAGCGGGCAGGCCCTTCTCCCTCTAGAGGGGAGCAAATGACCAGAGGAGCCCGAGTCAGTCACTAGGGCAAAAAAATATTTCTTTATGGAACACCTACTATATGCTCCACAGGGCAATGGGGACACAAAGTCAGGTTCCCTGTGAGGTCTTCTCAGGTGTACATCATAGCCAAGCAAGCACTCCATCCTCATAAGGAACTCCTAAGGTTTCATGAGATGTGTAAGACACCATCCTAGAAAGGCTCTCGGGAACAAATTCCAAGGCCTAGGAAAAACTGAAAACAACCTACATGGCCTTTTAAGATGAAACGTCACAAACAATGGTACACCCAAAGGAACACTACACATCATGCAGCCAACAAGACATGTGAGGTCACTCTATATATGCTCCAAGATCTCTCCAGATCGTGTAAGGCCATCCGGTGGAAAAAAGCAAGCTGCCCGACAGCGTTGAAAAGTTTGGTTACATACACACATGCATGATTGTAATTGTTAATCATTTTGCAAGAAGACAGGCAACAAATTCTTAGTAGTTTCCCTGACAAATTGGAAGAGGTGTGGAAATAGGGAGGGCTTAATGAAGAAAACTTACTTTTTTACATCATTGGGAATTCTCTGAAAATTGCTTACTGTGATATTATTCCCAACAAAAATAAAACTCAAGTGTTTTTTAGGGAAGGAAGAAAACTATCTGGGTCAGAATTCAGAGCACCTCTGTGCCTAATATATATTTGAACCAGGGTTTTTTGTACTGTAGTGGCCATCCTATTTCCCTAAAAGGCAGAGCTCCTGATCTGAAAGGTAACGAAATCACTTAGAGGTGCATATAACAGATGTGAAGAGCAGAGTCCATGGGTCAAACAGACCTCATGGTCTCAAATCCTGGTTCTGTCTATAAAACCAAGCATATGCCTGAGCAAATCACAGCCATGCTCGACCTTGGTCTCTTTCAACAAAGCGGGACAACAACCACACTTCAAAGGATGTCATGATAATGGAAGACAATATGTCGGATGCTCAGCATGGTGCCAGGCAAGGCAGCAAGTAGTGAAATGCACAATAACCACTCTCACATGCCACATGAAAACCACAGTAGTGTCTAGAAAGTTGACCGTTCACCTGGATATTCCCCAAGGCCATCCCACACCCTGAAGTCAAATGTTAACACTGTTTGACTTTATAAAACAAAAGCAAGGCCATTTTAGAATTACATCTATTTCAGGTATACAAACCTTGACTTAAAACAAACAGCTGGGGTGCCTGGGTGGCTGGGTCAGTTAAGCG
The DNA here is from genome assembly GCF_028749965.1 of Puma concolor. NCBI lineage: Eukaryota > Metazoa > Chordata > Mammalia > Carnivora > Felidae > Puma > Puma concolor. Next base: position 52,891,987 of record NC_141681.1, on the reverse strand, counting down.
TCCGACTTCAGCTCAAGTCATGATCTCATGGTGAGTTCAAGCCCCACATCAGGCTCTGCGCTGACAGCTCAGAGCCTGGAGCCTGCTTTGGATTCTGTGTCTCCCTCTCTCTGCTCGTGCTCTGTCTTTCTCTCTTTCTCTCTCAAAAATAAGTAAACATTAAAAACAAAATTAAAAAAAAAAAATACAAAAATCTCTGGGAATGCAAGCCGGTGCAGCCACTCTGGGAAAACAGTATGGAGACTCGTCAAAAAACTAAAAATAGAACTACCCTATGACCCACCAATTGCACTACTACATATGCGGTTTCAAAGGGGCACATGCACCCCAATGTTTATAGCAGCGCTATCAACAATAGCCAAAGTATGGAAAGAGCCCAAACGTCCATCGATGGATGAACGGATAAAGAAGATGTGGTATACACATATATAGCGGAGTGTTACTCTTCGGCAATCAGAGAATGAAATCTTGCCATTTGCAACTACGTGGATGGAACTGGAGGGTATCATGCTAAGCGAATAGACAAGAGAAAGACAAATATATGATTTCACTCCTATGAGGACTTTAAGATGCAAAACAGATGAACATAGGGGAAGGGAGGCAAAAATAATATAAAAACAGGGAGGGAGACAGAACATAAGAGACTCTTAAATATAGAGAACAAACTGAGGGTTACTGGAGGGATTGTGGGAGGGGGGATGGGCTAAATGGGTAAGGGGCACTAAGGAATCTACTCCTGAAATCAGTGTTGCACTAGATGCTAACTAATTTGGATGTAAATTTTAAAAAATAAAAAGTATAACAAGTTAAAATTAAAAAAAAAATCTCAGTCCTCCTCAATATCTGATCAGAAAATATTCTGAAGAAGAGTCAAAAGAGAATATTAAATAGTATAGAAGTCGTGCCCCTGACACTCACCTCTCCCATTTACCATCTCATTACCTTTCTTAGAGCTGAGGAAAGGCAGGGTTATTTATCCCTTAGCTCCCTTAAGCCCAAGTCAGTAACCTAGATTGGAAGCTCACATACCAAAGGTTAAGCCAGCCGAGCTAGGCGCGGAGCTGTGATCTGAGCTCAGCTCTGGTAGTCCCCAAAGTCTGTGCTTTTTCCATGACACGAGACCATCAGCCTCTATTCGGGCTGTGCTTTTATCGCTATGGTTAGCAATCAAAACAGACTGGGCAAAAATAATGATTCTAGTTAAAAGTGAACTTCGGGGCGCCTGGGTGGTGCAGTCGGTTAAGCGTCCGACTTCAGCCAGGTCACGATCTCGCGGTCCGTGAGTTCGAGCCCCGCGTCAGGCTCTGGGCTGATGGCTCGGAGCCTGGAGCCTGTTTCCGATTCTGTGTCTCCCTCTCTCTCTGACCCTCCCCCGTTCATGCTCTGTCTCTCTCTGTCCCAAAAATAAATAAACGTTGAAAAAAATAAAAAAAAAAAAAAAAAAGTGAACTTCAGGACTACCTAGAGAATATTCTGTTTGAATTAATGAAATGATTTCTAGAACTCTTTTAAAAGAAGCACACTTAGAATAAGTAAATATTCTGGTATAAATCATAGGTCAATAAAGTTGTTAATTAAGGAGCTCCTGATTGACTCAGTCTGTTAAGCGGCTGACTTCAGCTCAGGTCATGATCTCGCGGTCCCTGAGTCCAGCCCCACGTCGGGCTCTGTGCTGACAGCTCAGAGCCTGGAGCCTGCTTTGGATTCTGTGTCTCCCTCTCTCTCTGCTCCTCTCCCGCTCACACTCTCTTGCTCTCTCGCAAAACTAAACAAAGAAAATTTTTTAAAAAGTAAATAAATGTGACACTATTCCAAAATAAAAAATAAAAAAGTTATTAATTGAAAGTATAAAAATAATAAACAGAAATACAAGCCACAAGAAGTTCGTATTTTATTGGATACACTGATTATTTAGACTGAGAAAAGATTTTAGCGACAGGCTCGCCAACTTAGTCTTATCATCTTATAAGTGAGGGGACAAAGTCCTAGAGAGGCAAGTTATTTGCCCAAGGTTACAAAGACAATTGATGGCAAGTGTATTTGGCAGAAGGAAACCTCCCACGTAGGAGCTGGTACGCTCTGCTGCGTGAATCCAGTGAGGTCAAATTACAGGACACTTTCATAGCTACATGAATGGCTGGGCAGAAAAACTGAAAGAAGGGGCGCCTGGGTGGCTCAGTCAGTTAAAACGTCTGACTTCAGCTCAGGTCATAGTCTCATGGTTTGTGAGTTCAAGCCCCGCACCAGGCTCTCTGCTGTCAACACAGAGCTTGCTTCGGATCCTGTCCCTCCCCCCTCTCTGCCCCTTCCCTGCTCATGCTCTCTCTCTAAAATAAACACTTTTAAAAAATCCAAAGATTTCTTTGGATGTAAGATGAAGATGATACACTCATAGAGTCAGGTTCATACCTACAGGAGGAGGGTTCTAAGCTGCTGGCGTAACTAGGTCACAAGGGCCATTTCCCTCTACTTCCAGGACTTTAGTCCAGTAGGCAGCGGAGGGTGTTAATCAAGTACGCATTCTCGGAGAAGCTCCCAGAAGCCAAATCGGCCCTCGAGCTCACTGCACCTGGAGCACTCCCTGTAGCTCCAGTTGCAGCCCTCCTGCAAAGATACAGCAGAGCCCGGAGACCAAGTGAACACATCAGCAGGGATGCGTGTAGGACACCACACACGAAAGGTCAGAACCTGTCATCTGCTGCAGAGAGAAAAGCCCAGGCAAGGTTGTGACGGATCTCCAAAAACAGCCAGGAAGGGCACAGGGTGTGGGGTGAAGGCACCAGCCCCCGAAGAGTCAGGAGACGTGGGTGTGAAACCCACACTACAGCACTAATTTGTTCTACAGTGACGGAGACTCCCTTCCCCTCTCGTGTCACTCACTGCAAGGGTTCTGAGGCTTAGGGAAACTGGTCTGACCATCTGGACTCGCTGGCCGACGATGAGGGTCCTTCATAGCCACGTCTGCCACAGGTGAGGCGGGGAGAGGGAGAAGTGGCAAGCCCACACCTGTCATTCCTGGCCTAGAGGCGATGTGGGCCCGCCTCCTTCTAGAATTCTATGACCGTTACAGAACCGTACGTGGGAAAAAGATTAAGATAGTACACTGTATGGTATGTTTCTTACTACAGTAAAAAAGTTTCTATGACTGTTAACTAACGGACATCGTTCAAATCCAAAGCCCTGAACCTTGAAACCGAAAACGTAACTAGTACCACTTAGAAGAGAGAAATAAACAAACACAGGGGATGTATTACCCAACAAAGTGTCATAGGCAGAAAATTAAAAAGCAGTGGGAATAGCGACTCAAGTATGGAATTAAGGGAAACTGAGTCAATCCCAAAACTTCTCCGCAGTTGCAAAGTACTCATGCCAAAAACAAAAACCCCAAAACAAAACCAAAGCCCCCAACTTCACAGACAACGCAGGTCTCTAGGACTTCCTCACTTTGCGTGGAGCCTTTTGCCCGTATACAAGCCTCACAAAAATCCCATGAGGCAAGTGCTATTAACACCCCCAAGGTCAGAGGTGAACTTGAGTGAGCTTCAGGGAATTTAACTCTGTGGCTATCAGCCACCAAAAACAATGACAAAACCAGGACTGAGAAACCAGATCTGTTCTGAACAACCGTGCACCACTGCCTGCCGTAGAGGTCACAGCACTAAAACGACAGCTTCTTCCTCGCGACGCTCTATTCCCCCCGCCCCTTGTAACTTCTGACGGTGAAGGCCAGCAGCGCCCAGATTAAATACAGACTTTCCCCCCCACACTGTTTCCAGGTTACTAGTTCTGCCTTCCCGCCTCAGTGACGGCCTCCCAAGGGCAGGGATGACTGTAGGTCTGGGCCTTCATCGGTCCGTGCCTTTTACAACAGCTGTACGCAGGGACCGGCAGCTGCTTCACACGAGTGTGGCGAGGGTCCCATAAGCTCCTATCTAGAAGCACTCAGAATGGAGCCGGGCTGCTGCTCTCACGGGTCTCACACGGTATTAGGTGTCAGGGTCCTACCTCCCTTGTCACCGCCAATCGGCATCCTCTTAGATAAAACACTGAGCCTTTCTAGGTCTGTTTCCTCACCTCAAGAGACCAAGCTGGGGAGAACTCCCACCCTGTCTACCTCACAAGGGTGCTGTGATGAGGAGATGGGAGGAGAAAATACTCTAGAAGCTGCAAAGGGCTAGATCACGTTCTCACCATGACGCTGCTGACACTAGCGGCTGGATAACCTTGTTTGTCGGGGGCTGTCCTGCACCATGGATATTTAGCAACATGCCTGCCCTCTCCCCACCCCACCTGCCCCCAGCCCGAGCGACCAAAATCGCCTGGACACTGCTAATGCCCCCTGGCGGGCAAAACTGCCCTCAGCTGAGTATCACCCGATTTTGGTAAGCTCAAATACCAGACGACCGCTTTTATAAGCCGCAGCCAGAACCGCTCAGGCTATACCCCAAGGCTCTGCAAACTAATGGCCACTGTTTACTGAGGGCTCTCGAAGTGCCAGGCACTGATGATCAGCTTCTCCCGATGGCACAGGCCCCAAGCTCATGCTGAACCCTGGACTGGAGAGGGTACTCCCTCGCTTGCTGCTCTGTCCCAGTCCAGGGAAGGAGCTGTTTTCTGAGTCCCAGCAGACTCACGTGCGTAAGACTCGTTCCCACCTAACCCACTGGATGATTTCTACACAAACGGATACTAAGTGCTCTGAACTAGTTCTTCCCAACCCCGATCTGGCGAACATCACTGATAACATGGGAAAAGCTTTCTTCCTAGCTAATGAAGACATAAACCTTAGCCTCCTCCAATCTTCAGTTTATTAAGAAGTTTTATACAGTTTTACGTATTTCCATTTCAATCTATACACACAGCGCCTGGTTTTGTGTAGCTATCACAAACAGCCACATCTGTCCTGATATGGGGTAGGAGGTGTTCCCGGAGTCTGCGCAGACAACTAGAAGGAAGGTGGGGATGTGGCTCCTTACCCAGCCCTGGAGAAAGGAAGGCTGAAGACTGTCCAAATGCGCCCAAAATTACATTTCTGCAAACTTTACAAATACAAACGACAGGTCGACCTCAGTCTCCCTGAGAATGGGTCAGGGTCACGCAGAGCTCAGTGAGGGGCCTCATCTCCATCCACCTGGATGTTCTCGGTGGGGGGGGGGCACTGAGAACCAGCTTGTGAGGAGCTCGACTTGGGGCAAACACCAAGAAATCCCTTGGACTGTACAGCCAAACCCGCAGCAATCCGAGCACATGGCACTCATCCGGAAGCTCTGCTCTAAGCCCTCACCTTGAAGGAGAAAGTAATCCGAAGCTGTGCGCTTCAGAGCGGCCTTCGCTTTCTCACTGCTCCAGTCCACCTCCAGCGCTTCCTTCACGGAGCAGAAGACCACTTTCTGTTGAAAAAAGGCAGAACTGGTTAGGAAGAAAAAATGTCGGCTTTAAATTACAAGGCAGTAGCTCTTCACCTTGTAGGAGAAATGTGATTATTCAAGGTTTACTGTTTGTTAAAGGAAGCTGAGGACCACTCAAATCCAATAAACGTTTATTAAGCACTTACTGTGTGGCTCCTCTGGGCACTGGGGACACAGCAATGAGTGACACATACTCCCTGCACTGAAAGAGGTCAGAGCAAAGCTAAAAGACCCAGTTCCACTCTGGCTCTCCTGAATTCTGTGTTCACACCTCAGACATACCTGCATGAGTAAGCAAGTGTGTGTGCCTAAAAATATTCAAGAAAACATTCTAACAGTCAAAAGAAAAATTAAATAGGTCTCAGTAGAAAAATGATTCGATGATAACGATACCAATAAATACAAGCAAAATACAAAACAGAAAAACAAATAAGGGTTATGGAACGAAAGCGCCAGGCTGTGGGAATGGAAAGGCATTTGCAAAAGCCCTGTGGTAGAAGGAAGCATGGCTGAAACCTATTATGCTAAATGAAATGATCTTGAAAACTGCCATCACAGAGTTATATTTTAAAATACATATAAACAATTAAATATGAGTAAGAAAGTGGTTTTCCTTTTACTTTCCTAAATCATTCAGTCCAAAAGCCAAAGGCTGGGACTAAGGAAGGGTAGGGAACAGAGTGTGAGTGGAGGGGCTGAGTGGCCTGATAGGGATAGAGCAGAGCAACGGAGGAGGGGCGGCACTGGGAGACTGACTCCCCCCAAGGACTTATGCAACAAGTGAATATACGGGAAACCCAGGGTTCTCACTGTCAGAGAAGACAGTCCTAATTGTGGAAAGGGAAAAAACGAGAGTAAAGCCTGTGGTGGGCTACTGGTGTGAACTCATTTTCAATATATATATAGACAAGAAAGTAAACGTAGATGCAAGCGTGTCTGTGTACACACACAAATATAGTAAAACTTTGGATTGCAAATAAGCTGTTCTGCAAATGTTCCACAAGACAAGCAAACATTTCTAATAAATTTTAACTTGATAAACGAGTGATGTCTTGCAACACGAGTAGTCTGTGCCATTGAAAGTCACATGATCACAGCTGAGCCAATGGTTCTTTGAATTTGCTTTGATATACAAGTGCTTTGGATTACAACCATGTTTCTGGAATTAATCATGCTCACAAACCAAAGTTTGACAGAGCTATGTCCATGGACAAGGTATCAAAGCGACGATGCCCTGACAGCAGTGAGAACACGTAATAGCCAGATGGTTTCTAACCCCCACCAGAGAAATAGTTCTCTTTGGAAACATGGCTGATTTTGAAGCTGGGGCAGAGTCCATGTACTACTGTGCCTAGAATAAGGAAGCGCGCAAAGAATGACGGGGAGGTATCGAGAGGAAACAGGAGCCAACATAAATAAACTTAAATAAACTAGAATTCATTAGTCATAAATCTAAAATTAACTATTACTGCGACCCCCACACCCCTGCGAACGTGGCACTATGAGCGGCACGGAGCACACGGCCTTCCGCTTTCGCACCCTCGGTGCCCTCCACACCCTGCCTGCCGTGACCCTGGGGGCTGAGGGTGGGCATGGGCTCTGCTCCACTCTCCCTGCGTAAACTCAGACAAACACGAATGGTATTTGAAAACAAGAGAAAACGGTATTTGAACAGTGGGAATCAGCAATTTTGCACAGAACTGTAGTCTAACTGAAGCTGGGACAAAATCGAACACATAAGATGAGTTTGGTGTTTTGGAAAATGTGAAAGCTGCTAGTGATGTCTACTCCCCTCTATCAGAAGTAACTGAAATTAATGAAGCTCTTGCAGAAAACCCAGGACTTGTCAACAAACCTTCTTATGAGGATGGTTGGCTGATCAAGATAACATTCGAGAATCCTTCAGAACTGCATGAATTAGCGAGTGAAGAAGCATATGAGAAATACATAAAATCTGAGGAATAAAAATGGAACCCCTAAATTGACTAGCATGAAACAAAAATAAAATAAAAGCAATTAACAAAGTTTGATGAAGAATACGGTACTTACGCGTTTTCAAAATACCTCTCTGAAAATTACATATTATTGCACAGGGCAGAGAGGAATTGTTTTCAAAGGAGAAATCGACCTTGAATAATCCTACTCTGAAATCAAAGTTAACACTGCCAGTAAAGGAGCACGTGGAAGCCAGCACCAGACCACAGGATGGGATGAGAGGCACCCACACTCTGGTGTGTCTGCCCAAGGTGTGCAGCTAGGATCTAATCATGAGAGAACATCAGACAAAGCCAAACTAAGGCACATTTTAAATTTTTACAAAATAACTGCCTTGTAATCTTCAAAAGCATCATGAAAATCCAGATAAATGCATGATCCTGAACTGGATCCTTCTGTCATTAAGGACATTATTGGAACAACTGGTAACAGCTGAAATGGGTCTGCGGTAGATGGCAGTGATGTATTCATTTGAATTTTCTGATTTTGAAGTTTGGTTTGATTTCTCTATGGAGAATGCCTTGTTTGAGAAAATGCAAACTGAAGTATTTCAGAGTGATGGATGGACCCCTTCCTTATTCTCAAATCGTTCAGAAAAAAATGGTTCTCAGTACTAACTACTATTATAAAGTTTGAGATGGTATGTGCATATACAAGTAATTTCAAACTTCCAGAGATATAGGTCTCTTTTTCTCCTTCCTTTTCTCACTACATATACACACCACACCTCAGATATTTAAAACAGAAAAGAGACACAGCATAATTTAGAAGGCTAAGTGAACCAAGATCTAACTGCTCCCAGGCAGTTGCACGGTCTGCTAAGGACCAAAATGGAATTGACAGATGAAAGTTCAAATAGCTAGTGAAGATGAAACAGTCAGGTTTTTAAAAATGTTTTTTTAATGTTTATTTTTGAGAGAGAGAGCTAGACAGAGCATGTACAAGGTGGGGGGGGCGGGGGGAGGATCCAAGGCATCTGTGCTGACAGCAGAGAGCCTGATGCAGGGCTCTAACTCATGAATCGCGAGATCATGACCTGATCCAAAGTCAGAGACGAAGTCAAAGGCTCACGGACTGAGCCACCCAGGCACCCCTGAAACAGTTTTTAAGGTGGCTTTCCGCTTCCCCCATAAATACTCCTTTGGGGTTTAAACCCACCGTAAAAGTTAGTATACAAATATTTGTCCTGACCTCAAACCTTTTGGTCAGTGGGTCTGTTTGACCTCAAAAGTCAAGTCAAATAATCAGCTGACTGACATTTATTGCTTGATACAGACTGCCAGATCCTTCCTAAGTCTTACAAAACGATAAAGCCAGCCGCAGTCTGGGAACACCATCACAATGATGACATAAACTCTCACTAGCTTTCATAAACTACCTAGATTTTAATTCGGAATTTTTGTAGTTTACTTGGCTAAGAATTCACTAATTTGTTAGGTCACACTATGACAAACAAGGAAAAAACAAACTGAGTCTTAGTCCCAGGCAGGCCTACCTCTAAACTTTCAGGGCCCAGGTTTTGTAAAAGTACAAACGGAGGGGCACGTGGGTGGCTAAGTCGGTTAAGCGTCCAACTTCGGCTCAGGTCATGATCTCACAGTTCGTGGGTTCGAGCCCCGCATCAGGCTCTGTGCTGACTGCTTGCTCAGGGCCTGGAGCCTGCTTCAGATTCTGTGTCTCCTTCTTTCTCTGCCCATCCCCCGCTCACGCTTTGTCTCACTCTGTTTCTCAAAAATAAATGTAAAGGGGCGCCTGGGTGGCTCAGTCGGTTAAGCGTCCGACTTCGGCTCAGGTCATGATCTCGCAGTCCGTGAGTTCGAGCCCCGCGTCGGGCTCTGTGCTGACCGCTCAGAGCCTGGAGCCTGTTTCAGATTCTGTGTCTCCCTCTCTCTCTGACCCTCCCCCCCGTTCATGCTCTGTCTCTCTCTGTCTCAAAAATAAATAAACGTTAAAAAAAATTTTTTTTTAAATAAAAATAAAGTCTCTGAGCTTTAATTTCTATAAAAAAAAAATAAATGTAAAAAAATAAAAAAAAAAAGTACAAATGGAAACCCGTATCACAACTACATATTTAGGTATACGTCACACTAACAATTAAAAAAATAAAGTATACTGTATTCTCCTGCCTTGACAGATATACGTTCTTCATTACCACCTGGAAGACAGGGTTCAAATGTGGAATCCTCACACTCCTGGGACGTTCTGTGTCAGAATGAGATGCACTAGAAACCTGGTCCTCACCCCCTCCTCCCCCTTTCTTCCCACCTCTGGCTCTGTCCCACAAGGCAAGAGGCTGTGCAACTTGGGTGTGGCCACCCAGGCCACTCTTCTTGACTAAAACACCTGCCCTTCAGGCCTAGGTATGTGGACATTGTTGCAAAGTTTGCACTCCAAAGGCAGATCAGGGAAGAAGCTCACCAAAGCCTGGGAAGTAAGCCTGGGACTGTTTGGCAGGAGATTCCAGGGGTCCCAAGTATCCACAAGGGAGTCCAGGACAGAGGGGTGGGGGGATGGACTCCAGATGGACATATCTCCTTAATCCCATGGAATTCTCACTCTGCGAGGGGAACGGCTGGTAGGAGGCCAGGGTGGGACCTTCTAGAGTACTAGGGCCAGGGACAGAGGCCCTCTTTCCTCCCCAAGTCTAAGGGCAGAACTACTCACAATGTTGCTAGTAACTTGTGAACTCAGACAAATGAATTTACCTCTCAGGCCTGTCTGTGGCAGACAACTTTTAGGGGGGTGTCCTGGTATTTGGGGAGGCGGGCCCTACTAGCCTCATCTGATATGTGTACCAGCCCTCCAGCCACAAGTGACAGGGCCAAAGGTAGGTACACGGCCCAAGTCACACCAACCAGATTCTTTATTCTGGGAATCAAGAATCTGAAAGTTAAAAACAGGCATGTGAAGGGCAGGCAGGACTCTTTATAGAAAAGCTAAATTCCTACAGCCTCCAAGTCTCCCCATCTGGCCTGGTCTTTCCCCTTCCCAGGTCACAGTAGTTCTAATGCCTCTTGTGCTACTCCAGGCTGCCTCTAACATAATGTCCCATTTTTTGGTTCAAACTGTTCAAAGTCTACTACCACTGGGGCGCCTGGCTGGCTCAGTCGGCAGAGTGTGCAACTCTTGATCTCAGGGTTGTAAGTACAAGCCCCACGTTGCAGGTAGAGATTACTTAAAAATAAAATCTTAAAACGCGCGCGCGCGCGCACACACACACACACACACACAGTCTACCACTGTCATTTGTAACAATTGAAAATAAAAAAAAACAGGAGTGCATGGCTGGCTCAGCTAGTAGAGCATTCGACTCCTGATCTAGAGGTCATGAGTTCGAGCCCCATGTTGGGTATAGAGATTACTTTAGAAAACCAAACCAAACCAAACGTAACCATGTCACCTAATCTATACTACAACAAATGCAAACGGTGGTACCCATCTTATGCACCCAACACTGGATTTACAATGTGAAAAACATGCTTAATGGCACCTACAGAGAAAGAACAGTCTTTCAGATGAAGCACCCAGCAGTGCCTGCCAGGTAGCGGCAAAACTACTTGAATGAACACACTGTAACAGGTAACTTTCACATCTCACTCACCCCTCCCACTTCTCCATGCCCTCAGCTCATGGATCTCTCTGGGTAGAATGCCTGACTCACTTCCCTCCACTATCCATTTCTTTTCCGGACAATTCTGAGTCTTAAAGATCTCAATCTGATAGTCTAGTTAAGGCTAAGCCCTCTTATTCCTCGCCTCAGATGGGTATCAGCTTCCTGAGGCAGGGACCAGTGAAAGGCACAGCCCTGCACAGAATAGACTGTCAATAAAAATCTGCGAGCTGATAGGATCCAACCTGCTTTTCATTTGCTAAAAAGCCCAACAGTAAATATAAAAGATGAACTCTCCCACACCGTTGGACAGACATCAAATTGTAGGGCTGTGCTGAGCCACTCCAAACAGCGGGCAAGTACAAATACATCAACGCAACAGGAGCAGGTTTAACACTCCGAGGCAAGATGAAATCAGCAAACCAATACAGCCTCTTAAAACCACACTCTCCAAAGCAGACTATCCACTCCTGTGCTTACAGAAAATACGCTGAGCAAAAAAACAAAAAAAGCAAAGACGATACACATGTAAGTCATGTGTATATAAGATCACTATGTATTTCTCATATGTGTTTATGTGTGTTAATTAGAAATCCAATTGTATCACATACTGGAGTAGAAGGAATACTGAAAGGAATGTGTAATTATTGGGGAGCAAGGTTCATGTTTTCTCAACTTGTTCTGTATCTTCCAATTTTGGGACTGTAAACGTATCTTACTTAAAGAAGCAGCCTGAACATCTATAATAAGGGATACAGCTCTGGCTGTAAAGCTAAATGTAAATCTTTGAAACGACTTTGAAAACTACAGATTTCTAGGCTGGATTTCAACACCTACTCGTGGGAGTCTATAGTTTTCAAAAACATTCTAACAAATGACAACCGCCATCCAAGACAAAGCTGTCACACTCAGCAAAGTGGCAAAAGAGACTGAAGTTACCAAATGTTACCATTACATACTGCTGATTCTGGAATGTGAATTGATAAAACTACTTGCAAGTAATTTAGCAGGTCTGGTAAAGTTGAAGCTGCACATACCCTAATTTCCCTCCTAAGTATACGCCCCAGAAAAATCACACATTTACCCAAGGAGATTATCTTTTCTCTCTCTCTCTCTCTCTCTCTTTCTCCCCTCCTTCCCCTGCCCTCAACTGCGGCACCATTTGTAACAGAAAAAAATTACACACTCACATGCCCATCAATAGAAAAATGGATAAATAAATAGTAATATATTCACACAACACTCTACAGCAAAAAAACAAAAAACAAAATAAGAAAAAATGTCCTGCGTTGCTGTCCAAGATTACTCACTATCACGATGAAAATGTTCTGTATCTGTGCTTTGCGATACAGATGCCATAGCCACATGTGTTTGGTGAGCATTTGAAATGTGGCTAGGGAGACTGAACTAAATTTTTTAATTTTATTTTAGTCCATTTTAATTAATTAATTTTTTTTTTTTTTAATTTTTTTTTCAACGTTTATTTATTTTTGGGACAGAGAGAGACAGAGCATGAACGGGGGAGGGGCAGAGAGAGAGGGAGACACAGAATCGGAAACAGGCTCCAGGCTCTGAGCCATCAGCCCAGAGCCCGACGGGGGGCTCGAACTCACGGACCGCGAGATCGTGACCTGGCTGAAGTCGGACGCTTAACCGACTGCGCCACCCAGGCGCCCCTAGTCCATTTTAATTTAAATAGCCATACGTGGCTAGTGGCTACCATAATGGAAAGCAAAGTCCTAGAACTGCGTGCAAACACAGATGGCCTCACAAACATAAGGCTGCTCTTAAAAAGCAGGTGGCAGCATGCATACAATATTAAACTGATTGGTAAGAAGTTAGAAAGCATACCAAACAATTCTATACTGCTTGGAAATACATATGTAGCAAGAAGAAATGGGTGGGAATGAGAACCACAATTGAGGACAGTGGTTACTTACGTTGGGGAGGGAGAGCCAGGGGGTCAGGGGGCCCTGACCAAGCTGGTCAAGTTGAGTGCTTGAAATCAGGTGGTAACTACATGGTAGTTAGCTCTATCATTCTTAATTTATACCTGCATCACATTCCAGCGTTAGATTTACAAACATGGGTTAAGATGCCGCATCAAGCAGGGCTATAACCGCCCCTCCCCCTTCCGGGTACTTTCGAAAATCCACACAAACATACCAGCCCTGGAGAGAAGACAGAGAAGGAACACGCAGACTGGCACAACAGGACAGGAAATGTTTTGATTTTTAAGTTGGGACAGTGTTTTATTGTCATGTTCTGTAATCTGTATTGATGTATTATTTAGGGGTATCAAGTATCACAATAAAAAGACTGGATTGTGATGTGATGCTGGGAGAGACCGCCTCCCCTCATCTCTAGACAGACCCCCCCACCAAGACAGCAGCAGCACCCACACCCCACCGGCCACCACACACACAGAACCGTCCTACGTGGGAAACCTATCAGCACTCCACCCAGCCCTGCGATCTGCACCCTGCATCTCCTGCCCCGGGCCCCCAAACCAGGTGATTCTGACAATTAGCACAGTATTGAACACCTCTGGCCTAAAGGTCTTGGTCTAGGCAACCCCATGAACTTACTTCTAAATATTCCTGGCCAAGCCCCCCTGTTCTCTTTAGAACTGTGTTCTCTCAGCCCAGCTCAGATAACCTAAACCATTATAACCAATGTATTAGGAAGTTAATACATTCGGTTGATCACAAAGAAAATCGATTCGGAAATTTTTTTAAAATCACGATCTTGGGGCGCCTGGGTGGCTCAGTTGGTTGAGCTTCCGACTTTGGCTCAGGTTGTGATCTTGTGGTTTGTGGGTTCGAGCCCCACGCTGGGCTGCTGCTGCTGTCAGCGCAGAGCCCACTTCAGATCCTCTGTCCCCCTCTCTCTGTCCCTGCCCTGCTCACACTCTCTCCCCCCCCAAAAAAAATAATAATAATAATAGTAATAATAAAATAAAATAAAATGACAATGATCTCCTCCAAAGCCAACACACTATGTCACAGGAGCAGCCACATCACACTGAACAAACATTTCCCGGGTAGGACCGTGCCCGGTGCTACACTAGGAACACGGTGGCGAACAGATCCGCCCTGCCCTACAGAGCTTGGACTCTAGTGGGAGAGACCCTAACAAGTCCCTCGTTGTGCCAAACCCAGATGCCACCTAAAAGAGGAAGGCTGAAACCAGTCTGTCCCTGGAATGTTCCCTTCAGGACGGGGGTGAGAGGAGATGAATTGTCCATAAACTGCTCAGAAAGGGGGATCAAAATAACGAATCACTACTCAACTGTGGAATTTCACAACTGATTCATGACAAGAGTATTAACAGGGCCCAAATTAGTCCCCTACTATTTCAGAAACAGAGGTGAAATTAAATCTGTATTTCTTAGCATGTCCCAAACAAATCCTACTTTATCTTTAATTTTTAAAGAGCTGTTATGGAGAGCAACCACCACCAGTCATCTACTGGTGTCTGGCAGCATCTAACAATAAAGGAGACCTTTCACCCTAAAGGTTTTTCCAGAAAGGTCCCAAGTTTTGCATATTTTATCCCATCATCCCCATAAAACTTCAAATTATCCTAGAAACTCCAAGAGGATTCACCTTTTAAGTCGCAGGGCAAGCCAGTGCCCTCAGCCCCTGTGCCCCCCTCCAAATCGGTCCCATCGATCTCGGGCAGGTCAAGGAACTTCTCTTAGTGACCGCTGTACGTGGAGACGACAGGACTGGAGGTGCTTCCCTGCACCCAAAAGAGGCCCTGCACACAGTAGGCATTTTACAACTCACAGATGCAGAAAGAGCTGGCTGTCTGGGGGTGAGGGAAGCCAGACTCATCCTGTTCCTACATCTGTGCTTTCTGTCGGTCCTATCTCCTGTGACTAAATGCCCGTCCCGGCTTCGGTGCTTGGCAAACTGTCCTTCACGTGCCGCCTCTAACAACTCTTCCTCTGGGAAACCTTTCTGGACAGTTCTCTATCACAAAACTACTGCTCTCTCCTTATCTATTGTGCACTGATGTCTCCCCATCAGGCTCGTGCCCAAGACCTGATTCTGATGAAGTCTGTCTCCTACCTTTTCCTGGGCACCAAAGGAAGCAAACCACTGAGCACCTACCTCTGGGCTATGCGTTTTCCCACTGTTGTATTTATCATGATGACACATGTGTTAGAAAGGCCCAATATCCTCCGAAGCGGTGTGAAAACCACAAGCTCTATTTTTCCTCTTTGTTTTTTAAGCGTTTCTAATTTAGGAGCACAATGTGTACCTTGAAGCAAACGTGGCTATACAACATTTGGTTGAACCTAAGGCGGGGGGGGGGGGGGGGGGGGGGGGGAGGGAACCCTAACCAGAAACCTTTCGCAGGAAACAGGAAGTGGTTGCCTCCCCGCCCCCATCCTGCACTTTGAGCATAACCCAACTACTTATTCTGTACAATTTAGGCAAAAGGGCATAACCTCAATCAAGGAATTTTTGAGTTGGAAGACAACTTCGAGATCACGGAGCGGACTCTGCCCAAACTGCAGTGGCGAAGCGGCAGCCCCACCGGTCAGAGCGGGTCCTTCCACGGCGCTCTCGGGGGCTCGGTGAGGTGGCACAAAGGCAAGGTTCGGAATCCCAGGGACCCAGGGACCGTAGTGAGGAATGCACCGCATGCCTCACAACCTTCAGGGCTCGGGGCTGGAATCCAGGCCTGCATTGTCCAAGTGAAACAGCTGACTAACAATGTCAGCTGGGGAATATTTTGATACCTTCAGATTCGGCCCCTGTGGGAAGAGGCTGCACGAGGAGCCCTGTGACTGAAGAGCCCTAAGAATGGTACGCGAAGGCCACCGGGGGCCTACCAGGGCCGCCCGCATTCTCCTCATAGCTCGCTAAAGTGGCCCCCCGAAGGGGTTTCCAGATCTGCCCCAGTGGGCACCACCAGTACTGACTCAAGGGAAACTTCCAGCTGTGAAGGGCTAACAAAGCTGGCCGCTCTCCCCATTTGAATGTAAAAGACCCGCCTCAATCAGGGAAGGCCTTTAGGCCATAAAACCCTTCACACCAAGGCCAAGTGTCACACTTGTAAGAGGGTGTGATTTATGAATTGACAGCACCCACAAAGCTCCTTTTGTGCTCCTCCGTTAGTTAACAATTTATCTCCCCCCACCGAACTCACGGCGCTATTCAGATAGAGCTCGACTGGGCCTCAGAAAGAAAGAAAAGAGGGAGGAAAGAAAAGGACCCAAGTTTTGGCCAAAACACCAATGTTCACTCTGGATAATTACCGGTCCTGTGAATAGACACCAAAATTAGGGCTTAATAATTCCTCTGTATCACACTCCCAGCAGCAAACTCTTCCAACACAAACATACAGAGCAAGAAGACGAAAATCTCCAGCGCAGCCCTGCGGGAAACTCAACAGAGTTCCACTTCTGTGGTTTCTGCAGTCTTCTCTTGTGGTTTCTGCACTCTCAGAATCCCCCCGTTAGAGCAATTTTAACTCGAAGCTCCGACCAGCTGTTTTTCTTTCTCAACATTTCAAACTACAAAGCAAAGAGTAAATATGGGCTCGGTCAAGTCTTTCCTCGGTTCCACAAAACCAATCCCGGCCCCTTCTGTCTGGTCTCCCCCATCGCATGACTCCCTTCTCAGATTCCAACACTAGCTGCCGAGATCATCTCCTTCCAAGTCCCCACCACTCCTCTCTCTGTAAAATGAATTTAAATTACTGCACGAACCAGGCTGAAAACAAAAAAATACACACCGGATAGTAACACTTGTCAACACGGAGGCCTTTATTCTTAAAAGGTAATCTGGTGGAAAGACGACCCCAAACATTTCATCGTAAAGAAGCAAAGCATATGCAATTCAAGCTTAAACTATCTTCCTGCCCGCTTAGGTAGGACCTTCCTAAATTATCTAACTATCCCCCCAAGATTTATTTTATGCAAAAGGGATGGCCTTTGCTCAAGAACAGTGGTTCTCATACTGCTCCAGATACTAGAAGCCCAAATCGGCCCACACACCACGTCAGTCCTGCAGGCATGTTTTCTTTTGTCTCCATGGGGTGAAGGAACAGCATTCAAACCAAGGTGAACAGACTGGTGGTATTTAAAAGTTTGGGACAGAGCCTATAAAAAACACATCTCCAATTCTGTTAAAAATTCATACCCTGCATCACTGGGTCCCTACTCGTCTTCATGGCAAGAGCTGGCTGCCACTAAGCAGCAGTCATCCCCTTTAAGTGGGACGAGCACTGGCCCGGCTTGTCCAGACCCCACCTCCCCCTTCAAGACTACATGCGTGCTTCCCCTGCTTGCAGATGTAATTGCCCGTCCCCTACAAGGCTCCAAAGTTTCTGAGCTTTGATCCCTTCACAGTACACATACCTTTTTGACCATAGTTGTTTCAGATGAATCAAGTTTTGCCCTCTTGGTATCAGGTCCATCTTCTACTCCTTGGCTAACTTTGGCAACTTTGGTTTTCTCCCTAGAGGGTGACAAAGCGAGGGAACGGAGTTTACTCTCTGAATCATGCCATTAGAACAAAAAGAGCATCATCAGCTCACAGAATAGGATGGTAATTAAGAGCAAAAGCTTTGGAGTCAGGCAGATCTGGGTGGATTCAAATCCGAGGGTGGCCAATGATTATCTGATAAGTAAGTTACCTACCACGTGGGAATAACAATCCCTGACAGAATTGCTGTAAGACGAGAAATAACAGGGGCGCCTGGCTGGCTTGGTCAGTTGAGCATCCAACTCTTGGTCTTAGCTCAGATCATGATCTCACGGTCCGTGGGATAGAGCCCTGCGTCGGGCTCTGTACTGACAGACAGCATGGAACATGTTTGGGATTCTCTCTCTTTGCCCCTCCCCTGCTTGTGCACTTTCTCTCTCAAGATAAATAAATAAACTTAAAAAAAGACAATAATAAATTGCTTAGCACACCTGCCTAGCATATAGCAAGCTCTCAATAAGCTTTATAAATTTCACTTGAATCATGAAATAAAAGCCAAACTTAATTCCTCCCCTCTGCCATGGGGAACTCACATTAAGATAACCTGGGCTGTTTTCTCTACTGTGACTTCTCTATTTCTAGTATGCCAAGAGAACTAGAGTTTCTGAAAACCATAAAATGCCAAAGTCATGAGAAATCTCGAACATGTCTGCCCTTCCCTCATTTTGATTTTACAGACAAGAAATTTGCAGACCAGGGACACATGGGGGGCTCAATTGGTTGAGCATCCAGCTCTTGATTTCAGCTCAGGTCATGATCCCAAGGTCATGGGATTGAGCCCTGCACTGGGCTCCACATGGAGCATGGAGCCAGCTTAAGATTCATTTTCTCTCTCTCTCTCTACACCTCTCTCTTTGGCTCATGCTCTCTCTAAAATAAATAAATTTTTTTAAACTGAAAGAAAGAAAAAAAGAAAGAAAGGAAGGAAGGAAGGAAGGATGAAAGGAAAAAGACTTGCAGACCAGAGAAATTTCAGTGATTTGCCTAAGAAGCTGAACAAAAGAGGGGTGTGCCTGGGTGGTTCAGTCAGTTAAGCGTCTGACTTCAGCTCAGGTCATGATCTCGCGGCTTATGAGTTCGAGCCCTGCATCGGGCTCTGTGCTGACAGCTCAGAGCCTAGAGCCTGCTTCAGATTCTGTGTCTCCTCCTCTCTCTGCCCCTCCCATGTCATGCTCTGTCTCTGTCTCTGAATAATAAAGAAACGTTAAAAAAAGCTTTTTTTAAAAGAAGCTGAACAAAAGAAGGCAATTCTTTTTTTTTTTTTTTTTAACGTTTATTTATTTTTGAGACAGAGAGAGACAGAGCATGAACAGGGGAGGAGCAGAGAGAGAGGGAGACAACAGAATCCGAAACAGGCTCCAGGCTCTGAGCTGTCAACACAGAGCCTGACGAGGGGCTCGAACTCACAGACCGTGAGATCATGCCCTGAGCCGAAGTCGGACGCTTAACCGACCAAGCCACCCAGGCGCCCCAGAAAGCAATTCTTGATTCTTGGTAGGAAGCTTCACCTACCACACAGGGTGTCTTTTTACCTCTTATTAGCAAGGGACATACAAGAAACAACAGCCAAAAACAGAGTTTTACCATACGGGTATCATCTGCCATCTCTCATCTAGAAGCTGCAAGTTCAAACCACTGCAGGTCCCATCATGTAAGAACCCCCACGGTCTGCAGCCTTGATATTCAAAATGAGAGGATGAGGTGTGTTTGTTACACCAAAGCAGTGTCTGGGCTTTGGAGCTTTTCCCAGGTAGACTGGCTGAGTGTGCCTCCAGAGTTACCCATCTGACTACTCTGTACTCACTTTACTACCAACCTGAAAACACAGAAGCCAAAACTGAGAAAGGCAATCCAAGCAAGCCTCCCCCGTACAGGAGGTGTGTGGTGTCACCAACTGATGAAGCCCATCAAATACCCACAATGGTGTACTTTGATTCCTAAAGAACTCTGCTTTATTTGGGATTTAGATCAGAACATTATTTTGGAAGACGGGGCTGCATCTCCTACGATTCTGAACACACAACGTATATAATCAGTGAGCTGAAAATGAAATGGTTTCTGAATATTCTAAGAACACTTTCCTTAGATGGGTTGTTCCCCACCAACGAGTAAAACTGTATTTTTCTGAAAATGTTACGTTCTCCCCTCCTCTCCCAAAACTTACTCTACGAATTCATGCTCTCCAAGATTGGCAAATGTGTATCCATGGTAGCCAAAAACATCTCCTGTAAAAAACTTGATGCTATTTTTGTGACAGATCTGGTCAACTTTAACTATGACATCCCTGGAGCAGCAAGTCAGACAAACCTGCAGAAAGAAAAAATTCGCTGGGTGTGAGTTTTGCAAACTGTGAATCACTGCCCTGATGTCTAAATAAATCTTAATGAACAGTCTCTCTGGGCATGTCTAAAGCCAGTTTTGAACTGGTATAACAGGTTCTTTGGATCCTATGGTTAGAAGACAAAAGACAAGTTGCAGGTTTCAGGAGAAATATAAATTGCAAGACCTCTACTTTCAGCAATCAAAACAAAATGGGTTTGGCTAGAAAGTAAAAGCTATTCAATGAATTTATTTCCTCTATTCTGTAAACATAAACAAACCACATCTCACAGTTTCCGTGAAGTGGAAAAAACCAGTAACAATTTAGCGTAAGTTACTTTTAAATTACTAAATCTATTAAAATCTGAATAAGCTATCACAAGAAGCAAAACCAGTTTTAAGTGACCCAAAGGTCACTTTAAATACGAGGGCATTTTTTCCCCCTTCTTCTGATTGATAGGTTAAGATAAAAAAGATAAACAAGTCCCGTTGAGATTAGTTTTCCACAGTTTTCCACAGTTTTCAAAGTGAAACTTTATCTGAATCTGAGGACAAAAGAAAAGGTTACACACCAAGTGACCTTCCATTCAGACGTAGACAATGAACCGGTGATTCACTCAATGGAATTATCAATGTTGCTCTGAGGCCCCTAGGTTGTGTTCCAGTAAGTTGAAGCACTGGAAATAGCTAAGTTTTACGGCATAAAACACCTTTTCAGGAGAAACTGTGATAAGGGCTATGAAAACAAGTTCCAAATTGCACATGTTTTCTTCTAAACATAGAAAGTTGGAGAAGTTACAAAAGGATATTTTCATTTGACAGAACCTCTTTGCTGCTGTCTGGCAGCCTGAATACCGAAACAGCCCACAGAAATGAGTGCCTCTGGTGTCATTCAAAGGATGCAGCCACCTAAGGGAAAAAAAAATCATATCTAAAAGGCAAGATACCCACAGTTGAACATGCAATCAAGCGACCAAAGGGAACTCTGCAGAGTCAAAAGTGAATGTAAAATCTCCAAGGACCAGTCAAACGTGGCCCAATGAGGCAGTCACCTCACCCAGCACACAGGCTTTATACAAGCAACCGGCCCGGTGCTTCGGTTCTTAGAAACCCTCTCTCTAAGTGCTAGAAATTCAAGGGGCAGCTAGAATTAACTAAATGTGGTTACTATGGATAAAGAAATGAAGAGAAGATGGTCCAAACAGTCCAAACAGAAAATGTTCCAATACTTGGAAGATACAAGATAGAATTGAAAAAAAAAAAAAAAAGACAAAACGCACAGATGATCCATCATTCCAAGCACATATTTGAACAGATGCACATATGAAATATAACAATGTGGAAAAACAAACTACCCAACCCAAATTCTAACCTCTCGTGTAATGGGCCTTTCATTTAAAAAACAAGTAGATCATCTGTGACTATTTCATGGTTATCCAACATTTGTTTAGCTTTTCCTGGGTCCAGGGAACCATGTCTGAAAGTCACAGACGCTGGAACCGAATTTAACTTATCCTTTCACCTCTCCACAGATCTGGCAGTGAAACCAAATGAGGTTGGATATGCCTCATTTGGCTTATGACTAGTGAATTTGTCTCATTATCCATGGCAACGTGGTCAAAGTGGCTGTGTGAAAGAGACAGACACGGACCAAGATCAGGTGTGCTCTTTTTTTAAGACAAAACACAAGCTGTAGTTTGATATTTCTAACCAAAAAAAAAAAGCAAGCCTCTACTACAGAAATTAACTACCAACTTGTTTTTAGGAGAAAACATTTGCAATAAAATGTACCAAAGCTATGTGCAAAGATTCTGGAAGGAATACAAAACACCAATGATGAAACCTGGTCTAAAGGAACATATGCCCAAAGAAGAAATCAGCAGACAGCAAGTCACAAACAGCCACAGCAGAACCAACAGACTGGATCTACCTACTGACACATTCAACGTGGAAAAGCAATATGCTAATAAGGCACATACACTAAGGCAATACAAGACTTGAGACTACAAAGGCAATGTACTGAGCCTAAAGATTTTACACTCTTTATGAAACTTACAGCATCGAACTGAGTGAAAAATGACTCAGGTTTCTTTTCTATATTCTCAGTGTCCACCTTCACATCCACCATGGGGTTGAGATTCTGGGCTCGCTCCAAAGAGGCTTCAGCCCTGTTTCGGCCAACAGATCCAGTACGGATTAGAAACTGAGCTCCGGGGTCTTCTGGAGATACCTAGGAATAATTTTTTTTTTTTTTTTAATGCTTGAATTTTGGGGAAAAAAAATTTTTCAAAGACAACAAACCCTTCCATTTCAAAGCATAACTAAAATACCTACAATTTAATTGTATTACTGTTCCAGTGGGAATTTGCCTAATGTATCCTCCATACACTCAATCCTTCGAAGGCTTTCAAGTAGAGACATTTTAATTTTTTTTTTTTCACTTCGCATTGATAGTTAAAGAGCACCCCCT
Source organism: Puma concolor (assembly GCF_028749965.1). Lineage (NCBI taxonomy): Eukaryota > Metazoa > Chordata > Mammalia > Carnivora > Felidae > Puma > Puma concolor. Next base: position 52,869,682 of record NC_141681.1, on the reverse strand, counting down.
GGTGTTTGTAAAGAAAATTCACTCTAAACAGAAATGTTCACTCTTTCTTCTTCCACGATTAAATCTGTAACTGCTAATAAAGTGACACAACTATCAGTGCAAAGAATTTACCCCAAATATTTACTCTGTGCCAAACTTTAAGGATACTCCTAGACAAACAACAGTAGTTTAAAGGATGTAGTCCCTGCCTACGATTGGTTTAAAATCAGACCAGTGAGGGGCACTTGGGTGGCTTAGTAGGTTAAACATCCCACTCTTGATTTCAGCTCAGGTTATGATATCACAGTTGTGAGATGGAGCCCTGGGGCTCCACAGTGACAACGCAGAGCCTGCTTGGGATTCTCTCTCTCTCTGCCTCTGTCTCTCTCTCTCCATCTCTCTCTGCCCCTCCCCTGCTCATTCTTGCTCTCTCTCAAAATAAACAAATAAACCTTTTTAAAAAATTAAAAAAAAAAAAAATCAGACCAGTGAGGGGCAGTACCTGGCTGGCCCAGTCTGAAGAGCACACAGCTCTGATGTCAGGGTCCTGAGTTCAAGCCCCACGTTTGCGTGTAGAGTTACACACATACGTACGTACATACATACATACATACACAAATATGCTAAAGAAATAAAATCAAACCAGGGCAAAAATCAAACATAATTAAGAATGCTTGAAATGAACTCTTAAATTCAATTAAAATTCAGAAAAGAAAGATGAGGGGGGCTGGAGCAAAGGGAGGATTTCACCCACAAGGCTGGATGTCAGCAGAGAAGAACCTTAAATCCAGATAATACAATCACCTGACAGCTGCCAGTAGGGTTACAGATTCCCACTGTTCACAGAGCCATTCTTTCCACATCAAACATCTAATTTAACCATTAATCTCCAGTATGACCTTGCTACCTTCACCAAGACTGGATTCAATACAAACAATCTCTCTCCTCTCCTCTGGCCAACTCAGAGCACATACTCGCACTTGCTAACTTTTCTCCAAGGAAATGAGCTGGTCCTCCTCCCTTTCAAGGCCAGCCCTTTAACAGTCTCCTTGACCTTTCCTGTCCTGCTTCTTCAGGGATCTCATTTCACACTGAGAAGCTGTACATCATAGAAGTTAAGAGCAAGGCTCTGAAACAATTCAAGTTGGATTCAAATCTTTGGCTCAACCACTTTAACTGTGGGCCCTTGAGCGAGCAAGTACATGGGAATCACGTGCAAAATGAGGTTAAGGAAAACAGTACACTAACTAATCACTCTATCAGTGCTGCTCTGCTCCTGCCCCACCGGACACCCAGTCTCCACATGGGCCCTCTTGGGTGTGGCGGCCCCAGGGTTCCATCTCAGAGTCACTCATCTTTCCACTTGGCATAGCTCCATGCTCATTGCTTCTTTCGTTCTTACAGGCACAGATTGCTTCCTGATCCATCTGAGACTTTTATTAAACTGCCCACCAGATATTTCCTCCTGGCTAAGTCCGCAGGCCCTTCATATTTGACTATTTTCTTTTCTTTTGTCTGTTGATGAGCCTACCAACCACCCATGCGGTCACCTGAGTCACGAACCCAGTCTTTACATCCCTGATATTTGCCTGAGAGCAGCCACCTGCTGAGATGGCTAAGAGCATGGGCTCTACAAAGAGTCAGACTGTCTGCGTCCTGGTCACAGCAACTACTGTGACCTTGGGTGGGCCAGCAATTCAATTCCTTTTCTGTAAAATAGGGATGATAATCCCTGACTCTCAGAGTTGCTGTGAGGACTAAATGAGATACTACAAGTGCTGCTTTTAGAACAGCGTCCAGCACCTTGAGGAAGCTTCACTGCTGCAGTCATTCCTTGCCTTCCCTACATTCCCATATACAATCCTGATTCTATCCTCTGGTATTTTCACCTCAAGTGCTTCTTGCCGTTTCTATCACAGTGCTGTTACTCAGACTCTTCTCATCTCTCACCTAAACTACGAATGCAAAATAATAGAAGAAAAAAAATAAAACAACAAAAAAAATAAACTACTAATGCAGCCTTCTACCTAAGTGGTCTTCTGCCCCAGATCTTGTGCCAATCATACACAGTAGCTAGTGATCTACGAAGAGCCAGAAGTTGGCTAGGTCACCTGTCTCACATTTGAAACTCTTAAATGAAATCCTCACCACCTAGAGGATTGAGTATGAGCTTCCAGCAAGGCTTACTAACAGGCCCTTCGTGATTTGGACCTTACCTACAGCCTGCATCCACCCCCACCACTTTGGGCCTCACACTCTAAAAACACCAAACAGCACTGCTTGCTATATTCTATTTCTACCATGCTGTTCTGTGCCACTGCTAATAATGTCTCCTGCCTAAAATACAGCCCCTCAACTTGAGAAACCTCCAGTTGTTCTTTAAGCCTCAACTAAGATCACAGCTCCAGGAAGCCGTTCGTGTCCCCCTACCAAAACCTGAATCAGGTAGGCTGCTCCGGTTTATGGAATAAACCCTGAGAATGGGAACCAAATCTTGTGCATCTTTGTATCACAAGGATCTAGAATGCTTCAGGGCAGCCAGCAGGTACCCTCGGATGTTTGCTGATGTAAACAAAATGAAAACCTCTGTAGGGCAGGAATTAACGTCCTTGATGAGCACACTGAGGGGTGCCTGCCTGGCTGAGTTGGTAGAACATGTGACTCTTAATCCTGACGTTGTGAATTCAAGCCCCACACTGGGTACAGAGATTACTACAATAAATACATAAATAAGAAAAAAAAATTTTTAATAGATGAGCAGAGTCTCTGAGAGGTTAAGAGACTTAACCCAGCTTGAAGAGGTAGGATTTGAGCCCAAATCTACATAATTCCAGAGCTTTTGCACTAGGTAGCACGGTCTCCCTGAGATGTTCCCAGTCAGGGAAAAAAAGTACGAGCAAACTGCAAAAGGCAGAACAACCAAAGAGTGTCCATAAACCACTAAACATACGAGGTAGGAGTCAGGCTAAGTTGACTGGGCCCAGGTTATACAAAGCCAGTAGTTCTCAACTCTCCCTGACTTCTAGACTCACTTGGAGAACTTTCAAACCCCCCCTAATATTCAAAGCACAGATGGGATTGAGAACCACTGTGTTGGGCCTTGAAAACCAGTCAGAAGAGTTAGGCTTTGCAGTGCCAGATAGGTGAAAAGTACTGTAAGTCCTCAAAGCAGAGAGGGAAGGGAGGAGAGTCGGCCTGGTCACTGTAACACTGGTGGCACCCATCACTGGACTGAGGCAGTGACAGAACTGCATCACACACCGCTCAGTATTAGATCATGGTTCCCCATTCTCCGGCGCTCCCAACCATATGAGGAAGTCACAATCCCCATCCGGTTTCATTTTCCCACACCAAGGGCCTGCCTCCATGTTTAGAAACCATCCTTCCCTGCAAACAAATTCTCCCTCCAGATGCCTCTAGGGGGCACTGTGGTTGGGGAAATGTCAAAAAGGCAAGCGCTCAGACTGTTAATAATCTGGCGGCTTGCCTGAAGGAATTTCTTTCCTTAGAAGGTTTTGAATTCAAGTCAAAAATCAATTTGTGACTGTGATATTAAGTGAGCCAACCCACGTGTCTTCACTGCAGAAGAATTAAAAAAAAAAAAAAAAATCCAGGTATGATTTTTCTCCTAAAACCCAAACAAGATGAGCTTTAAAAAATTTCATTTGGGGGGCACCTGGGTTGCTCTGTAGGTTAAGCAGCCGAGTCTTGATTTCGGCTCAGGTCATGATCTCACGGATCATGAGATCAAGCACAGAGTGGCTTGGGATTCTCTCTCCCTCTCTCTCTGCCCCACCCCCATGCACATGCGCGCTCTCTCGCCATCTCTCTCTCTCTCTCTCTCAAAATAAATAAATGTTTTAAAATTTTCATTAACATTTACCTTCTTCCACAGAGCTTATACCACACTCTGTGTGTGGTAGTTACCATGTATGAAACAGGACCCTTATTCATTGCCTATAAGGAAAGACACTAATAGTATCATGTGATGACATAATCTTCAGAGGTTTTGGGGTTTGTTTTAATTTTTTTTTTTTTTTTTTTTTTTTTTTTTGAGACAGTGAAAGCGCAAGCAGGGGAAAGGCAGCAAGAGAGAGGAACAGAGGATGTGAAGCGGGCTCTGCCCTGACAGCAGAGAGGCCAACGTGGGCCAGGACTCACAAACTATGAGATCACGACCTGAGCTGAAGTCAGACGCTTATCCGACTGAGCCACCGAGGTGCGGCGCCCCTAAAGTTTTATTTTTTAAAAGGGGGTTGCACCTGGGTGGCTCAGTCGGTTAAGCACCCGACTTTGGCTCAGGTCATGATCTCGTGGTTGACAAGTTTGAGCCCCACATCAGGCTCTATGCTGGCAGCTCAGAACCTGGAGCCTGCTTTGGATTCTGTGTCTCCCTCTCTCTCTGCCCCTCCCCTGCTCATTCTCTCTCAAAAATGAATAAACATTAAAAAAATTGGGGGGGCACCTGGGTGGCTCAGTTCATTGAGTGTCCGACTTTAGCTCAGGTCATAATCTCGTGGTTGACGAACTGGAGCCCCGCTTCAGGCTCTGTGCTGACAACTCAGAGCCTGGAGCCTGCTTCGGATTCTCTGTCTGTCTCTCTGTCCCTCCCCTGCTCATGCTCGGTCTTTCTCTGTCTCAAAGATAAAATAAACATTAAAAAACATTTTTTTTAATAAAATAAAAATACTGTCCAAAAAATACAGGCAAGAAAATACCGATAAAAAAATATAAATAAAAACTGATCTCTGTAGAAGCCAGGTAGATGGGGTGTCAAATGCTATTCTACTTCTGTATATATTTAAGTTTTTGTATAAAAGAAAATTAAAATGTTTTTTTGAAAATTAAAATGTTATAGCATGAGAATGTAGAGAAAGAAGTTATTTTCACCTTGGAGAAACTGGTCAGAAAAAGCTACACAGGAGCTGGGAACGACTATTATAGCAACAATTAAATGGTCTATGATGTAATTAATTATCAGATGCTTACTACATGCAAGCACTATGCTAAGCAGTCTGCATAGATCCTCTCTGATCCAACATTTTTCAAAGAAGCTCTCCTGAGACAGCTTTCAAACGTACAGATTCCTCCTGAGCATCATCTCAAACCTTCTAAAGCCGAATCACTCAGGGTAAAGGCTAACCTGTGACAAAGCCCCAAGGCAATCCTGCACTTTTAATGAGTCATGCAGGTGGTGTACAGATACAAGGAAGAAAACCACCCCCTCTCCTCCCCACAGTAACCCTCCAAGCAAGAGATTAACTACACTTTACAGACTGGCAAGCTCAAGGAGAGTGGTCGACCACCTAGGATGTGCTAGTGCCATTGGGCCAAAGGCCACAGCTCCACTAATGCCAGCCCTCCTTGCACAGCTTGGTGGGGGCATGTAGGAATTCAGAGTATCTCCAAGTGTTTATATTTATACTAAAGAGGGCAGACTGTGAAGAAAGAGTGTTGAGGTGGCCAAACATCTCACCTGTTCAGGATCCAACATGGTCAGTCCTTTCACTCCCGCCAGAATGAGATTCTTGGCAATTTCAGCCCCGAGTCCTTTCATGCCGACAAGAAGCACCCGCGAGGCCCGCAGCCTATAAGGCAGACAACTGTTAACTGGATGCCACAGAACAGTGGAAGCTTCACCGAGTCGTTAAGAACAAGCCAAAGCAACAGCGAAGTAACTTTGGTTTTCATTAAATGCACGGAAGCACCAAGGCCTCAAATCTAGGAAAGAGGCTCTAATCCATCCTACAAAGAATTCATTCAATAAACATTTACTGGGGCACCTGGGTGGCTCTGTCGGTTAAGCGTCCGACTTCGGCTCAGGTCATGATCTCACGGTCTGTGAGTTCGAGCCCCGCGTCGGGCTCTGTGCTGACGGCTTGGAGCCTGCTTCAGATTCTGTGTCTCCCTCTCTCTCTGCCCCTCCCCCGTTCATGCTCTGTCTCGCTCTGTCTCAAAAATAAATAAACATTTAAAAAAATAAAATTAAAAAAAAATAAAAATAAAAATAAATATTTACTAAGCACCTACTATGCCAGGCACTCTTCTCAGGTATAGAAATATATCAGTAAACAAAATAGACACAATCCCTGTCCTCCTTGAGCTTACATTTTATGATAGGGGTAGACAAATATATGATATACCAAAAAGTGATGAAAATCAGGGGCGCCTGGCTGGCTCAGTCGGTAGAGCATGTGACTCCATCTCAGGGTCGTGAATTCAAGCCCCACGTTGGGCGTAAAAAAGTGATGAAAATCAAGCAGGATATGGATCAAGAATGATGGAGGATGCTATTGCATGCAGACTGAAGGCCTTTCTGAAAAGGTGCTGAGCAAAAATCAAAATGAAATGGACAAATATACAGATATTTGGGAGAAGAGCATTCCAGGAAAGAAAACAACAAGTGCAAAAGCCCTGAAAGCAGACGGGTGCACAGCATGTTTCAGGGACAGGAAGGACAGAGCGGCTAAATAACAGTGAGGAAAGGGAAGAACAGTAGGAGACGGGTCACAGACGGAACCGGGGCCACGTCATGAAGGCTCTTACAGGTATTGTAAGGGCTGGATCTTACTCTGAGCACCATAGAAAGCCATGGGATGGGGGACCCTTGGGGGAAGGGTGTCCCAGTTGAGAGAGGGGACGATGGCCCGGACTGGTATGATAGCAGGAGAGGAGGTGAGAAAAGTTACTATCTAGGCTGTCACACACAAGCAAAACCGTAGCAGCATGAAAGAGGGTGTATTTGGAAAGTGTTCGGATCATCCTAGTCTGTAAAGTGACAAAAGATGAGGCTAAATGAAGGTAGTCAGAGGCTGGGCTGTCTCAAGAAGTCCAGAGTTAGGGGCGCCTGGGTGGCTCAGTTGGTAGAGCGTCCAACTTCGAGTCAGGTCACGAGCTCACAGTTCCCGAGTTCAAGTCCCATGTCGGACTTGCTGCTGTCAGCCTGTCAGCGCAGAGCCAGAGCCCACTTCAGATCCTCTGTCCCCTTCTTTCTGCCCCTCCCCCACCTGCGCTCTCCCAAAACTAAATAAATATTAAAAAAAAAAAAGAAAAAAGAAAAAGTCTGGACTTAAATCTGAGGTCAGTGGAAGGCAGTATAGCTCCACGAAATCTTAGCTGAAAGAAACCCCTTGACCCAGAAGTGCTTCACAATCAGAATGTTTCAGAATTGGTTTACATCACGTACTATGAAACAACCCCATCAGGGTCTCGGGCCGCACTCTGTAATCAAACCCATTAATATTTTTGCAGCAAATGTATGACTATTCACACTGAAAAGGGATAGTTAGAACTAAGAACGATCTCCCATAAATTCAAGTTTGGCTGGCTGAAGAGTTTGCTCTTAATTTATGAAATGAGCCCATTTTCAACTTGTACTAGTATTAGAGAGAACATGCAGAAAAGAAACTCTTTCAAAAGTAGTCCTAAAAATTAGGAGCACTTGCATGTAATTAGAGGCCTTTAATGAGGATGGTGGCTGATAAGAGGGTCCTGCACTGATTCTTGATACTAGAGATACTGAATTTCCTTCACTAATACAATCAAAGGGTAAAATGTGGGGAGGGAGAGAATAGGGACAGAATTTCCTTCAAAGGCATATGTCTGGGTCTCAGCTTCTCTGTTATCGCTTTTATTCCATGGGGACCTTCCACCATCAACCACAGGCTAGCGGACACGAGCCTTTCAAGTGACAATGTCACTTCGTTAGAATAGGAGGGAATTGGAAAGAGGGCCTACAAGATACAAGCAAGGTAAATAACATGCTAGCAAAGCGTACATTGCTTACCAAAGATTTATACCAGTGGGTGGAGGAAGAAAGGCCATGTGGCTTTCCAGAGGAGCTCCAATCCCTCCAGAATCAGCATATACTAACAGGCAATGTTTCCAAAAAGAACCTTTGATATCAGAAAGGCTGAACACTCTTGCATTTGGCTGTACCTTCCAGGGCTCTGGAGTCACTGTCGGTCTACAAGTCTTCCCTGACACTGCCCCTCCCGCACCCACCCCGGAATTCCAGAATGCCAAGTTCCCTTTCAGTCCAAGAATGGCCCAGATTGGTCCAGCTCTCTTCTGGGAAGCCGTATCTTCAAACAATACCAACAGCCTCCTAATCCCTAGACCCCCCTGAATTCTTCTCAGGCTCTGTTCTCTCTGGCGTTCCTTCCTCAAAGGGCACTGCTAATCACTAAATGCCCTCTAGGTCTGGAGACAGGTTTGAATTCTGGTTCTGCCACTTCCCAGCTGGGTGACATGGACAAGCTGCACAAGCTGTCTGAACTTCAGGTTTTTCATCTGTAAAATGGGGATACCAGATCTGACATCTTGTCAATGAATCCCCTTGACAACCTGGTAAAATGTGTGTGCAAAAGCATCTAGCGTAATACCAGGCACATAACAGATGCTCGATATGTTACTTCAACTTACTGAACTCCTCTATCCCACTCCTAATTACCAAAAGGGCTTAGTGGTAGGTGTGACTCTGATTTTCAAAAAAAAAAAAAAAACAAAAAAAATCTCACAAAAAAATTCTAAAGCTGCATTTAAATTCCTTCAGTACTGGCTCCCTTCCACCTGCCCAGCCTTCTCCCCTACCACCACCAGATTACCGCCACCCAGATCTGCCTTCCATTTATTACCCCCCCCACCTGTCGACTTTACATCCCAGCATTCCACACACCTGAAATGCTCTCTCTTCCTCTCTAGGCCAAGTCAAGCTTGTCCCCAGACTTCAAACCCCAATTCAAATGCCATTTCCTCAAAAAGTCCCCCTCTCTATGGCTGACTGAAGTACGCGCTCCCTCCTCTGAGCTCTTAGAGCACTGCAACATATAAATGTCTCTGACATAAATCACATTTAGCCACGTGGCCTCTCCAAGATCCCTACATCCTCTGTAGAGCTCTAGACTCTGACTGCTTGGGAGGTTTTTTTTTTTTTTTTTCAACTGCCATCAACACTGAAGATCACATTTGTATTTTTAATCCTTAACCATGCTAAAGACCCTGAGCCGACAGCTTACTTATGGCTCAATTACACGAAAAATACTTAAAATAGTACCTGGCACAGTCACCACTTAATGAATGGCAGCTATTAGTATTCATATCTGATGTATGAGTACTTCTAGGAATTAATCCTACAGAAATACTCTGGTGTGCACAAAGATCACATACAAAGCCATTCACAGCAGCATCCGTCCACTTCCTTTCACCTCCACAGACACCATCGCTTCTCACCTACGAAACTACAACAGCTTTACACCTGGTTTCCCTGCTTCCATTCTTGCCCCCTACAATCTGCTGTCCCTGCTCAGGAAGAGAGATCTTTTAAACCAGATTATGCTGCTCTCTCTCCTGCTCAAATCTTTCAGTGGTTCCCTATGCAAGTTCCTTAACCCAAAGCCCTGCCTACCGCTCCCATCTCGGATCGTCCTATTCTCCCCACTGCTAATTTGCCCACAGCCAGGCTCCAGCCTTTGGACTTTGGCATTAGTTGTTCTCTGCTTCTTCCCCCATTTTTTGCACGAGCAATTCTTTAGGTCAACTCAACTGTCACCACCTTAGAAGCCCACAATGGCCACTTAATCCAAAATTATGTCCACGCCCTCTTCTATCTGGAATTTGTTCATCTGTTCACTGTCCACTTCTCCATTTGAATGTAAGCTCCAGAAACCACCCTATCCCTAACACCTATGACTATGCTTGGCACTTAGTTTACTGTTACTCAAACAGCTGCTGAATTAATAGAATACATTAAAAGAAAGCCGGCTGTCCATCCGCAGAATTACATAAATCTACTACATAATAAAATAGTAACAGTTAACATTTACTGAAACCTCACTATGTGCTGGGGCCCTTGTCTGACTCAATCAGTAGAGCATACGACACTTGATCTTGGGGTTAAGTTGGAGCCCCGTGTTGGGTGTAGAGATTACTTAAAAATAAAGTCTTAGGGGAGCCTGGGTGGCTCAGCTGGTTAAGCATCTGACACTTTGATTTCAGCTCAGATCAAGACCTCAACGTTCTTGGAATTGAGCCCTGCATCGGGCTCTGTGCTGACAGTGAGGAGCCTGTTTGGGATTCTTTCTCTTTCTCTATCAAATTAAATAAATAAATAAATAAATAAATAAATAAATAAATAAATAAATAAATAAAATCTTTAAAAAAAAAAAACCTCACTACATGCTAAGCACTCTTCACACGTATTATGTTTTAATCCTCAGGGCAATCTTATGAGCTGGTAACTTCTTATCTCTATTTTGCAGCTGAGAAAACAGGCACAAAGAGGTCAACTAGCTTACCCCAGATTACATAGCTGGGAATTGGCTAATAATCAGCTACTTGGTAAGGGCAACAGTAAGAGAGAGCAATTAAGATCCGGGGCTCTGAGGCCACACTGCCCTGATATGTATATACTATGGAAAACTAGGTAGCCATCAAAAAAAATAAATAGGTAACACTTATTAAATACTTACTGTATGCCCAGCACCATTCTAAGCAATTTATGTATTCAACTCTGCAAGAAAAGGCACTATTACTCTCATTTTGCAGAGAAGAAAACTGTAGTTTGTAGTAGGCAAAATAATGCACCCCCAACGAGCCAAATGCAGGTAACTTCTAGATGCTAGAAAAGTCAGACAGATTCTCCTCTAGAGCCTCCACATGGAACATGGCCCTGTCAACACCTTGATTTTAGCCCAGTGGAACTGATTTCAGACTTCTGATCTCTAGAATCGTAAGAGAATAAATTTGTGTTGTTTTAAGCCACTAAATGTGTGGTAATTGTTATAGCAGCAACAGGAAACTAATACACTGAAAAGAGAATTACAGAACTTACCAAATATTGGGGTGCCTCGGTGCTGGGTGGCCCAGTCAGCAAAATGTCTGACTCTTGATTTTGGCTCAGGTCATGATCTCACGGTTTGTGGGTTCAAGCCCCACATCCGGGCTCTGTGCTGACAGCACAAAGCCTGCTTGGGATTCTCTCTCTCTGCCATTCCCCCACTCACTCTATCTCTCTCTCTCAAAATAAATAAGAACTTAATAAATAAATAAAATGCATCAAAACAACAAACAAACAAACTTGCCAAAAATCACACAACTGCCAAATGGCAAAGCAGGTATCAACTTAAGCAATATTGCTCCAAAGTCTGTGGTCTTCAAGTTATATTGCCTCTCGGGGCACCTGGGTGGTTCAGTTAAGCGTCCGACTTCGGCTCAGGTCATGATCTCACGGTCCGTGAGTTCGAGCCCTGCGTCGGGCTCTGTGCTGACAGCTCAGAGCCTGGAACCTGCTTCAGATTCTGTGTCTCCCTCTCTCTGTCCCTCCCCCACTCATGCTGTCTCTCTCTCAGAAATAAACATTAAAAAAATATTTTAAGTCATATTGCCTCTCAATACCACAAATAATGTAAAATTGCATTGATATATTATGCATATAGTCCACTGATAACAACAATGGTAGTAGTTACCCTCTACAGAGGGCTCACTAGGTTCGAGGCACAGAATTATACATAGCACCTCACTGAAACCTTAATTGTGGTTCTTTGCCATTTTTCTTTTGGAAAAAAAGCATACACATCCTAAGTATTGCATAAGATGTCTCTCTAGAAGTCCAAGGGGCTCCACAGACCCCAGAGTACACTATCACGTTTCCACAGGAAAGGATTCATGTCTGCCTAGAGTATAAAGAAAACAGAGGCTTAGAAAAGGTGCCCAAGCTCTCCCAGGTAGTAAGTGGCCAGAACTGGGATGAGAATACAGTTCTGACCACAATCTATGAGTTTTCCTCTTTCAATGTCTCTTCCACGTTGCCTTGCACACAAGTAGGTTCTAAATAAACATTTGCCAACTTTGCTCTCTCCTCTTTGACTTCTGCCACAGGAATACCTCTTAAATTTCTGGGAAGGAATGAACAGAGCCTTTATATCACAATCTCTGAATTCACAATACACACTACAAGTTAAGTCAAGCCAAGTGAATTCCACTCATGGTTAAAAATTCCCAAGACTACCAAATTCACATTTATTTTATTGAGTCTAATTGTGTGACGACAGTGAGTCATGAAAAAATCTGGTATAAGACTATTTTAAGTAGGGTAAGCACAAAGACCTCAGGCCAGAGAGAGGTTTAGCATATTTGAGGAACAGAAAGATTCAAGAGCTCAAATGAAGTGAGCCAGAGAGATATAGGCAGGATCAGACAGGGCACGGCATGGAAGGTAATGAATTTTAAAAGCTTTGGATTTTATTCTGAATATAAGAGGAAATCACTGGAAGGCTTTATGCAGAGAACTGTGTGATCTGATTTTTTTTTTTTTTTAATCAATCTGGCTGCTGTGGGGAGACTGGATTATAAAGAATCACCAGTGAAACACAGGAGAGCAGTTGAGAAGACTACTGAGGTGACCAATCAGAGATAATGAGGGTAGCTTGGAATAAGAAATAAAGAAAGGTGGCTGAGATCGTTTGAAGCAGAGTACACAGGACTTGACAAGGGACTGGACATGGGCCCAAGGGACAGAGATGAATAAAGAACTCTTAAGTTTCTGGTCTGTGCAACCAGATAAATGGTAAAGCCAACAGCATTTGGCAGTTTGGACCACCTTCTCCTTCAGAGATAATCTCACCTTCACTTAACAGCAAAGTACTTTTCATTCAAATCTACCATCTTGTTCCATCCAACTGCCCATTCATTACATTTACTTCAATGTCTTGTCAAAATCCAAAACAGAACTTAAGGCTGCTCCCCACCACGATCTGCTCAGGCAAATCTACTCCCCTCACAATCTTCCTCATCCTTCTGGAGTCTCCACTCACCCCACTGACTTTTACTTTACATTGGCCTTATTTATCTCAACCTATTTCCTATGTAGCTTCCCTTCTCCTGTGGCTAGTGATTTATACTTGTCAAATAACTGTAACTATAATTTACTCAATGCTTTCTGTGCATAAGCACTATTTATGCATTATCTATTATTTTTATTTTTTAAGTTTTTATTTATCCATCTAAGTAATCTCTACACCTAACGTGAGGCTCAAACCCACAACCCTGAGATCAAGAGTCACACACCCTTCTGACTGAGCCAGCCAGGCATCCCTTGCATTATCTCCTTTAATTCTCAACTATCTTATAATGTAAATTCTATTATCTCCACTTGACAAATGAGCAAACTGAAGCAGAGAAGTTAACAAATGTATCCAAGGTTGGGGCGCCTGGGTGGCTCAGTCGGTTGGGCGGCCGACTTCGGCTCAGGTCATGATCTCGCGGTCCACGAGTTCGAGCCCCGCGTCGGGCTCTGTGCTGACAGCTCAGAGCCTGGAGCCTGTTTCAGATTCTGTGTCTCCCTCTCTCTGACCCTCCCCCGTTCATGCTCTGTCTCTCTCTGTCTCAAAAAAATAAATAAACGTTAAAAAAGAAATGTATCCATGGTTAAATAACTAAGAATTTTTGCAGCTGAGATTCAAACTGAACTATTAATCACTATCGACACTACAATAAATTGGTCCTTAAGTGAAACAATCAGGATTGGCCCCTAAGACACAGTACGTACTCAGTCACTATTATGGCAAATGTGTGCCTACGGAACCAACTGAGGTTCTTTTGAAGAGGGGCAGTGTTGGATAATGAGGCTTTGAAAACAGGAAAGTTGGGGCGCCTGGGTGGCGCAGTCGGTTAAGCGTCCGACTTCAGCCAGGTCACGATCTCGCGGTCTGTGAGTTCGAGCCCCGCGTCGGGCTCTGGGCTGATGGCTCGGAGCCTGGAGCCTGTTTCCGATTCTGTGTCTCCCTCTCTCTCTGCCCCTCCCCCGTTCATGCTCTGTCTCTCTCTGTCCCAAAAATAAATAAACGTTGAAAAAAAAAATTAAAAAAAAAAAAAAAAAAAGAAAACAGGAAAGTTTTTGTAGTACCTTTTTTGTAAAGTCAAAATTTCAGAGTTGAGTCCTTAAAAATTTAGTCACACTCACTCCTTTTTGCAGATGTGGAACTTAAGGCCAACAAACTTTGTGACTAACCCAAGGTCAAGAGAGCTGGTTAGCAGGACTGGATTGAACCCAGGTTTCTTGAATTCCTAGATCTTTGCAACGTACAATCATTTCATCATTCGACAAATACATGTGAATGTCTACAAATTTGCAAGCACTACAAATTGAATAAGACCAGTCAAATGCCTATTTTAATTGTCAAGCATTTATAAAACGCTTGCCCTCATAGAGCTTATCATCTACTTTGCTCTTTCGGGTCACCCTCCGTCCTTCCTCACTCTTAGATACAGGATCAACTACTATTGAGTGGAAGAAAAATCAGACATGCCTTGGTTGTGAAAAGCAGTGCAAAAACTGCTGAAGCATGCATTCTGAAAACACACACAGCTGCCAGCCTCAACATCTTCCTTTATGATTATTTGACTGAAAGAATGAGCCCCGATTGTGGAAAATGAGCTGAGGGAGGGGAAACGGAGTCACTTAGATTCAACTCCTGTTTACTTGGTGCATAACCTTGGGAGCCAGCTCTCATTCCTTGAGCCCCATCCATAAAGTGGGCTATGTCCCACAGCAAAAAATGGAAAGTCGCACCTGTAGGGCCAGGCAAATCAGATCAATGAGGGAAGTTGAACTGATGGAGACAAGGCTAGAGAACCACGTGCCATGTCAGAGGTGGCCTCTGCTTGGCTCCAACCAATGTGGAATATCTGATCTTTCTATTCTTCAGGAGATGACAGAATTCAGAAATTACCAGATTGCAGAAGAGGGGTGCTTGGGTGGCTCAGTCAGTTAAGCATCCGACTCTTCATTTCGGCTCAGGTCAAGATCTCATGGTTCGTGGGTCTGAGCCCCACATTGGGTTCTGCACTGACAGTGCAGAATCTGCTTGGGATTCTCTCTCTCTACCCCTCTCCCACTTGTGCACTCTCTCAAAATAAATAAGCTTTAAAAAATTATAGAAATTTCCAGATTGGGGAATGGGGCAGGGGGAGGGACAGAGAGAAACACATTTCTTCTCCACCTTTTCATTATAAAAATTTGAAACACAGAAAAGTAAAAAGAATAGTTAGCATTTTGCCTTTTACCCATACACTTTCACCACAGCATGTCACAACTTTAGCATGCACCTCCAAAAATGGAACACTCTCCTTCATAACCATGTTATTATTACCACATCTAGAAAATAATTCTCAAATATCTAATGGGGGGGGGCACCTAGGTGGCTCAGTCTGTTAAGCGTCTGACTCGATGTGGGCTCAGGTCATGATCTCATGGTTTGTGAGTTCGAGCCTGACTTTGGGCTCTGCGCTGACACTGCGGCGCAGCCTGCTTGGGATTTCGTCTTTCCCTCTCTCTGCCCCTCCTCCATGAGTTCTCTGTCTCTCTCTCTGTCTCTCAAAATAAATAAACCTTAAAAACATAGAGGAGCATCTGGGTGGCTCAGTCAGTTAAGCGTCCAACTCTTTATTTCGGCTCAGGTCATGAGCTCAAGGTTCGTGAGATCGAGCCCTGTGTGGGGCCTGCTTGGGATTACCTCTCACTCTGTTCTTCCCCTGCGTACGCACGTGCGCTCTCTCTCCCAAAATAAGTAAACTTTAAAAAAAAATTTAAAAATATGCATATATCACCTAATAGGACTGAATATTCAAATCTCCACTACTATCTAAAAGATGTTTTTATAGGAGTTTTCTTTTCGAACCAAGATCCAGTCAAGGTTCACATTTTGCCTCTGGCTTCACCTCTTTATGGTTTTTAAGCCTAAAACACTCCCTTCCTTTGTTTTTTCCATGACACTGACTTCTGGAACAGAACCAGTACAGTTGTCTTATAAAATGCCCCACATCCTGGACATCTTATCATTACCTCAATGTTCTTTAATCTGTTCCTCTGTTCTCTGAAAGCATGATTAGGCTAAAAGATATTCAGCAGGAAAACTTCACAGATGACACACTGAAGTTCTTATTTCACCACATTAGAGGGTGCATTGTTAATAATCACTTCCAAAGGCAATAAATTTGTTTTTAATTTTTGTTTGACTATTTCCTTGGCCTTAGGGATTCTAAGTCATTAAGTATTTTCAAATGAAGTCAATTTCTTGCTTTTTTAAAGGTTTTATTTTTAAGTAATCTCTACGCCAACTGTGGGGCTTGAACTCACAATCCCAACATCAAGAACCATATGCTCCACTGACTGAGCCAGCCAAGCACCCCAATTTTTGTCTCAAATTCAGCCAATTCTCTGGATTTTCAAATGTTGGCAACTCATTTCAAAAAATTTTAAACACTGTATGAAAGATACAGCCCAATTTTTAACTGCTAGACCCTATGAATTCCCTGGAGGGCCCTTTTGGTTATTACTCTCCTTTTCAGTTTTCTGATAAACTTGGTCCAAACATCATGCAGAATCAGCAACAAAACGGTTGCCAGAATGTAGTCAGCCATTTCCTAGGCCACCTTCCATTTCACATTTCCAGGTCTTCAGAATTCTATTCCACCTGGAATTTCCTTAGAGGCAAGTCAATTTGCTTTGTGCAGCCTCTTTCTTGTCTGTACAGGGGGCAATCACTGCTCTTCCTACTGCAGAGAGCTGCTATGAGACTCAGTTGAAAAATGTACATGGGGGGGGCACTTGGGGGGCTCAATCAGTTAAGCATCCGACTTCTGCTCAGGTCACGATCCCGAAGCTTGTGAGTTGAAGCCCCGCGTTGGGCTCTGTGCTGACAAGCTCAGGGCCTGAAGCCTGCTTCGGATTCTGTGTCTTCCTCTCTCTGCCCCTCCCCCCCACTTCAAAAATAAATAAACGTTAAAAAAATTTTTTAATCAAAAACTAAAATAAGTAAAATAAAATGCAAATCTGCTCCTGTGACTCCTATGCTCAAAACTTTCCCATGGGTTTCTCGGAATAAAAAAGCTACACCTCGGGGCACCTGGGTGGCTCAGTCGGTTGAGCCACCAACTTCGGCTCAGGTCATGACCTCACAGTTTGTGAGTTCGAGCCCCGCGTCAGGCTCTGTGCTGACAGCTCAGAGCCGGGAGCCTGCTTCGGATTCTGTGTCTTCCTCTCTCTCTGCCTCTCCCCCACTCATGCTCGCTCGCGCGCTCTCTGTGTCTCAGAAATAAACATTTAAAACAAAAAAATTTTTTTAAAGCTACACCTTATTTGCTTCCAACCACCTTGCTTCTTTGCTTCTCTCTCTCATTTGCCAAGCACGCTCTGGCCTCCAGAATTTTACACTGTTTTCTCTCTCCTAGCGAGCTTCTTCCATATGGTTCTTTTCCTTCATACGAAGGCCTCTCCAGAGGCCTTCCCTGGCCTCCCTATCAAAATAGCTCTCCCACCTCAGCATCCTTTAAAGATCCTCTTACCCTGCTTTATTTCTCTCTCAGCACTTGCACTGCCTAATATGTTATTTACGTTAATTGCTTCCCCCACCAGAAACGCACGCTCCATGTGGGCAAAGGATGCAGCTCGCTAATATTCGCTAAGCGCCAAGAAAAAGCCATCGTGGCAGGTACTTAATATTTGATAAAACCAATCAACCCTTTCGAAGACCTCATTCCCCCCGATAACTACCCCATACCCAAGGTATGCCCAACCTTAGCGCCCAGTCCTCTCGAGACACACCCTCATACCTAGGCATGAGCAACCTCTTCGTGCACCTCCAACCCCTGGCCTCCCCGAGCTCCTCAAGATTCCCACTTGAAATATGTTGCTCCAAAACTCCTCAAATACCCTCCTCCTTTCACAGCGGCCCACCCTTTCGAAGCCACAAGAACGTAAATTCGCGCGCGTTCGGTTCGCCAGTTCCCCCCAGCGTCCAAGAGATTCCCACAATCCACGAATGAATGAACGACGCCCCCCTTTCATCCTCCCCCTGAACGGCCGGCCCCTCCTCCTCCCTAAGCACCCCCCCCCCCCCCGCATCATTCCCTTTGGGCGCCTGAGTCCCTGAGTTTGAATCCTCAACCAGGACTCCCCCGCCGCCCCTTCCAGAGGCCCTCCCTCGGAGCGACCCTCCCACCACCCTGGGAGGTCCCCGCTTCCCTCAGCTTCCAGAAACACCGCTAACCGACCCCTCCAGTCCTCTCAGGAAGGCTACCAACCCCGGGCACGTAATTCCCGCCTCCGCGCTTCAAATCCGACCCTCCGGCTCCCCGAGGGCGGCGAACGCCTCAGGCCAGACGCCCCCAACAGCCCCTCAGCCCCGCGAGCCGCGCCGGCCCTGACCGTTTCTGGGCCTCCAATCCCCACAGACGGATCTGCCGGTCATACTGCGCCGCCTCCTCCTCGCTGATGCCGCCGCCGGCCTCTTCCTTCTCCACCATGGCGCCGGCTCCAGCCGCCTGCACTCGGGTCCTGCCCACGGCAACCGCCCGCCGGCCCCACGCGCCGCCAACCGCCGCCGGCCGCGCGCCCGGGCCGCGTCTGCGCCTGCGCCAGGGAACGCGCCTGCGCAGAACCTCCTCCACGGCCCGGCCCTCCCCTAGCGCCTGGGACCACGCGAAGCTCGCCCGCCTGAAAGGCGGGCCGGCAGGACTGTCGGCCACGTGACCGGGACTCCAGCCAATCCTGGCCCAAGGATGGCGCGATTCCCCGCCTCCCTTTCTTCCCCCCCCACCCCACCCCGACGGTAAATATCCAAGTGCTCACCTAATGGGGCTTTTTAGTTTTTATTTATTTATTTTTTACTTATGGGGCTTTTTAAATCAGCAGATATTTATCTAGCACCTGCTGAAATCCCGGTAGTGGAGGCGTTGGGCAATAGAGCAGCGAATAAAATAGAGCCCTGCTCTCAGGCGGCTAACGTTCTTTCGAGGAGAGCCCAAAGACAAATAGAAATCAGACCGTGAGAAATGCTGTGGACAAAAATAAGCCCGGATGGGACCACAGGGTTCCAGGAGTGGCCAGAGAGAAGCTTCTCGCAGAAAGGGGATATTGAACCGAGATCTGGAGGGACTGAAGGAAACAAACGGCGATGGAGCATTTCTGGTCAGGGCAGACAGCAGGTGCAAAGGCCCTGAACCTGGAATGTGCTAGCATAGCTGAGGAACATTGGAGAGGGCAAGGTGGCTGGAGCAGAGTGAGAGGATGGGCAGTGGTAAGAGGTGAAATCATAGATGAAGCAAGTGGGGCATCCTGAGGGACCTTGTAGGCCTGGTGCTAACTAAAGTGTATTTTAAGCAAGGTGCCTTTTTATTATTCATTCAACAAATACTTATTGAGCATCTGTTATGTGTTAGCCATTGATCTCAGTGCTGGGATAGAGCACTGAAAAAAAAAATAGCTGTCTTCTCATGGAGTTTAAATGGGTTTTCAGTGAATTCTTTCTCTTCTTTTTCGGGTTTGTTTGAAAGAGAGAGAGAGAGAAAGACGGTGGGGGTGGCGCCTGGGTGGCTCAGTCAGTTAAGCATCTGACTTCGGCTCAGGTCGTGATTCTCACTGTTTGTGAGTTCAAGCCCCGGGCTGGGCTCCACGCTAACTGTGCAGAGCTTGCTTGGGATTCTCTCTCTCTCTCTCTCTCTCTCTCTCTCTCCGCCCCCCCATCTCTCTCTCTCTGCCCCTCCCCCACTTGCACACACACACTCTCTCTCTCTCTCTCTCTCTCAAAATAATAAACTTTAAAAAAGAGAGTGCACAAACCGGCAAGTGGGGGAGGGACAGAGAGAGGAGAGAGAGAGAGAATCCCAAGCAGGCTCTGTGCTATCAGCGGGGAGCCCAATGCAGGGCTCAGTCTCAAGAACCATGAGATTCATGACCTGAGCCGAAATCGAGAGCTGGACGTTGAACCCACTGAGTCATCTGGGCTCACCTATGGGAATTATCTTTCTAATTTTTTTTAAAATTTTTTTAACGTTTATTTACTTTTGAGACAGAGAGAGACAGAGCATGAACGGGGGAGGGTCAGAGAGAGAGGGAGACACAGAATGTGAAACAGGCTCCAGGCTCTGAGCGGTCAGCACTGAGCCCGACGCGGGGCTGGAACTCACGGACTGCGAGATCGTGACCTGAGCCGAAGTCGGACGTTCAACCGACTGAGCCACCCAGGCGCCCCTATCTTTCTAATTTTTATGAGATTAGTTAGGTTCTTTAATAGAACTATTTCATACGTAATGAGTCTGAGGGCCAGCAAAGTTATCAGTAGCCCGAACGAAGTCTTGTATCTTAGAAGGAGTGAAGAATAGGGTTCAAACCCGGGCTATGTGGCCCACATGCTTCATCAGGAGATGATACTGCTGTTGGCATATTCAGCTTCTACTCTGTGCTCTGATCTTGCCCCTGAGGCACGTACATACTCTGCGAACCTCAAAGATCGATATTTCATCCCCTTTTACAGATTGCAACTCTGGGACTCGGGGAGGGGTAGGAATTCATCCAAGATCACAACATCACTCCAAAAAAATTTGGCCGATGCTTACCCTCGGTTATTGATGTGAAACAAATCACGGAAAAGATAAGGGACTTAACGATACATATTTATTATCTCTTGTAGTTTTGTGAAGCTGGACTTCAGGAGCAGCTGGGCCGGGCTGTTCTGGCACAAGGTCTTTTGTGAGAACGCAGTCAGAGGTCAGCTGACGCTACAGTCATCTGACGGCTTCTGATGGGAGTTCCTCTTCCGTCCATGATGGGAGGAGGAGATGACCCACTCCCGTGGCCGGAAGTCCTGGGGATACAATAATGATAAAAATAAACATACGCCAGGGGCGCCTGGGGGGCTCAGTTGGTTGGGCGGCCAACTCTTGATTTCAGCTCGGGTCATGATCTCGCAGTTTGGGAGTTTGAGCCCCGCGTTGGGCTCTGCGCTGACAGTGTGGAACCTGCTTGGGGTTCCATCTCTCCCTCTCTCTCAAAATAAGTAAATAAACTTTTTTAAAAAATGGACATACCCCTGCTTTATGTAGGAACAGTCACAAGACAGTGGGGGAGAGAGAAAACAGTCCCATATATATAAATAGAAACTTCATGAAGTGCTGTGAAGGAAAAGAAGAGAGAGCTATAAAAGTGTTTTTGACTTAGTGTTGGAGTCAGAAAAGTATGTCCTGAGGGGCGCTTGGGTCACTCAGTCAGTTGAGCTTCCGACTTTGGCTCTGGTCATGATTTCACAGGTCATGAGTTCGAGCCCCGTGTCAGGCTGTGTGCTGACAGCTCAAGCCCGCTTTGGATGCTGTGTCTCCCTTTCTCTGCCCCTCCCCACTCACACTTTGTGTGTGTGTGTGTGTGTCTTTCTCTCTTAAAAATAAATAAACGTTTTGAGAGACAGAGAGTGAGTGGGGGAGGAGCAGAGAGACAGAGGGAGACACAGAATCCTAAGCAGGCTCCAGGCTCCGTGCCGTTAGCACAGAGCCAGATGTGGGGCTTGAACCAGTAAACCTGAGCCCTAGTCGGATGCTTAACCCACCGAGCCACCCAGGTGCTGCCCCCTCTTTATTTATTTATTTATTTTTTATTATTTTTTAAGTTTAAATTTTTTTTAACGTTTATTTATTTTTGAGAGAGAGCACATGAGCAAGGGACGGGCAGAGAGAGAGGGGGGACACAGAATCTGAAGCAGGCTCCAGGCCCTGAGCTGTCAGCACAGAGCCGGATGGGGGGCTCGAACTCACCAACCAGGAGATCGTGACCTGAGCCGAAGTCGGACACCGACTGAGCCACCCAGGCGTCCCCACTGAATTCTGTGTTACGTGAATATCTCAGTAAAGCTTTAAGTAAAGAAAGACAAGAAATGGAAGCTTCCACTTTCCCTCCCTTGGGACACTTGATTTTAAGCTCAGCCTCCTTGCTAGGAAAAGCCAAAACAGCCCAGAGAGAAGCCTTCATGGAGAAGAGCCAAAGTTCCTGACCCTCAGGCAGGCGACAGCACCAGGCGCCGGCCAGCACCAACTCGCTGGCCATGTGAGTGAGCCATCTTGGAAGTATATCCTCTGCCGGCTGGCCAAGCCACCCCGGAGGGAGCAGATACGAGCCATTCCTTCCAAGCCCTGCCCAAAGTTCTGATCCGTAAGCAAAATCAAGGATCGCTGTCGAATTGTACCACAAAGTTTTGTGATCACTCGTTACACAGCATTAGATTACCTGGACACTGCCCTCCACCAACTCTCTTCACACTTTCTTTTTTCTCCATAATGTTTCCTTCTCTCTCCCTCCCCCTGGCGTGCACCCTCTCACGGGGTCAAACAGGCGCTCTCTCTATCTTCCTCTTTCCTTCACCCCATTCTCTCTAACTCTCTTTCCCTTTCCCTGCCAACACTCTCCGTCTTTCTGATTTTAGTCTCTCTGACGAGCTCATTCTTTCTGTATTCCCTGAAGACGTTCTCTGGGCCCAGCCCTGTGCGAGGGGACACATAAACCCTGGGGGGGATATGTTGTCCTGTGGCATCACAGAAGATCTCTCAGAGGAAGTAATGACCGAGTGGCGATGCGGAGAATGATGACAAGTTAGGTGACCGAGCCATGGTGACTGAGGGGGATAAAGGCGTCAATTAAGAAATCGGATGGTGGGGGCACCCAGCTGGCTCAGTCAGTAGAACATGTGACTCTTTATCTCTGGGTTGTGAGTTTGAGTCCCACGCTGGATGTAGAGATAACTTAAAAATAAAATATTTTTATTTTATTTTTTTTAATGTTTATTTATTTTTGAGAGAAAGAGACAGAGCATGAGCAGGGGAGGGGCAGAGAGAGGGAGACACAGAATCCGAAGCAGGCTCCAGGCTCTGAGCTGTCGGCACAGAGCCCAACACGGGGCTCGAATTCACCAGTCTTCCAGCTGTGGGATCATGGCCTGAGCCGAAGTCAGCTGCTTAACCGACTGAGCCACACAGGCACCCCAAAAATAAAATCTTAAGCAAGAAAAAGAAGCCAAATCATGAGTTGCCTTTTTTTTTTTTAATGTTTATTTATTTTTGAGGAAGAAAGACACAGCGTGAACTGGAGAGGGAGACACAGAATCCGAAGCAGGCTCCAGGCTCCCAGCTGTCAGCACAGAGCCCGATGCGGGGCTTGAACTCACAAATGGTGAGATCATGACCTGAACCGAAGTGGGTTGCTCAACCAAGTGAGCCACCCAGGTGACCCTTGTCCTTTTTTTTAAGCCCTGAAAATCTATTTGTTAATTACAATATGTGACCGTGGTACTTTGAGGCAAATAGAGAATATAAAACATCAGTATCCTGAACGCTAAAGAAACAAGTCCAGAGTGAACATCACTTTGCTTAGAATGATTTGAGGCTGGAATGTCTGGGTGGTTCAGTCGGTTAAGCATCTGACTCCGGCTCAGGTTATGATCTTATGGTTTGTGGGTTCAAGCGCCTCATTAGGTTCTGTGCTGACAACTCAGAGCCTAGAGCCTGCTTCGGATTCTGTGTCTCCCTCTCTCTCTGCCCCTCTCCTTCTCACCCTCTGTCTCTCTCTGTCTCTCAAAAATAGATGTTAAAAAAAAAAAAGAAAAGAAATGAGAGAGTTTGGGAAGTACACGTCTCTTCAAATCTGTATTGTTTCTTCCAAATATCGCTTGGCCCCCTAGGAAAGTCCGTTTTCTAAACATGACCTTACCCCTTATCCTAATCCAGAGGATGAGACAAGGATCTAGATGGCTTGAAGTTCAGAAACAGAATGAGAATAGTGGACACTATTTGGTAACTTTTATTTTATCACAATCTTAAAAAAAGTTTAATGTTTATTTATTTTTGAGAGAGACAGAGTAGGGAAGGGACAGAGAAAGAGGGAGACACAGAATCCGAAGCAGGCTCCAAGCTCTGAACTGAAGGCACAGGGCCTGATGCAGGGCTTGAACTCACAAACCGTGAGATCATGACCTGAGCCGAGCCGAAGTCGGACGCCTAATCGACTGAGCCACCCAGGTGCCCCACAAATTTTTTTAAGTACACCCAACGTGGGGCTCAAACTCACAACCCCGAGGTCAAGAGTCACATGCTCTACAGACTGAGCTGGCCAGGCAGCCTACAAATTTTTATTTTGGAGATTTTCAAGCTTACAGAAAAAATAGTCCAATGAATATTCATATATCCTTTGAATAGATTCATTAATTTGAAATTTTGGCACATTCTCTCTCTGTCATACACACACGCTTACCCATATACTTTTTAGCTAAACCACTTTACAGTTCGTCCTTCCAGGTCTTTAAGTCAATGCAGGGAAAAATTTTGAGAACCAGTCGGCCAGATTCTCTCACACACTTCCTGCATATGAAATGCCAAATATGCACAAATCCCTTCAACCGAAAGATTAATTCCAGAGGCCTGAGCCACTTGAACATGTCTATATTTAACTCCAAATATTCGCTGGGTTAAACGACGCCAATGAAGGAAACGATTATCGCAACAAGGGCATGCAGTACGTTCTCTTGATTAGCGCTGAGGCCGATTGCATTTTGCACAGATGGCTACAGCCTTGTCGATCTTCTTTTTTCCCAACGTTTTTATTTATTTTTTTGGGGACAGAGAGAGACAGAGCATGAACGGGGGAGGGGCAGAGAGAGAGGGAGACACAGAATCGGAAACAGGCTCCAGGCTCTGAGCCATCAGCCCAGAGCCTGACGCGGGGCTCGAACTCACGGACCGCGAGATCGTGACCTGGCTGAAGCCGGACGCTTAACCGACTGCGCCACCCAGGCGCCCCTCGATCTTCTATTCCCCATGCTTGATCTTCAGCAACCCCTCGACGCATCTCCCACCGAGAGGGTGCGGTGTGAACGCATCTTCATTTAGTTCATTATATCTTCAGTGACCCTATTTCCGAATAAGGTCACATTCTGAGGTTTCCGGAAGAACACGAATTGTGGGGTAGGCAAAAACTACTTAACCCAGTACAGGTATCAGTGCATATTCTTAAACATATAACAACATACGAAGAAATAACTGTACACGTGTGGAGCTAGCTAATTAGCTAGCTAGATAAAATAAATCTGGCGTTTGATTGAAAATAATTTGGCAGAGTTGGGGATGGTCAGTGGGTGGAAATAGGGCTTGGCTATGAGTTTATAATTCTTCTTTTTTTAACGTTTATTTTGAGAGAGAGAGAGAGTGCACGAGTGGGGTAGGGGCAGAGAGAGAAGGGAGATAGAAGCCCAAGCAGGCTCTGCATTGACCGTGCAGTGCCCAGTGTGGGCCTGGAACTCACTAACCGTGAGATCATGACCTGAGCCCAAACCAAGAGTCACACGCGTGATCGACTGAGCCACCCAAGCGCCCCTGTATTTTTTTTTAAGATTTTATTTTTATTTATTTATTTTTAATGTTTATTTATTTTTGAGAGAGAGAGCACAAGCAGGGGAGGTTCTGAGAGAGAGCGAGACAGAGAATCCAAAGCAGGGCTCCGCACTGACAACAGAGAGTCCGATCTGGGGTTCCGACCCACGAACTGTGAGATCGTGCCTCGAGCCGAAGTCAGACGCTTAACTGACTGAGCCACCCAGGCACTCCAAGATTTATTTTTATTTTTATTTTTTATAATATACATCCAAATTAGTTAACACATGGTGCAACAATGATTTCAGGAATAGATTCCGTAAGCCCCTTCACCATTTAGCCCATGCCCTCCTCCCCCAATCCCTCCAGCAACGCTCTGTTTGTTCTCTGTATTTAAGAGTCTCTTGGGGCGCCTGGGTGGTGCAGTCGGTTAAGCGTCCGACTTCAGCCAGGTCACGATCTCACGGCTTGTGAGTTCGAGCCCCGCGTCAGGCTCTGGGCTGATGGCTCAGAGCCTGGAGCCTGTTTCCGATTCTGTGTCTCCCTCTCTCTCTGACCCTCCCCCGTTCATGCTCTGTCTCTCTCTGTCCCAAAAATAAATAAAGGTTGAAAAAAAAAATTAAAAAAAAAAGAGTCTCTTATGTTCTGCCTCCCTCCCTGTTTTTATATTATTTTTGCTTCCCTTCCCCTATGTTCATCTGTTTCGCATCTTAAAGTCCTCATAGGAGTGAAATCATGTACTTGTCTTTCTCTTGTCTATTCGCTTAGCATAGCACCCTCCAGTTCCATCCACGTAGTTGCAAATGGCAAGATTTCATTCTTTTTGATTGCCGAGTAATACTCCATTGTATCTATATACCACATCTTCTTTATCCGTTCATCCATCGGTGGACACTTGGGCTCTTTCCATACTTTGGCAATTGTCGATAGTGCTACTATGAACATGGGGGTGCCTGTGCCCCTTTGAAACAGCATACCTAGCAGTGCAATTGCTGGGTCGTAGGGTAGTTCTAATTTTAGTTTTTTGAGGAGCCTCCATACTGTTTTCCAGAGTGGCTGCACCAGTTTGTATTCCCAGCCAAGATTTTATTTTTTTATTTTTATTTTATTTTTTTATTTTTGAGACAGAGAGAGACAGAGCATGAACGGGGGAGGGCCAGAGAGAGGGAGACACAGAATCTGAAACAGGCTCCAGGCTCTGAGCTGTCAGCACAGAGCCCGACATGGGGCTCGAACTCACGGACCGCGAGATCATGACCTGAGCCGAAGTCGGACGCCCAACCGACCGAGCCACCCAGGTGCCCGCCAAGATTTTATTTTTAAGTAATTTCTGCACCCAATGCGGGGCTCAAACTTCCAACCCCAGAAGCAAGAGTTGCGTGCTCCACCTTCCGAGCCAGCCAGGCGCCCCTCCCATCTTCTTTCTCAAGGCTGAATATGAATATGTTCCATTGTAAACTATAAACCACATTTTGATTATCCATCCATCCGTTCAGCAGACATTTGGGTTGCTTTTTAGCCTTCGACTAGTGTGAATAATGTGGCCATGCACATGGTGTCCAAATATCTCTCTGAGACCCTGGCGAGACCATGGGATATATACCCGGGGGGAGGGGGTACTTTTGTTTTTTTTCAGCCACAGCTAATCGGAACAGCTGCCCAAACTGAGACTTGGTCACTGAAAGGGGGTGGAGAGCAGTTAGTCAATAGATCAGGCCCCTGGGTTTAGGGATTACATAATTACCTCCACCCAGGTGGCAGCTCCACATTAACCACCTTGGTGGTTCTCAGCCCCACCTGCACATTAGGATTATCTGGGGACCGTTTCAGCAACTCTGGTGCCTGGGCCCCACCTTCCGAGACTGATTAATTGGTCTGGGGTGGAGCTGAGACACTGGGATTTTTACAAAATGCTCCCCAGATGATTCTAAACACAGTCAGGATGGAGAACTCTGTAACAAAGGCACGTGTGGTGTCTTATTCCAGTCTCAATTCTTTTCCCGCCCTTCCTGTTCGAACCACCTAATTCTTAGGATTCTTTAAACGACATCGGATTAGGGGCACTGGCTGGCTCAGTCAATGGGGCACAGCACGTGATCTCAGGGTTGTGAGTCCGAGCCCTACATTGGGGGTAGAGAGTACTTAAAAATAAAAATATTTAGGGGCACCTGGGTGGCTCAGTCAAGTCGGGCGCCCGAATTCAGCTCTGGTCATGATCTCGCAGTCTGTGAGTTCAAGCCCTGCGTCGGGCTCTGTGCTGACGGCTCGGAGCCTGGAGCCTGCTTCGGATTCTGTGTCTCCCTCTTTCTGCCTCTCTCCTGCTCACACCTCTGTCTCTCTCTCTCAAAAAGTAAATAAACGATAAAAATTTTTTTTTTTTAAGTAAAAGTATTTAAGGGGCACCTGGGTGGCTCAGTCGGTTAAGCATCTGACTCTTGATTTCGGCTCAGGTCATGATCTCATGGTTCGTGGGATTGAGCTCCATGTCGGGCTCTGCACTGACAGTATGGAGGCTGCTTGGGATTCTCTCCCTCCCTCTCCCTCCACACACCCCCCCTCCACCGCTCTCTCCTGCTCTCCCCCTCACACATGCTCCCTCTCTCTCTCTCAAAATAAACATAAAAAAATTTTTAAAATTAAAATCTTTGAAATAAATAAAATTACATTTAAAAAAATTAGGCAGCACCTGGCCAGTTCAGCCAGTGGAGCATGTGATTCTTGATTTCGAGGTTGTGCGATTGAGCTCGAGCCCCACATTGGGTCTAGAGATTGCTTTAAATAAATAAGTAAACTTGAAAAAATAGAAAATAAATGAATAAACAAAAACTAACATGTTTTAATAGAAGTAAAGATAACCTTTATTACCTGTAATAAAATACATACATTTAATTATACAGATGGTGGATTTTAAAAACATTTTTTTTTCAACGTTTATTTATTTTTGGGACAGAGAGACAGAGCATGAACGGGGGAGGGGCAGAGAGAGAGGGAGACACAGAATCGGAAACAGGCTCCAGGCTCCGAGCCATCAGCCCAGAGCCCGACGCAGGGCTCGAACTCACGGACCGCGAGATCGTGACCTGGCTGAAGCCGGACGCTTAACCGACTGCGCCACCCAGGCGCCCCTACAGATAGTGGATTTTTACGTACATGAGATGTTATGGATCAAATTGTGTCCCTGCAAAAGATATGTTCAAGTACTTATCCTTGGGACCTATGAATCTGATCCTATTTGGAAATGGGGGTCTTTGTAGATGTAATCAAATTAAGATGACATCATTAGGGTGAGCTGTAGTCCAATACGACTGGTGTCTTTATAAGAGGAGGGAAATTTGAATACAGAAACCACAGGGAGAAGGGCCATTTGAAGATGAAGGTAGAGGGGAGCCAAGAGGCTTAATTGGTAGAGTACGTGACTCTTGATCTCAGGGTGGTAAGTTCAGGCCCCACATTGGGTGTAAAACTTACTTAATAAAATAAAATAAAGTGGAATAGAATAGAATAGAATAAAAGCTCCTGGCTGGCTCATTTGGTGGAGCATGGGACTCCCAATCTCAGAGTTGTGAGTTTGCGCCCCATGTTGGGTATAGAGATTACTTTAAAAAAGAGAAGAAAATATTTACATTTTTAAAAGTTTATTTATTTATTTTTGAGAGAGAGAGCGCACAAGTGGGGAAGGGGTAGAGAGGGAGAGACAGAATCCACAGCAGGCTCCAGGCTCTGAGCTGTCAGCACAGAGCCCGATGCAGGCTCAAACTTACAAACCATGAGATCATGACCTGAGCTGAAGTTGGATGCTTGACTGACTGAGCCACCCAGGTGCCCCCAATGTTTATTTATTCTTGAGAGAGAGAGAGAGAGACAGAGACAGAGCGCAAGCCAGGGAGGGGCAGAGAGAGAGAGGGAGACACAGAATCCAAAGCAGGCTCCAGGCTCTGAGCCATCAGCACAGAGCCCGACGCAGGGCTCAAACTCACAAACCGTGAGATCATGACCTGAGCGAAAGTTGGATGCTTAACTGACGGAGCCACCCAGGTGCCCCTTAATCTCTATGCCCAATGTGGGGCTCAAACTTATAACCATGAGATCAAGAGTTGCAGAGGCACCTGGGTGGCTCAGTAGGTTAAACATCCGATTCTTGATTTCAGCTCGGGTCATGATCTCAGGGTCGGTGAGTTTGAGCCCCACATGGGGCTCCAGGCTGACAGTGTGGAGTTTGCTTGGGAATCTCCCTCTCCCTCTCTGTCTGCCCCTCCTCTGCTCACTCACTCTCTCTCTCTCTCTCTCTCTCTCTCTCTCTCTCTCTCTCTCTCAAAATAAACGTTAAAAAAAAAAAAAAAGAGTTGAATGTCTACTGACTGAGCCAGCAGGGTGGCCCTGGAGGGTAGAAGTTTGAAATGAAGGTCTGAGCTCCTCTGAAGGCCCTAGGGAAGCAATCCTTGCCTCCTCCAGCTTCTGGTGGTTGGCCAACAATGCTTGGCTCGTAGATTACTCCAATCTCTGCTTCTTGTCACATGTTGTCTCCCTGTGTGTATCTTTGTGTCTCTTCTCTTCTTGGAAGGATACCAATCATATCGGGGTAAGGGACCACCCTACTCCAGTGTGACCTCCTCTTATTTTAATCAATCATATCTTTAGTGACCCTGTTTCCAAATAAGGTCACGTTCTGAGGTTTCAGGAAGAATGTGAATTTGAGGGGAGGGAAGCACTATTTAACCCATTACAGGTACAAGTATATATTCTTTTTTTTTTAACATATATTTTTTAATTTGAGAGAGAGAGAGAGAGCAGGGTAGAGGGGCAGAGGGAGAGACAATCTCCAGCAGGCTCTGCACTCAACTTGGAGTGTGACGTGGAACTTGATCCCACGACCCTGGGATCGTGACCCGAGCTGAAATCAAGAGTCTGACACTTAACCGACTGAGCCACCCAGGCATCCCACAAGTGTATATTCTTAAATGTGTAACAACATATATAGAAATAACTATGTATGTATATGTGTGGAGCTAGGTAGTTAACTAGCTAGATGAAACAAATGTGGTATTTGATTAAAAATAAACTAAAATGGGGGCACCTGGGTGGCGCAGTCGGTTAAGCGTCCGACTTCAGCCAGGTCACCATCTCGCGGTCCGTGAGTTCGAGCCCTGCGTCGGGCTCTGGGCTGATGGCTCAGAGCCTGGAGCCTGTTTCCGATTCTGTGTCTCCCTCTCTCTCTCTGCCCCTCCCCTGTTCATGCTCTGTCTCTCTCTGTCCCAAAAATAAATAAATGTTGAAAAAAAAATTAAAAAAATAATAATAAAATAAAATAAAATGGGTGCCTGGTGGCTCATTCGGGCATCTGACTTTTTTTTTAAATTCTTTTTATTTTTAGAGACAGAGAGAGAGAGGCAGGGAAAGCACAAGAGCACTAGCAGGGGGGGAAGAGAGAGAGAGAGAGAGAGAGAGAGGGAGAGAGGGAGAAGGAGAGAGATTGAGAGGGGATCCTGAGCAGGCTCCACACTGAGTGTGGATCCCATAACCCTGGGATCATGACCTGAGCCGAAATCAAGAGTTGGACACTCAGGGCGCCTGGGTGGCTCAGTCGGTTGAGTTTCCAACTCTTGATTTCAGCTCAGATCATGATCCCAGGGTGGTGGAATCCAGCCCAGCATCAGGCTCTGTGCTAAGCAGGGAGCCTGCTTAGGATTCTTTCTCTCTCTCTCTCTCTCTCTCTCTCTCTCTCTCCCTCTACCCCCTCCCCCCTCCCTGGCTCTTGCCAGTGCGGGTTTATGCACTCTCTTAAAAAAAAAAAAAAGGCATTGGTGTGGGCACCTGGGTGGCTCAGTCAGTTCAGTGTTGAACTCTTGATCTCGGCTCAGGTCATGATCTCACAGTTTGTGAGTTGCAGTCCCCCATATAGGGACTGCTAGGGATTCTGTCTCTCCTTCTCTTTGCCCCGCCCCCACTTGTGCTCTATCAAAAATATAAATAAACTTAAAAAATTGATAAGCTATCAGAGTTGGGGGATGGTCAGTGGGTAGGTGTAAGGAACTGAATTTCCCTGACTTTATAATTCTTTTCTTTTTTACGTTTATTTATTTATTTTCAGAGAGAGAGTGCGAGAGAGAGCAGGGGAGGGGCAGAGAGAGAGAGAATCCCAAGCAGGCCCCAGCTGTCAATGCAGAGCTGGATACGGGGCAGGAACTCATGAACCAGGAGATCACATGACCTGAGCCCAAATCAAGAGTCAGACACTTAACCCACTAAGCCACCCAGGCACCCCAAGTTTATAATTCTTGAAGCTGGGTGATAGGTATATGAAGGTTCATTTTACACTTTCCCCTATTTTTGTGTATGTTTGAATTTTTCCATAATAAAAAGTTTTTTAAAACCCTTATTTTAATGTTCCGAATCTAAAACTCTTAAACTATGCCGTGCTACTTTCCAATCCTAGGGAAAAATGCCAGTGACAGGATCAAACAACCTCTTTGTGCACAAAAGATGTTTCGAAGTCTGGAATGACCATGCAGCAGAGGGCTATATCAAACCTCTGTTGGATAAGACTTTGGAGAGAAACACTTTTGCTGAGTTGTCTTGTATTGTTAAAGTGAAATGTGCATGGGTCATAGAAAAAAAAATAAAGGGAGTCAAACTATTTTGAAGAACTAAAACTGATTCTTAGCATTAAATGATTTATTAGTTATTATATTGACCTTGAAATGACCCTGAAGATCCATGGCATGTGGTCATTTATAACTGGTTAGCGAATGACCTGAGCAATTTCCTGTGAGTATGCAGTAACTCTTGTGAACAGTAACTTTGTGGAAAAGGACTGAAAATAAACCAACCTGGTCTATAAATTATCTTCTCCTGGACCTCTAGACTCATTAAACATCTAAAAGGGTTCCTTTTCCCACTCCCCCTTATAGTTTTATAAAGCTTACAAAGAACATTTAATGTAATGGTAGGTTCTCAAATTTGGGGGTATATATGTTCTTAAACTTTTTTTTTTTTTAAGGTGAAATTCACATTAAAAAAAGAAATTTACATAACTTAAAATTAGCCATTTTAGCTTATTTTTTTTTAGCTTATTTTTTATTTTGAGACAGAGAGCGGGGGAGAGGTAGAGAGTGAGCGAGAGAGAGAGAGAGAAGACAGAGAGAGAGAGAGAGAGAGAGAGAGAGAGAGGGAGGGAGAATCCCAAGCAGGCTCTGCACTGACAGCTCAGAGCCTGATGTGAGGTTCGAACTCATGAACCTTTCAATCAGACCTGAGCCAAAATCAAGAGCCAGACACAACTGACTGAGCACAACGGGCTATAATTTTGTTCATTAGGTGAGCATTTATTACCCATAGTCAGGTTGGTCCCTGTGCTGTCATCCTATCATCCCTGGTCCCTGTCCTCTAGTGTCAATAACAACTCCTTTATTATTGTGATGTCCCAAAAGGTCCCTGCAAACTTCCAAAATGTCCTCAAGGGTGCATTACTCTCCCCTTGAGAATAAAAAAAAAAAAAAAAAACAACCAACCCAACAGGAATTTCCCACAGTAAGTCCCAAAATGTCCTCTAGGGGGCAACATCATCTCCTTGAGAACTAGGTGGAACCATGATCTAGCCTGGAGTTCATTACCCTCCATTTCCCAATAAAAACAGGGTTGGATTAGCAAGGAAGGTAGAGAAAATAGCTATTGGTTGGCAGTCAGCAAGATACCATAATGCCTCCCTTTGGCCAATGGTCTCCTCCTTTCTTCCCTAGTTATTTCCACGGGCTGGAGCCAGCTTCTGGCATTTCTTCTACACCGTGTGGTGACTTCTCTGTAGAGCCATCCCCATGACTAGGAAAACAAAATCTTTTGCCAGAATAATGATGTTCCCAGAGTAGAAAGAAATAGGTACCAGGGAAGCACTGGTCACGTATGGGCGTCACAGAAGTTTCCATCTCAGAAAAACACAAGGATATGCCAAGCTTGGAGACATTTTGGAGGTCCAGATGAAGAATTTTGGAAACGATGGGCAAGTTGGTGAAACATGCAACCTTCCTCCACAACCTCCCCACACCACACCCCCCACACACCTGGCACACATGGACACGTGCGTGGGCACACACACAGATACACACACGTGCACACACACGAAGCCACGTTTGGTAGCTCTGTGGGAATCTTAGTGGCAATTTGTATCATGACTGGGAGACTTGCTCTCACTGATCAGCAAAGAAAGCTCTAAGGTATACAAAAGAAGGTTCTTTAGATATATCGCCCAAGATGTATTGCAAAAGACTGCCATCTGGGTCTTCCAACCCAGCCATCCAGGGGGTCCTCAAAAGTGGCAAATATACTACAATTTACTTGTCTGTTCTCCAATCGATGGGTATTTAAGTTGTTCCCAGTTAGGGACTATTTAGACTAGTGCTGCTGTGAACATTCTTTTCATGCCTTTTGGTACACATTTGTTGGATATACACATTCGGGTGGAATTGTTGAATCATAGAGTAAGCTTCCTTTCATCTGGAGTTGATATCGCCAAGCCATTTTCCAAAGGGGTTCCAAGGGAGATCCCGTGTTTCTCCTCTACTCTAACATTCTATACTTCTCTACTCTGGTCACCAAATGCTTGGAGGCTTTCCCACACCAAGCAGTTCTGCAACTGGGGGATACCAGCTGAAGTTCAATTCCGTTCTGATACTATCTGCCCGGAGTTAGCATGAGACCCCATTGGTTAAGAGCTCATTCCCACAAGATTGCCCACCCCCAGCTTCAGCCTCAAATTGGAAGCACTTCTGATTGGGTATAAATCAGATGTTGCCACACCACCTTTCTCTGTTTCCATTAATTTGCTACAGTGGCTCACAGAAGTCAGTCTACCTACTAGACTACTCGTTTGTTACAAAGGCTATTAAAGAATATGAATGAACAAGGGGCACCTGGGTTGCTCTGTCCATTGAGCATCCGACTTCAGCTCAGGTCACGATCTCATGGTTTGTGAATTCAAGCCTCACATCAACTCACTGCTGTCAGCATGGAGCCCACTTCCTATCCTCTCCCTCTCTCTGCCCCTCCCCCATTCAAGCGCACATGCGTGCACTCCCTCTCAAAACTAACACATAAAAAAAAAAAAAAAAAGAACAGGAATGAATTTAACTCATTAATGAGCGAACCAGCAGAAAAATTAAGCTGGTTCAAGTTGGAGATGAGAAATGTGTATGTATAAAAACAAATGCAGGAATTAGGTTGGAAAGTTTGCTACAAAATTAGGGGCGCCTGGGTGGCGCAGTCGGTTAAGCGGCCGACTTCAGCCAGGTCACGATCTCGCGGTCCGTGAGTTCGAGCCCCGCGTCGGGCTCTGGGCTGATGGCTCAGAGCCTGGAGCCTGTTTCCGATTCTGTGTCTCCCTCTCTCTCTGCCCCTCCCCCGTTCAAGCTCTGTCTCTCTCTGTCCCAAAAAAAATAAATAAACGTTAAAAAAACGAAAAAAAAAACAAAATTGATTAATACCATTCAAGGTCGTCTTTCCCACCAGACCAAAAATCCTTTGAAACTTGAGAATCTTCCATAACCTCTCAGAGTCTAGACCCCAATCAACAGTTACATAGGAAGTCAAAGTGACATTTAGAATGTTAGGGCGGGGGCGCCTGGGTGGCTCAGCCGTTAAGCATTGGACTCTTGATTTCGGCTCAGGTCATGATTTCACGGTTTCATGAGCTGGAGTCCTGCATGGGCTCTGTGATGACAGTGTGGAGCCTGCTTGGGTTTCTCCCTCTTTCTTTGCCCCTCCCCTGCTTGCACTCTGTCTCTCAAAATAAACTAAAAAAAAAAAAAAAAAAAAAAGAATGTCAGAAGGGTTTGGTAGGCAGTGTTAGACAGTGGTCTAGTAAGACTCTGAAAAGGCATGGAGAAACCTTCCTGCCTCATGAGACTTGCTGATGTCTTCATTTTTCTCATTACCTAAAAGCAGACAGCCCTCTAAAATTCTGGAATGGCCTGCTGAAGCTTCAGAGATGGCCAGCTGGAGACCACAGCTTGAAAGGACAGACCACCGTGTGGTCTACAGTCTTAACCAGTGTGGTTTCATCCATCGCTAGAATACATGGGGTTCAGAAAACAAGGCACAGAAGGGGAAAGACAATTCGCAGTATTTTTCTTTCCATTCGCATAATCCTGCCCTACCAGTCTCGTGTTAAAGAAACCTTTCAGGGGCGCCTGGGTGGCGCAGTCGGTTAAGCGTCCGACTTCAGCCAGGTCACGATCTCGCGGTCCGTGAGTTCGAGCCCCGCGTCGGGCTCTGGGCTGATGGCTCAGAGCCTGGAGCCTGTTTCCGATTCTGTGTCTCCCTCTCTCTCTGCCCCTCCCCCATTCATGCTCTGTCTCTCTCTGTCCAAAAAAAATAAATAAACGTTGAAAAAAAAAAAAAAAAGAAACCTTTTGGACAATTTTGTTAAAAGCACGTGCCAACATTTTATTGCAATGATGCATGCAAAGAAAAAAAAGTCTCTTGTAGGTGAATTAGAAATGTATTCTTGGTATGGACATTTTAGGGGAGAAGTGAATGGTTAAATAACCATCATCAAACTAGAGGCTAGATCCAGAAAGTAAATAAAACTAGATCCAGAACATAAGAAAGGAAAGACGGAAGATTAGGAGTCTTGATTGGCAGGCAGTAGTTCCTCAGAACAAATTTCATAACCATCAAAATTCACTCGATATGGCTTAAATCCTTTTTATCAAGAAAGCTAATTACTTCACTGAAGGAGATTGTTATAAATTACTCACAAAAAGCGTATGTACCAGACTAGTTTGCGGGCTTTTTTTTTTTTCTTTCTTTCTTTCATGGTAGGATCAAAAGACCAAGAAGTAATTTGGCGCCTTTACCTCCAGATTTATCTTTCATGCTGCACTGGTTTTCTGTTCCCGGAACCTAAATGGTCCATACCTCGTCAGGCTCTGAAATAAGCTTTTCCTTGGCTTGGAACTTTGTCTTCTCCTTCCCATCTCAACTTAAACAACCCTGTCCTGGGCGCCCCCTTTAACACCTCATTTAATAGAGGCTCTCTTCTAACTTCCAGTTCCTTTCCCCGGGGCATTATCGGTTTTTAAGCTCCAGGAAGCTAGAAACTGTTCCCATCGACCATCACAGAGCTTGACACTGTGCAAGGAGCTCATAAAAGCACAGAACAAAGATCCTTGGATATAAACCGGCCTCAACGAATTTTTGCAGTAGGCAATGGAATGCCCACACGGGCTAAAATTCTTGAGGCGCTCTTTACGGCTAATATCACGTTCCTGAGACAACTATTTAGACGCCAGGATTGTCTGCATCCATTAAATGAGAATAGTAGTTCCTCTCAGCGGAGTTTTGAGGATCAAAAGATTGTAGGTCGTTTGCACACCGTTTGAACCCGGTCAGTCGCTCCCACGTGTAACATTTATCTTGAGCCTTCCCGATAACTTACGCTACAAGCTCTTAAACTTCCCGGAGGCAGTACCAAGGCCCGCCCCTCTCGCACCGCCCCAGGGAGACGTCACTGACCGAGGTTTCTAATGACGTCAGCTCCGGACCTGTTCGGCTCCATCCTCCCCTTCTCCGGAAACCTACAACTCACGGCACCCGGCCTCCAGCTTTCGGTTATTTTTTTTTTTTCTTTCCGTAGCTCGAATTCTTTCCCTCCCATTCTTCCACCTAAAACTTTAGTCTCTTCCCGCCTTCCCTCAAGCTGGTAATTTTCGGTTCTTCCCGCTTGCGCTCGGGTGAATTTCCCAGCCTTTTGCTCTGTTAATCGCCTCCCGAGCCCCGCCCTTCAGCCTTTCCCGTCTAAATTCCTCTTTCGGCTAGTTCCGCCTCCTGCCACCCGCCTCCGACACCGCCTTCGGCTCCTTCCGTATCGTCGCAGTTCCTTGCCTTCCCCGCCCCCCCCCCCCCCCATCCCGTCCTGGTCCGCTTCGGCTATCTCCGGCTCCCGCGACTTTCCATCCATTCTTTAGCCACACCCCCATCACCAACCTCGGCTTTTTCCGTCTCTGCCCGTCTCTCGCTCCTCTGCCTTCGGTTTTTTCCGCCTTGCCTCGGCCTCACTCCCTCCCTTCGGCTCTTTCCGCCGGCCTTCGGGAGAAGGCCTGTGCCCCTCTCCTCCACGTGACGCGGCCCCCGCCTCCCAGTTCCCCCTCCCACCTCGCCCTTCCTCCCGCCTCAGCCTCTCGGCTCCTCCAGGCCGGGCCGCCATTTTGTGTGAATTTCTGACTGCGGCGGGGGCCGAGCAGCCGGGGCACCTAGGGCGGGCAGACAGACAAGACAGTCGGCCCGTCTCCGCGGCCCGTTTCCTCCCTCCCTAAAATCCTTTTTTTTAACCCCCCTCGCTCGCTCTCCTCTTCTCCCCTCCCCCCTCGCTTGCTCCATCGCGCGCGGCCCGCGCTAATTACACCCAACCACCCACCAGTGTCCGTGTCTCCCGGGTCCCCCACCTCCGGGCCCGCGGGGGAGGTGTGTGTGGGGGCTCTCGCCCCGATGAGGGCCCCGCGCCCGTGAGCGAGTGACCCCGGGGGCGGGCTGCGGAGAAAGGCGGCGAGCGGCCCGCCGAGGCCTAGGCCGCGCGGCCTACGCGGAGGTCGGCGCAGAGGTGATTCCGAAACCGAAAAACTATATACCCATTCCTATCAGGAGCCCTCAGAGCTGAAGTGTGCCCCTCCCGCCACGCCCAAGCAGTCCTTTTTCGTGCATTAACATCCCCTCCCCCCCAAAGGAACTATGGAGGCCGCGCCCGGGACCCCCCCGCCGCCACCATCAGAGTCGCCGCAGCCGCCATCGCCGCCGCCGCCATCAACGCCTTCGCCTCCTCCGTGTTCCCCCGACGCCTGCCCGGCCACCCCGCACCTCCTCCACCACCGCCTCCCGCTCCCTGACGACAGGTCAGGCCCCCGGCCCGGCCGGGGCAGCGTCCCCGGGGGGAGGAAGAGGAGGAGGAGGAAGGGGGGCGGCCGCCATGTTGGGCCGGGCCGCGGAGGAGGAGGAGGAGGAGGAAGGGCGGGGTCGGTGGGTGTCTCTCGCTCGCTCGCTCTTTCTCGCTTGCTTTCTCTCCTGGCCTCATGCGTTTCCCCCCCCTCGCGGCGCTCGCCCGCTCTCCCTCGCTCTCGCTCTGTCTTTTTTGGGCGCCATGCTGAGGGGAAGGTGAGGAGGCGCCCCCCGGACCCCCGCGCCCGCCCGCCCGCCCTGGGGAGGGGGCGCTGGGGGGGGGGGGCTGCGGAGGCCCACGGGGGTCCTGGCTGCCCCAGCGCCCGGAGCTGGCAGCCATGGGCCCGCCTGCCCGTCGCCTGGCTTCGGGGAAGGGGATGGGGGAGGGGCTCCCGGACCCTTTTTGGGGGGGGGATCTCGAGTAGTAACCCCGCTCTTAGGCATTTGGGAGTTGGGGGTTTCCAGCCCCTGGCAGTATCCTTTCTGCTGGGGGAGGTGTGCCCTGCCCTACTTGGAGAGGTACCCTAGTTTAGGCAGAAAGTGGGGGTTCGTTCAGTTCTAGCTCCATCCTTTTAGTGGGGGGGTCCTTTGGGTGGGGGCTCTCGCACTTTTTTTTGGCGGGAGGGATTTCCTAGCTATTACCTAGAGGGCAAATTTGGTTGGGGGGGGGAATCTCTAGTTCCTTCGATGGAAGCCCCTTTCTCTTTTGCGGGGAGAAGCCCCCTCCCCGTGTTTTTCCTTGAAGGCAGGGGTCCTCTCGTTTTTCGTAGGTAGGTGATGCGTTTTTGGCGAGGGGGGTGGGGGGGGTGAGGTTTGCTTTCCCTGCCTTGGAGGGGAGAGGAAGTTGGTCTCTTCTTTCTCATGGGGTTCCCTCCTCTTTCGGGCTAAAATGGGGCGCCATCCCTTCCGGGGGAGATAACGATTTTTTTTTTTTTTTTTAATTTTGTGCTTTTGCAGGGGGTGAAAGGGAGTGCCCCCCTTCCCCTTTTATTAAGTGCGAAATGGGTTTGCCCCACGCCCTTCTCTGGAGGGTGATAAAGGGGCCAGCCTGGCGCGTTTTAGAGCGAGGTTGGGGCCCCTGTTTCCCCTGCTCCAGCAGAGGGGTTGGGGTGCAGGGTTTGCCCTCCCTTTCCTGGCGGGGCAGGGGAAGAGGTGTCTAGAGAGTGGATTGGGAAATGGAAGGAGGTTTTCAAGCGGCAGGAAAGGCAGTCTGAGAAGGAGTGGGGGTGGGGAGGGGAAAAGATCGAGCTGGACAGATGGCTGCCCCATAGCAGCCCGGGCTGGGGAGTCGCGGGAGGACCCTCCCCTAGATTGGGGTCTTAGCGAGGGCTTCCTTGCCAGGCACCACGGCCCCTTCCTCCCCACTGCCACCTCCCTTTTTCCCTTTCTCCTTCACAGACCATACTTTGCCTTTTAAAAGAAATGCCACCCACATTCAGAGACACAAGTGCAGCAGTTTGGTGAGCTTTTACAAAAAAAAATTTTTTTGGTTTTTTTTTTTTGTTTTGTTTTGTTTTTGTTTTCTGTTTTGTTCTAATTAAATGTATCGTCCTGGGAATCGCAGCCCATCGCAGCCTGACTCCAGTTCAAGGAAATAAACAGATTAGCAAAGGTCTGTGCGCTAAGCCCACGTTGGGCTTCCGGGCCCCCTCTTGGGGGCAGGTGCATTACTCAAAGGTGCTTTACACGCTTTATTCGACCTCTAAGGAGTTCTCTTATGTCAGAAGTGTATGTCTTACAATGGGTTGGGATGGTAAGTAGCCTCTTTTATTGAGTAATTCAATTATCTCCCTCTTTTTGTCCCTTTCCTGCCTGCCTTCCTCCTGCCTTTAGACCAAAGTGATGCTTGAGTGAATTGATATGTTCGAATCAGGATTCTAACCCAGTTTTGAGCCCTTTTAGACTTGCACATCCTTTCGATCTTTAATTTTTTTTTAATTTGTCGTACACAGTTTTGTCAAAAAAAAAAAAAAAAAAAAAGAGCGTTACTGTAACATGACAAAAACTTATGTAAAAGGCCCATATGTTTTCAAGCCCTTGGTATCCCTCTGTCCCTATCAGTCCATTGCTTTGTCTCCAGCCTTCATCTTTGAAGAAAGTGGACACTTCAGAGGTCCATTTCTAAGAGACGAGGTTAAAACTGAATTTGGTTTATGATCCCTGTATTTGAGTTAATGTGCTCCCTCCCTCCCCCCCGCCCCTTCCCCCTCCCCAAAAGATTGTGGTTCAAGTAGATCCAATTTTCTCATTTTATTCCAATGTCTCTTATGGTGATGGACGTTTAAATTAAGCAAGTCATTTGTAAAGTACTGTTTAAGCACCAAATCTGTAAAGTGTCAACCCCCAGCCTCCTCTCCCCGTCTCCACTGTTGTTCCCTTTGTTCGAAAGCACATGCCTGACCGTGAAAAGTTGATGCAAACGTGTTACATGCCCAGTCATGGTGGAGAGAACACTTCCTCCGGCCCCCAGTCCTCCCTCTCCTACACATACAAGGAAAAAAACGGCAACAGAAATGACTTGCAGAACCAAACACTTGTACTTCCGATGTGTTTTACAAGCATAAGTTCCGTTAAAAGACAAAACACGTTGAAGTTCCATTTTCCCTCTTGGCCCCAGTTTTGGTCCCTGATGTACTTTGGTCGAGAAAACTTTTTAACACACGGCCCTTTTCCCCTCTGAAAGATCCTGTTTACCTTTTTTTTTTTTTCCATTCTTAGGGGGAAAAAAAGTTCACTTACGTTGGGATAAGGAGATGTTAACTGCAGTTCAGTGGGCCATTTGTCTTAGTCTTCCTCTCAAAATACTCACAACGTAACTGCTGTGAAGTGGGGTTGTTAGGTATGTAAAATCAGTTGTGGGAGGAAGAAGTGTCCACACTGTACAATATCCTGCAAAAAAAAAAAAAAAAAAAAAAAGTCTCAAGCACGAACTGAACACACTCTCTCCAGTGCGCAGGGTCAGCCGAAAATGAACTGCCTTTATTTGAAGTTTTCCATCCTTGGTGAAATTCCTTCTCCGGGAGCCAGATTCAGCAACTGGCTGCTCACAGACGAACTTTCCAAGTTTCGAGGGCAACTGAGTTGTAGAAGGATGCTTGTTTAACTTGACTTGAAATGTTAAGGAAATGGGCTTTCTTTTGTAAGTGAACATTGTAGCAATCATTCAACGAATTCAAAAGTATCTCCCCAAACACTTAAAAAGGACTCAGGCGTAGCAACACAAGGGTTTGGTTTTGGTTTGTTTTTTTTTTTTTTTTCCGTTCTCGAAGGAATCTCATCCATGAAAACCAAGAAGCCCCAGTAATTATGTCAAACTGTATTTCCATAGTCTTTGTTTTTGAAATGTCACAGTACTGCCTTTTTTTAACCCCCCCAAACTGATGTACCAATACTAGTTAAAATTCAAATTAATGGATGTTGCAAAAGAAGAAAAAGGGTGTCACTCAGAATCCCTGATTTAACAGCAACTCTTAGACGCTTGCAATCTTTAAAATTGTTATATTCTCTGGGGAGAGGTTTAATCTGAAACGAAATACGAATCTCCCAGTAGAAGTACAACCAATTGTAGCCATGAAAATACGGGTATTCCGCTCATGAAACCCCTTTATTTTTTATTCTTAAATGTGTTCTTCAGAAGAAAAAGATGATTCCCCAAAAGGGCTTTTCTCATTCACGGTCTGTCCTGTCTCCCAGATAGGGTTTCGATTTGCTCAAGTTTTTGAGTTGTTGACAAGCCAGGATTTGTCAGTACAGCAAAGACACTCCTATGGCTTTTGCTTAGCCAGGAAGGCTCATCCCAAGTGGAAAACTGCTTTGCGCCTGTGGAACTGAAGGCTTTCCCAGCTGTTGACTCCCTGGCAAGCTAGAGATGAATGGTCGACTCCGAGTTTGTTTCCATCCAGTTGAACGTAGACAGTTTCATATTAAGCCGGTTTAGTAATTTGTTCTTTATTATTTATTTATTTATTTATTTTAACGTTCTGTTTATTTTTGAGAGAGAGTGCGAGCAGG
Source organism: Puma concolor (assembly GCF_028749965.1). NCBI lineage: Eukaryota > Metazoa > Chordata > Mammalia > Carnivora > Felidae > Puma > Puma concolor. The sequence goes on along the minus strand of NC_141681.1, from coordinate 52,827,589 downwards.
GCAGGTACAGAGAGAGTGGAGGACAGAGGATCCGAAGCAGGCTCTGTGCTGACAGCAGAGAGCCCAATACAGGCTCCAACCCGTGAGCCGTGAGATCATGACCTGAGCCAGAGTCAGATGCTCAACGGACTGAGCCACCCAGGTGCCCTGTAATTTATCCATTAATAATTCTCCACCTTTGCTCTTTTCAATCTTTTCCCTTCCCTGATAGGGGAGGAATGGATGTCTCCCTGTCGCCTTACCCATTGTTCCCTTCCGTTAACGTCGTCGTGGCTATTGAGGCCCGAGGACCATCTCGTAGAAGCCAGATCCAGTTACAGCAAATACCTGGATGGTGAAAAGTCGCTAATTATTCCCAAGCCTCCGGGGATAGCTTTAGGTCAAACCATATTCCGGAGAACCCAGTTTTGGTCCCTGTGGACAGAATGTGCTAGAACCAGAGTGACTGGTTCTGACCCAGGGTGGGAAGTTGAGTGACAATAATTCGGAGCAAATAGTAAGTGAAATGGCTGAGTTTCTAAGCAGGCAAGGTGCTTGCCTTTACCTTGGCAACATAGCCCCTAACACAATAGGAGAAAAGAGGCCGGTCTCTGAGGTTCCTGGTAGTTGGTATTTAATAGGTCGATTCAGGCATCTGTGTAAGCGCAGTCGGCTCATCGGAGGCAGGAATCAGAATAAATGATTCGAGGCCGGTTTCATAATTAACACCTAATGGAAAGAGAGGAGCAAGCTGCTTGTTCGGGTGGCTTATGATGTGCTTTCGGTTAAGGTAAAACTGGGGCTCTATGTTTGGAGCCAGGTTTCATTCATGGATTTGGCTCTCCAAATTTATCGGCCTCGTCTTTGCCGCGGAACCGTTCTAGTTTTGATAGTTAATGAAGATGGCAGCCTGGAAAGGCTGCACAGGGTTTTTTTCTTTTTCTTTTTTTTTTTTTTTTTTTGGCTTTGTAACGAAAGGAGATTACACGGGCAGTTTTAAAATTTCTGACTTGATCAGTTGATGGCAGTTGGAAGACGTGGCCCCCTCGGTTGGTGTGGACTTAGTTGCATCCCACAATCATCATTCCGATAGAATGCTTTTTTTTTTGTTGTTCCCATACTGGATATCTACCGGGAGCATAGTTTGCTTCTCTTGGCCAAATTGCTCAGGATGGAGAATCTCTCTCATATTTTTTTTTTTTTTTTTTTTTTTTTTTTGGTGAATTTGTATCTGTGTGAATTGGTGACTCAGCTCCCTGTGTGTAAGGCAAGTGTTGACATCTTTTGAACGTTGGAGGTGGCTACGGGATAGGAAGGAACAGTGTGGGCTCTGGAAGCAGATAAGATTGTGTCCAGGCCTGGCCATCCCTGCAGTGGGCACTGAGGCTAATGCTCTTTTCTCAGGGTCATTGCGGTCAAGTGGGCATGTAACCGGACACCCACACGATGCCTAGCATTTGGCAAATCTTGGTTTCTTTATCTTCTTGCTGTCTCTACTGCAGAAAAATTCTAGATCGAATGTATAGCCTGGTATGTAAGCAGAAGAAAGAACATCTGTGTTTTTTTTGTTTCTTTTAAATATTTTTATTTTTGAAGGAGAGAGAGAGAGAGCATGAGCGGGGGAGGAACAGAGAGAGGGGGAGACACAGAATCCGAAGCAGGCTCCAGGCTCTAAGCTGTCAGCACAGAGCCCGATGCGGGGTTTGAACTCCCAAACTGTGAGATCATGACCCGAGCTGGAGTCAGACGCTTAACCGACTGAGCCACCCAGGCGCCCCAGAGCAACTGTGTTTTTGAGGCAAGTCCGTTTCTCTTCACCCCTTAGGTTCCTGGCCAGCTTATTTAATTTTGAGCAGCGGATTGGGGTTGAAACTAAGTGGAAGCCATCTTAAGGCCTTTCTGGCTTGCTCAAGGTCCTTGTTATAGATGCTGGGACAGTCTCGGCGGCTTGAGCTTATGCTGACGCCCTGCCTGTGTTCATCTTTGGCGATTAGGGTTTGAGCCTTCCTGCCACCTCGGTGGGCCTCCCGAGAACTGAGAAAGTGGGGCCGGGGCACCCCAACCCGCTGCTGACTGGTCTCGTCACCTCAAGCAAGTCCTTTACCCCCTCTAGAATCTCTGACAGACGAGCAAGGCCCATCCCAGCTCCCAAGATTCTCCTCGCCCCTTGGGAGTTTGGCTGAGTCAGTAAAGGTTTTTGTTCATTCAGCAGTCAGGCCCGTACCGTGCTTTGCTTGGAGCAGAATAGTTTTGTCCTCCTCTCTGGAGGACTTTATTTAGATTTGAACTAAGCTTGTTCCTACCTTTGCCCGGCCTCAGATTTCCTTCCCATGTCTGACACCTGCAGCTTCCGGCCACCACAGGGGTTGCTGCTGCTGTGGCAGCTCTGGAGACCCAACTGCAAAGGGGGTGCCTTAAAAATGGATTGCGAGGTTAGGCTGAGTGGTTAGAGCCCAGGTGGATCTGTCAGTCAGCTGAGCACCTGGTTCCTTTGTCCCTGTTGTCCCTGTCCGATGGTCCCCAGAAACCATAAACTCCTAGAAGTTTAAAGCTTAGTACCGCGTGGATTCCGTTTGTTCCCTTTAAACCTGTCTTGATCCTCTTCTGGTAGAGGGATGGTGGGGAGTGGTGGACCTCGTGGACGTGGGGGTCAGGCCGACTGTATGTGACCTGTGAGTCATTGACTGCTAGTCTCCCCAAAGGTGTGACAGTGCCTCGTGTGAAGGTCAAAGATTACCTCCCTGGGACCTGCTGAGTGCTTCCCATGTGCTAGCTCGCCCCAGGCCTGCGCTGAGAATTTGAAACAAATGAAGTCACTTGTCCAAGGTCACAGAGCTAGGTGTGGAGGCAGAGGTAGAACCCCGGGCCCCGTACCTATATGCTGTCATGGGGCCGATATTTTCAAACTGCAGTGTGCAGCCATTAGCAGGATATGAAGTCCCATTTATTGATTTGTCTCCTGCATTTGAAAAACAAAGGAATGAAAGAGGGTAGAAAAAGCAGAGTACAGTGGAGTTTAAGAGCCACTTTGTAAAACTTCAGAGAAACATACAAAGGAGATGTGGGTCAAGGTCAAAGCTGAAAAGCTACTGCTGGGAGGACGGGTGGACAGTCTGTGGCTCTACAAGATCCAAGCCTGCCCACTTGGCTTTTTTTTTTCTCCCCCCTAAGTAAAGTTTTATTGGAACAGAGCCACGCCCATTAACTTATAAGGTCAGTGCTGCTTTTGCACTAAACCTCAGAGTTGCCATAAAGGTACGGAGAACTGTACGGCCTGCAAAGCCTACGGTATTTATTCTTGGGCCCTTTAAAAAAAATTTTTTTTTTATTTAGGTAATCTCTACCTCGAACGTGGGGCTTGAACTCAGTGACCCCAAGATCAAGAGTTGTATGCTCTTCTGGCTGAGCCAGCCAGGCACCCCCACATTTTGGGCCCTTAAAGAAGAAGGTGGCTGGTCCCTACCTGCACAGGAGCCATCGTTATCTTTGTTGTGGCAGAGGTGGTGGGAGAGAATGGAAGGGAAGTATAGATATTCCCTTAAAAGTTGGCCCCAAAGACGCCTGGCTGGCTGTCAGTAGAGCGTGCAACTCTTGATCTCAGGGTGATGAATTCCATCCCTACTTTGAGTGTAGAGAATACTTAAAAAAAAAAAAAAGTCGGGGGGGCTCCTGGGTGGCGCAGTCGGTTGAGCGTCCGACTTCGGCTCAGGTCACGGTCTCGCGGTCCGTGAGTTCGAGCCCCGCATCGGGCTCTGGGCTGATGGCTCAGAGCCTGGAGCCTGTTTCCGATTCTGTGTCTCCCTCTCTCTCTGCCCCTCCCCCATTCATGCTCTGTCTCTCTCTGTCTCAAAAATAAATAAATGTTAAAAAAAAATTAAAAAAAAAAAAGTTGGCCTCAGAGAGTGGGGACCCTCCGTGACCTGGTGCAGCTCCGTCAGCCTGTTGTTTCACTCCTTCCAGTGCATGTAGAGGCCCAAGCTTGGGCTTTTGAACCTTTAAGTCAAAGAGATTTTCATTCATCGGAAGTAACAGGAGACTTCTTGAAGCCAGCGGGGAAGTGGATTGCAGCTAACACGTCCCTGTTAGGGCCCAACCCAAGGGAGCTGGGCCCAGACATGAGTGTCACTTGGCTAAATGTCCGTTGCAGGTGGCTTGGGTTATTGCCCTCCTCGTTTTCCTAACAGACACCAGGGGTTAGGTTTCCTTGGGATTTCAGGCCCTGCCATTGCATGGAAAGCCAGAGCAGTCCCGGGAACCATAGCTTCTTGCCAAGGGAGGTGGGCCGCATCCCTGGGGGGTGCTGACTGGTGGCCCCTTTCACATCGGTTGATGCATCACGTACGGGCTTTTGTCACTCTCTGGCCTATCGGGAAGCCCTTGATAGACACTCGGTGAATGAGTTTTTGATTAAAGACAACCCCTCGATTACCTCATTGGAGTTTTAGGTAACCCACGTTATTGCCTGTGAAAGTAGTCCCGTGTCTGTGTTGACGAAACTGAGCAAGAGGGTATGGAGAGCTGAGGCCGATGCTGGGTTTGTGTAGAACATGTCACAAGTGCTGCCCCCAGTCTGAACCTGGCCCTGTGCTGGACCCTTGGAAACTCAGGTGACCGCCAGCCTCTTCTCTGTCCTCCAGGAGCCCATAGTTGACTAGAAGTTAGCAAAGAGTTGAATACAGATAATTGCAGTTCTGTTTTTTTTTCTTCTTTTTTTTTAAGTTTATTTATTTATTTTGAGAGAGAATCTCAAGCAGGCACAGAGCCCCACGTGGGGCTCAGACTCACAAACCATGAGATCATGACTCGGGCCGAAACCAAAAGTCAGACGCTTGCCTGACTGCGCCACCCAGGCACCCCCAGATAATTGCAGTTCTTAAGGAAATTCTTTGGTGGTGTATGAGCAAGAAATCCTAGTAATCCTAGGCTAGGTTTTCTTTTAAGACGAAAATGTTAATATATTCTTTGTCTTAGTTGAATGTATGGTGAATGAAACCAAACCTATTTCCTCTGAAAAGATTCCAGACGAGCAAGAGGCTTGGTTCACAAGTTAAGTGATTTGATTTTCCTTTCTGGAATAATAGAAATTGGTCCTCCTTGGATGAGAACCAGCATCCTTCCAGCTGTCTGAAGCCTTGGTTGGCATGAGAAGGTGGTTAAGAAACTCTGTTGCTGAGAAACAGACTTCAGAGGTTTATCTGACAGGAGGAACTGGGATCAGATGGATGCCTTTACCAGGAACAGGAGCTGTGAGGTGCCCGGTGGCTCAGTCGGCTAAGCATCTAGCTCTCGATTTCGGCTCAGGTTGCGATGTAGAGGTTCGTGGGTTCGAGCCTGGGCTGTGCACTGACAGCACGGAACCTGCTTGGGGGTGTCTGTCTGTCTGTCTCTCTCTCCCCCTTCCCTCCACACACACACACACACACACACACACACACACACACACACACACACACACTCTCGAGTGCTGGCTTTCTCGCTCTCTAAATAAATAAATAAACACTAAAAAAAACCAGGAGCAGCGTTCAGAGTGAGTGGGAGTGAAAAAGTAGCTGTTCAGGCGAAGGAAATGACACCGGACTCCGTGAGACTCTAGTAAGTAGGCCAGGTTTTTTCTCGATCAGCTTGTTTGAAGCTCTGCAGAAACGCTCTGCCTGAGGGGTTTGTGTGCTTGGACAAACCCTGGCGTGGATGCCGCACACCCCGGGATGAAGTGTTCCTGCTGGTGTTCCACGGCTTTGGAATTTCCTTCCCTTGGAATGATTCCCGTTGCTCTCTGTCCATCTGGGGAGAAGACCCTTTCCTTGGGGTTTTTCCCGGATTCTTTGGGCCTTTCTGTGCAAAAGTCTTTGGTGAGATTTTTGAACGTCTCATTTCCCTTTATTTGATCATGGAAGGACTGTATTTGCCTCGTGTCTTTGCTTAAGGATAGTTTTTCCTCCTAGGCATTTGTTCTGGGCCAGGGTAGTGCTAAGCACGTGATTGACCACGGTCTCGGGAAATTCTTCCCAAGAGGATTCGATTCGGTCCTTCTCACAGGTTCTGTTTCTGTCTTCACCTCACAGTTGAAACCCGGACACAGACCTCGCCCAATGTCTTAATACCTCACTTTGGTGTTTCTTGGAATGCTGTTTCCTTTGGTCGGTTTTCCGTACATCTGTCTTCCTTTTGCCAGCGCCGTTATAAATTTCGGGGAGGGGTTTTGGCGGTTGGCCTGTTGAGTTAATTATTCTCTTCCAGATGATTTCTAATTCTCCAGGGTCGAGGTTGAGAGTTGGGCCTGGAGTCAGAGAATCCAGGACTCGTTCCAGTTTTGCTCTGTGCTGTGACCTTGTAGGCGAATATCTTCTCCTGCCTGAGCCTCTGTGAAATGGGGGTACCGATGACTCACGACCAGCGTGGGTCTGCTACCGCGTCTCAGTGAGGGATGAGTGGATGTGAACTCAGCAGTCTGGTGCCTGGCATGGAAGTCGGCTGCTACAGGATGTTTGTAACGAATACTTCTCACTGCTTTCGGTGTATAAGACGCTGAGATATCCTGGCAGGTTTTGTCGTTGAGGAAATCAGGGCCGAGAGGTAAGGCCCTCACGGGGGTGATGGAGCCCCCCCCCTCCCCGACCCCAGACTCCAGCTCTCTGCCTTCCTTGATAACCTCGCCTCAACTTGTTGAGGCGGTCCCCACTCAGGGCATCTTTTTTTCTTTAACTTACGGAAATTTTCTAGCATTTTCGTTAGAAGAGAAAAGCCATCATCTGCACATCACCTGGTCTCACAGTTATCTACATTTTGCCAATTTTGGTTCATCTCACTACATCCCCCATCTGCCTTGTGTATTTTTTTTAATGTTTGTTTATTTTTGAGAGAGAGAGAGAGAGAGCGCACGTGTGCGTGCAGGTAGGGGAGGGGCAGAGAGAGAGGGAGACACAGAATCCAAAGCAGACTCTGGGCTCTGAGCTGTCAGCACAGATCCTGACGTGGGGCTTGAACCCATGAACCACAAGATATGACCTGAGCTGAAGTCAGATGCGTAACTGACTGAGCCACCCAGGCGCCCCTGCCTCGTGTATTTTAAAGCAGATCCCAGATTTCACGTCATTTGACCTGCAGATTCTTTTTTTTTTTTAATTTTTTTTTAACGTTCATTTATTTTTGAGACAGAGACACAGCATGAACGGGGGAGGGGCAGAGAGAGAGGGAGACACAGAATCGGAAGCAAACTCCAGGCTCTGAGCCATCAGCCCAGAGCCCGACGCGGGGCTCGAACTCGTGGACCGCGAGATCGTGACCTGAGCTGAAGTCGGACGCTTAACTGACTGAGCCACCCAGGCGCCCCTGACCTGCAGATTCTTTTTTTTTTTTATTTTTTTTTAAATTTTTTTTTTTTTCAACGTTTATTTATTTTTCGGGCAGAGACAGACAGAGCATGAACGGGCGAGGGGCAGAGAGAGAGGGAGACACAGAATCGGAAACAGGCTCCAGGCTCTGAGCCATCAGCCCAGAGCCCGACGCGGGGCTCGAACTCACGGACCGCGAGATCGTGACCTGGCTGAAGTCGGACGCTTAACCGACTGCGCCACCCAGGCGCCCCGATGACCTGCAGATTCTTTAGTGCATATCTGTAACTTGGAGGTTTTTAAAAATTATTATATTTATTTACTTATTTCTTTATTTATTTTAAAGTCGGTTTCACGCTCAGTGCGGAGCGCAACACAGGGCTTGAACTCAAGACCCTGAAATCAAGGCCTGAGCTGAGATCAAGAGTCCGGTGCTTAGCTGACTGAGCCACAGAGGTGCCCCAACGATTTTTTTTGTTTTAAACGTAACCGCAAAGCTATAATCCTATGTAACAAAATTGACAGTAACTACTTAATGTTTCAAATACCCATTCCAAGTGCAGATTTCTCCATTTCCATTGGAGAAATTGACTTCTGGCTGTAGGTGCGTTCCCATCCGGGTCTCAGCACCGGACCGGCTCTTCTGCTCACGTTGAAGTGAAGGGTTGGGGGCGCTGGCGATCGGGCTTCTCGTGTCCCATGGTTGGTTTGCGCTTGGCTGCTCGGGTGGGGTGTTGTCTGTTACGTGGGCACGTTACCATGGAGGTGGCGCGATGTCACAGTCTGTTGTGACACCACGTGAGAATGTTGAGGGGAAGGGAGACATAGAGCCCATTTGCTCTTGAGTTCTGGTCGATAAACCTAGGTAGTAAGGACACTGAAAACCATGTGCGAGGCCCAGAGGTTTATTTCAAGAATTTCCTGCCTCTGAAAATCCCTCAGTGAGGTGCCCCCCACCCCCCGAGGCTCCTTCACCTCGTCGGAAGGCGAGGGAAAGCCTCTGTGCCTTCGCTCCCAGTAAACAGCCGTCCCACACGGTCGGATTTGGGGACTTCGGCAGTTAGGCCTGTCGTTAACCATTTGAAGAGGCACAGCCTCCCCATAATTTGTGTAGTTTTGTCCCTAGTTAATGGGTCATTCCGAGCCTACCCAGGCAATTTGTTGAGCGTTTGGGCAGTTAATGGTCATAATCCTGACCTTCACATTAACCTAGCCGCCTCTTGTCAAGGGCTCTCATGATCTTCAGGTAACAGCCACTGCTCCCATGAGTGTCCACCTTTTGTTTTTTTTTGCCCCCACCCCCTTCTGTTTTTTTGCAAACCAGATCGATCCACAAACCCTTTTGTTTGTGGCCCCTTTCAGTTTCCTTCCAGCTCTCTCGTCTAGAGAATTTCCATGTCGGGAAGCTTTGTTTTTTTAAGGGGCCTTTGTCCCTTCTTCCTGGGGCTCAGCTCTCCCTGTGCCTTTCCCTCCTGGTCACCCACTCGGTTACTTCCTCTTACCAGCTAGATTAGAGCAGAGGAAGGGGACGTGTTGATTTGTCAGTTTTGTCAGGGTCTGTCGGCAGAGGATAGCGCGTACTCAGTCCGGCCAAGTGTAGCAGGAACTTGTTGGCCAGCAGTCAGCAGCGACCCCCAAGGGGAGTTGGCTGAAGCTTCTCCGTACAGAAAGTGCTTCCTGATGAGCACCCCAGCCAGTTTAGGGTTATCCTTAAATCTGGTAGCTGCTTTTTGTGTGGTACTTTGTGCCTTTCTCATGTCAAGGGCTTTATCCACGTTAATCTCATTTAACCTTAACAACCCCGGTAGGTACTACAGTCACCCCATTCCACAGGTGAGAAAACCAAGGCGCTAAGTTACGCGTACCAAGAGCTTAAGAAGCGGAGCTGGTGGTTGGTCACTTGGCCTGCAGAAAGCGGCCCCGTGCCCCACCCCGCCAGCCTGCTTTGAAGCCATGAGATTTCTTGACTGCGTGCTGTTTTTGCCAAACCCGTGGTGTGTGTTGAATTCAGCACGCTCCTGTGCCCTGTGGAGTGGCCAAATAGGCATTCCTTAGAATGGGCACCCAGATCTAGTCTTTGACCCGAGAGGGAGGAGCTGGCTGTCACCAGCTCTGTGAGTGGGAATTTAAATGCCCTGGAAGCTTAGTGCGGGAGGCACGAGACAGATCTGACCCTCGGCAAGCCGGTGGCTTCTTCCCGTTCCCTCCTGGACACCCGTTCCAAGTCAGTCCCCCAGCTTGGTCGGTTGCCTGTCCCCGATGGCCCCGGCGGGCCGACCCTGGCGCGGCCGTCCTGGGACATTGCCAGTCCGGGCTCTGGGAATAAGGTCGTCCCTGCTCAGGCTGACGCCTCAGGCTTTCTCCTGCTTACTGGTCTCAAGAGGGCTTGGCAGGTCTAGATTGAAATGATTAGCGCAGTGGGGCTTCCCCCACTTTTCTTGAGGGATTATGTCACAGTCTATTAGGCAAGCTCCCTCGGTATTTAATCCCACTCTGACATGGGCTTTGCTGGCAGTCTGTGAGGTGGCACCACTGAAGCCTGGCTGCTGTTCCTGGAGCCTGCTTTTGTGCCGGCGTGTCAGTGGTCCCCGGGGATTTCTGCCCCTGTCCCAGCTGGTTCGGTTTTCTTGGTTTTTGTTCTTTCCCCTTATAAGGAAGACAGACCCCATGTTCATACAGAAGTTAAGCTGGGAATTTCCTGTGTTATCAGAGGGCACCCCCTCAGGTGACCAGAGGTTAGCCCAGGGCTCCGAGAAGTTTGAGAGCACAGCATGGCCAGATGGCACTGAGGACGCACAGTGGGCACTGGAGGGTCACCGGCCTGGTGTCCCTTGCAGTCTCCCATTTTCCCTTCGTAAGTCGCCAGCAGGTTTTTCGTTTCTGTTTTTTAAATACTGTTTGTCAATTTTCCCCAAGGCCGTGTAAAGAAACAAAGTTCTAAGTATTCGTGACCCATTTAGTAAAAAGTTGCAAGGTAGATTCTCACTGAGCCCAGATATCCCGGAGGTGTTTGTACAGGTAACGCAGAGCCCCTCTTTCGCTGAAAGTCTTTGGAGGGTGGTTTTGAACACTGTGCTTCCTTGCTTTGGGAAGTCCTTCGGCATGAAAGGGCTTTCTTCAGGAATCATTCTTTTTTTTTTTTTAAAGTTTATTTATTTTGAGAGAGTATGTGTACGAGTGGGGGAAGAGCAGAGAGAGGGAGAGAGAGAATCCCAAGCAGTCTCTGTGCTGTCAGCACAGAGCCCAATGCTGGGCTTGAACTCCCAAACCATGAGATGAAGTTGGACACTTAACCGAAGGAGCCACCCAAGTGCCCCCTAGGAATCTTTCTTGATGGTGGTGAGGACTTTGGAGTCGCTTGGGTGGTCTTTGTAGCCAGCCCCCAGGTGTTAGGTGTAGACCCGGCCCACGTATTCAAGCAAGCTGGCTTGTGGGTGCGGGACAGGGATGGAGCCTGACCCTGACCCTGGGCAAGACCTTGGCCTGCCCTGTCACGCTGTGGGCGGAGGTAAGGGAGTGTCTGCAATGTCTGCCCTTGACAAGTCCCATCACCTGTCCTCCCTTTGCGATCCACCTGCCTGAGAGGAGAGCGTTCAAAGCGTCTTGCCATCCCTTCCACTCTGATAGGCTTCTTCTGGCTCCATGAGGGTCTTTTGCTCTGGGAGCCTTATTTTCTTTCATCAGGGCTTCTGGGAGCCCGGGCCCTTCTTGTCTTCCTGTGTCCCCTCCGTCCCCACCTGCCCGGAGATTCTGGCCGCTTTTCCAACATGTCCCTCTGAGCTTTTTCCTTTCCAGACTTGGTTAAGAGTGATGCGCTTTTTAGCTTTTCTTCATGGAGTACGGGCCTCCATCCCCGCCATCCTCGGTTTGTCTCTGGGCCTTCCTCAGCTCTATTTTGTCTGTCTGTCTCCCTGTGTTTCTCCTGAGGTGTGGCAAGCTGGTCTGCCCACAGTGTTCCCAGCAGGGAGGGACGTGCGTCCTGTTTGCTGCGGGAACCACACCCTGGCCTCTGCCGTGGTTCCAGGCAGCAGGGAGCCTGCCCTGCTCTGTCCGGCTGGAGAGCTCGCCGAAACCAGTTTCCCCAGTCGGGTGGCACTTTTACTGTGGGCAAGGCCACTCCAGCCGAGGCAGCTTCGTCCCACACCCCGTTCCGTGGGCCGCACCCAAGCTCAAGCCGGAAGGTGCCTCACTTGTCAGGAATGCCGGCTCCTCCCCGCTTTACTCTGCATCTTTCTGCGGGGCTGCCCCCCACCCCCCCACCCTGGCGATTTGCAAGGAGACGACCCGAGACGCACGTCGGTCACCTCCCTGACTTGTTTCCTTTGAAACATCTGAACAAATTTTGTGTCCCGCGTTGTTGTGTGAGAGAGCTGCCCTTGACCTCTGCCGGGCTGTCCGTGGGGTTGGGGCCGCTTGGGTTTTAAGCTGACCTGACCGCTTTGAATGGGGAATGAGAATTAAGAGAGGCTCCTTGACATTTGGGGAGCAGCGCCACCCGGGGCGGACAAAGGGGGTTGCGTGAATGAAAGGACGCGAAGGACTCTTGGAGCATCACCAGTGTGGTGTTTCTCTACAAAGCCCCGTAGAACCTGCGGGGGCTCTGGGGGCGGGCTTGTTCCCACTCTGACCCCGGGCCCGTCTGGGCAGCAAGGTCTTTTCTGCCTGGATTAGATCCTTTCATGGTTAGCCTTTCGGATCCTGGGTTCATTATGCCCCTGTTTATGTTCTCTTCGTTCTCTTCTGGGGTCCTAGTTAATGGAGAAGAAAGGAATTTTTTCTCTTCTCACACACCCTCTTCCATGGTCACGCATGAGGAACTGTGGGAGCTTTTAGAAAAGATTTGCGGAATTTATTTTATTTTTATTTTTTAAACCAACTCCTGTACTTGTGACAACTGTCTCTGTGGGTTTGGCCAAAAACTGGATTCTTTTTCCAGTTGCTTTCCTTCTTAACCCTATTTATCCCCTTCCCTCCTCCCCACCCTGTAGATATTTAGAATGTTCTGTGGGCAGCAACTGTCATGTTTGGAGAGTGCTTTTATTTTTGAAAGTACTAGGGATGGGGGTGATGTGGGGGCAGTGACAAAATCAGGAAATCTGTAGGAAGGGGAGCCAGAAGGGATACCGGGGGTCGGCAGCAGTGGAGTGCGGGGGACCCGACCCCGACAGTTGTTAGGAGGGGACGTCAGGAGGGGTTTGGGGCCTGGGACCCTTCGCTCACCCCTTCCCCTTTCTTCACCTGCTCGGTTGCCCCCCGGCTCCCCAGCCCAGAGCTGTGCAGCCCAGGCTGTGGGTCAGACCTCTGGAGACCAGAGCTTGTCACTGGTAGTTCTTACGGGGCTTTGGTGAAATACATACTGTCCTTGGGCACAGCCCGAGCCTGCTTGTGGGTCGGGTCCAGGAGACCGGGGGCCGCCTCTGGTTTAGAACCACGGCCCTGTCCCCACTGTGCACAGCCACCACCCTCAGCTCACAGGACACATCCATAGGACTAGGACCAAGCCCGTGACCTCAGGCCGCTATGCACCACTGCACTCTGGGACGGATGCTAATCCGTGTTCCCTGAGAGACAGCAGCCTCTCTGGTCAAGTAAGTCCTGGAAATGCTCTTAAAGCAGGGCTGCGCAGGCTTCTGGACGGTAAGACCTCTGGGAACTTCCATTAGAGCGTTAAGCACTGTGATGCCCCACGGTGGGGATTTCCTCCCCTCATTTGACCACAGAACCTTGTCGCTTTTCTTCTTTAGAATTCGAGGTCCTTGGAGCACTCTGAGAAATACTGACTTAGGGTAGTCCCCGTATCAGTGGCTGCACCTTGAAAATCCAGCGGTGTCGGGCCCCCACCCGCTGTCCCCCAGCCAGGTTACACGAGAGTAGGCGCAGTCCTTGGGGAGGGGGGAGCCGAGAGGCAGCGGCCCCCAGTCCTCCCGAGGAAGGCCTCGCTCTCTTCCTGTCCACCGGGGCCACCCCGCAGCCCTTGGACATCCCCTCTCACACCCCGGCTTCATACTGGCTTTGGGATCGGTTTTAGGGAAGATGGTGAGTTGGAAGAAGGTGAACTGGAGGATGATGGGGCCGAGGAGACCCAGGACACCTCCGGAGGGCCCGAGAGGAGCCGGAAGGAAAAGGGCGAGAAGCACCATAGCGATTCGGACGAGGAGAAGTCTCACCGGAGGCTGAAGCGGAAGCGGAAGAAAGAGAGGGAGAAGGAGAAGAGGAGGTCGAAGAAGAGGAGGAAATCCAAGCACAAAGTAGGTCTGGGAGGGTGCGCCGGGGCCGGGCTGCGTGCGCCGGGCCGGAGCAGAGCCCCGGGGGCCGAGCTCGCCTCGGAGGCCAGAGGGCACGCGTAATAGTGGTGCTTACTCCTTCCCCAAATTGGATAAACAGTTTTATTTTTCTTTAAAGAGTCAGTGGCTCATGCTCCGTTGCCACTAGATGCCCTTAGGTGAGGTGTTTGGCAGGGAGCGCTGGGCCCTTCCGGCACATTCCGGCAGCGTCTGTCCCTGGGCTGACACTGCCCGCAGCGGAATCACTAAGTCCGTTTCTTCTGCCACTGCAGCGCCACGCTTCTTCCAGTGATGACTTCTCGGACTTTTCAGATGACTCGGATTTCAGCCCCAGCGAGAAGGGGCACCGCAAGTACAGAGAGTACAGCCCCCCGTATGCACCGGTGAGTATCTGCCTCGCAGGGGCCCCCGCGGAGCCGGGTAAACCGCCCTTGTTTGCTAAGCACTTGCTGCCTGCCGGGCATTCTTGCACCGCGTGTTACGTGGGTTTTAAGCCTGCAAGATGAGATACTGTTTTTATCCCCGTTTTACAGGTGAGGAAAACAGAGCCGGGAAACCAGCCAGGTGGCAGCCTTGTAGTGTAGGAGCTGGGGTTCGAGCCCAGTCAGTGGCTGATCTCCATTAGCCATCCTGAGACTTCCCTCTTCTTCCCATGGCCTTGGCAGGACTCAGGATGTCCCCGTCCCCCAGAAATCTGCTGATTTATCCTTGGTGTAGCTGACCGTTGTCCACCATTGAGAAATGACCTGTTGTGGAAAATTGGAGCAAATGATCTCAAGGGCCGTAGAGTCAGAAGTCAGATGTTTATCTTGTTATAACACGGAGCTTAAATGGGCATTTAGATTATTTGTTTGGTTTCTGTACTGTTTTTTCTCCCCAGCAAAATCGGTAAGAAAAATTGATGTAGATTTTCAAGTTTTGATGAAAAATGCTTTTAAAGTTAGTAGCTCTAAAATACATCCCTGTGTCCCATGACTCAGCATCATCTGTCCTAACGAATAATTCAATCATATAATGTTACACTTGACGTTGATATGCTAGCAGAGATTCAGACTTTCAACCTGAGACAAGAAATGGAGGGCACACCACAGCTTCGATTAGGAACTAGAGTTTGAGGCTTTTTTTTTTTTTTTAAGATTTTATATTTAAGTAATCTCTACCCCCACGTGGGGATCGAACTCACAACCCCGAGAGCGAGAGTCACACGTGCCACTCACTGAGCCAGCCAGGCACCTGGGGTTGAGGGATTTTAAGGTCTGCTAATGTAGTCCTATGTGTCTATATACTTACGTTCTGTATTTTCTCATAACGAGTGTGGATTTTTTATTTTTTTAAAATTATTTGTTTACGTAGGCTTCACACCCAGCACGGAGCCCAACATGGGGCTTGAACTCATGACCCTGGGATCAAGACCTGAGTTTGAGCTCAAGAATTGGATACTTAACCGACTGAGCCACTCGGGCGCCCCACGAGTGTGGGTCTTTTAAATTAATATAGATTGTTTCTTAGAACAGTTTTAGGTTTGTAGAAAATTCAGCAGATGCCTTAAATGTTTATTTACTTTTTTTTTTAATTTTTTTTTAACGTTTATTTATTTTTGAGACAGAGAGAGCAGGAAAGGGGGAGGGTCAGAGAGAGAGGGAGACACAGAATCGGAAGCAGGCTCCAGGCTCCGAGCCATCAGCCCAGAGCCCGACGCGGGGCTCGAACTCACGGAATGCGAGATCGTGACCTGAGTCGAAGTCGGACACTCAACCGACTGAGCCACCCAGGCGCCCCAATGTTTATTTAGTTTTGAGAGAGAGAGAGAGAGACAGAGAGACAGAGCATGAATGTGGGGGGGGGAGGTGGAGAGGGAGGGAGACACAGAATCTGAAGCAGGCTTCAGGCCCTGAGCTTGCCAGCACAGAGCTCTATCAATGCGGGACTTGAACTCACGAGTTGTGAGATCATGACCTGAGCTGAAGTCGGAAGCTTAACTTGAGCCACCCACGTGTCCCTCTCCTGTTAACGCTTTACGTTATTATGGTACATTTGTTGTAATTGATGAGCCAGTATTGATGCATGGCTATTAATCAAAGCTTATGGTTATACTAAGGTTCCCTCCTCTGTGTTTTACAGTTCTTTTGTTTTCGACAAATGCTCATGTTATGTATTCATCATACACTATCATATAAAATAGTTTCAGTTCCCTAAAAATCCCCTGTGCCTTACCCCCTCCCTCCTCCCTGAGCCTCTGGCAACCCCCAGTCTTTTTCTGTCTCTGTTGTGTTGCCTTTTCCAGAATGTCAGAGAGCTGGACTCCTACAGCGTATAATTTTTTCGGATCAGTTTCTTTTACTTAACAGTATGTGTGTGTGGTTTTCCCGTGTCTTTCCGTAGCCCCGTGGTTCATCTCTTTTAACCAATGAATAATACTCCATTGTCTGGATGGAGCCCAGTTTATTTGTTTACTAAAGGCCATCTTGGTGCTTTCCATTTGTGTGTGTGTATCTGTCTGTGTGTGTCTGTCTCTGTCTAACTTCATCCGATATCTCTTTGCACTAACACACTTTGGAAAGCATCATTTAATAGCTTTCTAGTTTGGTTGCCAAGTAGATTATTAATTGAATTCCAAGGCCCCAAGAAAAGGTTGACCAAGGAGCACCCCTCTTGGGGGTGCCTGGCTGGCTCCGTGGGTGGAGCGTGCGACTCTTGATCTCCAGGTTAAGATCGAGCCCCATGTTGGGTGTAGAGATTACTTTTATTTATTTATTTCCTTACTTACTTATTATTATTTTTTAAATATTCATTTTTGAGAGAGCAGGGGGAGGGGGGGCAGGGAAAAAGGGAGACAGAGGACCTGAAGTGGTCTCTGTGTCGACAGCAAAGCCTGATGTGGGGCTGAAACTCACAAGCCGAAGTCTGCCGTTGAACCGACTGAGCCACCCCGGTGTCCCTAGACGGCATCCCCTAGACGGCGTCCCCTATAAATAAATAGATGGGTCGATAGGTAGATAGATGTGGGCATCTTGGTGGCTCAGTCGGTTCAGCGGCAGACTCTTGATTTCAGCTCAAGTCATGATTTCAGTTTTGTGAGTTTGAGCCTCATGTCGGGCTCTGTGCTGACAGCACAGAGCCTGCCTTGGGATTTTCTCTCTCTGCTCCTCCCCCACTTGCTCTCGCTCTCAAAATAAATACATAAAAAGGCGCACCCCTGTTGCCTACTAGGCCTCCTCCCCAAATGAGATTGCATATCCCTGGGCAATAGCCCTTTCTCTCCCCTCCCCAGTTCTTCAGGGATCGTGGGGTCCGTGTTTCTAAATTTTCTTACAAGCCGTGGCTCTTTCTGAAGAACAGAAACGTCTGAGCCCACCGCCCAGCTCTCGCTCGTCTGGGAACCAGTGCCCCGAGTGCTGGGGGCTGGTGTGTCGCCGCCGGGGTGGCAGAGGCCCCCAGACAGTGCATCGGTTAAGGGAACAGCGGGGATCTTGGCAGTCCGGGCCCAGGGCCCCGGGGCCGCCTCACGCCCTCTCTCCATCAGTCCCACCAGCAGTACCCCCCGTCGCACACCACGTCCCTGCCCAAGAAGGCCTACTCCAAGATGGACAGCAAAGGCTACGGCATGTACGAAGACTACGAGAACGAGCCGTACGGGGAGTACGAGGGCGACGAGGAGGAGGATATGGGCAAGGAGGACTATGACGACTTCACCAAAGAGCTGAACCAGTACCGGCGCGCGAAGGAGGGCAGCGGCCGGGGCCGAGGTGAGGCCCTGGCGCCTCGGGGGGGGGGGGGGCGGGGGGGAGGGGGTCCGAGCAGATCCGCGGCGGGGGGGAGGGGTGCAGCGTGGGGCCCAGTGCTGCCGAGCCTCCGGTGCGGGAGGAGAGACCGGCAGTGGTTTCGGTGCAGGGGTGAGTACAGGGGAAGGGCGGGGGCTGCACACGCAGGGCCCTGAGAAGAAGCCCCAGTGCTAGGCCTGTGCTTGGGACGCAGCCAGGCTGGTGGGAGGCGGGGAGACGCCCTCGTGGCTGAGGGTTGTTTTCTTCATTCACTTCCTGCTCAGCTGTGAGGAGCGAGAGAAAAGGGACAGCTTGTCAGATACAGGCCAGGGTAACGGACAGCTGGCTGCCCCAGCCTCCTCCCCACTCCTCCCAGCTCCTATCACCCAACAAGGTGTGCAGCCTCTGAACCTTGAACTGTGGCAGTTAGGAGGTGAGGGAGGGCGGAGCACTGGAAACCTTCTAGAACTGGCTCCTGCCTGCGAGGTTTTGCAACCCACAAGGGTTCCTGGGACCTTACAGCTCAGCAGTACTTAGCCCTGACTAAGGCCCAGCTTATTGTTAGCGTGGCTGCTCATTCATTTTCTTGGCAAGTCTTCCCTGGACACCTCCCTGGACAAGCCCTGCTCTTTGGGGAGATTCTAGACCAGTGCCATCCGATAGAAATACAGTGTGGGACACCTGGGTGGCTCAGTCAGTTAAGTGTCCAAGTTAGGCTCAGGTCATGATTTCATGGTCCATGAATGCGAGCCCTGCATTGTGATCTGTGCTCACAGCTCACAGCCTGGAGCCTGCTTCACATTCTGTGTCTCCCTCTCTCTCTCTACCTCACCCCACTCGTGTGTGCGTGCTGTCTCTCTCTCTCAAAAAATGATTAAAACATTTAAAAAGAAAAAATATATAACACAAATCACCGTAGAATTTAGAATTTTCTAGCAGTCCCATTGAAAAAATAAAAGGAAACATGAGATTAATTTAAATTTTTTTTTATGTTCATCCATTTTTTTTTTTTAACACTTATTTATTTTTGAGACAGAGACAGAGCATGAACACGGGAGGGGCAGAGAGAGAGGGAGACAGAATCTGAAACAGGCTCCAGGCTCTGAGCGGTCAGCACAGAGCCCGACACGGGGCTCGAACTCACGGACCATGAGATCATGACCTGAGCCGAAGTCGGCCGCTTAACCGACTGAGCCACCCAGGCGCCCCTGTTCATCCATTTTTGAAAGAGCACAAGCAGGGATGGGGTGGAGAGGGGGCGGCGGGGGATACAATCTGAAGCAGGCTTCAGGCTCTGAGCTGTCAGCACAGAGCCCGATGCGGGGCTTGAACTCATGAACCGTGAGATCATGACCTGAGCCAAAGTTGGATGCTCAACCGACTCAGCCACTCAGTCGCCCCAGATGAGATTAATTTTAACAGTTTATTTTATCTACCTCATATACTCCAAATCTTACTTTAACACATTATCCAAACAGATAGATGTGGTATTTTATGTTATGCCTTTCTCTCTCTGTTTTCTCTCTCTCTCTTTTCTTAATGTTTACTGCAATTGTATTTTTTTTGTTAATGTTCACTTACTTAAAAACATTTTTTTTTTTGACATTTATTTATTTTTGAGAGACAGAGCGTGAGCAGGGGAGGGACAAAGAGAGAGGGAGACACAGAATCTGAAGCAGGCTCTAGGCTCCTAGTTGTCATCACAGAGCCCGATGCAGGGCTTGAACTCACGAACCGTGAGATCATGAGATCATGACCTGAGCCGAAGTCCAATGCTTAACCGACTGAGCCACCCACGTGCCCCAGTGTTTACTTATTTTGAAAGATAGAGAAATTGTGTGTGTGAGCAGGGGAGGGGCAGGGGCAGGGGGTGGGGGGAGAGAATCCCAAGGAGGCTCCACACTGACAGCTTGAAGCCATGAATCTCAAAATCGTGACCTGAGCCAAAACCAAGAGTCAGGTCCTCAACCGACTAAGCCACCCAGGCACCCCCGCTCTTTTTCTTTCCCTTTGTTTTTTTTTTTTTTTTAAATGATGTTCTGTAAATCCAGGGTGTGTTTCACCCTTGCAGCATCTCTTAGTTTGGTCGTGTTACAGGGGCTCCGTAGCCACAAGTAGCTGGACAGTGAGTGCAGCTTTCAACGCACAGATGCCCTTGTGGCTGTGTAGTGAGTGCCATAGCAGGTGCACATCCAGAATGCTGAGGGGACCTGGGCTGGGAACCATGGGACCTTCTGCCTGGAGCTGCTAGGAAGGCTTGGGGAGGAGGAGGAAATGACCGACCTCGGGGGTGGAAAATGCGCTGCCTTCTCTCCTGCTGGGGGCATCTGCTCACCATCTGAATCGCCCTGCAGGCAGCCGAGGCCGTGGCAGGGGCTACCGGGGCCGAGGCAGCCGCGGAGGATCTCGAGGCCGAGGCATGGGCAGGGGCAGCCGTGGAAGGGGCAGGGGCTCCGTGGGAGACCACCCGGAGGACGAAGAAGACTTCTACGAGGAAGAGATGGAAGTAAGCTCTCCTCCAGTCCCGGGAGAAAGTGGGGGGCTGGTGGGCGCTTTTGGGGGAAACCTTGGAAACAGTGGAAGGAAAGCATCGGGTGGCAGTTCTCTGTGTTTCCACATTCGTTCTTATTTCGGAATAGAGGAAACCTTCACGTGGTTCAAAATTGGAAAGGTACCAAAGCTGTGAAAACCTCTCCCTACTACTGCTGCCCCCGGCAGCTTAGTTCCCATCCCTGGAGACAAGTTTCCTGAGTGCCTTCTGGAAACGTTTGATGCCTTTGCAGTCAGGTGCTTGTTTATTCACGCCCCCCTACACACACACACACACAGCTTCCACATTCATTGTTATATCCCTGCCCGAGACCTTTCCCTGGTGGTCCGTTGTTACAGCCACAGCTGTCTTGTGTAGGAGGAGCCCTGTGGGATTTACCTGGGGGGAGGGGAGAGGAGTTGTAGGGGTGAAGACAGTACCAGAGGTCAGACACCCTCCTCCACCTTAGGCTGTCGCATGTAAGAGGGGGCATAAGCAGGTGGCCTTGGGTGGGTCATCTGCCCTTCTGAATCTGGCGTTCAGCCAAATAAAAAGGCGTAAGGGGACAGAGAGCACAGTTAGGGACAGTGCTCGTTGTTCCCTGCACGCCACCTGCTTCTCTCCTCCTTTCTGGAACCCTAGTATGGAGAAAGTGAGGAGCCGATGGGAGATGAGGACTACGACGAGTACTCCAAGGAACTGAGCCAGTACCGCCGGTCCAAAGATGGCCGAGGACGAGGTGGGCAGGGGGCCCAGGAGGTGACGGGTCGGCGGGGCTCCTTCCGGCAGCTGCTGCCGGACCGGGATCCTGGGGAGAGGCAGCAGGTGAACGCCATCTCTCTCCCCTGCAGGGTTAAATCGAGGCCGTGGCCGGGGCTCCCGAGGTCGAGGGAAAGGGATGGGCCGGGGTCGCGGCCGAGGTGGCAGCCGAGGAGGGATGAACAAGGGCGGAATGAATGACGACGAAGACTTCTATGACGAGGACATGGGCGTGAGTTGACCCTTCATTCGGATCTGAGATACTTAGCCGAGGCCCCCTTCTCGGACTTTTCCTTTTCTTGAACAAGTTGGCCTCTGAGGCCTGTTCATCCTCCTGCTCCCGTCCGCTCTTCTCCATGGGACAGATGAGCTCTCGTCAACTCTCATGGTGGGTGTGCTGCTGGTGAGACCCTCTGTTTTTAAAACCACATCTCTGTAGCACCTGCATCTCCGAGGTGTGGAAGGTTCTAGGTGACCCATCCAGGCAGCCTGGAGAGTTTGCCCTCTGGGAGGTGGATGCGTTCCTGCACAGCTGTGTGGTGCCCTTCGGCTGCCCACAGCTCCAAGTGGCAGAACTTCTGTCTGTGCCAGCGCCCCCTGCCTTGGGGCTCACACCCCGCACGGCCATGACACTGCTCTTGTTACGAGAAGACGCTTCTGTCGAGGGAATGCTCGTGCCCACCAGCCGACTTCTGTCACTCCCTCGGAACCCGCCTCCCCCAGCCTGCGTTGTCCCTCCAACCCTTCCTTTTCACTCCCCTTTATGCTCACACTCTGTGTTCCTGACAGGATGGTGGCGGGAGCTACCGGAGGAGTGACCATGACAAGCCCCACCAGCAGTCCGACAAGAAAGGCAAAGTCATCTGCAAATACTTCGTGGAGGGGCGGTGTACGTGGGTAAGGGGCCAGTTACAGTGCCTGGCTGCCGGAGCAAGGCAGCCACCTCACGGAGGATGCTCAGGCCTCTGGGAATGTTCTAGAAGCCACACTAATTGGGGGCGGTGGCCGGGTAAGGGTGGAAGTGATTGCCTACAAGAGATGCTGGGGAAGACGCTCTTGCAGAGATGTAACGTGCTCTGGTGAAGTTACTGGACTTTAGCGTTGGAAAGGGAATTTGTTACGACCTCTAGATAAAAAGGCAGGTGGGGTGAAGCAGGCCAGCCTTGAATTTCACAGCAGAGTTCAATACCAGAAGGTGGGCCGATGACCGCAGAGCTCTGAGGGTGTAACCCGGTGTGAGTGCCGCCAGCCTTGTATTCAAGTGCGATGGCAGTGGACAGACAACGGCACACACATGCCCAGGAAATGCCGCACCGCATGATAAGTCTTAGGAAAAACTGTGCATTTTGAACAAATACGAACAAATGCGTACACGTGTAAAAAACGCTCTGTGTTACAGTTTCGATTCATATTATTTTTAGAAGCTTGTAATACATCCAACGAAAAATGAGTAGCTACTCCTGAGAGTAAGGGGAAACAGCCATAGGACAATTTCTATATTTTGTTCACCCGGGTGGTGTTCTGAGTGTGTCTGTGGATAATGGAAAATCAAGCCCCACTAGCTTAAACGCTCAGACATTGTTCCTCTGAGGTGAGGAATGTTGGTGCCCTGGTCAGTGGCATCCTGGGGAACTCAAGCTCCTTCTTCCTTCCTACTTTTAAGAATATCCGCCATCTTTGCCGGTCCCACAACGGCTGCTGTGGCTCCGGGCGTCCCATCTAAGGGCTGAGAGGAAAGATGGGTGAAGGGGTTTGATTTTTCTTTTAATTGAAGCAGTATTGTCCTCCCTCGGGGACGTTGGCTTATATTTCATCGGCCACAGTATCTCCACACGAGCCTGGAGAATGTGTTTGTAGCTGGGCACGTTCTTCCCAAACAAAACGGAGGTTGCGTTAGGAAGGAAGAAGCGTGGCCGTCATGCAGCAAATGGTGAAAAATAGTGGCTGCAGGGAGGGAGAGGGAGAATAAGAACAAAGCGGTGCGGGGCAGCGGAGCGGAGCCTGGATGAACGGGGACGTGGGGCGGGGAGGCAGGGCCCGAGCGAAGGGAGCGCAGCTTTGTCAGAACTTTCAAGGTGGTGGGAAGCCACGTCGTGAGCCCTCCCTGCCCTGTTCGGGGGGGCGGGGGATGTGTCCCTGCCATTGGTCCCTCCATGCTTCAGCGGTGACAGAGGAGGACTTCCCGTTGCAGGTGGGCGTCGGCGAGGGCTTAGCGTGGCACCCCCTTAACCTTTTCCCGCCTCTCTTCCAGGGAGACCACTGTAATTTTAGCCACGACATCGAGCTACCAAAGAAGCGCGAGCTGTGCAAATTTTACATCACCGGCTTTTGTGCCAGAGCCGAGAACTGCCCCTACATGCACGATATCCTTTGGCGCTCACGCGTGACCTGCTGCAGCGTGCAGGACCTCCCCCGTCCTCCCCGGTGACGGCGGCTGGCCCGCGCTGGCCCTCCGCGCCTGCGCTCCGTCCGCCTCTCCGGGCGACCCCTCGCGGTCTGTCGCGTGGCAGAGGTGCCGTCCCTGTCCTGCAGACGAGTGAACTGACCACTCACGCGTCTGCTCTCTTTTACGGGTACCCTCAAGGCTGTTTGTAGCGCCCTTGTCTGTTCCCTTCCTGAGACTTCCCCAGTTGGCCGTGTGGCCTTGGGCAAATCCTCGACCTGAATCATTCCCGGGGAGTCAGGACCTGCGGACGCGGCCCCGAGGCCAGCGTGGTGCGGGCAGGAAGCCCTCCGGAGGGAGAGTCCTGAGAAAACGGGCTCTTGTTGGGTCTGCTGCGAGCACGTCATGCAGCCCCCGAGCGGGTCACTTCACCTCTCTGGGTGTCCGTTTCCCCATCTCCAAGACAGAAGGGGCTGGATTCCGTGCTCGGGTGGGTTCTGTGACACGATACGTTTGCCTTAACGTGCCCGTGAACGTGATTTCCCATGTAAGTTGTACCACACGACGGGGAACTGCATCAACGGGGACGACTGCATGTTCTCCCACGACCCCCTGACCGAGGAGACGAGAGAGCTCTTGGATAAGGTAACGTTTGGGGGTAATGTGGGGCCACAGCTGCCACTGTGGTGTGCAACCAGGAGGTGCGCCTCCCCTTGACCTGGAGCGTCCGTCTGGCTTCTGTGCGGGACCAGAATTCCCACTTGCCTTGATCTGGAGCTGCCGTCTGAGGGAGGGAACGGGGCTGTTTTCTCTGCGGGGAGAACTGAGGTGCTCTCGCGTGTGTCTTCTCTCCAGCCAGGGCGGTTTTCATGGCAGGGCGGCAGGGGGTGGGGGGGCAGCGGTGTGAAAGGAACGTTGCTTGCAAACACATCTTGCGTTGCTTAGCCATCTTTTAGAGAGAGCCTGTGATGCACGAGGAGGAGAGTGAAACTTGGGTGGGTTGTATTTTGATGGAAACGTCAGATGCTTCCTCCTAAGACTTAAGGATTCCGTTACGCAGCCGACAAAGTGCAGGGTAATTGGAGGTTCTCGGGAGAGAGCAGCTTCTCCCATGCTGTGCCAGGCCTTCCTCCCCAGCCAGGCGATGTTTGAGACTCATCCTAGTATCTGTTGTTCTGCCCGATGAGTCATGAGGACTCTGGGGGGCCCGGGGTCCTGTCTTGGGCTTCCTAACGCACTAAGGGAACGGGTGAGGGAGAACACAGGTCCTTGCAGATGAAGGCTCTCGTGCCTTCTAGTTCACGGCAGGTCTGAGAGCTTTGGCCGGTTTTTTGAGAATGGAAAGGATCGAGTCTGAGTAGCACATGAGGCAGCTTCTGGAGTCCGTCAGTACCGCCCTGTTTCTGGTGGGGTCCAGGTCTGCCTGAGGGGTCAGGGGTGAGGACTGCACGAGCAGAGCAGGGAAGCACCCCAGTGCTCATGGGCAGTGCCGTGGCAAGAACTCTCCCCTACCAGGCCGTCTGGGAAATCTAGAATCCTAGGGATAGGGTTTTGTAATGAGCAGCTTGTCTAGAGTCTGTTTCTCTGACAGGGTAGGGAGCAGGGTAAGCAGTGGCTTCCTCTCACAGGAAGAACTGAACAGTGACTTGCCGAGGCCTGCCCCCTGCTGGAGGTTCAGAGCTGGTGCTCTAAACCAGTGCTGTCCAAGTAGGAACACAACCGAGCCACCGGTGTCCTTTCACATTTTCTGGAAGCTACGTTAAAGTAGAAGGAAACCTAGAAAAGTTAATTTCAGGCAGTTTGTCTTATTTAATTTGGTATGTCTGTGTTCAGAATACCGTTTCAGCAAGTGACAACGAAAAACGTAAGACGTTTTGCATTATCGTTCTTGTTGCTATCGTGTCTTTGGAATCTGGCGCTTATCTTCTACTTAGAGCCCCTCTCCGTTTGCACCAGCTGCATTTCAAGCCTCAGTAGCCACATGTGGCCAGTGACCATCGCCTTGCACAGCCCAGCTCTAAACGCCCTAGTAAAAACCCAAAGCAAACCAAGATGGTACATTTCAGCTCCCCGTTACAAACGTTTTGAAAGCATCGGTATCCTCCCCAATCTAAAAACTAAGTCTCAGTGGGTTAAAAATGAGTGTTGACGGACACCTGGGTGGCTCTGTCGGTGGAGCTTCCAACTCTTGATTTCACCCTCAGGCCACGATCTCAACGGGTCGTGGGCTCGAGCCCCACTTTGAGCTCTGTGCTGACACTGCAGAGCCTGCTTGGGATTCACTCTCTCCCTCTCTCCCCCATTCGTTCTTTCTCCTTCTCTCTCTCTCAAAATAAATAAACTTTAAAAAAAAGATGGTGGAAAAACCATACCAGAGTCAAATTTGGGTAGTCAGAAAGTAAAACTCAAGATGAATTTTAAGGACCCGGTTAACCCAGATGAAGGCATCGGCCACTCCTTCTTGCCCAGACAGCTGCAGCTCGTTGGCCAGGGTTGGGACCTGGAGCTTCTGGGCGGCCCCTGGGTCCACACCGTGGTGCCAGTCATGCCTGGGCCTTGGCCAGCCTCCCCTGAAATGCCTGTGCTCTTTTTCTTTCCTTCCTTCCTTCAGCTCTATTTTCCCACTTCGCAGACACCTTTCTGTCCATCTAGACACATGTGTTCCCAGCCATCCGTTCCACGTTTGGAAGCATGCTTGCTCCTCCACCCAGATTTGTCTATTAGCAACATTCTGCCCCGTTTGCTCCTGTTTTATTTTATATATGTGTGTGCGCGTTTTTTTTTTTTTTTTTTTCCTCCTTGAACCATTCGGGAGTAAGTTGCTCACGTTTTGGTTCTTTACCCTGAAGTCCTTCCTCACACGCTCTGTTTTTTTATAGTCAGGTTTGGCAAGGTATAGTTTGTATCCAGTAAAATTCCTCCCATTTAGTGTAAAGTTCTATGAGTTCTGACAAACACAGAGTCATGTAGCCATCCCAAAATGTAGATTGAGGAAATTCAGTCTTCCATTGCCCCCAGAACCCTGCCCCTGTAGACTCAGTGCTCCTCCATTTTCCAGCCTTTGGCATCACTGCTCTGTTTTCTGTCTCTATAGTTTGTGTTTTCGAGAATGTTCTCTGAATAGGCGTATCCAGTAAAGATCTTTTAAACACACGTACGTGTGTCCATAACCTCTTGAATCTGCTTTTTTTCACCAGGCATAGTGCATCTGTTGAGAATAGTTGTTGAGGGTAGTTCGTTGCTGTTTGTTGGTGAGTACGAGTCCGTTGTAATGGATGGTCTTAAATTTGTCTAGTTATCAACTGAAGGAGATTTGGATTGTTTCTAGCGTGGGGCAGAAACTTAAGAATTTTCTAGCCAGCCAACCGACACAAGCTGATTTCTTTGCCTTGATGAGCCTTGGCTCACATACCTTTGCGTGTCTGTGGGTGTGAGTGCCCTATGCCGCTAAGAGGCTGCTCTGAACTTTCGGAAACTCTTGGCCTCAGTCAGGATCCATCCTGGTAGGGGAGGGCCCTGGTGTGTCTCGTCTGATGGAAAGGTCCTGGGAGTGCTCGTCTTTTCAGGCGGAGAGGCCCAGAGGGGACGCGCAGGAGGTCTGGAACAGACGTGTCCCTCTCGGCGTCTCTGAGCAAGGGCTGTACGGTTTGGGTTCGGCTTTCCTGGTGGGAATGCGGTTTTAATGTGTTTTACGTGTCACCGTCCTGCCCTCTGATGTGGTTCGGCGCCTGCTTCCGCAGCGACGTGCGTGGCTCAGGGTGGGAGATGGAGGGTAGAGAGACGAGTGCAGGGAGCTGGTCTAGACGTGGAGCTGGGGTCTGGCGAGGGGTGAGGGGAGCTGAGTCCTGCAGCGGGGGGGCCGCGTCCTCCAGCTGGCCAGTAGGCTGGGACGGGAGACTCCCGCCTGGCGTGGGGCAGGAGATGGAGGCCCTGGTCCCGAGTAGCGCCCGGCACATGCGGGGTGCTGGGCCGGCGCCAGCAGACGCTAGTGAAGACGGCACACGGGCTCGCTCTCCAGAGCCCGTGGTCTAATGGAGGAAGGGACGCTGGCCGGGTGTTCCCGACTGTTAAGTGGTACAGAGAAGCGCACGCGACAGGCATGTCTGGTCTCCAGAGGCCATCAGAGGCTGGTGGCAGGAGGCGACCCAAAGGAAGAGCAGCCGTCGGGCAGAGGAGGCAGCGCTTGCAAGGAGGGAACGATAGGGCGTCTGGGTGTGAGCTCGGGAGGCCAAGGGAGCGTGACCTCTCCGGTGGCCAGAGCTTGCCACCCCCTCCACAGGAGGGGAGGAAGCTGAGGTCAAGGTTGTTCCTGGTTAATGAGGTATAACCTTGTTAGGTTCTGCCTTCTGCCTGAGGGCATCGAGTTGCCGCTGACGGAAGGACCTAGCTTTGTGATTGATGTGTGCTAGGTCAGTGTGCAGGGGACGGTGGGAGGGAGACCAGAGACCAGGTAGGAGGCTGGGGCAGAGTCCTGGCCAGAGTCAGCGGGGCCCAGGACAGAGGGCGGATGGGCCGCTTGGGAGGTCCAGGCAGTAGCTTGGGAACAGTGTGTAGGAGAGAGACCCCAGATCGTGGCTCGGGGTTCAGGAAGTAGAGGGGGGTCCCTCACTCAGAGAGCCACGCTTGTGGCCAGTGGAGAAGGCACGTGGGGTGAAGTGTGCCCGGGTGGAGCTGAACACCTACCCGCAGCTCTCCAGATGGAGGAGTCTCCCCAGCCCCGTGCTGGCACTGACTGAAGGCTTCGGGGCGGGCAGGGCCTTGGAGCCAGGGAGGGGGGGTGGAGGCAGGGTGCCGGGGAGACCCACTGGAGAGGAACATCAAAGACCGGGGTCGGGGTGTCCAAGGCCTTAACTCTCTCATCCCCCCACGCGCCCCCCCCACCCCTCACCCCTCCCATCCTCCGTGGTCCTGATGTTAACCGGCTGTTCTCTGGAGCCCAGGGAATGCAGGGGGAGGTGCATTTGTCTGTTTTCCTTGCTCATCTATCCAACAAATGTGCGTCCGTGCCTAGCTTCTGCCGGGCACCGTCCTGGGCCCTGGGGGACGCGGTGGCGAGGAGACGGGGTCCGGTCGTTGGGCAGATCCTGATGATGCACCGGGATCGCGGAAGTGGAGGGAACGTACAAGGAGCCCAGAGGCTCTGCAGACAGGCTGCCAGGCTGCCATTCACGGGAGCCTCGGTGAGGCAACCCTGTGCTGGTCCCAAGGTGAGTGGTAGGAAGAAAAGAGTGAGAGGCATGTGCTGAGCAGGGGACACAGCACAGGCCGCAGCCACGTGCTCGGTCGAGAAGCAGAGGGGGCCCAGGGGCCAGCGCGCCAGGCGGGAAGTGGACCGAGCTTCAGGGCGGTGAAGCACGCAGGGCCGGGGCCTGCCTCACCGCTGAAAGGCACTGCTGGTTCGGGGCAGGGTCGCCCACACCGTCCCAGGCACCTGTCAAGATGCGGTTCCGGTTCAGCAGGTCGCCCTGTGCTGCTCGTTCATGCTCAGACCACTCCTCGAGTAGCGGGGCTCGAAGGGACACATGTTCTCTGTCAGTTAGTTGTTCGAGTATTCCGGCACCCTTGAAGCCACGTTCCTCCTAGACCCTGCTGTCCCCAGGTGCAGGTACCATTCCTGACAGGAGAGAGAAGAGCCGAGACCGGCCTGACATGCACCTGGAGACCCTGCTCCCACCACCCACGCTCCCGCCATCGCTGCGGGGAGGGAGGAACGGGGGGGGGGGGGGGGCGGACTTGAGCAGTGCTGGGGCTGGGATGCTAGCTGCTGAAGCATCTCTGAGCCCCATGTTAGGATCCACGAAGGCATCTGTGCTGAGGTCCCTAAGGTGGCCCGGGCCCAGGTTCAGCCGTCTCCTGGCAGGGGGCGGGGGCAGTCCCAGGACCAAACATGTAGCCACAGTGGGCCAAGGCTGGAGAAACCAGGCGTGAGCGTCCAAGAGTCCTTGCCCCTTGTGGAGTCACAAGGACCGTGCTTAATCCTCAGGTTGTGACAGCACTTGTGGAATGTTCTATACCAGGGATGCCCAAGGGACTCAGTGCTCAGGGTGGCGCCTGTGCCCGGCATGTACCAAAATTCCAGAATCCCAGAAGGAAAGGGTGTGTTTCGGCAGAAAGCACATCACTTATATAAACAGTTTGGGCACGGGACAGTAGGGTATTAGGTATAAAGTAGGTGACACGTGCTACAATGTGGGTAAACCTGGCATTTTTTAAAATGTTTTATTTATCTTTGAGAGAGCGCAAATGGGGGAGGGGTGGGGGAGGCGGGGACAGAGGATCCGAAGCAGGCTCCGCGCTGACAGCAGTGAGTCTGACGTGGGGCTCGAACTCCTGAACCCTGAGATCATGACCTGAGCTGAAGTCTAACCATCAACCGACAGCCACCCAGGCGCCCTGAACCTGGCAAACGTGTTGAGCGAGAGAAGCCAGTCGCAAAAGGCCGGGCAGTGTATGCTTTAATGAACTCTCCAGAATAGGCAGGTCATAGACATGGCAAGCAGATTAGTGGTTGCTGGGGCCCCGGACGAGGGGGAAGGGGAGTGACTGCTAATAGGTATGGGCCCTCCTTTTGGGGTGATGGGGAAGTTCCGGAACCAGATAGAGGTGGTGGTTGTACATCCTCATGACTACTTAATGCCATTGAATTATATAGTTTAAGGGGAGAAAAACAGCTGTCTTTTTTTTTTTTTTTTTTAATTTTTTTTTTTTAACGTTTATTTATTTTTGGGACAGAAAGAGAGCATGAACGGGGGAGGGGCAGAGAGAGAGGGAGACACAGAATCGGAAACAGGCTCCAGGCTCTGAGCCATCAGCCCAGAGCCCGACGCGGGGCTCGAACTCCCGGACCGCGAGATCGTGACCTGGCTGAAGTCGGACGCTCAACCGACTGCGCCACCCAGGCGCCCCTGGGTGTCTTGGTGCAAACAGGAGTGTCTGCCCCCTTCCCTGCCCCAGCTGGTCACAGAGCAGAGGCAGCAGTGGTGTGGGATGATGACTTCCGTGCCTCATGGCATGATGGTCGCGGGGTCCTTGTGTTTTAGGGTTCTCAGAAAGTTCAGTTTCCCGCGCGGGAGGCCTGGTCCCTACCTCATCCTGGTCTATCCCCTCCCCCGCTTTGTTCTCACCGGCAGATGTTGGCTGATGACGCAGAGGCGGGCGCTGAGGACGAGAAGGAAGTGGAGGAACTGAAGAAGCAGGGCATCAACCCCCTGCCCAAACCCCCCCCTGGTGTGGGCCTCCTGCCCACCCCTCCTCGGCCCCCCGGTCCCCCGGCCCCGACCTCTCCCAACGGCAGGCCCATGCAGGGCGGCCCCCCGCCCCCACCCCCACCTCCCCCTCCGCCTCCCGGGCCCCCCCAGATGCCCATGCCTGTGCACGAGCCGCTGTCCCCACAGCAGCTGCAGCAGCAGCAGGACATGTACAACAAGAAGATCCCCTCCTTGTTTGAGATCGTGGTGCGGCCCACAGGACAGTTGGCTGAGAAGCTGGGTGTGAGGTGAGTGCCCCAGGGCCCCAGATTCCGTGTGGTGGGGCTGGTCTGGCCTCAGCTGGGCTCCTCTGTGCCGGGGGTCTCACTGCAAGCCTGGTCTGGAGCCCTCCGTGACCAGCCTCACGGATGCCACCGTGTCTCCTCGAGGGCATGGCTACCATGCATGCTTTGCAGCCCCTCACAGGTGCATTTCTTCCTCCTAGGTTCCCTGGACCCGGAGGACCCCCGGGGCCAATGGGCCCCGGGCCCAACATGGGCCCCCCAGGGCCAATGGGGGGCCCAATGCATCCCGACATGCATCCCGACATGCACCCGGACATGCACCCTGATATGCACCCCGACATGCACCCCGACATGCCGATGGGTCCTGGCATGAACCCTGGCCCGCCCATGGGCCCCGGTGGCCCCCCAATGATGCCCTATGGTCCTGGAGACTCCCCACACTCTGGAATGATGCCCCCCATCCCGCCATCTCAGAACTTCTATGAAAACTTTTACCAGCAGCAGGAGGGCATGGAGACGGAGCCCGGACTCATCGGGGACGCAGGTGCGCGGGGGGCCGGGCGGGGGCTGGGAGGGGCCGCTGCGGCTCGCACAGGGGAGTGTCATCGGGGACTTGGCTTTCCTCCTTGGTCCGAGTCTTTGGAAGCATGAATCCGACTCCATCTCTGTCCCGTGAGTGGTTGAACGTTTTCAGTGACGGGATTCACCACCCCGTTGAGGTTGAAGGGAGTCCTGTGACGTGATGAGTCTGGTTTACTTGATTGTCGCTTGCTCTGCCTGGAAGCCCGAGGGGCGGGTGCGGGGTGGCATTGGGCTTTGAGGCCAAAGCGCCTTCTCCAGTGTGGGCTCCTTCCGGACGGTCCTTGGCTTGGAGCTGCTGGTGTTCTATCGACTGACCGTCTTCCTTCCGTCTTTCCTTCCCTCCTGGCTGAAACAAGAATGCGTCCTGGTAACAGCTTCAGTGTCTGACAGGGTGCTGGCCGGCCCATGGCGCTGCATCCCTGGGAAGTCACATGCCGCCTTCGGGAAGGCTGGGATGTGCCCACTGCTGCCAGGCCTGGGGTCAGAGCAAGCAGGGCAGCCGTAGGCCTTGCCTCAGCTGCATTTTAGTTCAGGGAAGCAGACAGGAGACGTGTAAATGAACACATACGCTCGTCTCAGCAGAGATCGTTTCTCGAAAAAGTAAAACAGAGAGCTTGTGGCAGACGGTCGGGGCAGAGGCAGGTTGGGAGTGGCTGTGCCGCGTGGGGATGGCCAGCAGAGGCCTCTCTGAGAAGGGAGTGTGAGTTGGGATGTGAAGGGGAAGAGGCCAAGGGGCAGAGACCCCGGTCCGTCGGCTCGGTTGAGAAAAGTAAGGGCAGCCGTGTAACTTGGGAAAGGGAAGGGACAGAAGTCCCAGCATGGGGACTCCGACGGCCCCGGTGAGGTGGCCTCATTGGAAGAATGGTAGGGTATAGGCAGAGGCATTCGAGGGGGTGGATAGTAGGGGTTGGAGTGGAATCAGGGAAGTTTCTGGAATGCTATGGAGTTGTCCTGGGCAGAGCTGGCCGTGACGGGGCAGGAAGTAGCGAGTTTGGAGAAAACGCCGTGGGGCCTACATTCCTCCTCGTGCACATGTTACAAGACAGGAGCAAATGGGGACGCCGGCCTCAAGGCAGGGTCACCTGGGCGGATGCTCACGCTGTCCCTGATGCCGAACGTCCTGCTGGAGAGAGCCAAGTTGTGGGTGCTCGGCACCCACAAGAGATCACTTCAGCCGCCCTGTTAAGCAAGAGATGCCCATTTGACAGCCGTGGGGAAACTTCGTGGGGCATCAGGGAGACCACCAGGCTGGGGGTCAGTGTGAGCCTCCCGCGTCTCGGTGGTGCTCGGAGCCACGGAGCAGTGTTTGCGGCAAGGAGCGGGAGCTTTGGAAGCGGGAGTGAGAAAGGCAGGCTGTGTGAGGGAGGTGCCGTGGTTCCCACGGGCCCCTCCTCCTTTCGTAAACGTGTAGAACGTGCATGGAAAAAGGCCTGGGTGCGGAGGAAAACCAAGTCTGGTGAGCTGTTCACAGTAGGTGCCTCTAAAGTAATTCGCCCCTATTTCCTTATCCGGAAATCTATGCGTTTGAAGTGTGCCCGCCCAGTGGTGGTTACTATATTCAGTCATACGGCCGACGAGTAGTTTGTTCTGTGCAGGGGCTACTGGGACTGTTGTTCACGGCGTGTGCCTGGCACCGCGCTAGGCTCCTGCCCCACAGTGCAGGTTTGCCCACGAAGTTCAGGGGCTAGAAGAAGGTGGCCTTTCACTTTTTCCTTCATATGCTTTGTGTATGAAATATTTACAAATCGCGTTAAGCCTTTTAGTTTCTATTAAGTTACAGATTATCCTCTTGGTAGCACCGGCCACATTTCAGATGCTCAGTAGCCCCGTGGAGGATAGTGGTAGCCAGGTCGCACTGTGCAGATACGGAATATTTCATCATTGCAGAACGTTCTACGTGTGGGGCGGCACTGACTACACGTTCTCTGTCTGCACACACGCACGCATGCACACACAGTCCCCACGTGCAGCAGGCCCCTGCCTGCCCTTCAGGAGTGAAGGCAGACCCCGACCCTCGAGCCCTGTGCTTCCTAGACGCCATGTGAGAGAGACACCCCCCCCGCCCCCGCCCTTAAATGCAACCGCATGCCCGTGAGCATTTGCAGAGTTCAGGACCCCGTAAAGGAGGGAGGGAGAAGGAGGAATCACCCGTGAGCCTCTGGATTGACATGTGGCCATAGCAACATTTCCGTTATTTCCTTTTATTTACAAGTCTTTGGTCACCGTGGCCGAGCTCATATTACGAGCTCTCTACGAGATGCAGTGTTTTTCTTTTCTGATTATTACAAAGAAATCATGAAAAGAGGGCGCATGGCTGGCGTAGTCGCAAGAGCGCGTGACTCTTGATCTTGGAGTTGTGAGTTCAAGCCTCACGTCGGGGGTAGAGCTTACCTAAATAAATAAAACTTAAAAAAAGAGGAAAAAAGAAACCATAAACTGAATGCTCCTCACCGGTAATTAGAACAGATTAGAAGCACGTGGGGGCCCCTCTCTCCCGAGTCTCGCTCCCAGAGGACTGTTTTCTGTCTGTCTGCAAAGCCTTTTCGTTGCATTTCGTAAACATGTGTACGACGTTGCGTCTTGTTTTCACTTCATGAGCATTTGCCCCCCCACATCACTAAATCGTGCTGTGAACCCCATTTTTCAGTGGCTGCATCCTGGGTGGGGAGACCCCCGTTGGCTGCTCCGTCCCCTGCTGTTGGGCCTTCTGTGGGGACCCTCCTGGGGAGGGTAGGAAGGGACGGGCTGCACATCGTCACCCATTGCCATCAGGGGGTGGGGGTTCTCCAGTTAAGGGCGCGCAGGTGGGATGGAGCTGGTGCCGCAAGGCCCTTCCCGACACGAGCCCTCGGTTCTTCCCTGCCACAGAGGACTACGGGCACTACGAAGAGCTGCCGGGGGAGCCTGGGGAGCACCTCTTCCCCGAGCACCCTCTGGAGCCCGACAGCTTCTCTGAGGGAGGGCCCCCAGGCCGGCCGAAGCCGGGCGCCGGTGTCCCCGACTTCCTGCCCTCAGCCCAGAGGGCCCTGTACCTGAGGATCCAGCAGAAGCAGCAGGAGGAGGAGGAGAGAGCGAGGAGGCTGGCTGAGAGCAGCAAGCAGGACCGGGAGAATGAGGAAGGCATGTGTCCTCCCCAGGGGCAGGGGCTTCCCCTGACAGGCACAGGCCCCCCAGGCCGCTGTGCCGTGGAGAGGTGGGGAAGGCCTAGCTGGGTTTTGTGTCGGAAAGGAGCTTGTGGCCAGAGAGGACCCCTGCCCAGGGCCGTGGAGCCGGGCTGGAGCCGCTGCATCGCATGTCCCTGAGGAAATTGGAAGTCAGGGCTGCCTTTCTGTATCTTGGGGGTCGAGAGAGAGCCTGATCCCATTGAGGAGGGAGGTGGGCTGGTCCCTGGAGGAGACAGCAGCCAACAGGATTTCCCTTCTGAGCCCTTAGAGAGGAGGCTCACCGCTCTCCTTTGCCTAGACCATGCTCTCAGGAAGTCAGCAGATGACAGCCAGTTGCTGACATAAACCAGTAATAAGCACAGTCCCAGCTGCCAGGTCACTTGGTGCCACACAGCGGATCTGATGGCATCCAGCCCAGGAGGAAATGGGGCGGACAAATGGTGTCTAGAACCAGGAGCTGGAGCCTGGGAGCAGGTGGGGACAGTGGGAAGAGGGGGCCACACCCTCCCTCGGTGGCTCCGGTGTCACCTGCCCAGAAGGTTGGACTTGGGCCAGTTTCTGAGTCTGCCCACCTGGCCCCGTCTCTTACCAGCCGGTGACTGGTAACCTTCGCCGGGATATGGTAACGCTTCGAGGGGCCTGGGGGCCAGTGTCTGTGAGCCCCAAGCGCAGAAAGAGCGGAGTCAGTGCTAGGTGCTCCCAGGCGCCCAGGGCAGGGCCTGCCATGCTGGGACCTGAGCCCATGGCAGGTGAGGACGAGGTGTCGGAGCCCCAGGCTGGGATCCTGAGCTCAGTCCTCGCTCTGCCCTCGATCTCAAGGTACCGTCCATGCCTCCGCTTTCTCGTCTGTCAAATGGGCGTGATAGTAACACTGCCTTCTGGGTGGTCATGAGAATTAATAAGATAGAGCACATGGGGAAGGATCCAGAAACAGTAGCCAGTGATCTCCCAGGCTTGGTGCTCAGCCCACCTGAGTTTCGTGGCTGTTCGTAGCAGCCCGCAGAGGGAGGGGTTTTTAGGAAAGGAGAAACTGAGGTTCTGAGAGGTAAGAGGCAGAGGAGCCGTTCACCCAGCGGGCCGCTGTGGGTCTGCGGACTGGTGGCGGTGGCGGTGGCCGCTCATCTTCCTGTACTTCTGTTCTTGCTCAGGTGACACCGGAAACTGGTACTCAAGTGATGAGGATGAGGGCGGGAGCAGCGTCACCTCCATTCTTAAGACCCTGAGACAGCAGACGTCCAGCAGACCCCAGGCTTCCGTCGGGGACCTGAGCAACAGCGGGCTGGGGGATCCCCGCCTCCAGAAAGGACACCCCGCGGGAGGCCGGCTGGCCGACCCTCGCCTCAGCCGGGACCCCAGACTCACCCGCCATGCCGAGGCTTCCAGCGGGTCTGGCCCAGGAGACGTGGGGCCCTCCGACCCTCGGCTGGCTCGCTCCCTGCCCAACCCAAAGCCCGAAGGCGGCCTTCATTCCAGCCCTGCAGGCCCCAGCGGCTCCAAAGGGTCTGGACCACCCCCTGCAGAAGAGGAGGAAGGGGAGCGGGCCCTGCGGGAGAAGGCCATGACCATTCCCCTGGACCCTCTCCCTGGGCCCCCGTTGCGGGACCCACGGTCACAGCTGCAGCAGTTCAGCCACATCAAGAAGGACGTGACCCT
Source organism: Puma concolor (assembly GCF_028749965.1). Lineage (NCBI taxonomy): Eukaryota > Metazoa > Chordata > Mammalia > Carnivora > Felidae > Puma > Puma concolor. Next base: position 52,791,671 of record NC_141681.1, on the reverse strand, counting down.
GAGCAAGCCGAGCTTCGCCCGCACTGTGCTCTGGAATCCTGAGGACCTGATCCCTCTGCCCATCCCCAAGCAGGACGCGGTGCCCCCCGTCCCCGCAGCCCTGCAGTCCATGCCCACCCTGGATCCCAGGCTGCACCGTGGCGCTGCCACAGGACCTCCCAACCCCCGACAGCGCCTGGGCGCCTCCACAGACCCCGGCGCGTCCAGCTCCAACCTGCCCGACTTCGAGCTCCTCTCTCGCATCCTTAAGACTGTTAATGCCACCGGCCCCTCGGCGGCCCCTGGCTCCAGCGACAAGCCCAGTGACCCCCGGGTGCGGAAGGCACCTACCGACCCTCGGCTCCAGAAACCAGCAGACTCTGCTGCCTCCTCCCGGGCTGCCAAGCCCGGCCCCGCCGAAGCACCCTCTCCAGCCGCCAGCCCCAGCGGGGAGTCCTCCCCACCAGCCACCGCCCCCTATGACCCCCGAGTGCTGGCTGCCGGCGGGCTGGGCCAGGGCAGCGGGAGTGGGCAGAGCAGCGTGCTGAGTGGCATCAGCCTCTACGACCCCAGGACTCCCAACGCAGGTGGCAAAACTGCGGAGCCAGCCGCCGATGCGGGCACCCAGCCCAAAGGCTCTGAGGGCAATGGCAAGAGCTCGGCCGCCAAGGCCAAGGAGCCCCCATTCGTCCGCAAGTCCGCCCTGGAACAGCCTGAGTCCGGGAAGCCCGGTGCAGACGGGGGCACTGCCACAGCCACAGACCGATACAACAGTTACAACCGCCCCCGGCCCAAGGCCTCCGCGGCCCCCACCGCCACACCGGGTGCCCCGCCACCAGAGGGTGCCCCGCCCCAGCCTGGCGTGCACAACCTGCCTGTGCCCACCCTCTTTGGGACTGTGAAACAGACGCCCAAGACGGGCTCTGGAAGCCCATTTGCTGGCAACAGCCCAGCCCGCGAGGGCGAGCAGGACGCGGGGTCCCTGAAAGATGTTTTTAAAGGCTTTGACCCCACTGCCTCCCCCTTTTGCCAGTAGTGTTAAGCTGGAGTCAAGCGCTCCCCGCACCCCACCCTTCCCAGGGCAATATTTAAGGGTAGCAACCAGAGTTGGGAACTTGGGGGGAGGGGGGCTCTGGGTGGTTCCCCCCCCTTTTTTTTCTCTCCCTCCCCTTTTCTTTCTTTTTTAATAGTACTTTCTTTGCAACGTATAAATTGTATATAACCATTTTCAGTCAGTTCTGGTCAGTGCTGCGGGGCTCCCAGGCTCCCGCCAAGGAAACCTACTTGTGCACATGAACAGTTGGAAGTCCCCGGGGCCTCAGCCCCAGCGGGCGCTTCCTCTGGCCAGGCTCAGTTATCAGGGACTCTCTGAAGGCTGGAGCCCCAGTCTGGTGGCTGGAGGTCCAGTGGGTTTTCTGGGCAAAGCTGGGCCCCCCTCCTCCTCCCCACCACCCCCCCCCCAGCCCACACCCGAGGACAAAGGGAACAGTAGGTGTCAGAAGGCACTGAACGCTGCTCACCCCGTGTGAGCGAGGAGAGATGAAGCCGAGACCGTGGGCAGACCCTGCGTCGAAGCAGGTCCAGGCAATTCTAGAACCCCATCCCCTCTGCAGTGGGCCGGCCCCGACGATCCGCTTCAGGGGCCCGGGGAAGGAAAGAATTTGAAAGAAAGGCAGAGAGCCCTTGGAAGCTGTCTGAGCTGGGAGAGGCACAGCCATTTCTGCTCCCGTCTCCTGTGGATTCGCACACTGGCTTCCCTGCTGCCCTCCGTCCAGAGTTCGTCCTCAGACCTGTGCCCTCCGCCCACATCAGAAGACTCCAGGGTGAGAGACGAACCTGGAGACGGCAGGGCTGGTGTGGGGCGGCATCCCCCAAAAGCTGCCTCCAGGAGGCAGCCTCCGCAGACCGCGTGTTTTCTGTCAGTATTAGCTCTCGTTTTGTCCCGTCGCGGCCACACCGTCCTCCCCTCAGCCCGGGGTCTTTCCTGGTCCCCCGAAGCCAGAGCACCCAGTGTGCCGGCCCCAGCCCCTCTGGGGACAGCTCAAGGATCCGTGGCATGGCCGCTCCGCCAGGCTCCCGACAAGAGCCCCGGGGGGTTCTTGCAAAGTGTTTCTGTTCTCCGCTTGCTTTGAACCTCCTCCCACCGCGTCTGATGTAGGGCCCGTGGTTTTAGTGTGTTTTTCTTCCCAGCTAACAGGTGCACGGGTTCAGAGGTATGTCACAGTGTTGGATTTGGGGGGCTTGAGGAAAGGGCAGGAGACTAGCCAGGGCAGGGTGGGGGGCTGCTGGGCCTTCTCTAGGAGTGAACTGGCAGGACCCCCACTTGCAGGTGGAGGGCGTGGAACCAGAAGCCTGCATCCTGCTCCCCTCCTCCGGCTGAGCCGGGATGGGAGCAGAAACATCTGCACTGGACTCCCCGCCCCCCCCCCCACCTGCCCCAGGCCCCTGGCTGAGGTCCAGCCCCATCCACAGAGCTCCAGAAAAGGCTCACCCTGTGGATGGGACCTGGGGAGGCCGGCCCATGGCTCCGGGGTCCTTCCTACCTGTGCATAAGCAGGTGCTGGCCATCTCTTGCCTTGCTCTTGTCCCATCACCCCAACTGCCTTGCTAAAGGCCCCCATCTCTTTCTTGCTAATAATGAAGAAAACTGGTGATCCAGCCAGAGGGTTCCCCTCCCACCACCTTGGGGTGGGAGGTGAATGAGGCTCCTGTACCAAACCCCTCTCCCCCGGAAGAAAAACTGTCCAGTTTGGGGCCAGAAGCACGGGTGGGAAGAGGCAGCCCGCAGGGTCAGTGCGCCGTGATCAGGTTGGTTTGGTTCGTCTCTGTCTATTTCTTTTTGTGGATTTTAAACAATCATTAGTGAGATTTTTCTTCAGCCACCGGTGTTGGCCTTGAAGCAGAGGGCTGCAGCCCTTGATGTTTGTAAAATAAGTAAAGATACACAGTGTGGCTGTGGGTTTTTTGTTTTTTGGGTTTTTTTCCCTTCTCTCTCTCCCTCCTTTGAGAATTTTCTTTTGTAAAAGCAAAATTAAATACTTTTTTAAAACCGAAATCTGTGGATGAAATAGAAGCTGGAACCCTCCTCTAGGAATATTCAGCCTAAGAACCTCACGGGACTATGAATTCCCCCCAAAATTTTCATTTGCCATCAGGCCAAGCTTTTAAAAACAAAATGTTCTCTAACCAGGATTGTAACAAAAGTGTAAATATTACTTCAGAGTTGAAAGTTGATGGTGCAAATATGTATATAACGTACTGTATTTTTACAATGATCATCGCATGACTGTCCCAGCTCCCTTTTTGTACTCCTTCTCTGTCTTCCAGAAATGTCACCTGCCCTTTCTCCTGTGGTCTCTTAATCCAGTAATTGTATTACTGCCATTAAAGGATGCAGTTATTTTAAAAACCCTGCGGTCTCGCCTCTCTGTGCCGCTCCCACCATCCCCCACCCTGGGAATGAGAAAACCTGGATCGGTTCTCGCGGTGGCCGGCCCCCAGGGTTGCATTCGTGATGACCTCATGGGATTGGGGCCTCTGAACCGCCTCTGCTTTCCTTAGTGGTTGGCACCTGCCTCCCACGGTTCCTGAACCCCTGCTTTGGGCCAGTCCCTGCATTCAGAGATACAGCGGTGAGCTGCACGGCCCTGCCCCCGTCCAGCCCACGGAAGGGGCCAGTGTGTACTTGCAAGACCCCCGGGCTGGCTCCTGGGGATGCGCCAAAATGGGAGCCCTGACCAGCACAGACTAAATGCGTGCGTCTCCTCACAATTCATATGTTGACACCTGCTTTCCCACCCCCACCCCCACCCAATGCCATGGTATTAGGAGGTGAGGCCTTTGGGAGGTGATGAGGTCAGGAGGGTGGAGCCCTTCCACTGCTTGCTGGTCTAGGCTGCTAAGCTCTAAGTTCATGTCACAACCTCAGGATGCGATCTTTGAATTTCTTCCAATTCATCCATTACTGAGTAAGGTTGATTTCACCTGCAACTCAAAGTTCCCGACTCCCCTTGGCTTCAACAGCCAGGAGTCCAGCATTTCTGGAAGGTCAACAGGGCAGTTCAGGGTTGGTCAGCTTGGAGTGAGTTGTGAATTCACACAGGTCCTGACCGGTTTTCAGACTGTCGGTCACCCCCTTGTGATCGCAAGATGGCTAGAGCGCCTGACAGCCTTCGCCTCAGCCAAGTGTGGGAGCAGGGAAGGAATTCTTCTGTACCTTCTCAGGAGCAAGGGAACAGTTCTGGAAGTCCCTCAGGACCCTCCCTGTCCGGTCTTGTCAGCCAGGATCAGATTGTGCGCCCCGTCCTGTGTTGGTCCCAGGGAAGAGGAGAACAGAAGTCTTGTGTTTAGTCGTTAACAACGACAAAGATCCAGCATCCTGAGGCTGAGCCCACGAGGCTCTGTAAGGTGGGGGGAGGCACAGGGGTTGACAGTTACAGTGACAATACAGCCAGCAGTCAGGCATGGGCACGCACCCATGGTGCATCAGATCCCGTCGGCGCCCCTGGGCTCCTGCTGAGGTGACCCACCGGCCTGGGGCAGGGCCCTGCAAGGGGAAGGGAGCTGGTGCCTGGGTCACGTTGGCAGGTCCTGGAGATCCTCGAAGGCAGTGCTGCAGACACAGGGAGAGAATCTGGAGAGTCTGTGTTCAAGTAAGGTAGTGACTGGGTCATGCAGACCAGAGCCTAGAACCTTCTTTCTCGCGGGCGTAGGAAAGGGATTGGCTAGGGCGAGCCTGCTGGGATGACAAAGCAACGGGAACAGGCAGCTGGGGAGCCAATAGACTTGAGACTTGGGGAGGAGATAGGGGTCGGTCACAGTCACACGTGGTGGGTGACCGCGAGGGATCAGAGAAGATGTCTGGTCAGCCCAGTGGAAGGGAGAGATGGCACCTCAGAGGAGGACGTGGTCTGGGAACTGGCCGAAAGCAGCTGTGGTCACAGGCTGGGGGGCTCCTGCACAGAGCTGGTCAGGAGAGTTGCAGGAACAGGTGGCATCTCCAGAAGTGCATGAAGCCCTGAGTATCACTGTTGGAGGAAGAAATGGAGCCTGAGGACAGAAGTGGCCATTGGGCAGCGGCTGGTGATTGAGGCCAAGAGCTGTGTCAAGAGCCTTCCACTTTCACCCAATTCCTGGGGCATTAGGACCGGCAACCATGCCAGGTTGTCCTCAGGCACCTGACCCCGCCCACGGCCTGGATTCCACAGGTGTGAACATGGTACCATACACGCTTTATCACAGTTCAGCCATCTGCCCATCCCCCTCTCCACCCATCCATCATATTTGGATGCATTTCAAAACAACTTGCAGGGGCGCCTGGGTGGCGCAGTCGGTTAAGCGTCCGACTTCAGCCAGGTCATGATCTCACGGTCCGGGAGTTCGAGCCCCGCGTCGAGCTCTGGGCTGATGGCTCAGAGCCTGGAGCCTGTTTCCGATTCTGTGTCTCCCTCTCTCTCTGCCCCTCCCCCGTTCATGCTCTGTCTCTCTCTGTCCCAAAAATAAATAAACGTTCAAAAAAAAAGAAAAATTAAAAAAAAAACAACTTGCAGACATCAGAACGCAGAGTTCAATATTCACAGTCCTTTTTTTTTTTTTTTTTTAATGTTTATTTTTGAGAGAGACAGCGAGAGCAGGGTAGGGACAGAGAGAGAGGGAGACACAGAATCCGAAGCAGGCTCCAGGCCCTGAGCGGTCAGCACAGAGCCCGACGCGGGGCTCGAACTTACAGACTGCGAGATCATGACCTGAGCCGAAGCCGGATGCTTAACCGACTGAGCCACCCAGGTGCCCCTAGGATTACTTTTTTAAAAATGTTTATTTATATTGAGAGGAAGAGTGTGCTTGAGCGAGGGAGGGGCAAAGAGAGAGGTAGAACGAGAAAGAGAGAGAGAGAATCCCAAACGCAGAGCCTGACAGGGGAGGGACTTGAACTCACAAACTGTTAGGTCAGGACCTGAGCTGAAATCGAGGACCAGATGCTTCACCGACTGAGCCACCCAGGTTCCCCGTGAGGATCTGTTAAGACTAGTATAGAAACAACTGTTTAAGATGGGGAGTGTATCAGTTGTGTTAGTAAGGAAGGATGGGCAAGGTTATGCTGCAGAAACACAAACTCCCAAATCGCAGTGGCTCATTCATGGGTCGGCCGGAAGCTCTGCTCATCATAGCCACTGAGGAAGGGACCCGCGCTGAGGCTCCGCCCCTGAAACCACTTGGTGAGGGAAGGCGGAGGATAGCACCCCCCCCCCCCCCCCCCCCAGCCCTTAACTGCTTCTTTCCCAAAGCCATGGACTTCACATCTGTTGCGTTTCATTGGCTAAAGCGGGTTCCGGCCAAACTTCCAGGGGTATCGGGAGGTGCTATTCTGCTGTGGGGCCGGAAGACGGACAACTGGAGCTGCTTGGAGACCAGCGCTAATGCCTCCACACCAGCCCTCCCAGGTTCTCCCAGGCATCCTCCTTGCCTGCAGGGGTCCTGCCACGGGCTACAGTAGCCAGCTGAGGAAGTATGCTGGCCTGGAGAAGGTGTCTTCCACTGCCCAGGAGCGTCGCTCACCCAAAGCCCCAGCACCTGAAATTCACCGCGACATTTGCATGGAGGCCACGCCCCGACAGGCCGCTCCAGCCAATGAGTGAGTGGGGTGGGGCTGGGGATGGCGTTCTCCGGGGGATCCGGGTGGAGAGAGCCGGAAAGCACTCAGGAGCTAGTCCTGGATCAGGGCCCCACCCTATCCCCTCATTTAAACGTAATTAATTACCTCCTTAAAGGTCCCCTCTCCAAATGCAGCCACACTAAAGGTTAGGGCTTCAACAAATGAAATTTTGAGAGGACACAATTCAATCCGTCGCACCCACCCTGCCCCATTCCACCATATCCCTCCAAAAGATGATTTGAAAGGCAAAATCTTTTAAGCATTCCTTCTTAATTTCTTCTGGTGGTTACTCTGTTTCTCTTAAACTGTGTCAGCTTTAGGTGTTTTTTTATCGACTTCCTGCTCCCTCCCCTCTTCCTTACTTTCTGGTTTGTCTTGTAACTTTACACACTATGACACATTCCCTGTGCCCTATTCTCTCAACCAGCACTGCCCATTAATTAGAATGTTCTGCAGGGATGGAAATGGACTCTCTCCTTGCTGTCCAGTATGGCAGCCGCTGGGCCCATGTAGAGACACTGAGCACTTAAGCCCAGGTACTGGATTTTAATTTTTGGTTAATGTGAATTTATATGTGCATAGGCCATGTAGGGGTGCCTGGGTGGCTCCGTTGGTTAAGTGACTGACTCTTGATCTCAAGATTGTGAGTTCAAGGGTGCCTGGGTGGCTCGGTCATTTAAGATCTGACTTTAGCTCAGGACATGATCTCACGGATCGTGAGTTTGAGCCCCGGATCAGGCTCTGTGCTGACAGCTTGGATCCTGGAGGCTGCCAAGGGCTCTGTGTCTCCCTCTCTCTCTGCCCCTCCCTTGCTCATGCTCTGTCTCAAAAATAAACATTAAAAAAATTTTTTTAATTGAAAAAAAAAAAAGATTGTGGGTTCAAGCCCCATGCATTGGGCTCTGCGCTGAGTGTGAAGTTAAAAAAATAAATAAGGGGCACCTAGATGGCTCACTTGAGTGTCCAACTGTTGATTTCAGCTCAGGTCATGATCCTAGAGTCCTGGGGATCAAGCCCTGTATGGGGCTCCAGGCTCAGCATGGGGTCTGCTTAAGATTCTCTCTCTCTTCCTCTGCCCCCTGACCCCACCACCGTTCACGGACTCTCTCTAGATAAATAAATAGGCCCATGTGCCCAGTGGCTGCCATGTGGGACAGCACAGCCCTAAATCCTACATACAGCACGGGACTTCCCAGCTCTTAAAGTGATCACAATTACCAATTTGCTTTCCTCTCCAGACCTCCCACCTCCTGGCAACTTGTATTCATGGTCAGGCTTGGTAACCGTGTTTGCCACCGTAATAAATTATCACAAACTTAAGGGGCTTAAAAATAATGCAAATGTATCCTGTTATGGTCCTGAAAATCAGAAGTCTAAAATCAAGGTGTTAAGCAGGGTCGTGTTCTTCCTGGAGGGTTCAGGAGAGAATTCATTTCTTTGCCTTCTCCAGCTTCTAGAGTCCTCCTGCAGTGCTTGGCTCCTGGCCCCTTACTTCTGTCCCTCTGACCTCTTGCTCCTGTTGTCACATCTCCCACTATTAACTGGCCCTCTGGCCTCCCTCTTGTATATGTGCTGCCGAAGCGAGCACATCCCTCTTATAAAAGCCTTTAATGCGCCCCTAATTCCTGGAACCCAAGAACGCTACGGTATAGGGCAAAAGGAAATTTGCTGGTGGGATTAAGTAAGGGTCATGAGATGGGGACACAATCCTGCGTTATCTGGGTGGGCCTGATGTCATCACAAGGACCCTCAATAAATACGAGGCAGGAGGGGGGCACCTGGGTGGCTTAGCTGGTTAAGTATCTGACTGCGGCTCAGGTCATGATCTTGTGGTTTGTGAGCTTGGAGCCTGATTCGGATTCTGGGTGTGTGTATGTCTCTCTCTGCCCCTCCCCCACTCACACTCTGTCTCCTTCAGAAGGAAGGAAGGAAGGAAGGAAGGAAGGAAGGAAGGAAGGAAGGAAGGAAGGAAGAAAGAAAGAAAACAGATGCATTGGGGCGCCTGGGAGCTCAGATGGTTAACCATCTGACTTCAGCTCAGCGCATGATCTCCCGGTTTGTTGGTTCGAGTCCCACATTGGGCTCACTGCTATCAGCATGAAGTCGGCTTGGGATCCTCTGTCCCCCTCTCTCCCTCCCTCTACCCTGCTCACGCTCTCTCTCTCTCAAAAATAAATAAACATTAAAAATTTGGGGGGCGCCTGGGTGGCTTCATCGGTTGAGTGTCCGAACTCGGCTCAGGTCATGATCTCGGGTCTGTGAGTTCGAGCCCTGCATCGGGCTCTGTGTTGACAGCTCGGAGCCTGGAGCCTCCTTCAGATTCTGTGTCTCCTTCTCTCTCTGCCCCTCCCCCACTGACACTCTGTCTCTGTCTCTCAAAAATAATGAATAAACACTAAAAAAAATTTTTTTTAATAATAATAGCCAGTAAGAAATATAAAGGTAAAGCATGCCTTCACATAGAATGGGGGTAAAGTGGGGTGAGAGAAAAACATTTTAATAGAGTTGAGTTACCCAACGGCTTATGAACTGCGGAATGGTGTAATAAGCTTTTCTTGCAAGATTATCACAGATCAGTGAATAAAGAAAATTCATCCCCTACAAAAAGACAAAAAAAAAAAAAAAAGTGAAAACATTAAGTTAACTGAAAGAAGCCAGACAGGGGCTCGTGGGTGGTTCAGTCAGTTAAACGTCCGACTTCGGCTCAGGTCATGATCTCGCTGTTCGTGGGTTCGAACCCCACGTCAGGCTCTGTGCTGACAGCTCAGAGCCTGGAACCTCCTTCAGATTCTGTGTCTCCCTCTGTCTGCCCCTTCGCCACTTGCTCTCTGTCTCTTGCATTGTCTCAAAAATAAATAAACGTTAAAAACAAATTTCATAAAAGAAGTTTATTTAGGGGCGCCTGGGTGGCGCAGTCGGTTAAGCGTCCGACTTCAGCCAGGTCACGATCTCGCGGTCCGTGAGTTCGAGCCCCGCGTCAGGCTCTGGGCTGATGGCTCGGAGCCTGGAGCCTGTTTCCGATTCTGTGTCTCCCTCTCTCTCTGCCCCTCCCCCGTTCATGCTCTGTCTCTCTCTGTCCCAAAAATAAATTTAAAAAGTTGAAAAAAAAATTTTTTTTAAATAAAAAAAAAAAGAAGTTTATTTATATTAATTAAAAAAAAAAGAAGAAGCCAGACACACAAGCTCCCCCCCCCAACATGTCCAGAACAGGGGCTCTGTCGGAAGAGCCGGTGACTCTCTCGATCTCAGGGTCGTGAGTTCGAGCCCCACGATGGGTGTAGAGATTACTTAAAAATAAAATCTTCAAAAAAAAAAAAAAAAAAAAGACCATTACAGTGAGGAGGCTGTTCTGACCTCAAGAGGTCTCTGCAGGTGTCTCCAGCTCAAACAGGAAAGGGCATTGCTTCTCTATGGTGAGCTGGGTTGGCAGTTGGGGAAGTTGGTTTGGAGAGAGGAAATAAGTCACCAGTGTGGTTTGACAGGAAACGTGTCCTTCTGTGGTCAGCGGTCTTGGGAGATGCTGGCAAAGGGACATGTCCCACATTTCCAAGCTCAGTTAGCACTTGGAGAACTGAGGTTTGAAGCCAGCGGGGGCCGGGGGAGAGTAGCCTAAGGTTTGGTCGAGGGGGAGACAGAGGGTAACGGTGAGCACCTGGTCAGAGGAAATGTTACAGTTGTGTCGCAGGACTTAGAGAGCAACCTGAATAAAATGCTTGGTTTGTGGGTCACATGACCTGCCCTGTGATCCCTCAACACACGCTCAAAAGTCCTGCCACAAAAGCCGACCCTTTGTCTCTGGTTCATTGTTGTGGCCACGGTGGTTGGAACGGGGTCTGACATCAGGTCAGCTCTTTTTTCTTTTTATTTATTTTTTATTTATTTATTTTTATTTATTTATTTTTTTTTTATTTTTTTTTCAACGTTTATTTATTTTTGGGACAGAGAGAGACAGAGCATGAACGGGGGAGGGGCAGAGAGAGAGGGAGACACAGAATCGGAAACAGGCTCCAGGCTCTGAGCCATCAGCCCAGAGCCCGACGCGGGGCTCGAACTCACGGACCGCGAGATCGTGACCTGGCTGAAGTCGGACGCTTAACCGACTGCGCCACCCAGGCGCCCCTCTTTTTTCTTTTTAAAGCTTATTTATTATTATTATTATTATTATTATTATTATTATTTTAAATGTGCATTTAGTTTTGAGAGAGAGAGAGCGCGCGTGCGAGAGAGGGAGGGGCAGAGAGAGAGGGAACGGACGATCCCAAGCAGGCTCCAGGCTCTGGGCTGTCAGCAGAAAACCCGATGCAGAGCTCGAACTGAGCTGAAGTCAGATGCTCAGGCAACTGAGCCCCCGGGGAACCAAAGTTTATTCATTTTGAGAGAGAGTGCACTTGTGAGTGGGATGGGGAGGGGAGGGGAGGGGAGGGGAGGTGGGGGATGGGCAGAGAGCTAGGGAGAGACAGAAACCATGGGATCACGATTCGATCCGATCCCACGAACTGTGAGATCATGACCTGAGTTGAGATCAAGAGTTGGACACAAAACCAACTGAGCCACCCAAGCACCCCCAGGTCAGCTGTTGATAAAAATATATTTAAAAATTGGGAGGGGGGCGCGGGGGGCGCCTGGGTGACTCAGTCAGTTGAGCGTCCGACTCTGGATTTTGGCTCAGGTCATGATCTCATAGTTTGTGAGACTGAGCCCCACATCAGGTTCCATGCTGATGGTGCAGAGCCTGCTTGGGATTCTCTCTGTCCTTCTCTCTCTGCCTCTCCCCTGCTTGCTCTCTCTGTCTCTCTCTCTCAAAAGAAGTCAACTTTAAAAAAATGTTTTTTAATTTATTGAGATGTAATTGACATAGAACATTGCGTAAGTTTAAGACACAACATGTTGCTTTGATCCTCACTGATTACATATATACATGTGTATATGTCTACACACACACACACACACACACACTTATATATAGTATTTCAATAGGATTACCACTGTAACGTTAGCTAACACCTCCATCATGTCACACAATTTTCATTTCCTTTTCGTGGTGAGTAAATATATATCCTGTAAAAGAATACCAATGCCCGCTTCCTGCCTCCCATCCGCAGATATGGCTGCGTTGGTCTGGGATGAGGCTGGAGCGTTAACTTGTCTTTAAAGCTCCCGGACAGTTCGTGTATTAGCACCACTGATCAAATTACAAGTGCAGAGGCAGCTGGCCAACATCACGATCTGTCTCTTTAAGGAGGATTTGTTTTCTCTGCCCTGACCCTTTCTGGCATTCATTTCTCTTTCCCTTCTCATCAGCCTAAACCATTTCACCAGCCAAGAATGTGAAAAATGTGTCTCCAATATTTTCTGTTCCACTTAATCCCATTTAATGCTTAGCATTCATTGCCAGCAGGCAGGCTGTTACAGCCCAGTTGAACTCCCTCCCAAGTTCAACCCCCTCCGGAGCTCCCAACTTGCCTCCCCCTCCATAAAATCTGAGCTCTTCTCACTGGGAGATAAAGATCAGGTCTCGGAGACAAGGTTCCAGAGGGGGATGGAGAGCTACGGAAGGGTTTCAGCTAGAGACACACCACTAGCTGCTCATTTAAAACATCCTCTCTGGGATGCCTGGGTGGCTCAGTCAGTTAAATGTCGGACTCTTGATCTCGGCTCAGGCCATGATCTCATAGTCTGTGAGTTCAAGCCCTGCGTTGGGCTCTGCGTTGACAGAGCAGAGCCTGCTTGGGATTCTGTCTCTCTCTCTCTCTCTCTCTGCCCCTCCCCTGCTCAGCCCTTTCTCTCTTTCAAAATAAATACTTAAACATACGCTAAAGACATATATGTCAGTTCATGCTACCCCTCAGTTCAAACTCTCCCCAGCTCCCATCACACTTAAAATTAAAGAGGAAGCCTTCACTGTGGCCCACGAGACACCAACAACCTGACTCTCCATCTGGCTTTGACTTCCTCTCCTCTCCTCTCCCCTTGCTCCAACCATGCGGGGCCCCCTGGCTATTCTTCCAGCACATCAAGCACACTCCAGCCTCAGGGCCTTTGCACTTGCTATCTATCCCCTCTGTTTGGAATACTCCTCCTCCTCACCACCTCATCGATAACTCTCTGTCACTCATATTGCCACTCATATGTCACATCCTCAACACTCAGAAGCTTAAAATAATAAACACGTATTATTGTGTTTAGTTTCTGTGTATCAGGAAGTACCCGCAGGAGCAGCTTAGCTGGGGAGGTTCTGGCTTGGGATTTCTCATGAGGTTCTGGTCAGGGCTGTGGTCCCCCAAGGGCTTGACGGGGACTGGAGAACCTTCCAAGGAAATTCGCTCATGTGGCCGGCAAGCTGGTGCTGGCTACTGGCCTGTTCACCAGGCTGTTTGTATGTCCTCACGATGCGGCAGCTGGCTTCCCACAGAGAAAGGTGGAAGTGACAATGTCTTTTATGACCCAGCCTTGGAAGTCACACTCTGTCACTTCCACAGTATTCTACTGGCCACACAGAGCACTCCTGAGCTGGGGCGGGGATGGGGGTGGGGGTAGCTTGATCTGATGTATGTCTTTAGAATATGGGATGAGACAACACAAACTGTGATGGCTGAGGTCATCTTAGAAGCTGGCTGCCATATGCTCTTGTCATTCTCTACCTCATCACCTAGATTTATTTTCTGGATGGATTTACCTTCCTGAAAATATATTAATCCTTCCTTGGTCTCCCTTTCCCAGTGCTGCCATGTCCATAGGGGCTGGGACACGTCATTTTTCTGTCTTGTTCACTGCTATATCCTCAGGGTCTTAGGCAGAACTTGGTACATCGTAGATAGTCAATAAATATTTGCTGAACTACTAAGTGGAGAATGTACCCTGAGGGGGTTCTGGAGACCAATAAGTGGGCTGGTTTCAGCTGTCCAGGTGAAAGATAGCAAGGGTTTGAACTAGGAAAGAAATGGAGAGAAATTGATAGCTATTGGCAGGATCTCCTGTCCTCTTGCAGGTTTCTTATCTCTCCCTGCTACAACCCAGCCTTTGCAGGGAGGTGGAAGTGTTCTTAACAGATCAGTGGAACGTCATATGTCCCCTGCATAAATCGTCTATGGCTTTCTACTGCACAGTGTCAGGAGTTACAGGTGACCCAGGAACTAGAGGGGGTAACCTCGGAAGGTCCTCTTGCTCTGGTTGGGGTTAAGGTGGTCAGAGAGCTGCTTTTGTGGATTCAAACGATCTCTACACATTGTAGGGCATCTTAGAAAATATAATTGTGATGGCTGCCCAAGGAAGGAAAGGAAACCATCTCGTGATGGTAAATGATTGTTTATGTTCAGTGTCCTACACTCAGTGTAATTTTTCTGGGCCCCAGATTCTTTCTGCAAGGCTCTGATCATGGTTTATCTGGTCCGTGCCTAGTCAGAGTTCAGGTTTCAACTAGGCTGGGTTAGGTGCCCTCTCTGGGCTCCTCTAGTCTCCTGGGCTTTCCCTAGAATGTACTTACTTAGCATGTTTATTGCTTATTTTCTGCCTATATCTCTAGAACGGAGCGAGGAGCTTTCCAATCCATGAACATGGTATATATCTCCATTTATTTAGATCTTTAATGTACCTCAACAGTATTTTGTAGTTTTCAGTGTAGAAATCTTGCATGTGTTTTGTTAAAATACTTCCGAAGGTATTTTCGGGTTTGATACTATTGTAAACGAACTTTAAAAAAAATATATGAAAAAAAATTTTTTTAAGTAGGCTCCACACCCAACGTCGGGCTTGAACTCACGACCCCGAGATTAAGAGTTGCAGGCTCGGGGCGCCTGGGTGGCGCAGTCGGTTAAGCGTCCGACTTCAGCCAGGTCACGATCTCGCGGTCCGGGAGTTCGAGCCCCGCGTCGGGCTCTGGGCTGATGGCTCAGAGCCTGGAGCCTGTTTCCGATTCTGTGTCTCCCTCTCTCTCTGCCCCTCCCCCGTTCATGCTCTGTCCCAAAAATAAATAAACGTTGAAAAAAAAAAATTAAAAAAAAAAAAAAAAAAAAAGAGTTGCAGGCTCTACCAACTAAGCCATCCAGGCAGGGGGCCCCAGGAACTTATTTTTAGAATCATTTTGCAACTGTTTCCTGCTAGTATATAAACATAAAATTGATTTTTGTATATTGATCTTGTACCCTGAAATCTTGCTAAATTCACTTATTAGTTTTAGTAGTTATTTTGATTTTTTGGAATTTTCCACATAAGCAATCACATGTGCAAATATCAACAATGCTGATCTTCTATCTTATGTTGATGCCCTTCTATCTATTTATTTTGCCTATTGCACTAGTGAGGACCTCCCATACAATGTTGATTAGAAATGGGGAGAATGAAAGTCCTGACTTTGTTTCCAATTTTAGGGGAAAAGCAGTCAATATTTCACCACTAAGAATGGTGCTGGTTGTGAGTTTTTTGTAGATGTCTTTGATCAGATTGAGAAAGTCCAGGGCAGAGAATGTTGTCTGTTTTTGTTTTTTTTTTAAGGTTGTTTTTTGAGAGAGAGAGCACGAGTTGGATAGAGGGAGAGGGAGAGATCATTTCAAGCACGCTCTGCACGGTCAATGCAGAGCCAGATGCGGGCCTCAAACCCGTCAACTGTGAGATCATGACCTGAGCCAAAATCAAGAGTTGGACAGTCCGCTGACTGAGCCACCCGGTAACCCCCCCCCTTTTTCCCCCTTTTTGACAGATTTTATTTTTAAGTAATCTCTCCACTCGAGGTGGGGCTCAAATTCGCAATGATGAGATCAAGAGCTACGTGCTCCCCTGATTGAGCCAGCCAGGTGCCCCAAATTTTGTCTGTTTTGTTTACTGATTTGTACCAAATGTGTAGCATAACTGTCAGGGAGTGAGTGCTGAGTAAATAATTGATGAATGAATGAAAGATCAAATGAGTATAAGCTGCATGGCACTGGGGCTAGTAATGTAGCATTGGACTTATCTAATTAGCTATGTGACTTAGGATAAGGTAACCGCTCTGTCTCCCTTATCTGTAAAATGGGTATAATAGGGGCGCCTGGGTGGCGCAGTCGGTTAAGCGCCCGACTTCGGCCAGGTCACGATCTCGCGGTCCGTGAGTTCGAGCCCCGCGTCGGGCTCTGGGCTGATGGCTCAGAGCCTGGAGCCTGTTTCCGATTCTGTGTCTCCCTCTCTCTCTGCCCCTCCCCAGTTCATGCTCTGTCTCTCTCTGTCCCAAAAATAAATAAAAAACGTTGAAAAAAAAATTAAAATGGGTATAATAATGGTATATATCACAGAGGATTATGTTGAGGATTTAATCAGAGTATCCATGTAAAGCAAGAGCACTGAATCTGACACATGGTTAGTGCTCAGTAAACATCAGCTTTTATTACCTCAGTTTTCTGAGCCTCATTTTATTTCTTCTATAAAAGAGGGAATATTCCAATTCTTTTTTTTTAAACTTTTTAAAATATTTATTTATTATTGAGAGACAGAGAGACACGTAACGTGAGCAGGGGAGGGGTAGAGAGAGGGGGAGACACAGAATCCGAAGCAGGCTCCAGGCTGTCAGCACAGAGCCCGACGCGGGGCTCGAACTCACAAACTGTGAGATCATGACCTGAGCCAAAGTCGGTCGCTTAACCAACTGAGCCACCCAGGCGCCCCTCTGATTCTTTTTAAGATTTTAGTTTATTTATTTTTTAAAGTTTATTTTAAGAGAGAGAATCTCAAGCAGACTCCACAGCTCGATGTGGAGCTCGAACCCACGAACCATGAGATCATGACATGCTCGGGAGGATGCTTAAAACTGTCTCAGCCATCCAGGTACTCCTTAAGATATTATCTTTTAATGTATCTTTTTAAAACTATTTACTTATTTTGAGAGAGAGAGAGAGAGAGAGAGAGATCATGGGAGGGGCAGAGAGAGAGGAAGAGAGAGAAAATCCCAAGCAGGCTCTGCACTGTCAGTGCAGAGCCCAACTCGGGGCTTGAGCCCACAAACTGTGAGATCATGACCTGAGCCAAAATGTAGAGTCCACAGCTTATCCGACTGAACTCCCAGGCGCCCCGAGATTTTATTTTTAAGTAATCTCTACACCTAACATGGGGCTCGAACCCACAGCCCCGAGATCAAGAGTCCTACACTCCACTGACTGAGTCAGCCAGGTGTCCCTATTCTAATTCTTAACTCCTAGGGTTACAATGAGAATTAAATAACCTTACGCACAGACTATGCCTAGCACAATTCTTGGCACAGGCAAAGTCATTGATAAATGTTTGCTATTATTATTTACCAAGTTCCCTACTTATACTGGGTTGAGGGCATAGGAGATACATCAATCAAGGACCCAGTCCACTGAAAACTGTGAAGCCTGTTGGCACAGATCAGTATAGAGATCATTACCACACAGTGTAGTAAGGGGGGGCATAAAGCCATGTGTGGACCCAGAGGCAGAAGCTGGCTGCTGAGATTTGCCAGTGGGATCAGGTCTGTCCAGACTCAGACCTAAGTTTAGACCTAAAAGGAAACAACAATGGTTTATATCAAGGAAAATTGGAAACCACCTACAGATGGGGATCACCTGTGTTACCAACCTGTAATGCATCAGTATGAACCATTAAACTTCATGCTGTGGAACAGAAGAGGGGGACGGTTGCCTGGGGCATGGGGTTACTTTCCATTAGATCCTTCTGTATGTTTTGTGTCTTGTACCATGTCCAAAATAAATTAATTTTTATTTATTTATATTTCTAAGATTTTTTTAATGTTTATTTATTTTTGAGAGAGAGAGAGATAGAGAGAGAGAGAGTGCAAGCGGAGGAGAGGCAGAGAAAGAGGGAGACACAGAACTCAAAGCAAGCTCCAGGCTCTGAGCTGCCAGCACAGAGCCCGTCGGGGCTCAAACTCACTAATGGGGAGATCATGACCTGAGCCCAAGTCGGAAGCCCAACTGACTGAGCCACCCAGGCACCCCTATTTTTGTTTCTAAAGTTTATTTATTTTAAGAGAGACAGAGACAGCAGGAGCCGGGGAGCACAGAGCCTGACGTGGGGCTCGAACTCACAAAACAGATCATGACCTGAGCCTAATCGGGGAGTCGGTCGCTCAACTGACTGAGCCACCCAGGTACCCAATTATTTATTTTTAATTTGAGAGATATTGCAAAAGAGGGGGAGAGGGGCGGAGGAAGGGAGGGAGGCGGGGGTGGTGGGGCGAGAGAAAGAGAACCCTAAGCAGGCGCCACGCTCACGTGGAGCTGGTGGCGGGTCTCGATCAAACCACCCTGGGATCACCACCTGAGTGGAAATCAAGAATCGGCGGCTTAACCAGGCACCCCAATCATATTTTTAATATAAAAATTATGAAAAGTATTCAATGCCATCAGTCAATGTTCTCGACTTCTATGAAAAAAGTTAATGTGTCAAAGGGCATCTCACTTGACATTTGCCTATAAAAAAGACAGGGCAAGACTACCACCGATAGCAGTAACTGCTCATCAGTGGGATTAATGTTGAGGTTTACTTTCTCCTCCGGGCTATTCCAGATGTTGCAAAGGTTCTGCATTAAGTACCCCAGCTTTGTTTTGTTTTTGTTGATTGGCTATTAGAAGTAAAGTTATTAACATAAACTACAAGTCCCGGCAGACATCCTGCCTCCGCCTTCTGAAGACCGGCCTTCTATGGGCGCAATGATCGCTGGGATTCGTAGTCCAGCAGCAGAAGCGAGGTGGGACGCGCAGTACCGGCACAGATGACAGAGGAGGAATCACCGCTATTTCGACCAATGGACCGTGGGCGCCAGCCCTGAGTGGCGCTCTCGAAGCCAATGGGTGAGCCGCCATGCCCGAATGACGTGGGCTTCAGCCTACGGGAGCCCGTGGGGGCGGGGCGGTGAGCGGCGGCCGTAGTGGGAACCATGGGAGGCGGCTGGTGGTGGGCTCGGGCCGCCCGACTGGCCCGGCTCCGCTTCCGGGGGGCGCTGCTGCCGCCTCCGCGGCCCCGGAGCGGGGGCGCCCGAGGGTCCTTCGCCCCCGGCCACGGCCCCCGCGCCGGGGCTTCGCCGCCCCCCGTGTCCGAGCTGGACCGTGCGGACGCCTGGCTCCTCCGGAAGGCGCATGAGACAGGTCTGAGGCTGGGGCTGGGGTCGGCCCCGACGGGACAGGGGGTCCCGGATAGCCGAGCTGTCGGCGCGCGCGAGTGGGGGAAGGGGGTGGAGCTTCTGCTGGAAACAGGGCTGGGACTCCGGAGCGAGAAGGGCTTCCGTAAAAGCGCAGGGAAGCGCTTGCTGCAAGAGCGCAGTCTGTCCGCATAGAAGTGCTTGCGGATGGGACGGTGTCCGGCTAGTGGGACGCAGTGGGGATTGGAAAGGTTGGTCGGGGTAGGACAGGCAGCCTTATAAAATTGCACTGCCTGGGCGAGAGAGGCATCCGAAGAGGGTGAAGGGCGAGGGTGTTGCCTACTGGAGGGGTCCGCCTTGGAGGAGCCAGTTCAGATCCAAGAGGCGACCACTCTGCATTAGGCGGGAGCGTGGATCCCATCAGAAGAGGGGGCGAGTTCCGGATTGGAGGAAGGAACAACCAATAAAAGAAAAGCTCTGGGCTGATTGGAGGGCCAGGTGATCCAGGCTGCAGGGGGAGGGGCCTCATGTGTCCATAGTGGATGGGGAGTGGGTGTGGGGTTTGTAACCCGGACCAGCCGGTTAGCGCCACACAAGGGATTTGAATGGATGTGAATAACAGCAAGGAAGTTCACATGCGGTAGCAGATGATTGGCGTTTGAGGCGCCCTGAAGGGGGAGGCTGGAGAGAGGCCTGGAGTGCAGAAGTTTGTCCCAGAGCCGGGAGGCGGGAGGGGGATACACACATGTATGGGGAGAGGAGGGGTGTTGACCAGGATGACCCCTCGGGATCTTCCTGTCCTCATATTTAAGCTCGGCAATTTTGGGGGCGCCTGGGTGGCTCAGTCGGTTAAGCGGCCGACTTCGGCTCAGGTCATGATCTCGCGGTCTGTGAGTTCGAGCCCCGCGTCGGGCTCTGTGCTGACAGCTCAGAGCCTGGAGCCTGTTTCAGATTCTGTGTCTCCCTCTCTCTGACCCTCCCCCGTTCATGCTCTGTCTCTCTCTGTCTCAAAAATAAACGTTAAAAAAAATTAAAAAATATATTAAATAAGTTCGGCAATTTTGGTTCCTAGATTCTCCTGCAGATTCTGCAGACTATGTTGAATCTTTGGTGCTGCAGAGTTTGGGGAGAGGGCTCAGATGGATGGAAGCTACAGTTTGGCGGGGGTTAAGGTTAAGTGGAGGGCCGTCAGGACCGGGTGGGGATTTGGGGTGCAATGGGATAACACTGTCTGGGCTGACAGGCTGATGCTGATTTCTTTCCCCTCCCCATCCACCCCTTCCTCCAGCCTTCCTCTCCTGGTTCCGCAATGGCCTCCTGGCATCAGGTATTGGGGTCATCTCCTTCATGCAGAGTGACATGGGTCGGGAAGCTGCCTACGGTGAGTGCAGACCCCCACTCCCGCCCCAACCAGGGAGTGTGGGCACTTGCTCCGCCACTGAGGAGGGCAGAACCCCCAACCTCCCCCGTGGGTGTAGATTCTTCCCTGCCCTGTCCCACCGCCACCCACTCTTTCCTCCCCCCCCAGAAGCCACCTCATTTTCACGTGTGACTGTTGACCTTACATCCACCCGCCCCTGCTTTGTGGCCACTGGATCACCGGAGTGGGTGGCCCACGGGGGGGCTGTGGGTCCTTGTCCCCTCCGATCTGACTTTCCAACAAAGATGAGGGTCGCGACTTAGCCCCTCATGCTGGCCCAGCCCCAGACTGGCCCTGCCACTCCATCCCTGTCTTTGCTCTCAGACCAGCTCCCCACTCCGCCTCTGGTCCTGAACCCCACCTCCCCATCCGGGACACCTCCTCTGATACTGGTACCTTCTCATGTCCCTGACCTTGGCTCTGTACTACTCTTGACGCCTACCCTGCTTTTGAGTTTGCCTCATTCTCTAACTCCACCTCGGTCCCCGGAGTCATCTGGATCCCAGAACCCCTGCCCTGCCCCCCCCCCCATCCCCCTCCCCACCCCGGCTTCTCCATCCGCCCCACTGCAGTGCCAGTCTGGGAGCTCAGGCCCTGCCTCTCCTTGACCGTGGCCTCCTGCCCTCTCGCACAGGCTTCTTCCTGCTGGGCGGCCTGTGCGTCGTGTGGGGCGGTGCCTCCTACGTTGTGGGCCTGGCTGCACTGCGGGGACCCATGCAGCTGTCGCTGGGGGGCGCAGCGGCGGGCGTGGGGGCCGTGCTGGCCGTGGGCCTGCTCTGGGCTTGTGCCGTCGGTCTCTACATGGGTCAGCTGGAGCTGGATGTGGAACTGGTGCCCGAGGACGATGGGACCGCCACCGCCGAAGGCCCCGACGAAGCCGGCCGGCCGCCACCGGAGTGAACAGCTGGGCCACGGGGGATGGCCGGGCGCTGGACGGCCTGAGGACCGGGACATTAAAACCTGACCCTTGTCCACATTCTGAGTGGCGGTTCCTGCGACCGGGAAGGGCGGGCATGGGAATCAGTAAAAGCAGGTGGAGGTAACCAAGGAGAAAGAAAAGGAGCGAGGGGCCCCAAGGCCCCGGGAGACTGAGCCACGGAGGGGGAGAAGGTGTTTAATTCTCAGGGAGGGCCATCGGGGCCGGGAGCCCCGCCCCTGCGCCCTCAGGGCCCCGCCCCTCCTTCAGGGTCCGGCTCTGGAGGCCGCTCTCCAGTCCTCAGTCACCCTTCCGCTGCACCCTGGTGCCCGCGGGCCCCGGGTACGACAGGCCCAGGGTGGGATAGAAGGCCTCGGGGAGGCCGGGCCCCGGGCCCAGCCTCTGCAGGTGCGGGTACATGAGACCCAGCTCCGCAGGGCCGTAACGGATGGTGCCTGGCGTGCACAGGCCCCGCACGACGGGGGGCAGGAAGCCCGCGTGGAGGAGGGAAGGTGGGGGGTCTCCAGGAGGCCCCAGGCCCCAGGGCCGCACCAGATCCTGCTTCAGGGCCCCTGCCCGGATGACAGAAGTAAACTCGGGCCTGGGCAGGGCCGGGTGGCTGGACGGCTCCTCCTCCGCGCTGTCCTCCGGGTCTTTGGTCTCCCCCGGGCCAGGCTCCACTTTGATGCGTTTGCCCCGGGTCCGAGGGGGCTCATCCTTGTCTAGGGGGGCAGCCTGCTTCCCTTCCACCGGAGGCTCTGGCTCTGGAAGAGGGAGACACAAAGGGCACTGCGGGTGCGCGTCCCCAGCCCTCAGTCTTCCCATCTGTGGTCTAGACCTGTGTTGTCCAACAGAACTTTCCCCGATGACGTTCCGAATCTTTATGGTCCAACCGCATTAGCCACTGGCCACGTGAGGCTACGGGGCCCTCGAAATGTGGCGGGTGTGACTGAGAAACTGAACCGTTCAATTTTAATTGAACATGAGTCACCACTCGTGGCTGGTGGCTTCCGGACTGGAGAGCACAGGTCCCAGAGGCCCCTGGGAGCTTCCCCCGGGGGCTGGGGTGCTGGGGGGTGGGAGGTGGGGCTCACCTGTGGGTTCTGGCTCTGGGCTGGACACGTCCTCACAGGCCACGCTGGCTGGAAGCTGGAAGGCGTCCAGAGGGGTCTGGCCACCCTCGGCTTGGCTGGGGACAACACAGGTGGGGTAGAGCCCCCACCCCATGGTACTTAGGGCTCATCACTGGACCCCCCAGGCTCCAAGCTGGCTTCTAGCCCCACAGCCCTGTCATCCGAGGCCAGACCCGGGCAGCCTGTGCCCCCCTGCCCCCGATGCCACCAACTAAATGTCCCCAGCATCTTCCTTTCAGGCCGCTGTTCCTCTTAGGGGCCCAAATCCAGGCCCAGCAAAGCCAGAGACGTGGGTGGCAGCAGACGGCCCTTCCCCTCCTCCACCAGCATTGCCTGGCATTTCCGGGACTTGCCCCCACTTCCTCCCTGGGCTCCCAGCCCCCGTCGTGCGTCCCTCAGAACTCTCATTTCGAGGCAGCCAGAGGGGTCTTTCCACAAAGCAGATTTGACTGTGACCCTCTCCAGCCTTGAAGCCTGCCGTGGCTCCCCAGTGCCCCGGAATCAAATCCAGACCCTCTGCCTGGGCTGAGGCCACTTCAAAGCCGCCCCCCTGCACGTAAGGTCTCGCCACCTCCAAGCCTCTCCTCTCACTGTCCCCTTTCCCCTTCCTGTTTTCAGGCCCCTCTGGGTTCTTGTCCTCTTCGAGAAGCCCTCACTGAAGAGCCTCCACCCCAAGCCCCCTTCCCGGTGAGGCCGGCCGGGGACAGCCCTCACCTGAGCACGTAGCTGACCCACAGCACGTGGCGCTCCCCGGGGCTCTTCCCGCTCACGGCCACGGTGGCCACGGACTGCAGCCACACAAAGCCCCCGGCTCGCTGCAGCCAACGGTAGTAACCGGTCATCACCTGACCCTTGTCCAGCACTGGGCCCAGCGCAGGGACGGGGTGAGACGGTTGCAGAGAGACAGGTGGACAGGAAGGCGGGGGTGAGAGAGGGAGACAGGGGCAGAAAGGGTGGCGGCAGGGAGGAGACAGAGGGGGGACGGAGAGAGACAGAGTCAGAAGGACTGAAGGCTAACCTGGCTGGGGGGCCTTCTGGATTTTTAAGGGTGGGCCCGAGAGACCCCACGGCCCCTTTCCTCCCACCCCACACGTGAGCTGTTGCCCAGGCTGCAGGGCCCAGCGGGGCCCGGGGGGGGGGGGTTGTGGACTCAGGCCTGGGGTGCCGGCAGACAGGGGTTCTTACGGTCCAGGTGGCTTTGGCGGATCCTGGCTGCATCCTGGCCGTGGACAAACTGGTAACAGCTGCGGCCCACAAGCTCAGAGGGCCCCAGGTCCATGTGGTCGCTGACTCTGAGCACAGGGGGCGACAGAGCGAGGAGGTGAGAAGGGCTCTGAGACAACAGGGTTGGGGGCAAAGAGGCAGGGTTGGTTCTGGAACCCCCAGCTCCGAAATCTTGCTCTGGAGCGCTCTGGGCCTCAGTTTAATCCTCGGTACAATGGCGGTGTCATACCAGCGTCCCGCCTGGAGTGGCTGTGGGCCTCGTGGGGTGGCCCCGGGCTCCCCGAAGGCACTAGGAGCGTGGGGGCTATTTCGCGATTTAATTTTCCCCACCACGTGGTGCAGGGCGCAACCCGCCCCACCCCCAAAGGCCCCGCCCCCCGGCCCCCTCCTTCCAGGACCTCCTCCCTCGCTGCTCTTGTGTCCCCCTGGATCCCCAGAGCCCCCCCCCCCACCTGCCCGCAGTCCTGGCTCCCCCGTGTGGCCCCATCCACCCGCCTCGGCCCCCCGACCCCGGTACCTGCTCTCACAAGCAAGGATGGTGAGACCCAGGCTGAGGCGGAAGACGATCATGTGTCCGTGTAGTGGCAGCTCAGCCAGTGGGGCTGGGGGCAACGTGTGGCCCAGAGCCACCAGGCCCAGGGAGCGGGCCCGAAGGCGCCCGGTGACGTGGATGACCTGTGGGCGACAGGCGGGCTTGGAGGAGAGGCCTGGCGAGGCCACCACCCCGCCGGTGCCGGGGCACAAGGACATAGCTGGCAGGAATGTGAGAGCATCCCCCCCCACCCCCGTCCCCCGCAGGAGAGGAGACCTAGGAGTCAGCAGCCGGGGCCAGAGAGCTGACCCTCACCTTGTACCCCGAGGCCTTGACGTGCAGCCCCCGCTTGGTGAGGGTAGATTTCATGCGGATGAAGAAGGAACGCTCCTGGGCCCGGGAGAAGTGAGGCACCTCGGCGGGGCTGGCCTCTGGGGTGGAGAGTGAAGGAAGGTTAGGAGGAGGTCCTGAAGGAGAAACACACACAGGCCGTCCCTGCCCCCCAGCCCCGTACATCTAGCCAGACAAGGTCAGGGCCACAGCCTGAGGGTTACACAACCTTACTGAAGTCGCAGACTAACCTCCCCTCTGAGCTACAGCTGAACGGGTCTCTTCTAAAGCTCAGATATGACCCCGGCCCCTCCCTGCCCTGAAACTGCCATGGCTCCCTAGGACCCTTGGGAGAAAGCTCAGCTCCTCACCTTGGCCTAAAACTTCCGCAAGAACTGCCTCCCGCTGACACCATCTCTAGCTACAGCCTCCAGGTCTCAGGGTAGACAGCTCCTCCTCCAGGAAGCCCTCCCTGACCCCCCCCCCAGGCTGGGTCAGCCATCCCTCTGGGGTCTCTCAGCCCAGTCCCGACCACTTTGGATTATCATTCTCTAGGGACTGGTCGGCCTGCCCACACCCGGACTGTGAGCACAGGGAGGGTAGGGCTGGGGATGCTGTCATCACTGTGTCCCCAGCCCTCCCCAGCACAGAGCAGGGGCTCTGGGTATAAGAAACAAGAAAGACTCACAAATACAGATTAGTCTGTAAATCCCGTGATACATTCTTGTAACTGCTCACCGCCAGACGAACCTGTTTCTCAATCTTTGATGCAAACCTAATCACCTTCCCCAGTGGACCCACAAACATCTCCCAAGCGTGCAGGCCCTGATGATAGCTCAGATATTTTTGCTGTTAAGCAAACCCAACAGAAGAAAATCCTCCTTACGGGAAAGTTAACCTCCTAGTCCCCCCACATCTCAGAGCTAAAAGAAACTTCCAGGGTAATCTCCCAACACCCTCCTTCTCTGACATGGACTGGAATTTTCCACTGCAGGGAAGGACTAGAAACACAGATGCAAGAGCCAGACAAACCCGGGCTGCGGTCCAGACCAACCACGTACAGCTGTGTGACCCGGGCCAATTAACTTAACCTCTCTGCGCTGTGCCTCAGTTTCCACCTCTGCAAAATGAAGACAGTTCCCCGCTTGTGGGGTGGTGATTAGGATTCCAATTATGCAGTTAAAGGCGCAGCATGGGTAAAGCCCGTGAAGCACGGGCTTTATTGTTACCAAAGCCTGGTCCCATCTGTCCCCCACAAGCAGTGGCAAGAGGGGTCTTTCCAAAGCTCGACTCCGGGGGAGCCAGGCAACCTTAGGCAGCTTAGGCAATTTTCGGGAGCCAAGTCGCGTTGCCTTGGTTCAGACTCTGATGCATTTTGCAAAACTTTGCACAACTCGAAGCAGAGTGGGTTTTGTAACAACAAGCCCTACACCCTTGAGGCCGCGTGACTTTGGGGCCCCTGGAATTACCGATCTCAGGAGTATCTGCAAGCGAGGAAGAAGACGAGGAGGAGGAGGAGGAGGGGACGGAGGGCGGCGTGGGGGGCCCGGGAGTCCGGGCCCGGAGCCCCAGTTGCTCCAGCACTTCTGAGTGGTCCCCGGGATGGATGTAGTCGAAGACGCTGCTACCCGTCAGCTCCACCTGCCGGCGAAAGAGGGGACGGCAGAGGGCGGGTAAGATGCGCGCGCAGCCACTCGCCCGGCGTTCAGCCTCCAGCTCGCTCGCCTAGGTTGCAGGCGCGCTTCACGCCAGTCTCGTGTTTTTATTAGGATTGCTTTTTAACCTTTTAAAAAGAAGAATACAAACTTTCAGGCTCTTCTTAAGCCTTCCCACTTCAAACCCGGCGATCGTTAAGGATTTTCTGCACCTGCTTACTCTATTAAGAAGCTGTGTGCTGGGTTGTCGTAGCCTCCATTTTACCCAACTCCCACCCACTCACAGCAAAAAACTGTGCCCTGAAACGAATCACAGGATGTCCCCGCAGGAATGGCAATCAGGATGCAAGCAGTGGAATGTTTCTCGAACTCTTTAAAGAGTTAGAACTTTTTGAAGCGTCTGGGTGGCTCAGTTGGTTAAGCATTCGATTCGATTTCGGCTCAGGTCCTTATCTCACGGGTTCCTGCGTTAGAGACCCACATCGGGTTCTTCACTGATAGCGAGGAGCCTGCTTGAGTTTCTCTCTCCCTTCCTCTCTGCCCCTCCCCTGCTCGCTCTTTTTCTCTCTCAAGATAAGTAAACATTAAAAAAAAAAAAAAAAAACAAGAATAACTTTTTTAATCAGACAGACTTTCACACTGAATTCACCCCAAACTCTCAGAGCAGTTGCCCTTCTCTCCACACCTCCCCTGGTCCAGGCCCCCAACTTTTCTCTGCTGTCTTCCTGCCCCAGGGTCCTCCCTGGTGCTCTGGCCTTCAGTCCCCAAACACCCTTGCTAAATTACTCACCTGACCATGGCCCGCCTCCTCTCAGAAACCTCTCAGAGCTCCCACTGCCCCTGGGCTTGGGGTCCCAGGCTCCCCTCTGTCCCTCATCCCTCCGAACTCCTCCTCATGAAACCCTCCCGTGCACCAGCTTCCAGCTTTTCCTCCACTTCTCCCTCCCTCCCTTCCCCTTGGCCACATGCCCCTACCTCCAGGGTCTTCCCCCTCCACATATCTCCAACAACTCACTGTAAAGGTGCTCACAAAGGCCAAATACCTAGCATTGAATTTTCTAGATTTACCATTTGCCAAAACCTTTGTTTTTGTTTTTTTTTTTTTATTTTTTATTTTTGGGACAGAGAGAGACAGAGCATGAACGGGGGAGGGGCAGAGAGAGAGGGAGACACAGAATCGGAAGCAGGCTCCAGGCTCTGAGATGTCAGCACAAGCCCCACGCGGGACTTGAACTCAGACTGTGAGATCATGACCTGAGCCGAAGTCGGGCACTTACCCGACTGAGCCACCCAGGCGCCCCCTCCGCTGCCTTTTACCTTTCAGTGCCAGCTGCAGGAGCCGGGGGGCAGACACAGCTGGCTGAGATAGGAAAAGCAAGCCAGTGCACTAACACGCTACAGAAAATCTTCCAAAGTTGGCAAAACCCAAGCCCTTACGATGCAAATCGCTGTGCATTCTTTACAATTGTGGAGGAAAAAACAAAAAACAAAAAACAAAAAAAAAAGCGAGTTTTGGTAAATATGGCGCATTTGGCAAACACTCATGGGCAAACTGACCTTTCTGCTAATTTGCCGTCTTCAAATTGACCTGCTACTTTAATAGCCCCCCTCTCGCCTGTAAGGAGGGGCCACGTGGGGTTCCCAGGGGTGCACTTTGGGAACCACGGATGCAGCCCACTTTTCGGGCTGGGATGGTGAGGCCAGGAGAGAGGAAGGGCATGCAGGGGCCAGCAAGGGAGACGGTGGCCGGGCCAGTCCAGGCAGCCCGCTGCGGGCCCCTTACCTGTGAGAGACCCAGATAAATGGAGACGGTCTCTGAAATGTAGAGGAATTTCCCTTCCTGGTTCAAGGCAAACACGAAGCCATCCAGGGACTAGAGTGGGGAGAAATAGGGGGCGGAGAGAGGAGCGCTGGGCGTCCGTCTGTCCAGCAGGCAAGTGGTAAGAGATTCTAAAAGCTGGATCTCCACCTAGGATGGATTAATCGGGGGGGTGGGGAGGGGAAGGGGGTCGGGTGGCCCTCGGAAAGGGGGCCCTCGCTGGGATGGATGCTGGAGAAAAGGGTGCTGCTCGCCAGAGGTGGCCGCCAGGTGGCAGCAGTGAGCAGCAGGCAGGGAAGGGGCCTCACCTGCAAGATGTGTCCTCCCAGGTGCTGCTCGAAGACTTCGGAGACCAGCGCCACGGGGCCCCTGTGGCTGGGGGCTGGGGACAAAGGGAGGGGTGAGGCCGGGGCCTGTTGGCCCCCATTCGAGCCAGGCTACAAACCCCGCCCTCTTCTCCCCGGTCCCGCAGCCACCTTGGGGTACTGGGGACCCCGGGCCCTGTCGGGGAGAAACCTGGGCTGGGGGGGGGGGGGAAGGGTGGAAGGGGCAGAAGTGGGCTAAGACACACAGAGACAGGGAGAGACACCAGAGGATGCAGACAGGGGCCCGTCCGTCCGTTTGTCCATCCATCCAATCCAGGCAGAAACTCCCTGAGCACCAACTGTGCGCCAGGCCCTGTCCTAGGGCCACCGAGGTGACCGGGGCGGCCTGGTTCTCCCCTCCCAGGCCAGAGGCAGATACACAACACGCAAGAAACTAAAAAAATCCAGGGGCGCCTGGCTGGCTCAGTCGGAGGAGCAAGACATTTGATCTCGGGGTCGGGAGTTCAAGCCCCACGTGGGGTGTGGAACATACTTAAAAAAAAAAAAGTGAAAACATTACTCAAGACCCAAGAGGCCACACACTGTGTGATTCCATTTCTATGAACTGTCCGGGGAACAGGGCAAATCTACGGAGACAGGAAGTAGATTAGTGGTTGCCCAGGGGCTGACGGGAGGGAGGGGGGATGGGAGTGTCTGCCGATGTGGGCAGGGCTTTTTCAGGAGGCAGTGAAAATGTTCTGGAACTAGGGGCACCTGGGTGGCTCAGTCGGTTAAGCATCTGACTTCGGCTCAGGGCTTCATCTCATGGGTCGTGGGTTCGAGCCCTACATCAGGCTCTGTGCTGACAGCTCAGAGCCTGCTTGGGATTCTCTCTCTCCTTCTCTGCCCTTCCCCCAGTCATGTGCACGCTCATTCTTTCTCTCAAAATAAATAAACTTAAAAAAATTAAAATCTTGGCGCGCCTGGGTGACTCAGTAGGTTAAGCATCTGACTTCGGCTCAGGTCATGATCTCACGGTTTATGGGTTCGAGCCCAGCATCGGGCTCTGTGCTGACAGCTCAGCTCGGAGCCTGGAGCCTGCTTCGGATTCTGTGTCTCCCTCTCTCTGCCCCTCCCCGGCTGGCTCTCTGTCTCTCTCAAAATAAAAAAAAACATTAAAAAAAAAAAAAAAAAAAGAGGTGGAGAGAAAAGAAAGGAGATGTCCAGGAGAAATACAGGGAAAGACAGTGACAGGAGGTCATGTCAAATGGGACAAAGGGCAAAGAGCGCCCCAGCCCCCACAGTCTGGAGCAGAGAGGAGGGCAGAGGGTTGGGGGGGGTGGATGGAGGCTGTTCCCACGCAGGTCCCTCTCCCTGACCCTGCAGAGAAACACCTCCCAAGGGGCTCTATGTCCAGATCAGGGAGCCAGGGGACTCCGTGACCTTGAGGGTGGGCAAGTGGCTGGCTCCTGCAGGCCTAAGGGTCCTGGTCTGGTGCCCAGCCCCAGGGCCGGCCCTCCCTGGCTGTGTGCCCTGGGACCAGTCCCTTCACCTCTCTGTGCCTCAGTTTCCTCCTCTGTCAAGTGGATTTGCAAAGAGCGCGGACCTCACAGGCTGGTTGAGCACTCAGCGTAAGGAACAGAAAGGGCCCCGCACCCGCCAGGCACACCTCAGGTGCTCCCAAACACAGGGCCAGGATCAGTATTAATAGTGTGATTACTATTGTTATTTCCAGACCCTCAAAACACCAGGCGGCCAAACCCCCGCCCCGGCGCCCCCATCAGGACTCAGCCCCCCCACAAGACATCTAAGCCACGCCTCCTCCCGGGAGCACCTCCCCGCTGTTCGCACCCTTTTCCCACCCCTGGCTGGAGCACCGGGAACAATAAATGGGGGGGGGGGTGCTGATGGGGACCCCTCCCCCGAGATGCAGCACGAACCAGCCGGGTGACAGGCAGGAACAATGCTGCCTGCTAATTGTCGCAATTTTCCCCTGTCATTTTTGCTAATTCCTTCATTTTCCCGCTCACAGGATCAGCCCAGGTCAGACTGAACGGCTGCAATTAACAGCGTTAATGGGCACGTCGGATGAGGGGGGTGCGCAGGGGGAGGGCTTGCTGTTCCCCCGTTGGGACGGGAGCTTTGGGGTCGGTCCCCTTCGCTGACTGATGCGTCCTATTACCCCCAGCCCCCCCTCCCTCCCCAAACCCAACTCCAGACTCCTGCCTCTGCGTTCCGTTCCGGCCTCTCCAGGCAAATGCCTCAGCTCCTCTGCCCCCCAAATTTGGCAGGTGGCTCTTTACTGCTCCCAAATCTGCCCCCTGCTCACGCCCCACCCCCAACCATCACTCACTCACTCAACAAACATTCGCTGCGCTTTTTATTGGAGCCTGACTGGCCGCTGGAGAAGAAAAACCGTCCTAGTTGTCATCACAGAGCTGGGACTGAGGGACCCAGGGGAGAAGGAGACTCCCAGGGGTCTGATCACCTCCTATTCTTAATTGCTCAGAGAGATTCCCCGACCAGGTGGTGGGGATGAAGTCCAGAGAGGGAAACCCTGCTCCCAGGAGGGGCAGGCCCCGCGGGCCTGATGGGGCACCTTTCTCAGCCTCAATTGTAAACTGGGTCTCATGCTAGAGCGTGAATGGGTTCGTGCGTGTGAACAACACACAGCCAGGCACACGGTAGGGACCAAATTCCCGAGTCCTGCCCTTATTCTTACCAGGTACGGTGGATAACTTGGGGGCACCTCTACCTTTCCAGATAATTCCTTGCCGTTGGCCCTGACCTATCTCTTTCTCCCACCCACGGCTGTTTTCAGCACATCCCTCTTCTGATTCCCACCACCCCTCACCCCACGGCCCCCGCCCTGGTCTAGCTGCCCCACCAGGCAGGAGCCTGGACCATTGCACTCGCGTCCTCACTGGGCTCCCTGCTTCCACCTCTGGCTCCCGTCCCACTTGGGCTAACAGCCAAAGTCCTCACCAAAGCCCACGAGGCCCTGCAGGGCCTGGTTCCGGCTGTCTACTCTCTGCCTCAACTACTTACTCCTCTCTGACTACTTGGCCTCATTGTGCCCTGCAGCCAGTAAGCGGATTCCTGCCTGCCTCAGGGCCTTTGCACATATTCCCTCAGTCCAGACAGCTTTCCTTCCAGCTTTTCTCACGGCCTTGCTTCCTCACCTCCTTCCAGTCTCAGCTCAAAGGCCACTTCCTCAGAGTGAGGCTGGGCCTGACCTGTGAATTAAGATGTCAACCCCCTCCTCCCCTCACTCTGTTCCATGGCCACCCAACAAATACTTAGGGAGCCCTTACTGTGCCCCAGGAACTGTCCCAGGCTTGGGGAACACGGTGTCATGGGGGAGAGACACAATAGACAATAAGTGCTTTGGAAAGAAAGAAGGCAGGAAAGGAAGACAAGAGAGCGCTGGGGGACAAGGGTGTTGTCAGTTTTAACAGAGTGGTCAGGGCAGGCCTCCCTGAAGAGCTGACTTTTGGAAGGAAGGGAGCTCCTGAGGGAGGGCACAGCAAGTGCAAAGGCCCTGGGGTAGGAACATGTTTCTCTGAGGAATAGCGAGATAGCCACTGTGTGTGTGTGTGTGCGTGTGTGTGTGTGTGTGTGTGGTAGTGTGTGTGGGGGTTTGAAGAGGTGAGAGGGGCAGAAAAATGATATCAGAGAGGTGAGGGACAGTGGGCACACCACGAAGGGCTGGTAGGCCCACCCTTGAGGTCAGGGACTTTGTCCTGTCCCTAGAACAGGGCCTGGCACCGAGAAGTGTTCGATGACGCTGAATGAATGACGACCACTGATCTAAGATCCAAGCTGTCTCCTCCCCGGACATGGAGGTCCAGGGCTAGGCTTCCGCATCTGTTGTGCTGTTTTACAGACACAGAGGGAGGCCCAGAGACAGGCCGACACCCGCAAGACCCCCGGAGACCTGTGGACGTGCCAGGTCTGGAGGCTGAGGAGGTGCACTCTGAAGACAGTTTGGATCTCAGCCGGGCCCAGGCTTGACCGGTGGGTGAACGGCTTCCCCTCTCTGGGGCTCAGTTTTCCACTTCTATAAAATGGGAATCAACACTGCTCTCCTCCTAGTGTTTGTGAGAGGATTGAGTTTTGTTATTTTTTTATTAAAACGCTTTTTTTTTTTTTAATGTTTCTTTACTTCTGAGAGAGAGACAGAGAGAGAGCATGAGCAGGGAAGGGGCAGACACATACGGAGACACAGAATTCGAAGCAGGCTCCAGGCTCTGAGCTGTCAGCCCAGAGCCCGACGTGGGGCTCGAACTCACACACTGTGAGATCATGACCTGGGCGGAAGCCGGCCGCTTAACTGACTGAGCCACCCAGGCGCCCTGGGTTCAGTGAGTTAAAAAAATAAAATAAAATAAAATAAAATTGGCGAGTTATTTGTCTATATTATTGAGGAAGCCACAGAATGGGAGACACACGGCTTTGCTCTCTGACTAGCTAAGACCCTGTCCTCAGTTTCCCCGTGTGAACTACGGAAACAGGCGCTTGACCTCTTGTTGGGGCCCCTGGGAGGCAGGAGATGCCTCCAAATGCCTACTTTAGGGGATCCGGGAGGGAGTCCACGCAGTACCTCCCATACGGGGCCGGGGGGAGGGGGAGGGGGGGTGCTCCCCAGGAGTACAGGAGGGGGGCCTCCACGGAGTCTGCGGTCTGCCCCCTCGGTGCTGTGTCCTCAGCGGGCTCCTGTCCCCTTCAAGGGCCCATCCGGGCAGCGGGAGGTGGTGGGAGGGGGGGGGAGCTGGACGCCGGAGGGACTATCTCAACACCCCCCCCCTTCCTTTCTCTCCCGGCGTTCGGGACAATAGACAAGATGTTTATCCCCCCCGCCGGCGCACATGTTGTTCGTGGTAATGACAGTAATCAGCCTCGCTAATGCCGCATTCTCTGGGCGCCAGTCAATTCGCCTAATTACCGCCTGGGAAGCCGGATTATTTAAATTTAAATGGTGATTTATTGCGAGCTTAATCAATGCTATTTTCTCTCCCCCCCCCCACCTCCTCCCCTGGGACCGGGGGCAGGAGGGGACCTGGAGCCCCTCCAACCTCACCCTAAGGACACCCGTTCTTCTGGGGGGCCCCGTCGCCTGGGGTGCCCCGTCGCTGTCACCTGCCACCTCAGATTTACACGATTCACTGTCTTCTAGTTGAGTGAAGCAGGAATACATAAAACAAGCAATAACAGTAACATAACACTGCTATGCATCCATCAGGAATAAAGTTGAATTTTAGAGGCGCCTGGGGGGCTCCGTCGGTTACGCGGCGGACTTCGGCTACGTCACGATCTCGGGGTCCGTGAGGTCGAGCCCCGCGTCGGGCTCTGTGCTGACCGCTCCCGCCCGGAGCCTGCTTCGGATTCTGTGTCTCCCTCCCTCTCTGCTCCTCCCCCACTCACACTCTGTCTTTCTCTCTCTCAAAAATAAACAAACATTAAAAAAATTGAATTCCAATAAAAGTCGATATCTGTGTATCTGTATCTGTCCTTTACCTAACTCTATATTTTTACAGATGACAGATTGCATTTCTTTGTTCATTTCATTATTGGGTCTTGGCTACTGGGATGTCAGCCTGTGCAGGACTTTTCTCAAGTTTGTTTCCTGCTGGCTCCTCTACTCAGAACAGTAGCGGGCACACAGTAGGTGCTTAAGAAACTGCAGTTTCCGCAAGGTAACCAGTGGCACTAAGGGTCGCTACATACTTATTGCCCAGGCTGTGCCAAGTATATCCAGGCTCTTTGCACACATCACCTGGCTTCCTTCTCGGCTCTCCGGGTGTCTGTGTGCGGACTTTCATCAGGATTCCCATTTCACATGTGAGGCACAGAGAGGTAAGGCGACCTGCCCAGGGTCACAACGCTGGGGAGTGGCCGGGATGGGGATGGGAGGGTGGGCAGGGACCCAGGAGAGTCTTTCTGAAGCTCTCTCCGTCTTACCTGCCACATTATACTGTCCCCCTCCCGCTTTCCCAAACTGGGAATTCTGACTCCAGAGTCCTTGTGCTCAAGTCTGAGTGAGGGGGTTTCTTGCCCATGAGTGGATAGGAGGCCCAGGCTGGGCCCCCTCTGTCCCGCCCATGGAGCTGCGGGCCTCCTTTGTGAAAATGGTTCATCTTCCCTAATAAAAATAATAGCATTTACTAGTGGTCTGATCCCTGGTGGCCAAAATTCATGAACTCATCCCTACCTCGTGTGCCCATTTAACAGATGAATAAACGGAGGCTCGGAGACTAGAAGCCACCTGATAGCGACACACAGAGGATCTGGTTGATTCCAAACCTCGTGCTCCCTCTCGGCCAAGAAGGAACTGGGCAAAAGCTGGTGGGCCCTTCACGTTCCCACTTGCCCACCCCCCCCCCCGCCCCCTGCGCACGCGCACTCACCGAGGCCGGCCGGTGGCCCCGCGGCCCGCAGTCCCCAGGGCGGCGCCCCGAGGGCGGCGAAGCGGCGCAGGCGGAGGTAGGTGACGCTGAGGCGCACGATGGACGCCTTGTCCAGCTGGCTCGAGATGGCTCCGGGCAGCGGGAGCAGCTTGGCCAGCTCGAAGAACTCCAGGTTCTCCTTTCCGCGCCGCGAGCGCGCCGCGTTACGGGACTTCTCCTTGCGCTGCGCCTGCAGGCTGGGCGGGCGGCGCGGAGGGGGCGTCAGCGGGGCCCCCGGCGCCCAGGGGTCCGCGGCCTGGGGGAGCCCTGCCCTCGGGGCCTCGGAACGGGGTCGGGACGTGGGAAGTGGGTTCGACACTGGAGATGGGGGCGGAACCCGCGTGTGGATGCTGCACCCGGCCGTGGGGACAGAACCCCGGGGTGTAAATCAATTCTGGGGCGGGGGGAGGGAGGAGGCAGAGGGGAGAAATGAGAACGTTGGGTATGAACTCTGAGGAAGGGGGGGTAGGAACCGAACGTGGTGGGGGTTGTTTGTAGAACAAAGGTTGAGCTTCCCGGGGTAAGAAATTCTAGCTCCGGAGGGCGGGGCGGAAAGCCGAGTGTGAATTCTCCCAGGACGCCCTTGGGGGCGGGGCCACGGCCCGGGGGGCGGGGCTTTGCTCACCAGGGTCCGGGCGGGGCCTTGACCACTAGCCCAGGCAGAAAGTCCCACGGGACGCTGCGGCCACGACCTCCCCCGCACTTGACCTCGCCTCCGCCGCCACTGCTGGGGTAGGGGGTCGCCATCTCCGCGGGGGGGGGGGGGCTCAGGCGGACTCAGGGCAGCCTCGAGACCCGCGTCTCCTGCCGCGGGAAGGCAGCGCTCGGTGCCTGCGGGGGTACCCCGGGGACCTGCTGGGGAAACTGAGGTCCGTGAGGGGCTCGGGGTCCCAGCAAGGAGCTGGGGCCGGATGGTGCCTCAGTTTCTCCTCCCCGGAGGCCCCGGGACGGAGCCCGCCGCTCTCTCACCCTGCCCGGCCCCAGGCGAAGCTCGGGGAGAGGACGTGCCCCGCCGCCGCCGCCGCCGCCGCCGCCTCCCCCGCGCCGCCCGCCAGCGCGGCCGCCTCACGCCCGCGCCGGGCCGGCTCCCGCATACCAATAGGCGCACGCGGCGCGCATACGGATCCGACCGGCCCGCGCGCTGCGTGCCAAGCATGCCCAAGCCGGGCGGGCGGGGGGCAGGCGCCTCGCCGGGGCCCAGGCGCGCCCGGCTCCTGCCCCCAGAGCCCTCTGTTCCGGGGATCCGCTCTCCTAGCCCATCCCACGAGTCCGAGCGCTCGCATCCGCGGGGCGCCCATTTCCCAGGCTGGGCTAAGGAGGTAAGGGGGGGAGGGAGAGGGCAGGGACCCCACCCCATGCCCGGCCCAGGGACCACCCCCCCCCCAGCCCCTTGGGGTGGGGCCATGTGTCCGGGCCGCCAGATCTCCGCAACCGCAACTTCCTTTCCGAAGACCCGGGCGTGCGAGCCACAGCCCCCGACGCAGTGGCCAGAGCACCAGCCAGAGGACGCCCGCAGGATGGACCCGACACTCGGGGCCCAGGTGTCCCGGGATCCAGATCCTCCAGAAGCAGGAACGTGTTCACTCAGGTCTTCATTCCTCCGGGACTAGGCATTAAGGATTCCCTCCCCCACCCTGCCCCCAGGATCCAGGCCGCCCCCAAGCCTCTCCAACCAGGTGTCCAGATGCCCTAGACCTTGGTGTCCAGGTACCCAGCCCCCTATTTCTCCAGGACCCAAACATCCGTGTGCCCCTTCCCCCAACCTCAGGATACGGGCGTCCTGACACCCTAGCCCCCAGGACGCTGGAGTTCCGGCCCCCCTATTTCTGCAGGACCCAGGAGTTCCCTGTCCCCTCCTGCCAGCCTCCAGGCGTCCCCGACCCGCAGGACCCACAGCCCCCTTACCTGGCCGCAGGGCAGGCTCCGGGCGCGGCGTGGGGCCGGCCGGGCGGCGCAGAGGGGTGGCCCCATAGACCCCGGGGCAGGCCGGGCTCGGCGGGGCGCGCGTGCGGTGGCGCTCGGTTCTCCGCGCCCACCGCGGCCTCGCAGACTTGGAGACGCGCGGACCGCGCTGGCAGGCGGGGGCGGTGTCTGCGGAGCCCCGCCCACCTAGTCTCCGCCCCTTCGGTCCCGCCCAACGCCAGCCTCTCCGGCCTTTGCCGGGGTAGGGGCTTCCCAGCCAGGGACTCCCGAGCTGCCCTGGCGTCCGAGTCCTCTCCCCCCACGGCAGCTTCGGGGGTCCGGCCCCGTTCCCACCGGAATGAGAACCTCGGAGTCGGAGCTTCCCTGCCCCGACAGGGGAACCCCGGAGTCTCCAGACTCCACCGGGAGGAGCTGGCACCTTAGTCGTCCAAGAGAACCCCGTGCTCCAGCAGCCCCCTCGGGACACGGCGGGTACCGTGCACCCAAGCCCCCTGTAGACGGAGGACTTAACCTTCAGTACCCGCGCCAGGGACGCGAAGCCAGGTGTTCGAGACCCTCCTTTCCCAGGAGAGAATTTCAGGATGTTAGTATCCCTTCCCCATAAGAAGAAGACCCCGCCCTCCGAGGGCCCCCCATCTCATAAGGCCAGGCTTTGGCGTCTGGACCTAGGCTGTCTCACGCACTGGGACCCAGGTATCCGCAGAACTTCAGAAATCAGGATCCTGGGATCTGACATCCTCCCCCTATCACAGGGACGGGAACCCCAACATCCGAGCTTCCTATCAGATCATAAATAAGAACTCGGATTGTAGCGCCTCCCACGGAGAACCGGGATCCAGGCGTCCAAGCCAGGCCCTGTCCACCTCTGTCCCTCCCAAGCCTCTTCAGTGGCCTGGCATGAGGGGCTCCGGGAGCTTAACCGCTCCTAGGAGACCCCAAGGCCACCAATGCAAATGGAGTCTTAGGAGAGCCAGGCAGGCAGGGCCTCACGGAGAGCATGGGCCTGTCTCTGTTGGACAGATGGAGACACTGAGGCACACACCTCCGAACAGTCCTGTGCACTAGCTGGTGGGAACCCTGTTTGTGTTTTTAAAGTAAGCTTTATGCCCAAGGTGACGACCACACGATCAAGAATCACATGGTTTACCAACTGAGCCAGCCAGGCCTCCCTGATGGGAACACTTTTCAGCCTGTTCACAATCACCAATTAACAGCCAGGGATCACTTACGTTCTGCTAATTCTTTTCTCCATAGGAAAGTTCTGAGCGGGGCTCTATTGCTAAACCCATTTTACAGCTCAGGAAACTGAGGCAGAGAGAGACCACACAGCCTGATTATGTTGGTCTCTCAGCCAATAATATTTTCCTGTTTTTCCCCAGCGAGACTTGATAGGGCGTCAGGGTAGGGATTCAAGCCCAGATCAGTGGCTCCTATCTCCCGATCACCACTGTCACCACTTCCTGGCTGTGTGGCCCGGGGAAGTGCCATGACAGGTCTTGAGAGGAGCACTCATGCTATGCAATTGATCTATGATTACGTACACACAGATCTTGTCAAGGTTAAGGGCCTGATTGCTCAGGTTCAAACCCCAGGTCTGCCACTTACTGCTGTGTGACGCTGGGCAAGGAGCTTCACCTCTCTGGGCCCCCGTTTTTTTCTTTGTAAAACGAGGTAAATTTCCATCTAGTACATACCTCCTAGCGTGGCGGAAAGCGTTACAGAAGTTCATCCGGACGTTCTCAAAGCGTGACCTGGCGACTGGCTCCTGAGACCTTCTCTAGGTCAGATTTGCACACCGAGATGTTTTTCTGCCTTTTTCGCTTCGTTCTGGCACTGGTGCCCGGTGGAGTTTTCCAGAAGCTACATGGCATGTGATATCGCAATAGGCTCCACGCAGGAGCGGCCTTGAGGGTCCGGCTGTCTTCGTTAATGCCGGCCTTTACAGAACTCTGCAAAAGTGTGAGATAATGACAGTCTTCTCGCTAACATGTTTTGTATGGGAACATAAATTTTAAAACCGTTATTAATGTTAACCTGTAATAGATTTATTACTGCTGTTTAAAAATGAATGTTGCCTTTAAAAAAAAAAAGATTCTCAGTTTTACGGTCTGGTGTGGCTGCTAAAGCAAAAATAAGGCTCTTTGGTCTTTCCTAAGGAGGTACCCCAAATCCTTTACCTCCACATTACTCGCAGAGTCGCCGGGAGACTCGTATGCACACCACTAGGGGTCTCAGTTTCCCGTCTGTGAAATGGGTGGGCTGCCCTGTGGTTACCCGCATTCTTCCGCAGCTCCGAAGCCAGGGGTGGGAAGAAAAAGGAGAGGATCTGGGCTGGGGTGTGTAGCCGGCGGAGGCCCTCCAGCTGGGAACTGAGCTTTTCGCCAAGGGCTCTTGACCAAGGTCTGGGGACATCCAGGAGGGCTGGTGCGGCACCCAGGGCCTGCAGAGCAGGGAGCAGTTAGCACCTGGGGAATGAGGAGGAAGGGAGAAATGGGGAAAAATAACATGTCCCGTTGGTAGATAGTGAGCTCCCTGTCACCGGGGGGGAAATCAAGGAGAGGAACAAGGATTTTGGTGCACACTGAGAGTGGGGGGTGTGTGTGTGTGTGTGTTCCAGTGACTTCTACTTAAACATCCTTATTCTTCCAGGGTGCCTGGGTGGCTCAGCTGGTTGAGCGCCCGACTCTTGACTTTGGCTCCGGTCCTATCTTGTGTTGTGGTTCGTGAGTTCAAGCCCTGCATCAGACTCTGCATGGACAGCACAGGGTGGGCTTGGGATTCTCTTTCCTTTCTCTCTGCCCCTCCCCGCCGCTCAAAATAAATAAACAAACTTAAAAAGCATTCTCATTCTGGGGCACCTGGGTGGCTCAGCCGGTTAAGCGGCGGACCTCTGCTCAGGTCATGATCTCTCCGCTTGTGAGTTCGAGCCCCGCGTTGGGCTCTGTGCTGACAGCTCGGAGCCTGGAGCCTGCTTTGGTATCTGTGGCTCCCCCCTCCTCTCTCTCTGCTCCTCCCCGGCTTGTGCTCTGACTCTCTCTCTCTCTCTCTCTCTCTCTCTCAAAAATAAACATTAAAAAAAATAAAAATAAATAAAGAAATACACACACAAACTTAGGGAAAGAGAGAGAGAAGGATGAACGTGATGAGGTTGTTGAGTCTCCAACGACTCCAGAGGGAGAGGATGTGGTTGGCCGGGGAGGGTCGGGGGACCAGGGGGTGGGCCCCCGATAACCGCTTAGTTATTATCCCTACAAACAACCAGGCAGAGGTGTTTCGTGGGATCTTTTGTTTGTAGGATGTAATTTACGATAAGACATAGGAAGCGCTGGTCCCACAATGCCAGCGAGCTGAAAACCATTCCAACAGGGTCAAGCGGGGGGCGCCGGGCCGGCTCAGTTGGCGAAGCGACTGACTCTTGATTTCCCGCTCGGGTCATGGTCTCACGGTTCGTGAGTTCGCGCCCCACGTGAGGCGAGCCTGAGCCCGGCTCTGCTTTGGGCGAGTCCTTTCTCGCTCGCTCTCTCTCTCTCTCTCTCTGCCCCTGGCACACTTGCGCCCCCTCTGTCTCATAAATACATAAATAAGCAAAGAGGTAACAAGTCATCTTTCTTTGGGTGTGGACGGACTTCCAAAAAAAAAAAAAAGTGGATCGTCTCCAGATTTAGTGAGATTTCAGGAAATGGGTTCTTTTTTTTTCAGGCAACCTGGTCGGCAAGGGGAGATTTATTCTGCCTCGTACAGCCTTCGGGATTATTTTAA
The DNA here is from genome assembly GCF_028749965.1 of Puma concolor. Lineage (NCBI taxonomy): Eukaryota > Metazoa > Chordata > Mammalia > Carnivora > Felidae > Puma > Puma concolor. Next base: position 52,751,493 of record NC_141681.1, on the reverse strand, counting down.
TTACTTTTTTGGACCACGTATGCATTTAATGAGAACATATGAACAAACATGAACAAACTGCTGGATCCTAAAAAATGGGGGAGTACCTAGTATGTGCTAAGGGCTGGGAGACGTCGGTGACCCAGACAGAGAAGGTCCCTGCGGGACTGGGGGGAGGCAGGCACAAGGGGCGGGTGGGGGGGAGTCAATGGGCAGGGGCTTTGGGGGAGGGGTTTGGTGTTGGCTCCACGGAGATGAGAAGTGATGGGGGGGGGGGTGGCAGGGGCAGGGCCTGGTCGAATTCCTCATTTCTAAAGACATCTTGGCTGCTGAGCGGGAAAAGAAATGTCATGAGCGACAGCAGAAGCCGGGGGGGCGGGGGGGCAGCTGAGGAAGAGACTGGAAAAGTCCAGACAGGAGGTGACAGCGGGGGCCCTGCCGGGGACCCGGTGGGAGGGGGGAGGAGCCACGCGGACGCAGGGGTGTGGGCAGGGGAGGCCGGGAGGCAGGGCCGCCCTGAATGAGATGGGGGGCAGGGGCGGCCAGAGGAGCAGGTGCTGGGTCCGAGCTCGCCAGGGGGCAACGTCCCAGCAGCGGATGAAACCCCCCTCCACCCCCCAGGGCCGTCTTGTTCTGGAGACCCCCCCCCCTTCACTTCTCAGGAAGTCCTACTTCCTGTCTGATCTGCCTCCCTTCTGCATTGGGTCCTCAGTGCGCCAACATGTACCCAGAGGGGCCTTAGAGCCAGGCCTTGTCCAAGGCCAAGGATTGGGAGACCTAGGTCATCAGGGGAGATGTCTGCCCTGGCCCTGGGGTGCTAGTGGGGTGCAGCACCCCAGGAATGTTCTCCTTGAGAGGATGATGTCGTGTTCAGTTCTAAGAGTGAAAATATTTTAGGGGCGCCTGGCTGGCTCAGTCAGTTAAGCGTCCGACTTCGGCTCAGGTCATGATCTCACCGTTCGTGGGTTCGAGCCCCGAGTTGGGCTCTGTGCTGACAGCTCGGAGCCTGGAGCCTGCTTGGGATTCTGTGTCTCCCCCCTCCCCCCGCTCTCTCTCAAAAATGAACAAATATTAAAATATATATATTATAAAGCCCATTAAATGGATGACGAGGGGTCATCCATGGATGACACCTGGGCAGCGCGGTTTGGCCCCAGAGTTGTCACGCTTTTGTTTTTGATCCGTCTAGCCAGAAACACTTATTGAGTACCGACGGTATACCAGACGCTCTAGGGATCCAGCAGGGAAGGGACAGGTAGAGGTTCCTGTCACCTGAGCGCCCGTCTTAGTGGGGGTGTCGGACAACAGACAAAACAAGAAAATCCTGTGTCAGATGGAGCTAAGCGCTAGAGGACAGACTAGAGGGTGCGGGCGCACGCGCATACACGATGTCACGTCGGCTGGTCAAGTACTGACAATTATTAGCAAGAAGAAGTTGGGGGTGAGAGAAAACACCCCCCCACCAACTCCATAAATGGCCCCACATCTAAATATCACCCAGCTTGACACTTGACTGTCCTCCCATCTCCCGGCCCCATGTTGTCTCCTTCAGGCCACCCAAGGTGTCAGGGAGGAACTCTAATCTCAAAGAGGATGGCGAGGGTTACCCTGCCACCTGCCACCTGTCCACAGGTGCAGAAAGAAAACGAACCTCGATGGAACAGAGCCGGAGGCTTGTCACAGCAGAGCGCACAGAGGGACAGTCAGCAGCTCGCTGGGCTCGTCCTCTGCCCCTGAGGGACACTAGGCAAGGCCACTGGCCAGTGGGGATGCCTCCTCCGGTCCAAGGGCTTTTCTCTCCATGACGCTGCAGATTCCCCACCCCCCCCCAGAGGGGCAAGAGCCTGCGCACTCGCTGGGGAGGCAGCGGGGGGGGGGGCCACAATAAGATGCCTTGTGCAATTATTAGGCACCCACCCCTCACTGTCACTGCCTTCTGTGTTCTGCGGACTTTTCCACATCGGGGTCTCTCACTTGGTTCCAGCCCCGAACGGAACTGCCCTTCAAGGTAGTAAGAATTATACCAGCGCCAGCAATAATAATAATAATAATATGGAGAAGAGTTGAAGGGGGGTTGAGTCGTGGCCCCCCTCCCCCCAGAAAGATATGTCCACGTCCTAACCCTGGAAACTTTACAAAAGTGATCTTATTTGACCTTATTGGCAAAAGGGTCTTTGCAGATGTAATTAAATTAAGGATCTCGAGGGGAGATCATCCTGGATCGTCTGGGTGGGCCCTAACCTCAGTGACCAGTGTCCTCGTAAGAGATAGAGGAGGAGGGATGCCGGGGCGGCTCAGTCAGTGAAGCGTCTGACTCTTGGTTTCTGCTCAGGTCACGATCTCACAGTTCCGTGGGATCAAGCCCCGCGTTGGGCCCTGTGCCGACAGCCAGCCTGGTCATTTGGAAGTCAGATGGCCGGGCTTCTTCAAACCTTGGCTCCCTCTCACTCGCTTGAGACGTCAGACAAATCACTTGGCCCTTTTGTGCCTCGGTTTCCTCATCTGGAAAATGGGCATAATGACAACGTCCTGGAGTTTGTGTGAAAACTGAGTTGATAGAGTAAAAAAAAAAAAAAAAAAAAAGACTCAAACAAGGCCTGATACCTTGTAAGTGTCCCCAAACCATTAGCTTTTGTTAGGATTCTTCGCCTTGCTAACATTTACATCCACTGTGTGCTCTGTAATCCCATGGGGGGGGGGGGAGGGCGGGATGGAGCGATCTCTCCAGTCCCCACTTTCTTCTCCTTCCCCCGAACTCCTGCAAATGCAACCCAGCCTCACCACGCGGCAGCGCCCTGGGGACGAGCTTGTAGACCCGTGTGGCCTGGCTGCCACTGAAGGAAGAAATGGATGGGTGGGTGGAAGAAACAACAGGAGCAGTAGCTCGTCCCCGTGCTTCTCAGTCTGCTCTTGGGCCTCTGCCAGCCCCATTTCTCAGAACCCGCCCCCGCCCCGGTCCCCACTGGTCCCCGTAATCCTCGACTCCCTTTCCTTAGATCGCCACCAACCCGGCTTCCCACGCGGTCCTGCTCGGCCGGGGCTGGGCAGGCGGCGCTCTGCTGACCCCTGGTGGCCGCAGGGAGCATCGCCACACTCGCCGGCGGGCGCTCGGGAGCGCCTAGGATGTGCTTTTTGGGGAACAGACTCCGGCTGCTGGGTGTCGCAGGGTAGTGGGGGTGGGGGTGGCACGGAGGGTAATCAGTGTCAGCCCTGGAGTCGTCCGGTCCTGCCTTCTCTCTCCACTTGGCCGTCCCCGCTCCTGTCTACCCACCACCATTTCCCTGCCGACGCCAGGCCGTCTTAGGATTTCTCCGCTGGCCTCAGGCTTCATTCGGTATGGTTCAACACCGTTATCAATCCGGTTTTATCTAAAATTGTGAACACCGATTTTTTTTTTTTTGCACTTAAAAAAAAAAAAAAGACACCGCCTGGGTACATTTTTTTTTTTTTTTTTTTTTTTTTAATCTTGATCCCGGAGTCTTTGTATCCCTTTTGTACCCGAGGCGAGTGCCTCACTCACTCGCTCTGCTGCAACGTCACCTCCTCCAAGAGGTCTTCCTGACCACCCTCAAAAGCATCCCTGCCGCCCCAAATCCACATCCTTAGCTCCTTATCTGTGCTTGATTGACATTATGGCACACGTTCATTTCTTTGCCTGTTTACTGTGGGTTTCACTAGATGTCCGTTCCCAGTTGTGTCTCGGGGGCCTGGCACAGACAGAGTGGATGCTCAGGAAGAGTGTGTTAAGTGGCAAATAACAATTTGAATGAGTAACAAACTGAGAAGAATGCTCTTAAAGACGAGAGCTTGTCTTTCCTTGAAAGCAAATGGGTCCGTCCTGGTCTGGGGTCGCAGAGGGCTTTGCTGAGCAAGTCGGTGGTTGAGGAGGAGGGTGTTAGCGAGGAGGGGTGGCCAGGAGGGGAGGACAGTGTTCCGGGAGGGAGCAGCCGTGCAGACGGCCTGAGGGGGGGGCGGGTCCCCTGGGAGTCTGAAGGCTGGAATGCAGGGGGAAGGGAAGGTCCCCCCAGAGGTGGGCAGGCTGAAATGCTGGGGCTCTCCTCTAAGGGATCTGGGGAGCCCTGGAAGGGGTTGAGGGAGGACTAGCAGGGCCAGATCTGTTTTGGAAAGCTCCCTCTGGCTGCCTGAGGAGATGGAAGGGAGAGGGTGGGATGGGACGTTAGAAGGCCAGGGAAGGGGCCGGGACAGACACCTAGGTGAGATTGAAACAGGACGGTGGCAGGGGACGTGGAGGAAAGTGGCCAGACCGGACAGCTATGCGGAAGGTACAACGGACCGTGGAGGTGGTCCGGGTCGACGGGAAAGGGAGAAGGACACGCAGAGGCCTCCAGGGTATCTGGCTTGTAGGAGATGGACAGCTTAGGAGAAAGGGTCAGGGGTTTGGCTGTGGGTGTGTCACAGTGGAGTCACCAAGTACCGTGTCACGGGCAGGTGGGTGAGTGCAGTGCTGGGAGCAGAGCTGGAGAGTCACATGGGAGAGGTCGGCTTATAGATGGAGAATCAAGTCAAGGGCGAGGTTGAGACCACTGCCATCTCCAAAGGGATCACCATGTTCATGGCAGCTCGCGAGGACATGTGGGGGGGGGAGTCACAGGCCCTGCTCCCCAAAGCCCTCCAGTCGGGTGGGTGGCAGCTGAGAGGTGCAAGTATATAGGTACACACAACCTGAGCGTGGAGAGCTATAGGCAGGTTTATGCCAGCGCACCATTGAGTACCAACTGTATACTGTAGAGAATTTTGTTTTAAACAAGGACAAATGCTCAGGCATTTACGGGGAGTTACAGAAGTCCCCAGAGCAGGCAAATAATAGCCGTTGGGAGAGTCACTGTGTGAAAGGGTCAGGGAAGCATTTCTAGACTGCGACTAGCTTGGAGGGGTCAGGTGAGGATATAGGTGAGGTGCGGGGGCACGTGGACAGAAGGAGTTCCAGGCAAAGGGGACAGAACAAGCAAAGACCTGGGTGCGGGAAGCAGCCACGACATTCGGGGACGTGCGTGATTTTGACTGATGCCGGGGAGCTGCTGGGAGGAGTGTGGGAGAGGCAGGCTGAATCCAGTGCGAGGGGCTCCGGCATGGATGTCACAGCATCTGAGTGACAGCCCGGCCAGAAGCCCGTGTGAGCAGGTGGCCTCTCCAGTGCCAGCTCTGTTGATGGCCAGCGGCTGCCTCTCAAGGCCTGCTGGGCTCGAGCTCCGTGGGTGCCGTGGTCAACAAGCCACATCTACCGCAGGCACAGGAAGGGGAGGGGGCTCGTATGGGGACTGTTTTCCACTCCCGCCATAGCATAGGTCTCCTTCTGGATTAACTTTGGGGAATGAAGGATTAGAAGGGGCAAAACTGAGGGCAGGGAGGCCACTTAGGGCTTGGGGTTGTCGTCAGGCCAGGTGAGCTGGACTTTGGGCCTGTGCTGGAACGGAGGCAGTAGGGACAGGAAGGTCATGGCTGCGAGTGGACCTAGGGAGCCTAGAAGGGGAGGGGGCAGAGTAGCCAGATCTGGGTGACTGAGGCTCCTGTGGGGGGAGCACTGTCCAGAACGTGGGCGGTTAACAGAGGCTAACACTCCAGGGCTGCCCAGGAAGTCAACTCCCAGCAGCACCCCCAGCAAGAAGGTCTTCTCCTGGGGGTGCTCTGGGACCCTTGTGCCCTGTGGGGCGGGGGGGAGGTGCTCAGGGACCCCTGTCCCCTGCGGGGGGGGGGAGGGGGAGGTGCTCAGGGACCCTTGTGCCCTGTGTGGGGGGGGAGGTGCTCAGGGACCCTTGTCCCCTGCGGGGGGGGGGGGGGTAGGGGGAGGTGCTCAGGGACCCTTGTGCCCTGCAGGGGAGTGGGGGAAGGTAATCTGGGACCCTTGTGCCCTGTGGGGGGGGGGAGAGGGGGGTGCTCAGGGATCCTGTGCCCTGTGTGGGGGGGAGGTGCTCAGGGACCCTTGTCCCCTGCGGGGGGGGGGGGTAGGGGGAGGTGCTCAGGGACCCTTGTGCCCTGCAGGGGAGTGGGGGAAGGTGATCTGGGACCCTTGTGCCCTGTGGGGGGGGGGGGGGAGAGGGGGGTGCTCAGGGACTCTTGTGCCCTGCAGGGGGAGGGGGGGAGGTGCTCTGGGACCCTTGTGCCCTGTGTGTGTGGGGGGGAGGTGCTCAGGGACTCTTGTGCCCTGCGGGGGGAATGGGGGAGGTGCTCTGGGACCCTTGTCCCCTATGGGGGGGGGAGGGGGAGGTGCTCAGGGACCCTTGTGCCCTGCAGGGGAGTGGGGGAAGGTAATCTGGGACCCTTGTGCCCTGTGTGGGGGGGGGGGAGAGGGGGGTGCTCAGGGATCCTTGTGCCCTGCAGGGGGAGGGGGGGAGGTGCTCTGGGACCCTTGTCCCCTATGGGAGGGGAGAGGGGGGTGCTCAGGGACCCTTGTCCCCTGCGTGGGGGGGGGGGGCAGGTGCTCAGGGACCCTTGTGCCCTGTGGGGGGTGGGGGGAGAGGGGGAGGTGCTCTGGGACCCTTGTGCCCTGTGTGTGTGGGGGGGAGGTGCTCAGGGACTCTTGTGCCCTGCGGGGGGAATGGGGGAGGTGCTCTGGGACCCTTGTCCCCTATGGGGGGGGGAAGGGAAGGTGCTCAGGGACCCTTGTGCCCTGCAGGGGAGTGGGGGAAGGTAATCTGGGACCCTTGTGCCCTGTGTGGGGGGGGGAGAGGGGGGTGCTCAGGGATCCTTGTGCCCTGCAGGGGGAGGGGGGGAGGTGCTCTGGGACCCTTGTGCCCTGTGTGTGTGGGGGGAGGTGCTCAGAGACTCTTGTGCCCTGTGGGGGGGGAATGGGGGAGGTGCTCTGGGACCCTTGTCCCCTATGGGAGGGGAGAGGGGGGTGCTCAGGGACCCTTGTCCCCTGCGTGGGGGGGGGGCAGGTGCTCAGGGACCCTTGTGCCCTGTGGGGGGTGGGGGGAGAGGGGGGAGGTGCTCTGGGACCCTTGTGCCCTGTGTGTGTGGGGGGGAGGTGCTCAGGGACTCTTGTGCCCTGCTGGGGGAATGGGGGAGGTGCTCTGGGACCCTTGTGCCCTGTGGGGGGGGGGGGGGGGAGAGGGGGGTGCTCAGGGATCCTTGTGCCCTGCAGGGGGAGGGGGGGAGGTGCTCTGGGACCCTTGTGCCCTGTGTGTGTGGGGGGAGGTGCTCAGAGACTCTTGTGCCCTGTGGGGGGGGAATGGGGGAGGTGCTCTGGGACCCTCGTCCCCTATGGGAGGGGAGAGGGGGGTGCTCAGGGACCCTTGTCCCCTGCGTGGGGGGGGGGGCAGGTGCTCAGGGACCCTTGTGCCCTGCAGGGGAGGGGGGGGCAGGTGCTCTGGGCCTGGCAGGAGGGGCCGCCTTCATGTCTCTCAGGTTTGGTTTTTTACAAGATTGATTTATTAACTATGATACATATCACATAAGGCCTTTTCAGTTTTTACACCATTCCCATTGAGACGAATACATTACTTTGTAGCAAATACATGATTTTAAAAAACAAAACCAAACAAAACCACCTCAGTCAGAGATGCTTCAGCCTCGATTGACGGCTGACCATGCACTAATCGGGTTGGAGCCTCAAAAACCCACAACGTGTTTTAAAAAAAAAAAGGGGGTCTGGAAATTAAGCAAACATTCCTAACACCAACTAGAGGATGATGTCCTGGTTAAAGCCCCTAAAATACAAAGAAATAATTGTTATACTTTCTTTACATACAGTTCTCCACTTTTGCTGCAAAACAGAAATTTGGGCACACGGCCAGACTACTAACACATTTCAATACCATTAATATGCTTTTTTTCCCTCAGGAAACTCAAAATATTTGTTAATTCAACATATATAAAGATCATTTAACATGTGAAAATACAAGTACCAGAAAAATAAGCTGGCAGCAGCACTATTCCAAATTTTCAAACAAGTTTTATTCCCATACAATTCAGAGACATTGCCTTTTTTTTTTTTTTTTTTTTAATGTACACAGGGAACAGGATTCTTTTTTATGCAAACAATAACTTACGCCCTGTCTTGACTACATGAAAGTGGAACATCACTGCCGCGGGCGCCGGCCCAGGGTGGCAGGCGGACGTGGCTCCCGGCTCCCGACTCGGGGGCCGGCGGCCCTCTCCCCATGCCGCCCCCTCTCCGGGGCCAGCGGTCCCGGACTCGACTCGGTCGGTCCTTTCACCTAAGCGCAAACGAGTGGCTTGAACCTGCCAAGCAACAGGAGGGCGGCTCCTCGTCCACCGTCCGCCGAGTCGGCAGGGCCCGGGAGCGAGTGCAGCGCCCGCTGTCCCGGCCCCCAGGGCGCACCGTGCCCACCGCACAGGAATGTGGAGCCCGGCCCCCAGAAAGCCGCCCAGGTCCCTGGGGCTTCCTTCTCTTGGAGAAGCAACGGTGGGCAGAGCCCTCGGCGGGCGGCAGCGAGCCAGCGTCCACTCCTTTCTCGGGAACCCCAAGGCAGTTGTGGCTGTCCTCGCAGGAGCGGGAGGGGGCACAGAGGGAGAGGGCTTCTACCCAGTGTGGTTTTCAAGTTTCGGGGCCGAGGCTGGAACGCCCTCCAGGCCTCCCTCCCGAGACCAGGGGCCCGGGGCGGAGGCGCGCTGTTCCCAGGACGGCCCCCTCTGCCCACCTGGCAAAGACCAACACGCTCGGCGGGAAGGATCACACCCGGCAGCAGGAAGAGCAGGGTGGCGGTAGGTGTAGACACAGGAAACCGTACGGAGTATCTCTCAGCACTCCAGCACGTCAAGCGACGGGAAGAACGACTCAACAGAGAGCAGGAACAAATGTGCCGTGTGTGATCCCCAACACAACACAGCCAAGAATTCGGGGCGAATTCGCAAGCCACGCCGCGACCCCTTCCTCAGTTGTCAGAGCCTTCTAGAAGGAGCCTTCTGCTCACAACCAAGGGCTGTTCATTTCCACTGAATATCACCACCACATTCTTGTGGATGTCAGACGCGGGCCAGGCAGAGCGCTCCCAGGCAAACTGCTATTTAGCTGTCGGGCGGGAAGCAAGTCCCATACCTCTGCTGACCTGCTCACCCATTTCGGCCAAGGCTCATTAATGCCCGTCCTGCCCTTGGTTCCAGAGCCGTGGCGCACCTCACACGAGAATCGTTTGTGAAAACACTTCACAGCTGACCGCGCCGCATGCACCGGAGGGGTGGGGAGCGACCCATCTAAAGCAGCACGGCCTGACATGGGCCCAGACTTGCCCTTCTGGGTCTTACCCACGTGCCCATTTGGTATGGGCACTCACTCCTGACCGGAGGGGGAAGCCCAGGGCCCAGAACTACCACTAGTGGCAACGCCAACCCAGAGTGACAAGACTAACACCCCCTAGTCCGAGTCTGGAGTCTGGAGCAGCAGAAAACTGGAAGCTCGGTCCCTGGCACTTCCTGTGCACTGTGGCTCTTGTGGGGCACGGGCCACCAGCTCCGCCCCCCACACCCTTTAAAGCCCCGGCAGGGCACAGGGCAGGCACACGAAAGGGCTCCCTGAGCTGGCTGCCAGGGGGCACCGTTGGCCCAGAGGCTGCCCTGGGGAAGGCCGGCTCCTGCTACTCTGGGGAAGGGGGAGGGCAAGAGCACAAAGCAAGTATTCCTCCTCCCAGCGCGCCCCCCGCCCCCGCCCCCCAGAAAAGTCACCATCTACACATCCGTTAGTCTCGAGAATGAGGGGAACTTGGGGGCTTGTGGAGTCCCCCGTGCACAGCCGAGGTGGCAGGTGGTGGGGTGGGGCACCTGGCCTGGTGCACCAGCACAAAGTGGGCGGCCGAGGAAACAGGCAGTGGGTGGGGATCAGGCTACTTTTGTCCCAGGCCACGCACACCCAATACCTTGAAGGGCTGCCTTGGGGTGGGGGGGGGGGGGGGAAGGGTGCGGACAGGTGGGCACGATCTAGAAAAAGGCCGAGATTAATTCTGTGGAGTCATTTCCTCGCCTGCCCGGGACTTAGAGCGGAGGGAGCTGGAAAGCCAGAGCCACGGGTCTGCCACCACAGTCACCCACAAGCCAACCCGGGCCTAAAGCCTCAGGTGCAGATCGGCCAGGAAAGAGAGCCCTCACCCAGCATTTACGTAAAACATTCGTGTACCTTGGGTTTCTTTTTGACTAGTGTTAAAAAGAGGTGGTAAAACTTGCGGGGTAGTGTTTTCCAAGCACCTTATGTTGCCGTACGAGAACTCTGAACAGTAAGGTATCCAGCTTATCCAGAGGGAGCAGTCGGCGAGCGCAGGCCCCCCCCCCCCCCCGGCCAACAGGAAGTTTTTGGGGCCAGACCGAGGCAGCTTTTTGTCAGGCCACCGGCTGAGGGGACCCAGGGCATCGGGGAACCCACCACAGGCGTTGCTTCTTAAAGTGCAAAGAGGCCCGGAGGCTGTGTGGCACGCAGGGCCCCGAATCCCACGACCTGGGCCCGGGGCACCTTCGTGCCAGGCTCCCCCGCTGCAGAGGCCACGGCCCAGCCACGAGGAGTGGAGGGCAGCCAGTATCTGTAGCAGCCTTAGCACGGCCGCTGCACTGGAGAGACGGGTGGGCACTCGAAGGGTTCCCAGTGGGAAGGCGGGAAGGGCATGGAGGCTGAGGAGAAGGCCATTTCCCAGGAAGGGCCGGGCAGGCCCGGCACCCTCCTCACGACTCCGACTGCTTCTGTGACTTCTGCTCCCCCAGGCCCTCAGTCCCTGTGCAGGAACCCGGACCACACTTCCCCGTATGGCACCCACTTCCCATGAAGTGCCCTAAGCACTGGGTTGGTGGTGGTCGGTGGCCCGGGATGAGGAGGACTAAACCAAGCCCCAGGTGCCCCCAGCGCCCCCAGCTGCACCCTAACAGGGACGGACACACACACACACACACACACACACACACCCACCCACCCCCGCACAGACTAGTGTTTCCACAGCACTGTAGTGTGTTTCAAAGCAGACCAGGGTCCAGGCTGGTCTCCCAAGCTCTCCCACCAAGGGCTTAAACTGTCTTCTTGGGAAAAGGGGATCTGCTGACAGGGTATCAGTGGGACCCCAACAGCTTTCCTGGCAGCCACCCCTGGGCATCCCTGTTTCGCTTTTACCAAGGCAAGGGCCACCCGCACCCCGTTTGCCTCTCCGAGAGGTGGGAGGAGAGCTCAGTCTTGAGGTCTGGATTTTCTTCCTTTTTCTTTTGTGTGTGAGTTATCGGAGGGGTTTTCCATTTTTCTTCCAGCGTTCCCTTGTTTTAAAGGGAACGGAGGCCAGATCCTGTGAAGAGGGAGGGGGCGTGCGCAAGTGGAGGGGAGTCCCACGCTCTTGGTCCGGGCACACAGCCGCCCTCCCCCGGTTCTGACCTGCAGGGGCGACACCCTCAGCACGGTACCTTGGGTTGACAGAGCCGCGGCCCGCGCATTCCCGAGGAGGCCACCGGACAGGTGCCACCCTGACGGGGGTGGAAGTGCAGACGCGGAAGGTGGAAAGAGGTGGACAAAACGGACGGGAATTGTTTTCTGCAGGGACCGATGACCCCGCCCCGGGGCAGCCCAAATCTCGGAACCTGCTTCCACTGGCAGAGGCCGGGGCTCTGTCCAAGCGGTGAACGATGCCCTGAGGCCGCTGTGCACGGGCAGGCGGGGTAAGTGGTCTGGGGGAGCAGTGAGCGTGTAGAGGGTCACGGGGGCCACTGCCTGGCCAGTCCAGTCCTCAAGAAGGTCCAAGTCAGAGAGCAGGGCGCCCTCTGGCTGCTGCCTACGGCCAGCTCCGGGGTCTGCAGCGCTGGGCTCGGGGAGCCTGATGGCCCAGCACAAGGTGTGGACTGGGGCTGGTGCTACCGCTGAGGTCTTGAGAAGGTAACAGGGGAGAGGGGACACTCTCCCCACTCCTACCCCAGTGGACCTGGTTTTGTTCAAGGCCACATGCCACCCCGCGGAAGAGAGAAGGTCACCTTTGGCCCCAGGCCTCGGTGGCTCACAGCGTGTGTTCGGCTTGCAGCTGGGAGGGGAGCAGGGCCTGCATGGGAGACTGGGGCGTGGGTGGAGGCGACTGGGGGGGTGACGGCTGACTCGTGACAGGTGTGGAGGTGAGGAAGGGGACGGTGGAAGCCACGGCGGAGGGGGAGCTGGGCGTGGCACCGGGAGGCTCACTGATGGGCCGATTGTGGAAGAAGAAGGGGCACTGCTGGATGAAGAGCTCGATGATTGTCTGGTAGGTCCGCGTGGCCGTGAGGGCGTCCATGGTGCTGAAGTCGGGTCTCATCAACGTGGGCCAGAAGCAGATGGAGAGGTTCTCACTGGTCATGAGATTCACCTTGTTGTTGTGGCTGACTCTGTGGGTGACACCAAACTCACGGTCAGGGCTCCACAGGGCAGGGGGCCCCAGATGAGGCTCTCTGCCAGCAGGGACCCTGCCCTGTCCCATGTGTGCTCGTGGTCACTGACACCCCAGACTGCTCTGCCCGCCTGCCCGTCTACAGCCTGAACAGAGAAAAGGCCCGAGCACAGCTCTCCCGGGCCTGGCCTGGAAGTCGAGGTCGGAGACCCTCTAGGGCTGGTCCTCTGCCTCGGTGTCGCCACAGGGCCAGCCCCCGAGGAGTGACTCTGAGGTCTTGCCTCAGGGACAATCGCCCGGGCCTCAAAGTGTGTGACACTGCTCTGGCTGCACCGAGAGGGAGCAGGAACCCCATCAAACACCACTCTGGCGAGAGAAGAACAGGTTTGCCTGGAAAACCAACCTGCTCTGTCTGTACATAAATCCGGGAAACAGTTACAGGCTTCCTGCCCACACTCCTGCACGTACTCGACGGGTTCGAGCTTCTTCACAGCACACGTACCTTGGCAGTGTTCTGTCACATACCGCGGAGGACCCTGGGCATGCCCGAGGCCACACGGGCCTCTCAGACAGAAGCAGGACGGACATGGGAGGAGGAGTCGAGACCCCAGGATGCCCCTGGTGAGCCAGACGTGGCCTACTGAGGAGGGAGACGGCAGCCCTATCACTGCCAGGCTGAGGACAGGGCCTTGCTCTGCGTCACGCTGCTGCTCACCGGCCCGGCCCCTGACTAGCGATTTCAGGTGGAGGGAAGACCCGAGGGCAAGCCCGGCCACATACTTGTTCAGGTGAGAGATGACGTATTTGAAGACTTCGTGGTTTTCCTTTGGAAATTTCTTGAGTACTTCCTTAAGGGCATGCAACTTCTGCTCCCGGTCATTGATTTCTGAGGAAAGAGAAAACCAAAGACTTCCATGGCCACAGCTGGTGGGTGTTACGGGCTCGAGAGATGGCAGTCCTGGGCGGGTGGTGAGACTGGTGGGCCGGGGGCCGCCTAGGGGTGGCCCAGGGCTCTTACACCAGGTCAGCCCCACTCTTCCCCCCGTAAATCAGTGCCCACAGCGGGCACACCTGGCGGTGGCACCGACCCAGCAACCGGGCCCACCTCGGGGTCCCAGGCCCCTGCTGAAGGGGAGCACTGTGCGCCCGGGGCTTCCTGGCCCCCCCACCACCCGAGACTCAACGATCCACACAGACTCCCCATACAGAACACCATTCTTCGCTCATCCGGTTGCCCCCGGAGACAGGAATCCCGGTGCAGAAAGCCCGCGTGCTTCCTGAGCAGACGGGTGAGCACTGCCACCCACCCACGCCCACAGACTGTCTAGGGAGGGAGTCTGTCACAAGACCAGGGCTCTGTCCTTTCCCTAGAGACACAAGGACCCTCTACACATCCCCCTATTGGAGGAGCCGATGGAAACAGTGGGGGAATTCTCATGCAGTTCATCAAAGGGCCTATGCACCCCCTTCCCCCACCACCACCCACACTTCGCCCATCATGGAATCCTAATGTAGTGGGAGTGTGAAAACAAGCTAACTCGAGTAAGGGCTTATCCACACCAGGCCTGGTTCAGCAAGTCTTTGCTGTCCTACGAGGAAGGGGCTTGTCGCCCTATTGAGGGATAAGGAATCTCATACCCAGAGAGGTTACAGAGCTGGGACTCAAACATCACTGACTGGCTGTGGATATCGTGTTCCCTGGGATCCCAGCTCCCTTCCCTGAATACGCCTGGCTTATCTTGGCTAGGAGAGGCAGCCTAGACAGATTTCTCCGAGCATGGAAAGATCCCCCTGTGGCTACTTCTTAGAACTGAAGGTGATCTCTAGCACTCAGAAAAACTAGAGTAGGGCCCAGGAAGAGATAACAGCTATCCCACACTTACGGTTATGGGGGTGGATGAATGGGGGGATCGCTAAAAAAATACGATGGTTCCCGACTGGTTTGGGGGCACAGACTCCTTTGGGCTGGATGTGCGTTCCAGAACCTCTCCCGAGATAGGCCGTGTACAACCCCGTCTACGACCTCTGGAGTTCACGGACTCGCCCAAACCCATCACATTCCTTAGGAAGCCTGTGGCCTCCAAGTTAAGAACCTCTGCGGTAGGCATTGCCCCTAGAGGGTCACGGTTTGGGGAAGCGCAGGAGGAGCCTGGCTCGAGCTGGGCGAGGAAGGACAGGTGGTGCATGAACGGTGGGGGGGGGGGGGGGGGGGGAGGGTGGCAAGGGGCAGGGGGCCAGGGCCGTGCGGTGGGACAGAGCCAAACCCAACCCACACGGTCTTGGGTACAAATTCTGTCCCTGACACTCGCCAGCTGTGGGATCTTGGGTGAGTGACACATGTGAGTGTCAGGCCCTTGTCTGTAAAAGGGGCTGGGGATGGTGATGCCATACTGTGAAAGGAACAGCACACACACAGTAAGCATCTGGAGGTGGTCCGAATGTCAGGAAGCAGCGGGAAGGGAGGCCACAGAGACAGGCAGGGCCAGAGCGACCCAGAGCTTTTGCCGGTAGGCTCACGGTCATGAAACTGGGGAGTTTTAGGACTCAAGACTGGGACTTGATAACAACAGTGTTTTGATAGTGTCTGTCTGTTAGAAAATGACTGAAAAGCCAAGGGAGTGAACTGGGTGGGGTCATTATCACCTTCACTGCTCTGCGCCTAAGATTTATTTTAAGGGTTCCACCTTGAGAGCACGCTTTGTCTCCGGCCTTGAATTTCAAATACTTTTTACTGTTAAACTTCAGTAAAAAGTTTACTTAAAAATAGTACACTGCTCTAGGGAGGATGCGCGATCATCCTGATACCCGAGAAGCACGGGCAGGGCTCAGAATCTCACCTCGTGAAAAAGTGATCGCACCCCCTTACAGATGCAAGCCCGGCCCAGATGTCTCCTGGGCGCTGGTGCGGCACAAACGCAGCTGTGTGTTTTCATCAGGCACCTGACCCCTAGGGCGCCTTCACCCGAAAGCGGGTCTCTGCCATCCTGACTAGAGGCGGGAAGCGGGGCTGGAGTGACAGGTGCCGGTCTTCTCCTTCCCATCCATGGTGCCACAGGGATGCTGGCTCCCTTGGTCTTCCTTGGGAGGAGGGGGAGGGGGAGGCGGAGGTGGGGGTACCGGGCTGCCTCGATAGTAACTCACGCCCCTTTCTCAGGAATGCCACGTGGTGCGGCAGCACGGGGCCCAACGAAGACCCAGATGGTCCCCCCTACTCATGCCTCCCCTCTCTTTCTCCAGCCAGCTTCAGGGTGCAGGTGCTCACGAGAGCTGGGAAGCACAGGGTTTGGCAGGAGGAGCAAGGAAGTCAAGGAGACAACAGAAAGCCTCTCGGTGCAGGGCCCGGCCCTCTGTTGTCTGTCTCACGAAAAACACGGCCCGTCTTGCTGACCACCTTCTGACCTCATCTCGCTCACCTCCCCCCTCAAGCAAGCGAACCTTCTTCCCGGTGCTCGGGACGCCAGTGATTTCTTGCTCTGCACAGGCCAGAGTGCTAGCGGGGCAGCTTCGGAGCCGCTGTCTGTGCAGCCCTCGCCGCACTAGGCTCACCCTACACGCTGGCTGGGGCGACGCCAAGAGGCAGCGCCAAGGACGTAAGACCGGTGGGGGGAGGGCGGCCGGGCACAGGCTCCGTCTCCCGGTCCCCCACATCTGCTGCGGGTCCCCTGCCTTCTGCCAGGCCGCAGCGCTCTCCGGCTTCAGATCCTCTTTGAAGGACGACTCGGGTGGTGAGGGGCCCTCTATAGGGCAAGGACCCCCCCCCCCCAGCTAACATGTCATACTTGTGAAACGAGGTCTCAGCTGACGGAGATGGCAAGACGGGTTCAGAAGAGGCATTTTCAGGCCAGCTGAACCAAGGCAAAATCTTTACACAGACCAGGCAATTTAGAACCAATTTAGAACTAACACATACCCTAAGAACTCGGGAGGAAGGGAAGGGGACAGCCAGAGGCCACAGCCTAGAGGTCAGCTCGCCACACCCCTCACAGTATACAGAGAAACTAAGGCTCAGAGAAGTAAGAATACAGGCCCAAGGTCACACAAATTGCTGTCAGGGATCTCGATCCCACACACAGCCCCTGCCCTGGCCGTGCCGCCCTGCTGCCCACGTCACCCCAGGCCATCAGACAGGCTCTAGGCTTGGACCTGCTGCCGCCCCACACAGTGCCTGGAGGAAAATCTGATGGCCTTCGACCATCTCGCACACCTGCACCACCAGAAGAGGAAAAAAGTGGCTCAAGGTCACAGCACCCTCTCAGTGAAGCATGCAAGCACGTACAACATGCACCCTCTACCTTTCCCTCAGGTACAAAACGAGTCCAAGGCCAAGATTTCACTCCGCCGGGCTTGGAATGGAAGATTCCGGGTATCTCTCTCTGGGAGGCGTGACCCTGCAGTAACCTGTTCCATGCCTCCTACCCCGCCAGACCGAGGCAGGGACTACACACTCCTCTGTCTACTGCCATTTGTCCCTGTCCCACACAGGGCCTGGTACGTGCCAGGATGTGAGTGAGGAACACCCCTGTGACCTTAAGCAGCTATCTCGACAGACAAGAGGAGGCACGATCCCAGGATGTTTACCACCTCTAGCTGTAAGGCACCCCGTCTCCCAGTGGGAATGGTAAGATGGGAGCCAGCGCCCTGAACCACTTGGGTCCCACATCCCTTTGACAATCTGATGGAAGCTGCTGGTCTTCTCTGTACACTGAACTGCACATATGGAGCATTACAAGTAGTTACAGGGCTAATGAGGCCCCGGAACCAAAGGTCCTTAGGCTCAGAACTTCTGGACCAAGACAGGGCTAGCTTTACGTCCCTCTGGCAATGAAGGACCTAGGACAGGACTGGCTGGACCGGAGGGACTCTAAATAGGTGGTGGTGAGGCTGGCGGTGTCATAAGAGGACGAGGGGAAGACGTGGGGCAAGAACGAATGATAATATTTGGCGAAGGCCAGGATGAGGTGAGATGAACAGGGAACCCAAAGCCCTTTTCTCTGCCTCCTGAAATCCTGGTCCTCCCTGAAGCCACAGCTCAGGTGCCATCTCTTCCACGAAGCCCTCCACCCTGCATTTTCTACCCTTCCAGCTCAGCTGGCTTCATTCTGTCTGGCAGGTAACTAACGTATGCACCCTGGCAGGGCAGGGACGACGTCTCTGCATGGAAGGTCAAGCCCCAGCGTGCCACTCCCCAGCAGTGTGGGTGACGGATGCTACTGCCACTCATTTCTGAATCACCCACACATCACCTTGAGTGTGGCAGGAAGACAAATGGTAAATAATCACAAAAATCTCTATTTGTGCACACATTTTCAGCAATGTTCAATATTGTGAAATTCTGGAGCTAACAAAACAATTTGACAGTGACCTTGATATTTGTGGTGACGGAATCTGAAACCATTCTCAAGCCCTGAACACACAGACACAACAGCTCTTAGTATTAAGTGGGAAGAGCTGGTCAAGTTGATGTTGCCATGGAAACCCAGCCAGGCTGGGAATAGCTACTTTTGGGCTTGAGAATCTTCGTTTCATAATGTCCCTTAACACTAACACTGGTACTGCCTACTTGGTGCCCCTGGCTCAGTTAAAGCCACCCCAGGACATACACAGCCCACCTTCACTCAACTGCTGTGGCCTTGAAAGGTGCCATGTCAGCGAGATCCTCTCCACCCTCCTGCCCCCAGGTTCAAGACAACGGAACCCCAGCTGACTAGCTCGGGCACAGGAAACACACAATGGGAAGAGGAAGCAGAAATCTCCACCCTTTTCCAGGCTGCTGCAGCAAGGGGCTCCCTTTCCCAGCAGCGGAGACCAGGGAAGCTGCTGTAGGAAGGGCAGCTGATTCTCTATCAATAACACCTCCCTCTCCTGCCCCCCCACACCCCTCCAAAAACAAAAAGATGCTATGTTAGCAGTTCCTGCAGAGACAATGGGATTCTGTCGGGTGCCAGGACTCTACAAGCCTCTAGATGGCGCCAAGTCAAGACAAATGCTGACAGGAATCCACTGGCTCCAGGAGGGGAGTACCAGCCCACACCTTTTCTCCCCAACTTCCGCCAAGAGACAAGCTTAGGTGGAGAGAAAGCTGGATCCACACAGAGATTTCCTATGTGGTTCACATCTGGGCCAGCCTGGAACCTGCTGGAGGAGTCTTTGGACAGCAGGATCAGAGCAGAAGCTGGCACCTGTCCCCGCCCAACTCATCTTGGAGAAACCCGGACTCCTATCCAGAGAAAGCAGGTGGGAAAGAAGGCCCGGCAACCCTACGACAGCCCCAGAACCATGCGCTCCTGCCCCATCCGTGATGGGCTTGGATAAGATCAGGAGCCGTGAGAGACTTCAATCCACCGAGACCATGAGGATAAAGCGAGGCAAAGGTGGCACCCAGGTTGTGAAAGTTAGGTAGACCATGCAAAGGTGACCCAGGGGCCCCGCAGTTCTGGCAGCAGCCAGGTTCTGACCTGGGCACCCTCACATTTCAGGGGTGGACTTTTGTCGGCACGTCCATTTCCTGAAGCCGCTAAGAATCTGTGACCTAAGACTTAAAACCCTGATTTGCGACTGCCTCCAAATTTCTGCCTACACCACCAGCCTTGTGAGTAAACCATGCTTGCTTGAAACTCCCTCTTCTGAGTTGGGCACTGATGAGATGAGACTAAAGTCCTGTGTGGTCCAAGGAACATGGCTCCTTTTCCTCTTCCCCACCTCCATGGTCACCGGCCAAGACACTCCCTTCTGCAGCTGCGCAGCGATGGCTCCTTCTGGGGGTCCCGGCCCACCAGAGCCGCACAGCAGGAAGGATGCCTCTGACTAAAAAAGGTAAAAAGTGCCACAAGGTGGGAAGCTGCGGTACTACACAAAGTCCGGGAAAGGCTGCCCGGAGGGAAGGCTCCCAATCCGGTGGACAGATGCCTCCTGAGAGAAGCAGGTCAGGGTGGAAACGGCCGGCAGGGTGGGCAGGATGGCTCACAAAGGTCGCCATTAAAACCAGAGGTGCTGGGGCACCCGGCGGCTCAGTCGGTTAAGCATCCGGCTTCGATTCAAGTCATGATCTCATGGCTTGGGAGTTGGAGCCCCGTGTAGGGCTCTGTGCTCAGGGCCTGGAGCCTGCTTTGGATTCTGTCTCCCTCCCTTTGCCCCTCCCCTGCTTGCTCGCTCTCACTCTCTCTCTCAAATATAAATAAACATTAAAAAAATTAAAAACAACAACAACAAACAAAAAACCAGAGGTGCTGACCTGCCACCCACCCCGGCCATTGATCATCTGGTCAGGGCAACTGGAACCATCCCTTTCCCCCCAGAGGTGGGCTGGCCCCAGACTACATGCTAACTTCCTTGTAAGAGGGATGGGCAAGCAGAGGAGAAAAGAAATATCTGCCCCCTTTAACAGGTCTCTTACCGCCCTGCCTCGAGGTCTCTCCTAATATTTCATAAATAGGAGAGGGGACAGTGTTGTAGGGAAACTAAGGGTCAGGGAACATTGTGTCAACCACACTTACACTTTGAACAAGCATAGGAGCAGATTTGACCCAAGTCTGCTACAAAACCAGGCTAGTAAGTCGTGGAGTTTTGGGGGAACCTGTAACGATTTTGCTAGAATGCTTAGAAAAGCATCTCTGGTCTACAAAGGCGGGGGTGGGGGTGGGGGCTGATCTACAAGCCCCTACGGCATCATCCTTAGTTAGTTCCCTGTCCTTATATCCGTCCAACCTCAGCTCTAAGAGCCAGAGTGTCTGTTCCCTGAGCACAGAACTCATTCTACTGATGCTCAGCTCCTCTCCCTTAGTTCAACAAACACAGCCTGGAGTGCTGCCTGGGCCCACGAGCCGGGCTGGGTTACCAGTATACTCACTGTGTGCCTCCACCAGATCAATCTGCATGTTGTACGGGACCAGGGGGTCTGGCAGCTCTGAGAAAAAGCTCTTCATGGCACCAGCCACGGTATTCACTGTAAAGTCTTTCTCTGCCAAATCCAGGTTGTGGTCTGAAAGGAAGTTGGGAGAGTGAGGTCAGTCTAAGCTGGAAAGAAGCAAAAGGAAAACTCAGTGCTTGGAGAAAGGCAGAGAAACCTCGAAGACCCTGGGATGCTGCCCAGGGCTGGCCTGGAGCCTGGGCAGGGACTCAGGATTATCAAAGACTGAACAGGAGGTGGCATTCCCTGCTAAAAAAAAAAAAAAAAAAAGCTGTGAGATTCGCAGACAGAGGCTGACACCCAATGCCTCCTTCCAAGGTCATCCTTTGAATAAAGCAGCTTCGCCCCCTCCTTCTGTCCTGCCTTTTCCTTACACCCCCCCGCCCCCCACCCCCTTGGAAAATCAAAGGACTTTCCTAAAAGGTTGGCTCACTTTTCACGGTGGGTTACAGAATGTTACCAATAATCTCAACTCCATCCTTATTCCTTAAGGTGGCAGGGTGAGCAGACTCCTCTTTCTCCCTCTGCCCCTCCCAGCTTGTGAAACCAATGACCTCTGTGTCTTCACTTTTCTTTAAATACTTTATTACATTCCCGATTTACAAGAAATCATCTACTGTTAGACACTAGCTATTTCCATTTGGGGCGGTAGAAACCATTAACAGATTCTTGCATACATACAAGTACATAACTGAGTGTGTGGCTCTACCCTCGTGCTGACGTCAGGCCTCCCATCCTGCATGATTCCTTAGTGCGTGCCCTCCCCGCACTGCTGGCTAACCGGATGGCCGTGGCGGGGTTGGGGGCCTGCTCCTGGCCGCTGCTCTGTCCCACACGGGCTGCCTGGCTTCAGAATCTGGCTTGGTCTCCTCAGGCCCAGCCACACGCTGGGTTGGACCCTACTCTGATCCTCAGCTTACTTTCCTCTCTGGCTGGTGACATCTGAGAACTTTCATTGCTTTGGCTCGTTTGCTTCTGGCACCAGTGGGTGTGACTTCTCAGCCCATAGTGTGCTCAGTTCTAACACTTAGAGTTTAGCCCTCTGGCTTCAGACCTCTGAGACCCAGCTTTGGAGACAGGAGTCCCGGCCAAGAGCCAGTCTAACTCATGAGACTTCAGCTTTGGCAGTCTGGGTCCCAACCTCAGCTGATCATAAACGTTCCCTCGCTTTGTCTCTCTCGTGCAGGGACTCTGCGAGGAGGGAGTCATGGCTGAAGGTATTCCTGGGGTTGGCAAAACGGGACTATTGCTGCAACCCAACTTCAGATTATGTGCCTGCAATTACGCCCCGGGGGCCCAGGGCAAGGGAAGCAAGGCCCTTGAGAGGTGACGGAGGCACATGTTGCCCTTCCCAGGGTGAGAGAAGCAAGGCACCTCGAGAGGTGACCTGGAATACGGTCAGTGGACGGTGACACGGGGGAGCAGCGGGCTGACTCGGGTTCGGCGCGGGGAATGCTTCCGTCTGGCGGCAGGGCTCGTTCCCCTCCCCTCCGAGTGGCAGTGTGACCTCGGAGGGAAGGCTAACTGGGGCCAAATGCTTTCTCTTTCTCAGTCACCAGGCCAGCACCTCTTGGCTCCGGGGCTGTGCGCGGCAGGACACCCCAGCAATTTGGCTGTCCCGTCCCCCCTGACCGGCTCAAGCCTCCGATGCTCAGCCAGGCTGTGGCCTCACCTTGATCAAACTGTCTCTGCAGACTCTCCATCTCCGACTTATTCCCACTGACCCGGTAGATCCCTTCTGTGCTCAGTCCTGAGGAGAAACAAACAGGTATCTTAGGAGCAGGGAGTGCAGAGAATGAGCAGGACTGGACTTGAGCAAAGACGGGGCGATTCCGTGAGGAGCCCACACGGGGGAGGAAGAGGGCGAAGCACAGACTTTCCTAGATGCTTCAACCCACTTCCCCCATTAAGTTTTTACTTCAATATTTAAAAATATTTTTTGTAAAAATTAAAATATAGAAGTACCTCAGCTAAAGATAATTTTTGTCCACATTTTGATGTATATTCTTGTATTTTAATTAAAAACTTCAAAACAATTTTTTTTTTAGTGTTTATTTACTTTTGAGACAGAGAGAGACAGAGCATGAACGGGGCAGGGTCAGAGAGAGAGGGAGACACAGGATGGGAAGCAGGCTCCAGGCTCCAAGCTGTTAGCACAGAGCCCGACGCGGGGCTCGAACCCACAGACTGCGAGATCATGACCTGAGCCGAAGTTGGACGCTCAACCGACTGAGACACCCAGACGCCCCTAATTAAAAACTTTTAAAAATATTTATTTTTGGGAGAGCACAAGCAGGGGAGGGGCAGAAAGAGGGGGACAGAGGAACCAAGGCAGGCTCTGCACTGACAGCAGCGAGCCAGACGTGGGACTCAAACTCACTAACTGTGAGATCGTGACCTGAGCCGAAGTTGGACGCTCAAACAACTGAGCCACCCAGGTGCCCCTTAATTTTCTTTTCTTTTTATTTATTTTTTTTTGAATTTTTTAACGTTTATTTATTTTTGAGACAGAGCATGAACGGGGGAAGGTCAAAGAGAGAGGGAGACATAGAAGCTGAAACAGGCTCCAGGCTCTGAGCTGTCAGCACAGAGCCTCACGTGGAGCTCGAACTCAGACTATGAGGTCATGACCTGAGCCAAAGTCGGACGCTTAACCAACCGAGCCACCTAGGCACCCCCTTAATTTTCTTTTAAAGTAGGCTCCTTGCCCAATGTGGCGCTTGAACTCACAACCCCGAGAATAAGAGTTCCATATTCTACCGACTGAGCCAGCCAGGTGTCCCTTGAGTTTTAATTTTTTTTTTTTTAAATGGGAGATAATGCTGTGTTTTAACCTGACCTTCTCACTTACAAAGTTATGTTGTGGGCTTATTCTAATCATTAACTATTCTTTACAACATGATTTTAATGACATCAAAGTATACAGTAACTTTAAAAACAGTCCTATTGTTAATCATTTAGTTTTTCCTGAGTTTTTTTTTCCTGTTTAAATACCCCACAATTATGTTTCTTCTGTTTTCTGGAAAGCTAGTAAGTTTAACAGATTCTTGGCAATGTGTGTTTCTTACTTTGTGAATTTCCTATTCATGTTCTTGTCATTCTTTTTTTTTTATTAAAAAATTTTTTTTAATGTTTATTTATCTTTGAGAGAGAGAGAGAGAGAGAGAGAGAGAGAGAGCGTGAGCAGAGAGAGAAGGAGACACAGAATCCAAAGAATGCTCCAGGCTCTGAGCTGTCAGCACAGAGCCCGACGCAGGGCTCGAACTCGTAAACTGTGAGATCATGACCTGAGCTGAAGTCAGAAGCTCAACCGACTGAGCCACCCAAGTGTCCCTAATTTTTAAAAAATGTTTATTTATTTTTGAGGGGGGGGAGGGGGGGGAAGATTGGGCATGACAGCATGAGCAGGGGAAGGGCAGAGAGAGAGGGAGAGACAGAATCCGAAACAGGCTCCGGGCTCTGAGCTGTCACAACAGAGCCCGACGTGGGGCTCGAGCCCACAAACTGTGAGATCATGACCTGAGCCAAAGTCGGACGCTTAACCGACTGAGCCACCCAAGCACCCCTGTTCTTGTCATTCTTGTTCATTTTTTACGAGTGGTCCCTCTCACTGTGTACTTGAAAGAGGCCTCTGAATAGTAAGGAACTATGTTAATGTTACAACATTCCCCCTTTTTGTTATGTGTCTTCTAAATATGTATAATGAATTTTTTGAGGTATGTAATTTAAAATTTTTAGGTTTTCAGGACCAGTCTGTTTCTTTATCATGTCTCCCCTTGTCTTTAAACATTTTTTAAAAAGTTTGTTTATTTTGAGAGAGACAGCCCAAGCAGTGGAGGAGCAGAGAGAGGGAGAGAGGGAATCCCAGGCAGGCTCTGTGCTATCAGTTCAGAGAGCCTGATGAGGTGCTCTATCTCACGAACTGTGAGATCATGACCTGAACTGAGACCAAGAGTCAACCGACACTCAACTGACTGAGCCACCCAGGCGCCCGGATGTCTCCCTTTGTTTTTATCTTTGAACAGCTTTTCCTATTTTTAGAGCAGGTACTCTCTATTTCTTTCTTGTTCTTTTATAATTTTTTTTTTTTCACTTAGCTCTGTGATCCTTTTATAACTGATTTAGTATATACAGCGTTAGGTAAGGAAAAAAAATACTAAAATGTAGTTAAGTAATACAGAAGAACATAAAGGATCAGGTCAGAGACTGACTCACCCCACCCTTCAGCTCTCAACCCCTCGGCACAGGAAGCACCGCTCAGGTTAAAGTGGAGTCCAGGCCTTGGCTACTGCCTCCACTGTCCTCATCTCAGGGAAGGAGAGACCACGGCTGTGCCCAAGACCACAGTTCTAAAGGACGAGGAAGTCACAGTGAAGAGCAGAGTGGGAACTCATGGCTAAACCAAGCCTGGCCCCTTCTGAAGACTACGGTTTCGAGCAACCCTGGCTAGCTGAAGGGGCCCTGAGGATGTGCCCCGGAGCCAACACCAGAAGGCAGTGTGGGCAGTGGAGACGGGACCAGGACCGGAAGTCAATTAGTGAGCTCCTGAGAGCCAAGTGTCTCAATGTCAGTTATCACCGTAATTACTGCCTCTGGAGAGGCACCCATCAGGCAAGATAAAAGCAGCAGCCTATTTCTGGGGCCCCACAATGGTAGCAGGTGAACTCTAAAGAACATCGAAGCAAGAGTCATCAATTCTCTGGCTTAAAAGCTGTTAACTGCACATAGGCCTTTCACCCCAGAGAAAAGGGGGTTAACGGGCCAGCCGTAAGGACACCCTACCTTGCAATGCCTGGCTACAAAGGAGCTGCCCTCACTGCATTTGTGGGGAGGGAAAAGTACGTACACTTTCCAAACCTGAGGCCCCAGACGAACCCCGCTCGGCAACCTTGCTCACTGCCTCCCTTTCGGCACTGACGTTTCTTGAGTGTCTCTATGTTGTGCACTGAGCCGGATGCTTCCCCACCACATCCACCTACCACTCACTCACTCACTCACTCACTCAATAAACGATGATGCCCCTGAACCCTCCAGCCCTTATCTTAGGAGCTGCTGGATAGTGAGAACACAGATGAGAAAAGGAAGATTCTAAAAGGTGAAATCCTCGCCCCAAACTGCACAGATGATAAGAAGCCCAAGTCCAGGGCCTCTGTCACCCTTCTGCCTCAGTGCTGTTCCGGAAGATGTCTGGCATCTATCCAACAGGTTGGGGTCCAGACCACAGTCTTCCCCGCAGAAGATATGCCACACTTGAGTGAAGTCCATTGGTCCTCGCCATTCTGGGTCGCTTTTGAGATGGCACATCCCCTAATGCTGTCAACCCCCAAAGGTCAGAGTCAGGGATGGACCTAGTAAATTTCCAATGGTCTCTTTTCTTCTTAGTGACTTTTCCAAAGCGTCTCAGACATATTTAAACTTTTTTACCTATTTCATATCCCAGGTAACCACACATACGACACACACACACACACACACACACACACACACAATCATCCACACTTTCGCATTTTGGCAAGCCCTGTGTTATGTGTCAGCAGGCACAAGGCTTCACCTCCTACAGGCTGAAAATACAACCTACTTTCTACATACTCTTCCCTTTATCTGCATATCAGCTCCCTCCAGCACACAGGAAACAACGGCACAAGTGGCAGGGGCTTAAAAGTCCCTCAAGAATGTGGCAATGCCCTGGTCTGAGCCCCAGGTGTGGACAGGCCCCGTAGGAACTGCGGAAGATCCTGACAGCCTCAGGCCATTCACCATCTTCTGGCAACTCTGACCTCCAGCGTGGAGAGAAGTCCTCTGCGCTGTCTCCTCGTGGCCACCTGCCCCAGCACCGGAGGGCAGAAAACAAGCTGCAAATCAGCTCTCTGGAAACTATCCGAGGCGTGGGCCTGCTGAAACCTCACTAGATGGACGATCACGAGAGTGGAGGCATTTACAAGCGCAAGGCCAGCTCCGCAGCGTCAATTCATCATCAACTTAGTATTTCCTGTAATCGGGACACGTGTTTATTTTACGAAATGCCATTTTAAAATAGCAATTCTGCTGCTGCCCTACACAACGCCACAGCATAATTTAGGAAAGGTATCATCTGCTTGGCCACTACAATTTTTCACAGCTACTAATCAGACATCAATTAAATAAAAACAAAAGCTCAGAACAGACTGCAAACACCACAAAGGCCGCTACCGAAACAGAGCCCAGGGCTAGCGATACAGCTGAGAACCACGGCCCCTGACACAGCAGGACCGGCTTCCCTGGGCTGCGCCTCCCGGGACCCACGCAGAAACACTCTGGGGGGGGGGGGGGGCGCCTGTGGCTCAGGCCTGCCAGCAGGAAGCAAAGCCCTTGCCAGCGGTGCCCCGATGACACATCCATTCCACGCCCGCAAGTCTGCTTGAGAAGCTTCAACCTCGACTCTGAGGCATCTCTGCACACCAGAAATCTCCAAAGACCCGCTACCAAAGCAGGGCCTCACCTACAGTCCTCTTTCTTTCCTTTTTAAAAAGTCCTATCTGAAAAAGCCCTACAAATATCTTCTCCATTAAAGCTAATTTTTGGGAACAGAACAAGGGAAAGTTCAGAATGACCAAGGTCACTCTCTTCAAATACCTCAACAACTGCTACGTGAACAGTCTTGTCCAACTGCTCTGGAGAACAGGGCTACGACTAAGAATGGAAACTGCAGGAAGGGAAACGTTCTCTCAATATATGAAATAACAATCTAATACCTACAGCTGACATTCGCTGGCCCGGGCCAGAGCTTCTGAGCTCCCTCTTCACCGGACAGCCATTTGTCAAGGGTTTCTGTTTAAAAATATTAACACCTGGTCTAGGAAGATAGCTAACAACAACAATACCAAAGCGCCCACTGGATGCTTACTACGTGTGAGGTGCACGATGACAAGTGCTTGCTGTGCATTTTTACGTTAGTTCTCACAACAGCCTCTTCAGAGAGGTTATTACTGATCCCATCGTACAGTCGGGAATGCAGAGACTAAGCGGTAAAGTAAGACGGGCAAGGTCAGAGAGCTGCTGGGCTGTGATCTCAACCCCACCTGACTTTTAGAGTCTGCGTTCTTTTACCCTGTTCTAAATCACCAGTTCTGCAAACTGAGCACGCGTCAGAACCCCTGGGAACGCCGGCTGCAATACAGGTGCCCGGGCTCTGCCGCAGAGATTCCGACAACATCAGCCCAGAGCGGGATCCGGAACGTGGATCTCTAGCACATTTCCGGACAGTGCGGACACTGCCGGTCGGGGAATCATCCTTTTGGATAACCGCTACTGTAGAAGATGACCCAGACCTTGAAGATCAGACTCCTAAATTCGACGTTTCAATAAAACTGGGAGGCAATATGTACAAGGCAAAATAAATACTGGATGCTCTGGAAACAAAGCATTTTCAAAAGTATTAAACTGCTGCTTTTTCGCAACGTGAGCAAGCCTTTAGTGTATTAAACTTTATCCATAGCCATGTATGACTTTCATAAAAATGTTAACAAATAGTAAAGAGAAAGGCAAAAGGGCCTTATTCTTTCTTTCACTGAATATTTACCAAGCCCCTACACGGCAGTTAAGTGCCTTTCCAGAGCCTTTCAGGTGTGGTCTTCCTCAAAACTCCTCTGATGACCTAAGAAGGCTAGATGGCCCGCCCATGCCAGCCAGGAGGCATGCCCCATGGGCCCGAGAACTAGCATATTTCACCCTTGATTTCCCCGTCAGAGTGGCTGCTGACCCCGGCTTCTCCCTGGCACCCGGAGCACTAGGGACACTGGGAGCTTGGAAACCGAGGGGGGCGAATCACCTCCTGCCAGGGCACGTGTCTGATTTTCTGAAATGTCCAAACGAGTTTATATTCTTGGGTCCCAAGCACCACTTCTCAGCACCAGCGTTCGTGGCCAGGCGGCTTTCCGCAGTCGGCCCACGTCAGGCTTTGCCTCTGCTCATTTACACCAGGACTCCGTTCCTCCCAAGTTTCCTTTCTAGCAACAAATCAATTCCTCTTCTAAGATAAACTCTGACTTGTTTATTTTTCACATTCTATATTTAGGTATAAAAACTCAGCACTTCAGTCCTTTAGAAAAAACTTAATTGGTGCCGCCGGTGCTCTAAGTGGCCCACACGAGATGGGCCTTAACTATGAAATAACTTTTGTTGACTTTTCTAGGGGCTGAAAACCCATCTAACAGAGTACTCTTCTCGTCCATGCATCTAAGAATAAGAAGTCACAGGTGGGCTAAATTACAAGCCCAGAGGGGTGCTGGGAACTCGGAGAGGAGGCAACTCCCTCGACCATAAAATCTAAACGGTCTTGAAGAGGGCCAACCTCTGGGGAGGAGGAAGATGCCCTCCGTTGGGGCCGCAGGCCAGCAGCACACGTGGTCTCTCCTTCTGAGGGTCACACCGCAGCACCCCCGCCTTGGAGGAAGGCGAAAGGGCTGGGGGCGGTGGAACAGGGAGGTCAAGAGCAGAAGCGACCTGCTAGCTGTGGGGTCCCGGGCCCCCTGGCTTTCCTTCTCTGCACAACAGACAGAACAGCTCCCCCGCGGTGGCCTAGTGGTGTGCCTTTTGGGAGACCTTGGGGTTAAGGCAGTAGCTATTACCCGGATGATCTGAGTGGAAAGCAAGCCGGCAAGTGGAGGGGCACCTGACTTTTGTCGTCAGGGAGACACGGGCTCGAATCCTGACCCTCGCTGCGGCTCACCTGACCACGGAACGGATGCACGCCCACCTTCGCTGCTGTGAGGAAGAGACAGAAACCTACTCGAAGGCCGCAGTTTAACGGCTGCTGTTGTCCCCCCCCTTGCTCTACACCCTTCACAAGCCTCGACGGCAGTGGCGCCTAGAGGCAGGGCCTGTTCTGAGGGCTGAGCCCAAACCAGCCAGTCTGCAGAAAAATATTTTAAAACACGCCTGGGCTTCGACACCAAAGTGACCGCGATTCTGATCCTGGCTCTGCCTCACAGCTGGCAGGGTGACTGGGGACAGATCACTCACCTCTCGGAGCTTCGGCTACTTGGTCAAAAACAGGGTTGTTTATTAAGGACTCTGGTCGAGACGCCGCCAATACTGAGATTACACACGTGCAAGGCTGGCACACCGGAAGGCCAATGGCAGTAAGAAAACGATGACAGGTAACTTTTTGTTGAGGGCTTACTATGTACCCGGCAGTTTTCTCAGCTCTTCACTAGAATTATCATAGTGGATCCGCCCACTAATTCTTTAAGGTAAATATTAGTTTTATTCCCATTTTACAGATAGCAAATGGAGGCTTGGTGAGGCTGAGCCATTTGCCCAAAGCCATGGAGCTGGGTCAGTGGTGGGGGCAGGATCTGAACCAGCTCGCTCAGGCTCTGTCTCCGATTACTGTGCAAGGGGTCTACTATCTGCAATGCTAATCCCCAGTCCCTTCTCCCTTGAATGTGGTATGGAGGTTACATCCTGCCAATGCCAGATCGATCCACTATGGGCTCTGAGAACTTTCCATCCCCTGCGTAGTCCTACGCATTCATCTCTTCATTCATACCCCGCTCCGTGTTCTCATCTGTCACTTGGAGGGTGAGGAGGAAGCGCCACAGAAAAAATGCCACCTCCTCGCCACATAAAAAGCAGCCAATGGGAAGTGTCTTTGCTTTATTCCTACGATGCAGTTCTACTATTGATGACACGAAAGAGTCCCCGCCAGATCTCCCCGTTGCCTTCCTGTTTTGGATGTGCTCGGAATGATTTTCTGGCTCTTCTATTAATCGAACACTAGGGTCACTCTGGCCCCGCCAGCGCCCCTTTGTTAGCTGTCTTCCCTCGGTAATTCCCTCGTCAATCAAGATCTGTTTCTGGCAATGCCAGACCTCCTCTCTCCCCATGACAGAATGCCACTAACACTCTATTATGACTGCTTGACCGGGTGTTAGCCCCACAAGTAGGCACTGTGGCTTTATAAATTTCCAACTCTATTGTACGTACACACAGTCATGTCATAAATCTCAAGGCTGAGGAGGAAGGGAGAGAAGAGATCCGGGGGAAAGAGATGAAAATATCACACCAGGTCTGGGGCATCATATGGCTCTAGCATCTGGCTGATCCTTTATAAGCTACCCATGTATTTACTGCATTTAACTGTGAAAGAGGGCTTCTGGACTCTGCTCTGAGCCAAACAAGGGGCGCTGTATTTTTCCTGATTTTCAAGAAAATGCAGACCCCGAAAGATGGGTTTGAGAAACCACGCCGACAAAGTGAACTTCAGGTCAGCCTAGAGCTGATGCTGCCTGTTCTGGGCAGCCCGGGATGGAGGGGAGAGGAGAGTGTGACCCACAGTCGAGCTGAGCAAACCGTACCCAGCAAAGCAGCAACCAACGTTCCAAGCCGGGAGCAGCTGGGAGACCCTTCTGCCAAGAATTCGAGCATCCTTCGGGCTCCGGGTGTGGTTCTGTCGGCACACGCACAAGCCCAGTGGCACAGGGGTGACGGCAGTGTGGCTCTGAGGCGAGCTGGGGCCACCACGGTGAGGGGTCTCACTGGCTAAACAAAGCGCTACCAACAAAGAAACGGCTCCAACCAGCGCAGAGGTAGTGTGTCACTGCCAGCCCCATGCATATAACGCCAACTTCCTTTCCGACAGGCCCCCAAGGAGAGAGGCCCCTTGAGGTCACGGGCAGATTCCTCCCAAGCATTAATGAGGGCAGAGGTTAACTTCTTTCAGGTTCCTGATTCCCAATGAACCATGAAAGGAACAAAGATGTCACCAATCACAGCCCAGTGTCCTTCCTTTCCCGGTTTCCCTTTCCTCACTAAGACGAGCACTCTTCATAGGTGAGAGGCCTATAATCCTCAGGCAGAAAAGGGGGTTGTAGCCCCCACCGGCCGGCAATCCTTCCGCTCTGCGTCTAGGACACAATACCGCACGTGGCGTGGGGTGGCCCGCGTCACCGCCCGAGCCTGCTCCCCAGCCCCCCATCGTGTTGGCTCGGAAGCACCGGATCTTTCTCCGCAAGGCCTTCTTACAGGTTGTCACTTCTACTTTTCCCTCTGTTGCTTCTGGCTGGCTAAACATCGCTCCCTCAGAGAGGACTCCCCTGACCCCCAGATCTAAATTAAGCGTGTTACGGTAAGTGCTTCCATTTACGCAGTGCTTCCACGACGGGCCAGGCTCAGGGATAAGCACTTTACGTGCCCCATCTCAGCAAGGCCTCATAACAACCCGGGAGCTGTAGACTACCATTGTTATGGTGCCCATTTTACAGCGGGACAGACCGAGCCATGCGGCAAACGAACGGCAGGGGTGCACTCGAACCCAGGCAGTCCGGCCCCGGAGCCTGTGCTTAATCCCCACACCCCACTCGCTCTGCACTTTCTTACAGGGCACCGGCGAGCTGGAAAGTCCCCGCGCAGCCGAGAGGTTATCTGCTGCGTGCCGGCCCCCCAGCAGGCCATGGGAGCAGGGAGGGTTTTCCGATTACCCTTCTAGGTACCCGGACTCGGCAGAGCCACTCACACCGGAAGAAGGCATTCAGCAACTAGGCCCAGAATGGAGGGAAAGAGAAGTGCCTGACACTAAATGGGCAGTTTCTCTGGTTGAAGAGAGGGAGGAAGCGGCTGGCCTCGTGCCTCCAGGCGTCCTGGCAGGCCTTCCCAGCCCGTGGAATGTGGGAAAGAGAGAGCCTCCGGCCTGGCCAGCAAGGAAAAGATGTTTCATAAACAACTGTGTCCAACCCCTACCTTCCTTTATGCACCGGGTGAGGGTCTGCGCTCCCCATCTCCACTAGTCCCTGCAGAGGTCAGGGGGACTTCATAAATTCATTTATCATCTCCTGGGGGTTAGTCGCCTGCTGCTCTGTGTGTGGCTTTCCGATCTGGGTTGTTCACTTTTTTTTTTTTTTTTTTAATTTTTTAAATGTTTTCTTTTATTTTCAACAGAGACAGAGACAGAGCGCGAACAGGGGAGGGCAGAGAGAGAGGAAGACACAGAACCGGAAGCAGGCTCCAGACACTGAGCGTGTCTGCACAGAGCCCGACGCGGGGCTTGAACCCATGAACCGTGAGATCACGATCCGAGCCCAAGTCAGACGCTTCACCAACTGAGCCACCCAGGCGCCCCTGGGTTGTTCACTTTTACAGAGAGGGGCCATAGTTTGGCTTTGGCTGGGATCCCCCACAGTGGGCTGCACCCCTTCCCACACGCACACGTGTAGGCATGAAGGACAGACAGGGACCGAGAGCAAGGGCGAGGGCCAAAGAGCTCCCCTCAGGCAACAGTTCAGGGGCACAGGCGGGTGCGGAGAGGCTCTTGCGGGCGGCCTGCCGAACCGACTGTGGGAGCAAACGCGGCGTGTGTCCGGGCCGCTCGCTAAGGGGGAGCAGCCTGCCTGACGGAGCTCACCGCTGCCGAGAGGGAAGGCACAACCGGAACAGCCAGGCCAGGCAGGTCTGTCGGAACTGTCTCGGGGATCTGGGCTTCCACCCAGACTATTTCTGTCTTGGATGGAAGGGCAGGATTACTCTGTGAAACAAGCTTTACTTCTCTTTGGCTGCTGGGCTGTCCAGGCAGCCTGCCAGGGCGCGCTGTGCAGATCAGGGCACTGGGTCCTGAGGAAATCCGCTAGCAACGCCGAGTCACAAGCCACACGAACTCTGCTTATCTGGAAGAGGCCAAAGTGGGGCTGCCTGCTTTTATGGCAAGGGAGCATTTTTTTTTTTTTAAATAAGTCCGTTTTTAAACACGTTTGTTTATTTTGAGAGTGAGAGATTCAGAGCATGAGCAGGGAAAGGGCAGAGAGGGAGGGACAGATAGAATCCCAAGCAGGCTCCACACTGTCAGCACACAGCCTGAGGTAGGGCCCGATCCCACGAACCCATGAGATTGTGACCTGAGCCGAAATCAAGAGTCAGGCGCTTAACTGACTGAGCCACCAGGTGCCCCATGGGGGCATTTTTACAACGCAAGTGCCTGTGTTTAACTTACAAGTGACCAGAAAACAGGAGGGTGGTGAGAAAGGGGCATATGAGAGGCAGTCAAAAAGAGTGGAAAAACCTCTGTTTTCACACTATTTAGGTTATGGGCCAGCAACTTGCCAGCGAACCTAGAATTACAGGGGGTGGGGAGATTAAGGAACACAGAACCGCCATAAAAATCACAGCAGATGAAACCACACACCTATTTCAGCACTTTATCATCAATTCAAAGCAGTATAAATATGGCAATTACTCCATAAAGCCTGTTGGTGTACCCAAGTCGTAACTGTGCCTATTAAACTGTTACAGTGATAGATGGGAGCATCTACACTGAAATTAGCTGCCTTCTCTGAAAGAAAGAACTACAGAGACCTAGGCTGATGGCAGGGAAATAACCCACTGGATCTGACGGCTCCAGTTCCACCAAATCTCCTCCACGATAGCTCTAGGATATGGTTATGATGCACGTGGATAGAAATATGGAGGCTTTTTTAGTGTAGCAGTTTCCCAAGTGTTAAAGAACTTGGTAAAATTCTGAATCTGTTCAGTCGGATGAGACAAAGCTCACAGCTTCAGCAGCGTGAAGCACGGAAGAAAGAGCTGGAACGTGGGTCCTTTCCATTCTGACGGGCTGCGAGTGGCCTCTGCCCAAGGACTCCAGGACTTGTTTCCTCTCTTCTAAAAAGGGATTAGTGGTACTTTGAGATTAATAGCGTATGAAGTTTGTACGGTGACCTGGGAAGAAACGGCACGAGCACAGGGCTCTCCCCAGGCTGCGGAAGGGCGCGCTGGCCCAGTCTGGGTTCTTCTGGCTGCTCCCTTCCGGCTTCTCCTTCCCAGCCTTGGAGGACAGCCGCCTCCTCGGCCCTGGTGCCCTCAGAGGGGCAGAGGAAGCCCACCTGGCAAGACCTTAAACTTAGGCACCCTGTGGGAAGACGGGCATGGGCAGTGTCGTAAAACAGGAAATATACAGTTGGTCTTTGTCCCCAGTTCCTGGCACAGGGCTCCTAAAACCCTTGGAATTTCCTTAAAGATAAGAATGTCTTTTGTTATTCATAACGAGCCCTTTCTAACCATACCTGAGTTTTTGATGAGTGACTCTTACAGGGCGCTAGACAGCTTCATGGTGGGGGTTGGTGGCCACAAAGACCGCGTCTTGATTAAAGGGGTTACAACTTTCAGCCCCCCTCCGTGAGAGAGGGGTTGGAGATCCAGCCCAATCACAGACAGTCAACGACCTAATCAACTATGCCTAACTAATGGCACCTCCGTAAAACCCCTACACAACAGGGCTGGGAGAGCTGCCGTGTTGGGGAACACGCCAAGGTGCCGGGAAGGTGGCACACTCAGAGGGCGCACGTGTACGATGCCCTAGCAGCTCTTCTGTTCAGCTCTTCCGGAGTTGCATCCCATGTAACCAACTGTAAGGGTCTGTCCGGCACCGTCCAGAGTTCTGTGAGGCGTTCGCCCAAACTACTGAATCTAGGGGGCGGTTGAGGGAACCCCTGACTCCGTGGCCAGGTCAGACAGAAGTGTGCGTGGGTAACTCGGGGATTCCATACTTGCAAATGGCGTCTGAAGTGAGGACTGGCTTGCGAGACCCAGTCCTTAAACCTGCTGAGTCCTACAGTAAGTAACCCTGGGGAGTCAGCGTCGGAAGTGAACTGCAGGACACCTAGTTGGTGTCCGAGAGCTGGAGAAGTGGTGCTGGAAAAGACCTCACATATCCGATGTCAGGAGGAAAATAAAAAACCTCTGATGCGGTTAGAGAGGAAGAAGGGTGTGTGGTGCAGGCAGCAGAGTCCAACATTAGCCGGCCTGACCCCACTGCTCTGGGAGCTGCCAGGGCACGATCTTCTCCGGGCTTCAAATTCCTAGCAAAGGGGGGGCAATACAGCTAAGAGGATAATGGCTCTGGGTTAGAATCCCAGCTCTCCTACCTTCCCTTTCTGAATCTCATTTTCCTTATCAGAAAATCAGAAATCACGCCCATCTCAGAGGGCCGCCATGAGAACAAAATGAGACTTCTGGAAACGGCTCTGGCCCTGTCGACGTGAGCTCCAAACTGGCCCTCGGGCCACATTATCTGCCGTAATACCCACGACTCCCCTGCAAGGGAGCCGTTTCCATCTTCATTTTACAGTCCAGGAAACCGAGCCTTAGACGTTCAAGAACTCGCTCAGGGTCACACCTGTCACGCTGCCCACAGATGTCCCCTCTCTGGGCAAGGCTCTGTGCGGCATAAAGAGCGTTTCCCAATTAGATCAAGCAACCTGGGAGTTCACCAACAGCTGGAGGAAATCAGCTCAAGTAACAGTTTGGCCTTTTGTCTTGCTGTCTCCCATCAGGGCGACACTGTAATTTGCTCTCAGTTACGAAGCTGAAAATTACATGCGTCTTACTTACTCCAAACACTAAGCAGCCATTTTCCATGGATGAGTTTGGTGGCGTTTTCTGGAGGGCAGTTCCAGGGAAGACTGGGCCGGGGTGTTCTGAAGAACCGTGAACCACATATCCGAGTGTTCCCTAACACTGGGAGGCTTTCTCATGTTCACCGTGAAGACACAGGAAGAGACAGAGACGTGTGCTAGGCCGTCTCTCTGTGAGGAGGGATAAAACTCAGGGACCCCTGATGGTTGTCTCTTTTCAATCTACAATATGGAGGTGACACCCTGGAAATAAAGCCAGGAGCTAACCTTACCGCATAAAAACACTTTTACTGCTGTTTGTCATGAGCATACGTGACCAGTGAGTGACTCTCACTTGGGAAGGACCCAGTGGGAGGGGACAGGCACACAGTAAAGCCGGGGGTGGACTATACCCACCCTCTTTGGCCAGTGGGGCACATGGAATCCCTGGGAAGCTACGGGGTCTCTCCCGTCCCGGGGCTGTGACGAGAACACTGTTCCAACTAGGCTCAATCACCTCCCAACTACTTACCCTTTAAGTAGGGGAACTCTACCTCCCGGCCCTCACAGAGCTCTCTCCTGTCAGCTCTGAGTGGTTTAGGGCCAAGTGGTTTTGCTTTTATTGGACCATAAACTCCTTGAGGACAAGGGTGTGCCGTCATCCTGGCTTGCTCTGGGTCATACGGCAGGTATGCCACAAACACGTGGCTGCAGAGCTATCTTTAACCTTTTGGGAGGAGGCTCCCCTCACCTTGCTCACCTGATGAACACGGCTGCACATTCTGGTCTAGCCACAGTGTTCATGTGCGTGCGCGCGCGCACACACACACACACACACACACACACAGACACACACAGACACACACAACCTCCGCACTGATTTTCAGGGGTTCGCGGATCTCCGGAAGCCCATCCACAGACCCTAGGTTAAGCGCCTCTAAATACAAAATACACTTGCTTGCACAGTCCCTCAAGTTGACTCCAGGGGTCTGAGAATCTGCTTTTCCCCAAGTTATCTGCTCTAACAATATAAATCCCTCCAACAACAAACATTTCACCAAACTCCACAAAGACAGCCCTTGTGGCAGGAGCATCCTACAGCCTTCAAAGGTGAAACAAAACTTGTGTGCAATACAGCCACCTGGACAAGGAAAAAGAAAAGCAAAAATGACGGGCTCCAGCCAGTAAGAGATCTCCAAGTGATCAATCCTCAGGAATTCATCTTGCATCTAGCGACTTTATTTCCTTCTCTGCCCTCGTCTAACCAAGTCCGTGCACAGGAGGAAGAAGTCACTTACTCCTTCGATAAATACCCGGGTGCCCACAACACGTGAGGGGCCACGCTAGGTGAAGGCGAAGAAGAGGCAGTTCCTGCCCTGGAGTTCCTTACGGTGTAGCAGCATCACAGGACACAGAAGAGCAAAGTGGCAGCACCAGTACAGGGCTGTGCACCAGCAACAGACAGCCTACTGGTTCTGGTGCGAACCCCTCATCTTGCCTTGAGCAGGTGGGAGAGTGGGACTCAGAGAAGGACTCCTGAAAGTGGAGAGGACAGACAGAAACAAAAACGGAGGTCATCTCAGACGCTGAATCCAACCCAGGAATACACGGAGCAGAGAGATCCAACAATGGCATGAGTTCAGAAACCTGGGGCTGACGAAGAAAATCTACTGCTTCTTTGAGGCTGAGGACACCCACGGAAGCGATTCATTCAGCAGTTATTTAGGTCGGGATGGTTCAACTCGGGGTCTTTAGACCCCTGAAGAGAGTGTTCTCTATCGTTCTGCCTGTTGCTGCTCAGAACGGCCCAGATGTAGATGTTCTCTCAGAGTCACTGAGGCTCTAACGCGGTCGCTGTCTCTGCCAGCCCCTGCTTGTTCTGTGGCTGAACGATGGAGCAGTCCCAGGGTGCGTGAGACAGCAGAGAAATCAGGCAGTGAAGAATCTTTGGCAGACAGATCTCTTCTCAAAGGACCCACCTTTGAATGAGTACTGGCTGCTACGAACGGAGAAATTTTAAGTACAAACCTAGAGCAGAACATCTACCCATCTTATCCTCCACCCATATTGTTGTTGTCATTATGTAACAGCCCTATAGAGACACAATTCACATACCATACACTGCACCTGTTGAAAGTACACAATTCAATAGTTGTTGTTGTCGTTATTCTTATTATTATTATTTAGAGAGACAGTTCGAGTGGGGGAGAGGAGCAGAGAGAGAGAGAGAGGGAGGGAGAGAGAGAGAAAATCCCAAGCAGGCTCCATGCTCAGTGGCTGGGATCATGACCTGAGCTGAAATCAAGAGTTGGATGCTCAACTGAGCCACCTAGACGCCCCCAATTCAGTGGTTTTTAAATAAATTTAGAGAGTAACCATCGTCACAATCAACTTTAGAACATTTTCATCAACCCAAAAAGAAACTCCATACCCATTAGCGGCTACTCCAAATTTCTCTCTCCTTGAAGCCCCTGGTAAC
The DNA here is from genome assembly GCF_028749965.1 of Puma concolor. Taxonomy (NCBI): domain Eukaryota; kingdom Metazoa; phylum Chordata; class Mammalia; order Carnivora; family Felidae; genus Puma; species Puma concolor. Next base: position 52,713,480 of record NC_141681.1, on the reverse strand, counting down.
CACTAGTCTACTTTCTGTCTTTATAGATTTGCCTACTCTGAACATTTCCTATAAATGGAATCCTCAAGTATGTGGTCCCTGTGACTAGCTTCTTTAACTTATTTTCAAGGGTCTCCCATGTTGTATTAATTTGAACCCTAAATTCTAAGATGATTTTCAGACACTTCCCCAAACCCAGGAAAGATGCATTTGAATATTCATGGCTGGCACCTCCACTCAGGACACCACATCTCCCATTAGCCCAGGCAGCCTGATTCATTCGCTTTCTTGCCCTGCTCTGCTGACTCACAGCCCCTTTCTTTCCAAGCTTGTCTACTTCAATATCCTACCTCTTAAGTTTCACAAATCCTTTGGACTGTTAACAGTACACCCTCTACCCCTCACACTAAGAACACAGAGAATCTGTTTCCACTCCGATGCTGCAACCTTGCTCAAGGTTAGTATTGTATGCATCTTTTTACCTCTCCTTTTCTGTGCATACAATTCCATGTTTCCACTGAATGGAAGTCTTGAGGGAAGAGGTCTTTTGAATGTCTCTATACCAGTCTACGAGTCGGTCATTCACAGCCATTTATTAGAGCCCTGTGTCCTTAGTTTGCGGGATACAATGATGAAGACCCAGTCCCTTCCCTCAAGGAACTTAGGATCTATTGAGGAAGGAAGACAATCGGAGTTCAGTGTGATTGACTGGTCACAGAGGACTGCACAGAGCCCTACAGAACATGGGGTGGGGTGGGGTGGGGGGTCCTGGCTCAGAGGGGAGGTCAGAGAAGGACTCCAGGAGGGGAGTCCTTGAAAACAGCAAGTAAAGGTGGTGTGGGTGAGAAGTATCACAAAAGCTTAAGGAACTGCACATAGTTCTAATCTGTGTGGCCGCATTTTATCATTGTGGATGAAAGTAAAGGCCAGAGGTGAAGCTCTCTAATGACAGGTGGGGGCTGGATCCTACTGGCAATAAGCATTAAAACTTTATTCTGAGCCACTGAAGAATTTTAAACAGGGGAAGGTGATGCAATCTCATTTATTACAGAAAAACATCTGCAGCAGTGTGGAGAAGGAACACAGGACGAGAGGCTACATCCATAAACCAGGAAGGCAGACTAAATGCAGAGGTGGGGGCCAGATTCGAGACCCTTGGGTAGTAAAAACAACAGGACTGATTGATCAGAGTGACTGACGTGGGAAGGTACAGAGGGAGAGGACTCGGACAGCCTCATGCCTACACAGTTTGGCAAATTCTTGCGGATGAAACCCTTCAAACCCTGCCTTCCCACTGATGACAGGGCTGACAAGCTTTCTTGGGAGCGGCAAAATCCCTTTTCCAAATGAAATCTGAAACTAAACCTTCAGGGTGAAGAACCCAAGGTCCTGGTAGCTTGCCTTCCCCATCTGCACACAGAGGCACTTCCTTGGACTCCTAGGGATCCAAGACAGGGAGTCTGAAAAGCCCTGGCCAAGTCCAAATGCTGGAGCCTGACCTTCATTCCTGGGGCAACAGGACTTTGTGGTCAGCAGCACCTCTCACCTCCACACCCAACTCTTGTGCAGCCCACTTCCCCTGCTTGGAAGATTCTTCTGCATCCATTGTTTGCTACAGAATCCAAGTTCTCCTGCAGGCCTGGCCACCACCCCGGACATGTACCAAGCCAGCTCAAGGGAATTCCTTCCTTCCTTCCTTTCTACTAAAACCTCAGTTTCATGGACACTGGGCAAACTCACTGCCACGAACTCTTCCCTGTTCATGTTCTCTTCCACGGAGCCATCTCATCTCTCCAACGAGACCTGGTCTTTGGCTTCCTCGGGATTAAAAATGACTTGGGAGCACCAGGGTGACTCAGTCAGTTGGGCATCCAACTCTTGATTTCAGCTCGGTCATGATCTCATGGTTCGTGGATTTGAGCCCTTGCACTGGGTTCTGGGCTGACAGTGTGGAGCCTCCTTGGGATTCTTCTCTCTCCCTCTGTATGCCCCTCCCCTGCTTGTGCTTGTGTGTGCGTTTTCTCTCTCTCTCTCTCTCTCTCTCTCTGTCAAAATAAATAATAAATAAACATGGCGGGGGGAAGAATTCACATATTGACCTTAAAACCCAGGGTAAAATCATCTTCCTCTAAGCTCCAACAAGCCATATCAAGCCCTCTGCTGAACTAAAACTGCCTTGTCAAGCAAACATGATCCCAAATTCAGAGGCTAGCTGAGTCAGTTAAAAGTTGAAAATTATTCTGTCACAGTTTTTCAGTGGAGGCTGACCTATGGTATAAAGGAAGACAAAATGTCAACAGTTCAAGTTCGCAAAATAAGTTGGAAATTGAGGGGCGCCTGGGTGGCTCAGTCAGTTGAACGAGCAACTCTTGATTCTGACGCAGGTCACGATGTCACAGTTGTGGGACTGAGCCCCATGTTAGGCTCCACGCTAATAATGAAGCCTGCTTGGTATTCTCTCTCTCCCTTTCTCTGCCCAACCCCGCCCCCCCACTCTCTCTCTCTCTCTAAATAAATAAATAAAAGTATACCAAAAAAAAAAGTTGGAAATGAATTTTCAATTTACAGTAAGCTCATCTCTGATGATATGGTGGCATTTGGTTAACAGCATCACAGCAATAAGTCATTACTGACAAGAATGCTACTGGGTGACACTCTATTGAATTCCACGAATAGTGGGGATACAAAAATAAAGAGCACTGTTGTGTCTTTTCAGGTGACAACTTGGGGAGACAACGTAAAGATGTGAAAAGTGAAATCACACTTAAAGGTAGTAAGGATCGTCGGGGTGCCTGGGTGGCTCAATTAAGTGTCTGACTCTTGATTTCGGCTCAGGTCATGATCTCAGGGTTCGTGAGATCTAGTCCCACGTTGGGCTCTGCACTGACAGCGAGAAGCCTGCTTGGGATTCTCTCTGCCCACCCCCTCCTCTCTCTCTCTCAAAATAATAAACAAACATAAAAAATATATAGTCAGGATGGTCAATCAACAAGAAAGAAGGATTCAGGCTGGGCCTTTGATAAAAGACGGATTTGCTGAGGCCAGAGGGGAGGACAGAAGGCAGAGGGTAAAGGAAAACAGAAGGGAAGAAATAGGTGAGGTGTGTTAGGGGCCTGCAGGAAGGCCTAACATGGGAATTGTCTAGCGGGAGAGTGCCCCCCTATAGTAGGCCCCGTCTGGTTCAAAATAAGGACTTACTAATATCATCCAAATAAGGACTTACTTTAATATTATATCTGGAAGGTCCCTCCTCTAGCACTATATTTACCAGTGTCCCTTTAGAACAGATCAGGAGGTTTCTTTAACACTTCCTCTATGTGTCAGGGGTATTTGGGATTTAAGAGGAGGCCAGTCTGAACTTTATACAGTTATCTGAAGTTTGCACAAATCTCTCGGTATGGACACGGAACACACCATGCTCGTGAGGCTGTCTTACATTAAGAGGGCTGGCCCTTGTAATTTAGCCTTCTTTCTTTCTTTCTTTTTTTTAAGTTTACTTTTATTTATGTTGCGAGTGAGCACACACAAGTGCGGGAGGGGCAGAGAGAGAGAGAATCCCAAGCAGGCTCCGTGCTGTCAGCGCAGAGCCCAACGTGGGGCTCCAACGCGCAAACTGTGACATCAGGACCTGAGCCGAAATCGAGTTAGGACCTTACCCGACCGAGCCCCCCAGGCGCTCCATTAGCCATTATCTGTAACACATGACCAGACAGGACATCCACAAAGATGTGCCACCAGTGCTAGCAAAGTCAGAAGTGTGTGCACCAAGTGTTCAGAATACATCTCCAGTCAAAAGCAACAATTTCTGACCACAGGAAATGTTCAAACATCCAGCTATGCTTTGACTTACAGAAGGTTTCCAGATAGAATCTCCACAGCAAAATCAAGGAATCTTGGGTGCTGAAAATCTCCCATCTTGGAGCCACACACCATGCAAACAACCCCTTGGAATCCACCACTCTACTACCCTCTCAAAGCAGGCCGTGAAGGACAAAAGAGAAAGCAGTTTCCTTTTTACTTTGAGCAAGTAATTTTCTTAAAGACGCAATTATGTGAAACAGGGACCGGCCTGAAAAATGACCAGGCAGCAGCAGCAGAGGGTACAGACTGGAACGCAGTGAGAAGAAGGACTGAGTGGGAGAAATCACGAGTGAAGGGCAGGATGGCATGACGGGCACTCTGACTTTCTCGGCAGTCCACGAACCTTCCTAGGCTGGTCTGTGTGAGGCCCTGGGCCGGGACTTTCCCCGAACACGGTAGCGTGTGGCTGTCAAAGCAGAAACGCCTCTTGGCACATCAGCTGACTCTCAGACGCCCCGCTATTCTTCGAGGGCCTCAAGGTGAAAGACACGGTCACACATTCATAGCACTTCTGGATGCCAAGAGCATCCCTAGTCCAGTCTTGGCAAGACAGGCAAGGGCTCTGGCTTTAAGCACAAGGCCCTCAGGAAGCCTCAGCTGCATGAGGTGGCAGAGGGAGGGGGGAAGCTTTCGACTCGTGGGGTTTTAGCTGTAAAATGAAAAGAGTTGGACTAGACGCTTCAAAAAGCCTTTTTTTTTAAGTTTATTTTGAGAGAGACGGAAACTGCACGAGTGGGGGAGGGTCAGAGAGAGGGAGAGAGAGAATCCCAAGCAGGTTTCATGCCGCCAGCGCAGAGTCAGACGCAGGGCTCAGACCCACGAAGCCACGAGATCATGACCTGATCTGAAACCAAGAGTTGGACGCTCAACCAACTGAGCCACGCAGGCGCTCCTAAAAGAGCCCTTTGCTGAAGTACACTACACATTTGTAAGGTTTTTTTTTAAGATTTTATTTTTAAGTAATCTCTACACCCAACGTGGGGCTCGAACTTACCACCCCGAGATCAAGAGTCACACACTCCACCGACTGAGCCACCCAGGTGTCCCCACATTTATAAGTTTACAGAGAAGTGCACAGTGATGAGTTTCCATGCACCGAACATACCCACGTAAATAGCACCCAGGTAAAGAATCAGAGCATTCCCAGCATTCCGGAAGCACTCCTCCAGTCTCTACTCCCCGCCAAGGATAACCACTGTCCTGATTTCCAACAGCATAACTAATTTTCCCTGATTTCTACTTTACAGAAACAGAATCATACAGTATAGTATGTATTCCTTTGTTTCTGGCTTCTTTTGTTCAGTATGTTCACGAGAGTCACCCCTACTGCGGAGGGCTGAACTAGATGATTACAAAAAAAATTTTTTTTGTTTAAACTTTATTCATTTTTGAGAGACAGAAAGAGACAGAATGCAAGCAGGGGTGGGGCAGAGACAGAGAGGGAGACAGAGAATCCAGAGCAGGCTCCAGGCTCTGAGCTGTCAGCACAGAGCCCGACTCAGGGCTTGAACCCATGAATTGTGAGATCGTGACCTGAGCCGAAGTCAGAGGCTTAACCGATTGGGCCACCCAGGCGCCCCTGAACTAGATGATTTTTAAGGCGCTTTCCCATTCTAATGGGTTACCATGTAAAACCACAGTGTTGCCTTTATATACTGCATAAAGGCAGATGTGGGTGGCACGCTGGACAGCATTCTGGCAATATCCATAAAATACAAAATGTACACACCTGTCTGTCCATTCTGAGGTATTTATTCTGCAGACAGATCTGCACACACGTATGTATGCATATGTGTATATACCGCCCTGCAGATAGACAGCCACAGGAGTACAGTTTATAACACAAGATTAGAAACAATGTCTTTCAACAGGAGACTGCGTAAATAAATTATGATCTATCCAGACCAAGAAATACTATGCAGTGAGGAAGAGGAGGAAGAAGGGGAAGAGGAAGAAGAGGAAGAGGTAGTAGAAGTTGGCACCTACCATTATGGGAAAATGTCTACAATGTATTTTTATATTTTATTTTTTGAGGGAGGGGGGAGAGGGAGAGAGAAAGTGAAAGGGAGGGAGAGAGAATCTTAAGCAGGCTCCACACCCAGCACAACGGAGCCCAACATGGGGCTCAATATCACAACCCTGAGATCATGACCTGAGCTGAAATCAAGAATCAGATGCTCGGGGTGCTTGGGTGGCTCAGTCGGTTGAGCGTCCGGGTTCGGCTCAGGTCATGATCTCACGGTTCGTGAGTTTGAGCCCCGCGTCGGGCTCTGTGCTGACAGCTCAGAGCCTGGAGCCTGTTTCGGATTCTGTGTCTCCCTCTCTCTGCCCCTTCCCCACTCCTGCTCTGTCTCTCTCAAATGAATAAACGTTTTAAAAAAAAAAAAAAAAAGTCAGATGCTTAAGTGGCTGAGCAATGCAGGGGCCCAGCGATGTATTTTTAAGTGAGGAAAAAAGCAAGGCATAGAACTGTATGTTTGGTGTTGCTCCCTTTGTGTAAAAACAAGTAGCACCTGCTATATATATTGTGTGTATGTGCAGAGAAAAAGAAAGCTTTGTGAAGGAACGACTCAAACTCTTAACAGCAGGTAACTTTGAGGAATGAGAAGGCAACTTTATTTTTTTCCTTCAAACAATTCTATCCAGTTTAATTTTTTAAATAATTTAACACTTACTGTTAAATTCCTTTTCATTCAATGCAGCAATTATACATAAAGTACATAGTCAAAGTCTTATTTTTCACCATTACCCCTATCAAAAATCTCCCTCCATTCCCAGAGCCACCTGGGAGATACTCCCGAAGTCTTTGACATTTCCAGACATTTTTCTTTTCTATCTTTTCTTTCCTATCTTTTCCTTCCTTCCTTCCTTTTTTTTTTTTTTTAAAGTAATCTCTAAACCCCACCATGGGGCTTGAACTCATGACCCTGAGGTCAAGAGTCACATGCTCTGACTGAGCCAGCCAAGTGCCCTGACATTTTCTTATCATGTCATAAACACATACGCATGGTTTCTTCTACCTTACGAATGGGATCATACTACAGACATTATTTTATATTCTGCTTTTCTCACTTTCTAATACATTGTGGGCATACTTCCGTATTAGTACACACAGATAAACTTCATCATTTTAACACCATCCACTGGATGGATGCACTGTTCTGCTGTTAACAGACATCCTTGTACGTAAATTTGTGGGCAGAGGCAAATAATTCCATAGGACAAATTCCCAGAAGAGCCAATAGCTAGGACTAAAGACATAAGAGCTTAAAATGTTTATTTTTATTTTAGAGAGAGAGCAAGCGAGCATGAGTGGGGGAGGGAGGCAGAGTGGGGGAGAGAGAGAATCTTTTTTTTTAATTTTTTTTTTTTAATTTTTTTTTTCAACGTTTTATTTATTTTTGGGACAGAGAGAGACAGAGCATGAACGGGGGAGGGGCAGAGAGAGAGGGAGACACAGAATCGGAAACAGGCTCCAGGCTCTGAGCCATCAGCCCAGAGCCTGATGATGCGGGGCTCGAACTCACAGACCGCGAGATCGTGACCTGGCTGAAGTCGGACGCTTAACCGACTGCGCCACCCAGGCGCCCCGAGAGAATCTTAAGCAGGCTCAGTGCAGAACCCAACTTGGGGCTCGATCCCATGACCCTGGGATCATGACCTGAGCCAAAATCAAGAGTCGGATGCTCAACCGACAAAGCCACCCAGGCTCCCCAAGGGTTTAAAATTTTTAACAGTTACTGCCAAATTATCTTCTTTAATGGCCATATCCATATTCCCACCGATAGTACACAAATGCACAATCTCTAGACACTGCACCTTTGGTGATTTTTAATAAGGAATACCCATTTTACCACAAAAACAAAAGCTTTAAAAAGATTGAAAGCTAAACGTAGCGAAAAGCCCAATTTCTAAGTTTAACCTATTTTTTTTTTTTTAATTTAAAAAAATATTTTGAGAGAGAGAGCACAAGTGGGGGTGGCGGGCAGAGAGAGAGGGAGAGAGAATCCCAAGCAGGCTCCCTGCTGTCAGTGCAGTCCCGACGTGAAATCTGTGAGATCCGTGACCCTGACTCACGAACCATGAGATCACGAGTTATGCCGAAATCGAGAGTCGAGCACTTAACCGACTGAGTCACCCAGGCGCCCCAAGTTTAAAAGCCAGTCTCCTAACTGCCAGATTTATTTAGAAGGCTGAACAAAGCACCTAACTTATCACTGTGCATATATTCTCCACTCACAAAGAATGCTGGCTCTGAACATTCTGACCAGAAACGATCAAGCCACCACGACGGCTGGTTGCCAAGGTCCTTGCTAGAGTCAGGCACGAGAAGTATAACTTGTATTGCTAAGAATCATGTTTCTCTGCCATTATCGAGATTTCCATTTTAAAATCACTCAGTTGTAGGTTCTGGTTTCCTGTTTCTAGGAAAGGCCAAACCTTGTTTTTTTGTTTTTGTTTTTTATTGTTTATTTATTTTTGAGAGAGACAGAGACAGAATGCAAGGGGGTTTGGGCAGAGAGAGAGGGAGACACAGAATCTGAAGCAGCTCCAGGCTCTGAGCTGTCAGCACAGAGCCCGACGCGGGGCTCGAACTCACGAACTGCGCGATCATGACCTGAGCCGAAGTCAGACGCTCAACCGACTGAGCCACCCAGGTGCCCCTGAAAAGGCCAAACCTTGTAAGGGCTAGCATTTCAAAGCACAGACCAACAGGGCTGCTATGCTAGTTTTTAGGAAGGTGGGCAGATTTTTAAGTCAGCGAGGCCCTTGTCTAAATGAGCTAGTCTAATAAGCCTCTCATTTTAAAGTTGGGGACACTCAGACCTTAAGATACAAATAAATAAGATTAAGAGCTTGAGCTCTGGAATTAGATCAACATCTGAGATGAATCTGCTACTTATTAGTTAAGCCACTCCTGGGCAAATGAATTAATTTTCCTCAATACCAGCTCATCATTAAAAGAGGAAAATGCTAGTTTCTTCCTCATAGGACTGGAGGGGGATTAAGTAAGATCATGCAGAAAAGAGAAAAGAGATTAGTCCAGAATACTTTCCCTCTGCAAGATCACCGGGGAAGGTCTACGCAGAGCTGGGCACAGACATTCCGCTCTACCGGTACGCTAAAAGAAAAACGTACAAATCCAAACACTAGAAATTCTAAACGGAACATCTGTCAACTCTGCTGACACAACTGACAGGTGGCTGTGGTAGCTTTAGTGCTTCTCCCAACATTCACTTCTCCTGGGAACAAGAAGAGTGAGCTCCCTTGCCCCCTGGGCGGGTGAAGTCACGTGCCCAGGTCTCACCAAAGCCTTACACAGGAGTAAAAGTGAAGCATTAATGGCGGGAAAGAGATCTTCCGCAAGTTTCTTTCTCTCTCGTACCCAGCATCATTCAAGAGCGTGGCTGCCCTATCATCTGGGTCCCCGAGTCAGAACAATGAAGACCACAGCCCCCAGGACAAATATCACACAATGAAGACCACAGCCCCCAGGACAAATATCACACAATGAAGACCACAGCCCCCAGGACAAATATCACGGCTAAGAAAAAGTCTGCTCTGGGAGAAAAAGGGAAAAAAAAAGAAAAAGTCTGCTCCTTTAAGCCACTGAGATTTTAACCTGGTCTGACCTGGCTGACACACCGTGGCCAACCGGAGAAATTCAGCTACAGAAACGATAATAATAATAATTAATGGTGAGGTGAAAAAATGTCTTCTCTCAAAAAAGAACGTTGTTCTCTTTACGCAGACTAAAGAATGAAAACCTTGAGGGCACCTGGCTGTTTCAGTCGGTGGAGCCTGCGATCCGTGATCCGCTCCACGCCAGAAGACCCAAGACCCGAGTGAGCCACAGGGGTCGGCAGGTCGGTTACCTACGAGCTCCCAAAGCGCCTCCGGTCTTGGCGACGACAGTGGTCTGCACTTGCTCCTGCCGCGCACGCTGCCGGTAGGAGAGGAGACACCTCTTCCTCAAGATTCTCAGCAGAGTGATATACACACAAGAAATGTGTACTCGAGGACAGAGAGTCCAACTGAAATGCTAATAAAATCAGAGGAAGATGGAAACAGCCAGGCTAAGGGAGAGAAGTCAGGGAAGGGTCTAAACCCACCCCTCTCAGTAAACCCTGAAGCCACTCCCTCAATAAGATCAGGTTACCCCGAAATGACACAAAAGCAGCAAGTTCCCAACCAATGGTAGTGAGGAAGTTCTCATCAGGAGGCAAAAAAAATAAGGACCGTAAAAAATGAGTTTTTTGGAATGTTCAACTGATTTAAGTTAGAAGATTGTACTTCCTTTTAAACCGGCAGAAAAAAGACGACTTGATCCCCTTTCTCCACTGGAGAATCACACAAACCAACCAGGAGAATGAGAAACAGAAACATCACGTCTTTGACAAAACTAGAGACATGTGTGACCCCAAACCCCAATATATGAGTAAGAACCGCCAAATGTTGTAAAGGTCAGATGAGGGTGTGGGAAAGCGATGAAAGAGGCAGCCTGTTGTTACAGATGTCGGACGAAGCAAAAAGCCCATTTCTAAAGAGTAAATTCCTCCTCCTAAGGGGGCAAAACCAGCAATCCATTGTTTCAACCAGTGGGAACTGGCTCAGGGACTGGTAACTGAGGCAGACCCATCTGGCAGGAAGACTCGCGCACAAGTCAAACCTACAGGAAGCAGTCCTATCAGGGAGGCGGGGCAATGGAGAAACGGCCTGGGGCCTTACAACCACCGATTCCAGACGCCCCAGGGCAAGAAAGGCCAGGAGCTCCATTCACATGTAGACATTTAAGGAAAACTCCAGCTAAACCAGCCTCTCCCCCCCCAAAACGGTCCACAGATTTCCAGATGAGGAAGGAATTGCCTCATTCGAAGATGAATGACAATTTAAAAAGGATCTAGCACGTATTGAACGGGACCTTTAAAAATGGTCAAGACAGTACATTTTATATTATGCAATTTTACCTCGCTTAAAAAAAAAAAAAGTGCCCAAATTCTCCAGGAAGACTACCAGCAAAAAGGGAAGTTACAAGAAAAACTAACTGCAAAGAACATCTATCACAAGATGTTGCCATGTGGCAAGTAAAATATATTCCCATTAATTAAAAAAACAAAAGAAACATGCAATTCCCCCTGTGAAACAGCGTGTAAAGCAGAGATACAAGCACTGAGAAACGATGAGACCACAAGCAGAGAAAACATTTATGGGCAGAGTTCAGAGAAGTAGAAGAGAGAAAGAAATATTTTTCCATTATGGAAATTAAAAAAACACACGGAAAAGACATTGCTGAAAATCCAGTAAGGGACACACAGTACAGAAATTAAGATAAGTCAAATCTACAAATTAAAAGGGCTCACTACGCTCCAGAAAAAAAATGACTTACTTCAATTAACAAGGTATGTCCTGATAAATTTATTGAACTTAAAAAAAAAAAAAAAAAAAAGTGGGGGGTGGGGGGGCTTCAGGTAAAAAAATGGCTGTCCTCAGATTCCCCCATGCACGGTCTACACTAGAAGACCACAGCACTGTGCCTATGAAGGCATCAACAAAAGACAGGATAACCCAATTATTTCATATCCAGTAAAACTTCCATTTGAATACGAAGACAATAAACATTTCTGAGCATTCAAAAGGAAAAAAAAACTCCCACGGAGTAACTGCATTTATGAATTCTGATGCAAAAACTGTGAGCAAATAGCATTCAGCAAGCAGCACATTTAAAAATAATATGCTATGTATGACCGAGTGATCTGTTTTTACTCACAACACCTCCAACACCAAATGTATGTGGGTTTTTCCTCACACCAGCCAATCCTCCGGATACCAGCTGGGTGTCCAATTCAATTCAATGCTCACACTAACTACCTGGAGTCAGTGCAGACCCCACAGGTGAAGGGCTCAGTCTCATAAGACTGGCCTCCACTTCGGAGGCCAGTCACAGATCTGGGGCCCTCCTGTGTACTTCTGACTAACAGCTTATAAACTGGGGGCTCCCACAACCCCCTCCGCAGGTTTGAGAACTTGCCCGAACAACTCTTAGAACTCGGGAACATCTTTTACTTACTACTGGTTTATCATAAAGGATACATCAGGAACAGGCGGAGGGAAGAGAAGCACAGGCCAGGGTGTGCAGAAGACAGGAGGAGCTTCCCTGCCTCTCGGAGGGTACCACTCTCCCAACAACTCAACCAGGAAGTTCTCCGAATCCCATCATTTAGGGGTTTTTACAGTGGCTTCATTACACAGATATTTTTGATTACATCACTGGCCTGCTGGTGAGTCAACTGTCTCCCAGTGAGTAGAAAATTATTAATTTACTGTATTCCTAAATAGGTGGAAGGAGAAAAACTATAATGACTGCAACTTCATAAAAGCTCAGAGGGCATTTAATGTAACTGAACTCCACTCTTGATAAAAATAAAACCAAAAAATTCTTAGCAAAATAGGATGGATGAATAAGCTCTTCAAAATGAAAAAATATATATAATTTATCGTAGAGGCCACCTTCAGCCAAGCAACTTGAATGGAAACCTGAGTAAGGCAGAAGGACCCACGGTGACCCCCACCCCCTGGCTAAATAGACAGGCCCATCAATCAACGCACCTCAAAGTATCTAGAAACCCTAGCTGATCAATGGGCTACTTACACGTGAACACAGGTACCAAAAAAGGAAAATTCCATTTGTTCCCAGACCTCCTCAGCTTCTGCCTTTAACTACAGCCCCTCACCACTGCCTGGCAGAGTCTCTCCCTTGCTGTCCTGCCCTCTGCTCCCTTGCAGTGTAGTCAATAAACTTCTATCTCCTTTGTTCTGCCTTGTGACTTCTTTCCTGGCCCATGCCGCAGGCCTCCATCTGATCAGGTTGCCCCACATTTGGTGGCCTCTATCTGATCAGGAGACCCCAAAAGCCGACAAGGAACAAGGTAAGAATATCCACCATTACTAGTATTATTTAAAATTGTCCTAAATTGTGGTTTATATACACAATGGAGTACTACGTGGCAATGAGAAAGAATGAAATATGGCCCTTTGTAGCAACGTGGATGGAACTGGAGAGTGTGATGCTAAGTGAAATAAGCCATACAGAGAAAGACAGATACCATATGTTTTCACTCTTACATGGATCCTGAGAAACTTAACAGAAACCCATGGGGGAGGGGAAGGAAAAAAAAAAAAAAAGAGGTTAGAGTGGGAGAGAGCCAAACCATAAGAGACTCTTAAAAACTGAGAACTGAGGGTTGATGGGGAGTGGGAGGGGAGGGTGGGTGATGGGTATTGAGGAGGGCACCTTTTGGGATGAGCACTGGGTGTTGTATGGAAACCAATTTGACAATAAATTTCATATGTTGAAAAAAAAATAAATAAAATAAAATTGTCCTAGAGGTACTATAGGTACTATTGATCAATGTAATTAATACAGAGGGAAAAAATATCAGAGGAATAAATACGCGGAAAAGGAGATAAATTATAATTAGAGATGTTCTAAATCATTTACCTAAAAAAAACCAGGAAGTTCTATATCTTGATTGTGATGTTACATCTGTCAAAACTCAAGAATGTCACACTTAAAATCGGTGTTTTATTGTATGTAAATTATATTTCAGTAAAGCAGACTGAATCATTTGAAAAATTATTACCAGCAATAAAAAGTTCAGTTAGGAGTCTGGTTACAAAGTTAATATACAGAAATCAAAAGCCTTCATCTACATAAACACCCACCTACTAGTCCCTTTTCAAACATTCATCTTAAAAAAATGTGCAAGACTGGGTATTGTATAGAAACCAATTAGACAATAAATTTCATATATTGAAAAAAAATGTGCAAGAACTACAGGAAGAAAGCTTTCAATAAGACTGAGGAACACAAAAGAATACGTAACATAAAGATAGCCAACAGTTAACATATGATCTAATATGATCCCAGTAGGATTCCAAAAGGTTTATTTTTAAAACTAAACAAATAGATTCTAAGGTTCATATGGAAAAATAAACAAAAGCAAGAAAAGCCAAGAAAATCCATTAGTGGCTACCTATAAAACTACAGTAAATAAAATAACGCAGTTCTGGCACATACATGGACTGGACGAGTACCTAGCTAGCTAGATCAATGAGATGAGAAGGTTCAGAAAGACATGCCAATAAATGTAAGAATTTGGTATATATTACAAGTGGTTTTCGAATCAGTGGTGGGAAGACAGATGATGCAATAAGCAATGCTGTCACAACTGAAATAATGCTGTATCTTCTTCTAAAATAAATTTTAGATAAAAATAAAAACCACAAAATACTAGGAAAGAATTATGGGTTTTCAAAAATAATCCTGAGTGGAGTAACCCTTTCTGAATACATCAAAAGCCCAGAAGCCAAAAGAAACAAGGGAAAATTCAGCTGTAAAACAAAGGAATAAATTCTATGCAGAAGAAACCTTATAAATAAACTCAAGCAATGAACAAAGATACCTGTAACTTACATCTTTAGCTAGTTTAAGGGGCCTGGGGCAGAAGGCTAAGAGGGAGATTTGCTTTTTCATTGCTTGCTGTTCTGCATTTCATACCAAACACAGGATTAAAAAATTAACAGTGGACTAGCTTGTATTCTGAAATCACCTTTCCTACTACTTTGGGATTGATAAAGTATTGTCACTTTTTAAAAAAAACTTTAATTTTTTTTAATGTTTATTTATTTTTGAGAGAGAGAGAGAGAGAGAGAGAGAGAGAGCAAGCATGTGTGAGTGCACACATGAGCGGGGGAGGGGGCAGAGAGAGAGGGAAACAGAAGATCCAAAGTGGGCTCCACTCTAACAGCAGAGAGCCTGATGTGGGGCTCGAACTCAGGAACTGTGAGGCCATGACCTGAGCCAAAGTCAGATGCTTAACCAACTGAACCACCCAGGTGCCCCTCAAAAAAATTTTTTTTAAGTTTTATTTGTAAGAGAGAGAGAGAGAGATGGAGGGAGGGAGGGAAAGAGGCGGAGCGGCAGAGAAAGACGGGGACAGAGAGGATCTGAAGCAGGCTCTGTGCTGAGAGCACAGAGCCTGTTGAGGGGCTCGAATCCGCGAGCTGTGAGGTCATGACCTGAGCCAAACCTGGATGCCACCCAGGCACCCCAAGTATTGTTACTTTTATGAAATAATTGTCTAACAGGTTTCTTTTTAAGTTTTTATTTAAATTCCAGTCAGTTACCATATGGATTAACATTAGTTTCAGGTGATTTGTCTAATAGTCTACAAAAATTTAACGCTCGGCAGAATGAAAAAGCAACCCTGTATTATTCCCAAAATGCTGAGAGTGACTGTACTGAGTGATTTTAAATAAAAAAGTCTGGGAGCCCCTCTCGTGCAGGTAATGATGACACTGACAACCTCTTAAAAGGCAAGACATGCAAGAAATAAGACCAAAGTTGTGATAATCCAGCTCCCTACTTGGGAAAGCGTGGCTGCTGATCACTTCCGATCTTTCCGGCACCATTACAGGGTCTCCCTCACAGGGCCGTCGTGAAGATTCGATGAGCTACTGTACCTGGCATGTACCTATTCAAGCACAGATGAAGGCCTTACTTCTTCTCTGAGACCAACACACCTCCAGACAAGAAGAGCTGCAAAGTTTTATAATCTGCGAACATTTCAACATGTCTCTCTCTTTTTAAGTAGCTTCCACGCCCAATGTGTTGGAACTCAAGACCCCGAGATCAAAGGTCACATGCTCTAACCGACTGAGCCGGCCAGGCGCCCCTCCATTTGTCTTTCTTCTGATCTCCAGTATCACCCATCATGTAGCACGGGTAAGGCTCCCTTCTGCACTGAAGAAACCAAGGACAAAAGAGCCGAAATGACTCCAATTCTCTCCCCTGGGTTCTCCTAGTCTTTTTTTTTTTTTTTTTTTTCTTTCCCTTTTTGTTTTTTCAAATTTATTTATTTTGAGAGAGAAAGAGTGTGAGCGGGCAGAAGCAGAGAAAGAAGAGAGAATCCCAAGCAGGCTCCACACTGTCTGTGCGGAGCCCAATGTGGGGCTCAATCCCGTGAAACGTGAGATCATGATGACCTGAGCTGAAACCAAGAATCAGATGCTTGACCCACTGAGCCACCCAGGTGCCTCTTCTCAGTCTTTTGAACACAGACATGTCCCTCCTATATCTTTTCACCCATTCTCACCTCCTAACTCCCAAGGGCAGGAACCATGTCCTACTCACTGACTCTCGGACTGCTGAAGATGCTCACTCATTGCCTGAATGAGTGAATGACAGACCCAGAACTAAAAGTCAGATGTTCTGATGACTGCATCAGTCACCTTGCCACCATACCAAAATGGCTACTATGCTCAACTTCACAAATTTGAAGCAACTGAGAAAGCCTACCTGGATGAAGAAATCATCTAAGCCATGCATTTAATAGTTTAAATCAGACTTAAAAAACAACAACAACAAAAAAGATGAAGGATAGTACCACCCGAACAACAGTATTAGAAGGTCAGCTTTAAGAATAGTTAAAAATCGGGGCACCTGGGTAGCTCAGTCAGTTGAGCATCCGACTTGGCTCAGGCCATGACCTCATGGTTCGTGAGTTCGAGCCCCAGGTGGGCTCTGTGCTGACAGCTTGGAGCCTGCTTGGGATCCTTTCCTTCTCCCTCTCTCTGTCCCTCCCCTGCTCTCTCTCTCTTACAAAGTAAACTTAAAAAGAAAAAAAAAAAGAATAGTTAAAAATCATCTGTCAACAGTATGGTTTTTTTTTGTTTGTTTGTTTGTTTGAGAGAGAGCAAGCGATTGGTAAGGCGGTGGGGGGTAGGTGAGGGGGAACAGAGAGAGGGGGGAAGAGAGAGAATCCCGGGCAGGCTCCGCGCTGCCAGCATGGAGCCCAATGCGGGGCTCAGAACTCAGATCGTGCCCTGAGCTGAAACCAAGAGTTGGACGCTTCACAGAGTGAGCCACCCAGGTGTCCCTGTCATTAGTATGTTAACAGTGATCAACAAGTACTGTATTTGTCAAATGCGTAGAAATAACTGGTGAGGGGTGCCTGGGGGGCTCAGCCGGTTGGACATCCGACTTCAGCTCAGGTCATTATTTTGTGGTTCATGGGTTCGAGCCCCGCATCGGGGTCTGTGCTCACAGCTCAAAGCCCGGAGCCTACTTCGGATTGATTCTGTGGCTCCCTCTCTCTCTGCCCCTCTCCCACTTGCACTCTGTCTCTGTCTCTCAAAAGTGAATAAACGTTAAAAAATTTAAAAAAAAGGAAAGAAATAGCTGGTGAAATCTGGATATACGGACATATTGCAATATCGTCTTTATCATCATCACTATTTAATAGACTAGGAAGCTGAGGCATAGACAGAGTAAGTAACGTGCCCCAAGTTACAGAGCTTTGGAGGTGGCAGAACAGGGCCTGGCACCGAAGCAGAAAGATCCCAGTGGGTTGTTCCCGACTGCTCCGTTGTATTCTCTTTCTTGTTAAATGATGCTTATAACTGAGTGGCAGCATTAAGGCTCATTTTTACTTTCTTCTTAGATCTTTCAAGAAGAAAAGTCTGACATTAATACAGCCATTTCCATTTTGTAAAAAAAAAAAAAAAAAAAAACAAAAAACCCACAGAACCTCATTTTCTTTTTTGGACGGTTTAAGGGTTTCTCCCCCGGAATCTTGCTTATGTTATTTAAATGATGCAGACGTCTGTCCTTCCCTTCCAAAATCATGAAGATCAAGCTGCCTTACCTAAAATACAGGAAATATGAAATAGAGATGTTCAGATTAGGAAGATCTTGTCGACCTTACGAAAATGCTGCCAAGAAGGCTGTTGAAAGGCGAGCTGTGTGTGGGCCAGGGCCGACTCCTCTGGGGCTCTACCCTCCCAGCGAGGATGAAATGAAATAACAACGCTTACAAAGAGCTTAGAA
The DNA here is from genome assembly GCF_028749965.1 of Puma concolor. Classification (NCBI taxonomy): domain Eukaryota; kingdom Metazoa; phylum Chordata; class Mammalia; order Carnivora; family Felidae; genus Puma; species Puma concolor. Next base: position 52,695,752 of record NC_141681.1, on the reverse strand, counting down.
CTGGACCTCGGAAATGTTCGTTATTCTCACCACAACTGTTAAAAGTGCCGCTACCACATTCCTACCATCGGACGATGTACGGATGATGTACGTCTCAGCCCATTTCAAGGTTTTCCCAACGAGGCTGACTTTTCACGAATACTTTACTTACTTGTCCTGCCCATGACCCTTCCCCCAAAGCTGGTATCACTTGGATGAGGGCAGCTGAAAACCAAGGGGCCTTTCTGAGAATCAAGAGTTGTTTCATTTAGTTCAGTTCAGTTCCGGCCAGGTACTTTTAGCTTATTTTTCCTCATCTAGTCATAGCGATATCAAAACAACAGTGACAACAAATCCATAACCTACATTTTTAAGACTCAGAAGAATTTTGAATTTACCCAGATTTGGGGTCCTTCCCTCACTTTATGGGTCACAGTGGAATACGTGCTCTCTGCCTAGGAAGTGAAATACTTCATTCTAGATTAAGTTTCTACACAAACACTCTCTTGCTGCCACAGCCCCAAATCTGGCTCCTGACAACCACAACAGAAGAAAGAGTTTTCTGTCGTGGCTTTTGAAACATGAAAACCAGATCACACCACGGAAACACTGGCCGTAGTTACAGTTATCAGGAGCTCTGGACCACGTACTAGAAAGGTCTTGTTTCAACCAAATTGCAGCTTACGTGAAAAGATAAACTGTGTGAGTTTGTTTCTTCGAACTGCTGGGAGGCCACCAAATCTACACAGTCAAAGGATTCCAGCCAGGAGTGAAAGAAGGCAAACAGAGGTGAAATCACAGGGCCTTTACACCATCTCTGCGTGAAAAAGTGGGATCCGATTGCCCGATACCCCAGTCGGCTTACATTGCAAACAAACCAACCACCTGAGAGCCAGGCGCTACACAAAAGAGCAAGCTTATCTTTTCAGACCAGGGTTCTCAGGTGGCGTTCTTCCCCGTCTCCTTCTACCAGCCTTAGGCCTTCTGACTTTCTGTTGCCTCATTTCCCATTCTTACTGACCCAATTGCTCTCTTCGGGTCACGTGAACACAAAGATCCCTGAGTGAGGTCACTGGAGAGCCAAGCCCCACTGGGATGCATAAGCGAAGAAAGAACTGGCCCCTGCCTTAAGGGTCTCGGGCCTCCCGATGCCTCTGTCAAACCACCTGGCCACGTGTATCCATCGGCTCAGGCTGCCACGGTGTCTATAGAAAGTACCACAGACTAGGGGGCTTAACAACAGAAACACTTTCTCAGTGGAGGCTGGGAAGTCCAAGATGATCACAGCACCGGCCAATTCAGTTTCTGAGGAGCGAGCTCTCTCGTGTCTCTTCTCAGAAGGACACGGATCCTACCAGATCGAGGGCCCCACCCTTATGGCCTTATCAACCCTCAAGCAAGGCCAATGTGACACAGGAGAGGTACATCTAGAGTGTGAAGACTTTAGAGAGAGGGGGGATTTGTCAGGTGCAGGGGTTGGGGGAGGGCATGTACACAGCACATCGGGCGGTTAAGAACAGCGATGAGCAGACATGGAAGCCTGAAACGGGAAAATGTGAAGAAAGAGGAGGTTGGAAAGGCAAGGCAGGATCAGCAGCTGCCCCACCTGCTTACCATTTCTTGCATTCTCCCAGTCCGGCTCCAACCGGGCTGCCCACCCCCGTGCTGAGTTATACCCCTCCACCCTTTCAGGTCTAAACCAAGGGTCTAGGTCAATCCATGGCAGCAATATAGGGGACTGGTTACATACCCAGAGAAAGGGCAGAATGGAGGAAGATTTACAGAAATGCAAGGAGATCAAGCACACTCAAGTTCCCAAGGGTCAGGACTGTTCCCTACGCAGTGGCCAGGGTTATTTTACTGAGCAGAGGCCAAACACTGTCCCTCCACTTAAAACCCTCCAGTGACTTCTTACCTCACTCGGTAAAAGCCAAGCCCTCACCAGGAACGTTCCGGTCTTGGGAATTTCACACTGGCTCTTTTCTCTGTTTGGAAGGTTCTTCCCCAGGTAATGGCACGGCTCCCGCCCTCGTTTCCATCAGGCTCTCGTCAAAAGCCACCCTCCCCCAGCTCCCCCGTATCTGAAATTTTAACACTTGCTCCGGACATTTCATATACCACTTTCCTGCTTTATTTTTATTCTCTCGAGCACTAATCACTAAGATTCTTTATATATATTTTATTTCCTGTCCGTCTCCCCCACTAGATCGTAACGCCTGCTGCACAAGAGCAAGAATTTTTATCTGTTTTGTCCAATACTCTGTCATTGGCGCCTTGAACGGTGCATGGCACACAGTACGTGAGATGTTCAATACGCAGGTGCTGACGGAATGAAGTAAGGACAGGATCCTCACGATTCCGGGTACCCTAGGCCGCTGGCACTCTGACCCAGGCAGAGGAACGAATAAGTGCGCAGGGACCACCTACCCTAGAGAGTGAGGTAAGATGGAGGTGACGATAGCCCTGTGGAAAAAGAGATTCCCAAGGCTTCACGACGGGCCAAGCAAGCGCGGACGAGACCTAAAACAAGAGGCTGACGGTGAGGAAAGACCAGCTAGACGGGGGTTCCGAGCCAGCCCACGAAACACTAAGGACGAGCAGGAAGCTCAGCCCCCCAGATTTCACCACGAAAGAACCGGGGCTCCCCGGTGCTCTGTGTCTCCGACGTGCCAGGCCAAGGGGCTCACACGCATGATTTCATTCAGCCCTCGCAGCCCTCATGAGGTAGTAGGTCCTCCCGACGGCTGCACTGCACACAGGAAGCACGGATCTCAGGACCTCAGAGATGGGAGGCGGCTCAGCGAAGAGAAGTAGCTGAGCTGGAATTTTAAACGGAGTGTGATGGGTTCTAAAGTCCACGCCTCACCCGCCCTGCTCTAGGTCTCGGCTCGGAAGGGAGAGGGAGTCGCCCTCGGGAGGGAGAAGGAGCCGCCCGGGCGGCCCTCAAAGGTGAGGGGCACAATGGCCCGCGGGCGCGGCAGGGGCCCGGGCGGAGGAGGGCTCCCTCAAGGTCAGGCAGGGGCCCGCCCAGAGTGGAAGGTGCAGCCTGGGCGACGGGAGCGGCACCAGAAGCAGCAGCAGCAGCCCAGGCTGATCACCCCTCACAACCCGCCAGGTACTCTTATCAGGCCCTGAACATACCGAAGCACCTCAAGGATTCAAGGTACCGTCACCCCCATTTTAGAGTCAAGGAACGGAGTCGCGGAGAGGTTCACCATTTGTTCACAAGCAGCAGCGTGGAGATCTGAGTCCAGGCACCCTGGCTCCGGGCTCATCCTGTACAGACTATTCGGCAGCAAGACGAGTCGGGGGCAGAGGGCTACCAAAACCTGCCTGATGAGTACGTGGCGTGTGCGTGCGGTGCCCCGGCCTATGGCACAAGCCCTCGCGTGGCTTCTCGGTGGGCACGGTTACTAACGACAGTGCGCTCTGTACCCTCCTCATCTCCACCTCCTGCCTTCATCTGCCCTGATGTGTTTGTGGCCGGGCCATCTCCCAAAGGCCTCTGCTCTAATGGCGAGCGTCTCTCCCTGAAGACGCTACCCTCAATTAGTGGTGAAATTTAAATCTGCCACACAGAAAGCACTCTGCTCGTTTATCCAGGCAAATGAGCTAAATCAGGAGGAAGGTCACAGCTCTGAGTATCTGTCAAAGACCATTTTTATAGAGGGCTTCCATTTGCGCAGAGGAGATGAGGGCCACCTCTGACCTGCGAATGACGCAGACAAGCTGAATGAGAGCCACGGCCGGCCTTCGGCCTTCGAGCCGTGGCTGCAGGGCTCGGCACTCGCCCTCAGAGACCCCTGCTTCTGAAGCCTCACCCTTCCTCCCCTCACAAACCGCCCACAGGGCTGAGCCTTTCATTTTGGAGCCTCACTGGTGGATGTCAATAAGAACACCTACTTATCTGTGCTACAAAACAGCCAAACTCTAATCAGGGAGCAAAGCCCCTACGACAGACCGCGAGTAAACCCCACCGGGTTATCAAGATCTGTGCTGACCACAGCCTCACCTAAAAACCACAGACAGAACCCCGGCAAAGAAAAGTTACCTCACAAGGTACTGGAAGAATTCAAGACTCCTCTGGCCAGGCACGCTTTGCAAATGGGAACGATCCAGCTGCTAAAAGAGTATGTGAGACAGCTTTGTGTCCCCGTAAGCGCCCTTCCAGAGCCACCCCTTAACTCCTTCAAAGATCCAAAACACCAACCCGTGAATAGGTAGTAAGGAGAACCCCTTACTGCTCTAGTTCCCGGCCTCACAGATGATTGTCCCTTCAGGGACTGGTGTCTTTTAAAACATCATGTTCAACACGCTAAAATTAATTATTAAAAACTGCATCACTCTTGGGTATATACTTGAAGCACACGAGTGCTCACATACGCACCAAAATTCATTTACAAGAATGTTCACAGCAGCGCTATTTATAATAGCCCCACACTGGAAAGTACCCAAATGTCCATGAAGAGCAGAATGAATAAATAAAGAGTGGATTATTCACGCGATGGAAGGGTATAAAGGGTATACGGCGATGAGAATGGTCTCCAACCACACACAAGCATGGGTGAATTTATGGATTCAACCACGGGATGAATCTCGCAGACATCATGGTCGAGTGAAAGCTAGGCCCCAAACTGCATTTGGTATAAGTCCACTTTAAAGCATAAAAACAGACACAATCATTCTATACCGTTAGAAGTCAGGGTAGTGGTAATGCCTGGGAAAAGGTTTCTAGGGGAATTCGCCCGTCTTCTGTTTCCTAAACTGGCTGCACAGTTGTGTTCGGTTTGTGCACACAGTTCACTCAGTTGCACTTATGATGGCTGTACTTTTCCTTAACGGTTGCTATACTTCAATGAGAAGTTCCAAAAAAACCGCCGTGCGATCTCATCCGCTACTGTTTTGGGGCGAAGTCCTGTTTGGATTTCTACAAGCGCAGCAAGTCGGTGACAGGAGCCACCAAAAAATGGCTTAACATCAACTGAGTGATGACTACGTACCAGGAATTATGTGAGAACATTACAAACAAGAATGCATCCAGTTCTCAAAAACTCTCTGTGAAAGACCTACTATTTCTATTCCCAACTTGTGAAGGAACAGAAAAACAGGGCTTAGCCGGTTCAAGCTGAAGGCCAGCTACTACCTGCAAAAGTCAGGATGCCAGGGGTGACATCGAAGCTTAGGGCCTCACCACTGGACTATCTGAATGGGAAAGGGGTTTATGTTATAAACACAGAAGTTGCGTTAGGCCCTCAAACTTTTTTCTTTTTTGTGACACCTTTTTATTGAGTCCCGGCCAGCTGTCTTCTAAAAGGCAACACGTTCTGGATTTATCTGATTGTTTCTTCATGGTAAGATTCAGATTAAATAGTTTTAGCAAAGGAGATATATGCTTGGTTGAACCGCTAGTAGGGGCACCCGGTCTGGTCACTTTGTGAAGGTGGTGACCCCCAGATCTCTTCATCTCCTTGGTGCTGGGTGACATTTTGAGACCACGGAACCATCAAGCTCCTTCAGAACTGTTCTCCAGCGATTTTTTTGTTTTTAGTTTTTAAAAATTAACTATCGAAGCATAATGTATACATGATGAACTCTATCCATTTGAAGTATACATAACATTTGATAGTTTCGAATAGAAGATTTCCATCATCCCCCAATTGCTGCCATGCCCCCTTGCCATCAATCCTCTTGACACTCCTAGCTCCCAGGCAACCACTGATCTGCCCGCTGTCACTAGAGATCAGTTTGTATTTTATAGAGCTTTATATAAATGGAATCAGAATTTGTCATCTTTCGTGTCTGGCCTGAATCACTCTCAGCATATAGTGCTTTTGAGATTCCCCCATACTGCTACGTGTGGCTAGAGTCTCTCCTTTTGGCCCCTGCATAGTATTCCAGGGGTGGAAGGACTAATTTGTTTATTCACCTGTTGATGGACACTGGGTGGTTTCCGGTTTGGGGCTCTCGTGAACAAAGCTGCTAGAAACAGTTAAGTACAGGTCTCTGTGTGAGTAAGTTTTCATTTCTCTTGGGCAAATACCTAGGAGTAGAATAGTAAGTGTGCATTTAGCTTTCAATAAACTGCCAAAGAGTTTTCCAAAGGGAGTCTACCCTTCTACATTCCCATCAGCATCGTGTGAGGGTTCTAACTGCCTCACTTGGTCCTGTCGCTCATTTCATTCCCCAGTGATTTTAAAATCCAATAATGTTCCTTCCCTGAATTAATTATGCATTTGTGTGCTTATGTCTCTGGACATCATGGGGGGGGGGGAGGGGGACTCGAGTTCAACACAGTTCCTAGCATAGTAGGTGCTTCATTAATATAAACAGTCAGTAAATATCTGTTGAATGAATGAAATCTGCAGACTTTGCCCCCAACCTCAACGAAAAGACAGTAAGCTAAACATTTTAGACCCTACTAACAACTTATCGGGAAGTTTCTATCTTTCTATAACTACTTGGTGCTGTATCCTGCATTCTCCCACTGAACCGGAGAGGAGAGGTCAAGGCTGACCGGATTCTGCTGTCCACTGAGGAGCAGCGCCCCAGAAGGCAAATAAGGAAGCCCCTCTTGCATGACACAGCCTGCTAAGGGCAGGCACTAAAACCCCAGGGCTCTGTGTGTGGCTCAGCCGCAGGCCCCGCAAGAGAGGGCTTTGAAGATACACGGGAGTTTCAGCTGCACTATCGTGTCCAGGTAGGTGCTGCCCTGAAAGGCAGAGCCCCGTTCCTGTCACCAGGTGAGAGTCCTTCCAAGACAGGAGTGGAAGAGACCGTGAAGGCTGCCACCTTCTCTCCAGCCAGGCTAACCCTGCACTTTATGGACACTGAGTCCTCCCTATGCTTGATACAAGATGTTGACCCTTCCCAAGGGCCAGCTTCCCGCCACATCCGGGTTCCTGGAGTAACACAACAATCTCTTGTGAACGGAGGTCACGTATGCCAAGTGCCCAGGACAATGCCCGGGTCATAGCGAGCACTCCATGAATGTGTCAGGGATAGAAAATGGGGAGAGTTCGTGTGATGGCAGACCATGCTTGGCGTTGTTATTTTAAACAGCTGCCAGGCTTCCCTGACTACAGGGACTTTTTCATTCCACAGGGACAGACTGAAATTAAGATGCGCTAACAAAACCATGGCCTACCAGTTATTTATACGGTGGGGTCTGAATACATAATAATTCGAGATGTACGAGAGGGGCCCTCTGCCCAAATGAAACCGCCTCTCCCCGGGAACAATTTCTTTCCTCAGCCCTCTGTGGCACTTGCCAGAGGTGCCAGGAATTCGCCACCTCTTAGTAATTGAGCGAAGCGATTAAGAAAAAGATTATTAGATGGGAAACCATTTTTGCTATTGTCACCCTGCCCCCTCCCACTGCCAAAAGAAAAAGGTTAAAGATCACAGAAAGAGGGAGCAAGGGGGTCTGGTCTCACACATTACATCATTCAGAGAAGTCATTCCTAGAGAATGCGGTCTTCGGCGCGGCCACAGGCCTGGGGAATACGTGCCGCAGAGCCCAGATGAGCACGGCACGAAGCACTCGGCCTCCGGGAGACTGGACCTTCAGGCCGGGGAGCAGTGACACTTGGAAGCTCCCTCGGGGATTTCTATGCTGCAGGACATGGATGTTTCCCCCAGTTGCGGGAAGAGAACCTTGACCCAGAACTGGCCCGGAGACCTGGGATTTAAAACCTTAGTTTTATGACCACAGTGAGGTGTAAAGACAGCATACTTCTCCTGAGAAATTATTCTCAGGACTGTGAGTAGGCTCTAAAAGTAAGTCCCCACCCTGACTCCAGCGAGATAAACTCTGGACAGGGCTGAATATTCCTACTCCCTGCCACGCATCAGAGAGCTCAGGCTGGCTTGGCCAATGTTCTCTCCTCACTCGGCACCACACTGCTATAGAAGGGGAGCAGGGGCTCCACCGCCCTGACGATTTTCCACGTGGAGGAAAACTGGGGGGGAAGTGTTCTAGCCAGAAATACAAAGGCAGTCCAAATGGCAGCGGTGGCCCCAGAGCAGCTGCAGTAGCGACGTGCCCCCTCCCCGCCTGATCAGGTAACCAGAGCCGCAAGGGACGAGCTGCCGTCCTATTAGCACAGCAAGCACAGAGGCTGTCTCTGAGGCTGGGCTGGGCTAAAACCATCTGCAAATCAATCTGAAAGCTGTTCTACCTATGGGCCACTTCTTGAACACGTTCCACTTTTGTTTATTTTTAATGTTTATTTATTATCGAGAGACAGAGAGAGAGCACGAGCATGGGAGGGGCAGAGAGAGGGAGACACAGAATCCGAAGCAGGCTCCAGACTCTCAGCTGTCAGCACAGAGCCCGACGCGGGACTCGAACCCACAAACCACGAGATCATGACCTGAGCTGAAGTCAGACGTTCAACTGACTCAGCCACCCAGACGCCCCAAACACATTCCAGTTTTTCAGGAAATATGAAACGAGGGTGAGTGAACTGGTCGGAAAGCTCAGGAAAAAAAAAAGGTGCAAGCCAGAAGCAATATCCAGCTCCCACAGAGTCCTGGTAACACACAGCAGGAGCAGCAAATTGTGAGGCGAGAAGGCAGCGATCCTGGCCTTACGTTCTGTGTCAAGGAGGGCTCGGCAGTTTACTCACAAACTCTGAGGAGGAAACACAGCAGTCACAGGAACCTGCCGTGGGCCACCCCTGGAATACGGAGTTGCTTGCCAACGAAGCCTCTCTTCGTACACTCCCCGAGACCCCAGCCCCCACCCTGCCCCCAACTCTTGCCACCCTCTCTTCTCAGGTCCAAGATTAAAATGCAAGTTAGCTGGCTTGGAGATGGAATTAAAAAGACGATGCCCAAGGTGTATGCAGTGTTAAATTAAAACAAAAAATAAGCTGCAGAACAGCGCACGCACGATCTCATGTTGTGAAACATTTGGGGGGGGGGGGAGTACTAGCAGAAAACATAATCCATCTATTAATGCAGATTACTTCTGGAGATGAGACTGTAAGCGACTTTCACTTTCTGTTCTAGATCTGTATTTATAATGTATTTTTTTTTTTTACTGTGAGCAAATTTATTACTTTTGTAATTAGGAAAAATATTAAGGTGATGGGATAGTTCACGTTGTCCCAATTCCTAACGGTCATGCCACCACTTCCCCACTGCTGGCTGTGACAGACCCTGGCCATGAGGTGGCAGGTGGGGAGCAACCAGGGTCCTGAGGAATGCAAGGAGAGGGGCTTCCTTCCGGGTTTCTCACTGGATCTTTCTTTCTCACTTTGGTGGGCAGGAGTGTGAATTCCCAAGCACGGCCTCTGAAAGTGACGATGCGGTATGTTATTTGCCAGGAGAAGCCAAGTGCCAACGTGTCTGAGACGGACACAAAGACAGGGACACGACAACTTTGGACTTCGAGCTGCACGGGGCAGACCTGGCAGACAAGTTTCATGTGGAGTATCATCTCCAATCAGCTAGACATGACTGCCTGAAACTGGGGTCATACGACGATTTCCACCATGAGCAGTAGAGGGAGCGATGGGATGGATGGGTGGGGTGGCAGCAGAGGCTTTCCTAAGTGCAAGTTCAGGATAAGTCAGACCTGGGCACACACACGCTCTGTGATTCATTCAATCATTCAACAAAATCTCATCAGTCCCAGGTCTCTGCTGAGACAGGAGCCGCAATGATGAGGCAGCCGTGGGTGGTGTCAGAAGGGGGCTGAGGATGATGGAGAGGTACAGACAGCACACCACACAAGGGGACATTCTACAAGACAACTGTCTAGACTTTAAAAAAAAAAAAAAAGGTCATCATTCAAAACAAAAGGCAAAGAGAACTGTTTTGGACTGAAAGGTACAAAGGAAGCAATAGCCAAATGCGCTGTGAACATGGCTTGGATCCTAGAACAAAATCCTAGCTAGAAGAGAGAGTTTAAAGTCAACTGAGTAAATTTAAACATGGAATGCATGTGAAATACTACTGAATTAATGCTATTATTCCTAAAAGTGATAATGTTAATGCAGTTACAGAGAGACTCTTTAAGCTTAGGGATACAAGCCGAGATTTTTTAGAAGTGAAGGGATGTGTGGCACCTGCAGCTTATTCTCAAATGATTTAACAACAATAAAAATGAGGAGAAGAAAGGGCAAACAGGGCACAATATTGAGTGAATCATCATACTACTCTTTTAACTCTTCCATGGGTTTTACTGTATTCAATTTAAAAGCTGGAGAAAGGGGTGCTGGGTGGCTCAGTCGGTTAAGCGTCTGACTGTTGATTTGGCTCAGGTCATGATCCCAGGGTCATGGGATCAAGCCCCGTGTCAGAATCCAGCCTGAGTTTCTCTCTCTCTCTCTCTCTCTCTCTCTCTCTCTCTCCCTTTGCCCCTCTTCCCTGCTCATGCTCTCTTTCTCTTAAAAAAAGGGGGGGAAAAAGCTGGAGAGCAAAACACAAGTCACAGATATTTACATTTATGGTACAGTCTGACAGGCAATAGGAAGAAGAACCAAATGTACTACTGGTGAGGCGAAGGCGACAACTGGCACATACTGAGCACTTGCCTGGGCCACGCGCCACACTCGGCGCCTCCGTGCAAGTCTGCCGGCACCTTCGCGGCAGCCCGAGCGGCAGGTCCTGTCATCACCCTCAGTTTCCAGATGGGCGTAAGGCGGAACGATTCTAAACCGGGCCTAACTGCAGATCTGAAGCTCTGTATCACTAGCCCAAAATGTCTGTCCCAGCGAATCTGGTTCTTTACGTGCGTCAGGAGAAAATGCTGCGTGAGCCCCCAAACAGGGGAATAATTAAATAATCTATTTTACCGAACGTCGTGCGGCAACTGAACGTTGCATTTTTGAGGGAGATCCTCTCTGCTTGCTTGATGGGATGCTACCCAGCTCGTGCATACTTAGTAAAACTACTTAGTAAAACTATTTAGATCTTCACACTAAAAAAAAAAAGCCATATCTTCACAGACTCACAAAACAATGTCTGATTTAAAAAGCAGTGATTCTCGGGGCACCTGGGTGGCTCAGTTGGTTGAGAGTCCGACTTTGGCTCAGGTCGTGATCTCATGGCTCCTGAGTTTGAGGCCCGCATCAGGCTCTGTACTGACAGCTGGGACCCTGGAGTCTGCTTTGGATTCTGGGTCTCCCCCTCACTCTGCGCCTCCCCCTCTAGAACTTGGTCTCTCTCCCCAAAATAAACAAACCTTGAAAAAAAATTTTTTAAAAAGCAGTGATTCTCAGGGCGCCTGGGTGACTCAGTTAGTTGAGCATCTGACTTCGACTCAGGTTGTGATCTCATGGTTCGTGAGTTTGAGTCCCACATCAGGCTCTGTGTTGACGGCTCAGAGCCTGGAGCCTGCTTCGGATTCTGCGTCTCCTTCTCTCTCTGCCCCTCTCCTGTTCGCACTGTCTCTCTTTCTCTCTCTCTCTCTCAAAACCTGAATAAACATTAAAAAAATTAAAAAAATAAATAAATAAAAAGCAGAGACTCTCAAAAAATGGTCGTTCAACCCACCTCTTGGTTACTGAATTCTTTCCTTGCAGGAAAATAGGAGTAGGTAAGCTGGTAAAGTCAGGGCTCTTTTGCCTCATCTAAGTTATGCTAAAAAAATTTTTGAGAACTATCATACCACATATTATGTAGATATGTAAATATAATATTTATATGTAAATATAACGTGCATTATGTAATTATGTAAAAATAAAAATCGACACACACATACAGAGAAATAAGACTATCAGGAACTGTATCAGACTATTAACAGTGGTTTCACGAAGTGGAAGATCAACGACTCTTTAAATCCTTTTTCACAGTTTTTGGCTTTTGTTGAATTTCTACAATGAACATGCTTTAATTTTACTAAGAAGAAAAAAATCCTTCCAGGGAAAAGAACACACCCCCCCCCCCAACACACATGCTAAATTAAATTCACAGATTCCATGTTTAACTTTTTTCCCTGAAATTCTATAAAAGTACAAACCAATGCCAAAGAGGGGAAGTATGTGATCAAACTTTAAAAGGACAAAGAAAACAAAGAAGAAAACAATGGAATTAAGGTATTCCAGCCTGAAGACCACTCATTTAATCAACGGGTAATGTATGTTGTGTACCACACTTTCAGAAGACAAGGAGAGCAGAGAATCCTGTTCCCAGGAAGTGAAAACATGCTTGAGAACTACCGGGGAGGTTGCATCCAACAGCTACTGGGGGTGGGGCAGTCTTGAAGAATGAGGACAAGTTCCAGAGGCAAGGAGGAATGTGGGATACATTTCAAACCACACGAAGAACCCATGCAAAGCAGCAAAATACAAAGAAATCCTGCTTGTATTCTTGCAAAAGTAATTTTTTTAAGTTTATTTATTTTGAGAGAGGAACAGTATAAGCAGGGGAGGGGCAGAGAGAGAGAGAGAGAGAGAGAAAGAGAGAGAGAGAGAGAGAGAGAGAGAGAGAGAAAGAAAGAGAGAGAGAGAGAGAGAAAGAGGAAGACGGGGGGCAGGAAGGCGGGCAGACAACCATAACAGCACCAGGCATGGGAGGAGGCAAGACTGCTGAGGCCGGCACCTGGTAGGCAATGAGGCAGTAAAAAGAGGTTTTTAGTAGAGGAACCGTCATATAATCAAGACGAGGGGGGTGATGGTGGGGAAGCAAAAATGAAACAGAGAGGATAGAGCCGAGAGATGAGGAAGTAGAAGTGACAGACTTGGGAACTGATCGGAGGTGATCCTGAAGCTCCAAGCCTTTTGGTGACAGGGCGGACAGTGGCACAGTCTAAGAGAACTTTAAGAAAAGCAGCAGCTTGGCAGTGGCTGGTGGTAAAGCCTCATACCCAAAAGGACTCATAAATCCAAGGGCAAGAAGAGGTATAATTTTGTCATCGGATACCGAAAAGTGGGGGCACCTGGGTGGCTCAGTTGGTCAGGTGTCCGATTCGTGGTTTCAGCTCACATCATGATCTCGCGGTTCGTGGGTTCGAGCCCCGTGTCGGGCTCGGCACTGGCAGTGCGGAGCCTGCTTGGGACCCTCTCTCTCTCCCCCTCCCCTGCTCATGCTCGCTCGCTCTCTTTCTCAAAATAAATAAACTTGAACTGCAAAAAAAAAAGCGAATCGGTCTAAGAGCGAGAGAAGCAAGGTGTGGGAGGGGTTGGTCAAGACCACTGCTGTGCCCAGCTAGGGCGCATGTGGGTGACACTGAGGCACCCTGTGCTACCACAGGCAAGCCACTTGAGGAGGCCGTTCACAAAAGGCTCCCCCTACAAAGGGAAGGCTCCCCCTGGTACGAGAATATGCCAACTGATCAACGCTGAAGGAACCAGGGAGTCAAACGATGGGGAGAGAGTGGCTCTGCCGTGGAGAAGCTCGGCCCACACCGCCACCTTAACCAAGGGGTCCAAGTGAACGTTACCGGCGATGGGTCAAACTGCCATCATGTGTCACATGGTGCGATGCACCGACAAGGACACAGCATCGCTTCCCTGCTGTTTCTGCCCAAGGTGCAAATAGGAACTTAATCGTGAGGAAAACACCCAAAAAACAAACAAAAACCCAAAAAAATGCCAAACTGAGGAGGAACGTCCTACAAAATAACTAATCTGTAGTTCAAACTATTGAGGCCATGAAAAACAGACTAAAAACTGTTCTAGATTGAAAGAGCCTCGAGACTCGACGACTAAACCTAACATGTGGTCCAGGATTAGCTCCTGGGCCCAAAATATTTTTGTGTTTTGCCATAAAGGACATTAACGGGACAACTAATGAAATGAAAACAGAGGACAGGTTAGCGTTGGGTCAATGTTTACGTCCTAATTTTGATAACCGCACGGTGGTTACGTAAGAGAATGTTTTTAGGAATTACCCACTGAGGTAGTTAGAAGTAAAGCTGCATCAGATCTGCAAACTTTCAAATATTTCAGACAGTTATCTATATAGAAAGAATGGTGTGGGGGAAAGTGCTAAAACACTAACACTGAAGGAACCTGGGAATTTTTGTAACTTCCAATTTGTTTAAACTTGTAATTTTTCCAATAAATCGAAAATACTTTGAAAATAAAGGTAAGGATGGGGCGCCTGGGTGGCGCAGTCGGTTAAGCGTCCGACTTCAGCCAGGTCACGATCTCGCGGTCCGGGAGTTCGAGCCCCGCGTCGGGCTCTGGGCTGATGGCTCGGAGCCTGGAGCCTGTTTCCGATTCTGTGTCTCCCTCTCTCTCTGCCCCTCCCCCATTCATGCTCTGTCTCTCTCTGTCCCAAAAATAAATAAAAAACGTTGAAAAAAAAAATTAAAAAAAAAAAAAAAAGAAAATAAAGGTAAGGAGAAAGCAACCTTCCCCTCCCCCAGAATGACACAGGGTATCTTTCTGAAGTGCTAGGTCAACATGTAAAGGCCTCAATCACCTGAATTGGACCTTTGTGCAGTTTTTCCTCTTGCACAAGGGAGAAGTGCCAGAAAGAAACTGATCTATAAAACCAGTGTCAAAAAGATGGACACTGACAAAAGTGTCCCCATTCTGGGGACAGAACGGACTAAACAAAGCTGCAGATCTGCTGTTAGATTAGGCAAAGTGTTCACCCGTGATTCAACCCTGGTGTGTTGCAGAGAAAACCCCGGAAATAACCACGAAGTCTGCTTTAGCAGGCTTCAACTTGAAACCTATTTTCCCTGATTTGGCACATCCTACGTAAATATTAACACCGTCACGCAGCTTACTAGGATGCTGCTGAAATTATCTGCAGCACCCACGGGCTGTGCACACCATACGATACTTAACATCATTGCAGGGAACACCGGGATCAGAGCACAGAGGGAGGCTCTAACCCCTACTTTGGTTTCAAATTGTTTAAACCCATATTCTTGAGCTCAACTACTAATGCTAATGCCCAAGAACTGACCTAACCATGCACCCGCTTAGACTACCTTCTCCTCAAAGCTCATCGGCTCTGAGAGCATCCAGGAGAAAACCAAACCAAGGGACACGATGGCAAAAGGGAGGCCAAAGAGACACGTTATGAGAACACTTAATGAACAAATAAATGTTTTCAATACAGGCACAAATTTGTCACTTCGAGAACGATGCAGAAAACATTAAGACAGTTGTTCTTTGCAGTAACACCAAGTTGTCAGTGGAGTTGAAATACAGCTGCCTGACCAGAAGATATCCAAGGATCCTTGCTGGGCTTTTTTTACCCCAGGGAAAAAATTCTATCAATAATGAATCCCAGGCGCCTGATCAAAGGCCAAGGTCTGCAACAGTCACGACTACTCCTTCGTTTTATTAAGCCAAAGTTCATTACCATTTGTGCCCAGGACAGGGCTGCGGACACAATGGTAACATGCCCCTTTCCCTGCCCTCAAGCGGCTGACAGATCTTCGAGGCCACAGACAAACAGGGTGGGTGCTCTGACAGGGAGCTGAGGGAGCACAGAGAAAGCACCTAACCAGCCACAGCTGCAGGCCTGAAAACACGCCGGTTGGTGCACGGAAAGGTCTCACGGATCCCGTACAACAGCCGCAAAACTACACGCAGATGGAGACCCATAAGTCTGACAGCTGTCCAGACTGCTCAGCTCCTTCTCAGAAAGCATCTCACACTTAAGGAGAGCTGATCCCAGAGTCTCCAGATGGCTCAGCTCGCCAGAAAGTAGCCCGTAGACAGTGAAAGCCATGATCAGCTCTGAGGTAACAACACTCTTACCTGTGGCTTCAATGTACTCAATACATCTCTCAATAAACACAGGGATGGGCTTCTCTGGAGTCACGACAGTTGTCAAGGGCACCCCAAAATAGTTACTCTCCCAGGTTGCCTTTGTGATGGACGGCCGGGGTTTGGGCTTTGGTTTCTGTACAGGAAAGAGAAAAGAAAGCATAAAACAAAAACAAAGTGAATATCAACATGCAACTTAAACATCAGCTAAAGCTTCCAGAAGGGAATTCACAGTGGTGTGGAAACTGCTGGGAAGACTCCAAGCAGGATAGAGATCCATTTGCTCATCTCACTAATTTTGTATTTTCCAGCCTCCAAATATCACACAAGATGCCAGCCAGTTGACACACAGTCACACCCTGAGTGTGAGACTGCATTATCAACACAAAGGTGTTTAGAAGAAGCAGGCCATGTTGAGTTAATAACAACGAGATGGCTATCCACATCCTTTATCAGGGGTGCCCTGGAGTAAACAGGAAGTTTTCCAAACATCCCACATGGATAATGAATGTCATACACTCAAGACGGCTAAAATCTTTAAAAAGATAAAAGATGGAATGGAGAATGAGTAATTTCCTCTTTCCAGAAAAGAAATAGAGCATGTGTTCTGCTACGGCTGAAAGCTCCAAATGAGAATTCCCTTCCATACATTAGCCCGGGGTTAATTCTCAATGGCTTCCGAATCAGGAAAGGGTAAAACCAACTGAGCAAACATGACAAAGAAGGTAATACTTGTCTCTTCTTTCCCAGCAGCCCCCTTCCTCCGGAGCAGGAGCAGCGGCAACCACTTGAGAGCTCACCGTGTACCAAGCCAGGTCCCAAATATTACTTCTTTTAAAGCTCACGACATTCTGTTGAATCAAGGAAAAGTGTCCCACGTGCCTAAGTCACACAACTAGTAAGTCATAGTGCTGGGATTCAAACCCAGGAGGGTCTGTCTCCAAAGCTCAGGCTCATAGACCTCTCTGAGATATTCTGCTCCAAAATTATTCAATCCTTTTATTTTGAAGCTCACATGAGGAAAAAATGCTCTGAACGGTAAATTTCCTAAAAGTGACAAAAACGTACCTGAAATTCTGGACTTTTGTTAAAATATCTACTAAGGAAAAGGGTAACCAAACAGGAGCAAGGTAAATGGACCCAGGTATAGCTCCAGCAATTCAGTTTCATGTCCAAGTTAACGAGATGAATTTAGAGGGCAGATTTATTACAAATATACGCAACCCATAAACTTGAAAGTATTTAGGGATCTTTGCATAAAATCCACTGGAGGGACAACTAACTAGCCAGGGTCAACCATTCGCATTCCTCATCCTGCCCATCTTCGTTCCTTCTGGTACCTCTATTTATATGGGAACAAATCGCTTCCTGTTTAGTCTGAGATTCTCAGAGGACTTCCTGTGCAAACAAGTACCAAAGAAAAAGAACAACTGAGAAGAAAACGTACACGAAAGAAGGCACAAGCCCATCTCTAAGCTGGTTGACATTGCCTGCAATGACCACCAAAAGGCAAAGACCATCCACTCTACACAGAGCCTGTTAACTGGGTCAGTCTGGAAGACTGTACCGCCATGCGAATGGATCTTGGCGTTCCAGAGAAGAACCACAAAGCCTCCACGAGGCTCACCCCTGCCCCTGTCCCACTCCTCATCAATGCAGCCACACCGCCTCTCAGATTGCAGGGAGTGGCCACTGTTCCTTCCCCTTCCAGACTGCCTGCCAGAGGCAAACAGGCTCAGACCTAGACTTTTTACCAAAGAAGTAAGGAAAAGCAAATGAGTGATTTATGATGTATCTTTACACGAGATAATTTAACCAATCTAGACTCTCTCCCTGACATCTTCTATTTATATGAAGTATAACATAAAGAATTTAAGATCTGAAATCTTAGCAGACCTGGGTCTGAATCCTGACAGACAAGTCCTGTGACTCTGGGTAAGTGACTTATTAGCATCTCAGGGACAGGGCCTCCTCACAAGGTGGTCTTGAGGGTGAAATGTGGGCGACTGGCTCAGTGCCTAGCCTCACAGTAGCCATCCAGTAATTCAAGGAAAGAGAGGGGTGAGTGCTTCTGTTGTCACACGTTGTGGCAACCGGATAACCATGAGTCAAGCCATGCTCTCCCTTAAAAATGCCATACAGTTTAAATTATTAGCTACAGATTCTGAATATACAAGGAAGACCATCTGGATTTCAGCGACATTCTTTTTATCAGTCTCAGTCTTGCAGAATTTCCCTGTCAAAACTGACAACAGTATTGTTCTTCAATAAAACTGATGCTTCCAAATAAATTGTTAAGGAATAAAAAATGGAACTTTTTTTCTAATCACCATAAGGCCTTCTTTTTCTTAAATTAAGTTTACTTTTATCTTTACATTTTCATTTATTTTGAGAGAGAGAGAACAAGCAGGGGAGGGGCAGAGAGAGAGAGAGGGAGAGAGAGAGAGAGAGACAAAATCCCAAGCAGGCTCTGCACTGTCAGCGCAGAGCTGATGTGGGGCTTGAACTCACAAACCATGAGATCATGACCTGAGCTGAAACTGAGAGTCAGACGCTTAACCAACTGAGACACCCAGACGCCCCTAACCAAGCCTTCTAACCATAGTTCTAGTAAACGATCAATTTTAATCTTATACTTCCTTCCTCCACCTTCTCAATACCAGAACAAGATGATGAGGTGTGTTCTAACAATCTAAGTTAACTAGAAACTTTACCATCTATCAACTGAATACTGTGTACTGGACCCTTGCTTAAGTTCCTTAGATGTATTATTTCATTCCAGACTCACAACAGCTCCAGGGGTGTGGGGTTAATAACTCCATTTTACAGATGAAGTGGAGTCGTAGAAAAATTCAGTTACTTGCCCAAGTCAGTTTTGACTACAAAACTTGCTCTCTTAACCACTATGGTTCACGGCCCTTCCCTGAAAGGTCCTGAGAGAGGCAGAATGAATAAGTGGATAGCTGAATAAATGATTAAGGGTACACCGACAATCTGGAGAGTTTCTAAGGTAATAGAGGCCCACTCACATAAAATACCAGGGATCTTTAAGCTGGAAAAGGAAGGAATGGAGCATTATGACAACTATTTCATACAACTATAGGACTATCTCTTGGAAAGAGAGATTATTTTATATGATTCCAAAGGGTTATGCTGAAAGAGATAAGAAGAGAACACAGGCAATTTTGGCCTTAAATATAAAGAGAAATTTAAAAAACAAAATCCCCAGGTGTTTAAACAGGAAGGGACTGCTCTGTATAAATATTCCAAGCACAGGTTGCAAACTACATACCTCTGCCACACCACTGTCAAGGAGATTCTTCCATTCGATGGAAGACTAAATTGGATACTGCCCTTATGCCTCTCGTCCCAAAGAATCCAAGACCCTAGTTCAGTGCTTCAACTTACAAAATGCAGAAATGGAGAGTAAGCTTTAACAACAGGATCAACTCCCGTTACTAAATGACATGGATTCTCCCTCTCAGATTTAAACAAACCCTGGTTTATCGAATGTCAAAACACCTCCTAGAAGTAAGTGAAGGCTCTGTAGGGTGTCACAAAATTAGGACGGGGATTCTTGCACACCGAATTCTAAACCTTTCCAGTAAGGAAATCAGACTTTGTGGTACACACTAAGAGGTGGGCCAGATTGTCAGTATGACAAACAACACATCAGGCACCTGAAGGGTTACTGGGCACATGTCAGATGGAAACGCCACTCTTGTGAGTGGCCTGCCAGCTGTCTCAGTCCCCGGTCAGACGTGGGTCGCTCATTATGGAGTCCCTGGGGCCCTCCAAGCAGCAGGCTCTTGGAGAGGAGAAAGTAACACCATCCCAACATCAATCTTCTTTCGAGGGCACTCACAGAGCAGGCTGAATTGAAAAAAAGCATCTAGCCAGAGGAGACCAAGCCCTGAGAATAATCTACACATCTGTGCCTCTAAGTTTAGAGTCTTATTGGGTCAAAAATGGAAACCAGTGATTAATCTGGAGTGGCCATGTGCAGGCCACTGCTAGGTACTTTGCACAATTACCTGAAACCTTACAACCATCTTCAGGGTAAGGGTTATTAGCACCATTTTACAGGTGAGAAATCAAGCTCTGAGAGAGTCACACCCAGCACTGAGAGAGCCAGGCTCCAGAGGCTAGTGATCTATAAACACCAAAGCCCCTTTTTCCCCTACGTGAACTCTATGATGAAATGACAAAAACCAAGGACCGGGTCAGTCTGAACCACCTTCATCTTGTTCTTTTGGATGGATCTATTTTTTGAACGAGCAACACAGTGCATTGTTCTTTACTTCGGTTTCCTTAAAAACAGGCCCGATTCTTAGTCTTGATAATACCCAGGTGGCAAAGGAAACAAAGAAACGAACCAATAGTTTCTGCCAGGACGGCACTGCAAAGAGACGGTGGTTGGAATTTCCCACTGGCCCCTTGGCTTTCGAAACAAGAAAAGAGCATAAAGGGAAACTCCCAACTCTGGTGGAGTAGGAAGACATCTGTAAGCCCACGGGGGTCCCTCTGGAGTCCACGGGGACAAGAAAAAGGTTCGAATGCCATGCGAAGAATGAGAAGCGACTGACAGAAGGGCCCTTTCTATCAGGCTGCAAGATGAGTGGGTTCCAGGGCCTGATATGCAGTAGGCACTCCATAAATTTCCTGAACAAAAACAGTTTCCAATAGTGCACAGGGCCAATATTTCTTTATATTTTTTCAAGTTTAGCTGAGATGAGGACTATCTCTGTATGCACAGAAGTTTTTCTTCTCCTAAATTGTGCTCCTTTTCCGCGGATGGAGGCGGCGAGGCTCAGAAGGTCTTATACTGGCACTACCGCCCCAGACTCCCTTTTAAAAACCAGATGAGGTAATGAATTCCCTATGTCACTGTGTGGCCACTGGATAAAGGACAGTCATTTATGTACACATGTGACTGTTACCCTACTTAACTCAGTAAGGATCTTAGCATTTTTGTTTTTTAACGAATTATGCCCAAGGTCACAGAGCAAACTAGCAGCAGGGCTAATCCCAGGACCAAAGTCCTCTATCCCCCTCAACGAACTTACAATCTAACTGGTAAAAGAAAGATATATCCCTGGCAAGCAAAGCTGATCTAGACATCAGGCTCAGTAACAACTGAGCCACAAAGGAAAAGAGTCTCCCACAGCTCCAATGGAGAGCTCAGCCATTCCTTCTGGATAAAGAACATTCTATCTTCTGTGGGAATAGCAGGTACAGCTATTTAGCGGTTTTGAGCTGACAACGTCAAATATTCTCTCCTGGTCTCTATAAAATACCTTTAATACATGTCAAATTATTTAACCAGATTTTAAAGTCAGAACATATGATCACCACAGTTGTACCACCTAGCAGTCTTTTAAATGCTTGGTAACCTATCTAATGAAGGAAATAAAAAACAGAATGCAGGTTGCTGGATTCTCTCTTTTTTTTTTTAAAGGAGGAATGCCATACACAGAATGTAGTCTGGGACAGGGATAGTGCCCTCTGAATGACAACAGTTCTCCCTCCCAAGAGTGATATTAGCAAAGCCCTCGAGAGGCCCTCCCCTCTCGCCACGGTTTGCCAAGCAGTATACTGGCTGACTCTGGATTAAGGGAAACTGGGAGGAGTCTTAACAAAAACCAAAAGATTCCATACACAACGTGACTACAGGTTTCCCCCAAAGCACCTCTTGCATTCTATATTCAACATTACAGCTTTCTGATGAGTAATGATTCGTTCTTATTTCCAACAGAGCTTCGAAAGAACCTTTTCAATTATGTTACTCACTCGTGCCCCAAATGTATTCTTGGTTAACTGGTGCTCCCTCTTCTGGCTCTGAAAAAAATCTAAGCCCAAGTTTAAGAGAAAACCTGAGGGTGGATCTGTTCTCATTGGCAAAGTCTGTTATGAAAGCACAACGCTTATTAGACTTGGTCTCCTTCACGCTGCCAGTTAGTATTACAGCCAGGTCACCCACTGTCTTGGGGCATCTTTTTTTAGGGTTGGGAAAGGAAGCAGCATAAAGTCTCTGCCTTCCTAGCATCCCTAATCCTCTCCCAGGATGGGAAAAGACATGTGCCATCCCTTCACAGGCCCCAAATCAAGCGAGACCACAGCCTGCTGCTCTAGAAAGGCATGAAGTCTAGCAAATCTGGGTCAGCCCCTGCTGCTGTCTCAGACTGAACGGCCAGTGCAACAGCGGGCTAACTAGGAAGGAGGGTCCACTAGTCCCAGGAAAGTTTTTTTTACAAACATCCTGCCTGATCCAACATTCACTGAATTCGGACCTCCCAGAGTTACAGGTCAGTTTTTATCTACTTGCCTCTTCTCAAATACTGGATAAAATGCATTCAGAAGACCTTTCTCTATGGAAGCAGAGGTGATTCTTGACTCCTGCTGAAATAATTTGGGTCCTAAAAAGATATTTCAGTATCACTAGGTGGTGGATGAGAACAAGTTGGTTCAGTGATGATCAGAGCAATTCTCTGCTCTTTGAAAACTAGATATGGGTTGCCCATTGTCATTTTTTTTTTTTTTTTTTTAAGAACAGGTGTGCTATAAGCTAAGGCCCATAGTTAAAGATAGTCTATTTTTGTCACCAAAAACACACTACAGCAGTTCTTTGGGCTTAAAATAAACTGAGAAAACGCATGACACCAGCTCAAAACAATTTCTCAAAGTTCCAGTCGCTATTTCAGTGTCCCCATGCCTTTTTTGTCCTCTACTCAACTAGACTCTGAAGCCAGAAACAAATAGCACCAGGCCATTCTTAGGGGGTAGTGTAGGGAAATGGATTTTTTTAGATAATAATCACAGTCCTTTGTCTGAAATGAACAAATTACTAGACTGACTGAGTGGTCCAAATGTGTGCCTGGCTATTGAAGATTACCATCTTTCTTGCGGGCTGGACTCTACCGACCCGGTGGAAGCGGAAGTCAGAAGAGCGGGTTCAAAAATCTCAGCTCCTCCATTTAGAAAACTACACCAACATGGGCGGCGGCAACGGGAAAAGGGCTGGTGCCGCACCTGGCGCACAGCAAGCGTTCGGTACCTCCGGGGAAGGATGAAACCCCACGGTATTTGCAACCCTGCTATCCCCGGCCTGCTTCCCCTTCACTCTCCACAGCAACCACTCTAGGTTTCTTCCACGTGTTGTTTTTTATTTTTTCTTTCTTTCCCCCAGCTCCAAGTTCCACGCTGTTTTCTCAAGAGCTCTCCCCAGAAAACCTCCACCCTCACTGCCTTTGTCCGCCTCACTCTGTAAGTCTCCATTTACACACTGTTGCCTTGGGGAGCTTTACCGGACCCTCGCTGAGGTTAAAACTCCTTGCTCTACAATCCCTTAGCACCCTGTAGCTCCTCTGTGACAGTATTCAAAATACATGTCAGCGCATATTTAAAATCCGCCATCCCTTGACGGTAAGCTAGATAAACACACCACCACGCGCAGCGCCCTCAGCACAAAGCCAGGGGTACCACTGCTCACTAAGCGTCCGTGCACTGAACTGGAGGTTTCCTTCCCAAAATGAATGAATGAGCACACGCTTTGGAGCAAAAATCCTTCTCTTAAAAGATGCAATTCTTTCAGGAATCAGAAAATCCAAGGTCAAGTAGGCCCCCCCCACCCCATCTTTAAGGCTATGGTATTTATTTGGCCTCACAGCACATTGAGTAGGCCTAGCCTTTTCTGAAGCACACACTGAGAGTCTTTCCCGAGCAGGTTACAAAGAGCTCATATTTCATACCATTCAGCTTGTCTGTCAAAATGCAACATCCCTCCCTGGGGAGCTAGCTGTCCAATTCCCCAGCTGGTTTTTATTCACACTAGAAACTTTAACTCCGTTCTAGGCCTCACAAAATGAGAGCTGTGTCCACACAAAGCCCCAACAACCAGCCGATTCACTGAATCCAATGAAATAAGCCAATTCACTGGGGGGGGACACAAACTGTCAAACTGGTTACTTGGTGCCTTATAGACCAAACAATGCGTGATTGAATTGGTTTGCTTTTTCAATAGGTTGTCTTGTCATGTGGTAGCTACAGTGAGTGAAAGATTTTCTTTATCATTCTGTTGTCTTTTTTTTTTTTAAACACAAAGATAAGAGCACATCAGATAGAAGGGTGAATAGCCAATAATGTCTTGTCTTTAAATCCATGGTCAAACACACTAAATTCAGCAACTTGAGCTTGCCCAAAAGGCACATTTTGTGGACCAAGACTCCCAGCCTGTGGTTTCTTTTTTTTTTTTTTCTTTTTTTTTTTTGGTTTTAAAATAAGACCCTGCCGGTCCTGATCTCATCTTTGCAAACGCATGATACTGTGAGACAGAGACCATGTGCAACACCAACTCTTTACAGACAAAGCGTCTATTCATGGGCCCCACTGAAGTGCAATCGTAGATTTTCAATTTCATTCAGCTGAGTGCGGAAGGCTCCCACTATGAGGGTGGGTTGCTAAATGGTTCAGCTGGGAAAAGGACCCAGAATGACAGTCAGCCTTACAGTCTTCACTTTCATTAACAGAAATGAAAGCGATTCCCTCACTCCAACTCCAATTTTACAGTAAAGAGCTAATCTAGCAAATCGGCCAAGGGAAGCTGAGCAATTTCTCTTTCTCCACATCACATCGGTACCCAGAGCACAGCTTTTTGTTGTTGTTGTTAGGGCTGTTGCTAGGGCAAGTGCTGAGAAAGCAGCTGAGTAACACACAGGGTTAAAACTTACACAAAAGGGAGGGACGATGTTGGTCCCTCAAGCCCTCAGCTAGACCAGACCAGCACTCTCCTCTCCTTGAATACGACATGCACATTTTCACCTTCAAGCTGTTCCTCACCTCTGCCACTTCTTCGGTTCTACCCACTCTTCAAGGTCTAGTTAAATAACACTGCCATACCTAACACCTGTCCGAGATGCAGTATGCTGAGTGTTTCAAGTGCAAAACCTCATTCCGTTTCTCACCACCACATGAGGAAGGTGCCACTATGTTCTCCCTTTCTGCCGAAGGGATATGGCAGGTGAATCACGTGCCCCAAGTCCCAGTGAGGAAGCGGAGGAGTCGGGATTTGGCTTTAGGCCCTCGATCCCGAGCTCCTAATCACTACACACGCTACACTACCTTCACCGCCCCCAGCGGTGGGATTTCCACTCTGCCTCCACACAGCGCCCCCTGGGCACACCACCTATTTCCAGTAGTTGTGGAGGTCTCGCTGCCTCCACTGGGAGCCACCGTCTGGGCAAGAAGGATCCGTGCCATTTCCCCAGTGGTGTCTAGCATTCTGGCACCCGGGAGGTACTAACTGTATCTTCCATGACGGACTGGCTCTCCCCACACGTCAAATAAATACTGTATTGCCGTGTCACGCCAATAAAAATCAGAAGCCAAATCCCCCACGTAGGGGTTGGCTTGGCATTCTCTGTCCTATGGTATCTTGCTTTTCCAGTAAGACAAGTGTCAGTCTGCTTTCTTAAGGCAGCAATTTTAATAGGAGGTTTGCCCGAACGAACGGGGAAGAGAATGAAGGCTGATCTCTGGATTAGGGTGACAAAGCAACTACACTCATTTCAAAGCACCATTTTCCGAGGCAGGAAAAGACAGTTTCACCTTTTACTCACACTTTCCAAAGGATACTCCTGAACTGGCTTCTGGCACGCTATGGCTCTTGGGCCAGAGGTGTCATTTTTATTTGACTTGAAGAGGTGTGGCCCGCATAACTAAGACGGGAAGTTAATCACTTCTTGCATGCTGACCCAGCAACCCAGGGTAAGGAAGTTCTAGGTTAGGAAGTGCTCTTTAAAAACAGGGTCCCCAGGGGCGCCTGGGTGGCGCAGTCGGTTAAGCGTCCGACTTCAGCCAGGTCACGATCTCGCGGTCAGTGAGTTCGAGCCCCGCGTCAGGCTCTGGGCTGATGGCTCGGAGCCTGGAGCCTGTTTCCGATTCTGTGTCTCCCTCTCTCTCTGCCCCTCCCCCATTCATGCTCTGTCTCTCTCTGTCCCAAAAATAAATAAACGTTGAAAAAAAAAAATTTAAAAAAAAAAATAATAAAAAAATAAAAACAGGGTCCCCAGCCGTCTTCGGCTGAGCCTAACGTGTGCGCTCTTTAAAGCACGGTCTGTTTGGGAATCTGTCTTAAAAACATTATCTTCAACAAGTGTTAAAAATGTAGTTAGAAGTCAGAAGATCAGTTACAACTCAGTGTGCTATTATGCCACCTTCCTAATCCTAATTCCCAGGTGTGCAAACACCCCCACAAATTAAGACTGCCAGCATTCAGATAAGCTATTCTGGTAACAGTCTTCATCAGGAGTGGAGGAGGAAGAGAAGAAAGTCAAAACGTTAAAATGTTTGGATTCCAGGATCATTAAACAGGAGAGCTTTGAGGAAATACTGGGAGGCAGGTGAGGCTAACTTCAGACTTCATAAATACGAAAGGTTTTCAATGGGTCTGCCCATTACTAACCCTTGGAGGACAAAATATTGAAGGCAGATGAAGGAATCCAAGAGAAAAAACAAGGGGAAATCAAATAGGAGAATGCCTATGATATTTATTAATGTTCAGTTCGGGGCGGGCGGGGGGGGGGGGAGGACAGAACACACAACAATGCTGCCCTGCCCTTTCTAAAATTACACAGGTGAGGAAATTCTGGAAACTCCAGCCAATGGTGACTGGGAACCACTGTGTATGCTATGAGGGAACACAAAATGAAGGTGCGCTCCCTGTGAGGGCCATGGAACCATGTTCCTCCACCTGCAAGGGCCCTCCTAACCAGTAAGAGCTGCAGAACTAGCCTCCGGGTGGTACTTACTTTACAACAGAATTGTCAACTCTAGATCCTTCTGATTTGGTACGTCTTGTAATAACATAAGTTTTTGGCATCCTTTCTTCCAAAGTTCCCTGAAATGTTTTCAGACAAGTGACTTTGTTCTCTGCTGCTTCATGGTAGGGAGAGGAGGAAAAGCTTTCAATGCAGAGAAATCCTCATTCTGTATGTCGCAAGGCTGGTCGTGGGCTAGCATATAACACACTTTTATTGTCCTGTCTCACCAAGATGTCTTTCTTTAAAAAAACAGAGGGTTTCCCTCTGCTCTAAATGGGGGGAAAAAAAAGAAAAATCTGGGAAATACCTTTTCTATCTCAAATCTTAAGCCCAAGGAGACAGGGCACTCTACTTTGTAAACCACAATTTGAAACAAGATAAAGAGGATTCACCTGCTGCTGTTTCCTCTCCATCTGATGGCAGGCCTGACACTCATAACACACGCGGTTTACTTTCTTTCTCTTCTCCCCATCCTGCTTTGGTCCCTAAATAAAACCTGAAGCCGTCACAGCAACTCACTTAAAATAATGCAGCTGGAGGGCACTCCAATCTCACAAATATGGGACAGGTTTATAACTCACAGTGGCAAGTTACTTCTTACTTTTCACTTACGTAAAGACCCTTCACTCATTCGCATATGCAAACAAAATAATCATCCAATTTTTCCTAATCTAAGATGCAGCAACCTTACGGGTCAGTGAGGGGAAAAAGGAGCTTTTAAGAGGCATATGGATGAAATGTTTGTCTAGCAGTCAGAGACTGAGCATGCAATTTTAAATTCTGGTGTTCACATAAAGGAAGAGCAAGCATATCGTCACTGGCTTGGCTACCTGTCAGGACACCGACAAGTTCTACACGATCTGCTCATTTTGGAATTACCTAACTCTTATTCTGGACAAAGACAACTCAAACTCAGGCTGTCTATCCAAGGTCCTTACTACTCCAGAGCTGCCAGTGGTAGCAATCTGAGACACTGCCTACTTTTTTATACCAAGTCAGAGAGTAAATGCACACACCGACCAATTTTTTTTTAACCAGAATAAGCTGTCCTTGAAAAATCATCATCGTCATCAACAGTCAGCTCTCACCCAGACACTGTGCAAGCCACTCCTATGATTCATTCCTAAACTGGTGTCTTACCTTAGTGTTCCTCCGTAGACTGCGAAGAATATTCCTCCTCCTTGGGTCTTCGTCTGTTTCATATGGAATGACGGCATTGTCCCCTTTATAACCTTGAGACGCCTGATCCTCCTCTTTTTTCCGAATGGGCCCTAGCTCATCATCGCTCCCCACACTGAAGCTGGTTCGATAACTAGCAAACCTTCCTAGCCGGCTGCATCTCGTCCTGTACAGCACGGGCTTGCTCACGATGGACACCTTGCGGCCTCGCTCTAGAGAGCTGGTGTCCATTTCACTGTCGGAACCGTTGCCACTGCCGTTGGACTGGGCTTTGTTGATATTCCGAATGGTGATGATTTTGCCTTGGGTGCTGTCATGGGGCACTGAATATATGTTTTCTTCTTCGTTCCTTGGCTTGACCACAGCATCCATGGGTTCAGCATAATCAGAAGGATCAAACCCATCCGGAGGTAGCCAGGTGCTAGAAGACACAGACTTCCTCTGCCCATCTCTATGGCCTTGGTCTAAATAAGACAGATCCCCCTTTGTGATTTCAAAATGGACAGGAGGCTTTGGTTTGACTGGTGGAGGTACTTTGTTGTTCAGTTTACTCTCAAAATTGCTCATGATGAACGACAGCCCATCATTTCCCTCCAGTTCCATAGAGAGCTTAGAATGGTCTTTGGACAGAGAGGGCAGTGACGTGTCTTCTCGAAACAAGCTATAAGAAGGGGGCTCGATATCCTCTTCTGAATCCTGCAGGTTGGAGTTGCAGAGTGGAGAGCCCGCTCGGGGGGAGTTAAACACCTCTTCCGTGGTGCTACAGGCCTCGGCAGCGTTATCGTACATATGAGTAGCCTCGATTATGTTCTTTTTATCCACCACATCCTTAAAAAATGGGTGGAAGATCTCAAGTTTGTGCTGGGGTTGGCTACAAGGGATGCTTGTGAACCTCCCGTCAATCTCTTGAGCAATCTCCTCCCCTTCGGTCAGCTGTTCCCGACTTAAGTCATTGTCCAGGACATCTACAGCGCCGTCAGTGAGTGCGACCAACTGAATGGGGATAATATCCTGCACTTCACAAAGAAAGGCACGCAACATAGCCAAGGAGGCCTTACGTTTGGCTGAATAAAAAACAATGTACCCATGGACCAACCGGCTTTTTCTGATGCTAAATGAGGAATGGTACGAAAGAATAGACAGCTCAATGCGCTTCTTGTGGAGTCCGATCGGTAGTTCAAGTAAAACAGAGTTGTTGCTTCCACAATGGGAAGACTTACAGGTCTGGGACTGAAGGACAGGATAGAGTATGTCATCTGCACTGAAAGGATCTCCACACATCAGACACATGACAATTCGCAGGTCAACGTCAGCCAGATCTTTGATGCTAGCAGTAGAACTGACCAGGTTTAAGTTACGCTTGGAGTCCAGGAGTCCCTTCAAAACTTGACTGATTTGCTTTTCATTAATGTTGCGTCCATAACCGATGCCAGCAGAAGCAGGGTCGAGAAAGACACACTGAAGTTTGCTAGCAATCTGCTGACCTTGTTGTATTAGGCTATGCAGGGTCTCTCCACTGGTGTCTCCTCTCTTGTTAACTAAGATCAACGTCAGGGGAAGATGGGCTAAATGGTTATCTCGCCTGCCAAGTGTGGACTCTCTACTCTTCTCTATACTCTCCACCACATAGGATAGAGATTCCTTTGAATTGTAAAGGCAGAGGCAGCCGTGGGGCTGAAATGTTGGCGTTTGGAAAGAGTTCACAGGAAGCCTGACATTCCCTTCTATCGGCCTCAGGGAAAGCTCATACATTTTACCATCTATCACATACTTATCATCATTTGTACAGAGAGCTCGAATCTCATTGGCCAACTCACGTGCAAGGCCATCTTTGCCTAAGATAACCAAGTTGATCCTATCAATGTTGGGGTCAGACAGTGAATTTTTCTGATTCCGGTCAGATGGTCGGATAAACCGAGAACTAATCAAGTGCTCGATCTTAGCATCCACACAAGCTGGGCAGCTAGGGCACGTTTCCTTGGTTGGGTGATACACAAAATGAATGTGCTTCAGGATAAGGGCATCACGCTCTGCTTGGAGCTTCTGTAATGCTTTAAATCGCTGTTCCTCCCCCAGAACATCCTGAATGACACCCATCTTCTCCTTGCTGGGCTTAGCATCCAGCTCCAGCTCATAAAACAACTCTGAATATTCCAAAAGCAGCTCCTGAAACTCTTCCTTTGCTCTGTCTATAATTTGCTTTTGGTGTTTGCCATAAATATCCATGTATACGGATTCTTCCAGCCACTGGTAGAAATCTTCGTTCATAATAAAACTACGGGCCTCTTCCCAAGGCTTTCCGGGAGTTATGAAGGGAGAGGTCTCCAGGTTTTCTTTAAATGCCCTTCTCATCTCAGCTCTTTTCCTCTCGTTCCGCAGCTTCTCTAAGTGGGCCTCGTACAGCTGCTCGGCAGGGACGGTATCCATCAAGTCAAAGGGAATCCGCTCATTCTCCATGTTGTCAATGTGGCTGGTGGCATCCCACGGTGTCTCTTCGAGCACAACAAACCACTTCAGGAATTCTGGCTTGGTCTCCAAGAGCTTTTTGGTTTTTATGCAGCTTAGGTGGTCTATTTCATCTAAATTGGGTATAAGAGCTTCAAAGGCTAACGGCAGGGCTGCGAGGTACAGCTTTCTCCTGCGCTCAATGTGCTCGTGCTTGAGGCGGTGGATGTGCTGGAGAAACAGCTTCTTGGCTTTCTGAGTACCTTCCAGGTAGACATAGTCCTGGTACTCAGGAGAGGCCTGCATCTTTCGGCTGACACTCGGCCAATTCTCGTTGTGGTTTTTGACAATGCGACTCACCAGCCACTCATACTTGTCTTTTGCTGTAGCTATCTGCTGACTCTGCTGCTTGAGAGCTTCAAAATAAGGAATGATTTTCGTCTTTCCCCGACTTTTATCAATGAGTTGCACTAAGGTGCTGAAAGCCAAGTCCACGTTTACGTTGGATCTTGCTGAGGTCTCCACAACCTGGAGGTTCTTTTTGCTTAAGGCAAAAGTATGTGCATCTCTAATGTACCGCTCAACGCCCTCATCACACTTAGTCAGGACCACCACTATGGGCTTTTTTGTTTTTGCAAGCTGATTGTAGAGATTGGACACAAACTTGAGCTGGTCATCAAAGTTCCTATTCATGCCCCTGCTAACGTCAATACCAAGAAGAAAACCATCAATCAGCAGCTTTCCATCTGGCATTTGTTTCTGCTCAAAGTCCTGCTCCAGCCCCAGCTGGTCAGTGCAAAAGTACATGAGTTTTTCAGCTGATGCGAGCTTGGTTGCAGCAGCTCTCTTGATATAGGGCTGCAGGGCCGTGCTTCGATGAGGTTGAAAAGTCTGATCATCGATGAACTCAGTCTGCTCCACAATGTGCATCTTACATTCCACACAATCCTCCAGGGAACGGCTAACTTCTCCCCAGTAGAGAAAGTGGTCATTATTGACCACTCGCCCGCCAAAGTCACTGGTGCTGAGGACAGAGGTATGGTCCAAGTGAAACTCATCAGCACTCGGGCGCACGAAGCGGTTGCACAGGCAAGACTTCCCAATGCCGCACTGGCCCTTCTCCTTCTCGGTCCCAGACAATCCCACCACACTGATGTTGTAGGTGGGAATGCGGACATCTTGCTTTCTTGCCATCATCATCGTCGACACATCCTGCCACAATCGGCCACTTCCAAGATCAGATTAGTGTTTTCCAGTGGACCTGATGGTTTCCCCACATTATCAGTGGGGGCCAGCTGCCCACGAGGTGAAAGTGTCAGGTCCCATAGTGTTTGTACACCAGCACGAGGTCAGTTTTCACCACTTCTCATCGCCAGATAGTAAACATTTCTTCCTAGACGGGGGCGGGAGGAGAAAGAAAACCCATCAGCATCATAATTTTGGAACCTGATTTTAGTCGCTGAACTATAGCAAAAATCAATTTTCTCGTTCAACAAATACGTAAATACTAAATGTGCCAGGCCTCACGCTGAGTGAAGATGTAAGAGTAAGACTGACATCTATGTGCTCTCAATACCTCTAACAGAGGAAGACATACAAGTAAGCAGTTGTGCTGAGTGTTAAAACAAGAGTTTGAGGGCTTCTTGGAAACATGGCTGATACCAGGGTTAGAGCAGAGTTAGTACAAGAAGAGCCTGGAACATCCTATTGTGCAGGAAAGGAAGTGCTTGAAAAAATGACAGGGAACCTCACAGACACAGGAGCCCACTTGAAGGGGATCCCACTGGTCAAATCTGAAACAATTTGAGCATCAAAATAATTAAAGACAGTAATGGATTATAACCCACTGCCAAAAACAGAAACCTGAGTTCATACTACTGGATCAGACAAGAATCATCACTTGATACCCCATCTGGGGGGAAGATTTTGATGAGACTCAGGATATCTGCACAGACCTGAGGTACCTCCTGATATGCTACTTATCAGCTGCAGAGGGAAGAGGTACCAAAAACCACTAATTATACAGTAAAGAAACTGCCTTAACACTTTGTTAAAAAAAATTTTTTTTTTAATTTTTTTTTTTCAACGTTTTTTATTTATTTTTGGGACAGAGAGAGACAGAGCATGAACGGGGGAGGGGCAGAGAGAGAGGGAGACACAGAATCGGAAACAGGCTCCAGGCTCCGAGCCATCAGCCCAGAGCCTGACGCGGGGCTCGAACTCACGGACCGCGAGATCGTGACCTGGCTGAAGTCGGACGCTTAACCGACTGCGCCACCCAGGCGCCCCCCCAAAAATTTTTTTTAATCTTTATTTATTTTTGAAAGAGAGACAGAGTGCAAGTGGGGGAGGAACAGAGAGAGAGAGGGAGACACAGAATCCGAAGCAGGTCCCAGGCTCCGGGCTGTCAGCACAGAATCCAACGCGGGGCTTGAACTAATGAACTGCGAGTCGGACGCTTAAACAACTGAGCCACCCAGGTACCCTGGGTTAACACTTTGGGTAATGAAAATTATCACCACCAAAGAGGGACAGAAGGACATCATGGGCCTCCAGATGTGGTACCCCCAAGAGGACACATTACTAAGCGGTGTGATGACCTAGAATGTATTCCCTCAACTGAATCACAAGGAAACATCAGATAAACAAAAAACGAGCGAGATTCTATTATGGGGGTTGGGCGGGGGGATGTACTGCACACTCTATACTTCTCAAAAAGTATCCATGTCATAAAAGACAAAGAATGGCTATGTAAACATTCTAGATCAAGAGAAGCTAAAGAGACATCATAACTAAATGCAATTGTTTGAACCTAGAATGGATTCTGCACCAGAATGGGAAATACAGGACATTATTAAGTCATTTAACAACACTGGACTCTGAACGGAATATTACATAGAAGTATTTGATCGATGTAAATTTAGGAAGGTAACTACCATGTAAGCGAATAGGCCTACTCTTATAAAATACACACTGAAGTATTTGGGGGGAAAACACCATAATGTGTGTGACTGGTCCAGAAAAAAATATGTATATATGTTGAAAGAAAGAATGCGCATGCGGTAAAATGTTAACAACAGGTAAATCTGGATAAGATATTCCTTTGTGCCATTTTAATTTTTTTGCAACTTTCTATAAATTTGTAATTGTTTCCAAATAAAAAGCATTTTTAAAAAGGTGTGAATATTGGGTGGTTTCCCTGACGAGAACAGAATAAGCTTTGTGAGGACAAGGTCCACCCCTTCTCGTTTACTTCTGTATCCTCAGCCTATGACACGGTGCTTGACACGAAGATTTACTGAAGGAATGAGTCAGGGAATGACTATGAGGGCATATTACACCCAGTGTTTTGATTGAGGAAGGCCTTTCTGGAGGAAGTTCCACCTCAGGAGAAACCTGAAGTAGGTGAAAGAAACACGGAGACTCGTCTCTGCAGAAAAAGGCACGGCCCCTCGAGTGTGTGTGGGGAGCAGATGGGTGAGATGCATTAGAAGCAGAAATCAGATTAAACCTCTTTCAAAGAGTCTGCAGTCTTTCCCGAAGGCTATGGGGAACCACAGAACGTGGCTGAAAGGTGGCACCTTAAAGGACCTAAAGTAGGA
This sequence comes from Puma concolor, assembly GCF_028749965.1. Lineage (NCBI taxonomy): Eukaryota > Metazoa > Chordata > Mammalia > Carnivora > Felidae > Puma > Puma concolor. Next base: position 52,662,047 of record NC_141681.1, on the reverse strand, counting down.
AGAGGTGAAGTAATGAAACATTATGATAGTATCTTACGATGTCTTTAGCAACCTCCTGGTTAACAGAAATCAAATACATAGGCCTCGGCTGTCTCCACATAAATGGTCTTCTGGCTACTACTGCTTATACTGCACTGCCGTCTACTCACACGTGCAAATATGACCATGCGACGGCCGAACACGTAGCCAAATGAACAGTCTCCTGAGATAACTCAGTTTAAAATAAAGAGAACAGGGGCGCCTGGGTGGCTCGGTCGGTTAAGCGGCCGACTTCGGCTCAGGTCACGATCTCGAGGTCCATGAGTTCGAGCCCCGCATCGGGCTCTGTGCTGACAGCTCAGAGCCCGGAGCCTGTTTCAGATTCTGTGTCTCCCTCTCTCTCTGACCCTCCCCCGTTCATGCTCTGTCTCTCTCTGTCTCAAAAATAAATAAACGTTAAAAAAAATAAAAAAAAATAAAGAGAACAATTTTCTTTTGAATCTCGGTCATGGCTGGTAGGAACCCAGCATCTCCACAACCTGAATATATTTTTGTGAGCCCTTCTCCTAAGAGATGCCACGGGAAGTCACATCACCATACTTTATTCTAAGAAGAGGGGGTGATGAATGAGAGAGGAAAGTTGTCCCCTATGATGATAACCTCAAAAGGTCACAGACCTTTCCCAAACATCCCTTATCTTCCCTCGATAACCGAGAAAGCCAAACCCTCTGTGGAAACAAAACGTGCCTACGTGTGGTATGTAAAAATGATTTGACCATTGTCAAGACGGAAATCTCGATGATTATAAGCAATCACCTCCAGATAACCTAATGGCATGCTCCTAAAGAAGCCAAGGTCCAGATTTCAGCAGAAACAAGCAGACATCGGGGCGCCTGGGTGGCGCAGTCGGTTAAGCGTCCGACTTCAGCCAGGTCACGATCTCACGGTCCGTGAGTTCGAGCCCCGCGTCAGGCTCTGGGCTGATGGCTCGGAGCCTGGAGCCTGTTTCCGATTCTGTGTCTCCCTCTCTCTCTGCCCCTCCCCCGTTCATGCTCTGTCTCTGTCTGTCCCATAAATAAATAAAAACGTTGAAAAAAAAAATTAAAAAAAAAAAAAAAAAGCAGACATCCATGTAAAAGATGGATCCCCATCCTCCACTTCCCCAGGCAACTGCTTCCTTAGGTAAAATTGTAAGATGTTTACATACATCCTCTGAAATACCCAAATAGCAAAGATTCATACGAAATCACAGTGCTTTTGCTTATTACTTGTAGTACACATATACACAATTTTGTTTCCACCTCTCGGAAGACTCAGGTTTGACAGAGCCTCAGATAGGAATGCTGATGAAAGTGTAAGTCAGGGGTGCTCCTGTCACAGAGCCCTTCTCCGTCAATTCCCCATCCCAGAGTCTGGCAGGACTCAAGGCCACCTACTTGATCAATCCTGAAATGCAACTTGGTGACGGGGTCCCACTTCAAGTGACTGCTGCACGCAGCTGGCAAATCATCCCCCTTATTCTCTGTAAAGTGGGTCGAATAAGCTCTCTCTTCACAAAAATCCCAGGAAAACAAAACACCAAACCTGTTCTTGAACCTCAAGAAATAGAGACGCCAGCTCAACTTTGAACTAAGCTAAAATGTATTCTCCAAACCTTGTTTGGTCAGTTTCTTCAGCGCATGATATTCTGTGCCGCCCATGCAAGTCAACGTCTCCGCTATCTGAAGGACGCCAAAGACAGAAAGCAACAACTCTCGACTCTCAAGAACGTAGCAACTCATATTTGAAACCCAGAATGCTGCTGACTACACTAAAAAAGCTACCAAACAATGAGAATCAGCTGGCAAAGGAATGGTTAATTTGGGGACACCTGGTAACTTTCCACTTGGTAGAAATCGAATAGGTTCCCCGGTAGAAGCACACTCTTCTTACATGCCTGTCTTTGATGTCTGGATAATGCAGTTTTACTAGTTCCTCAATTGGACTGAATTACACGGTAAACAAAGACTGTTATAAATCTAAGAACGCTGCAAACACTTGGTTTAAAGGAAATAACTCGAAGTGCTTGGTCACAAACACGTTCAACTTTTCTAAGAGGTGGATTAAAAAAAATTAGCTGAGTCACTAAATTTAATGATCTTAAGGCCACAAAGAAAGAGAAAGTAGAAGATGGGGCATGTCCGAGACTTTGCAATATCTTTAGTTTACATCTGATAGGAACCGGTGTTCTTAGTGGGCCACCAACTCCTCAAACGGCAAAATCCAAATGTCCATTCTAATAATTTGCCAATATTAGTCCTTTGAAAACTGAAGAGTTACAGCAGAGGGGGAGAAAGTATTCTTTAAACTGAAACGACTTCTATCTTCAAGCTTTAGACAGCTAGTTGTATTAGAAAAACTAAACCCTAATATTTAGTAGTTTTACACCACAAGTCAACTCCTTCAAAAAGGAAAATACTTCAGGGGCACCTGGGTGGCTCAGTCGGTCGGGCGTCCGACTTCAGCGCAGGTCGTGATCTCACGGTCTGTGAGTTTGAGCCCCGCATCGGGCTCTGTGATGACAGCTCAGAGCCTGGAGCCTGCTTCAGATTCTGTGTGTCTCTCTCTAACCCTCTCCTGCTCATGCTCTGCCTCTCTCAATCTCAAAAATGAATAAATGTTAAAGAAAATTTTTTTTCAAAAAGTAAAATACTTCAGGAACATCTTCAGTTTTTGTTACAAATATATGCAGCACTTCAACATAACGCAAACAACTGAGAGCTCTTTCAGAACCAGCCACCAGACTTCCGGAGTTATTTACTTGACTTGTTTAACCACTATACCAGCTCCCCAAACAGTGTCTCAACTGGAAGGTAGGGGGGTGTTTTCTTTTTTAACACCTCTACAAAACTTAGGGCAAGAAGTGGCAACATTCCCAAGATAGTACACATTTCAAAGGACACAGAAATGCCACTGTGATCCAGCATTACTGTGACTGCTAAAGTTCATACTGTCAACAGCTCCATCAGCATGCGTCCCCCCCACCTCCCATCTTACCCCCAAGAGGAAATGTTTCTGGGCTCTGTGATCTGGAATGTCCCCTAAGACACAGATCCACCACTATTACCCATAACCAAAACTACTGTCTCTATCTCTGAGAATAGTCAAATTCTGAAGATGCGTTTGGTTTCAAACAACCACGTATAGAATACCACACCAAACTAACAATACTATAATATTATACGGTAGTTATATAATATTACACAGTAATAAAGTAAAGAAATAATTTCATAGGGAGTTGCTAGCAAAAAGGAAGTAAAATACTTGGTACTATAATTTTTCTTAATCCCAACAGAGGAAGGGAATGGAAATATGTATTGTAACTAACAAAGCAAAGAGCATTTTCTAAACCTCATACTTCTCACCACCTTAAATTTCTGAATAAGTTTTCAAAGCTATGAATACCATCAGCAGCTGGTTAAAAGATCTGCATTAAGTAGATACAAGACTCTTATCTATGGGAGAGAGGAAATGCAAAAGGGGGGATCTAACTGGAAAACATTTTTCTTGTGAGAGAGACTCCAAAAGGAGAATTTTCTAGAGGAACAGATTTTCCAAATGAACCAGGAAGGATGGAATATAAAAGCTCCAGTAAGAAGAAAACACAACTCTATGGTCTACTGAACCACCAAACTTAAACAAGATGGTCTTTTTTTTAAAGACAAAATTTTTAATTATTTATTTTTGAGAGAGAGAGAGAGAGAGAGAGAGAGAGAGAGAGAGAGAGAAAGAAAGAGAGACAAAACATGAACAGGGGAGGGGCAGAGAGAGAGAGGGAGACAGAGAATCTGAAGCAGGCTCCAGGCTCTGAGCTGTCAGCACAGAGCCTAACATGGGGCTCAAACACATGAACCATGAGATCATGACCTGAGCCAAAGTCAGACATTCAACCGAATGAGCCACCAGGTGCCCCACAAGATGGTCTTTCAATGAGAGAATCAATTCACACCTGTCAGAATGGCTAAAATCAAAAACACAAGAAACCAGTGTTAGCAAGGATGTGGAGAAAAAGAAACCCTCTTATACAGTTAGTGGGAATGCAAACTGGTATAGCTACTGTGGAAAACAGTATGGAGGTTCTTCAAAAAATTAAAAATGGAACTACTCTATAATCTAGGAATCACACTACTGGACACTTACTGAAAAACACAAAAACACTAATTCAAGGGATACATGCACCCCATGTTTATCACAGCATTATTAACAATAGCCAAATTATGGAAACAGCCCAAGTGTCCATCAATAGATGAATGAATAAAGAAGATGTGGTATAAACATATAATGGAATATTATTTAGTCATAAAAAAGAATGAAATTTTCCATTTGCAACAACATGGATAGAGCTATAATGCTAAGCGAAATAAGTCAGAGAAAGACAAATACCACATGATCTTACTCATGTGGAATTTAAGAAAAGAGCAAAGGAAAAAAAAGAGAGAGAGAAACCAAGAAACAGAGTCTAACTAGAGAACAAACTGAAAATTACCAGAAAGGAAGTGGGGTGTGGGGGACAGGGGAAATAGGGGATAGGGATTAAGGAATACATATAGGGGCGCCTGGGCGGCTCAGTGGGTTAAGCGTCGGGCTTTGGCTTGGGTCATGATCTCGTGGTTGGGGAGTTGGAGCCCCATGTCGGGCTCTGTGCTGACAGCTCAGAGCCTGGAGCCTGCTTTGGATTCTGTGTCTCCCTTTCTCTCTGCCCCTCCCCCACTCACGCTTGTGCTCTCTCTCTCTCAAAAATAAACATTAAAAAAATTTTAATAAAAAAATAAAGTTTATTTAAAAAAAGAGTACATATGTATCATGATAAAATAAGATAAAATAATTTAGAAACAAGATAGTCTTTAAAAACCCAAAGGTTTCCATTTTTATATTAATAAATGTAGAGTGACTTTTCTGAAGGTTTTTGTTTTTCTTTTAAAAACTTTACATAACTCACAGAAGAAAAGTGAGAAGTGAAGTCCAAGGTCCTCATTCAACCAATTCAATTATCTGTGAAATCCAGATAAACTTACAGAACCTTAAAGTTAGAGATGTGCACAAATGATGTGACAGGGTTATTCAGCTATACATAGGAATTATAACCTTTATGAACCTGACTGACAGAGGGAGCCTTCGTTTCCTCTGTTGAGTTTTGTTGGAATGTGAAGCGATACCCTTAATTCTGCTCATCTCTTTACCACATGAAGAGTGTCGTAGGAAATGACTACATCAAACTCAACAAGCACAAAACAGCCTCCGATACTGAATAAAAGAGAAAGGTAGCCACTTGATGGCCCCAGTGACAGCAGCTAAAGTCTCTCCTCCTTCCTTCACAATATTTCAGATGGGTTAACCATTTTTCTATTACTCTATAGTCTCTAATCTTTAGACCTGAGAACTGAATCAATCAAATAAATCGCTTGTTTAAAGCTAAGACAACGTGAAGAAACAAAGAAGAAATGGGGCACTGTCCTTGCTGATGAGAATCTTCTAATTTACTTCACATATAATATTTTACTTAGAAAAACAAAAACAAAAACTTAACCACAAGACAAAAAAGGGCACAGACCATTTCCTGGGATCCAGAGGAAGAGGAGATCATTCAGATCTCGAGGGGTCAGAGCAGAAGTGAAATTTGAATTGGTACACAAAAGACTGGCAGGGATGACCCAGGCGTTCTAAAGACGTGAAAGGGCAAGAATAATGGTGACCAAAAGGGAAAAGCACCGGACACGTTTTGGGACAGACAGACTGGAACAGTGTTCATGGGCGGTAGAAAGCGAGAAGGGCAGCAAGGACTCAGACTATGAACAGACTTTTTTTTTTCAACGTTTATTTATTTTTGGGACAGAGAGAGACAGAGCATGAACGGGGGAGGGGCAGAGAGAGAGGGAGACACAGAATCGGAAACAGGCTCCAGGCTCCGAGCCATCAGCCCAGAGCCTGACGCAGGGCTCGAACTCCCGGACCGCGAGATCGTGACCTGGCTGAAGTCGGACGCTTAACCGACTGCGCCACCCAGGCGCCCCACGAACAGACTATTTTAACTTGTGAGAATCCAATATGACAATCTTTGATCCCACCAACGTTATTTATTATTGGGAACACTACTACTTTAAACTCCTCGTCTGACAAACTAACACCGTCTAAGGAGTTGATCAGTCTAAGGAGCTGATCTCCTAACTTGAAAGAAAGCTCCATTTGAATATGGCAAATTCTATTTCTATTCAGTTTAACGCAAATTAAAATAATAAAATGGGGAAGGGGGCAGAAAATATAGATTTACAAAGGCAGCAAAGAGGAAATATTTGCCCAGAAGAGTACTGGAGGTTGCCCCACTACTACAGGCTACACAAACCTACTTCTGTTTAATGTAGGAGGGAGGATTTCCTCATAACCACGGAATCTCACTACATCCCCAGGGCTCTGGCTACAGGAAATCTCTGAAATGGGTCATCTGGATCTTTGGAAAGACTGATTTAAGTGTTTAACCATCTGGTCTTGAAACATGGAATCTCATGCAACAGACGGGCTATTCTTGGACACTGGGTATGTACCGGCATTCAGCTCTCACTATGCCCTATGCAAACTCAATGGACAGCACTCTCCAGAGGGCCCAGTGAGAAAAACCAAAAGCAGTTTTAAAGCACTGGTATCTTAGATGTCTGTTTGTAAAACAATGTGGCCTAAAGTTAATTTTTAAAAGAGCAGCTATGAAAGATTCTCTTCCATTCCATTTGTAATTCTGGCAAATGTCTCTTCCTGCTCCTCTCGATTCATTTCCTCCCCAAGCCCTAGTAAAGAAAGTTACCTCTAAATTCCAGGGTAGGGGCACCTGACTAACTCAGTCGGCAGAGCACGTGACCCTCGATCACGTTGAGGTTGTTGAGTTTGAGCCCCGCGTTGGCTGTAGAGATTACTTTAAAAAATATACATATATATCACATCAAATCAAATCTGAATTCCAGGGTAAAAAAACTATGCCACTATCTTACCATCCTCGCCAGCCCGCACTGAAGAAACCAACCAGCCCATTTTTCACCCTGACACAGTTCTCATGCTCTGAGGTGTGCAGAACTCTATGCGCAGGTCCCAAAGAAATAAAATTTCTAAGGCAAACTATTCACAGGATGAAATCAACTTCCCCTGATGAATGAAAGGGGCTGCTTTCAGCAGAAGCACTTCCTTAAACTTTATCCTCAGCAGGTTTCTACCAGGTAGCTCTAGAGTTCTAATCAAGCTATCTGATCAAAGCAACTATAAACAAAGACAAAACCAAAGGCTGAGAAATCTTTTTCACTGATGCAGCAGGATTTCCCTGGGTTACCTATACCAAGAACAACAACAACAACAAAACAGGATTTCTCGATAAGCTGTAAAAATATTCCAAGCCAAAGGAAACTCAAAACCAAGGCCAATGCAGTCCAATAAGTCTTAGGATCACAGCCTACTTACCATTAAATGCACTAAGCTGAGATTCTTAGGAAACCAAGGAACAAAAACACAGCCAAGTCTTACCTTTGAATTTCCTGGTATTCAGAGCAATTCTACACTTCTTGAAATGGTCAAGAAAACCTGTATTATTATTTCAGCAGTTGCTTCTGAGCACTTACGATTTAATCTATTCCAGTGTTTTTGTTTTTGCTTTAAACTAGAAAAATTTTGTAAATGATCCTCTCCATAAACATTTCTCTGAATGTGTGAGAATGGGGGCACCATCCAGCCAAATGTGCCTTGCCAACAGAGGACAGTGCTAAAGAAACAGGCATTTCTGTCAAATGGGGGAAAACAGGCCAGCTTATTTTCAAGTCCAACAGTAAGCCTTGTTATTCTATTCCCCTGATGGCATTCTAAGAGGACGTGAGGATTTCAGCCCATTATTTCTAATTATTCTTCACTCCTTGTTTGAATTATTCTATAAATTGTCAGTCGTAAAACAGGCTACTGTAAGTAATAAAAGCCAGGCCACATGCATAAACTTTTAAAAGAAGAATGGTTTTATTTTACCTAAAGCACCTGTACTGAAGATAAGGACAAGGGTCACAAAGAGACAGAAGCAACAGAATCAACTTCTGTATCTGAATCATTCCTTTGGAACAATTTGGATCCACAGATTAAAGAACCAACTTAGGATCACACCAGCAAAATCCATCTTTTCTACTTTTTTTTCTACTTTTCTACTTTTTCTACTTTTCTACTTGCCAGTCTCCACATTTACTTACACATTTGCCTTATTTCAAATGAAGCTAAAAACAGATGTCTGAGAGAGATGAAAAAAATTAACACGTGCAAGAAAAAACATGCAAAAGGGCCTGGAATCAGCCCAAAATTGTGTCCTAAGCTCAATTAATCATATTTGAAGATCTGCTACATTGAGGTGTGTATCCCTGTCTTCTAGAAGAGATGAATATTTGAGTTAATATGTGTAGAGCAAACTGGATTTTCTGAATGAAACGATGTTACACGTTGGCACTATTAACAAAAAGTTATTACGGAAAACATTATTTCCTGTTCAAGTATTTATCAGCTCAATATCTGAAAAGCGTACTTCAGGTCCCTACTTTGAGGCTAGGAAAGAGGATATGGTGGGAAAAGGGTACAAGTGAAGCTTCTGTTTTATTCCTTGACTTGGGGTGCTTACACGGGAAGTCATTTCGCAATTGTTCACACTGTGCAGGCTTTACACGCTTCTCTGTCCACTTCTGTAAAAGCACACAATCAGAGAAGTGAAGTGGCACGGGCACCTCACACGGCTAGCAGGTCGAGCCGGCCCTGTACTGAAACAACCCTGTGCTCAACCAGCACGAGCAAGCACTGCAATACTCGCCCCCTTCTACACGAGGCCTCCGCCCGGGATCATGTCAAACAGGTGACTCTAATCCTCACGGGAGCCAGCGAGAAGTGTTGAGAAGCAGGGCCCTGGAGAGCCCTGGATGTAACCGGCAGTTCTTCAGGGCTGTGCAGAAGGCTGAACGGGTGGCACAACAGACCTTCCAGCCTTAAAACAGAACAACTCAATTTGATCTGTTTTATATGTTGGGATCCCACGTAAAACAATTGTTTTTGATTTTGTTTTAATGTTTATTTACTTTTGAGAGACAGAGAGAGAGACAGAGGTGCAAGTGGGGGATGAGCAGAGAGAGAGGGAGACACAGAATCTGAAGCAGGCTCCAGGCTCGGAGCTGTTCAGCACAGAGCCCGACGCGGGGCTCGAACCCACGGACCATGAGATCATGACCTGAGCTGAAGTCAGACACTCAACTGACTGAGCCACCCAGACGCCCCCATAAAACAAACTTTTTAAAAGTTCTATGGGTTTTTTTTTTAAGAATAATTAAAAAAATTTTTTTTACTTATTTGACAGAGAAAGCACGAGTGGGGGATGGGCAGAGAGAGTGGGGGAGAGAAAGAGTCCCAAGCAGCCTCTGCACTGTCAGCATGGAGCCCCGATGCAGAGCTCAAACTCACAAACCGTGAGATCATGACCTGAGCCAAAGATGGATGCTTAACCAACTGGGCCACCCCGATGCCCCTCTCTATGGGTTTTTTTAAAAGCTCAAACAACTTCATGGTTTGAAAAGCCATTTAATGATCAGACATTTGGTGCTGATTCCCAAGATTTTGCCAAGAGACAAGAGAGTCAAAAAGAGCCTCCTGATCCAGCCCCCCAACCCCTTCTTTTCTTCCTCTCATTCAGGAAACTCATCCCGATTAGTGACTACTGAGATCAAGGAAAAAGAAACAACTCGGTTAGAAATGGAACTCGTCCAGAATCCAGGCCTCCTCTGGCAATGCCCCACTCCTTTGCCCCCCAGGTCCTGTCTTCCTACTGTATCGTGCTGTCCCGGCCAGAGAACTGAGTGGAGGGCCTAAGACATGGACGGCAGGAGAGGTCAGGGGCAGATCCGTGGAGGACACAGTTACACTAAGGAGAGTCTGGACTTCATTCCGAGGAAGCCCCAGGATGCTGGACAAGAACTGCGTGGTCAGGTCTGGGTCGAAAAGGGGAATTCTGAGAGCAATCCGTACACTCTCATCCTCCCTCCAAATCTGTCTGCTATTTTACCCTCACCCAGTGGGTAAATGCTTCCCGTGTAAAGGCCACTTCGAACCTGGTCATAATAAGCACTGTGAAAAACAACTGCTCACGATGGAAACGCTGACACAGTGGTGGTGTAAGATGCCCCTTTGAAAAGCCTTGTCAGGGCCCAGTCTTTGTAATTTAGCGGTGGCTCACAGGAAGCGCCTGAGAGCCAGATTCTTTCTGACTGTGCTCAAGGCCATAATTTCCTTCCCATACTTAAACCAATGACCCTGTGTCTCACTGTCAAGGGAGTCTGCCAAAGGGAGAGGGCAGATAAATAAGAAGCAAAATCTGAAGAAAACTGGCCACTTTGCAAAAAATTCCTAGGATTCTTCTTGGGATTAACAAATTTAAAAGGACTTCTAGATGAACGGATCTGTTTCTCCAAATGAAAAGCCCCTGGAAGGCAGAGCTGGGGAAATGACAGCCAACTCCTTCAGGTAACAGATGCGGAAGCTGAGGAGGAGAAAGGAAGTAAGTCACATGAGCCGCTGTCAGACCTGTGCTCTAACTAAGCAGGGCCTCTCTCCCACCTCCAGCTCCCACCCCAGAGTGGTTTCCACACACCCCTCTCTCTGCCGTGAGATGGTAAGAGTAATGAAGATCATAAAATCAAAAGGGAAAGGGGGCAAAAAGGAGTGACATTTGGCCAGTTACCACGTATTACAGCTACTATCTCCGCCCTTCACCACGTGTGTATTTTCACCAGGTTCTGCTCCGTGTTCTGTACAGTACCTACCTACCACCCATTACTTCAAGATAAATTTCAAACTATAAAACACGTCCTGTTGGGGAGTCCAAAAATAACTAAGAAAACACTTGTGATCATGTAAGCAACTTACTAAATGGCATTTTCTAAAAAATGCTAGCTACATGATTTTCCCTTAGATAACAGACCAGAATAGTAACTAGTTCCTCCTTATCAACCACCATTCCTTGAAAGTCCTCAGCCAGTAATTTTCATGAAGATCAATGAGTCACCTCTTATCACTACTTCAGCCCTCAGACTTAAGAAGGAAAACAGGTCCAGCCTACCCTTCCATGACAGCTGTCCTACTAGAGGAAATCACCTTGACCTCATGTGTTTGGCTGCTGTTCAGGAAACCAGGTCTGAGTTAAAATTCTCAAAAATACACTCACTTTGGGTAACAGCATACCCTTCTCAGTTATATATGCATAGAAGGCCTGCCCTATTTCTTCCCGACATAAACCCACTGAGGGTCTAGTGACCTCAATTTCCAGTCTCCAGGTTACACATGATCCTAAGAACATATTGCAGGTACATTCTTTGTAAAGTCTTAAAATCAAAGTACAACAAATAGCTACTGCTGATTTCTAACTCACATTAGAAAGAATGGAATAGGAAAGTACACCACCGTTATAAAACCTTATCAACAGACTGATTTTGACTACCCACAGCATCGACTACGTTAAAATCTTAAATGAAAATTGTTATCTCATGGCTAATGTGACTACTACGGTCTGCAGGAGGAAGAGGAGATTCGGTGATGAACAAACATGATTCAACTCAGCTCCTTCACTTCTGCACACATCTCCCCAACACCTTGGACCGCTCCCCTGCTCCTGCATCTGCTATTTTGACTTTCTGCTCAGAGGAGCCGCTGTGTAAGAGAGCCCATAAAGGGGTTTAATTTTGCTGTCCCTAAAAGGACAATCCCTCTGGCAATCAAACCCCCTCAAGAGTGCAGGTGTCAGCATGTAAATAAACTTCTATAACTTATCTGCACCAAAGTGCCCTATCCAAAACACCAACCCCTCTTTCAGTCTTCTCCAGCAAGGACATTCCAGGGTACACTTGGATGAAGAGATGATCCCCACCTGCCTGAGCCCTTTTGCCCAGTGAAGAATCATACACAGTAAGGTGGGGTTTCTCTCACTGTTGTTTCTTTTCTTCTCCTTCTCCTTCTCCTTCTCCTTCTCCTTCTCCTTCTCCTTGGAAAGGGTAGGCTTGTTTCGTGTTAACTTGTCAGTCCTTGAACTTATATATTCCTCCACTGTCTTACTGGAGTGGGCCGTTGCAAAGACAGCAATTACAATCTATGCATCGTGGCTTGTCAAGTGTTACAAAAGTTCAAAAACTGAGTTCAAAACTGGGCTACTGACTCCATTTTCCATATTGACTATGTAACAGAAAGCCCAACTCAACCAGTTACATCATGAGCACTAAAAGCCTAGTCAGGAGCAATCAAAAGGCAACTGAGCTTGAAAGCTGTACGTCCACATTCCACACTGTTAAGGTTGCAATGAGCAGATGGCACGGACAGAGCTGGAATGTGTTCAATATAGCCTTCTCACGCCCCTTCTCCATCCCCCCTCCAAAACCCATATTCCTATGAGCGCAAGCCTCACTCTATAATCCAATACAGTAAGGCCAGTGTTGTCTGGAGTCACTAAGTTTTATATATGCTTGCTGCTAATTAAAGACCATTCAATTTTAAGAACTTAATAAAAAGGCCATAAACCTGTATCATTCTACAAGAATGCCAAGAATGGTAAGTAACCAACTAATATTCTTCCAAAGTGACCTTTATTAAGGGCTGCCTCTCCAACTATGCCAACTAACATGTCAAGAGGCAGAAACATTCCTGTCACAGGCTACTCCCATTTTGAAAAGCAAAGGCAAGTGAAAAGGCCTTCTTCAAGTTACCAAAGCAACTCAAGTGCCTACAGTGAAAAGTACTAGCGCAAACAGTCTGAAAAGTGGCAAAATCAGAGTTTAAAAACCCTGGCACTTACGGTGCCAGCAAATGATTCAGAAGAATTCTGAGAAAGGTAACATTAGCATTTTAGTGGTAGAACATTTGGAGAGTAGCCAAGAGACCTGGCCTTTCTCTCTAACTAGGTCATTAAATCTTGCAGGTGGGGAGGGCGGGGGAGGCACACACAGATAGAAACTAGTTAAATGGCATCTCAGAGCCAAGCTATCTTGACAGCTTTCATCCGTCAGCAGGATCATTGGACAATAATGTTCTTCAAGGAGACAGGTAGGTCTCTTGGGGCTAATGACAACCTAAGTGCACACAATTATAATCAGACTGATAACGATCAATCCCTACCGCTGGAATGTACACTCAAACTCAATAGCTGAGAGAGAGAATCTATGTGCTGCCAGGGAAGCTAGATCACCTGGATCCCCACAGCCTCAAGTGTTCCTTCCCACATCTGCTCTTGCTTTCTGCAAACCACACTCTGTAGAACAGCAAATGACCTTTTTGAAGTACATCTCTGATCTTGTCAATCCTCTGCTTACAACCCCTCCGAGCCTCTCTGCCCTTCTACTAAAACCTCAAATTCTTACACATCCCCAAATGTGATCTCATCTCCACCACTGTACCTTTTTCTCACTAGACTCTAGCTACTGTGGCCTTCCTCCAGTTCCCTGGATGCCCCACTTATTTATTCTCATTCAACCATTCAACAAAAAATTACTGAAGTATTTTTATAAATTACCTACAATTGTGCCAGGCACTGTCCTACACACTGGGGATACAGCAATGAACAAAAGAGACAAAGATCCTTGCTCACACTCTACCAAGGGGAAACAGAATCAGAAAACAAAAAAGTGAGGCAGTTAAATAATGTGGGCTCTGGAAGGACCGTTCCAGGCAGAGTAAACCTAACTGCAAAGGCTCTAGGGATGGGTAATAGTTTTCTTTTCACATGTTTCTTGTTAAATTGTTAACTCCAAGATGGGGATCTAATGTCTTATCTTTTTTTTCTTAATGTTTATTTATTTTTGAGAGAGAGAGTACACCAGCTGAGGAGGGGCAGAAAGAGAGGAAGAGAGAGGATTTGAAGCAGGCTCTGCACTGTCAATGCAGAACCCGATGCAGGGCTCGAACTCACCAACCGTGAGATCATGACCTGAGCTGAAATTGGATGCATAACCAACTGAGCCACCCAGGTGCCCCTCTATTGTCTTATCTATTCTGCTCTCCATCCAACCTCAGCACTGAACATAATGCCTGGCTCAGTAATTACCTGCTAAATAAATGGGATAAGTGAATCAGTTTCTATTTTTTTTTTTTTTAATATTTATCTTTGAGAGAATGCAAGCAGGGGAGGGTCAGGGAGAGCGGGGGACAGACAATCTGAAGCGGGCTTTGCACCCACAGGCTGACAGCAGCAAGCCTAATGTGGGGCTCGAAGTCACAAACTGCAAGATCATGACCTGAGCCAAAGTCGGACACTCAACCAACTGAGCCACTCAGGTGCCCCAAGTGAATCAGTTTCTAAAGAAAAAAGAAGAAAACCCCACAAAACCCCCAAACCAAAGCAAAACAATAAACAAACCAGAAAAAAGCCAAAAAGGTGTACCCAAGTAATGAAAGTGTTACCTCAAGTTATCAAAGGTGCCTGCAGAAGTTACAGACTTCAAATACACGGTTTGATTAGAGTGAATTTAGTGCCACTTAAAGAGATATCCTAATAACAACAACGAGTCTTACCAAGGAATCATCCCAGGAAGAGGTAAAAGCATAAAAAGAAAGAGCAAGAACCTTCAAAGATATAAAGTAATCAAGACATTCAAATGATGCAGAAAACCAGAATTCGTTATTGACTCCAGTGGCCTGCCCCAGCCCACTGCCAGCTATGCCAGTCAAAAAGCTGATCGGATGGATTGTTCCCCCCCAACTCCACTATCATGGCCTTCACCGTGCCCTTTGCATCACAAAACCTGGACTAAGGGCAGTTTCCTCACTGGTCTCTCCCAGGCCAAAGCACTGTGTAGTGTGCTCCGTGTTAATTTTAATAGTCTTTGTCACATCTCCACCCCAATTTGACTCCAATCTACCTTTCCAACCTCTTCCAACTATCCTTCAACAAGAACTCCACACTCCAGATAAACTGTTCCCTGAAAATGCCTTGTACATTCCTGCTTCCAAACCTCGACACAGGCTGGACCCCTTATCTGGAATCCCATTACACCTCTCTCCTTTCTGAATGCTATCGGTTTAAAATACTGCCTCCTCTTCCCGTCTCCATTATGACATATTCATCATCCCCAAGCAGTCACAGCATTCATTCGGCCACACTTGCGCTTTCTGTGCTTTTCTCTGCATCACCAGAACTGAAAGCCCGCAAACCACATTTCCCAGACCCCTTTCCCAGCTGGCTTCCAGGTAGGTTCTGCCAAAAGCGGGAGACTGGATGTCAGGAAGAGGGAGCCAACACTCTTCCTGCTTCTGGTCTGTCTGCAGCAGCAAGCAACTGTGGGGGGCTGCAGACAACGGCACACAGCACAGGCTCCGCATCCTCAGCCGCATCCTCAGCCGGGTGCCGGCTCTTGGCTTCCTGCTGAGCTGCGGCAGAAGAGCTCCGGCAGCAGCTCTCCAGTCGGAGGTTCCAGCCCAAAGGCAGCTAGCTTCCTCATCTTTGGGTAACGACCCCCTGTCTCCCTTTTGCTTCTCTCCACACACCATCTTTTCCTCATTTTGCTCCTCCAGGCCTTCCAACACCTCTGGAACGGATCTCTCGCATTTAAATCCCTCTCTGCTTGACACAGCTAGAGTGGAGTTTCCACTTTCCTGACTGGACAATAACTGATAGAACGGCAGACGACGAGGAAATAAAAACAGCAGCATCAACAAAGATGGAAAATGAAATATAAACTGGCCAAAGATGACTACCAATTTTTAAAAATCCCATAGAATGAAATCCTAGAAAATGTCTCCTTAGGTATATTACAATGTACTTTTTGAGTTCTAAAGATTAAGATGCTAGCTTAGCTGTACATTTAGCCAAACATTTACAGTATAGTTTCGTTGTATGTTTTTTAATTCTTTTGTTTTTTAAACGTTTATTTATTATTGAGACAGAGAGAGACAGAGCATGAGCACGGGAGGGGCAGAGAGAGGGGGAGACACAGAATCCAAAGCAGGCTCCAGGCTTGAGCTGTCAGCACAGAGCCCCACGTGGCGCTCAAACTCACGAACCGCGAGATCATGACCTGAGCCGAAATCAGATGCTTAATCGACTGAGCCACCCAGGCGCCCCTAGTTGTATGTTTTTTAAAAGAAGTCAATATTGCATCTCTCTTTGACTAACCAAGTTTCTGTGGAATACAGAGAATCCTTCCAAGTGTTTCTTTCTGTTTCTCCAGAACCTCACACACAGGAAGTACTTCTTAGGTAAGTGGTGTCTGACTGATGACTGTTACAAAGCTTTGGAATTCACGGAGATTGGGGGATGAAGGCCAAGCAAATAGTCCAGTTCTAAAATCAACTTGAAAACAAATCTCCGGGCACCTGGGTGACTCAGTCAGTTAGCTCAGTTAAGGGTCCAACTTAGGCTCAGGTCATGATCTCAAAGTTTGTGAGTTTGAGCCCCACGTCAGGCTCTGTGCTGACGACTGGGAGCCTGGAGCCTGCTTCAGACTCTGTGTTTCCCTCTCTCTCTGCCCCTCCCCAGCTCACGCTCTGTCTCTATCTTGAAAAATAAACATTTATTTTTGAGAGACAGAGAGACAGAGCGCGAGCAGGGAGGGGCAGACAGAGAGGGAGACAGAATCCAAAGCAGGCTCCAGGCTCTGAACTGTCAGCACAGAGCCCTACATGGGGCTTGAACTCATGAACCATGAGATCATGACCCGGGCCGAAGTCAGACACTTAACTGACTGAGCCACCCAGGTGCCTGGCTTGTCATCTGTCTCTCTTTTGTACAAGTAATACCAGCAAATACTGGGATGCCTGGAGAGCTCAGTCAATTAGGAGTTTGGCTCAGGTCATGGTCTTGCGGTTCGTGAGATAGAGCCCTGAGATGGACTCCATGCTGACAGCGTGGAGCCTGCTTGGGAATGATCTTTCTCCTTCTCTCTCTCCCCTCCCTCATTCACACTCTTTCTCTGTGTCTCTCAAAATAAATAAAAAACTGGGGCGCCTGGGTGGCTCAGTCGGTTAAGCGTCCGACTTCGGCTCAGGTCACGATCTCGCGGTCCGTGAGTTCGAGCCCCGCGTCAGGCTCTGTGCCGACAGCTCAGAGCCTGGAGCCTGCTTCTGATTCTGTGTCTCCCTCTCTCTCTGACCCTCCCCCGTTCATGCTCTCTCTCTCTGTCTCAAAAATAAACACTAAAAAAAATTTTTTAAATAAATAAATAAAAAACTTAAAAAAAAAAACTATTAAAAAATACCATCAAATACTCTCAAGCCAGGCACAGCATCAAATAAACTATATGCATGTGCTTTCATTTCATTTTTCACAATAATCCAGTGAGGCAGGTACTGTTAAACCCCCATTTTCCAGATGAGAAAACAGGCTCAGAGAGGGAAAGTAACTCATTCTAGACCACCCAGCTTCATGTGACGCTTACCGCCTGCTTCTGAAGCTGGCACACCGGCTGAACCCCAACACTGCACGGCTGCTAAGCCAGAATGGACAAGAACAGCTGTGCAGGTTGAGGCTCCTGAAGAAAAATCAAAGCTACCTATTGCTAGAATCCATTTGCTCTGTTAGCAGAGCTCTCCACTGTGAGGGGGGCAGGCTCCTCTCTACCTAGAAGCAAAACCGGAATAATATACTCCCCACAGTAATGTGTGTGAGTGCCTCATGCTGCTCAAAGTACTATTACATACCTTGCCTTACAATTTCTTAAACGCACCTGGGAATGACAGGTATTTCCTCCCTTCCTTAGATAAGAACACCGAGACCTGGAGACTACACCCCTCACCCAAGTAGAGAAGGATTCAATATGCTGTCTCCTCAATGGAAATGATGACGTCACCCAAGACTCACAAGAGAAACAGAATGTCTGCCATAGTTTGTTTGTTTTCACTGTTTTTTAATTTATCTTAGAGAGAGAGACAGAGAATGAGCAGGGAAAGGCAGAGAGAGAGACACAGAATCCGAAGCGGGCTCCAGGCTTCAAGATGACAGCACAGAGCCCGACGCGGGGCTCAAACTCACAAACTGTGAGATCATGACCTGAGCCAGAGTTGGATGCTCAACAGACTGAGCCACCCCAGCGCCCCATAACATCTGCCATAGTTTTAAACACAAAGATCACCTCCAAAACGCCACTTAATGGAACATGGCTGTCTTTAAACTTCAGTATAATTTGCCACTGAGAATCAGTATCATTTCAGTTGTCTGAGCTCAGTATTTTTAAATTGTGAGAAAACACTAGCTTGAGCCTTTCTTCATTTCTCAAACCATGGAAGGGAGATGTTCTAAGTTTCTGCCCTTAAATTTAATTTCATTTTTTTTCTCTCATCCCACTGCAAAAACACATTTCTACTCACATAGAAAGTACACCTGAAAAATCACCAAGGAAGTCATTATGTGACCTCGTGATTCTGGAGATCCTCTTTCAACGCTCCAGAAAAATGACCTCTTTCATACTGATCAGACAGCAATGTTGGTATACATCCTGTGAGGGGCAGCTCCTCCTAAGGACAATCATAAAATTAAACACTCCGGGAAGAAAACCAACCTCAAATGTAAAAAATGAAAACACCTCTACTAAAATTCCGTGGGTAGGAGAATCCACCTCTTTTATCTCCGTCTCAAGAACTCACAAAACAGCAGAGTAAAACGTGACACAGCAGACAATGGGAAAAGACCCGTGTCTTTCCTTTCCCTAAAGGTGAAAACCACCCGGACACAGTGTACACAACGTCAATTCCATTTCAAGTTTCAAAGAAAAAATTAAAATGGCTCAAAGACAATTAGAAGTAACATTTTATTCATAGATCAAAGCTGCTTTAGAAATTTCACATCACTGTTTCACACTCAAAATCTCTAACCTCAAGGTAAGAATCTCACTTCATCAGGTCATTTTTGATAAATTCGCCCAATCTACAAGGAAGCTTGAGGGGTGCCTGGGTGGCTCAGTCGGTTAAGTGTCTGACTTCAGCTCAGGTCATGAATTTGCAATTCATGAGTTCGAGCCCTGCGTCAGGCTCTGTGCTAATAGCTCAGAGCCTGGAACCTGCTTCTGATTCTGTGTCTCCCTCTCTCTGCCCCTCCCCATCTCATTCTCTCTCTCTCTCTCTCTCTCTCTCTCAAAAATAAATAAAAATATTTTTAAAATTTTTAAATAAATAGGGGGCACCTGGGTGGCTCAGTCAGTTAAGTGGCCAACTTCAGCTCAGGTCATGGTCTCACGGTTCGTGAGTTTGAGCCCCATGTCAAGCTCTGTGCTGACAGCTCAGAGCCTAGAGCCTACTTTGGATTCTGTGTCTCCCTTTCTCTCTACCCCTTCCCTGCTCACACTGTCTCAAAAATAAATAAACAAAAGAAATTAAAAAAAAATTTTTTTAATAAACAAATAAATAAATAAATAAATGGAAGCTTGACTTTGTCCATAAGCTTCTGAGCTGCGTGGAAATAATTTCCCTTGAAATCCACAGGCAACAGATTGCATCCTAATTACATCACTTACTCTTTGTTTTGAGGGTGCTGGGGACAAACTTAAGGGCAAGGGAGTTGTATCTAAAAATATTCACCCTGGGATGCCTGGCTGGCTCAGACAGTAGAATATGCGACTCTTGATCGTGGGGTTGTAAGTTCAAGCCCCATGTTGAGCTTACTTAAAAAATAAGATTAAAGATTATAAAAAATAAAAATACTAAGCCTAATCACAAAATGGAAGCACTTGGAAAACAACTGCATCCTGAATTTATGGTAAAAAAAAAAAAAAAAAAAGCCCAAATCAGGAGAGAAGTTTGGTTTTTCCCAATATGCAGTCTTCGCCAATGTGAAACTGTATGTAAGAATTTAAGAGTCAGTCTGAAATCTTCTTTTAAGTTTATTTTGAGAGAGAGAGATAGAGTGAGTGAGAGAGAGAGAGCACATGCACTGAAGGGGCAAAGAAAGAGGGAGGGGGGGAGAGAGTCACAAGCAGGCTCTGCACCACCAGCATGGAGCCCAATGAGGGGCTCAAAACTCAAACCATGAGATCGTGACCTGAGCCGAAATCGAGAGTTCAATGCCCTATGGACTGAGCCACTCAGGTGTCCCCAGACTGAAATCTTTTTTTTTTTTTTTAATTTTTTTTTTCAACGTTTATTTATTTTTGGGACAGAGAGAGACAGAGCATGAACAGGGGAGGGGCAGAGAGAGAGGGAGACACAGAATCGGAAACAGGCTCCAGGCTCTGAGCCATCAGCCCAGAGCCTGACGCGGGGCTCGAACTCACGGACCGCGAGATCGTGACCTGGCTGAAGTCGGACGCTTAACCGACTGCGCCACCCAGGCGCCCCTGAAATCTTTTTTAAAAATGGAAAGAACTCAGCAGAAAGGCAGAAATAAACCCGATACAGAAACACTTCAAAAATACTTGTAAGTAAACGTGCTCTTCTCAAATACATTCTCAGTTAGTGAAGACGGTATTACAAATCTATATCCCAATCCTGTTTAAGGGATTCACTTATAATGGATGGAATTAAGTCCCTAAATCTACCTAAACCCTGGGATCATACTCCTATTGGTGCAAAAAGCTTCCACGCAATCTTCCTAGGCTAATTTACTTACGATATGATACGAAGACCTCACTGGGGACTAGATAATGTAAAAATGCTGGCAGTGACCTTGGCACACATTTTAAACATTTTTAATCTGCTTAAATTATAGGTCAAAGGCAGGGTGGGGACAGCACTCATAATAAATAAGAGAAGAGTACTTCGTAATCTTCAAAGTGCTTTCTCATTTAATCTTCACAACAACCCCCAGAGCAGAGGCTGGTGCCCACTATCCAGATCCCAGAATTGTAATGCTGGTGAAGGGACTAACATCCCACTCAATACATTCCACTAGAATAAAAGCAGAGGGTCTTGTCTGGTTGTTCTCAGGACCCAGCCTAGTACCTGGTACATGGTAGATGCTCATCAACACCACTATTACATGTTCAGAAAGTCCAATCCAGGGCACCTGGATGGCTCATCTGGAGCATATTACTCTTGATCTCGGGGTTGAGTTCAGAGCATCACGTTGGGTGTAGAGATTACTTAAAAATAAAATCTTTAAATAGAACTACCCTACGACCCAGCAATTGCACTACTAGGTATTTACCCAAAGGATACAAAAATGCTGATTCAAAGGGGCACATGCACCCCAGTGTTTATAGCAGCACCATCAACAATAGTCAAATTATGAAAAAAGCCCAGATGTCCATCAGCTGATGAATCCATAAAGAAAATGTGGTGTATGTGTGTGTATGTGTGTGTCTGTGTATATATATATATATATATATATATATATATATATACACACACACACACACGTATACTTATACATATATATATATATATATATAATGGAATATTACTCAGCCATCAAAAAGAATGATATCTTAGGGGTGCCTGGGTGGCTCAGTCAGTTAAGCGTCCGAGTTCGGCTCAGGTCATGATCTCACAGTTTGTGAGTTCAAGCCCCGTATCGGGCTCTGTGCTGACAGCTCAGAGCCTGGAGCCTGCTTCAGATTCTGTGTCTCCTTCTCTCTGCCCCTCCCCCACTCACGCTCTGTCTTTCAAAAAAAATTTAAAAAAAAAAAAAAAAAAAAGAATGATATCTTAGGGCACCTGGGTGGCCCAGTTGGTTAAGCATCCAACTCTCGATTTCAGCTCAAGTCATGCTCTCACAGATCATGGGATCAAACCCTGTATTAGGCTCTATGCTGACAGCCCAGACAGAGTCTGCTTGGGATTTTCTCCCTCTCTCTGCCCCTCCCTACTTGCTTTCTCTCAAAAATAAAAAAAATAAACATTTAAAAAAAAAAATCTTCCTTTTGCAACAATATGCATGGAACTAGAGTGTATTATCATAAGTGAAATAAGCCATTTACTTATAATACCAGTAATATCATTCCACTTATACGTGGAATTTAAGCACCAAAACATGAACATAGGGGAAGGGAAGGAAAAATAAGATAAAAACAGAGATGGCGGGGGTGGGGGGGGCCTGGGTGGTTAAACATCTGACTTTGGCTCAGGTCATGATCTCACAGTTCATGAGTTCGAGCCCTACATCGGGTTCTCTGCTATCAGCCTGGAGCCTGCTTCAGATCCTCTGTCCCCCTCTCTCTGCACCTCCCCTGCTTGTGCATGCTCTCTCTCTCAAAAATAACATTTAAGGGGCGCCTGGGTGGCGCAGTCGGTTAAGCGTCCGACTTCAGCCAGGTCACGATCTCGCGGTCCGGGAGTTCGAGCCCCGCGTCTGGCTCTGGGCTGATGGCTCAGAGCCTGGAGCCTGTTTCCGATTCTGTGTCTCCCTCTCTCTCTGCCCCTCCCCCGTTCATGCTCTGTCTCTCTCTGTCCCAAAAATAAATAAACGTTGAAAAAAAAAATAAACATTTAAGAAACAAAACAAACAATAGCAAAAAACAGAAAGGAAGGCCAACCATAAGAGACTCTTAAAAACAGAGAACAAACTGAGGGTTGCTGGAGGAGAGGAGGGTGGGGGATGGGCTAAATGGGTGATGGGCATTAAGGAGGGCACTTGCTGGGATAAGCACTGGGTATGTGTAAGTGATGAATCACTAATTTTACTCCTGAAACCAATACTATACTATATGTTAACTAACTTGGATATAAAGAAATATATTATTTAAAAAATCATAAAAAAATAAAATCATAAAAAAAAAAAAAAGTCTAATCCACTTTGCAGAGAAGATAACCCCAGTCCAGAAGTACTATGACTCAGCCAGGGCCATAATGCTGGCTGTTTCCCACACTCCTAGTTCCTAAATCAAGGTGGGTTCTTCCCCCTAACGAGGCTGTCACTGAGGCTATAAGAGGATTCCCAAACTCTCTCAGAACTCAAAACTCTCACTGGCATTTGACCACTTTTCATGTTTTCAATAAATTTAACCTATATTATTTTCCTCCCTCAGGCAGACATTTAGTTTCTTCTTATGCATCAGTATTCACTTTAGTTCCACAACGCTTTATTATGTGTAATAATATGCCCCTATATCACGCACACAGGCAGTGCTTACTCTGTACAAAGGACAGTGCCCGTGGAGGGTAAAGACGAATGTCAGTGCTCTGAAGGACTCCGAAGCTGATCATAATTAAGATAGGCAGGATCAGGAAGGACACCTGCACCTGCAGACTATGGGAGAAGGGACAATCTCAGCAAGAAGACCAACCTGAGCTGACAGAACCTGAACAGGTGTTCAGGAGAAAGCAAATGGTACACGTGACCAGAAGCCGTGGTGCAGATGAGGAAGCCAAGTGATGATCTGGAATCAACCTCTGAGGGCCAGAAACTGCCATGTCATTCTGCAGGCAGTATTTCACTCCTTCCTGACATCTCTTTCTTCCCTACTGGTCCCACTTTCTCTTTGCCAAAGGAAGAAAAAAAGCACACAAAAGATTTTGAGTATTCAACTTCTATCTTCATTATGTTTTTATTTGGAAAAGTTTCTCAGTAGTATCTTAATATGATGGACAATTTCAGGATCAAGGGTACCAACTGTGGCTCTACACCCACCCAATGGATCAATTAACCAAGTAATCTTTTACCAGTTAAGGATCGCTTTGACAATATGATGGAAATTTGGACCTTCTCCCACAGAAAATGCACTTACACACAAAAAATTCAGGAACCCCAGATTAAGAGCCTTTGCCCTAGCAAAAGTTATGGAACAGGCCAAAAAAAAAAAAAAAAAAAAAAAAAAAAGAGAGAGAGAGAGATTCAGCTACTCCTTCCAATACTAATTAGGAGCACCCAATTCCCCCATTCACATAAGTGGAATTATCTTTCTTCTGAGTGACACAGTAATTATCATTAGTGAAAAAAATAAAATGAGGGAATTTCTCCATGATTTGTAATCATTGCTTACTAATAACAATACAGCTTCCATTTATTGGGCCCTACTCTGTGACCAGCCCTTTGCGAAGCAGTGGACACGTTGTATATAATATGAAAGTCCTATATGGCAGCTAATAGTTTAACCCTATTTTATACATAAGGAAGCTGAAGTTCAGAGGGGTCAACCATGACCTGAGTCAAGGTTATCCAGCTGGAAAATGGCACAGCTGGGTTTGGAACTCTGGCATCTTGACTTTCAAAACCCATCTATACTGCCTCCCAGGGGAGGTGACCTTGACACCATATTGATTACTGACAGAAATCAAAAGATACTGCCATCTCCTAGTAAGTAAACAGTGAAGTCCAAGGGTCCAGCCCAGAATTACACACCCTCTCGGTGTCCAATAGATGCTTGCTAAGTGACCTAAGAGCAAAGAGAACCTTACACTCTTGACCAGAGCAGGGGGAAACGGTGCCAGCAGTCTTCAAAAGAGTTCCATGTTAATACATGTGTCACTGTCATGTTTCCAACTGGACCTCCCTAGCTTGGCAATGGCCGGAAGCACCTAATCTGTTACACCCTCACATGCAAAGGTTTGCAACATATCAATGAGGTAATAAGTCAACAGTAAAATTTCACTAAAACATACAATTTAAATACTCTTTCCCCTGTGTTCCTGTCCTGTACATCCTACCCTGAACATCCTCCAAGACTACAGCTGTGATTCAACATGATAGCTGTTCCCATGAGACTACTAGCTACCATTTCGGAGTACTTACACTGTGTATCACCAAGAGCTGATTTAGGGCCAGGACCTGGTCATCCTCATCTTTATGTGACCACTACTCAGTTACTTGGACCTAGGAAAGCAGTGATTATTATTTCAAATATAAAGATGTTTTTACTGAACAGCGAGAGAATAGATGAAAGTTTAAGAGCCGTAATACCAAGCTTCCAAAAAAAGAGAACACTTCACACAATCCTCCCTCAGATATTCAACAGTACAATTTTTGCAACAAGGACTCCTCCAAGTATCACAGAAAAACCAAATACAGTGCCCAATCTAAAATGGTGAAATAAAAGGAAGACAAAATGAGGCCATGGGTCTCAGCGTTACTCTAAACCTGTGGTTCTAATCTTTTTTGGGTCATGGATTCCTTTGAGAATTTAATGAAAGCTACAGATCCTCTCTCCACAAAAAATAAACGGAACCAAAATGCAGCATATTCTCTTAGGAACATTATGGACACTCCCCCAACCATACCCCTTAAGGATCCAAAGACCCTCAGTTTATCGCCTTTGCTTAGAATTTGCATCTCTAGCCACATCTAACTAGGGGCAATCCAAACTCACCAACCACTGTTTTTCAGAGGTCATACCAACACCAAGGGAAACTGAAGACAGAGGTGATGGCTTTAGCACCTGCTAAACCACAAGGGTCCCTACTCCTCTTGTTACCTGATTCATGTTATTAAGCCACAATAACAAACTATAGGGTGAGGATGTTCTCTCTCTCCCACTGGAATGTAAGAAATTCAAAAGCAGGGACCATATCAGATAGCATTACGTATTCCACCTAGGGCTGTACACACTCTAGAGAATTAATTGTTGATTTGGTTTACTAAAGAACAGACTTACAACAATCTACACATTATCTCTTACGGTAAAATGAGATAAATTCACATAGTACAGGAAAAGATAATGCTACGGAACTGGAAGATTTTAAAATGCCTTCCTCAACTGGACCCCTGGAGCTTGATGTGCAAGAATAAGCCTGTAAAAAAGGTGCTTTCTCATCTCTGAAAGCAGGGGTTTGGCCATCTATGGCACATACGCGGGTTCACAGCAAACTCCTTACAGCCACCACTCCTTACAGGCCTCAGTGAAACTGCCAGTGGAGGCTGAGAGAGTGTGACGTGTGCTGCTTCCTGCTTCCTGGAGCAACGGATTCAAGAAACATTCCCCAATTTATCAAGCATGCTTAGATTCCTGGGTTCTATGCCTGGGAGATAAAATAATGAAAAGTACAGTCCTTCAAGGAGCTTAAGATGTAGTTGGAGAAAGAGGAAGGAAAAGAAAACAGGCAGTTCAAACACACAGTAGTAAGTACATCAGGGGCAAACTCAGACAAGGTCTGACCACTGACGGTCAATCGGGGAAGGCTTTCTGAGAGAAACAAAATCCGAGCCAGATCTAGAGCGCCTGCGTGGCTCAGTCAGTCAAGTGTCTGAGTCCTGATTTCAGTTCGGGTCGTGATCTCAGGGTCATGGGATCAAGCCCCAAGTTGGGCTCCATGCTCAGCATGGATTCTCTTAAGATTCTCTCTGCCTCCCTCTCTCTCTCTGCTCCTCTCCCCTGCTCGCACAGACGCTCTAAAACTTAAAAAAAAAAAAAAAAAAAAAGCCAGATCTAAAGAATTAAAATAAATTAGTTAAGTTTTTGTTGGTTTGGTTTGATTTGGTTTGGTTTGGTTTGGTTTGGTTTGGTTTGGTTTGGTTTGGTTGGGATGGGGGTAGCAGGAGAACACCCCAGATAAAAGGAAACAGTACATGAAAAAGGCCCAGAAGCTAGGATTTCTGGAAGAGCTACAGTCATTCAACATGGCTGGAACACTGGGTGTAAGGAGGAAAGTGGACAGAGACAGGCACAGCTCCTGGGGGGGGGGGGGGGGGGGGGGGCTTATATAAACCAAATCTATGTATGCTTCCCCCTTGCTGAAGTCACAACCCTGAAATGCTCTGGCTCTTCTTGGCTTTAAAAAAAGGGAAGGGGGACGCCTGGGTGGCTCAGTTGGTTAAGCTTCCTAACTCTCAGCTTCGGCTCAGGTCATGATCTCATGGTTTGTGAGTTAGAGCCCCGCACCGGGCTTTGCGCTGATGGCGCTGAGCCCGCTTGGGATTTCACGCTCCCCTTCTCTCTACCCCTCCCCAGCTAGCTTGCTCTCTCTCTCTCTCTCAAAATAAATTTAAAAAAATGCAAAACAAAACAAACACACAAAAACCAAACAAACAACAAACACAACAACTTATTTTGGAATGATTTTAGAGTTACAGAAAAGTTGCAGATATGACAGAGCTGCCATATTCGATTCACCCAGCTTCCCCTAAGATTAACATAACCATTGCAGATGTGTCAAAATGAAGAAATTATCTTTGGTAAAAAAAACTAAACCAGAGATTTCATTTGGATTTTACCATTTTTCCATTAATTCTCTTTTCTGTTCCAGGACCCAATCCAAGATTCCCCGATTCCACTTAATTCAAAGACTTTTAAAAATTCCTTCCTTGGGCACCTGGGTGGCTCAGTTGGTTAAGCGTCCGACTTCAGCTCAGGTCATCTCACGGTTCTTGAGTTCGAGCCCTCCATCGGGCTTGGGCTCAGTGTTGATAGATTCTGTGTCTACCTCTTTCTCTGCCCCACCTATTTGCATTCTGTCTCTCTCTCCGCTTCCCATCCATCCCCCAACATCAATAGCCCACTCTGAAGGTAAAAACGTCATTTCAGAACAGAATGGAAGTTACCAACACAGATAATATGAAATAGGAAAAACTGTTAGGGATTAAAGGAAATTTGACAAAAAATGAAATCAATGATATCTTTACACAGGAAAGATGCATGCACGCTCTCACACACACACACACACACACACACACACACACACACACAATGTTCACAAAAACAACTTGGCTTAAGGTGCTGCTTCCACTATGGAAGAGAAAAGAAATTCAAGCAGACCTGCTTCTGCTTCTTCCATCTTGCCAGCAAGGAATAAATCCCTTTAATTTCTCTTCTCCAAATACCTCTACCACCCCAAGGAGCCAAGCCAAAATCCCCTGAACGCCCAACTCATCCTCAAAACAAAATGCTGGCAAAATCATCTGGGCTGTGGAAGAGGAAAGAAGGATGATTCATCCTCTTTCCTAGATTTTCACTAAGAACTCTAAGCGTTAGGACAGAATTCCATTATGTCACAACAATCTTTATAAAGGCACTTGACCAAAATTAGTCATAACTTGCTTCTGTTACATGTATGACCTGCATTCTAAGCCTCCATCTCCTAAAATTCCAAAATCTGCAACAACCTTGATAAATGTTGATTTCTAGAGGGGCGCCTGGCTGGCTTAGTCAGAAGGGCCTGCGAACTCTTGATCCCGGGATTGTGAGTTTTGAGTCCCACGTTGGGTGTAGAGATTACTAAAAAAATTAAATAAATAGGGGTGCCTGGTAGCTCAGTGTGTTGAGCAACTGACTCTTGATTTCAGCTCAGGTCATGATCTCACGGTTTGTGGGTTGGAGCCCCGCGTCGGGCTCTATGCTGACAGTGCAGAGCCTGCTCAGGGTTCTCCCTCTCTCCTTCTCTCTGTTCCTCTCCTCCTTGTTCTTTCTCTCTCTCTCTCAAAATAAATATACTTAAAAAAAACTTTTTTAAAGAAAAGAATAAACAAATAAAAAAATTTTTTAAATGGATTTCTAGAATCAAGGATGAATCCTATGCAGAAATCACTGCAATGTCAATGAAAACTGGCAATTTTTTCTACAATTAAAACACAATTGTTAACAATGGTTATCCCTGGAAGGCAGAATTTAAGGAATATTTTAAACTTTCCTTTATTATTTCTGCTATTGAGGGCTATTTGTCAAACAGTCATCAAATACATCAAGGAGCATGGTCCTATGCCAGAGTTAGAAGAGACAAGAAAACAAAAAAACAAACTCTCTTGTGGAGCGTATAGTGTAGATCTGCACTCCCCAATACCCTGGCCATTGACAGTTTCTTCAAAATTAAATAAAACTTAAAATTCAGTTTCTCGGTCCCACTATCTACATTTCAAGTAGAAACTTAACAGTACAGCAAGTTCTATTAGACAAGGCTGATCTGCAAAGAAGCCCTGATGCTAATTCAGACCTTGGAAATAGGGAGGAATGGAGAAGGTTTCTGGAAAGACAAATATATATTTGAAATGGGTATTAAAGTGAGCATTCCAGGCCAACTGATGGCAGACAGCACATGCCACGGACCTTCCCTGCATCATACAACACCAAAATTTCCAGGGCAATTCCCCAAAAACCAAAAAGCAAAATACTTTAAGGAAGCATTATAAAAACGAATTGGGTGATAGGCTTTGATTTATATTTTGCTGAAATAAACTTAGATGAAAATACCTAAAATGAGGAAACCAGATGATAAACTCCAATAAGGATCTCACTAAAAACGAGGAAGGAAAACAGAACTGGAATTAACTGCCAGATCATTCTGGAAATCTTTAACAGGTAAGCCAAACTAAGGATCAAGGGGACAAACCAAAGAATTCGCTATGCTCATCCAAATACCTTTCAGTGGGAGAAATATTTCCCAATAATCAAGGTCAATATGTGAATCGAAGGTGATTAACCCCAGAGAGAGAGAGAGAGAGAGAGAGCGCGCGCGCGCACACACATACAAAACCAGCCCAGTAGACAGCTGTATAACAATTTGGTACTTTGGGAGGTGGGAGGGGTAATCTTCTTTTCTCTGAATGTTCCTACATTACCTAGCATGTGCTGCCTCAATTTCTTCATACATAAAATGGATACAAGGAAAGTATCTATTTCTGAGGGCTATTATGAGGATTCTTTGAGTTAAAAGATATAAAGCACACAGAACAATGTTTGGTACATAGGAAAGGACTAAGGAAGCAAAGGCTACTATTATCGCAGAAGCTTCTGAGGACCCAGCTTCACTTGGTGGAAAGGAAACGGATTTCCCCAGGGGTGAGCCCAGAGGGAGGAGGGATGCTGTACTGACTGTATTAGGAGGGGCGGTTTGAAAAGTCCAATCCAGGGGCACCTGGCTGGCTCAGTCAGTCAAGCGTCCAACTTGATACTATGTCAGGTCATGATCTCGTGGTTATGAGACTGAGCCCTGTACCAGGCTCCACGCTGAGCACGTAGGATGCTTGGGTCTCTCTCGGTCTTGGTCTCGGTCTCTCTCTCTCTCTCTCTCTCTCTCTCTCAGATAAATAAACTTAAAAAAAAAAAAGCCCAATCCATTCCAGGTTGAGGAAGCTTTGTAGACACCTTCCAACCATGTCCTATGGGCTATGACAACGCCCAAAGCCAAGGAGGGGACAACTGCTAGAACTTTGGATTTAGCTTTAGGATTTAGCTGTGGACCCCTGATACGCTGGTTTAGTATTATCAGTGTTCAATTTTTTTTTTTTCAAAAATCTCTCTGGTCTGCCCAGCTAGACTACTCTATCCCTCATTCGGGCATTAATTAGGCGCCTGTGACAAGTCAGGCACTTTACAAGGCAATAGAAAAGCACTAAGGGTTTTCAAGCAAGGGAATGCAAGTCAGGTTTTTGTTTAGTGACTTGCAGAGAGAATAAACGAGAGAGGAAATTATGTAGAGAAGGATACCTTGCAAGAGACTTCTACCGTCAAGCACATTACCTTACTTTTTGGATTTCCCAACGGCATACACTGTGGATTTCACTTGACTGGCTCCCAACGAATATTTGACTTCCCTGTGAGAACCCCTAGCAATTTAGCATTTACTATATGACAAACATTTCATTCTTTACCTCAGCTTCTCACAATAACCCAGTGAAGCAGATACCGGTACCTTTAGTTTACACACGAGAAAACTTAAAGAAGGCTCAGGGAAGTCAAACAGCTTGTTTAAGGTGACAGAATAAATGGAGAAGTGGGATATGAATTTACATCTGGCTGTCTAAATACCTATCCAGACATTACTGGTGCTGGCCTGGGGCAAAGTCTTCCCCAGTCTACGTAAAAATGAGATTTAGAAACATATACCTACACATGTCCATATAAGGCTGCCAACTTCCTTGAGAAAGGCTACCTTTGATTTCGATACTAGATCCTATTTTTTATAAAATAATAGTGAGGAAGGTTTTTCATTCTTTTTTTTTAATGCCCTCCTTGGCAAAACTACAAATTACAAAATTTGTATGTCTCTTCCCTCCACCACTTTCCTTTTTTTTTTTAAGTTTATTTATTTATTTGGAGAGAGAGAGGAGAGAGAGAGCACGTACACGAGTGGGGTAGAGGCAGAAAGAGGGAGAGAGAATTTCAAGCACGCTCCATGCTGTCAGCGCAGAGCCCGATGTGGGGCTCGAACTCACAAACTGAGATCAGGCCCCAAGCTGAGATCAAGTCAGCACTCAGGCGCCCCTCCCACTATCATTTTCAACTGGTCTATAAAAGCCAAGTCTGGGAACCACTACACTAATAATGACATTTACATAGCACTCACCATGACCCAAGCATTATTTTAAGCTTCTTAAATATACCACCCCTTTTAACTGCACAGTGACTCGGGGAGTAAACACTACTATATTCCCCTTTTTATAGATGAGGTGCCTGAGGCACTAAAGTTTGAGTCTTGTCTGAGGGCGCAGAGCTGGCCAGAGGTAGGACTGGGGACTTGAAGGGAGGCCTATGCCTCTGGGTGAGAATACCTGAGGCCGCAGTCCTAACATTGTGAAAGCAAACAGACCTCAACCACTGCTATTTGGCCTATGACCTATAACATTTAGATGTGTGAGACACTTACTGATAAGACCCGAAAACTGACTGCTACCTGGGGGCAAGTTACAAGATAACACATCAGTAGCAGTCGTTGCTCTGCAGAGTCAAAATGCCAGCATGCTGCCCTTGTAGCCCTCTTACGTGGCGGTTACCTGAACAGTTTAATTGACCAAATTGTTCTCTTTCATTCCCCTGAGAAAACTGAAAGGCTTTCCAACCTTAAAGAGTTTGCACATTCATCTTGGCATTCAGTTCTCAAAAGAAATCTAGAATTAGAACACAAAAGCCTTTGTGGTAGGTAGAGTACGTACCCAGGCTCATTTTATAGACAAGAATTTAAATGAAAATAAATGACTTGTCCAAGGTAACAAAGTTGGTGAGAAGCAAAATGAAAACTGACGGCAGAAAGGGTTCTGTACGTGGCTTGAGGAATCCTAAGAATGAAAGGACTCAAAGACGGCAGAGACTACTTTTTCCTGGTTTCTATCTAAAACATATACCTTTAGGGAGCACCTGGGTGGCTCAAGTCAGTTAAGCGTCTGACTCTTGATTTTGACTCAGGTCATGATCTCACGGTTCATGAGACCGAGCCCTTCGTGAGGCTCTGCGCTGACAGCATAGAACCTACTTGGGATTCTCTCTCTCCCTCTCTCTGCCCACCCCTCACCTCCCTCTCCCTCTCTGCCTCCCCCTGCCCCTGCACTGACTCGAGTACGCGCTCCTCTCAAAAATAAAGTTAAAAAAAACTAATAAAGTAAAATAAAACATAAGATAAAATGTATGCCTTTAATTCAACAAATATTGTGTTCCTACTGACAGGTTCTAGGATATATGCGCCCAGTGGGTTAACAGAATAAATGGGAGAATAGAAAAAAACTCCTGTGGTGCTTCCAAACCTATTTTGCAATTTCTTCCTGCTGTCTGAATATAAACTCCCTCACATTTCAATTGAACCTCAGGTCTTCCAGTATTCTCTCTCATGAAAGAATGACCAGTAAATAAATGTGTGTGTGCAAACGTCTTATTAATTAACAATAAAAACAAGGTAAAAATTTAAATCTCCAAATTATTCCTTATTCAAGATAAAATATGAACTTGGACCATATTCTTAAGAAGTTCTTTCTTATCATAAGATGAAATCTATCTTCCTCGTCTACCTATTCTTGTGTTGAAATGTTTGGTCACACTTCTCTAAGATAAGATCAGGAAAAATCAGGCCACTGACCTTCTAAATTTTTTACTTTCTGGTACAGAAACAGCATGTTCCTTGTTTCACCTGTAAGGGAAGAATTGCTTTTGTTTTAATAAATGGCATATAAACTCTCGCAGGGAGGAAGAGACGTGTTTTGTAGAACTAGTACTCTCAACAGCATGGACACCCAAATATTGGTTGAATGGGAAGGAAAAAGGAAAAATAAAACCTGTTTCCCTGTATCTCTATCCTCTGGAGCTACAAACCTATAGGTTTATTCCTTCTTCTGCTTAATAGCCCTAAATTATTTAAATCTTAAAGAATTTTGGTTCATAGAAGGGAAGATATAACTAATGTCATGTCCATTCTTGATTTTGGCCAAGAAAAAGGGAAAATAATATATGAATGGCTTCTCTTTTTAAAAAAAAAAAATTTAAGTTTATTTATTTTTGAGGCAGAGAGAAAGACAGAGCATGAACAGGGGAAGGGCAGAGAGAGGGAGACACAGAATCCGAAGCAGGCTCCAGGCTCTGAGCTGTCAGCACAGAGCCCGACTCGGGGTTCAAACTCACGGACCACGAGATCATGACCTGAGCCAAAGTCAGATGCTCAAACGACTGAGCCACCAAGTGCCCCTTCTCTCTCTTAAAACAAGCATCGGGGGACGCCCTGCTGAAAAGAGAACTAATGGATTAGCTATGTGATCAGCTACAAAGCAGACTTCAGTTCTCTTCTCTGGGGTACACTCAATTCTTTTTTTTTTTTTTTAATGTTTTATTTTAGTTTTGAGAGAGAGAGAGAGACGGCATGAGTGGGGGAGGAGCAGAGAGAGAGGGAGACACGGAATCCGAAGCAGGCTCCAGGCTCTGAGCTGTCAGCACAGAGCCCGACGCGGGGCTCAAACCCATGAACCATGAGATCATGACGTGAGCCAAAGTCAGACACCTAACCGACTGAGCCACCCAGGCTCTATAAAGTGAGAACTACGGCTCTGAACCATGCTACCTCAGGAACCTACTAGCTGTGTGACCTTGGGCAAGTCCCTTCTAAAAGCCTCAGTTCCCAGGCTACAAAATAAAATACCACCTACCTCAGAGAACTGTTGTGAGGATAGGAGGGGAACACTCTGCAGTCTCCTGGTACACAATAAGCATACTGTTATCAAATACTAATGCAGCTAATAACTAATTCAATTATTATTCTAAGAAAG
This sequence comes from Puma concolor, assembly GCF_028749965.1. Classification (NCBI taxonomy): domain Eukaryota; kingdom Metazoa; phylum Chordata; class Mammalia; order Carnivora; family Felidae; genus Puma; species Puma concolor. The sequence continues at coordinate 52,628,257 of NC_141681.1, read as the reverse complement.
GGCGACTGCTTTAACCTTCAAAGGAACTAGAATCCAGCAGATATCACTATGACTAATTTCTTGGTTTTCAGCTCAATTTTTCCTTCATGTGTTTATAACACCAAACATAATACAACCATACGGAAGTAAACAAAAAAAAAAACCTTATCCTTTTGTTTAAAAATAGTAGGAAAAAATTTTTACTCAAAATTCTACAACACAGAGATAAATACAAACAGCACTTTGGCATGTTTCTTTTAGTTTTTCCATATATATTTTAAAATAACTGGGATCATACTGTTTATAGTTCTATATCCCACTTTTTTCTCATACTTAATTTTATTTTGTGTGTACTTTCCCATGTCAAGAATTCTCCAAAAAACATCCTTTTTAAATGACTCCGTATTTTTCCATAAAGCAACCATTTCTCTAAGGTTAAAACATTTATTTACTGTTTATTTTTTATACACATCACTAGAGTCAGTATCTCTGTGTACAATCTTGGTCCTCATCTCTATTTCTTGGTCCATACACAATCTGTATGTTGATCAAGGATTTTATGTCACTTAAAACATTGCCAAAATGCTTTTTAGAAAGTTCACACCAGTTTTTGTGTCTGACAGTCCTGATCGCAGTGACTACTACCTATTTCCTTTTAATTCCCAGCAAACAGAGACCCAAAACCTCTGGAATTACAATACAAATGGGGAAGATCTGTTATTAAAAGAATGCTTTCATCACTTGTGGTCATTTGTACCAGGTCACTATTATTCCATTCTCTCTCTCTCTCTTTTTTTATGTTTACCTATTTATGGGGGGGGGGGGGGGGAGGAGCAAACAGAGAGAGGGGGAGAGAATCCCAAGCAGTCTCCGTGCTGTCTGTGCAGTCCAATGTGGGGCTCAGTCTCACGAACACTGAGATCATGACCTGAGCCTAAATCAAGAGTCAGCCAACAAACTTGGAAAAGCTACAAATATCACTCAATACAATTCACTTTCTATATTAACGTCAGGACTTAAATGCCTCTCAAATAATTTTCAACTTATTAAGAAGTGTATGGATAAGGAAATGATGCCCCATTATATGAAAAAGCTGTGTAGACAATATGTAGAAAATTCAGAAATGTAAACTTTAAGTTTTATGTACTTGTCTACACATAAGCTGTACCTTAATTCTTTTAATAAAAAAAAATTTAGAGGGTCTGTACACAAGAAAACATATGTATTCCTTGTATTCACACAGAACATGAAATGCTAACTATTTTAGCTAATGCTGCCATTTTTAAGCCTTTATGGCTGCTGGCTAATGCTGGGCATATGCCAACAGTGGAGACTCACTGCCTGAGCACTGAGAGGACTTTTTCCCTTTTCCTCATTTACCAAAAGTTTTATCTGCATTCCTCTGGTGACTGACCAATCAGAGGAAGAAATCTCCTAGAAGTCAGCAACATTCAAAAAGTATTCAATTATTTCAGGCCATTAGAAATGGTACCACAAAAGCAGCATCCACCACCCTTCTACCTACAAACTTAACGTATCTGGAAAATAAAGACCTAGTGATACTTTTATCACCAACCATTCAAGTACACTAATCCCAGTGAAATAATTCCCTTGAAGTGAAAGCCACTCTAGTTAAAGATGCAGATTTCGAGAATCTAATAATCTTGTATTAATGCAGTACTGGCTTTCATTTGTACACAATCAATTTGCTACTGAACAAAGAATCCTTTTTAATTGCCCATGGCAATTAACGGTAATCATTTTCTTTTGTCTTATTCCTAAGAACTACAGGCTACAATAGATGAAGCCGGGATTTTGACCTTTCTTTTATTTTTTTTTAATTTTTTTTTTTAATTTTTTTTTTCAACGTTTTTTATTTATTTTTCGGACAGAGAGAGACAGAGCATGAACGGGGGAGGGGCAGAGAGAGAGAGGGAGACACAGAATCGCAAACAGGCTCCAGGCTCTGAGCCATCAGCCCAGAGCCCGATGCAGGGCTCGAACTCACGGACCGCGAGATGGTGACCTGGCTGAAGTCGGACGCTTAACCACTGCGCCACCCAGGCGCCCCTGACCTTTCTTTTAAATGGAGACAGGGAGAAGTACAATGCAACCTTTTTTTATTTTTTTTATTTTTTTTTTTATTTTTTACACTTCAGGAAGCTATTACTTGCAGCTAGCCAACATACTTTTACCCCAACATTACTTAATAACTTTTTGAATCGTGTTTTTGAAAAAAGCATTGTAGAGAGTGCCACACAAATAAGGCGCAAGGTGTAGTTTTATCTGTAAGTTTCTAGTTGCCTAGAGTGTTTTCTCTTGAAAATTGTCAATCAGGAACCACTCAGATACTTTCCTACTTACCAAAGAAAATACAGCTTAAAGGAATCATTACATGACCAAACATGTCTTTCTTCTTTCCTTTGGACTACTTTACTTATATACAGTTTTGTTTGTTATACCCGGGTTTGCATCCAGGTCAGAATTCAACCGCTCAACTTTGTCAACATGCTGGCTAGAGTGACAAGCTGGTACTTGGAGCTATAGATTCTTTTTCAAAGTAGTGTGACACAGAACCTACTGTGTGCTCAGTAGTCTCTGAATATGGAAGCCTTTAAAACTGTTAATATGGGGCTGCCTCTCAAATGCAGAAATTTATCAGAATAGTCTATTCAACACTTGCTTCCCTCACCCACTTTATATCATTATATAGAGAGTTAACGGTTCACAACTATAAATTCCTTAAGGGGATGAACTATAGCTTACTCTTACATCCCAGCAACACAAGGCAGACTAATAAAATAAACACGGATTTTAAAATTAGACAGACATAGCTCTCGACTTATTAGCTGTGTAACTCTGGCCAAGACACTTATGACACAGTATGTATATATACATGAGGATTAAATGCTGACCAGGAGGGCATGCCCTCTGAGAGTTTAAAGCCTAAAAATGGCCATTATATTTGGTGCACATCTCTCCACCCACCTACCACGCACATAAAAACAAAAAGGCTTTGGCACCTGTTGGGTTCAATCAACATATATGTAGCAGGGGGCCTACTAGTACAAGGTTATTTTGCTAGGTGTGATGGGAAATAAAAGATACATGAGGGTCCCCACCCTTAAGGAGTTTACTATCGGGAGAAAGGAAACAATTAAGCATCATTAGCTAAAATAAAGCAGAATGGGAACCAATGAGTACAATCCCTTCATCTTTCCAACGAAGAAACCTTAGCCCAGAGAAGTGAAAACGATTTGTCGAAAGTCACACAGCTAGTAAGCAGCAGAGTCAGGGCTAGGACCGGAGTTTCTTCATTATCAACTCAACATTCTTTATGCCATAGGAAGCTGCCTCTCAATTTGTTCAAATTTGCCAAGTGCAAATATTACCATAACGACCATTTTCCAATAATAATGCAGAGACACTAGAAGAACAAAAAAGGTATGAAATACCACAGATACACCATGCAACAGTCACAACTGCCACAAATTTCATAAAATGAAAACGCTCATTTCAATAAAGGAAGATGAAGGAGATAGGCAAGTCTGGCTATTTTCAACTAAAGTAAATACTACTTTCCTGTGATGATGGCTCATGGCTGAAAAGTACCTGGTTCTCTGCTAATATATCAACTTAATGGTGTCTCCCAACCCCAAAGAAGCAAATAAATGAAAATCAGACTGCCAGATGCCGAAAGTTATTTTCAAGAATTCTTCATAGATGAAGCCTCATTAAAGCACTGTATCAAAAATTAAATAAAAATAAACTTTCAGGAAGATGAACATGAATGATTTGTTTGCACTTCTTAATACCAGCAATTCAAGTACTATTCAGACATTGCTATTTGAGAGCCTAGGTCAACAATGACTCAGCTTGAAAGATTCCATATTGCTTTTAAAAGCCGTGTACGGTTTTAAGTTATGTAGTCAATACAATCTGGATGCCACTCTCCCCCAAAATTATAAACTCTAATTTTCACATGAATGGCTGAAAAAGAGATAGTGTTCATGTTTGAAAAAGTATACGACAAAGGCAATCCAATTCGTTTTACTGCATCTCCCAGAGAAAGGGCCCTTCCTTACCCCCCAATTCCAGGCTACAGGATTTGATGTAGGGGAGGGAAAGAGGTGGGGGTGGGATGAAGACCAGCACCGAGAGTCCAGTCCCAATACCAGCTCTAACTTGGTATGTGGTCCAGGACAACAAGAATCTAAAATCAGAGCTGGACAGCACACTAGACTTCAGACTAGGAATGTGAAGCCCAGAGAAGTGAAGTGATCTGTTCACGGTTCCCACTAATTAGGTTAAGGCCTAGACCAGAAGGTCTGCTGCCTGTATTTCCAATACGCCTTCAATTATGACAGGAAGCCTGTCACCATGCCCTGTGCAAGTTCATTTTCCCATCTGTAAATGAGGAGGCTAGACTAGGCACGGGTTTTCAAACTGTGTTGTCCAAACCCAAGGGATTTCTGCTAATCGCTTTCCCTCTTCAAGCAAAGACCCCTCCAAGTTTATGTATTTCATGTAGTGTGAAAAAGAAATTTTACACAACTAGACTAGATGATCAATAAAACGTCACACTGGCTGGGTAAATTAAGACACCCAGGTGGGGAATGACAACAGTCAAGGCAGATCACAGGAAGGCCCTGCAGGTGGCTTAACACCTCTCAGAAGGCCCTCCACCTCGCAGACTGAAGATGAGAGAGCAGAGCCTAGAGGGAGATGGACAAACACTCTCACCTCATCAATCTCCAACTGTATTGACCTCATGTGTCTCCTCATCACATAAGAGACCACAGAAACACCTGAGAGGCTACAGTTTACAGTCATCTGTGAAACCCTCGCTCCTCCCAGATTGTCCTTTGCCAAAAGTTACCATCAGGCCAAAGGATCTGCACGTGGACAACTTCTTCCATGTAACCTGTATCAAGAAGAATGACTTTTCTGATTTTTTTTTTTTATTGTCCTAAATGCTTTGGCCTTAATCGTGCCAAGAAAAAAAGAGAAAATAGGCAAGGGAAGGGAGAAATGGTCAAAAGGATAGTTCAAAAAGAAAAACAGCAAGGGAAGAACTTTGATCAGACTAGTATTACAAGAATTTTCTAGGCACTGCAGGAGACCTTAAAACGTGTTACTAGGCTGAAAACAGTCATCCACCGCCATCTCCTGCTCCCCATCCCATTCCCAACTGGCACATTAACTGTTCCAGAAGGCCAAGGCTACCACCTCAGATTTCTGTAGCACCCAATTCCATCATGAAAGCAAATGCTGACACCGAGGTTGGAGCCTTTGCTACCATCAGAGAAATCTGACAATCTCTGTAACATCAGTTACCAGTTTAGGAAGAAAAATCAGCTTTGTTCTTCTGTCTCTTCTCTTCCTATTACGTAAACTTAGGGTTTGGGCATGGAGAAACTTTCTATGCTGCCAGTGATGTCAAAACTCTGAAACACAAGTTTAACCAATGCTGCACACACAGTTGTTTTCTTAATTAGCTATCACTTCCCCATTAAGAATAAAAAACAACTATTTATACCAACGTGGAAAACAAATTCTAAAATAAATCCAGAGAATGAATCATAATTCACAAGGCCAAAATTAAAAAATGAATGGAAACCAACAGGAAGATGAACCAAATTCAAGTCAATAATGGTGAAGACACATGCTATAGGTAATTAAAATTGCCACACTCTGCTTGGCAGAAAATTTAAGACCTAAGAAGTCAGAAGCTAAAGAACCAAATGGATGTACCATCTAGCCCCCCTCACTGTATCATATACAAATGTCCTAACTTTTGATGAGTCGATAGTCCAATTCTGCAGATAACAGTGAATGCTTTTTTATTTCAAGTGTTCTCGTAGAACTATTTCTAAATAAGTGCTGAAGTAAACAAAGTTTGAGCAGAGCTCAGTTAAGAAATAAAAGTCCTTCCAGTAAATGCTCCTCCACAGCTGGATGGCTGCTTTAATATGCAATTGCCCTAGGCCACAGGGATTAAAAGAAAAAAAAAAATCAGGCTTTTGATTTACTTAAGAAATAAAATAAATAAACCCATAACATGCAAAGGTTCCCGCTCCCAAATTAAGGACGGAAAATGGTTAGATGGCTTTTCTGTAAAACACACCTCTTTCTCTGAGTAAATTTCCTGAACCCCACTCCCAACATAAGCTCACTAAAGAAAAAGCTTGAGAAAAGGTAAAGGTAATAATTTCTCAGGTAATAAGACCAAAAATCCAATCGTATCAGCCAGTTCCTGGCACTCTTTTCTCACTCTACCAAATCAGGTCACTCACAAGGCTTGGGGAATGTCAGGGCCCACCCACAGACTCCTTGTACACCACTGAGTCCCCCACCCCCACCCCGCCCCCCCTCCAGCATGGATCTGCCCAGAGGCATTCAGCTCCGGTGGCTGGGAGCTGCCTGCAACACCAGAGGGCAGAAATCTGAGTGACACTTGGCACTCTCTCTTTCAACAAACAACCACAACGGGCTTTCCAAACTCAGGCCTTAATTATTTTGAAGACCAGGAAGGCAGAACCTTCCTGGGGCAGAGGTGAAAAGAAATAAGCCCACCCTCCCAAAGGTCACACGGCAAACCCGAAGCCATTAGGGAAGGCAAGACTGCAGCTTCTGCAGCCCCAGAGCAGTAAACACCAAATGTAGCCATAACCCCTGGTGGGACTGGGGAGAACTTGAGAACCAGCATTTCCCCAGCCAGAGGTAAAACAAAAATTAGACTGTCATGGGGTGGGGGAGGGGGGGGAGTCAAAAAAGCACACTTGTAAGTTCTCCCAAGGGGTGCTGGGTTGGAGGTGGAGATGGGGAAAGGGTACAACTGTCTCTTTACAATAGCTCAGAGAAGGAGGAAGGGAAAGTAGGAGGGAAAAAAAAAAACAACCTGTGAGCTGCTGCACTCTCCTGTTCTGAAGGACACAAAGCTGCAAAGCCCAGGGATCTGAAGCGGCTAGGGAGTGAGACAGGAGTGAGAAAAATAAAGGTGCGGGGGAGGGTAACGGAAAGAGACCTGCCCCCTCACCACCACGAACCTTGGCAGAAGTAGGGGAAATGGGGCAGACATTCCCAGACTCCGGAGAGCAACAACCAGCCAACCACCCCCCATCTATTCTACCCAGGTCTCACAGGATCCTTGGGGATAAAACCCTGAGGGTCGGGGTGCTGAGTGAATCTTCGGTCTAAACCGCAGTCTAGAGAACCCTGGATCCAACCTAGCCCCTTCCCCTCCAAAGCTGAGTACTGGAGGCTAGAGGAAGACAAGACTGAAACGGGGAGCACTCAGTGGGGATGGGTGGGTCAAGGGTGGGGAGCTGGGAAAAAAGCAAGCCTGACAGGAACCAAACGGGAAGAGAAGGCGCTTGGCAGGACACAAGGGGAAAGAAAAGGTGAGAAAAGTCAAGGTAGAACAGAATCGGGAAACGGGTATCGAAAGAGAGGGGGAGAATCCATCCAACCACTGACATGGCTCCAAGAGGGAGCTGGGGGGTGGGGAGGCAGCCGATGATCAGAAAGAATGGTTGAGAAGACATCTCTACCACTGGGCAGAACTGGGGGAAGAACTCAAGAAGGAGGTAAAAAGCAGGACAAAGGAGAGAGAATACATGAAAGGAGAAATTGGAGGTCGAGGCCTGAATCAAAATGGTGGGGGGAAGAGGAGGTCAGGTGGAAAACTTAAGTATTGAGAGGTAACACGGGTGGGATGCAGTTACAGAGAGACCAGGATTAAAGAGAACCACTCCAAGAGGGGAACAGCAATAGGAAAGTTAAAATGAGTCAAAGAAAAAAAAAAAATAGGGGGGCAAGTGGACAGCTCCAAAAGGGGCAGAGCTGGGAGGAAAATGTTACAGCAGATGGGGCAGAACTAAAAGAGCAGGTGCAAAAAGGATTCGGGGCAGGCCTGCGAGATGCAGCAGAACGGGAAGGAAAGGGGGTGATGGATCAGAGAAGTTATCAAAGATTTAGGGAGGTAAACGGCAAGTCTCAGAAGGGCCAAAATGGAGAGAGGAGAGGACTCAGAGCGAAGAGGAGGCTGGAAGCAGGTCTCAAGCAGAGAAGAACTGAAGGGGAAACAGGTCAAAGAAAGACGGAGCGAATGAATGAGACAGCTCAACAGTGCCAATGAGGAGGTGGGGTGGAAAGGAAACCGCAAGAACACTGGACAGAACTGGGGCCTGCAGGGCAGCACTGAGGCTGCGGACAGGCTGAGTTAGAGAGGTCAGAGAAATGAATGGCAGAAACGAGAGCTGCAGGGTCACAGAAGGGGGAGTAGGCTGCTTCGTGGAAGGCAGAGTCGGGGAAAGCGAGCAGGTAAGAGGGCACAGCAAGATCTGAGATTGGGCAAAGGGCAGATCGGGAAGGTAGAAAGGTCTGGAAGAGTGGGGAAAAGGCGGGGGGGGGGGGGCTCTGAACGGCAAATGGGAGCCAGATCTGCGAAGGGGAAGAGGCAAGCATGGTGCATCCCACTCCGAGAGGGGGCAGGGGACTGAACTGAGGCATGGAAGGGTCGGAGAGGCAAGGGGCATCCGGGAGATGCACGGGGTTCCGCGAGTGGGCAGTAGGGCCCAAGGAGGTGGAATTAAGTCCAAGGAGAAGACCTAGGGTCAGCAGTGCCAAGACGAACAAGGTCTCAGATGGATCTCGAAGGAGGTGGAACTGCAGGTCTTAGAGGGACAGTTCCTGGGGGTGCAAGAGAGGACGGGTAACAGTAGACGGGTCAAAGAAGGGAACAGATCAAGGGTGGTGTGAGTGGAATCGAAGAAGGAGCAGGACGGACACGAATCTCAAAGTGAAGGTCCAGAATTAAGGGATGCAGAAATGCAGAAGGGTCACTGAGGAGGTGGGTCGCTAGAGGACCGCAGAGTCCAGGAGGGGCGAAGGGCACTACTGACGGGCGGAAAAGGGAAGGGGGAGGCGCAGAATTGGGAGAAGAGTGGCTTAAGTGAGGAGGGGGTGGCCGAGGCGGGCACCGAGATCCCAAATGGGTCGGAAGGTGGGGGCAGACGCGGGGACAGCAGGGCTGGGGCGAGCAGGGGCAGGTCCGAAGGGCAAGCGGGCCCCGTGGGCCGGGCCGCTGCGCGAAGCAGCGGGGCCGGCGGGGCCCGGGGGGCTGGGGGGCCGCTCCCTCCCCTCCCCCTCCGGCTCCTCCATTGTTCGCGGGCTCCGGGCCCCGCCGTCCCCGCCTCCCCTTGGACCCCGCAGCGGGGCGGCGCCCGGCCTCGCCGCCGGGGCCCGCGAGCTCGCGCACTCACCAGCTGGGCGCCCTCAGCGCGGCTCCGGCCTCCAGGATCCCAGCAGAGGCGACGGCGGCCCCGGCGCCATGTTCTGCTGCTCCTCGTCCAGCGGCGGCTGAGGCGGCGGCGGCGGCGGCGGCGGCTCCGGCGGCGGGGGGCCGGGCGGACCCTCCCTCGCGGGCTCCCTCCTCCGCCTCCTCCACCTCCTCCTCCCGCCGCGCCGCGGCTCTCCCTCGGGGCGGGGGGGCGGGGAGGGGAAGGGGGGAGGGGCGGGAACCAGGGGGAGGGCGGACCAGCCTCGCTCGCTCGCTCCCTCCCTCCCTCGCAATGGCGGCGGCGGCGCCTCCTTCCTGCGGCCGCCGCTCCCGCCGCGCGCGCCCCTCGCCAAATGCGCGTGCGTGGCACGCGGACCGTTGCAGGAGGATAACGGCCCCTGGGCGCGCGCCGCAAGGGGATAACCGGCGCCAGGCAGGAGATGAGGCGAGGGCGTCTACGCACCCGTGGGGCTCTGTGCCACTACCGCGGCCTCTGGCTGGGAACGGGCGCGGAGGCCATAGTGCGCGTGCGCCCCAAAGAAATGCCGCTACTGCGGTGGCTGCGACGCGAGACGGCACCAGGCAGCCTGCGACCGGGCTGAGGGAACGGGGTGGGCAAGTGCGCGTGCGCGGGAGGGGCTGCCTAGCGCGAGACGGAGGGAGTGGCCCGCGGGAGTCGCGCGCGGCCTTGCGCGCGCCAGAAGCAGCCGATCCCCTCCTTGCGGGGGCTCGTGGAGAAAGCAGGAGGGGAGAGACATGGCCCGGCTTTGGGGGCGGGGGCGAAGGGCGCGATCCCGCTCGCGCGGGACCTGACCAGCCAATGGGAGGCAAGGGGAGGTGGGTTTGCCGCGCAAGCCTCAGCCCCTGGAATAACGGAGGAGGAGAGAGGGAGCGACGTAACGTGGGGCAGCGGGGAGGGGCTGAGGAGCAGAGAAGACACCCAGCGAGGGAGTTGATTGGGGAACACGAGGAGGCGTGGCCCGCCTCACCCCAATCCATGCCGGGCAATTTGTCGTTCCGGAAGAAGGGGCAGGGCTGGGGAGCGCGTGCTCCTTCCCTCGGCGGTGATGAAAATCTGCAGGCAACGCGCTGGTGGATACGAATTGCTTGGGATTCTGTGTTCGACCGATGCCCGGGAGAGGGACGAGGGTACGCTCCTGCGTACAGCCCTGACCTCCAAGTCAGCGTTGTGCAAATGACTGCAAATCAAATGTCAGTTCCGGCCCGTGGAGGGTAACAGTAGTGATGGGAAGGGGGCACTGCGGTAACCCTTGAGTTCTGAACCGAGGAGGGGTTCCTCTGGGATCCCTCCGGAAGTACGCGTCGTGGAAGATGAGCGTTCTGGGCATCCAGTCAGTATTTACGGAATGCATGAAGAAAGGCTGTTTCCTATTGCATTTTGCGTTTCTTTCTTCAGTCTCTTCGTCTACAAAATGGAATAATAATCGTACCTCCCTCATGGGGTTGCTGAGAGAATTAAATGAGCTGTATCGGTTAAGTACTAAAAACTACTGCTTTGCAAACGTTGATAAACAAAATTACATGCACTCAAGTTTTAAAACATCCCATTAAATAAAGGTTTTTTTTGATTACCGATCAGAGTCGTTTCCCTCGACTTTTTTTAACTTGGCATTTTTATGCATATAATCTGATTTTTAATTTTTTTTTTCAACGTTTATTTATTTTTGGGACAGAGAGAGACAGAGCATGAACGGGCGAGGGGCAGAGAGAGAGGGAGACACAGAATCAGAAACAGGCTCCAGGCTCTGAGCCATCAGCCCAGAGCCTGACGCGGGGCTCAAACTCACGGACCGCGAGATCGTGACCTGGCTGAAGTCGGACGCTTAACCGACTGCGCCACCCAGGCGCCCCTATAATCTGATTTTTAGATGTGCATTACTTTCCTTTCATTTTGTTTTGTTTTTCCGAGTTTGTTTAACCAGTCAAGTGCGTGGCCCAGGTTTTCTTTAGGCTGTCATCGCGAACCTTGGTTCCTAAATTATTTTGAGATCATTTGAGGGAACACCGGATCCCCCCACCTCAAATTACTTAATACGTCTTTTTAACTCCCAATGCGATGTTCCAGGTCGTTCCATTCTTGGAAAGACTGTGAACTGACAGCACCCAGAATAGAGAAGACTGGGTTCACTCTGGACCTAGATGTCCTTCTCTCTGTCTTTTGGAGCCTGTCAATTCTACCTTTGTGCTTTGACTCTCAGCTTAAAACCACTTCCTCAGAGCAGCCTCCCAGATTTGGTCTGACTCATCCTTTGATGAAAACAGGTACTTTATGCTAGGTGACATTGTGTTAAACATTTTTTTTTAATTTATCTAGAGAGAGAGAGGGCACCAGCGAGGGAAGGGCAGAGAGAGAGAATCCCAAGCAGGCTCTGCACTATCAGCACAGAACCGTGAGATCATGACCTGCGACTAAACCAAGAGTCGGACGCTTAACTGACTGAGCCACCCAGGTACCCTATACTAGGTGATATTCTAAAGCACGTTAAACATATGAACCCACCTAATCCTCAATATTTTATGAGTAGGTTATACAGTAAAACTTTGGTTTGCAAGCATAATTCATTCAGGAAACATGTTTGCAATCCAAAGCATGTATCAAAGCAAATTTCAAGAACCGCTGGCTCAGTTGTGATCATGTGACATTCAGTATCACATACTACTCACTCGTATTGCAAGACATCGCTCGTTTATCAAGTTAAAATTAGAAATGTTTAGGGGCGCCTGGGTGGCGCAGTCGGTTGAGCGTCCGACTTCAGCCAGGTCACGATCTCGCGGTCCGTGAGTTTGAGCCCCGCGTCGGGCTCTGGGCGGATGGCTCAGAGCCTGGAGCCTGTTTCCGATTCTGTGTCTCCGTCTCTCTCTGCCCCTCCCCCGTTCATGCTCCGTCTCTCTCTGTCCCAAAAATAAATTAAAAAACGTTGAAAAAAAATTGTAAAAAAAAAAGAAACGTTTGCTTGTCTTGCGGAACACTTGCAGAATGAGTTACTCACAATAAAAGGTTTTACGTAGGTGTCATTGTTGTACTAAGCCAAGACCCAGGAAGGTTATACAGCTAGTAAGTGGCAGACTTGAGATTCAAACCCAGATAATGGGGATCAGATGACTACAACTTCTTACTTCTTTATAGCACTCCACCAGGGCTTGAAGTTCTGTATTGGCATCACCATTTTATGTGTGAGCCCTTTGAAGGCAGGGGCTCTCTCTGGCTAGTTCTGCAGTCTGGCAAATGGCCCACAATAAATACTAGTTAATAAATAAATGAATGAATCCCATGCTAAACAAAGGGGATGGCCGAAAAGACACAGTCCTGTCTAAGGACTAACTCTTACCCCTTTTTCAGACGCTAGCTCATATGACCCCCTCTTCCAGGAGGCTCTCCCTAAGACGCAGGCTTGGTCTGGTGCTTCCTCTAGGTTCTCACAGCCCCGTTGGGCCCTTCATCCAATCCCTGACCACCCTGGGTTGTCCCTGCCTGGTAACAGGTCTTTGTCTTCCAGCAGACTGTGAACCCCCTGAGGGCAGGGCCAGGGCTATCTCAGTCACTGTCGACGTCTCCAGCACAGGTCCCAGCACAAGGCAGGGTCTCAGGCAGTGTTTTCCTTGAATGAACAATTGAACTATCAAGGAGGGTCTTCCCAGCTCTGCAATTCTTCCCAGTTTGCCAGAGGGCCGGTGTTAGCAAGCCAACCACAGGAAGCAGGCTTCCCTGGGGGCAGCCGCCCCCTCACTGCCCTGCTAGCCTCCGCTCCAGGATAAATAAACAACCGAGTAAACAATTAGCTGACAGAGAGAGAAGTACCAACTGCTGGCCTGGGCCGCTGCCGAGATTTCCCAAGCATCTCCCAGAGGGGCTCTGAGGGCTGGAACTCAGACCAGCCAGAGAGCCGGAGTAGGTACGAGCCAGGCGGAGCCTGGGGTTCTGGACCCCGCTCGTAGAGATACACAGCCAGAAAAATCCACTAAAGAGTTTTGCAAAGAGGTGAATGTGCTGGCGTATATTCTCTGTACATTCCTCAGAGTCTAAAAAAATCAGACAGAGGGCGGGGACCGGGTCTGCGCTTGACTAAGAAGTCAGTGAGCTCACAGCGCCTCCTACAAACCGAACGGAGGAAGCTGCCGCCAGCTGATGCCGCCGGGAGGACAGAGAGCGGTGAACTCTTCCGCCATTGGTCGGCAGGGCAGCCAATCACAAGGAAGGAACGGGAGGCGGGGATGCTCGGATCCCCGCTCGGATTCACTGCTGGATCCCGTCTCCAGGCCAGCGGTTGAAACGAATTGGTCACGCACTTAAAGGCTCATGGAAGGATGGATAATGAAAGAACCTCTCAATTTCTACAGACTTCAAAAATGGAAATATAACATAGATACGGAGAAGTCCACAAATCACAAGGGTACATACAGCTCCATGAGTAATTCACAAGGAACACACCCGCTGTGGGGCGTTTGGGTGGCTCAGTCCCTTGAGAGGCCAACTCCTGATTCCGGCTCAGGTCCTGATTTCGAGGTGGGTTAGAGTCCCGCGTCTCCGCTCATCACATTGCGGAACCTGCTTTGGATCCTCTGTCTCCCTCTCTCTGCCCCTCCTCTGCTCACGCTTGCTCTCTTTCTCTCTCAAAAACAAATAAACGTTAAAAAATGAAAATACACCCCTGTAACGTTCACCCAGGTAAACAGAATGTGACCAATCTCTCAGAAGCCTCCTGGTGACCCCTTCCAGTCACTCCCTCCCACGAGGAAAATCTTTATCCTGATTTCTATGGCCATAGATCAGTTTCGCCCGTTTTTACACTTTATAAAAACGGAATTATGCAACAAGTGGCCTCTTTTAATCAACCTTGTGAGATTCCTCCAGGATACTGTGTGTACTTATCGATCGTTCATTCTCAATGCTGTGTAGTATTCCACCATGTGGATGAAATACGATGTATGTAGCCATTCTATTGTCGTGAGCATCTAGGTAATTTCCATTTGGGGCTATTATGGGTAGTGCTGCTGTGACAGTCTAGAATACGTCTTTTGGTAAACATACGTATTCATTCCTGCTAGGTATGTACCCAAATGAAATTGCTGGTTACAGGGCGGGCATGTACTCACCTTCCCCAAAGTGAATGTACCAATTTCCATCCCAGGAGTCAGGTGTAAGAATTTCAGCTGTCCCACCTTTTCCGTCTTTTTAATTTAATTTTGGCCATCCTAATGGTTGTTCAATCGTATCCTTTTTAGTCTTAATTTGTCTTCCTCAGTGATTTATGAGGTTGGGCGTCTTTTCATAGGTATAAAGTCCATTTGAATAGCATCTTTGGTGAAGTGCTGTTCAAATATTTTGCCCATAGTTATATATTATAGATATGTTATGTAACAAATATTATATATATTATATAACATATAATATATATAATACATAACAATGGGCAAAGTATATGTTATATAATATATATTATATGTTATATAATGTATATTATGTTATATAATATATATTAAATGTTATATAATATATATTGTATGTTACATAATATATGTTATATAATATATGTTATATAATATATGTTATATGTTATATAATATATATATTATATTGCCCACTGTTATATATTATTTTCTTTAATTATTTAAAATTATGCAATACTACATGAATTTCTTGTCCTTGCAAAAAAATTAAAATACTCTAGATTAGGGGCGCCTGCCTGGGTGGCTCAGTTAGTTGAACTTCAGACTTCAGCTCAAGTCTGATCTCATGGTTCATGAGTTCAAGACCTGCCTCAGGCTCTGTGTGGATGACTCAGAGCCCAGAGCCTGCTTTGTATTCTGTGTCTCCTTTTCTCTGCACTCCCCTCCTCCCCCCCCCCTTAAAAATAAAGAAATATTTTTTAAAAACCTCTAGATAAAATTCAGTTTCCATGGAGAATCTAAACCCATCCCACTTACCTCTCCAGAAATGTGTTTGTTTTGTTTTGTTTTTTTCCCCCAGATCTCTCTACACGCTTACATGAATGTAGCATAGTATAGTGGCTTGAGGCATTGACTCTGGAGCTGGAATGCCTGGACTAGAATCTCAACCCCACCATTTACACTAGCTGTGTGACATTGGGCAAGTTACTCAACTTCTCCGTACCTCAATTTCCTCATCTTTAAAATGGAGTTGATAATATTAATACCTACTGCACGGGGTTCTTTTGAGGTTTCAATAAGCGAATCGCTTAGAAAAATACCTGGAACAGGGATGCTTGGGTGGCTCTGTCAGTTAAGCGTCCAACTCTTGATCTCAGCTCAGGTCTTAATCTCAGGGCCATGAGATCAAGGGCTGGCTCTGTGCTGGGCATGAAGCCTGCTAAAAGAAAGAGAGAGAACTACTTTCTGTCTCTATACATTTGCCTGTTCTAGGTACCTCATGTAAATGAAACCACACATTTGTCCATTTGTGTCTGGTTTATTTCACCCAGCATGATGGTTTCAAGTTTCCTCCACGTTGGTTGGGGGCGTGTATCAGGATTTCATTCCTTTTTAAGGTTGAGTAATGTTTCAGTGTATATATTACATCTTGTTTATCTATTCACCTGTTACTGGACATTTGGATTTGGGGCTATTGTGAATTGTGTTGCTAGGACCATTGATGCACAGGTATTTGAACCCCCTTTTCAGTCATTTGGAATATCTACTTAGACATAAAGTTGCCGTATCACGTAGTAATTCTACATTTAACTTTTTTGTGGAACTGCAAAACTGTTTCCCACAGGGCCTGCACGATTTTACATTCGCAATGTGCGAGTGTTCCAATTTTCCCACATCCTTGCCAACCCTTGTCATTATTGTTTTGGCAGTGGTTGTTTTCTTTTGTTTTTGATAATAGCCATCCTAATGGTTGTGAGGTGGTATCTCGCTGTGGTTTCCATTTGCATTTCCCTGAAGACTAGTGATGTTGAGCATATTTTCCTAGGCTTATTTGCCATTTGTCTCTCTTCTTTGGAGACATTACTCTGGGTATCAGTCTCTTACCAGATAGGGGCTTTGCAAATATTTTCTTCCATTCTATGGGTTGTCTTTTCACTGTCTTGACAGGGTCTTTTGGTGCACAAAAGTTTTTAATTTTGATGCTCAGCTTTTTTTTTTCTTCTTGTGTTGCTTATGCGTTTGGTATCAGATATATCACATAACTTTTAAGAAGAAAAATGTGGGGGCGCCTGGGTGGTTCAGTGGGTTAAGCGTCTGACTCTTGATCTCAGCTCAGATGATCTCAGGATCATGAGTTCAAGCCCCATGTTGGGCGTGGAGCCTATTAAAAAAAACCCAAATGGTGGCAGACATTACCTTAGCCCAGTGACCAAACTCACCAAAAGATCAAACTCAAATGAGACAAACTAGCATCACACGCCCCTCATGAGATACTCTGAGAAGAAACAGGATCATTCCTGTCATATTTCTGCCCCAAAATGTCAAACCTGGATCTCATCATGAGGAAACAGCAGACAAACCCAAATTAAGGGACATTTTGCAATATAACTGAAGTGGACTCTTCAAACTGTTCATGTCTTGGGGTGCCTGGATGGCTCAGTCATTTAAGCTTCTGACTCTTGATTTGGGCTCAGGTCATGATCTCTTGGTGGTGGGATCGAGCCCCGCCTTGGATTCCACATTGAGGGAGAAGCCTGCATAAGATTCTCCCTCCTTCTTCCCCTGCCCCACCCCGTTCACTCTCTTTCTCTCTAAAATAAAATAAAATAAAATAAAATAAAATAAAATAAGGAATTGAAGAAACACAACAGCTGAACATAGGGGAAGGAAGGGAAAATAAGATAAAAGCCTGGAGCCTGTGTCTCCGTCTCTCTCTCCCTGCCCCTCCCCTGCTCACGCTTTGTCTCTCTCTGTCTCTCAAAACTAAATAAACATTGGGGCGCCTGGGTGGCGCAGTCGGTTAAGCGTCCGACTTCAGCCAGGTCACGATCTCGCGGTCCGTGAGTTCAAGCCCCGCGTCAGGCTCTGGGCTGATGGCTCAGAGCCTGGAGCCTGTTTCCGATTCTGTGTCTCCCTCTCTCTCTGCCCCTCCCCCGTTCATGCTCTGTCTCTCTCTGTCCCAAAAATAAATAAACGTTGAAAAAAAAAATTAAAAAAAAAAAACTAAATAAACATTAAAAACATTTTTTTTTAATCGCTCCAATACATACGTACATAGAGTAAATGGGGCACAATGTCAGCTAATCATGAATCTAGGCGAGTAAACACTGGAGTTCGTTGTCCTAATTTTACAACTTTTTTTTTGTAGACATGAAAATTTTCTACACACAAAGCTGGCACAATGAATTTAAGATCAAATGGTACACTGTGGAGATACCTCTCCACAACATCCTTTGTGTCTCCAACAACGTGTCAATGCATACACGTTTCTCTCATTCCTTTTTTTTTCTTTTTTCTCTTTTTTTAATTTGAGAGGGAGAGGGAGAGACAGAGAGAATCTTAAGCAGACTCCAACTCCATGCAGAGCCCCACGTGGGGCTCAATCCCATGACCCTGGGATCATGACCCGAGCTGAACTCAAGCGTCTGATTCGCAACCGACTGAGCCACCCAGGCGCCCCTCTGTCAGCTTAACTACTGCCTGATATTTTGTTATGTAGCTGCACATAAACTAACTGACTTTTCCCCTCACGATGCATATTTTGACTCTTTCCAGTTTTTCCCCAGGGCAAGCATACCGTCACGATCTTGCAAAGGGAAGGATCATTTCAAAATCCATACGAGAGTGGAAGTGTTAGGATTGAGTGGAAGTGTTAGGATTGCTCCTTTCCGTGTCTCTGGAATATCACCTTTAGACTCCAAACCACCCAGGCATGAGATTCCTGAAGGCACAGACAGAATCTGTTCCCCTGCAAACCGCACGAGGGACCCCAGGCCAGAATCATCCAGCTGAACTCCCGAACTCCTGACCCACAGAAACTGTGTGAGATAAAATAATATTTACTGTTTCCTAGGTGGTTTTAAAATTCATGGATACAATGTCCTTTTTCCCCTGCCCGACCGTGAATGTCGTCAGAGTGGGGACAGTGTGTTTTTCTTGATAACTGTTCATTCATTCATTCATTCATTCACTCACTCATTCATCCAGCAAATGTTTTTGGAACACCGGACTCATGCCAGGCACTGAGCTAAGCGCTAGACGTCAAGGCTGGGACTAAGGTGAGCCAGGCAAGGTGTCCAGGGAACAAACCTCAAGTAGGTGCTGACTTTCAGACTCTTGCAAGGGCAGGGTCATCACCTAAGAGTGAGTGCCTTTTTTTTTTTAAGGTTTTATTTATTTATTTATTTAATTTATTTATTTATTTTTGAGAGAGAGTGCGAACAGGGGAGGGGCAGAGAGAGAGGGAGACGGAGAATCCCAGGCAGGCTCCGGGCTGCCAGTGCAGAGCCCCACGTGGGGCTCGAACTCAAGAACCCAAGAGACCATTACCTCCGCTGAAATGGAGAGTCGGACGCTTAACTGACTGAGCCACCCAGGCACTCAAGAGTGCCTCTTTAATTTTATATCCTGGGCACCTTGCTTACCTTCTTTCAATCCCAACCTTCCTAGAGATACAGCAGTGCACCAGATAGAAATGATCCCTAACCTTTTCGTGCCAATGTGTTGGTGCTTCTGCTAATACCACGTTTTGAGTTTACATTGTTCTATGATATGTGTTTTTTTAAATATTTTTATTTCTTTTTGAGAGACAGAGCAAGGGCGGGGTGGGGGGCGGGGAGGGACAGATCAGGGACTCCCAGAACCATGGTACTCAGGCTCCTCTTATGAGGGCTTGTGAGGAATATTCAGAGGGGGGGATTTTAACATTACAATGAAACTGAGGTCACTGTTGAGCACTTTCTGATTCATCCGCACAGGCATCTCATCCACAAATGTTTCTTTCCCCAGTCCAGCAACTCGTTAGTTAATTTCCGAAAGATGAATTTGACAGTTAGGCAGAAGCTCTGGGAGCTTGCTGAGCTTAGGAGGTCAGTCCTGAGTTCAGGGAGTCAGAGGGTCTCCCCACTGATACTATAAAAAATGAAACTTGGGGCACCAGGGTGGCTCAATTGGTTGAGCGTCAGACTCTTGATTTTGGCTCAGGTCCTGATCTCATGGTTAGTGGGATCGAGTCCCTTGTCGGGCTCCATGAGAAGAGCATGGAGACTACTTGGGATTCTCTCTCACACCCTTTCTTTCTCAGTCCCCCTCCACTGCTCTCTCCCTCTCTCTATCTCTGGAATAAATAAATAAACATTAAAACAAAACAAAAAAGAAACCTAGAGGGGCACCTGGCCAGCTCAGTCGGTGGAACGTGTGATGCTTGATCTTGGGGTTATGAGTTCGAGCCACAGGGTGGGTTTGGAGATTACTTAAAAATAAAATCTTAGGGGTGCCTGGGTGTCTCAGTCGGTTAAGCGTCTGGCTTCCGCTCAGGTCACGATCTCACAGCTCCTGAGTTTGAGCCCTACGTGGGGCTCTGTGCTGACAGCTCAGAGCCTGGAGCCTGCTTCGGATTCTGTGTCTCCCTCTCTCTCTAATGCACCCCTGCTTGTGATCTGTCTCTCAAAAATGAATAAATGTTAAAAAAAAAAATCAGGGGTGCCTGGGTGGCTCAGTCGGTTAAGCGGCTGACTTTGGCTCAGGTCATGATCTCGCGGTCCGTGAGTTCAAGTCCCGCATCGGGCTCTGTGCTCACAGCTCAGAGCCTGAAGCCTGTTTCGGATTCTGTGTCTCCCTCTCTCTGACCCTCCCCCGTTCATGCTCTGTCTCTCTCTGTCTCAAAAATAAATAAACGTTGGGGCGCCTGGGTGGCGCAGTCGGTTAAGCGTCCGACTTCAGCCAGGTCACGATCTCGCGGTCCGTGGGTTCGAGCCCCGCATCGGGCTCTGGGCTGATGGCTCAGAGCCTGGAGCCTGTTTCCGATTCTGTGTCTCCCTCTCTCTCTGCCCCTCCCCCGTTCATGCTCTGTCTCTCTCTGTCCCAAAAATAAATAAACGTTGAAAAAAAAATTAAAAAAAATAAAAATAAAAATAAAAATAAAAATAAATAAACGTTAAAAAATAACATTAAAAAAAAATCAAACCTAGGGGCACCTGGGTGGCTCAGTGGTCATGATCTTGCAGGTGGTGTGTTCGAGCCCCACATCGGGCCATGCACTACAGTGTGGAACCTGCTGGGGATTCTCTCTCTCTCTCTCTCTGCCCTTCCCCCCTTTCCCTCTCTCTTTCTGTCAAAGTAAATAAGTAAACTTAAAAAAAAAATCAAACCTAGAGAATTTCGGTGACGGGAGAAGAGGACCTTTGTAGGCAGGCAGGGTCTTCTACACAGGTCTGTGGAAGTGGTGTTTAAGGTAAAGGAAGAAAAGGAGCCAGCCTCAGGATGAATGCGGAAAGGCCCATGGGCAATAGCAAAGTACAGAGGAAAAGTTGCTGAGTTAGGAAAACATTTGGCCTATTTGAGATAACTGAAAGGAGACAACTGTACCTCTGGATAGGAAGTAAAAAGATCCTATTATCCTGTGGACGTTAACAATGAGCATTCGTGATGTCAGCTAGTATTTATTGAGCACTTACTATGTATCAAACACTGTGATAAGCGCTTCGGAAACTTATCGAAGATGTAAAACAACCCCGCCCAGGTGACCTCTTGATTACTCCTGTTTACACATGAAGAAATTGAGCTAAGAGGTGAAGTTGTTGTCCCAAAGTCACACAGCTAGTTAATGCAATGGCCGAATTTGCACACAGTCCTCTCAAAATCATTCTCTTAAACCACTGTCAATCTCCCACAGGGAACCGCAATATATTTCAAAAAAAGCACTGGGTGAGCGCGGTCAGAGTCACATTTCGAGTTCCCACAGCGCAGTTTTTTCTCCTTCTTTTTTTTTTTTTTTTTTTTTTTTTTTTCTGCCCCCAGACCCACAGATCAATTTCTTACTTAAAACTACTATTTCCAGCATGCCCTTCTCGCCTTGGGAGGATAGGGATGGAGGGAGGACTACCAGAACTACATTTCCCAGAATGCAACTCCCCGTTGCGGGCTGTCACGCAATTGTAGTCCTCGGAAGGGACCATCACCCGCAACTCCCAGCATGCATTCGGGGTCTGTACCGTGGGGTGGGAAAGGACAGTCGCGCAGCATGTTGGGAAGGGGGACCAGCCCTTTTCCCAGGCTTGCAGCCTGGCCGGGGGAAGGCATTCTTGAGACTACGGTTCCCAGTGGGCTGTGCGCGAGAAGGCGGGCGCGTTCTTCTGCCGGAAGTCCGCTCTAGCCCTGGGACCCCGGACTGCTGCGGGAGCCGGAGCTGCCAAGTAGCCGCGGGACCGGGGCCGCTGGGGTCCGGACGGGGGTCGCCATGGTAACGGGGGCGCGCCCACCTTGGGGACGGGCGCAGGGTGGGTCCGCGTGCAGGTGTTTGAGGCTCGCTTGGGTGCTGACAAGCGTCCCCTGCCGCGGTGCGATGGTTTGGGCCGGGCGCGGGCTCTCTGGATTGGGGCCGATTGGAGGCCCGGGAAGGGGGCAACTGGGTGGTGATTCTCGGCGCGGAAGCGCACCGGGGGTCTCGAAGCTAGAGGACATTGGCGACCGAGTGCCAAGGGGAGTGGGCTGTGCGGGAGACACTGGAGATGGCGGGGGCGGGGGGTTGAAATGCGGAGGCGATTCGTGAATCGGGACCTCGGAGGTGGGGAGAAGGAATGGGAGGTGGGGAGGGGGCGACCCAAGAGGAGGGATCTCTGGGAGTGTGGCAGGATAATTGGAGAAGAATGGAAACCTCTGGGACTGCTTCAGAAGGGGTCTTTAGAAGGCGGAAACTGACACTGAAGGAAGAGAGGGGCTGTTGAAACGGGAGAAGTACTGCTGACGAGAGAGAGGGAGAAAGAGAATGAGAGAATCTCAAGGGGAAGAGCCTGGGCGCTGGAGACGGGAAGTAGGCTGCTGTAGGGAATGGGGTCAGGGGAAGTGTGTTGCAAAGCAGGAGAAGGCTTGGAGGTAGGGAGTGGGTATTAGAAACGGTTGGGGGGCAATGGAACAGGTCTTTCCAAGAAGAGGGGTCTTGGGTAGGGTTAGACATGCAAGTGTGAGAGATGTGAATGGAGTTTTGGGAGCAAGGACTGGGCATTGGATTTGGCTCCCCTCCCCCAGGATGGGTCTTTGGGCAGGGAGCTGGAAAACAAGATCAATGGAGGTGGGTGTCAGAACGAGGGAGTCTCCCCCATAAACAGGGTCCTTGGAGGCAACACGGACCTTTGGAACAGGGGAGGAGGCCTTGGCGTCAGAGAAGGGATGTCCCCAGTAAAAAGCCTTCTGAGGCCTAAAAGAGGGGATTGATCGAAACCCAGAAATTGGAAGTCAAAATGGAAGAGCTCCAGGGGATGGGGGCTCAGAGACAGGGAAGGTTGGGGGGCATCCAGAGGGAACATCAGAGGGGTGAGGGTGCAGGAGGGAAGGGACCTCTTAGGGCAGATTCCCAGAGGTGGAGAGATTCTAATACAGAAGAGGTGTGTGAGGGAATTTGGGGGTGAGCGGCAGGATTCTCCCTCAGCTCTTTTATTTTTATTTTTATTTATTTTTTGTTTTTTAATTTTTTTTTTCAACGTTTATTTATTTTTGGGACAGAGAGAGAGCATGAACGGGGGAGGGGCAGAGAGAGGGATACACAGAATCCGAAACAGGCTCCAGGCTCTGAGCCATCAGCCCAGAGCCTGACGCGGGGCTCGAACTCACAGACCGCGAGATCGTGACCTGGCTGAAGTCGGACGCTTAACCGACTGCGCCACCCAGGCGCCCCTGCCTCAGCTCTTTTAGCTCTCCTCCCCCATATACCCTCTATATCTCTGGCTCTGCCCACAGGTTGTGGCTGCCTAGTGAGCCTCCCCCCAGCCAGGCCCAGGCCCTTTCCCTTTGTTTTTTTTTTTTTAATTTTTTTTTTCAACGTTTATTTATTTTTGGGACAGAGAGAGACAGAGCATGAACGGGGCAGGGGCAGAGAGAGAGGGAGACACAGAATCGGAAACAGGCTCCAGGCTCTGAGCCATCAGCCCAGAGCCCGACGCGGGGCTCGAACTCATGGACCGCGAGATCGTGACCTGGCTGAAGTCGGACGCTTAACCGACTGCGCCACCCAGGCGCCCCCAGGCCCTTTCCCTTTGTACCCAGGACCCCTGGCCTGCTAGGAAGTGGTTTTCCCTGGCTCAGCAGATGGGGTTCTTGGAAGGAGAGTGTAACATCCTGTTCCTGTGTGTCTTGATTGGTTGGGGGAAGGGGGACTATTGGAGAGTGAGGCTTAGGAAAGAGAGTGGACTCCCATGAACGGATAGAGGCTCCCGGAGAGTCAGCCAGGGTAGAGGGGTCCAGAGCAAAGCCTTTCGACTCCCAGGTGTGCTTTGTGGCTGTGAGACTTCTTTCTCTGAGCCTCAGTTTCTTAATCTATAAATGGGCATATGCATGCCTGTCTCAAACAGAACTGGGCCTAAAGGCGGGCTTCCTAGCTGGGTGAAGTTGGGCCTTGGTTTTCTTTTCTTTTCTTACTATTTTTTAGCTATTTATTTGGGGCGCCTGGGTAGGCTCAGTCGGTTAAGCATCCGACTTCAGCTCAGGTCATGATCTCACAGTCCGTGGGTTCAAGCACTGCGTCGGGCTGTGTGCTGACAGCTCTGGAGCCTGGAGCCTGCTTCTGATTCTGTGTTTCCCTCTCTCTGCCTCTTCCCCGCTGTCACTCTGTGTGTTTTAATAAACATTTAAAAATTTTTTTTAATGTTTATTTATTTATTTTGAGAGACAGAGTGCGAGCAGGGGAGGTGCTGAGAGAGAGGAACAGAGAGAGAATCCCAAGCAGGCTCGACGCTCAGCGCGGAGCCCGACATGGGGCTCTGTTCCACGACCCCGGGATCCTGACCCAAGCTGAAATCAAAAGTCGGACCCGTAACCGACTGAGCCACCCAGGCGCCCCGGGCCTTGGTTTTCTCAAAGTCAAATGATGGTGAATTATAATATCACTAAGAACTAATACTTGTGTAACATTTAGTATGTTCCAGCCACTGTGCTGGGCCCCTGACATTTCTTAACCCTTGCGACTATCTTATGAGGGAGGTGCTCTCATTATGTCCATTATACAGAAGGAGAAACTGAGGCCCAGAGAGGCCAAGTTACTTGCCCATGGACACACAGCCAGGAGTGCCAGGATTCATTCAGGCTCTAGAGTCTGTGTTCTTAGCCACTTGGACAAATGCCTCTCAGCCATGATCACTAATCGTATCGAGGGCTGTACATATAACAGGTACTGTGCTAAGCACTTCTGGCATTAACTTGTTCACGTTTTCATAGTAGCCCTATGAGGGTTGACCTGGCTTTTCAGAATCACAAGAACGAATTTCCTAGCCCTCGCTGATGGTAATCAGAACTGACACAGCGCGTAATCCTAACCAGGCACGGTGCTGGTCTAGATGCTTTTCACACACTGTTTACTTCCCATCGCACTTTATGAGGCCCTTTCCAGGTGGATAAACTGAGGCACCAAGGAGTTCCATGACTTGAGAAGTGGCAGATGCTTTGGAAAACAGTTCAGCAGTTCCTGAAAAAGTGAGACGCACATTAACACAAGATCCAGCGGTTCCCCCCCTAGGTATATACCCTAGAGAAATGAAAACATAACGTGCATATAAGAGCTTGCATGCAAATGGTCATAGCGGCCTTATTCATAATCACCCAAAAGTGGAAATAACCCAAATGCCCATCAACGGATGGGTGGGTCAGCAAAACGAGGTATAACCATGTGGTGGAATGCGATTCAGCCATAAAAAGGAATGAAGCCTGGGGGCGCCTGGCTGGCTCAGTCGGTTAAGCGTCTGATTTCAGCTCAGGTCATGATCTCATGGTCGTTGGGTTCTGCGTTGACAGCTCAGAGCCTGGAGCCTGCTTCGGATTCTGCGTCTCCCCCTCTCTCAACCCTCCCCAGCTCATGCTTTGTCTCTCCGTCTCAAAAATAAACATTAAAAGAAAATTTTTTTTTTGGAAAGAAAAGAAGTGAAGCCTGGACACACGCCTCCACGTGGGTGCGCTTTGAAAACATTGCCAAGGGGGGGCGCCTGGGTGGCGCAGTCGGTTAAGCGTCCGACTTCAGCCAGGTCACGATCTCGCGGTCCGTGAGTTCGAGCCCCGCGTCGGGCTCTGGGCTGATGGCTCGGAGCCTGGAGCCTGTTTCCGATTCTGTGTCTCCCTCTCTCTCTGCCCCTCCCCCGTTCATGCTCTGTCTCTTTCTGTCCCCAAAAAAAAAAAAAAAAAAAAAAACACGTTGAAAACATTGCCAAGGGACAGAAGCCGAACCAAGGGCCACATAGTTTCTGATTCTATTTACACGAAATGCCCAGAACAGGAAAATCTATAGAGATAGAAAGGTTCTTGTCTGCCAGCGACCAGAAG
Organism: Puma concolor; assembly: GCF_028749965.1. NCBI lineage: Eukaryota > Metazoa > Chordata > Mammalia > Carnivora > Felidae > Puma > Puma concolor. Next base: position 52,602,564 of record NC_141681.1, on the reverse strand, counting down.
GAGGGGAAGTGTCTGCTACACGGGTGGGGGTTTCTTTCTGGGGTGATGAAAATATTCTGGAATTAGAGACTAGTGATTTTTGCCCAATCATATGAATGCACTAAAAACCACTTGAACTGTGTACGTCTCGAATGGGTGAATTTTAGGTGGCGCGGTCGGTTAAGGTTCTGACTCTATGATCTCTAGCTGGTGACATCCAGCCTAGTGTCAGGCCCCACGCTGACAGCGCAGAACCTGCTTGGGATTCCCTCTCTCCTTCTCTCTGAGCTCTGTCTCATGTGTGCGCTCTGTCTCTCTCTCTCTCAAAAGAAAGAAACATATCTTTTACGTGGGTGAAATTTAAGAAATTGGTAAGGAAAAAGAAAAGAAAAGAGTTGGGGTCTCCCGGATTCAGACCACAGAAGTCTGAAACTCAAAATATTTCCCGAGCGCATGCTACGTGCCGGCTCCTGAATTAAGCTTATAAACCTCTATCCCACCGAACACTGACGAGATGGATCTTCCTTGGAAACTTACTTTGCCGGTGGGGAGTCTGAGGCTGAGGGGGCGGATCCTTCGTCCAAGGTCAAACAGACAAAGATAGCGGAGCCTGGGCCTCAGGGCCAGGGAGTGGGAAAAGTCACTCCCTTGGGGTGTTGGGACCACCGGGCTCCGGGGAGCAGTTGAGACCCCAGAGGGCAGGCGGCAGGAGGCGTGGCCCGTGGGGATGGGCGGGGCTTTGGGGCGGGGCATCCTGGACCAGCCCTCTCTCCCCGCCACGCTCACTTCCGCTTTCTCCTGCTGTCCCCAGATCCGCTTCATCCTCATCCAGAACCGGGCGGGCAAGACGCGCCTGGCCAAGTGGTACATGCAGTTCGATGACGACGAGAAACAGAAGCTGATCGAGGAGGTGCACGCCGTGGTCACTGTCCGAGATGCCAAACACACCAACTTTGTGGAGGTGATGCTCCCCTGCCCCCCCCCCCATGCCTCCCACACTCGCCTGCTTCCCTCCACCCGTCCTTCCTGCCCAGCCTCCTGCCCGACGCCTACAGGCAGGAACCCCTCGGGCCCTCTTTTCCTTCCCGCGTTCATTCCCTCAACACGCTTTGAGCTGGCGATCTTCCTTCTTTGCAAAGAACTTTTCATTGTGGGAAAAAAAAAATTTGTTTTTAAGATTTTAGTTTTAAGTCATCCCTACACCCAACGTGGGGCTCGAACCCACAGCCCCGAGAGCAAGAGTCACACGCTCTACCAGGCGCCAGGGTCCCCACGTTGTGAAGATTTTCGAACATACAGATTAATACAGTGAGAAGGAAGTTGGTTGAAGATTCATACACCCACTATCCAGATTTCATCTGTATTAATATTTCACCCTTTGGCTCTACCTTTTCTTTTTCTTTTGGCTGAAGGATTTTTTTTTTTCTCGTGCCTTTTTAAAACTTCCTATAAAGGGGCGCCTGGGGTGGCCCAGATGGTTAAACGTCCGACTTTGGCTCAGGTCATGATCTCAGAGGTCGTGGGTTCGAGCCCCACGTGGGGCTCTGTGCTGACAGCTCAGAGCCTGGAGCCTGCTTCAGATTCTGTATCTCCCTCTCTCTCTGCCTATCCCCCATTCGTGCTCGCTTGCTCTCTCTCTCTCTCTCTCAAAGGTAAATAAACATTAAAAAGAAACTTATTTTAACAAATTACTATAAAAATGAGGGCGCCCAGGTACCTGGCTGGTTCAGTCGGTGGAGCACGTGACTCTTGATCTCAGGGTTGTGAGTTTAGCCCCACATTGGATGTAGAGATTGCTTAAAAATAAAATCTTAAAAATGAAATAAAACTCTAGAAACACACACACACACAAGTAGAGACTAAGGTAGCGAACTATCCCTTGCTGTAGTGTTTGAAATTAAGTTACAGAGATGATGACTTTTCACTCCTAATTATCTCAGAAAATAAAGATGCTTCCTTACATTACCGCAATATCATTAGCCGACCTGATGAAAGTAATCATACTCCCTTATTTACTCTAATACCCAATCAATAGTTAAATGTCCCCCAGATTGTCGTAGCTGATTATTCAGAGCCAGTCAAGGATCTTGTATGGCTGTTTGTTGCTATGTCTCAGGTTCGTTCGTTCGTTCGTTCATTCATTCATTCATTCGTTCATTTTAAGTAATCTCCATACCCAACAGGGGGCTTGAACTCATGACCCTGAGATCAAGAGTTGCAGGCTATACTGCCTGAACCAGCCCAGTGTCTTTAAATCAGGAAGACTGTGTCTTTAATTCCCACGGCATCAGCCAGGCTGTAAGTTCAACACATTTAATGGGGGCCTACTGTATGCCGGGCACTGTTCCTTACTATTATTATTATTACGTTTATGTTTATTATTTTTGAGATAGAGCAGGGGAGAGGCTGAGAGAGGGGGAGACAGAGGCGCTGAAGCGGGCTCTGCTCTGACACCAGAGAGCCCAACGCGGGGCTCGAACTCACGAACTGTGAGATCATGACCTGAGCCGAAGTCGGACGCTTAACCAACCGAGCCACCCAGGCGCCTCCGCCGGGCACTGTTCTGGGTGCGGGAACTGAAAGATCCAAGTCCCTGCCCTGAGGGCACTGATGTTCTGGTCAGAGGGAGCCTGGTGACAAAGGTAGAGCCTGGCGGGTGGTGACAGGTGCCGGGGAGCAAAAGCGTCATCTGTAGGAGGTGAAGTGCTGGCGTGTGTACCGCGGGGGTCGGAATGCAGGTGTCAGGGATTTAAGGAGGAAGTCTGGAAACGGTAGCATTGGAGCCAAGACCTGAAGGGGCTGAAGAAGTGGCAGGAGATGATATCTGAGAGGGAGGGAGCCCTCCCAACCCAGGGAGTAGCCAGTAAGGAGTAGGGAGCAAAGGCCCTGAGGCGGGAACCTAGTGGGGCATTCCTGGGATAGCAAGAAAGCTAGCGGGTCTGAGGTGCTGTAAGGCAGGGAGGAGGGCCGATGAGGTCAAAGAGATAACGGGGACAGATCACCTGGGGCCTCGTGGGCCTCATAAGACTTGAGCTCTTACGAGTGCCGGTGGCTGCTCAGGGAGGGTTTTGAGCAGAGAAGGGAGGTGGGCTAGCTCAGGAAAGAGCAGGTTGAGGGCGAAGGCCAGGAGTGAGGCGTCTGTTCACACCCCAGCGGAGAATCCAGGACGGAGTGATGAACCGGAGTTTGGGCAGGATGTGGTCATCTGGAAGGTTCTGCACACTGCGGGCAAGGAAGGCCGAGGGACTTAGCGGGGTTGGGGGGGTGGTGATGATCGACAGAGGGGAACAAAGGAGAGAAGAGAGGCCATATGTAGAGGCGGGAGGTGAGGAGGCAGAGGAAAGCCAGGAGATTCGGGGGTCCCAGCAGCCTGGAGAAAAGGGTTTCCAGGAGGAGGACGAGATGGGGGGCCTTGCGGGGAGCGGGGCGATGGGGCGAGAGCCGGTGCAGCAGGTGCAGGATGGAAGGAGGGGGCGGATGCCCCGTCCCCTGCTGCCAGCATAGTGGGCCTCCTGCTCGGAGTGCTGAGGGACCAGGAGCAGGTCGGTGATGCCGGCTGGGCAGGCGAGAAGGTCACAAGGGGCCCTGACGCCCAGATCTTCGGTTCCTCCCAATGTAGGCCATTAATTCATTCATTTGTTCCTTTGTGCGTTTATTTCCCACTCTCTCCCACCACCACCCAGAGAGGGCAGGGCTGGGACGGAGCAGCCGGGTGGGAAGAGGGCGCCTGACTCAGCCTGAGGGTCAGGGAGGGGTTCCCGGGGGAGGGAATGCAGTGGGGAATAAGAGAGAATTGGTGGGGCGCCTGGGTGGCTCAGTCGGTTAAGCGTCCGACTTCAGCTCAGGTCACGATCTCGCGGTCCGTGAGTTCGAGCCCCGCGTCGGGCTCTGGGCTGATGGCCCGGAGCCTGGAGCCTGCTTCCGATTCTGTGTCTCCCTCTCTCTCTGCCCCTCCCCCGTTCATGCTCTGTCTCTCTCTGTCCCAAAAATAAATAAAAGTTAAATTTTTTTTTTTTAAAAAAAGAGAGAATTGGTCCCTCCCCCAACGAAGTGGGAAGGATCAGGGGTAGGAGACAATAAATACTGTCTCTCTCAGGAGACTGAGATCAGGGCAGGCTTCCTGGAGGAGGGGACTTGTGAGAGGAAAACCTAAGAATGAGTACCCAACGAGAAGGCCCAGGCCACCCAAACTTTCTTCCCCTCGTTTGTTCATGAATGCCTATTCCTTAGCACCTATATTAGATTCCTTTTGCTGTGGTAACAAATCACTTTTTTCTTCTGGTTTATTTATTTATTTTGAGAGAGAGAGAGAGAGAGCGAGAGAGCGAGCACGCACACAAGTGAGGGAGGGTAGGTGAGAAGGAGAGACAGAATTCCAAGCAGGCTCCACGCCACCAGCGCCGAGCCCGATGTGCGGCTCGAACGCGCTGACTGTGAGATCATGACCTGAGCCGAGATCAAGAGTTGGGACACTTAACCGACTGAGCCACCCAGGCGCCCCTGTGGTAACAAATTACTAAACTTAGTGGCTCCAAACAACACAGATTCATTGTCTCACAGTTCTTGAGGTCGGGCGTCCACAATGGGTCAGCAGGGGCTGAGTTCCCTCTGCGGGCTCTGGGGAGAGTCTGTTTCCTTGCCTTTCCCCCACTTCTGGAGGCGGCCCTCGTTCCTCCGCACGGGGGGCCCCTTCTCCAGCTTCAAAGGCGGCAGTATAGCCTCTTGAACTCTCTCTCCCACCCACACTCTCCCGTCGTCTTCTTTCCCTTATAAGGATCCTTGTGGAATTGCTCTGGGCCCCGTCGGGATAATCCCAGATCTCCCCGTCTCAAGATCCTTAGCACACCTGCACAATCTCTTTTGCCACGTAAGGTCACCTATTCACGGATTCCAGGGATTAGGGCTTGGCCTTCTTCCCGTGCAGGGTGGTGCTGGGGACACGGCGGTGACAGCCCCAGCTCAGTCCAGTGAGGAGACAGACCTGCCCCCAGACAGTGACGCCTGGAGTGGTCAGGGTGGGGATGGGGGCCCCGTGGTGGGGGCAGTTCAGAGGGGGCCTGCCCCAGCCTGCGGGAAGAGACTCATCTGAGAGTATATAGCAGGAGAAGGCGTGAAGGTGTGGGGGGCCGGATCCCTGAGAGAGAGAGAGAGAGAGAGAGCACACAAGGTGCCCATGGGGAGGGGCAGAGGGAGAGGGAGAGAGAGAATTCCAAGCAGGCGCTCAGTGCAGAGCCTGACTTGGGGCTCGATCCCAGGACCCTGAGATCATGACCCGAGCCGAAATCAAGAGTCGACGCTCAACTGAGTGAGCCACCCAGCTTCCCCGAGAAGCCTTCAAATTTAAAACTGAGGCATAGGAACAAGCCGGGAGGGTGACAGTGGGAGACGGAGAGCTTTCAGAAAAAACAGAATGCTGGGCGCCTGGGTGGCTCAATCGGTGAATCATCCAACTCTTGATTTCTGTTCAGGTCATGATGTCAGGGTCCTGAGATTGAGCCCCACGCCTGCTTGGGATTCTCCCTCGCTCCCTGCCCCTCCCCGGCTCGCTCGCTCTCTCTCTCTCTCTCTAAGTAAACAAATAAACTTAAAAAAAAAAAGGAAAGGAAACATACTCAAAGTATAGAAATTAACAGAAGGATGAGCCCGGGGGGAGGAAAAAAAGAGGCATAAAAATCAGGGACTAATGTTTTGTAGTTTCCACCAGGTGGCGACAAAACATTCTAACACCAGATCCAGAGCTGGGATTTTTCAGATATTGGCCAAAGACCTCGTGCTTAGCAAACCCTGATGCCTATTTGTATCTATATCTATCTCTCTCTTTTTTTATTTTTATTTTTTTTTAATTTTTTTAAATGTTTTATTTATTTTTGAGACAGAGAGAGACAGAGCATGAACAGGGGAGGGGCAGAGAGAGAGAGGGAGACACAGAATCTGAAACAGGCTCCAGGCTCTGAGCTGTCAGCACAGAGCCCGACGCGGGGCTCGAACTCACGGACTGCGAGATCATGACCTGAGCCGAAGTCGGAGGCTTAACCGACCAAGCCACCCAGGCGCCCCTCTCTCTTTTTTTAAAACAAATTTTATTTACTTTGAGAGAGAGAGAGAGAGAGAGAGAGAGCGCGCACACCATGCCAAAGGGGGAGAGGTAGAGAGGAGGAGAAGGAGAATCCCAGGAAGGCTCTGTACTGTCCGTGCAAAGCCCAGTGCGGGGCTCAAACCCACACACCACGAGATCATGACCTGAGCCGAAGTCGGATGCTTAACCGAGCCCCCCAGGTGCCCCTGTATCTATCTCTTTATCTAGTTTCCCAGTGCAGACCTCAGTGCAGGCGCCCCCTCCTCCAGGAAGCCCTCCTGGATCCCCAGGCTGGGGATGGCCGTGGATGAACCTCTGTGGGTTTGGGAGCCCCGCGAGGGGAGGGCCAGGCCTGTCTCTGTCACCACTGTGTCCCCGGCACAGGGCCAGATGCAGAGCAGGGCCTCAGGGACCGTGCATGGGATAAAGGACGGAATTTTTTGGCTCCGCTCTGCCCAGCACGTTGGGTCCTGGGCACAGCTGGGCGCTGACAGGCTCTCTGCCCTGCAGTTCCGGAACTTCAAGATCATTTACCGACGCTACGCTGGCCTCTACTTCTGCATCTGCGTGGATGTCAATGACAACAACCTGGCCTACCTGGAGGCCATCCACAACTTCGTGGAGGTGCAGGGGCAGGCGGGGGGTGGGGGGGTGGCGGGGGAGCGGGTAGGGGCGCTGTGGCCCTCGGCCCGACTCCCCGGAACCACCGCTGGTCTCCCCTCGGGATGCCCAGACCGGGTGGGTGGGGGTGGGGGGCCTCCCTCTGCCCCTCCCTGCCCGTACAGTTTCCTCTTTCTCCCTCTGCCTGTCTGTCTGTCTTGTCTGCCGTCTTTCGCTCTCCCATCATCCCTGCCCTTGACTTTCTGCCTCTGACCGTCTTTGTCACCGCGTCTTTCCTCCTCCCTGCCTCCCCCTTCCTCAGTTTCTCTGCGTGTCTCTCCCTGCCCGGCTCTTAACCATCTCTGCCTCCTCCCCCAGGTCTTAAACGAGTATTTCCACAACGTCTGTGAGCTGGACCTGGTGTTCAATTTCTACAAGGTGGGCTTCCGGTCAGGAGGAGGGAGGAGGGCGGGCCGCCCGGTGCCTCTGCCCCTGTCCGTTTCCTGGCTCTCTGTCATCAGGGGTTCGGACCAGCACCTGTTGGGGGGTGGGGAGGCCTCCCTCACACCAGGGTCTCCCCCCCCACCCCCCGCCCTGCCACCCCGCCCCATCGACCTCCCTCCGCTCAGGTTTACACGGTCGTGGACGAGATGTTCCTGGCCGGCGAGATCCGCGAGACCAGCCAGACGAAGGTGCTGAAGCAGCTGCTGATGCTCCAGTCCCTGGAGTGAGGGCGCAGGCCCCCCACCCGCCCCGGTCCCCCGGCTCCCTGCTCGCCCCCTTGCCAGTCCCGGGCCACCCCGGTGCCCTCCCTCAGCCGCCCGGGAGGAAGGCCCCCGCTGGGCCCGGGCCACCAGGAAGGAGACTGCACCCCACCGCCTCCGGGCCCAGCCGTGGGTGGAGGCCACCTTGCACCTTCCGGGTAACCGTGCCCTTGTCGTGTGACGCTGTGAGTGCACGCGTGGAGCTCCCAATAAACCCATGGTCCCGCCCGGCCTGTGTCTCTGAGCCCTCGCCTGTTCGCCCTAGAAGCCGCAGGCACCGAGGGACGCCCCGCCACCCGTCGTCGGTCGGTCGGTCGACTAACACCCGTCGGCCTGAGTGAGGCGGGTGCACCGGGTGCATTCCCGCCCGCCTGACCTGGAGGGGCGAGGGATTTGGACACTGAGCACTTGCTACTAAAATAGTAATACTCCTGCCAACATCTAACAGCACCAGGCGTCACCTTCCCTAATCCTCACAAGGTCATGAGGAAGGGACTGTTAGTATCCCCGCTTTCCAGGTGAGATCACTGAGGCTCGGGAAGGTCAAAAGACTTGCCCGCAGTCACATAGCTAGTGTGGCTAAGCTGGGTTTGTTCTGAGCCCTGGCAGGTGGCTCCAGAATCTTTTTTTTTTTTTTAATGTTTATTTTTGAGAAAGAGTGAGCAAGCGGGGAAAGGGCAGAGAGAGAGGGAGACAGAGGATCCAAAGCAGGCTCTGTGCTGAGAGCAGAGAGCCAGATGTGGGGCTCGAACTCATGAACCGCAAAATCATGACCTGAGCCGAAGTCTGACGCCTGACCATCTGAGCGGCCCAGGCATCCTGGTTGATAAGAGTTTTGTTTTGCTTTTCTTTCTTTTTTTTTTTTAATTTTTTTTTTTTTAACATTTATTTATTTTTGAGACAGAGAGAGACAGAGCATGAGCAGAGGAGGCTCAGAGAGAGAGGGAGACACAGAATCCGAAATAGGTCCCAGGCTCTGAGCTGTCAGCCCAGAGCCCGACGCGGGGCTCGAACTCACGGACCGCGAGGTCAGGACCCGAGCCGAAGTCGGACGCCCAACCGACTGAGCCACCCAGGCACCCCTGGTTTTGTTCTTTATTTACTTGAGAGAGACAGAGACCGCATGAGTAGGGGAGGGGCAAAGAGAGAGACTCCCAAGCAGGCTCCACACCGTCAGCACGGAGCCCGATGGCGGGGCTCGAACCGTGAGATCACGACGGGAGCCCAAACCAAGAGTCGGATGCGCACCCAGCCAGCTGTCACCCAGGCGCCCCGGCGGTCGCTAATAGATTTTATCTCGCAGGGTTTGCTTGAGGGTGAAGTCAATCCTGAGAAAGTTGAGGGGGTGCGTGACATTAGGAAGCAAACGCTCACTGCACAGACCTGAAGTGCCCGCTGCGGGCAGGGCCCTGTCGCAGACACCAGAGACGTCTGCGGAAGCGGACAGTGAGCAGCCGGCCCGCAGAGGCGACTTTATAGATACAATCGTTACAACAGCGTGTTAGTTTCTCGCTGCTGGCGTAACGACTTTACACGAACTCGGTGGCTTCAAACAACGGGGATTGGCGACTGACCACCGGAGGAGGGGTGAGGGTGGAGCGTGTGCGGCTGTCGAGGGGGTGGGAGGTGAGGCCCTCCCCGGGATGGGGAAAGAGCGGGTGGGAGGAATATGCTGAGGTTCTCGGGACATGGCGAGCGTGTGAGTTTCCTGCAGCCGCTGTAACCTACGACCACAAAGCAAAGTGGCGTGAAAGGAGAAATCAAGCCCCTCACAGATCTGGGGGCCAGAAGTCTGAAATCAAGGTGTCAGCAGGGCCCTGCTCTCCCCGCCCCGCCCCCACCGCCCCCGACACCCCAGGGTGGGGGGATCCTTCCTTGCCTCTTTCAGTTTCCCGTGGCTCCTGACATCCCCTGGGCGGGGACCACGTCCCTCCAGTCTCGGCCTCCATCGTCACGTTCTCTTCCCTCTGTGCCTGCACCTTCTCCTTTCCTTTCTCTTACAGGGACACTGGTCACCGGCTTTAGGGTCCTCCAGGAATTACCCTATATGATAATATCTATTATATCTAATATATATTATCTATATGATCTTGGGGAGCCTGGGTGGCTCAGTCACTTGGGCATCTCGATTCTGGCTCAGGTCCTGATTTCGCAGTTCCCGGGATTTGTGCTCCGCTGACAGTGCGGAGCCTGCTTGGGATTCTCTCTCTCTGTGCCTCTGTCTTTGCCCCTCCCCTGCTCATTCTCTCTCTCTCTCTCTCTCTCTCTCTCTCTCTCTCTCTCTGTCAATAAATATGAAAAAGGGGATAATTTACATGATCTCATCTCAGGATCTTTTAACATAATGACATCGGCAAAGACCCTTTTTCTGAATAAGGTCATGTTCACAGGCTCCAAGACGTGGCATATCTGGGGAGGCGGGGTGGGGGACCATCCATCACTAGAGCGGGTTTGAGATACCTTGGGTCATCCAGGAAAGGTGACCAGGAGGCCTTTGAACACGTGGACTCTAAGGCTCAGAGAGGGAAGGAAGTAGGGAGCGTTCCCTAATTTGTGCATTCAACACCTGTTTCTTGGGCACCTACTATGTGCCAGTCACTGTTTAGCCCTGGGCGGATACCACAGCGAGCAGGACAGGTCACCTGAAGGCGATGGGGCAATGCATACATAAGCAAGTCCGTATCCACTATGTCACAAAGTGACGAGTGCAGCGGAGGCAAATAAAACAGGGAGAGGAGGCAGAGAAGCATGGCGGATGCCATTTCTGTTCGAGATGATGGTCCGGAAAGCCTCTCCGGAGGAGGTGACGCTGGAGCTGAGAGTGAGAGAGGGGAGGGAGTGAACCATGGGAGATTTTAGGGGACGACCGTCCCAAGCAGCGGGAACAGCAGGTGCAAAGGCCCTGGGGCAGAACACGCAAGGAAGCCAGCATGGCGGGAACAGCGTGGGCAGAGGGGAGAGTGGAGGTGATGTGTTCAGAAGATAGAGGGATTGTGGGACGGGAAGGGGATGGCAGATTGCAGCAAGTGGCACCAGCTGTGGTGAGGACACTGGGTTGAGATGAGAGCCACAGGAAGGATTGTTTGTTGGTGGTGGTTGGGAGGGCTTGGGGGGAAGGTGGTGACGGCTTTGTTGAGCTCGACCTCGCACTGCATGCAATTCCCCCCTTAAAACGTACAATTCAGAAGCTTTCAGGGCATTCGCAGGGGTGAGTTACATCACCACGATCACTGTTATTACTGAATTTATTATTTTTAATGTTTTATTTATTTATTATTTTTTTTAAATTTTTTTTTCAACGTTTATTTGTTTTTGGGACAGAGAGAGACAGAGCATGAACGGGGGAGGGGCAGAGAGAGAGGGAGACACAGAATCGGAAACAGGCTCCAGGCTCTGGGCCATCAGCCCAGAGCCCGACGCGGGGCTCGAACTCACGGACCGCGAGATCGTGACCTGGCTGAAGTCGGACGCTCAACCGACCGCGCCACCCAGGCGCCCCTGTTTTATTTATTTTTGAGAGGAGGGACGGAGGAGGGGGAAACAGGAGATCTGAAGCGGGGTCTGGGCTGACAGCAGAGAGCCTGACGCGGGGCTCGAACTCACAAACTGTGAGATCACGACCCGAGCCGAGATGGGACACTCAACCCACTGAGCCACCCAGGCGCTTTCAACGTGTGAAAATCCTCATCACCCCCCAAAAGACACCCGTGCCCTCAATTGCTGGCACCCCGCAATCCAGCCACCACCTTCCCCCAGACCTGCTCACCCACCAACCGTCTTTCGGTCTCTGTGACTCTGCCCGTTCTGGACATTTCGTAGAAACGGAGTCCTACCATCCGCGCTGCTCGCGAATGCTGGGATTCCGCTAGCTGGGATTTCAGGGAGCCGAGAGGCCAGTGAGGTGACTGGAAGAGTCTGGGCGACAGAGGCCGCTGGCAGGGGCCAGGGCGGGGGGCACCGCGACCAAAGTAAGGGGGGAGGGGCGACACCGGATTCCGGACACGTTTTGAAGGCGGAGACAGGACTTGATGACAGCGTGAGGTCAGCTGGGAGAGAAATCAAGGATCCCTCCCGATTTTGCAGCCCCGAGCGTCGGGGTCGCTGGGGCCTCCTTTTCCAGGAGCGCGAAGCCAGCGGGAAGAACACGTCTAGTTGGTGCGCTCGAGTGTCCACTCGAGCGGTGCTTGGTGGGTCTGCGGCTCAGGAGAGAGGACGTTTGGAAGTTGCTAGAACGCTGCAGGTATGGACAGCCACGAGGTCGCTGAAGTCACCACGGTGGGGGGGGCGGGGGAGGGAGAAAGGAAGAGGAGAGATCAGAGGGTAACAGAGAGGCTGACAGGCCAGTGCGTAGGAAGGAAAGCCACCCAGCGCAGCGTCATCCAATCAAGGGGACAGGGGGGCTCAGGAGGAGACAGTACCTGTGCCTTCCGTGCCGTTCAGATCACTGCACGATGGCCCTGTCAGGATGGCTCGCTTAGAAATACCTAATGTGGAGGAGGGGGGCACGGCGCCTGGGGGGCTCAGTCAGTGAAGCCTCCGACTTGGTTTGAGCTCAGGTCATGATCTCAGGGTTCGTGAGTTCGAGCCCCACATCGGGCTCCGCCCTGGCCGCGCAGAGCCTGCCTGGGATTCTCTCTCTCTCCTTCTCTCTCTGCCCCTCCTGTGCTGTCTCTCTCTCTCTCTCTCTCTCAAAATAAATAAATAAACTTTTTGTAAAAACAGGTGAATTTTAGGATATGTGAATATACCTCAATTCTTAAAAGAAAGAAAGTGAAAAAAAAAGAAAAGCTGCTGAGTGGTCACATCAGAGAAGGGCAGAGAATCGGCCGCTGGATTTGGTAAAGTGGGGTCAGCGGGGACCAGAGCAGGGCTGGTGGAGCCCGATCCCTGGACCAATCAGAGCGGCTTCTGGAGAGCCCAGGAAAGAACAGGACAAAAGCCCCTAGAAACCCCTGGGAGGAAGTGTTGCTCTAAAAGAAAACAGTGGCTGGGGAGGGATGTGAGATCAGGGAGATGGGGATTTTTTTTTTTTAATGTTTATGTATTTATTTTTGAGAGAGAGAGAGAGCACAAGCAGCATAGGGGCAGAGAGAGAGAGGGAGACGCAGAATTCGAAGCAGGCTCCAGGCTCTGAGCTGTCAGCCCAGAGCCCGACGCGGGGCTCGAACCCACGAACTGAGAGATCGTGACCTGAGGCGAAGTCTAATGCTTAAGCGACTGAGCCGCCCAGGTGCCCCAGGACTGGTGTCCTTTAAGAAGGGAAAATTTGGCCCCAGGGACAGACGGGCTCAGAAGAAAGACAAGTGAGGACACGGGAAGAAGACGGACACCCACAAGCCAAGGAGAAAGGCCTAGAATGGATTCTTCCTCCCAGCCCTCAGAAGGAACCAATCCTGCAACACTTCTGACCTCCTGTACCACGGGACAATACACTTCTGCCGTTTAAGCCACCCGGTCTGTGGGCCTTTCTTAAAACAGCCCCGGGAAACTAATCCATGTGGGAAAACAAAGCTACAAGAAAAGGCAAGAACCTTTTGAGCAGGAAGGAATATGAGGGCTTGCCTAACCAGAAATCAAGTTCATCATTATTTAGCCTCAGCCACTAAGAGACCAGGGTATTTGCATAAGATTAGGCAAGCACATTACCAAAAAAAGAACAGACGGCTCAGAAACAGACCCACACATTCATGGAGATTTCATAAGAGACAGAAGGTCGCCTTTCAGATCACGGAGGAAGGATGTGGGTTATCCACATGGGGCTGTCTAGAAAAGACTGCATTGAAAGTAAAAACCTTTGGACATCAAAAGACACTGTAAACAAAATGAAAAGATGTGCCACAAGTTGTGGATGATAGTTGCAATCCATGTACCTGACAGAGGGATTCGTGTCCATAATATATAAAGAGCTCTTGGCTAATCAATAAGAACAAGACAGGGGCGCCTGGGTGGCTCAGTGGGTTCAGCATCCGACTTCGGCTCAGGCCGGTGGGTTCGAGCCCCACATCGGGCTCTGGGCTGACGGCTCGGGGCCCGGAGCCCGCTTTGGATTCCGCGTCTCCCTCTCCCTCTGCCCCTCCCTGGCTTGCACTCTGTCTCTGCCTCTGTCTCTCTCTCTCACAAAAATAAATACACATTAAAAAGTTAAAAAAAAAAAAAAAAAGAACAAGACAAAACTGAATGAATAACCGTGCAAAAGAGGGAGGGGAAAACAGCCCCGGAAGTTCTGGAAGATGAGGAGAGGAGGCAGGTTATGAGATGGGAGATCTCTACCTCACACCGTATACCAAACATCTGCGATGTAACCTATCTGTAGTTATCAGCCCCCTGGGTGGAGACGGGCCTGGCAGAAGGGGGCGGGAGCTTCATCGACCTGGCTGAGAGTGAATTCAAGGTAAAGACGGGAGAAATTCTTTCTTTCCGGCCTGGGCAAGGGAGAGGCCGGCCCAGGCCAGAGGGAAACGGGAGGTGGAAGACAAGGGTGGCTCTGTGCCCAGCACTTGTCTGAGTCTTGTCAAGGGTGGCCGGGGTCAGCCGTGCCTTTCCTTCCCCCGTGACGCCCGCCCTTGGCCGACCACATCCTCTCTAATCGCCCTAGCGCATGTCAGGCACTTCCGGTGTGCAGCTCATGCTCAGTGGCTTGAGTCGCCTACTTTCTCGGGCGGCACAGACATCCTTCCAGACACGCGGGCTGGAAACTTTGAAGGGCCTCATGACTCACCTCTGCATCGCACGGCCCACATCCCAGCCAGCAGGAAGTCCTGTGGGTTTGACCTTCAGAATGTATCCGAAGCCTGACCCCCCACAGCCACCACCCCGGTCCCAGAGCCATTGTCCCTCACCTTAGCCATGGCGGTCACCTTAACCGGGGCAGAAGGTTCCTTACGCGACGGCAGAACCCTTTCGCAGGAAGTGCACGATGTCACTTGCTTCTCTGAATCCCTTCTGCGGGGCGCTTGGGTGGCTCAGTTGGTTGAACATCCGACTCTAGCTCAGGCCACGATCTCACGGTTCGTGAGTTCAAGCCCCTCGTCGGGCTTTGTGCTGACAGCGTGGAGCCTGCTTTGGATTCTCTGCCTCCCTCTCTCCTCTTGCAAAAAAGAAAAACAACGAAAAAAAAATCACATAGGAATCCCTCCTGTGGCTCTTGCCTCACTCAGAAGGACCTAACGACACCGCTGTCCCCTCTTTTGCCTCATTCCCCATCCTCTCTGCCCCTTGCACACTCTGTTCCATGCACACTGGCCTCTTTTGCCCCTTTGCTGTTCCTTGAGCTTATCAGACACAGTCCTGCCTCAGGACCTTTGCACTTATTCTCTCTGCCTGGGACACAGTTCCCCCAGATATTTGTGTGGCTCCTTCTCTCACCTTGTTCAGGTCTCTACTCTAATGTCACCTCCCCTGCCTGGCCTTCCTGACCTCACCACAGAAAATAGTTATCCTTGGGGCGCCTGGCTGGCTCACTCAGGGGAGCACGCGACTCTTGATCTCGGGGTTACGAGCTGGAGCCCCACGTTGGGCACAGAGATTACTTAAAAACAGAATCTTAGGCGCGCCTGGGTGGCTCAGTCAGTTGAGCGTCTGACTTCGGCTCAGGTCATGATCTCGCGGTCTGTGAGTTCGAGCCCCACGTCGGGCTCTGTGCTGACAGCTCAGAGCCTGGAGCCTACTTCGGGTTCTGTGTTCTCGCTCTCTCTCTCTGTCCCTCCCCTGCTCCTGCTCTGTCTCTCTCTCTCTCTCTCAAAAATAAACATAAAAAATTTTTTTTAATAAAAAAAATCTTAAAAACACAATAATGATGCATAGAAAATGCTCAATAAATATTAAATGAGTGAATGAACAAATGAGTCCTCTCCCCAGGCCCAAAAGGTAGGGGAGAGGACTATCCCATTTCACAGGTGAGGAGACTGAGGCCCAGAGAGGCAAAGTCACCTGCTGGAGGCCACCCAGTTTCCATCTGCTGAGTTCTTGCTGCAAGGAAGGCTCGGCGCTCGGCCCCCAACTTGAAGGTTCTCTGACGGGGTCTGATTGTCCCCTGCTGGGCAGGTGAGGGCCAAGTCACTTAGCTGGCGCACAGACCCGGGGAGCGGCAGACCCGGGATTCCAGCCTGTCTGGGGTCAGGGCCATCGTTTCTCCTGTGGCTGCCCGCGAGCCGGCGTGAGAGGCCGAGCGAGATAACTCGACACCCTGATTCCATTTGTTGTTGTTGTTTTGAACGTTTGCTTTTCATCCTCAACGTACGGGTTAACCCTGTGCTCTCATACCCCACCCAGGGCCCTGGACTTATTTGGAAGCCAATCCCACATGTCACCTCAAGCGGCCACACGTCCCTTGGTATCCAGGCAGCCTTGGTGTCGCCGAATCTTCAAACATTGAAAACCACGACATGACAGGGGTGCCCGGGGGGCTCAGTCGGTTGAGCGTCTGACTCTCGATTTTGACTCAGGTCATGATCTCACGGTTCGTGAGATCGAGCCCCCCTCCGGGCGGACAGCTCGGAGCCTGGAGCCTGCTTGAGATTCTCTGCCTCCCTCTCTGCCCCTCCCCTGCTTGTCCCCTCTCTCTTTGAGAGTGGGCTTGATTGATCCCATTACACTGAGTGCACAAAGCCACACACATCATGGAGTTGCCTGGGTGGCTCAGTCGGTTAAGCATCTGACTTCAGCTCAGGTCACGATCTCACAGTTCATGAGTTCGAGCCTTGCGTCGGCTCTGTGCTGACAGCTCGGAGCCTGCAGCCTGCTTCCGATGCTGTGTCTCCCTGTCTCTCTGTCCCTCCCCCACTCGGGCTCTGTCTCTCTCTCTCTCTCAAAAATAAACAAACATAAAAAAGCTTTTTAATAAAAAAAAAAAGCCAGACACAGAAGACCAACGTATGATCCATTGACGTGAAATCTGCAGAAGCAGCAAATCTATAAAGACAGAAAATAGACTGGTGGTTTACCAGGGGCTGGGAGGGATGGAGAGATTGGGGAGTGATGGCTAAGGGGTATGGTGGTTTTTTTTTTTTTTAATGTTTATTTATTTTTGAAAGAGAAAGAGAGAGAGAGAGAGACAGAGTGCGTGGGGGAGGGGCAGAGAGAGAGGGAGACACAGAATCCGAAGCGGGCTCCAGGCTCCGAGCTGTCAGCACAGAGCCCGACGCGGGGCTCGAACCCACGAACTGGAGAACAGATTAGTGGTCACCAGGGGTTCAGAAGGAGGTCAGAGCAGAGAAAATGGGGGTGGCCACACCAGGACAATGCGGGGTCGGTGAGGGAGACATTGTGATGGAATGCTCTGTATTCTGACCCGGTCAGTGTCAGGACATCCTGCTTGGGATACCGAAGAGTCGATCTTTGTTATTTGTAGATTCCATACTTGCGAATGCAAATACGGGAACCCCCAAAGTCAATACTGGCAGCACTTTCCGGGTCATTCCCAGACATGCACAGAATGGAAACAAATAAGTCAATAAATAAAAAACTCGAGTCGCCCAACACACATTCCCAGCTGAAGTTGAACGGGGCTACAGGTCTGTCTTCCCCTTGCAGCTGCCACGCTGCAAACAAGCATCCTTTTCACGGTCTATTTAAGTGCCACATTTTTTACATTTTTGTGCTTTCTGTTCGTGGTTTTCCCGTTTAAAACAGCCCCCAAGAGTCGTGCTGTCCAGAGTCCCCATGCGCAAGAAGGCTGGGATATGCCTCACGGAGAAAATGTGGACGATGTTTACGTGCGTTAGAAGAACTTCCCTCAGGTGTGAGTTACAGAGCTGTTGGCCTGAGTTCAAGGCCAAGGAATCCACAAGGGATATTATGTAAGGTGTTTTCAAACAGAAACACACAGAAAACAAAGTTACATATTAATGGTTTCGTGAACATGTTGTAACCAGAAGCTGGCCAGAGCCTAACTGTATGCAGCCCCCGCCCGCCCCCCTCCCCGCCAACCACCGTGATTCAGTATTCGCTAACTCAGCATTTGCGGCAACTTGACATAGCATGACTGCCGCGAATGAAGAGAATCAACTGTACTATAGTGTTTTTTTTTTTTACGTTTATTCACTTTTGAGAGAGAGAGCACACATGAGTGGGGGGGAGGGGGCAGAGGGAGAGGGGGACAGAGGATCCCAAGCGGGCACAGTGCTGGCAGCAGCGAGCCTGAAGAGGGGGCTCAAACTCAAGCCGCGAGATCAAGACCCAAGCCGAAGTCAGATGCTTAACTGAGCCCCCCAGGCGCCCCTCAGCTGTACGCCACTTTTATAAGATGTTCCCATTGGAGAAAACTCAGTAAAAGGCACACAGGATCTCTCTGTATTTGATTTATTTCTTTAGCATTTTTTTAAAATTTTTAAATTTAATTTTTAAAAAAGTAATCTCTTTGCCTGATGTGGGCTTGAACTCCTGACGCCAAGATCAAGAGTGCGATGCTCCAGTGACCGAGCCAGCCAGGCGCCCCTCTCTGTGTTGTTTTTATTTTTAGTTTCTTAATGTTTATTTGTTTTTGAGAGAGAGAGAGAGAGAGAGAGAGAGAGACGCGGGGGGGGGGGAGTGGGGGAGGGGCAGAGAGAGAGGGAGACACAGGATCCAAAGCAGGGCTCCAAGCTGTCAGCACAGAGCCCGAGGCGGGGCTCGAACTCACAGAAGGCGAGATCATGGCCTGAGCCAAAGTTGGACTTTTAACTGACTGAGCCGCCTAGGCGCCCTCTCTGCGTTGTTTTTTAAAACTGCAACGTGAATCTGGGGCGCCTGGGTGGCTCGGTCGGTTAAGTGTCTGACTTTGGCTCAGGTCATGATCTCGCGGTCCGTGGGTTCGAGCCCCGCGTCGGGCTCTGTGCTGACAGTTCAGAGCCTGGAGCCTGTTTCGGATTCTGTGTCTCCCTCCCTCTCTGCCCCTCCCCCGCTTGCCCAAGCTCCCTTGCTCTCAAAAATAAACAAACATTAAAAATTAAAAAAAAAATTGTTAAATAAACAACAATAAAATAACGCGCTGTCCTGGAATCCTGAAAACAGCCTTTGTTATCACTAGACCACACACATACACACCCACTGTGATTTTGGAGATTTATTCATTCTTTCAACAAACACTTCCTTTAAAAAATCAATGTTTATTTTTGAGAGAGAGAAAGAGCATGCACAGAGGAGGGGCAGAGAGAGAGGGAGACACAGGATCAGAAGCGGAATCCAGGCTCCGAGCCGTCAGCACCGAGCCCGACGCGGGGCTCGAACCCACGGACCGCGAGATCATGACCTGAGCCGAAGTCGGACGCCTCACCTAAGACTGAGCCCCCCAGGCGCCCCTGAGATATGTATCGGCTGGTTCAGTTTCCTGCTCCGAAAATTATCTGTTCAAGTCCTTCGTCCGTGTTTCTCAGCCCCTCCCCCGCTCATGCCCTGTCTCTCTCAAGATAAATAAATACACTTGAAACAAAAAAATAAATCAGTAGATGGAACCATCAGGAATGAACCTGGCCAAGCAACGTGATCTTTTGGAGCCTTGGTTTGCCCATGTGTCAAGCAGGGTCGAAGAGGTGGGAGGCATTGCACGAGCCCGCGCCCCGAATTGCTTTTAGGGCTGCAGGGGGCACATCGTCAGCCCCAAATAAATCTCAGCCACGAGTCACGGTAAGAGTTCAATCGCTACAGAAGTTCTTGTGACTGAGATTTGGCTTCCTCCCTTCTGCCTTCGCTGTCTGTCCCCCCCTCCCCACCCCGCCCAGATGTCGCAGCAATCCATGTTAAAACCTAAGTTGATCCCATCTCTTCTCTGCTCGAAACCCCCACCGGTGGCTCCCGTCTCAGAGCAAAAGCCAGGGTCTCACAAGGCCCCATGCCGTCTGTCACCCTGCCTAATGTCCCCATTGCATTTGCTGCTGCTGTTACCCTCACTTACTCTGTGAAGTGCATTGGCTCCTTGAAACCTGGTCCTGATCTGAGCTCCCCCCCATCCCCCTTGCCAGAATCCTTCCTTTTCCCAGAATGCCCTTCCCACAATTCCAGGGGTCTGCTCAAATGTCATCTTGTCCAGGACTTCCCTAAACACCCCATTTCAAATTCCAAACTTTGGGGCCGCCTGGGTGGCTCAGTGGGTTAAGCGTCCGACTTCGGCTCAGGTCATGATCTCTCGGTCCGTGAGTTCGAGCCCCACGTCGGGCTCTGTGCTGACGGCTCAGAGCCTGGAGCCTGCTTCGGATTCTGTGTCTCCCTCTCTCTCTGCCCCTCCCCTGCTTGAGCTCTGTCTCTCAAAAATAAACGTTAAAAATTTTTTTTTCAAAAAAAAAAAAAAAAAGACAAATTTGTTATCTTACGATTCCAGAGGTCTGAAATGAGTTTTACTGGGCTCGAATCAAGCTGTGTTCCTTCTGGAGACCCTAGGGATGTGTCTGTTTCCTTGCTTTTTCCAAACTTCTAGAAGCTTCCCATATCCCTTGGCCCTTGACCCTCTTTGCCTCACTCCTACCTCTGCCACTGTCATCACATCTCTCTCTCTCTCTCTCTCTCTCTGCCTCTCCTGAGCCTTCCTCTTTCCCTTATTAGGACCCTTGATGACATTCGATGCCCCCGGATGAGCCGGGGTAATCTTCCCACTTCGAACTTCTTGGTGGAGTTATAGCCACGGACGCTCTTGCGCGTAAGGTAACACGTTCGCAGATCCGGAGACCTAATGGAATATATCCCTAAAGTTAATTTTGCCCATTTCTCCTTTTTTTTTTTTTTTTTTCACGTGGCTACTAGAAAAGTAAAAAATGACCCGGGTGACTTCCACGCTGCTTCTGTTGGACAGCTCTGTTTTCCATGTTCTGCTAGACTCTATGTTATTTTCTTCCTCCCGTTAGGAGAATCTCCGAGAGACTGGGATTCCATTCTATTTACCACGAGGCCCCCGGGGCTAGCACAGTTAGTTCCTGGCACATAGTGGGCCCTCAATAGATATTTGTGGAGGGTCTACATATTATGGATGTTTTTCCTGATGACCTCAGACGCCCTTACTTCCACTCCCCTCCCCCCCCCCCCAGCTTCCTCCTCCCCCTCTTCTCCCAAGAGCAGGGATCCAAGGTAGAAGAAGCCAGATTGGGCAGGGGAGGAGAGATTCGGAACAACCCTGGAAGGCTTCCTGGAGGAGGGAGTCAAGCCGGTAAAGGGCTTACAGATGATGACGCTCTCCCTCCAGAATGTGAGCCGGGCTGTTCCCACGGAGACGGGCGGCAGGTCCCACCCCTTGGCCCAAAGTGATGGAGCTATGGTTTGCCGTGACGACCTGATACCCTCAGGATGGCAAAGCCTGTTCCAGCCAGATGCCCTTTGGGTGGAATTAGAGTGATGTGGAATACAAATAGCAGCTCAGGAAAGGGCTGAGCTTTCTCGGTCAAAGCTCACAAATCACAGCGCAACACGTGCTGGCTGGCACAATCAATGGCAGACCCCCAGCTCCCCGGCCCGTGGTCCCCTGGCTTCTGTCACCCCTTCCTGTCCTAATTCTCCCGCAATTCCAAATGCACGGAGATGGCTGTTCCAGTGTGCTGGCTCTTCAGCGACTTGACCTCTTGTCCTCGAAAGACCTTGCCGTCAGCCCACCCTTCACCTCCCCCTCTGTCCTGTGACCAGAGGGGACACCTGTCACAGCCGACAACCACACACTTCCTCCACCATTTCAACTTTAAAAAAAAAATTTTTTTTTTACTGTTTATTTTTGAGAGAGAGACAGAGTGTGAGCGGGGGAGGGGCAGAGAGAGAGGGAGACGCAGGATCCGAAGCGGGTTCCAGGCTCTGAGCCGTCAGCACAGAGCCCGACGCGGGGCTCGAACCCACGAACCGGGTGATCGTGACCTGAGCCGAAGTGGGACGCTCAACTGACTGAGCCACCCAGGTGCCCCACTCCTAAGTTTTTTTAGATTGTAAAAGATACATGACATAGGGGCACCTGGGTGGCTCAGTCGGTAGAGCGAGCATCGACTCTTGATCTTGGGGTCGTGAGTTCAAGCCCCATGTTGGGTGTAGGCCTTACCTAAAAAAAAAAAAAAGAAAAAATATGCATAACACAAACTTTATCATTTTAACCATTTAAAAGTGTAAAATTCAGGGCTTGGGTGGCTCAGTTGGCCAAGTATCTGGCTCCTGATTTTTTTTTTTTTAATTCTTTTTTTTCAACGTTTATTTTATTTTTGGGACAGAGAGAGACAGAGCATGAACGGGGAGGGGCAGAGAGAGAGGGAGACACAGAATCGGAAACAGGCTCCAGGCTCTGAGCCATCAGCCCAGAGCCCAACGCGGGGCTCGAACTCTCAGACCGTGAGATCGTGACCTGGCTGAAGTCGGACGCTTAACCGACTGCGCCACCCAGGCGCCCCTGACTCCTGATTTTGTCTCAAGTCAGGATCCTAGGGTCGTGGGATGGTGCCCCATGTCAGGCTCCTTGCTGAGGGTAGAGCCTGCTTGGGATTCTCTCTCTCTCCCCACCCCCCTTCTTGTGTTCTCTCATGTGCGCTCTCTCTCAAAATAAATAAGTAAACATTTACAAAAAATAAAATAGGGGCGCCCGGGTGGCTCAGTCAGTTGAGCAGCCGACTTCGGCTCAGGTCATGATCTGGCGTTTCGTGGGTTCGAGCCCCGCATCAGGCTCTGTGCTGATGGCTCAGAGCCTGGAGCCTGCTTCGGATTCCGTGTCTCCCCCTCTCTCCCCCTCCCCCACTCATGCTCTGTCTCTCAAGAATAAACATTAAAAACTTAATAAAAAAAAAAGTAAAATAAAAGGGTAAAATTCAGTGTCATCAATGCATTCACAATGCTGTGCAACCATCACCACTATCTTTCGGTCTCTACAGACTTGTCTCTTCTGGATAGTTCATATAAATGGACCATACAATATTCATCCTCTGGCATCCGGCTTCCTTCACTTAGTGCGGTGTTTCAAGGTTCATCCACCTCGTCAGAATTTCCTTTCATTTCCCCCCCCCACTGAGGTATTTTATTTGTACGTACGTATTACACCCTTCGAAAAAGACTGCCGGGACTCTCCCTCCTATACGTTGTTCTCCTACTTCCTCTTGGTCCGAGACACCAGCCGTGGTTTGTCAGTGCAAATAAAATCAGACTAATGGGACAGGTCTGGAAGCTTCAGAGCAATTTTCCCAGCTCCGTGATCGCCAGTGATTTCCGTGTAATCGGGCTTCATCATCGCAATTAGACGCTGGAAAATGACTCTGGAGCGTGGCCTAATAAGAACTTGGCAGATGCTTCCCTCGTCGGCATTGTTAATGCTCTGGAGCTCTCGAAAGCCTCCGCCAGGACGTTCACACCAGCCTGATGGAGGCGGGGAAAGACGGAGGGCGAATAATGTTCCATTGTGTGGACCTACGACATTTGGGTTATCTACTCATTCGTCGGTGGACTCGAGTTGTTTCCTAGACGGCTCAGACTCCTACGTCTCCTTTCTGCCCACTCTCAGTGGGGACGTTGCTTTCTACATCACTGAGAGAAGAGAACCCACCAGAGGAAAACCTTCCCAGACTCCTCCTCACCCATCTACCTCTTGCCTCCTCCCACTACTCGGTGTAGCAGTTATCCACTGCTGCGTAACAAAAAATCCCTCTATGATATTCATGGATTCTGTAGGTCAGGAATTTGAGCGAGGCACAGCGAGGACAGCGCGTCTCTGCACCCCAATATCTGGGGCCTCGGCCGGCTAGAGTGGCAGACCTGGGAGGTAACTCCCGGCTGGGAGCCGGAAACAGCTGGAGGAATCTTCACTACGTCCGGGAGTTGGTGCCGGCAGCTGGTGGCCGGGACCTCAGCTGGGCTGACGGCTGCCATACCTTTATGGGACCTCCCGGCGTGGGCTCCTTGATCATCCGCAGAGCCAAGCGGCTGGGTTCCAGGAGCGGGCGCCCTAAATGCAAGTGGGAAATACCTGGTCCTCGGAAGCCTGACCTCCACTCGCTTTACCGGTCTGCGTAGACACGAAGGTTTGCCCAGTGTCAAGGGCGAGGGAACGTACCCTCACACAAAACACCCTCAGCGGGAGTGGGGGCGGGGGGGCGGCGCCCGGGTGGCTCAGCCGGTTAAGCATCCGTCTCCTGGTTTGGGCTCAGGTCGTGATCTCAAGGTTCATGAGTTCGAGCCCCATGTCGGCCCCGCGCTGCCAGTGTAGAGCCTGCTTGAGATTCTCTCTCTCTCTTCCTGTCTCCCTGCCCCTCCCCCACTCGCGCTGTCTCTGTGTCTCTCAAAAGAAACACAGACACTTAAAAGAAAAAAAAAACACAGTGGGAGGCACGTCGAGGTCGCACTGTAAGAGCGTGTGGGATGGGAGAGATTGTTGTGTCTATCTTTGGCAAACGCCGTGGTCGCCCTTGAGCCTGGGGACCCTTCCTGTTTTGCCTAGATATGGACAACATTCCAGCTGGGCTCCTCTCTCTCCTCCGCTTCTCCTCTGGCATCTAGGAATCTAGATCACCCCCACCAGCACTCAAAACGGTTTGATCTTCTCTGACCTTTCTATTAAAAAAAAAAAAAAAAAATACTGATCCGAGCGCTCGGGTGGCTCAGTGGGCGAAGCGTCTGACTCTTGATTTCGGCTCAGGTCACGATCTCACGGTTCATGAGTTCGAGCCCCGCATCGGGCTCTCTGTCGGCAGTGCGGTCTACTTGGGATACTCTGCCTCTGTCTCTCTCTCTCTCTCTCTCTCTATCAAAAGTAAATAAATAGGGGCGCCTGGGGGGTTCAGTCAGGTAAGCGTCCAACTTCAGTTCAGGTCACGATCTCGCGGTCCGTGAGTTCGAGCCCCGCGTCGGGCTCTGGGCTGACCGCTCGGAGCCTGGAGCCTGCTTCGGATTCTGTGTCTCCCTCTCTCTCTGCCCCTGCCCCGCTCACAGTCTCTCTCTCTCTCTCTCTCTCTCTTAAAAATAAATAAACATTAAAAAACATTTTTTAATAAATAAGTAAATGTTAAAAAATACGGACTCCCCAGCCCCCTCTATTATATCCTCAGCCCTTAGGACAGTGCCTGGCGCATAGTAGGCGCCTCGTGAATATCCTTTGAGCAACATTTTGAGTGAAACTGGTAATAAGAGTTGCCTCCGGGAAGGGGACCTGCGTGGGCAGCAGATATCGTTTAAAAGATTGTGAGCTGCCGGCACCAACCTGAAAGGTACTCCCCCCCCCCTCTTTGAAAATCCTAAAAATGGAATACTTTCCCCTTTAGGCCTTTCGAACCTTCTGAGTTACACAGTCTGACTACATCTTACCCATTGACATGAATAGATTGTATTATTTTTTAAATTTTATTTTTAATGCTTTTACTTTCGAGAGAGAGACAGACAGAGACAGAGCACGAGCAGAGGAGGGGGAGAGAGAGAGAAAGAGACACAGAATCGGAAGCGGGCTCCAGGCCCCGAGCTGCCAGCACAGAGCCCGACGCGGGGCTCGAACCCACGGACCGCGAGATCATGACCTGAGCCGAACCCGGACGCTCAACCGACTGAACCACCCAGGCGCCCCAATATTGTATTATTTTTAAAGATTAGCCCAGCATGGGGTGCCTGGCGGGGGGGGGGGGTGGGGGCTCCTTCGGTTAAGCGTCCAGCTTCGCCTCGGGTCTGATCGCATGGTTGGAGAGTTCGAGCCCCACATCGAGCTCCGCACTGACAGTGCAGAGCCTGCCTGGGGTTCTCTCTGTCTCTCTCTCTCTCTCTCAAAATAAATAAACTGAAAAAGAAAAGGAAAAAAAAAAAAAGATTCGCTCAGCCTCTGGCCCCAAATGAGTCAGCAACTGAAAATCGCGTGCTGTCACTGGGGTGGGACCCCCCCGCCTTTCAACCCTGCCTTTCAACCCTGCCTTTCAACCTCCTTCCCTGAACACCGACGCCTGGGAATCTCTGTCTCCTCTGAGCCTCCCCACGCTGGCCCGGCCCAAGGGCAGCCCTAGAAGTGTTTGATCTGACCACTTCAGAGCCCTCACCTTGGACGGCAGCCCATCAGAGGCCACTGGCCTTGTTGGGAATCCTCCCCAGAGGAGCCTTTGAGGATGGGATGGAAGACAGTAGCCGGATGGGGCGCTCAGGAATGCAGGCCTGGGTCAGGAAGAGGCAAGGCTGAGGGGAGACAGGGAGGCAGCCAAGGTCAGCCTCCCGGGGCGTTTACTGATGAAGTTTCCGGGTGAAGGTGGGGGGCGCGGGGTCCGGAGCTGACGGCCAAGAGAGGATTCCCGAAGACGTCTTTGGTGCAAACAGGGGATTTTATTAAAGCCCGGGGACGGGACCCATGGGCGGGGAGAGCTACTCTGGGGTCGTGACAGGTAACTGATTCTATCCCCTCAGGTTGGGAGGGGATCAGGGATAGAGGAAGTCTCTCGGAAGCAAGGTTTCCAGGACTTTGAGGGGCTCGCCGGGTTTCCAAAGGAAGTTTCCAAAGGCATTTTTCTACGTTCAAGTGGACTCACGGGATCCTGGGGGGGGGGGGGGGTGGTCAGGATCATGTTAAGCCAATGAGAAGGAAAAACCAGCATAATCGAAATTCCCTTGCCATTACCCGTATGGCTTCTGTCATCTCGCTTCCCTCCTAGGCCAGCCAGCCGCCAGGAAGCAGAGCTTGGATTAGTCCCGCCCACCTGACCCGGAAGCTGAGCCTTTGGAGGTGACCACCAAGGCTCCCTTTTGCCCCCAGCGGAGTGTCATCATCGAGGCAGCCGAGCCCCTGGGGGGAGGTCACTCTGCCCGTGTCAAGGACGTGCCAATGGGCTGGAGGCAGTAAGGGGACGTAAT
Source organism: Puma concolor (assembly GCF_028749965.1). Lineage (NCBI taxonomy): Eukaryota > Metazoa > Chordata > Mammalia > Carnivora > Felidae > Puma > Puma concolor. The sequence continues at coordinate 52,576,413 of NC_141681.1, read as the reverse complement.
TCTTCATTTGCCTTAGTTTCCCCCATCTCCGCGGCAAGCACTTAAACCCCTTTCCTTTGTGCGTGGGGAGCCCCGGGGGTGTCCGGGGAATATCACACGTATTCCACCTGGGGGAGGGGCTGCTGCTGGCCTGTGCTGTGCCCTCAGCTTGCTCCATGCGCCCTCGTCGTTTACCGAGCACCTGCTGTGTACCCAGGTATGTGCTGGACAGGGCTGGGGACCCAGGGGTGATCAGTCCTACCCCGGGCATTGCAGGAGACAGGCCGATGACTAGAGAGTGACAAGCCTGGGTTGAACAGGATCGGGATGGGGGCACCTGATGCAGCCAAGGAGGGCTTCCCGGAGGAGGGGATGCTACCAAGCTCCTGACAGAGTCGATGACTCCCATGGAGACCTGTCTTTTCACCTGTCTTTTCCCTCGTTCCCTTCAATCCAGCCGCACTGGCCTGCTTCCTGATTCCTGAACTCTCTGAGCTCATTCCCAGCCTCTGGGCCATTGCGCTCACTGTTCCCTCCGCCTGCTTCTCCCTTCCCACTTCCTCACCAGGAGGGCACCTTCTCAGTCAGATCGCAGACCAATTATTCTTACAGGATTTAACTTAAAAAAAAACAAAAACAAAAACCCTGTTCCTACTTCCACGGACTCCCTTTTCTGTCTGCCGAGGCCTCCCTTCACCCCCCAGCTCCCTGATCCCTGGCCGGGTGCCTGACAAAGAGTTGACGCCTCTCAGATCATTGTCACGTGGAGGAAGGAAGCTGACATCTCCCTCTGGGGGTGCAACTCAGTCCGGTGCTCCTGCCCTTGTAGACGGGGTATGAAGGATTCAGAGTTGCTTTTGTTGTTTTAAAGGTTTATTTATTTTTGAGAGAGAGAGAGAGAGAGACAGAGCATGAGCAGGGGAGGGGCAGAGAGAGAGGGAGACACAGACTCCGAAGCAGGCTCCAGGCTCTGAGCTGTCGGCACAGAGCCTGATGCGGGGCTCGAACCCCCAAACCGCGAGATCGTGACCCGAGCCGAAGCGGGACGCTCAACCGACTGAGCCACCCGGGCGCCCCAAGGATTCGCAGCTTTGATCCCCTGGACAGTTGGAGGCGGTGGGTCTTATCGGGATCCTTTGGTGCGGGGACGGAGGTGGCCAAAGTGCCTTTTGGGGAGGCCGTGCGGCTGGCTTGCAGAGGCCAGGCCAAGAGGGCCGGGTCTGAGGGACAAGCCTCGCCTCCCAGCGCCCCTAAGGGCTTCGTGCAGAACATTCCGTGGCGGGACCTTCTGGAACAGGCGATGAGGGCTTGGCAGCCCTGTCCAGTCCCCGCTCTCGGGTCACTGCCCCAGCCTCCTCGCAGCCCACGCTCACCCTCCTCCATCCCTGTTCCCCACAGCAGCCCGAGGCAGTACTTTTTATAGAACACTTGAAAAAAATGTTAATAGGTAATTAAAGGCACAGATCTCTAAAAGCACAGGAAGGGGATGCAGTGAAAGCCTTCCCTTCCCCCCTGGGGCCCCTCCGGGTGGGGGGGGGGCCCTGGGGCCACCAGTTTCTTGGGTTTTTTCCCAGAGATAGTCGATCATATGTAAGTAAGCACAGCTAGTGAAATGTTATGGAGGTAATTCACATGCTCCTGCCCCCCCCCCTTTTTTTTTAATGTAAGGGTACATTCAGGGGCGCCTGGCTGGCTCAGTCGCTGGAGCTGGTGACTCTCGATCTCGGGGTTGTGAGTTCAAGCCCCACGTTGGTCGTAGAGCCTCCTTAAAAAAAAAAAAAAAGAATGTATTCACTTATTCAACACTTGCGTATTGAGCGCCTACTGTATGCCGGGTACCGTTCTAGGCACTGGGGCTCCAGCAGGAAAGGGAGTTGACATTCCAAGTGGGGAAGGCAGTAGATCAGGAGCTCACGGTTCCTGAGATCGAGCCCCCCCCCCCCGCCACGCGGGGGATTCTCTTCCTCTCTCTGTGCCCCTCACGCGTGTTTGTGTGAGTATGCTTTTTCTCAAAATAAACCTCAGTACTCGATCTCAAGTAGCTATCTCTCAGTGGGCTGTGGGGTTATGAGGAAATTCGATCTCACCTGCCTTTCTTTCTGCCTTTGCTTCCCATATCCGTGGTTATCTGGGGGCAGGGGTGCAAACAGCGGCGGGAACAGCACGTGCAAAGGCCCTGAGGTAGGAGCCTGAAGCGTTCCACATCCGGAAAGGAGCCGCGAAGCTGAAGAGTGGGGCTCACTCTTCAGCGAGAAGAGTGAGGCCCAGACACAGCCTTGTAGCGACTTGTGCGAAAGTTGGCTTTCTCTTTCTCATCTGGGAGATGTCTCCCTGGTGTGCTGGAGCTGGCTTGTAACCGTCTGTGAGAGCTGATTGCCAAACTTTCGGGAATTTTGCAAGCCGGTCGTTAAACTCGGCCAGTTGCCGGAAATGAAATGACATGCACTCGCGATGAAATAAATTACATTAAACACAAAGACGATCAGTGGTCAACATGTGTCGCTCCGTGACGAGGAGGCTAATCTCGGCGCCAGAGATTATTTATGTCTGTCTTGTCCACACAGTAGAAACACTCCCTAACGTGTGGGCCATCGGTGTCTGTGGTTTTCTTTTAAGTAGGCTTCGCGCCCAGCCTGGAGCCCCACCCGGGGCTTGAACTCACGAGCCTGAGATCAAGGCCTGAGCTGAGATCCGGAGCTGGCCGCTTAACCGGGGCTACTGTGTATTTCTTCCGATCTCCGCTTTCGACAAGGTCATATTAGAAACCGGTAACCTGCAAATCAGGGCTGTTTCCTCCCCCAAAGAGCCAGCGGTTAACTATTTACCAGCACGCCGTTGTAATGCAAAGAGATTAGGCTCTTTTTTCTTTCTTTCCTGTAAAGTTGTGTGCTATTTTTTTTAAAAATGTGTATTTATTTTTGAGAGAGAGAGACAGAGAGAGAGAGAGAGAGAGCAGGAGCAGAGGAGGGGCAGAGAGAGAGGGAGACACAGAATCCCAAGCGGGCTCCAGGCTCCGAGCCGTCAGCACAGGGCCCCACGCGGGGCTTGAACTCACGAACCCGTGAGATCGTGACCTGGGCCGAAGTCGGACGCGTAACCGACCGAGTTACCTGTCACCCAGGCGCCCCTGCGGCTTAAAACTCTTGGATGGCTCTGGCTGCCTGATTCTCCCAAGGCCCCGGTCCTTCGGCGTTGGGGCCTGTCCCTCTGTCTTGTGACAGGAAGGTTGTCGCATCACGACCCCACCGATGATGGGGTTTTGGGGTGATGGTGGGGTTCGGAGCCGACAGCCAAGAAAGAATTCTTGAAGACGTCTTTGGTGCAAACAGGGTTTTTTATTAAAGCCCGGGGACGGGACCCATGGGCGGGGAGAGCTACTCTGGGGTCGTGACAGGTAACTGATTCTATCCCCTCAGGTTGGGAGGGGATCAGGGATAGAGGAAGTCTCTCGGAAGCAAGGTTTCCAGGACTTTGAGGGGCTCGCCGGGTTAGGAAAACGTCATTGATTACCGTTTAGTAAAACCTCGGTCGTCTGACCCTTCAGATGGCTATCAGGGGCCGTCAGCTGGAAGTAAGATTGCCAACACATATCTTGGGGGAGTGGACATAAAGGAAGTTTCCAAAGGCATTTTTCTACGTTCAAGTGGACTCACGGGATCCTGGGGGGGGGGGGGGGGGTCAGGATACTCTATTAAGCCAAGATTCTCTTTTTTTTTTTTTTTAATTTTTTTTCAACGTTTATTTATTTTTGGGACAGAGAGAGACAGAGCATGAACGGGGGAGGGGCAGAGAGAGAGAGGGAGACACAGAATCGGAAACAGGCTCCAGGCTCTGAGCCATCAGCCCAGAGCCTGATGATGCGGGGCTCGAACTCACATATCGCGAGATCGTGACCTGGCTGAAGTCGGCCGCTCAACCGACTGCGCCACCCAGGCGCCCCAAGCCAAGATTCTCTTTTGTCCACCCCCCCCCCCCCCCCTGCAAAGTGTCCTCATCGAGGCAGCTGAGCTCCTAGCAGGAGGTCATTCTGCCCGTTTCAAGGATGTGCCAATGGGCCGGAGGCAGTAAGGGGATTTAACTCTTCATTTGCCTTAGTTTCCCAGGTCACCATGGCAAGCACTGAAACCCCTTTCGTTTGTTCTTGGGGAGCCCGGGGGTGTCCAGAGACTATCACACGGACCCCACCTGGGGGCGGGAGGGGTACTCCTTGTATTTTGCCCTGAGCCTGCTCCCTCATGACCACGACCCCTTGTGAATCGCACATTCCAAGCCACCTTGATAACCTGCTGTCTGTCCCCTGAGATGGGCCGCGTTCCCACCCGCTCTGGTTTTCTGCCGCTTTCCCCTTCTCCGGGAGCTTACCCCCAGAGCCCTAGAGCCGACTGACTCTTACGGGATCCCTTCGGTCCCTTTCTACCGTCAGGGGCCTGAGATCCTTACTGCCTCCGTCTTCCGCAAAATCAGAAACGGGTCGGCCCGTCGGAGGGAAAAGTCGTCCGGTTGGCCGGCTTCAGGCGTAGCTGGCTTCAGGGGGCTCGAACGATGCCACGAGGCCCATCTCGACCCGTCAGTTGTGTTCTCTTCCGCGCTGGCACCCTTTAGGGGTCCCCCCTCGTGGTCACAGGAGGCGAGGGGCCGGAGGCGGTGACAAGGTTCCTGGCAGCGAGAGGAGCCCGGTGTGGGGTGTGCCCGCCCCGGTGCTAGAACCCAGATGCTGGCGGAGCCCGGGAAACGACCCGTAGCTACCGATTGCTCTGCGGGCCTGACTCCCAAGACGGGAGGACTTCTTGCCCACTTGCGAAATTCCTCGGGCAAGAGGCTGAGGGGGAGCACCTGCCTCGGCTCTGGAGGTAGAAATCCCGCGTTCGGGGGCGCCTGGGTGGCGCAGTCGGTTAAGCGTCCGACTTCAGCCAGGTCACGATCTCGCGGTCCGTGAGTTCGAGCCCCGCGTCGGGCTCTGTGCTGACGGCTCAGAGCCTGGAGCCTGTTTCCGATTCTGTGTCTCCCTCTCTCTCTGCCCCTCCCCCGTTCATGCTCTATCTCTCTCTGTCCCAAAAATAAATAAACGTTGAAAAAAAAAAATTAAAAAAAAAAAAAAAAGAAATCCCGCGTTCGGATCCTGCCTGTTCTTTGGTGTGATGAAAACAGGTTTGGAACCAGGTACTGCTGATGTCTACACCGTGAGTGTGTTCAACACCACTGGATTGTACTCTTTCGAATGATTAAAAGAGCCCAGGGGCGCCTGGGTGGCTCAGTCGGTTAAGTGTCCGACTTCGGCTCAGGTCACGATCTCGCGGTCCGTGAGTTCGAGCCCCGCGTCGGGCTCTGGGCTGACAGCTCAGAGCCTGGAGCCTGCTTCGGATTCTGTGTCTCCCTCTCTCTCTGACCCTCCCCCGTTCATGCTCTGTCTCTCTCTGTCTCAAAAATAAATAAACGTTAAAAAAAAAAAGAGTCCACATCATGTTATGTATATTTACAAAATTTTTTTTTTAACGTGTACTTATTTTTTGAGAGAGAGAGAGAGCGAGCGTGAGCAGGGGAGGGGCAGAAGGGGAGACGCAGAATCCGAAGCAGGCTCCAGGCAGTCAGCTTGGGGCCCGACGCGGGGCTCAAACCCCCAAGCTGTGAGATCGTGACCTGAGCCGAAGTCGGACGCTTAACTGACTAAGCCACCCAGGCGCCCCTCAGGTTATGTATATTTTACCACGGCGTGAAAAGTAAGAAGGCCAAAGATGCTAAGAATAATAATCAGCTACAATATAAAGTAAAAGAAGAAGGAAAAAGGTCTCGGTGCGGCCACTCACCGGCTGCGTGAACCCTTGGCGGGGCCGGCCGCCTCTCTGTACCTCTGTCTACGGGACTGTCACAATAAGGGTAATTTTGGCGGCTTGTTGAGAGGCTCAAACAGGTTAAGACATGTGCCGTCCCGGAAGCACCCAGGATTTGGTAAGGGTTCAATGGTTGGTAATAATTACATCAAACTACGGGTTGCTAATTGAAAGAAGTCCAATGTCAAATTCACTCTCATGGTCTGGTCGGGCTGCTTTACCAAAATACCGCAGACCGGATGGCTCGTCAACGATAGAAATTTATCGGTCGCTGTTCTAGAGGCTGGAAGTCGGAGATCGGGGTGCCTGATGGCATGGCGTGGGCAGGTGGGGGCCCCGTTCTGGTAACAGACTCGTCGCCTCGCCTGGCAGAAGGGGCGACGCTGCTTTTTGGAGCCTCTTTTTTTTTTTTAATTTTTTTAAAATTTTTTTTGAGAGAGAGAGAGAGAGAGAGGAGGGAGGTGCAGAGAGAGAGGGACGCGGAGAATCCCAAGCAGGCTCCATGCTGTCAGCACAGAGCCCAAACTGCAGGGCTCGAACTCGCAAACTGTGAGGTCATGACCTGAGCCGAAATCAAGAGTCGGACGCTCAGCCGACTGAGCCAGGCACCCCTGGTGGGGGGGTTAGGGTTTCTACATATAAAAACTTGGGGGTGACACGCACACTCAGACCGTCGCGATCACATACTGTGCGGTTCCGTTTGTGCGAACGATCCCCAGAAGAGGCAAATCCACAGAAACAGAACGCGGATTACTGGTGTTGGCACCTGGGGGCAGGGATGGGGAGTCACTGGTTAATGGGCACGGGTTTCCTTGGCAGGGGCTGGGGGAAGTGACAAAAATGATTTGGAACTAGACAGAGGTGGTGGTTGCACAACACCGGCATTGTACCGAATGGCGCTGAATTGTTTGCTTGAAAACGGTTCATTTTCATGTTGTGTCGGTTTCATCCCCCCCCAAGAAAAATTTTTTTAAATGTATACTTATTTTAAAAATTCTATGTTTCTTTATTTTTGAGAGCGAGAGAGACAGAGTGTGAGCGGGGGGAGAGGCAGAGAGAGAGAGAGAGATAGAATCCAAAGCAGGCTCCAGGCCATGAGCCATCAGCACAGAGCCCTACGCGGGGCTCGAACACATGGACCGTGAGGTCGTGACCCGAGCCGAAGTCAGACGCTCAACCGACAGAGCCACCCAGGCGCCCCTTATTTATTTATTTTTTAAATACGTTTTTTTAACTTGGTGCCTTGGGGTCAAAAAGATAAAATGGATTGAAGGTATCTTGATGTCCTTCTCGGACTTCTCTGGTTATTCTGGATGTTTGTGCCCTCCGCTCTTCCCAGCCTGATACCCCATCTCCATCCCCACTGACGGCTTCTCTGCCTTGGCCAGTAATGCCCTGGGGGACTTTGTGACTCGGTTTCCTTGTCTGTACCACGAGGGGATCGGACCCACTGGTCTCTAATGGGCCCTCAAATGGTAACTAAGCCTTACTTGAGGTCAAGGTGGCAACATCTTTCACCGTCCTCCCCACCCCACAACTCCGGCGGGGGCGGGGGGGGGAACTTTGCCCAGAGCCTGTTAATCAGCACTCAGATGAACTCAGATGCCCCGTCATCTCAAGCTCAAGTGCAAATCCCGACCCCCCCTCAAAGCCAGGTCACTGGCCTCACACTCTCCTCAGAAGTAAAGCGGTGGCTCTTTGGACGTTTCTCCGGGGACCCAGCTGGCCAGCCGCACGGGTGGGGAGAGCACTTGATACTCAGGGGCTGCCCTAGCCTCAGGGGGCTGGAGGTGACAAAAACTCCAGACTCACAACATCCTGGTCCTTCGCGCCGGCTGCCTTCGGAGATGACACCCACATAGTCACCGTGAACAGGCTGCATGATCATTTACCCTTTGAATTAGCTCCTGACGAGGCCATGTTCCTTTTTTTTAATTTGTTTTTTTTAATGTTTATTTTATTTTATTTTATTTTATTTTATTTCATTTTTATGTTTATTTATTTTTGAGACAGAGAGAGACACAGCATGAGCAGGGAAGGGGCAGAGAGAGAGGGAGACACAGAATGTGAAGCAGGCTCCAGGCTCTGAGCCGTCGGCACAGAGCCCGACGCGGGGCTCGAACTCACGAACTGTGAGATCGTGACCTGAGCCGAAGTCGGACGCTTAACCGACTGAGCCACCCAGGCGCCCCAATGTTTATTTTATTTTTGAGAGCGGGGGGAAGGGCAGAGAGAGAGGGAGACACAGAATAGGAAGCAGCCTCCAGGCTCCGAGTGGTCAGCACGGAGGCTGATGCGGGGCTCGAACCCCCAAGCTGTGAGATCATGACCTGAGCCGAAGTCGGCCGCCCAACCAAATGAGCCACCCAGATGCCCCAAGGCCATGTTCCTTTGGATTCGCCTCAGACGCCCCCCGCCCCCGGGGGGGTATGGCTTGGTGAACGTCTGACCAGGGATCTCTAAAGGGAAAAGCTAATAATCTGATATACTGATAGACTAATGTACCATATACTGACCTCTTATCACATGGCCAAGGCCTATCTTTTGCAGCCACCTGGTTTTATTTAATTCTCCTGACACCCTGGGGGTAAATACAACTTTCATCTTGCTTCAGAGCTGAGGACATGAGGCTCAGAGGTAGAATCCCTCGCCCAAGGTCAGCTAAGAAGCGGGAGGGCCCCTGTCGCTGCCCCGTACCCTTGACCCCACACCCTTGACCATTATCCTATCCTGACTCCCTGAAAGCATCCAGTGTCTTTCCATCCAGGTCACCCAAGCTCTGAGGCAGCGGTGGGGTCCCGGGGCAGGCCCGGGAGTGGTGGTAGGGGGCAGCTGGCCTGGGAACCAGCTCCCAGGACCTTAACTGGGTGTGGGGAGAAGTTAGGAGGGCAGCACCCTCTCTGTGGGCCTTAAGGCCCAGAAACCCGAGAGTTACTGTTGCACCACAAGCCGCAGAGACCTGACAGCCTGCAGCTGGGCGGGGGCGGGGCAGAGCAGCCCAGACAAGCCGGCTCTTAAATAAATAACTAGAAAGGTAGGAAGGGAAGGTCTGGGCGAGTCTCCAGGGTCCCAGGCCGCGGCTTCCCAGACAGGCCTGGATGCCTGAAGGCCCCGAGTCTTTTGGCTCCGATGTACCCAAGTGTCCTGCCTCCTTCCTTTCCTTTCCGTTTCTGAAAGAGTCAGACCACATTCCCAGAGCCCCTACTGTGCGCCCCGGCCCTGTGCAGGGCAATGTTGGGGACTCGGCGGTGAAGACACCCCCACCCTCCAGCCCAATGGAGGGGACAGATCTATCCCCAGACAGTGACCATCCAGAGTGGGCAGGGCTGGGATGGGAGACTCGAGGGACTGGAGGAGCTTGGAGGGACATGTGACCCAGGCTGGGGGTCTGGAGGACACAGGGGATCCCTGGGTTGGCATGAGAAAATCTTGGCTGAAAGCAAAGAGACGTTTGTGTGAGAAAAAGATGGGAGACGATTGGGTAGGGGCCGCAGACCAGTGTTTTTCAAAGTGTTTCTGACTTGGGGCGCCTGAGTGGCTCAGTCGGTAGAGCGTCTGACTTCGGCTCAGGTCACGATCTCACAGTTCGTGGGTTCGAGCCCTGCGTCAGGCTCTGTGCTGATGGCTCAGAGCCTGGAGCCTGCTTCGGATTCTGTGTCTCCCTCTCTCTCTGCCCCTCCCCTGCTTGCACTCTGTCTCTCTCTCTCTCTCTCTCTCTCTCTCTCAAAAATAAGTAAAACATTAAAAAAATTTTTCAGGGGCGCCTGGGTGGCTCAGTCGGTTAAGCGGCTGACTTCGGCTCAGGTCATGATCTCGTGGTCTGTGAGTTCAAGCCCCACGTCGGGCTCTGTGCTGACAGCTCAGGGCCTGGAGCCTGCTTCGGATTCTGTGTCTCCCTCTCTCTGATCCTCCCCCGTTCATGCTCTGTCTCTGTCTCAAACATAAATAAACATTAAAAAAAATTAAAAACAATTTTTTCCAAGTGTGTCCAATTTACCTCACTCGACGCACAACAGAATTCATATTTTATCGGCAACGCAGTATGTGTGTGAACAGGTGCGCGCCCACAGTTAAGTTAAAATACCGGGAAACCATAATTATTTTTACACATGCCCCGATTGACTGCTTGAGACTCACTGTTTTACGCCTAGTAGGTTAACAACTGAGGTTGGGAAATACAGATCTGGAGGGGCGCCCGGGTGGCTCGGTCCCTTGAGCAGCCGACTTCGGCTCAGGTCAGGATTTCAAGTTGCTCGAGTTCGAGCCCTGCATGGGGCTCTCTGCTTTCAACACAGAGCCTTCTTCTGATCTTCTGTTCCCCCCCCCCGCCCCTCCCCTGCTCACACTCTCTCAAAAATAAATAACACATTAAAAAAAAGAAAGAAAATACAGATGTATAGACTGTGCTAAGAACCCCTAAGCACTCCCATCAAAGAAGCTCAATTCTAGAATCTTGAGGACCGGCCACTGATATTCTCCTTCTCTTCTTCTGGGGTTGTGGTAGGATTTTACTTCCTTCTGTTTTGCCTCAGGGCCGGGAATCTGTAGGTCAACATGCAACGGAAGCACGTGATGTGCTAAGACTCCCTGAGGACAGAGTGGAACCCCCTTGGCCACCGCTGTGACCGCAGCAGGACCCCGCTGCCTTTAAACCGAATTAAATGAATGATTTTGACTAAAGTCTTTTTCTAAAGACTTTCTTTTTTTTTTAATGTGTATGTATTCCTTTTGAGAGAGAGAGAGAGAGAGAGAGAGAGCAGGAGAAGAGAGAGAAAAGGAGAGGGAGAATCCCAAGCAGGCGCCCTGGTGTCAGCGCAGAGATGGGGCTCGATCTCATGAACCGTGAGAACCGTGAGATCACGACCCGAGTGGAAATCAAGAGCCAGACGCTCAACCGACGGAGTCACCCAGGCGCCCCAGGACTTTATTTTACACCCCATGTGGGGTTCGGACTCATGACCCCGAGATCAAGAGTCGCATGGTCTTCCAACTGAGCCAGCCAGGCGCCCCCTCCGGGCCACATACATTTCTTGGCAGTTTCCAAATGGAACTCTTCTTAGCTTCATAAATTCCTTACTTCCAGGTCTTTCTGCCCGGGCTGTGTCCTCTGCCCTTCCCCTTTCCCTCCTTCCTTCACTGGTCAGCTCTGACATCCTTCACAGTTCAGCTCAGATGCCCCCTCGTCCAGGAAACTGTCCCTGGCCTCACTTCCCAGACTGAGCTTCTCAGAAAAAGTTTGCCGAACACATGAATGCAAATCTGAGGGAGGAGCAGAGGCCGCATCCCCTGGGGGCTCCCGATCACAGGTCTGAGGGAGGTGGCGGATGCCCCCCCCCCAAGTCAACTCGGTCCCTCCAGCTGTCAGATACCCCGCCCTCTCACGGAGCCAAACAATACCCATTTCGCGGGCGGCAGACTGAGGCCAGGAAGGCCCTCCCTGCTCCGTGCGGTGCAGATGCCACACCGCTCCGCCCAGCGTCCTCCGGGCCCCTCTCACCTCCTTCCCAGAGCCCCAGGCCTTTTCTTTTCCAATGATGAAATTCCAGTCTGGGTGGGAGGCTTGGCGGAGGGGAAGGAAGGCTGGCTGGGACTAATTGGTATACTTTTCTCTCCAAGCCTGAGGAGGGGAAGGGGTGGGGACGCTCCACTGGCCAATCCTGGACCAAACCCTCAAACCTTCCCCTCTTGGCCCAGACCCACCCCGTACTTCCCGAACGTTCGGGGCAACTTTGAGTTCCAGGGTCCCCCGAGTCCTGGAGACTCCTCCCCACCATCTTGCCTCCCCATCTGGCACCCCCACGCTTGAAATTCAAGAGCAGGGCCTGGGCGCAGCCTGGCCCTTGCCCGTGTTGCCCAACCAGCCTGGGCCACGTCTCCATCCCCGGGGCCCTGCTCACCAGGAGGGCTGCCAGAAGCTTCCCTGCCCTCCTCCCCCTCCCCCCCCCCCCCAGCCTGGCCACCTGCAGCCGCCGCACCTGAAACCCAGCTGCCAGGTCCCAGCTGCTTCCTCTCAGGCTCTGTTTGCCCAGTTGCCCCGAGACCCGAACGCTTCTTGGGTGGGGAGCACCAGCCTGGGCGTCTGTGTCCGAGGGAAGATATGGAAAAAGCCCTTTTCCACTTTGGCCTTAGATAAAATGTTGATCTCAAGAGGTCATCCCAGCTTCGAATCCCATGAGGGCTGCAGCTGGCCGGCCACCGACCAGAGCACTTGGTAGACGTGACCTTGGTTGGTCCCTCCGTGAGCTCTGAGAGGCCGCCGCTGCTGTCTCCGTTTGGCAGCTGGGTGAGCCCCAGCGCTCATGCTGGACCGCAAAGCCACGCTTTTGTCTCTGAAAGCAGCCACTCCGGGCAGCTTCTGTGACACCCTGCAAGAGACCGTCAGTGCATTCGAGACAGAGGCGGGTAAATACTTGTTTCCCCCCACAGAAGGTGCGGGGCCCGGTCCTCTGCGCCTTCTCTCGCCCCTCGTGTTTTCCTCTTCAACAATATTTCTGGACACCGGATTTATTTCTGAAGCCTGCCCTCCACCCAGGTCCCCGTCTGTCTCGTCTTATTTGACGGCTCTTCTGTGTTCTGCTCTGTGGCTGTGGTTTGTTGACTGACTGAGGGAATGAATCGCTGGACAGACAGATGCCCAGCCGGAGAATTTGGACTTTGTCCCTAGGGAAGCCACTGGGGCCATTCAGAGGGTGGAGTGACTAAGTCAGGGCCACGCCTGGGAACATTCTGAGCTCTTCTCAAGTCTGGGGCTTTGAAGGTTCTTGTCCCTTTGCCCGGAATACCCTCTCCCTGGGCTTGGTCCAACTCTTTGCTATCCCAGGCGGGATGTCTCCTCCTCCGGGAAGCCTTCCCTGACCCCCGCGTTGGGTCAAGCATCCCTTCTGGGCTGCCCATCCCAGCCCTGCTCTCTCTGTCATCACCTTCTGGGGATGAGTGGTCTCCCCACTTGTCCTGTGAGTCCCCGCAGGACAGGGCCCTAGCACCATCCATCACAGAGCCTGACATTGTGCTCAGAATAGATGATGGTCCCCCGACAGAAATGCCTCTGCTTACGGGAGGAGCCACGTGCAGGGGTAGCCATAGTGTCCCATAGGGGTTGAGGGCGCAGCCTAGGGTCAGAGACACCCGAGTTCAAATTCCCTGCCCAGGTAGGGGGTTTGGGCCACAGCAAACCCCATTCCTCCGTCTGCTCCCAAATCAGAAAAACTAGGGCTTGAGGTCTCGAGGATTAGTGGCGACAAGATAACGTCCGACAGCATTTCTAACGGGGCGGAAGCCTCTCTTCCTGCCGCCTCAGGGCTTTGCACCTGCCGGTAAGTGGCGGAGGTCGGATTCGAACCCATGCCTCGGTAGCTTTAGCGCCCACACTTTCTCGCGCACAGCCAAGCCCAGGATCTGAGCGGGAGTTTGTAAATGAAAATAACTTCAGCCTGTAAGAGTGAGAAGGGGGTGGGGGCTTTCTAAAGCAGTGGAGGAGGGAAGATTTGGGAACGCGGAGTGTCTGGGAAACACAGGTAGGAGGCCCGCAAGGCCACACGTGCCTGGGGTGGCACATGCTTCAGAGCCTGGGCAGATCTCAGCTCAGCCTGGCCCCACTGACTGAGATCCTGCAGATGTGTTCTCAAAGACAGTTCTCAAAGCTCCTTCCCAAGTGGGTCTGGGTTTAGGGCTGGTGGTGACCAGGAGGGAGAACTCACCAGCAGCACCCAGAGCTGGTCGGAGCCCAAACCATATTTTTTAGGGCTCTAAAATAAATAAACAACAAAGAAAATTAAGCAAAATGAAGTTTAAAAAGTGAATGGATGAATGGAGAGGGAGATAAGTGGATAGAAATAATATAGACGAGATACTGACATCTATGCCTATAATATAGATAATACACACGACAGAGAAATTTGATGAAATAATTGTAGATATGGATGTTCCCTGCAAGATGCTTAACGATTTTTTTTGTATGTTTGACATTTCTCATAATAAAATGTGGGGGGAAATATTTGGTGAAAGCGTTTGTGAAATCATTAGCACATAAGAGTGGATTCTAATTTTTAACGAGTGAATTATGAATTGCATACCCAGGGGTGAGTGGATTACCACCCTAATATGGGAACTGCCGGTATTGATAAGCGTCGGGCTCTGAACTGGGAATATTTATTTTATTTTATTTTATTTTATTTTATTTTATTTTATTTTTAATTTTTTTTTCAACGTTTATTTATTTTTGGGACAGAGAGAGACAGAGCATGAACGGGGGAGGGGCAGAGAGAGAGTGGGAGACACAGAATCGGAAACAGGCTCCAGGCTCTGAGCCATCAGCCCAGAGCCTGACGCGGGGCTCGAACCCACGGACCGCGAGATCGTGACCTGGCTGAAGTCGGACGCTTAACCGACTGCGCCACCCAGGCGCCCCTGGAAATATTTATTTTAAAACCGTGTTTTAAGATTTTATTTTTAGGTAATGTCTACACCCAACGTAGGGATCGAACCTACAACCCGGAGATCAAGAGTCGCAGGCAGGCTCCACCCACTGAGCCCGCCGGGCGCCCCGGGAACATTGTATTTGTTTTCCTTGTTACCATTATTGAATAAATAACTCCATCTAATTGAAATCTTAACGCCAGTCATGGGCGGGATGAGCTTTTCCTAATCTGCATTTTACATTCGAGGAATTTGAGCTCCCAGAGGCGACGAAAGACTGGACTCAGGGCGGAGCCGTCGCCGCTGGGTTGAGCCACCTGCCGACCACTTGCACTTTCTAGAGACCCTCAAGCCAGGGAACTGTTGTCGGTTAACGGCCCCCACCTGCATCGCGATTCCTTTGGCGGGAAAAAAAAAAAAAAAAAGCCTCGCTCGTTAGGCCCCGCCCCAACAGGGCCCCGCCTCCGTCCCCGTCCCCCCCAGTGTCCCCGCCCCTCGATAGTGAGTTTGTTAGTCTGCCTTCTACGGTTGATTGGCCCCACTCTGGCCTCAGCCCCACCTCTCGCTCGCAGAATGGCTTATTAAACACTGCCGCCAATCGGCGCCCGCGGTTCGCTGCCCGCCTTCTCAAGCCTCGCCCCTGCCCTTAATTCTCGCAGCTTCCGCGGTGCGGGCTCAGAGCCACGCGGCGCGCCCGCGAGCTGCCCCCGGGATCGGTGGCCGTTACCTCCCAGGGTCCTGGACCGCAGCCTTCCGCACTCAGGGGCTTGGATCTCCCCTCCCAGACGCAAAAGCCTAGCTCCCCTCTTCCTGGAGCTCTTGTCTCCCGTCCCCCAGGTTCAAGCTTCCCAGCCTCCGTTTCCAGGACCCCGGCGCCCCGGATCCCTGCCTCCCGGATCGGCGCTACCGGGACGTGGCCTCTTGAGGACCTCTGCCACTTGGACGCCTTCAGCCTTCCAGAGCCCAAGACCCCCTGTCCCAGCCTGATACACTCCTGTATTCCCATCCCTAGGGCCGAGAAACCCAGGGGCTCCCAGCTTTCGGGCGCAGGACACAACCTGGGAGAGCAGAGGAGCCTCGGCGCCCAGCTTCGGGATCTCAGACACTCCAGCTTCCACGAGCCAAGGAACCCCGGCGCTGTGAACTCCCAGCTCCAAGGAACCCTCCAAAGTTCCGGCCTCCAGGCTGTGTTACAAAACTCTCCGTTCTAAGGAACGTCGGCGTTCCAGGAAGGAGCCCCCCCAAGCGCTCGCAGCTTCCAGACGCCGCAGAACTCCGGGGGGCGTTCCAACATGGTGGCCGATCCCCCGCGCGGAGACCCCAAGGGGTTCGAGGCGGCCGAGCCCACCGGGAACGGTGCCCCGACGTTGCTCCCCAAAGAGGACCCCGACCCGGCAGGAGGCCGCTGCTGCGGTTCCCGGGAGCGGGTGCGCCGCTGCCTTCGCGCCAACCTGCTGGTGCTGCTGACGGTGGCGGCCGTGGTGGCAGGCGTGGCGCTGGGGCTGGGGGTCTCGGGGGCCGGTGGCGCGCTAGCGCTGGGCCCCGCGCGCCTGGCGGCCTTCGCCTTCCCCGGCGAGCTGCTGCTGCGCCTGCTGAAGATGATCATCCTGCCGCTGGTGGTGTGCAGCCTGATCGGCGGCGCCTCCAGCCTGGACTCGAGCGCGCTCGGCCGCCTGGGCGCCTGGGCGCTGCTCTTTTTCCTGGTCACCACGCTGCTGGCGTCCGCGCTCGGCGTGGGCTTGGCGCTGGCCCTGCGGCCGGGCGCCACCTTCGCCGCCATCAACGCCTCGGTCGGCGCCACGGGCGCGGAGGAAGAGGCCCCCAGCAAGGAAGTCCTCGATTCGTTCCTGGATCTTGTGAGGTCAGACCCCGCCCGCCCGGTGGAAGTGGTCTGGGGGGGGGGGGGGGGCGGGGGCGGGGAAGCCACGTGGGGAGGGGACCCGTGTTAGGGATGGCCGGAGCGACCACGCGAACGCTAGAGGGTTTTGAGTCCTCCAGAGCCTGGACACCCCCCAGGGCTGGATGGTGATGGTGTGGCCCTTTGAGGGTCAGAATCCAGCGAGTGAGGACAGACCCCTGGGGAAGGAGGCTTCGAATGGGGGCGCCTGGGGACGTAAGTGGGGACGCTGCAAGACGGTGATAAGACAAGGAAGTCTTGTAGAGGGAAGAAAGTAATGCTTGGGGAGTTTGTGGGGGAGGGAAGGGATACAGAGGCTTTTCTGTGAGGGGCGAGGATTCTGGGGGGACTTGGGAGGGGATTTGGGGGCGCTCAGGGCCTCAGGATTTGAGTCCAGAGTCAGAGAGCTTGTGACCCCCGAGGAGTTCATAGGGGACCTGAGGAGATCTGAGTGACCTGTGCCAGGCCCTCTTCCCAGTCCCAGGGCTCCCCCACATTATGTGTCATCCCCATTACCCGGACACAGCCAGGTTTTTTTCTCAGCCTCCCTTCCCCGCCCGGGGCTGGGCCCTGGCCACTTCCCTTTTTGCATCTTCCTGCTAAATCCTGCCACCTCCAAAGACTTTCCATTCCATTTCTCGCCCCCCCCCCCCCCCCCAACCAACACCAGGCGGCCCAGAAGCGGGGGCCAGCGGACCGGTTAGAAAGAGAGCAGGCTCTTTGCCTTCTGGTCTCTGCTCCCCCCCCACACACCCCCCGCCCCATCCCAAGAATAGTTCTTCCCTTTTGAGGAGGGCAGACCCCTGGGTCCACATGGCCTTGCCTTTGGGACCTCCTGATTCAGTGTCTCCAGGTGGGTTGGGGACTTCCAGGAAGTGGGGGGGGGGGGGAGGAAATGATGAGTCACAGAACAGGGTTCTCCCAGCCTCTCGGGGGGTATCAGCGCAGGCTGAGATGAGACTCTGGGGCCGGCTTGGTGTCCCAAAGCTGTAGTGGATGGTCGTCTCCTGGCGGGGCAAGATTAGCTGGGTCCTGGCCCAGCCCTGCCAGGCCTGGGTGGATACGGGCCTCCCCGGCCAAGGGCACACCCACTCGAGGGCTGTTGATGTGTATGTGTACAGGCCCCCCCTGTGTGCCAAAGTAGAAGTCACTCACACTTGGCCAGCCCCTCAGAGACTTTTCTGGAACGTCTCAGAACCACACAGCTTTCTGGCCAATTGACACGGAGCTGGACACAGGCCCTCGGACACCCGGCCACAGCTGTGGCCTCTCTCACACTGACGCGTGGCCTTACACCGGCTGTCACCCGTGTGCTCACCCACGGCGTACTAACCTCCCTTTACACGGCCACTCGCGGATGCCACTGACCACAGCGGCGCATCGAGCGTCACCTAGGCACACACTCAAGAGCACGTGCGCACCGACCCTGTCCCGCGAGTCCGAACCCTCACCTCTGCCCCCGAGTTTCTCACGTGTTGACATGAGAAACTGTCTAGGGACCCACAGCAACCGCCGTTCCCCCACTCACGTGGTGAGGAGTGGTTGGGACCTTCCAGCCAGCTGTCTGGGTTCCCTTTACTGTTTTTATGTTTAAGTACTCTTGTTCTTAATGTTTATATATTTTTGAGAGAGAGAGAGAGAGAGACAGAGCGCGAGCAGGGGAGGGGCAGGGAGAGAGAGGAAGACACAGAATCCAAAGCAGGCTCCGGGCTCCGAGCTGGCAGCACAGAGCCCGGCAATGCGGGTCTCGAACTCCCGAACCACAAGATCATGACCTGAGCCGAAGTTGGCCGCTCAAGTGACTTGAGCCATCCAGGCGCCTCTACTTTTTTTTTTTTTTTTATTTTTTATTTTTAGAGAGAGAGCGCGCGAGGGTGGGGGAGAGGGACAGAGGGAGAGCGACTGAGAGAGAGAGAGAATCTCAAGCTCAGTGCGGAGTCTCAGGGTCGGCTCAGTCTCACAAACCATGAGATCCAGACCTGAACGGAAATCAAGAGTCGGATGCTCAACCGACTGAGCCACCCAGGCGCCCCACGGTTCCCTTTTCTAGAAAATGGGGATGACGGTGCGGATCCCTGAGCCAGGATTACACGAGTGGCTTTAGATCAAGCACTGCAGGGACTGTGGACGCTTCAGCCCTTCTTTTCTTCCCTCTCCGAGACGCAAGAGGGTCAGGGTCCCGCTGATCCCCTGACACGCCCAGTGGGGTTGAATGCGGGCTGCCGCGCACACACCGCCATCCCTTGTCACCCTCTCTCAGTCCCCTTTTCCAATGCACCCCCCTGTCCCCTGCCTTTCTCAGCCCGGCCCCAGGGCTGCAGCGTTTCTCGGCCCTCCAGGAGGAAGTTGGCTGATGCAACACGCCCAGGGTATTAAGTTTGCTGCCCGGGGTGGAGCTGAGGCCCAGGTGACCCTGCCCCAGCCTGCCTTGGGAAGCCAGCATTCCTTACGGCCAGTCCACAATCCCTCGGGGCTGGCCGGCCACACCACGGGGGCCCTGGGAGGCCAGCTCAGACTCCCCACACCCTGGAAAAGTGTGCAGGGCCAGGGCTCAACTCTGCCTGACCAAGCCTGGCTGGGGCCTGGGGGCCAGTGGGGCCTCCCGAGTTTTTTCCCATCGCAAGAGGCCAACCCAGCTCCTCAGACCACCCCCCCCCGTGGTATTTAATAACACGCCCCCCCCCCCCCCCCGTGTCTGTCTCTGCAGAAATATCTTCCCCTCCAACCTGGTGTCCGCAGCCTTCAGCTCAGTGAGTCCTTGGGGGTGTGTGCCGAGGGGTGGGGGGCGGGCAAGGAGGGGGAGAGCCAGTTGGAGCCCCTTGGTGCCAGCTCTGCGGTGCTGCCTGGCCAAGGGCACATGCCCGCATATTTCTGAACGATCTCGCAGGGTCCTTGGGGAACCTCCGAAACCCATCCCGTGCCCCTCCTCGAGAAAGGAGCATGCGGGTTCTGAGCCCCTTCTGGGTTCTAATTCCAGCGGCGTGACCCCGGGCAACTGCCTTTTCCTCTCCGAGCCTCAGGTTTCCGCCTCTGGAAAGTGGGCGCCTGATAAGAAAATCCTGCCTCGGGGCGGTTGCTGGCGGGGATGGAAGGAGATCATGTTTAGGGGGCGCTTAGGGCAGGACAGGGTGGGGGAGCCTCCATGGCCATGGATACTGACCGTTCCCAACCCCACCTGCAGTATAGTACCGTCTATGAAAGCAGATGGATCAACGGAACCAAGGTGAAGGTGAGAGCAGGGGAAGGGATGGGGGGAGGAAGGGGTGCATCCCTTGGCCCGTTGTTGTGGGTTTTCCATTTTGCTCTCACCCCGGCCTTTGTTTGTCCCCTGTCTTCAGACATCTGGTGGTATTTGTTTTACACTCTCTGCAGCCTCTCCCCCGTTTCTGTCTCTTCTGGCACCTCTTCTCCCTCCCTGGTCCGGGCTTCTCTTTTGCCCGAATCCCATCCTGCCCTGGGATGATCTGCCCCCAGAGCCCCCCTCTCCTACCTACCCTCCTCCGCCTGGCAGCCAGAGTGGTCTTTCCAAAGCACAAACCTGACGCTGTCTCTCCCCTGCCTGCAGCCCCTTTGGGCTCCCTAGTGCCCTCAGAAGAAAGCCCAGGCTTCTGGCCACAATCCCGGAGACCCTGCAGAATCGGGCTTCTGCCCGGCCGCCCACCCAGCTTCCTGTTTTGGCTCTGCCCGGCCTATTCCAGCCCCAGTGGGTTTCTCTCTGCTCTTCGAATGCCCGAGCTGCTGCCCTTTCCAGACTGTTGCGCATTGTTTCCTCTCTCTAGAACCTTCTACTGCCGCTCTTTACCTGGTTCAGCCTCCTATTCTCCAGATCTCTGCCCCTTCCTCCACGAAGCCCTCCCTGATCCCCCTCCCCCCAACCAAGCTGGCAACCCCTTCAATTCCCACACTACCTTGGGTTTCCCTATTCCAACCATCGTGGGTGGTCCCTGATGACAGGTCTGTTTCCCCAGGACCTGGACCGTGAGCCTTGGGAGGAAGGGACCCAAGGAGCCATCTTGTCTGTGCTGGGTCCCAGCAGTGCCCAGAACAGGCCCTTAGTGACTGTGCGGGTTGACTGAGTTTCCTCCTCCCTTTCTGATCTGTTCCTCACCCAAAGGTGCCCGTTGGGGATGAGGTAGATAGTATGAACATCCTGGGCCTGGTGGTATTTGCCATTATCTTTGGCGTGGCCCTGCAGAAGCTGGGGCCCGAGGGAGAGCTGCTTATCCGCTTCTTCAACTCCTTCAATGACGCCACCATGGTGCTGGTCTCCTGGATCATGTGGTAGGTGGGGGGGAGGGGGGGCTGGGCATGTGGGATCGGGCAACCCTCCCTCTGTTGCTTGGAGCCGCCTGGCCTGGACCCGCACCCAGCGTTGACCGTCCCCTGGCTGTGTGACTTTGGGCAAGTGACTTACCCTCTCTGTGCCTCAGTTTCCTCATTATCACGGGAGGACAGTGCTGTGTCCCATGGGAGCTAAGGCTGACGGGGGCACCTTCCGGACCCTCCTGGAAAGTGACAAAATGGACGGCCAAGCCGTGGCCCCGGTTTAGCTAGTGCATCTCAGTTGCAGAGACTTAGATGTGATCGAATGTACGGGAGACGAGTGGCATGAGGTAAAGGTAAAGCACTTACAAAGTGGTTTCTTTTTTTTTTTTTAATTATTTTGACAGAGAGTGAGCTTGCGTGTCTGCATACATGTGCTAGCACAGAAGTGGGACAGGGGCAGAGAGAGGGAGAGCGAGAATCCCAAGCAGGTCCTGTGCTGACAGCACAGAGCCTGACTCGGGGCTCGATCCCACGAACGGTGAGACCATGACCTGAGCCGAAATCAAGAGCCAGATGCTTAACTGACTGAGCCACCCAGGCGCCCCCCCCCCAAAATGTTTTAAAGGCCTAACACCTGCTGAGCATTTACTTAATGTTAGCTATGATTATTATTATTATCAGTTTTATTAAATGATCTCACATGTGCAGAGGCCTCTGGCTTCTACCTTCCCTGGATCAAGATCCAGGATCTCGAGATCGAGAAGGTGGGAAGTCAGGAGAGGGAGCAGGATTGCTGCATTTTTAACAAATCCCTCCACTCCCCGCCCCCCATTCTGATTCTGGTGCAGGCGACATTTAAGAGGCTGCACAACCTCGTAAAGGCTCCTTGCCAGAGAGTCAGGGTGGTGGGTGGGTGAGAGAAGGCTCCAAGCCGCTTCCCACCCGCGTGCCCTCTAACAAGTTACTTACCTCGCTGTGTCTCAGTTTCCCCATCTGGACAATGGGATTGACAGTTCTAGGCACAAATGAGTTAAAACGTGTAAAGTCCTGGGGCGCCTGGGCGGCTCCGTCGGTTGAGCGTCCGACTTCGGCTCAGGTCATGATCTCACAGTCCGTGATTTCGAGCCCCGCGTCAGGCTCTGTGCTGACAGCCCGGAGCCTGCTTCCGATTCTGTGTCTCCCTCTCTCTCTGCCCCTCTCTTGCTCGCGCTCTGTCTCCCTCGCTCTCAAAAATAAATAAACGTTAAACAAAACAAAAGAAAAACGTGTAAAGTCCTTGGGGCACTGCCTGACCTATAGTGTGCCTCTGATCAACACTAATCTTTATCAAGTACGTCACTTGTATAACTTGTGGGCACATCCCACAGGCCAGAGCTTGGGCATTTGGCCAAACCTAGCTTTACAGGTGGCTGGGAAATGCCGCCTTTCTTCTGTTAACCAAAGAGGGGAAGGGGTTTGAGAGACAACAAGCCGCAGTGATCAAACAGAGAGGCAGTCTTGGGAGGCTTCCTGGCTGGGAGGCACGAGCGCCCCTGGGATCTTTGCTCCAGGAAAGGGCGATAATAATTCCAGCAGAAGTTCATAGATCACTTATTGTGTACAAAAAGCTTTCAAGTCCTTTCACCTAGCACCTCATTAACGTCCGACATTCCTATGAGGCTGGTAGCATTAATATCCCTGTTTGACGGACCTGTGAGATTTTAATTCAACCATAGCTTCAAAAGACTGAAAGAGGGGCTCCCTCGTGGGATTGCGGGAAAGATTCAACCACTTTATATCTATGGGTTGTTATTAAGACATGAACCGCGGACTGTTTATATTGCATGGACGTGGGGAGAGATTGAATCGGTTTAAATCATCCTAGCTACTATAACCACGAAACGTAAATGCCTCACGCATGGGGTGGGGGGGGCACATGTTAAGTCCAAATCTGGTTGGCGATTGTACTTCGGCTGGCAATAGAGGCTCCCAGGCTTCTTTGATCTCCCTCTGCTCTATTCTCTTCCTTTTTTTTTTTTTAATGTTTAGTTTTGGGAGAGAAAAAACGTGAGCCGGGGAGAGGCAGAGAGGGAGGGAAACGCCAGTCTCCGAAGCAGGCTCCAGGCCCTGAGCTGTCAGCCGCGAGCCCGATGTGGGGCTCCAACTCATCAACTGCGAGATCATGACCTGAGCGGAAGTTGGGCGTGTAACTGACTGAGCCCCCTGCCCCCTGCCAGTCGCCCCTCCCCTCTGCCCTATTTTTTTTTTTTTTTTTCCCTCTGCCCTGTTTTTAAGGGGATGGAGCTTGGAGGATGGCAGGCAGGGAAGGTGCCCGAACTCAATCACACATGGATCTGGGTGTCTCCTGCCCGCGAGGGAGGTTGTGGTCCGGCTGCGCACTGAGCGCAAAGCCCGGCCCTGGGCGGGCACGTAGTCAGAGGCTGCAGTGGGTCTCCTGTGTAATTAGGTATGCCCCCGTGGGCATCTTGTTCCTGGTGGCTGGCAAGATCGTGGCAGTGGAGGACGTGGGGCTGCTCTTCACCAGTCTCGGCAAATACATCCTGTGCTGCCTGCTGGGCCACGCCATCCACGGGCTCCTGGTGCTGCCCCTCATCTACTTCCTCTTCACCCGCAAAAACCCCTACCGCTTCCTGTGGGGTATCGTGACACCGTTGGCCACTGCCTTCGGGACCTCTTCTAGGTATGGCCTTGGGGCAGACCGATGCAGGATTTTTAAGCTAAGGGGCCCTAAGTGGACATCAGCTTTCTGGAGACCCTTGAAATTTCGTATCTGGGGACGTTGGATCTGGGTACAGGGGCCATACTTTAGTAAGTTTCTCATAAGGTCCTGGAACCGTCCCCCTCCACCCCCCCCCCCCCCCCCGGCATTTGGAAAACCACTGACTGCTTAGAGATTTCTTCTTCCCTTCCTGAAAACCTCTCCTCCACAAGGCCTGGCCCTAGGGGACAGTGGTCTAATGCTGCCCAACCTCTGGAGCTCTTTCCACCCTTTTCTAGGTATTTTGTCCACCTGTCCCCTCAGAACCTGGCTGTCCCCACAGCAGCAGCCCCAAGGGAATAGTAATTCTTAGCCAAGGTCTATTATTGGGGGGGGGGGGGGGAGTGTGCTAGACATGATTGAATTTAGGTTTCAATTTGTGTGTGTGTTGTGAAGGAGAGCCGTCCATACCCTCCCAGGGGGTCGAGGCCTCACACAGGTTGGAATCCTGACATTCTACAGGATCCCCCCCCCCCCCCCCCCCCCCCGCCTCTGGCTCTGGGAAGAGAAGGGCCGAGAACTGCAGAAGGCTGGGGGTGGCGAGGCGCGGGGCTGGCGGGGGGCGGGGGCGGGGTCTAGGCTGGCGGGGCGGAGCATGGGCTTGTGCTGATTGGCCAGCGCGGTCTGGGCGGGGCTTCGGCAGGGGGCGGGTCAAGTGCGCTAACTGACCTGCCGCCGCTCAGCTCCGCCACACTGCCGCTGATGATGAAATGCGTGGAGGAGAGGAATGGTGTCGCCAAGCACATCAGCCGCTTCATCCTACCCATCGGTGCCACCGTCAACATGGATGGGGCGGCGCTCTTCCAGTGTGTGGCCGCAGTGTTCATCGCGCAGCTCAACCAGCAACCCCTGGACTTTGTGAAGATCATCACCATCCTGTGAGTGTGGGTGGCTGCAGCTAGGACCCCGGACCCACTAGACCCCTCCCCCGAGAATGGACAGAGGCCGGAGGGGGGCAGGGCTCCCGTGGCAGCTTCTCCCCCTACCGAGATCTTTCGCTGACCGCCCTTCTCTTCCCCCAGGGTCACCGCCACGGCGTCCAGCGTGGGGGCCGCGGGCATTCCGTCTGGAGGTGTTCTCACTCTGGCCATCATCCTGGAGGCAGTCAACCTGCCAGTTCACGACATCTCCTTGATCCTGGCTGTGGACTGGCTAGTGTAAGTGTGGGTTTGGGGCTTCAGGGGCCCAAGGGGTACCCTGGGAAAGGAGATGAACAAGAAGGTCATCGAGAGCCTCCGAGGAGGAGAGTAGAGGGAGGAAGGAGTTCCAGAGGAAAGGGGATGGCATCTTGAGCGTTCTAATTAGAAGGAAAGAAGGGATCTTTGAGGTTCTTTTTTTTTTTCATGGTTATTTATTTACTTCAGAGAGAGAGAGAGAATCCCAGGCAGGCCCCATGTTGTCAGTGCTGAGCCCCATGTGGGAATAGGCCAATCTGTAGACTGTGGGTTAGCAGTTGCCAGGGGCTAGAGGGAGGAGGGAATGGAGAATAACTGTTTAATGGGTATAAGAGTGTCTTTAGAATGATGGAAACGGTCTGGAATGAAATAGATGTGATGGTCGTACAACTCTGAATATGCGAAAAGCCACGGGATTGTATACTTTCAAAGGGTGAATTTTACCATATGTGAATTACTGCCCCATGTTTGAAAATGGCACACACCCCCACAAAGTATAAGGCGGCCAAAAGAGATCTTTAGGATTATGAGAAAGGCCTGAGGGAGAGCATAGTATTTCAGTGGGAAGAGGAGAGGTGGATGGGTCTCTTGAGGCCCCAAGAACTTTTTGAGGTTCTAGGAGGAGCAAATCTTGTGCTTTATTGGAAGAAGTATCATTTGGGGTCCCGAGAGGATGGAGGAGGAGATCTTTGGGGTTCTAAGGCAAAGAAAGTGTGATGGGGCGCTTAGATTTCATGGAAAAGAAGAGAGGTAGGGGGCTTCTTGGATCCCGGATGAAAAGATCTTGGAGGCTCTAGGAGGAAGGGATATTTGGGAGGATAGAGCAATGAGTTGGATCTAGAAGCAGAACAGGGTTCCATGAAGGAGGGTGTGGCGAGGACCTCAAGATCTTGGGGGGGGGGGCGCCTGGGTGGGTCAGTTGGTTGAGCATCCGACTCTTGATTTTGGCTCAACTCATGGTCTCCTGGTTCGTGGGTTCGAGCTCTGTTTCAGGCTCCACTCTGATAGTACGGAAACTGCTTGGGATTCTCGATCTCGGGAAAAAAAAAAAAAAGATTCGGGAGGAGAGGTGGGAAGGTTGGGCCCTCCCCTCTCCCCTCCCCCCTCCCCCCTCCCACTCACTTCCCTATCCTGTTCTTCAGGGACCGATCCTGCACAGTCCTCAATGTGGAAGGTGATGCCTTTGGGGCGGGACTCCTCCAAAATTACATGGATCGTGCAGAGATGCGGAGTTCAGTGCCAGAGTTGATCCAAGTGAAGAGTGAGATGCCCCTGGCTCCACTGCCCGCCCCCACTGAGGAGGGGAACCCCCTCCTCAAACACCGCCTGGGATCTGCTGGGGATGCAGACCCCTGCGAGAAGGAGTCGGTTATGTAAACCCCATGGGGACTTTCCCTGCGCTGATGGGGGCACTCTGGACATGGGGATTGTGAACCGGGGTTCTGGAGGCCCTTCCTGCTGCACACTTAAGGGATCCAGGGTCCCAGCCTCTCTCCCTGACATCAGATCTGGGAGGCCTCGATGCTGGGGTATAGGTGTGTGTGTGTGTGTGTGTGTGTGTGTGTGTGTGTGTGTGTGTGTATCTCTCCCCAGATCTTCCCCAGTCCTCAATTCCTGTTTCCACCCAAAGTTAGGAAACATGATGGAGAAATAGTGTCTTTCTGGCCCCCTCATCTTAAGGCACAGGTCACCATGTGGATTTCTGCCCTCATTGAGAGGTAGGACATTCCAGTGGGTCGATGGCTATTTTGGTGGCTGTAGCTGTGTGTGTGTGTGTGTGTGTGTGTGTGTGTGTGTGTGTGTGTGTGTGTGTTTTGCGGCTCCATGGCACATCCCACCCTGTCCTCAGGCCCTCTGTTCCCTCCGCTGTAACAAACACTCCTGGGGACCCTGCCAGGGTGGGGGAGACTGAGGACAAATACTGCTGTCACTCCAAAGGACGTTTTTTAGCAATAAAACTATCAAGTGTATCTCCTCGGATGTTTCTAAGACCAAAAGCATGAGCCACACAGAAAAAAACCAAACGTGACAAGTAAGAATCCACTGAAATAAGATAACTGTTTGTCAAAAAACACCATTGAAGGGGCGCCCGGGTGGCTCAGTCGGTGAAGCGATCTCATAAATGTTCCGTGTCTCGACGCGGGTGATGCTCACACAGACGTATACATTTGGGGAAGTTCGCCTGCACACTTAAGATGCGCGCGATTTTACCCCACGTAATGCCATCTTGCAGCTGAAAATGTACAACTCACTCCTGGGAAGAGACTGACTTTCTGCTGTAGCCACTTACGGGTACTTCCCTGATACTTGAACTCTATCCAATAGAGGCAGTAATGCCCTGCTCTCCCCCCCCCCCTTTTTTATTTAAACCAGAATTTGCTGTTTGAATAAAAAACCTGCCGTGCAAGTGTTTTTAAGTCCTGTTTTGAGTCTGGGATGTGGATGATGCCCAGTTGTGGCTCACTTGGTAACGATCCTGTCTTGAATGCTGCTGAAACGTGTTATACATTACTAATAATTATCTTCCCCCTTCCTAGGGCCCTGTGTAGGCTCCTGCCAGGTGCCCGGGAGGCACCACCAACCTAAGTCCAATTGTAGATGGTATCTTGGGGTATCTTTTGCATCTTTTCGTTGGTTTGTTTTTGTGTATTTAGTTCCATCGCGTGATCATTGCAGTGTGGAAGGAAAGTCTAATTCATATCTGATTCTGTGCAAAACTGTTGTGTATCACACACAAACATAACCACTAATGAGCTCATTAAGTGTTGAATAGTTCAAGCAGTTGATACATTCAGTGCTTTCTATTAGGCTCAAATCCTTGGTGGGTGGTTATAAAAGTGTTGAAGGGTTTTAGGGGCGCCTGGGTGGCGCAGTCGGTTAAGCATCCGACTTCAGCCAGGTCACGATCTCGCGGTCCGTGAGTTCGAGCCCCGCGTCGGGCTCTGGGCTGATGGCTCAGAGCCTGGAGCCTGTTTCCATTCTGTGTCTCCCTCTCTCTCTGCCCCTCCCCCGTTCAAGCTCTGTCTCTCTCTGTCCCCCCCAAAAGAAAAATAAATAAATGTTAAAGAGATACACACATGCATAGGTAATATATATACTGTATATGGAATATGTGTATATACGAGGAATACGTAACCCAGACAAGCCCAACAGAATGGTATTTCCCTTTTCCTCTATTCCATTTTTTTTTTTTAATTATTTTTGAGAGAGTGTGAGTGGGGGAGGAGCATAGACAGGGAGGGGCGACAGAGGATCCGAAGCGGGCTCCCTGCTGACAGCAGCCAGCCAGATGCGGGGCTCGAACTCACGAACCATGAGATCATGACCCGAGCGGAAGTCGGACGCTTAACCAACGGAGCCACCCAGGCACCTCTTTCTATTCCATTTTTTAAGATTTGCTGGGCACATGCCACTACTTTGCTGATCTGGGTCAGGAACCATTTCAGGCCTCCTCAGTGTGGACAGGTGCTCCAGACCTGTTTCCCACCGCAACGTGCCCACCACCTTAGTCCTGTTCACCACTGTATGCTCGGCACAGCGTGGGGACTGGCACATAGTAGGTACTCAATAAACATTTGCAGAATGAATGAATTGGGCTCCAGCTACAGAGCCGCCTGGCTAGAAGAGGCTGTTAGGCTAGCTCAGATCCTGCTTTTTGCTACCTGCCAGCTGTGTGACCTTGTGTAAGCACTAGGGAGTCTCACCCTCTGGCGACAATGGCTCTGTTATGTGTGTGCCTCACCCAAAGGCCACTAGTGAAGTTTACATAAGAGCAGAAGGCAAAGCGCACGTGAGGCCGCCTTCCGGGGCCCGGCTCCCACCTCCCGCTCCCTTCCTCCATTGCCAGATCCACCCCTGTTTTTGGGGACACCCCTCTTGCTCCTTTGAAGAAGCCTGGCTTGGGAGGAAGTGCTCAGGCTAGCCCTGCACTAGGCTTGGACCTGCGTCCTAGGCTCATAGTCACAGGATGGGGGTGGGGGACTGGCAGACACAGGGTGATGACAGCTTTGTCTCTCCTAGTGACAACGTTTCTAGGGCGGTTGGACTTTTGTAGGGGGGAGGGGTCAACCTTATTAAGGTATAACTTGCATCCCATAAAGTG
This sequence comes from Puma concolor, assembly GCF_028749965.1. Lineage (NCBI taxonomy): Eukaryota > Metazoa > Chordata > Mammalia > Carnivora > Felidae > Puma > Puma concolor. The sequence continues at coordinate 52,547,993 of NC_141681.1, read as the reverse complement.
CATCTGCTAAAGTAGGTAATTGGATGGGGCGGGGGGGGGGGGGCGCCTGGGTGGCTCAGTCGTTTGGGCGGCCGACTTGACTCCAGCTCAGGTCATGATCTCGCAGTCTGTGAGTTCGAGCCCCGCGTCGGGCTTCCGCCCGACAGCCACTGACCTGCTTTGGGTCACTAAGGATTAGTTTGTCTCTTCTAGAATTTCGCATTGGTGGAATTATATAGTATGTTGCCTTTTGCGCCCTGCTTCTCTTACTTTGTATCGTGCCTTCGAGATTTTAGGCATGTTTTTGCACGGGCCGGTTTATTCCTTTTTGTGTTTAACCACCAAAGAGTATTCTGCTCTCCACCCTTCACGTTTGTTTATCCATTCACCTGTAATGGACACTGGGTGGTTTCCAGCTTGGGGCTAATGTATATAAAGGTGCATTTGTACATGGCTCTTTGCCTGCCCTCCACTTTCCATAGCAAATATTTTGCAATGCCCACGAAGGGTACACAAATATTTGCTGCTCGGTAAAGGGAGCGGACCATCCAACAGCATTTAAGACAGGGGGCCCCATTCCCTCCATCTATGCCCAGTGTTAACCCCTTGGTTGCCGGGGTCAGGGAGATCCAGGGAGTCCCCACGTCCAGCCGGGGGAGTGATAATACGGGGGCGGGGGGCGGGGGGGCTCATGGCAGTGGTCGTTTAGCAACAGGTTGAATCTATAATCCGATATTTTCATGTTTGCACCACCCTGAGGGCCACACCAGCGCATGTGATGGCTTGGCTATCAGCTCTGGGAAAACCCTCTTGGCTCTGCTGAAATGGAATGAAGTGAAATAGATAATATAACTCATCTGCGCATGACTTTATTTAAGTTTACTTTAGTTTCCTCTATACCCAGTGTGGGGCTCAATCTCATGACCCTGAGAGCAAGAGTCACATGCTCTTTTGACGGAGCCCGCCAGGCGCCCCCTGCACATGATTTTAAAAACAATCTCTTAGGGGCGCCTGGGTGGCTCAGTCGGTTAAGCATCTGACTCTTGATTTTCGGCTCAGGTCCTGATCTCACAGTTCATGGGTTCGAGCCCCACCTTGGTCAACACAGAGTCTGCTCGGGATTCTCTCTCTCCCTCTCTGCCCCCCCCCCCCACTTGTGGTTGCACTCTCAAAATAAACTTAAAAAAAACCCCACACAACCCCCCCCATCTCTCTATTGCCCTAAATGTAACAAAAAAGAAATAAAACGATAATTTATAACAGGAATTTTAATACGAAAATCTGTGAGGCAGAAGCGAGAACCCAAGGAGGTAGCTAGATATTTACATGGGTAATGTAGGCAGCTCCCGCCGGCTGGAAACACACGCTATTGGTGTTTGATTATCAAGAGCAATGTACGCCATGATTTTCAGAAATTGTTGACAATCCTTGGCCGGGTTTTGAACAAAACACCATACAAACTTGCCTCATTTAGGACCTATCAAAACCTTACAAAAAGGACTTTGTGTTTGCATGAATAGAGAGTTCGGTTCTGGGCTCAGATAATTTTTTTAATTACATTTTAATGTTTATTTTTGAGAGAGAGAGAGAGAGAGAGAGACAAGAGTGGGAGTGGGGTACGGGCAGAGAGAGAGGGAGACACAGAGTCCGAAGCAGACTCCAGGCTCTGAGCTGTCAGCACAGAGCCCGACGCGGGGCTTGAACTCACAGACCGCGAGATCATGACCTGAGCCTAAGTTGGATGCTTAACCGACTGAGCCACCCAGCCGCCCCTTTTGATTTCTAAACTTTATTTACTTTTTACTTATTTAAGTAATCCCTGCACCCGAGGTGGGGCTTGAACTCACGATCCAGAGATCAAGAGTCGCATGCTCTTCTGACTGAGCCAGCCGGACCACCCTGGGCTCCGACGATTCTTAACCAGGGTTTTCTGAGTGAGGCTAAAATTTGGTTAGTAGACATTGGTATGAATGTGCTGGTTTTTACAATACCGAAACATCTCTGTTCTAGCTAAAAGAGAAAGCATTAAACTCAGTAATACACATCCTCATATAAACTCCTTAATTCAAGTTAGTTGCTGCAGCAGGTTTTCTGCCAAATTATTACTTAATCGATAATAAAGACAGCGAATGCACAAAGCTGTCACACAGTATTAGAGAGGCTACAAAAGATTTTAGTGTAATTGCTGATAGTTCAAGAACAGTGAGGAGAGGAGAAAACACCAAAACGCCGTGGATAATGCCAAGAGAAATGATCTATTGAGACCCCAAGTCACCTGATGAAACTGAGCTCAGTGGGAAGTTGCCAGAAGCACTTGTTGTGGTTCCCTTATCAAATCACAGCTAAGGCAGGGTTACTTTATATATATTTTATATAATAAATAAATAAATAAATAAGCGATATATATATTCATAAATATATACGAATATATATATATATATGTATATATAGCTGTGTCAAGAAATCACACCAACAATTTCTAAATAAGTTTCTAAATAAAACAAAATCATTGCAACGATTAAGAGCGATGTGAGCTTCAGCTTATGTTCCTGGCAAACAACTTACAGAAATATGTATATAGAGGGATCGTTTCCATTCTTTAGAGAATCAAAAAGAAATATTTAAATAGACGGATGCATATACTAACATATATATTAATTTATATTACTGTACCTGTTACAAAAGGTTTTGGACATCACACATCCTTCACGAATGCCCTGTGGGGCATTTCAAAACCGCACGTGACAAGGGACGATGTTTTATTAGGTGGAGACGCCCTGCATATTATGGGACGTCTCCATCCCTGGGCCGTGGCTCTGGAGAGCCAAGAGCACCCCGTGATCACCCCAAATCATCCCTGTATGTTTCCCAAACGCTCCACGGAAACCCAACAGTCTCGGGGCCATTTGCGGGTTCAGTGGCTAAAAACAGAGGCTGTGTTCTAAGAAGTCAGGCTTTGGACATCTGAGTCTCAGGAGACTGGGACAAATTTGCATGCGTCTTCCCTCTTGCTGGCCTGTGAGGTCTCCTCCTCCTCCAAGGGCTTCATGTGTCTGCAATGACACCGATCCCCCACACCCGACCTATAGGTTCAGGGAGGCCGTGACTTGCCTAAGATGACCAGGAAAATAAGTGGCCAAGCCAGGAGCCAACCCCAGCCTTGATTCCTGACCCCTTTACCACTCAAGTGCCACCCAGCACCCAGTCACCTCCATTTCTTAGGTGCAAAGCAGAGTTTCGGAGACGCAGAGCGGTACCACAGAGAGGGGCATAGTATCCAACTTCTGTGTGGGCTCCAGACTGACTGCCTGGGTTCAAGTCCCTGCTCGGTCACTTCCCAAGCTGTCTGACCTTGGGCAAATGGCTTTACCATTCTAGCCTCAGTTTGCTCCCCTGTAAAATGGAAATAATAGCAGCTCTCACCTCAGGACCTGGGGGTGAGACATAAATCAGTGAATCTGTGTGAAATACTGAGAAGGATGCCTGGCACACGGTATGTGCTGAGTAACGTGAGTTATGACGACTGTTTATCCGGCCTTGCAGTGGGCTAACAGGTGCAGAGAGCTGAAATAATGAGGTAACACCATTAACATGGAGTGGGGCCGGCATCCAGGACCCGGTTCTTAACCATAGCTGCAGCTCAGGGCTCTGAGCCTGTTCCCTCCTCTGGAAGAGGAGGTCAAGAGCAGCATGCACCTCCCGGGGCTCTCGAAGGGCGAAGGGGGATAGTTATCCGGTCCTGCAAGACACAGGAGATTAGAGAGGCCTGAGACTCAAGAGTCAGGAAAGCTACAGAACGGAGGGGACAGGCTTACCGGCGCCTTGGCCCCACAGCAGGACAACGGCGCCCCCTGGTGGCGGAAGCAGCCCCAGCAACCAAGTGCCCCACGGACTGTGAGCTGGACAGAGGGCGCTCATTGAATCCCGGAAGAAACTGAGGCACAGAGAAGCTGGGACAGTCGCCCAGGCCCACCTAAGTCGCAAATGGTAGAGCTGGGGTTTTGGTCGCGGCAGTCCAGCCCAGAACCCACACGCTTTCCTCTTTACAAAAACTGTCCGTGCTCTGAATAAAGCCCACGCTCTCGGAAATCTTGGGCAGCGTAGGTCTTCGACGTCCGGGCCTGTGCTGGGCCTTGCAGGGCAGCTGGGCATCCCCGGCCCGCCCACCAAACGCCAGCGGCGCCGAAGCAAAGGCCAGCTCCCCGCGCATGAGCGTTCTTCTCCCGATCCCAGGAGCGGCCGCTGGAGCCTCAGCCGCTTCCCGCCAAACTCAGGAGTGACGGGTTGGGGTACTCGGGATTCTCGATGACCCCGGGGCCGAACTTGAGCTCCAGGAAGCGACGGTAGTTGTTAGGCGCCTGCGCCACGAAGCCAGCGAAGGGCAGGGGCACGAGAGGCTGCAGGAAGTGTTCGGGGAACTCGACATCCTGCCGGTGGTCCAGCCACGTGTCCTTGGTCATGACCCCGTTGCGGGGGTAGAAAGGCCACAGGTCCACGTGCAGATGGTTGCTCTCGCTGTACTGCACGCGGAAGAAGTCGCCCTCTACGGCCTTCTCCCACACGAAGCCGCGCTCGTCCACCACCGAGCCCGCCTCGGCGCCGCGCAGCTGCTCGCAGTTGCCCACGTCCTCCAGGTAGATGCCCAGGTCCACGTCGTAGTCCCACGGGATGATGTCCCCGTGGCGGGCGGCCCCCAGCAGCGAGCCGCCCTCCAGCCAGTAGCGCACGCCCGCCGCCTCCAGCACGCCCACCACGTAGCGGGCGGTCTCGCGCAGCGCGCGCAGGCAGCACGGCGGCGTCCAGCGCTGCTCGTACAGGTAGGCCGGCGTGTCGCCCACCACCGTCCCGAAGCAGCGCGGCGTCTCCTTGCTGCAGCCGAACCACTCGAGCCGCCCGCCCTCCCCGCTCACCAGGCGGATGCCCAGCGCGCGCAGCAGCGCCGCCCGCCGCGCGCGCCCCTCGCGCTCCGCCTTCCAGCGCGCGTGGGCCGTGGCCAGCGGGGGCAGGCGCGCCGCGCCGAACGGCAGGTCCAGCAGCCGCACGGCCCAGCCGCGGAGGGCCGTCTGCAGGAAGAGGCCGGTGCCCACCGGCCGGGCCAGGGGCGCCGACAGGTTGAAGAGGTCGCGGGCGCGCAGGAGCACCACGGCGTCTCCGTCCAGGGCGTCGCAGCGGGGCGCGGACGGGGCGGGGCCGTAGCGGGCGGTCCACTCGCGCAGGCTGACGTTCAGGGCCAGGCAGCGGGCGGGGTTGGCCGAGGCGACTGGGGCGGCCACCAGGCGTGCACCTCCGGCCCGGAGCGCCTCCACCATGTGCTCCAGCTGGCCCGGTACCTCGGCCCTAGCCCCGTCGGGCACCAGGGCCACGAATTCGGTGGCTACATAGGTCTCGGGGCGCGAGGCGGCGGCGGGCCGGTCCAGGGCGGGCTGGAGAAGCGCCAGACGAACGTTGGGAACCCGGGGCAGGGCCAGGGGTGGGTAGGGGAGCGTGTCGGCGGCCACCACCACCGGCTGGGCCGCGTCCTGTTGCAGGAAGGAGTCCACCAGCTCTGGCACCGCGTTGTCGAAGGCCTCGAACTCGCGCACCAGGACGGTGACGCGGGGGCCGGCGGCAGCTCCACGGCGGGGACCCCGGGCCCGGGAGTTCCTGGGCTGGTGCTGTAGCCACGAGACATAGAAGAGGACCAGGAGGTTGAGCGTGATGGCGGCTGCCAGGACAGCCTGGCAGCGGGTGAGCCGCATGGGGTCAAAGTCGGGCCCTAGCTGGGCCTCCAGGGCATCCTGGGGAGGGAGAATGAAAGGGGAGGCTGGAGCTGGTTGTCAGAAACCTCCTACCAGACCTCCTTAATCCTCAGCATTGCCCTTCTCTCCCAGCCCTTTCTCTATGTAGTGTCAGCTCTGACTTGCCCTCCTCCAGGAAGCCCTCTCTGACTTCCCATCCACCCCGCTCTGGGCTCCTTCAGCTCCTTGGGTTCTCCCACCCTAGTCCACCACTCTACGTCATGTCATTACTGCGTGGGGGCAGGTCTGCATCCTCCCACTGGATTGTGAGACCCATGAGGGCCGGCCCTGAGCTGGTCTCGATCACTGCTGGGTCCCACGTTCCACCCAGCACAGGACCTGGTGCTTAGCAAGTTTTTATCAAGTGATTCACCTTCCCTTCTTCCTTGTTCAATCCCACCTATTCCTTATCCTTTTCTTTGTCGACTTCTCATTCTGTTTTGGGTTCGATTAGAAATGCCCAACTCCATCCCCGAGCCCAGGCTGCACCTTCTGCTCCACCGTTCCCTCCTCCAGGAAGCCCCTCCTGATCTCTCTCTCCTGTTCCTCTCACACCCTGTCCGGGCCGAAGGGGGGGGGGGGGGGAGGCTGCAGCATGGGCACCGAGCCCCTCCCCCACAGTCCCCTTCTCACTTCCTCAACTCCTGTGCCATCTGGTCATCTGATGGTCGGCCAGATTGATTTGGTTTTGCAAGAAAAGCTAGAAATGTTTTCTTAAATCAGAATTACCCCGATTTTTAATACTGCCTGCTCATTAAACAACCACCACGGCCTGGATCACACTCCTAGAAACATAGGGGCGCCTGCCTGGCTCAGTCCATTAAGCATCAGACTCTTGATTTCGGCTCAGGTCATGATCTCACAGTTCATGGGCTCGAGCCCCACCTCCGGCTCTGTGCTGTCAGCACAGAGCCTGCTTGGGGTTCTGTCTCTTCTTTCTCTTTCTCTGCCCCTCCTCCGTGCTCGCTCTCTCTCAAAATAAATAAACTTAACAAACAAACAAATTCCTAGAGCCAGAAAGTAGAAAGGTGGTTGCCAGGGGCTGTGAGGAGGGTGAAATGGAGTTGTTTAATGGGTATAGATTTCCAGTTTTGCAAGATTGAGGAAGTTCTGGAAACTGCACAATAATGTTGAATATATACAACACTATTGAACTATGCGCTTAAGAATTGTTTAGATGAGGGGTGCCTGGGTGGCTCAGTCGGTTAAGCGTCCGACTTCGGCTCAGGTGTCGAGCTCTGTGCTGACAGCTCAGAGCCCGGAGCCTGCTTCGGATTCTGTGTCTCCCTCTTTCTCTGCCCCTCCCTTGCTCATGCTCATGCTCTGTCTCTCAAAAATAAATAAATGTAAAAAATGAAAAAAATTTGTTTAGATGATAAATTTTGCTTTGTGTATTTTATTACAACTCAAAAAAATTTTTTTTAATGTTTAGTTTTGAGAGAGCGCGCGAACAGGGGAGGGGCAGAGAGAGAGGGAGACAGAATCTGAATCAGGCTCCGGGCTCTGAGCTGTCCGCACAGAGCCCGCCGTGGGGTTCCAACTCAGGAACGGGGAGATCGTGACCTGAGCCGAAGTCGGATGCTTCACCGACTGAGCCACCCAGGCGCCCCCACAACTAAAATTTTTTTAAATGTTTGTTTGTTGAGAGAGCATGAGCAGGGAAGGGAGAGAGACAGACAATCCCCAGCAGGCTCTTGCTGTCAGCACAGAGCCTGACAGGGGGCTTGAACTCACGAACCATGAGATCACGACCTGAGCCGAAATCAAGAGTCAGCCGCTTAACAGACGGAGTCACCCAGGTCCCCCTAGAATTTTTTTTTTTTTTTTTTAAGGGGAGTGGGACAGCCCAAAAGAGGCTGGGGAGGTAGGGGACGCCCACTCTTCATTCATTGGCCGCACTCCTAAGCAACCTCCAGGTGGCGCTGCCTCCCCGTGCCCCGCACAACTTTGAAGCTCTGGCTGGTCTCCGGCACAGGAGTAGAGATACTCAGAATGTTTTTCCACGAGGGATTTCCATGGGTTTCTACTCCTCCCGGGAAGGGTGACATCAGAGACCCAGCTAATCTTCCCACCCACCTGAATACTTCTGACCAAAGCTCCCCCTTGGGCCCGGGTCCACCCAGATCCCCCCTCAGCCTCCCCGGTCTCCTTTTTTTTTTTTTTTTAATGTTTTTATTTATTTTTGAGAGGGAGCGAGCATGTGTGAGGCGGAGGAGGGGCAGAGAGAGGGAGACTGAGGATCTGAAGAGGGCTCTGCACTGACAGCAGAGAGCCTGATGTGGGGCTTGAACCCTCAAATGCAAGATCATGACCTGAGCTCGACTGACTGAGCCACCCAGGCGCCCCTCCCTGGTCTCCTGACGAAATCCCCTCCTGGTGGCAGCCAGAGAGGTTTTCATAAAGCACAAACCTGACCTCTCCCTCCCTGGTCCGAACCTGCCATGGCTCTTCGGTAACCCGAGCAGAAAGTTTAAGTTTCTTACAACATCCCGCGAGCCCTTGGGTGACCTGTCCCTTGCTGGCCCACCGGGTCCAGCCCCGTCTCCTGCCATGTGTCAGACTCTGTGCCTAAGCCACCTTGGACTTCGCCTCAAACAGATCTTATTTCTAAGCCTTTGGACATTCTGTTCCTTCTGCTTCTCCTCCCAAACACCCCTCCTCCCCGTGCCTCTTTTCTCCTGGAGAACGCCTACTTACGCTTTAGGCCTCAGCTCTGATGGCTCCTCCCCCAGGAAGGCCTCCCCGAACCCCAGGCTGGGTCAGAAGTCCTCCCTGGGCCCCCCATGCCTCAAGTTCCTGAAGCCAGACTCTGCACTATGTGGCCTGAGTCTTCCTGCCTCTTCCCTCTCCATCTCCCACCAGGAATAGGCTCCTATCTCTCTTCACCCATCCCAGGCCTGTTTCCCCTTCTCTGACCCGCCTCGGCCGACACTTAAGAATCCAAGTTGCACTTTAAGAGCAACTTTTATTTTTATGTTTATTTTTTGATAGGGGGAGGGGGAATCTGAAGTGCGCTCTGCACTGATGGCAGAGAACCTGATGCGGGGCTTGAACTCACAAACTCTGAGATCGTGACCTGAGCCGAAGTCGGACACTTAATTGACTGAGCCACCGAGGCGCCCTAACAACTTGTTTTAGAACCTTGGAATTGCCTTCTGGATCTTAGATTGATTCTTCTTTCCTTCAGTCCTTCCCTCTGTTTGTGGAACTCCTACAACGTGCCAGGCACTGTTTGAGGCACTGGGGGCACAGCAGTGGACACATGGCACACAAAGACAGACAGCAACCCTGACCTCACATTACTGGGGGGGGGGGGGCGGGGGGAGGAGACTTTGGAACCACAGAATCTTCGGGGTCTTAAAAATCTTAGACGCTTAGAGCGTATGTACATAGAAGCACAGGAGAGACCACGGATAGTTTCGGAACCTTCTGAAGATTCTAAAAAGAGACCATCATCCTGCTGTGCCCGCATCTCCCAACAGTCTGTTCCCCACTCAGCGCCCAGAGGCATCCTGTTAAAACTCAAATTAGATCCCGTCCTGCGTCTGCTCAGACCCTTCTGTGGCCCACAACTCACTCAAGGGAAAAGCCGAGTCTTTACCGGGGCCCCCTGGGCTCTGTCTAATCCTCCACCCCCTCCCACTCTTAGCTCCAGCCGCGCTGCCCGCCGAACACCAGCGTTCAAATACATCCGGGACACCATGGCCAAAGATCAGCGGCTCCTTCTGCCCGGAAGCTCATCCCCAGGTCTCCACATGGCTCCTCCTTCCTGGCCTTCAGGCCTCTCCTCAAACGTCACCTGTCCAGTGAGCCCTCTCTTTGGCTTTTCTTTCTCAAAATGCATCTCCCCGTCACCCACGTATTTCGTGCGCCCCACCCATCCCTGTGTTTTCTCCCCTCATCGTTATCACGTAGATTTCACTTATTATTTTGTTCCCTGATGTACACTCAGGGCACAGCTCAGTGCCTGACACATAGCAGGTGCTTAATAAATTTGTGTGGCACCAGTGACTGAGTCTAGGTGTTCCGATGGGGAACGTGGGGCTCAGAGATAGAAACCATGGAGAACTCAGGTCTCTACTTCTCAGGCCCTGGCTATTGGAATGCTCTGTCTGGCTGACTCTAGGCCCCAAGATGCCCAGCCGGACAGAGGACAGAAATGGGGTCCTCAGAGACCAGTGAGTATGACAGTCAGACGAGCAAGCGAAGGCACCAGAGAATAAAGAGAAAGGAATCATCCAGCCCCCTGACTAGGTTGCTCTTGGCTTCCCCAACTATGAGGGCTCAAATCTCCTTTATCGAGGCAAAGTGGATGAAATGATGATTTTGAAGGTGCGAATGTTCTCTCTCTGAATCCCATCAGGATGATACTATCAACGATTCTAGCCAATCGTGATACGCCAGACCCCTTTCTAAGCACTTTACACATAGGAACTTGTTTGCTCTTCAAGTTCTGATCACATTTAGAGATGAGGAAAACTGCAGCACAGAGAAGTGAAGTCACTCGTTCAAGGTCACACAGCTGGGAGATGGTGGACCCAGATGTGACTCCCAAACCTGGCGAGTTTTGTCCAGTTTATTGTTTTCAACCAATAAACTCTGCTATCCCTCTTGAGTCCACTCAAGACAGCCCAGCTCTCTGTCCACCCTCAGCGAACATTCTGCAGGTGCTTTCAAAGCTGAATATGGCATATTCCGTACTTCAACCCATCAACTCTTCTGGGGACTCGGGAAGACGGAGGCAGTCATTGGGCAGGCCCTCCAGAGGTAAGCAGACAAAAACCACACTCACAACTTACAGATAGGTCAGGAGACCAGCAGGGGGTGTGGCAGAGGAAAGAGGGTCAGGGAAGGAGAGGACAGTTAAGAGGAGACTTTGTGTCTCTCCATGTCCCATCAAACAAGGGTCAGTGGATCCAGATTCCCTTCAGGCCTAGGTTCACCCGGCCTGAGCTCTGATCTGGACTGAGTCTTAGCTGCTGCATCTGCGGGGTGCGAATGTGGCAGGTGAAGAAAATGAGCGATGTGTAGGAACGGCTTTGGGGAGAAGGGCGATTTCCACCTGAGTGCTGGTGACACTGTGGGACTTCTTACCTCCTAGGCTGCTGTGGGAGCTCCCGGTGGGCGGTTCCAGACCAGCTCAAATGCACTGCTGAGGGAACAAGGACCAGAAAACCCCAAATCAGCCAATTTTGCACAAGAGAGTACGGCTTCATCTTACCTACAGAAGTGGCAGCGAGAAGGTCAGAGAATCCTTTTTCTTGAAGTTCCATAAGCTCAGGCGCCACCTGGAGTGTCTCAGGAGTGGGTGGGAAGGGTGTCAGTTACCACAGCGACCTATAACCATCCCTTTCTTATGAATGTGTCCAGAGAGGTGGGGCTAGAAGTGACCAGAGCTGTTACCATGACAACGCCTTCCCTAGACACACTCCATCCTGAGACACAATCCTAAAACATCCCCTGCCTTGGTGGGCCTGGTTCCTAGGGTCCCTGGAAGGGGGCGGGGGGGGGGGAGGGGGGCTGCTCTTGTTACCATAGTAACCAGGGCTTGCCCTTGCCCGTCTCCACCTCCTGGTCCAGGCCCTGTAACCATAGCAACTAGTCCTCCGCAGAGCATCTTCTCCTCTAAATAAAAACACCTGGTTGGTTTGGGCCACAGGCCTCCCACGACGAGAAAGAGGGGGGGGATCCGGTTACCATGGTAATGCCAGCTGGGCGGCTAGGGGGAGGGGTTGGGAAAGAGGTGTTCTCTCAGCAGTCAGTGTCCTTGGGGCTGGGGTCCTTGCTACCTGAGTGCTAGGTGAGGTTGCCATAATAACCGAATGAGGGTTGGGGCAGAAGGACCACCAGGGACTTAGGTTACCTTAGCAACCTTCCCCAAGTCCAGTGACAGGGCAGGTTTGGGACTTCATAACCACAGAGGGGGAGGCTGCCAGACCGCGGAAGGGTTACCATGACTACCGACCCCGGCCAGGAATCAGAGAGGATGGGGCCATCGCAGAAATCACCCTTGGTGGTCGCCCTTTCTCTCTGACACTGTTTGTCCAGGAGAGTGGCATTTGGGTCTGGAGGGGGTTAGAATCTTTCTTTGGGGCGAAGGGGCAGGAAACGGCCCCTCCCAAAGTCCCGCTTTTCCCAGGGGCGACCCTAGTGCTGGGCCTGGGTGTCCTAAGCTTTCCTCGAGGTGCGCGCTTCCGTCCCGCCCCCTCCCGCCCACCCGCGCGCGCGCGCGCGCGCGCGCTTTCGGGGTCGACCCGGGTGGGCGAGGCGCGCGCCGGGCCTCGTTCCCATCACCGGCCCCCCCCGGCCCCCGCCAAGCGCGCGCGCGGGCGGTGCGCGCGCGGGGGGGGGGGGGGTACGGCCGCGCAGGCGCGCGAGGCACAGCGGGCGCGCGGGCCGGCCCCGGGGCCTCCATGATGGAGGAGCGAGCGGCCGCCGCGGTCGCCGCCGCCGCCTCCTCCTGCCGCCCGCTCGGCTCCGGCGCGGGCCCCGGCCCGACGGGGGCGGCCCCGGCCTCTGCCGCTGCCCCGGGGCCCGGCCCGGCCGGTAAGGGAGGCGGCGGCGGAGGCAGCCCGGGGCCTTCAGCGGGGCCCGAGCCCCTGAGCCTGCCCGGGATCCTGCACTTTATCCAGCACGAGTGGGCGCGCTTCGAAGCGGAGAAGGCCCGCTGGGAGGCCGAGCGCGCCGAGCTGCAGGTGAGCGCCGCCCCGGGACCCCCGACCCCCCGCCCGGCCCGGCCCGGCCTCACCCGCCGCCGCCGCCGCCGCCATCTTGGAGCAATGGCCGCCGGGACGGCCGGGGGGGCGGGAGGGGACCGCGACCGGCCCGGAGACCGAGAGAGGGGCCGTCCGAGGGGGCTCCTGAGGCATCCGACGGCTCGAGGCGGGAGGGGGCGGGAGAGCCCGACCGGGGCCGGCCGAGAGGAGGCGCGCAGGGCATCGGACCCGGCTGCGAGCGGGAGTGGGAGCGAGCGGACCGGCAGACGGGTTCCCGGGAGAGGGGCCTCGGGCCCTGAGGGGAGCCCAGGAGAACTCAGCGGAGGGTGGTGGGAGGAGTTGGGGGGGGTTCTTGTTGGGAGTGAGCGGAAGCCCGAAGGGTGCCCCGGGGTTCCCACCTCCGTCCCCGACCAGGTGAGGGTTGGAGGTGGAGCCTGATGGGGTTTAGAGGGGAGAGAGCGGAGGTCGGGGGGGACGTGGGAGCCGCCGAGGGCCAGAGTGGAACGAGCGGGGGACCGGCCTGCGTAGGAAGAGGAAGTCAGGGAGCCTGGGACGGGGTGTGTTTCGGATTGTTTGGACGGTGGAGGCGAAACGAAAAGACGGCTGTATGAGGACTCGGGATGAGAGGAGAGCCTCGAGGGGTCCAGGAGGAAGATGTGTGCCCTTCCCTTTCAGGAGGGAACTTTGGGGAGGCCTGGCCTGTGTGGCTGAACAGTGCAGGGAGGCGTCCCCGGGGACAGAAGCATGGACAGGGCCAGGACTTGCTAGGAGCCTGTATGGAAGAGCTGCGGAGCGGAAACTCTTAGTTTTGGGAGTGAGTGGGTGTGGGGGAGGGGGCGGGAGGAGGGGGGATTTGAGACGGGAGGTGTGTGCAGATGTCAGGTGGAGAACCCTGGACTGGAGTGCGCTGGCGACCAACGTGGAGATAAGGGGACCTGGGATGGGGACAGGGAGGAGGAATCCAGGGGCACCTGGAAGATGGCAGGGGGAGCATTTTGCAGAGCAGGTAGACAGCATAGAAGAAGCATCTCAGAAGGACCCCGGGAGGAGATATGTTTGTGGAAGTTTCCGGGAGAGGACCCCGTGGTTTGTGGAGTAGTTTGGGAGAGGAGTGTGCCCAGGGATGATGTTTGGGAGAGCTTGAGGAATTGGCCTGGGTTACGTGACCTTGAGAAGTGCGGGTCCGCTTGCTGAGCGCTCCGCAGAGCAGAGCTGGGGCGTCAGAGTTGTGAGGATATGAAGGGATCCGGGGATGGGCGGCAAGGATTCTGAGGGTTCCTGGGCTGGGGTATGATTAGCAGGAGCTGGTACCAGTTCTAGCAGCCCATCTCTCTCCTTCCGGCTCACTGTTTTCCTGTCCAGTTGATGTGGGGACCCAAATAACTGATTAGAATTTTGTCCAGAGGAAGAATAAAGAGAGCGTTCGGCAATTCTCCCACCCCTAGGGAGGGATCTTAGCTGTGTGGTAGCTGGGGCTCGGCACTGAGGTGGGAGAGGAATCCTTATGTAAGCACCCCTCACTTTTGTGTTCGATTCGCAGTTTCCGGAGCTCTTCCCCAGCGTACATCTCTCATCAGATCTCAATACCCCATTATGTAGACAGGGCCAGTGTCATTGCCCTCATTCAGCTTGTTGCTGAAACTGATGCCAGCCGCTGTTTAGTGAGCACATAGGAGGTGCCAGGCCTGTATGAAGCACTTTAGCTAGAGACATGGTATCGTTTAATCCTTGCAGCATTCAGCAAGGGTAAGTAATAGCGTTCCCCCCACCACCCTGCTATTTGAGAAAAGAATCCCAAAAGGAAAGGGAGGCTCTAGGACAGTCAGTGATTGATCTAGGATCACAGCCTGTGGGTAGAAGGGCTGGTCTATGGCTTTTAAAAGCACATGCTCTATACCTCTCTGCTGTCCAGTACAGATGAGGAAACTGTTCCCAGGAAGCCCAGCGGCCTCCTCAGGATCATCCAAACAGTCATAGGCAGACCTGGGATTGCATTTTGGTCTCTGGGACCGCATGCCGGTGCACCCTACAGCACCCACCCTACCACTGTCCCGTATTTGTGATGAACGAGAGAAGAGTTATGTTTATTCCCTCCCTCAGTGGCTCTTGGCAGGAACTCGCGAACAGGACCCAGTTAGGCTCTCCCAGGTCTAGGCTGCGGCGTTAACTTACTTTGTATTTTTGTTTGCTGTTCGTTCCGTCCCATTAATAAAAGCACACAGATCTCAGGAGTGTTTGCGTGTGTGTATATGCATGTATATAAGTGTGTACTTACGAGTGAGAGGGGAAAGTCCCCCTCTTGTCCCTTCCCTGCTCTCCCCTGAAACTGTTGCTGCTGTAAAAGTAGTTCAGCTCTGCCCTGTGTGATATGCAAGGTCTATTATACATATCATTTTGTGACTTTTTTCACAGTCTCTGTGTCTTGACGTTCCTTTCCTGTCAGCACAGAGAGTTACTTTTGATAACTACATTGGGCTGGATGTTTGCACCATTCCTCCTTTAGATGACCTTGTGGACAGATTTTAGCCTGTTTCCAGTTTTTCCTTCAGAAATGGTGGCGGTGACTATCTTTGCAGGGCAGGTGGATGGGATGATAGAATAGATACGCTTATGAGACGGTGATGGGTTCTGCCAGGTTACCTGGCGGTCACACCCCCAATAACAGCACCTTTTTTTGCATACCTGTGCCCGGAATACTTAACCGCTTGCTTACAGAAGTGTGACTTCTCCCTCCCGTGAGGTCCTTTAAGGCCTGTGCTGTGTCAGACTTTTGCGAGGAGCCCTGAATGCCTTTTCTCCAAATAGCTGAGCTACAGCCGCTCCTGGCACAGGACCTGCTGAGCATCAGTGTGCGCTAGACGAGGCAGCCCCTCGTGTGGTCCTGCCAGGAGGTACCCAAGGATTGGAGCAGGGAGGTGGCACGGATGTGGTCTGACGATACGCAGGACTTTGTCAGGTGGGGGATTCTGAGAGGCAGGCAGCCCGGTTCCTGCCCTTCAGAAACTTCCACGCTAACAGAGGAGGCGGGTGTGCACAGGAGGCTGCAGAGAACCGTGTACACGTTCACACGCAAGCTGGGTACTTGATGGGGTGCCTCTGCTTGAAGCACAGTGATCGTTTCAAGAAAGCATAAAATATTTTAATGAAAACGTAAGTCGAAGTCGCAAATATTTGTGTTTTGTAGATAATGTGTGTTGCGAATTTAGGGTAAATCAACTCAGGGTAAAGTAAGCACGAGAGATCACATACAAACCCTATCGCTTATCGACCCATGGCACCTCTGGGGAGGGGAGCTGCTTGAGGACAGGAGGAACCTCTCAGGGGACTCTCAGCTGGATGCCCACTTAGGAGCAGCAAGTAGTGGTGAGTGTGGCAGCAGGGAAGGTGTGGAACTGGCCGCTCCCCACTTCCAGCCTCACTAGGGGCTCCAATGGATGGGGCGGGGGGCGTCCTCCCTGCGAGGAGCCCGTGCGGCTTGGGAAGGAGGAGTGCAGGAGACATGGGGCTCGGTGGGTCCAGAAGGGGAGCACACAGGACTGGGGGCTGGGACAGGAAGCCCAGCACCAGCTCCTGGGAGGATTGAGATGCTGAGGCTCCCGGGAAGCCTTTTCCGCGCTGCCTAGCTGGAAAGGGGGAGCAGCCGCAGGAGAGGTGGCAGCTGAGTTTGGGCACGGATCTGGGGCGGGGGAGGGGGTGTTCTAACAGTCGGGCCAGAGGGAGTGGCAGCGGGTGGATGTGGTGGGTAGAGAAACTTCCAGATCCTGGGCTTACTTGCCAGCCTTCCATGGCACTCAGGTCAGACAGACAGCATGGGCTGCCGGCATTTTCAGAGGTAGGAGGGACTGGCCCCTGACACTTCCCCTTTCTGTGGGATTCTGTTGAGTTGGTTCGGGGCTTCGACCACATGTTTGTGGTTCTCTCTCTCCTCCCTTTGCCAGAGGAACTGGGGAAGGGACAGCGGAGCAGAGTGGGCTGAGCCAGGTTCTTGCACCATAATTAGGAGAAGGGAGATGGGGACTTGACGTGGTGGTAACAAGGAGATACAGGGGCCAGGCTGAGCATGTGTGAGGGTCTGGCACGTTCTTGACTTCCCTTTCTCCCCCCACAGACTGAGGTCACCTGTGTCATCAGTCCTGCCTCCTTAGCACCTCAGATCCAGTAACCCAGCACCCCCATCTAGTCTGAGCCACTGTCATTTCTCCCTGGCGTTTCTGGGACTGCCTCCTGTGACTGGGGCATGCCCCTCCCCCCAGGCCATCAGTTCTCCATAGTATAGCTGGAATTATCTTTGTAACATGCACTGATCCCATCTCTCCCTTGTTTGAAACCTTTCCATGGCTTCCCCTGTGCTCTCAGGACAACCTTCGAACCCTAATTTGGTCTGCGGTCCTTTCTCGGGCCTACAAGCCTCTCTGCCTTTCTTCGTGAACCCTGTAGCACATTCTGATGTGGCCATACTGGCCTCAATTTATGACCCCACCGGCGGAATACGAGTGTGCCTGTCTCCCCGGTTCTTGGCCAGTCCAGGCATTACTTAGCATGTACGTGCTCAGTTCTCAGCTAACCTGAGGGAGAGACCTGGTCCCTAGAGCAGGACAGAGGTGACAGTTGGTTTGTGGGCACGGATCTTGTCTCTACCCTCTTCCAGCAGCCACTCTACTCCCCTGGCTGACTTCTGACAGCCTTTGGGTCTTGGCTGAACTGTGCATCTTGACTCCAGAAACGGGTTGGGCGTCCCTTGTCCCATAACACCCTTTGCTTCCTCACCGTGGCCATAGTCAAATCGTGTGTTGGTTGTCGATGCTTCTGCCTGTCTCCTGTGCTGCACTGAGAGCTCTGTGGGGCCAGGAACCACTCAGACGAATGCCTCATGCAGGACCTGGCTGTCACAGGCTGTCACAGGTGCTGGATGTTGGAATGAATGGAGGCTCTCAGCAGGCTGTACTGGCCCTGGGAACCAGAACACTCGCTGTGGAAGCCACAGAGGGTAGGGAGGACGGTGAGGAGGTAACTCAGAGCTTGTGTTTGGCGATCGACCTTTTCTTCTCCACCTCTCTCCCCCACCTTCTGAAATAGACGGGACAGGGTAGACTTGGGTGACTGAGAAGATACACAAAGGACAGACATTTCAGACTTCCAAGATGGTGATCACACGAGAGTCCGCCTGTCTAGCCTTAGATATTTACGTACGTATGTGTTGATTTAACGTTTGTTTATTTTTGAGAGAGACAGAGTGTGAGCAGGAGAGGGGTGGAGAGAGGGAGACACAGACTCTGAAGCAGGCTCCGGGCTCTGAGCTGTCAGCACAGAGCCTGATGTGGGGCCCAAACCCATGAACTGTGAGATCATGACCTGAGCCGGAGTTGGATGCTCAATAGACTGAGCCACCCAGGCGCCCCTGTGTTAATTTAAAACGTAGAGCGAAAACAATGTTCACAAGGGCGGGGTGGGGAGTCCCATTCCTTCAGTGGACGGAGGATATTTTCCCCCCATAGTGTACCTGGTGACATATGGCGATCTGTTTGTTATTTGTCCCCTCCCCTCCGTAACACACGTCTCATCTTGTTTAGTGCTGTTCTCTGTCTGTAGCTGTATCTGATACTTAGTTGGAGCTTAGTAAGTATTGGTGTCAACGGGTGAACACGTGAAACCTTTGTTTTATGTCAATGCTCATATATCCTTTTTTATTCTCTCAAAAAGAAGCCTGCGGGGCGCCTGGGTGGCGCAGTCGGTTAAGCGTCCGACTTCAGCCAGGTCACGATCTCGCGGTCCGTGAGTTCGAGCCCCGCGTCGGGCTCTGGGCTGATGGCTCAGAGCCTGGAGCCTGTTTCTGATTCTGTGTCTCCCTCTCTCTCTGCCCCTCGCCCGTTCATGCTCTGTCTCTCTCTGTCCTAAAAAATAAATAAACGTTGAAAAAAAAAAAATTAAAAAAAAAAAAAATAGAAAAAAAAAGAAGCCTGCGTTGCACTTATAGCTGTAGGCTAGCTACATCCCTGGAAGTGGACCTGTCAGGACAAAGGGAATGTGCGTTTGACATTTTTATAAACATGGCCAAATTGCCCTCCAGGAAGGGTGCGTCGATTTATGACCCCACCAGCGGAACATGAGCGTGCCTGTTTCCCTGGTTCTCAGCCAGTGCCAGGCATTACTTAGCACCTGCTCAGTTCTCAGCTAACCTGAGGGAAAGACCTGGTCCCTGGAGCACGACAGAGGCGATAGTTGGCTTGTGGGCACGGGCTGTGCTGCACTGCCAAGTGCACAGGGCAGATAGGTCATGGCCCTTGGAGCCCCAAGGAGAGGGAGAGCCGTGGGGGGCGGGCATCCGAGAGGCTACTGAAGCTTACAGTCCTGGAGCAGGGCTTTGAGAATGGTCATGGCCTGGAAGAGGGGTCTGTGGCCAGACCCGGGGCTTCTGGTGGAGTCACTGAAGTCCTCCAGCAAGCACGTGGTGTTTGGGGAACGGCTGCGAAGACGACGCAGCCGCCTGTGGGGCAGGAGGCCTGTAAGCCACAGACCTCTCCGCTCAATGGGGCTTGGGTCTCAGAGGGCTCTTCACTCCCTTAAGGAGCTGGGCCCATTTCAGCGTTGCGGAAGAACGGACAGGGAGAATAAAAATAATAGGTAGGAGCTGGCATTTATTAGCCCTTCTTCTGTGCTAGGCCTCGGACTGAGAAGAACTTAACACATGAGGGGCAGGCACTCTCGTGAGCCCCATTTTCTAGAAGGGGAAATGGAGGCTCAGAGAAGGCCGGTGACCTGCCTAAGATCATGCAGCAAGTAAGTGGCCGAGCCCGGCCTGGAGCTCAGGCTGTCCCAGCCTGTCACAGTGGAGCACTTGGGGAGAAGCCAGGGTTGAGCCCTGCTCTCAGGGCTTTGGCACAGGACTTCTGGAACATGGTCAGGGGCCAGGATCCTGCCTCGAAGGCCGTTGGCCCAGTGTCTCCAAAAGACCTGTTGACAGACCAGAGCAGACTGGGGTAGCCCATGCCAGCAGACGGTGTGAAGTGGTTGGCAGGGGCCCTGGGTCATGTCTGTGGCATGTCTCGCTCACCCTGGGCAGACTCCGGTGGGACGCGTGGTCCCCACGGTGGGGGTTGGGTGGTAAAGCTTTTGCATTGGAGCGGGAGCTGAGCTGAGCCACCCACTCTTGTCCCTAAGCTCCAGAAGTAGCTTCCTACGCCTCCCAGAGACAGATGCTCTGGTAGAAATAGTGAGACGCCACCTCCACCAGCACTGTAGGGGACAGCACCTGCCTTAGGATGGGGGAGAAGGAGCCGAGGGCTCCTCATGCCTACCTCCCCCGCCTTCGTCCCCGGTCCGGCTTCTCCCCAAAAGCCAGGGGCCACGTTAGGCCCGAGCTGGCCCCATTTTAATCGCAAGGGTTAAAGACTCCTCCTCAGCTCTTTCACGGTGGGTCACATGGCAGGGGACTCTGGAAACAGATCCAGCATGCCCTGTCGCTGCTCCATTGAACCCTGGCTCGGGGCCTTCACGCCTGAGGAAGTGGCTGCTGCATGTCATTGTGGGGGTAGGGGCTGGCGCTGACTGTCCCTGCGTGAGCGAGGGACGCACATCAGTGAGCCTGAGCCCTGCTGCCTTCCCGTTCCCTCCTATCCCTCCAGGCTCAGGTAGCCTTCCTCCAGGGAGAAAGGAAAGGGCAAGAGAACCTCAAGACAGACCTGGTGCGACGGATCAAGATGTTGGAGTATGCCCTGAAGCAGGAAAGGTGAGCCCTGCTGCCCTGGAATCCTGCCTTCTGAAGTCAGGCCCGGATGGAGGCTCAGGAGGCCGGCCGCATGCCTTCCGGCTGAGGGAGGTTTGGAGCCTGGCATTCTCTTCCCCGTCGCCCACCGCCGTGTGGTTCCAGTGGGGGGGACAGAAGAGGGCGCCGTAGGTGGAGTTCAGGATAACGGCTGCTAACAGTTTTCATAGTGGCGGCGGCCCCTGCCGAATGCTCACCGCCTCGGTCCCCTTCCTCCCGCCTAATGGGTCCAGGTGAGGCTTCCAGAGGGTGAGGACTTCTTCGGGGTCTCCTGGAGCCGGGGTAGCTCCCCGGTCTGCCCGACTCCAAAGAGTGGGTCCCTCTCAACGCCACGTGTGGTGCCTCTCCCACCAGCGCTGCTTCCTGAAGGCCGGGGTGGGGGCGGGAGGAGAGTGGGCTGGGGGGCCCCTGGAATCTGGGCGCCTGAGGTGAGTGCTGGCCCAGTCCGCTCTTCTGCATCTGTCCTCCAGTAATCGTTTTGCTCTTTTAGGGCCAAGTATCACAAGTTGAAGTTCGGGACAGACCTGAACCAGGGGGAGAAGAAGCCAGAACTGGCAGAACAAGGTACCCGCCGTCAGATCCACCCTCCTTGCGCCCCCCCGTTCCCAGCAACCCTGAACGTGACGTTGTGGCGCAGAGTGGGGTCGCCTCTTTCTTACTCGCTCCACAGGAAGCAGACTTGGCCGAGTGGGGGGCTGGGGAGGGCTTGAACCTCACTCTCAGCGCCCCTCTTCGTGGGCTGCTCTGCAGGGCCCCAGAGTGGGGAGGGTGGTGGATAGCGAGGTGGAGAGTGAGGAAGGCCTGTCCTGCCTGCCATCCCTCCGTGAAACCGACAGACAGCGTCCCTAACGTTCTAAGCTCCCTGGAAGAGGGCCCTGTTCACCAACAGGTAAGGAGGGCAGGTGTGCCAGGTAGAGGGACGCGTGTACAGAAGCACGACGATGTGGAGGAGGTATGTTAGGGGACAGGCAGTTACTGGGTGAGACTGGAACAAGTGTGGGGGTAGTGGAGGCGACCAGCTGGGCGACCCAGCAAGGCCTTCAGTGCCGCGTGAACAGCGATGCTGTTATTTATGTCAGACCCCTCCTACGAGGACAGGAGCTCCACAGGGCAGGGGTCTTGGTCACTGATGTCACCCAGGTGCCCAGTCAGGAGCCTGGTTGATGCCGAGTGAGTAGTTAATAAAATAAACAGACGGTCTCATTTAATCCTCATGAGGATCCCGAGAGGTAGGTGCTACCGTTATTAACTGATTTTCTCAGAAGAGGAAACTGAGGCTCAGAGATGTAAAGCAGCCTGCTCAGTGGCACACAGCCGGAACATGGCAGAACCGCATTTGAAGTACAGAGCTGCTCTGTATACGCTGTCCGAACAGGATCGGATTCCTGTGTAGGAAAATAACAAGGAGAGTAGAGGGCGTGGAGGGGAGAGGGTAGTAGGTTTCAGACGCCGTCAGGTAGGGACTCAGTAGGACCTGTGACAGTGACCTGATAGTGGCTCGTTAGGGCTTGAGGATGAGGAAGGGGGAGGAGGTGATGGGTACGTGGCAGCACCCCAAGACAACCCACCTCCTTTGTCTCCACTCTCCAGTTTCCAATGGCCCCATGGAGTCGGTCACCCTGGAGAACAGCCCCCTGGTGTGGAAGGAGGGGCGCCAGCTTCTCCGACAGTGAGTGTGCAGGGCAGGGGTGCCGGGCTGGGGTAGGCAGAGGCACGTGTTTGGCTTGGGAGATCAACTTGAAGACTCCACAGCCCTTCCTGTCCCCGTCGGGTGGTTGGAGGACATCGAACTGTCCTTGCTGGATCCTTGCTGGCCTGTCGTGCTGTGGGTGGAGGCTGGCCTGGAGGGAAGACTTGGCTGCAGGAGGCAGACATGGGGGAACTTTGCTCTTGAGAAGTGACCCCAGAGGCCTCTGGCTTTTAAAAAAGGGGGTATTGTATTATTAAAGAGGTTTGTGGTTTTTTATTTTTCTGATTTGAAGAAGTGACTTTTTTTTAGGTTTCTTTATTTTGAGAGAGAGAGAAAGAGAGCATAGGAGAGACAGAGAGAGAGGAGGAGAGAGAGGATCCCAATCTGTCAGAGCAGAACCCGATGCAGGGCTCGAACTCATGGACTGTGAGATCATGACCTGAGCCGAAACAGAGTCAGATGCCTAACCGGCTGTGCCACCCAGGCGCCCCATGTCCCTGATTTCCTTAAGCTAAATATCTGGAAGCACATTGCTAGCTTCCAGTGTGTGCAGGCAGTCACAGCAGAATGGTTGTAACACGCAGCACCTGCCAGGCGCCTGTTATGTGCCTGGCGCTGTGCTGAATGTCGCGCTCACGTTGATTCCTCGCGAGACTTCCTATGCGGTAAGCTCCTAGAGTTCCCCTAACGGCATGGGTGCGGAGAGGGCGTGTGTTTGCATAAGACGACAGCGCCGTCAAGTGGAGGGTCCGAGAGGTGATCTTGGGGGTCCACCCCCAGAGCCCAGCTTCTTCACCACCGTGCTTCCCTGCCTCTCCCCTGCGGGGGTAGAGGGGACCTCGGACACAGGCAGGCACTCTAGATGACACGGCAGGTGAAGGCAGGTGTGCTCCAGTGTGTGAGGGGCAGTCTCGGGGGTCCCCAAGGGACAAGGTCATGGTGAACATAAAAGGCTTCTTGAGGAGCCACCAGAGGACCAGCGAGGGACTCTTGTATCTTTTAAAGCCACAGATACCCACAATTGATTTTTTCCCCCTATTTTTAACTTTTAGACTAGTCCCAGCTAGTTTCCATTTTTTTTAATTACAGAAGTAATAAAAACTAATTTGTAGAAGTGAGTAGAGTAAGTTGTAAAGGTTTATTTCACATCTCGAATCCCTTGTTCTGAAGGTTGAAAGTCACTGCTGTTGAGTTTAGTGTGTCTGTCTCTTTCCAGGCCTTGTGGGGGGGCATACTTCAAATGTGTTTGTGTGTGATCTTATACTCTTGCACACATTGACACTTTTGTTGTTGTTGTTGTTTGTTTATTTTTGAGAGAGAGACACAGAGTGTGAGCAGGGCAAGGGCAGAGAGAGGGAGACACAGACTCCGAAGCAGGCTCCAGGCTCCGAGCTGTCAGCCCAGAGCCCGACACGGGACTCGAACTCACGAACCATGAGATTATGACCTGAGCCGAAGTCGGACGCTCAACTGACGGAGCCACCCAGGCGCCCCTAACACTTTTTAAGAAAACGTTTATTTATTTATTTGGAGAAAGAGAGATGGAGCAGCGGAGGGGCACAGGGAGAGGGAGCCCGAGAATCCCAAGCAGGCTCCACACTGTCAGTTCAGAGCCTGACTCATGGCTTGATCTTGTGAACCATGAGGTCCTGGCCTGAGCCAAAGTCGGGACACTTAACTGAGCCACCCAGGCACCCCAACACTTTTTTTTTTTTTTTTAACTGAATTATACGGATCACATAACTTATTTGGTGAAACCGTTTACTGTGGCCGTCTTGGCACTCTGCCTCCTTTATTTTCTGCCTAGCGTCCCCATCAGTCATTTGCGGCCATGGTCCTCTGCAGTGGACATGTTGCTTGGCCCCTGCATTTTGGCTTTTATGTACAACATCCTGGCAAGCATCTGTGTGGCTGCATTATGCTTGTGTATAAAGGCTTCTCCTGGAAATAGACTTGAAAGTGAAACAGCGGGGCCAGGGTATGCTTATTTAAAATACTGTGCCGGGGCGCCCGTGTGGTGCAGTACGTTGAACATCCAACACTTGATCTCGGCTCAGGTCATGATCTCACGGTTCTTGAGTTTGAGCCCCACATCGGGTTCTGCACTGATGGCGTGGAGCCTGCTTGGGATTCTGTCTCTCCCTCTCTGCCCCTCCCCTGCTTGTATGTGTGTGTTCCATCTCTCTCTCTCTCCCTCTCTCTGAAAATAAACCTAAAAAAAAGGAAATCTAAAATACTGGTGTAGAGGCGCCTGGGGAGCTCAGTCGGTTGAGCATCCGACTTCGGCTCAGGTCACGATCTCACAGTCCATGGGTTTGGAGCCCCACGTTGGGCTCTGTGCTGACAGCTCAGAATGAACCTGCTTTGGATTCTGTGTCTCCCTCTCTCTGCCCTCCCCCACTTATACTCTGCCTCTCTCAAAAATAAATTTAAACGTTAAAAATTTTTTTAATTAAAAAAATACCGGTGTGTAGTCTTTATTATTTTTTTCTTAACATTTATTTATTTTTGAGAGACAGAGTGGGAGTGGGAGAGGGGCAGAGAGAGAGAGGGAGACACAGAATCCGAAGCAGGCCCCAGGCTCCGGGCTGTCAGCACAGAGCCCAAGGCCGGGCTCGAACCCACGAACCATGAGATCGTGACCTGACCTCAGGTTGGACGCTGAACCGAATGAGCCACTCAGGCGCCCCCTGATGTGTCGTCTTAAGTTGCTTCTCCAAAAAGGCTGTCCCAGTTTGCAGCAGCCCCCAGAGAAGCCAGGAGACCCCTGACCCACGCCAGTGCTGTCTCCCTGCAGGTACCTGGAGGAGGTGGGCTATACGGACACCATCCTGGACATGCGGTCCAAACGCGTGCGGTCCCTACTAGGTCGCTCGTTGGAGCTCAACGGGGCCGTGGAGCCCAGCGAAGGTGGCTCCAGGGCCACGCCAGGCCCCGGGGGGCTCAGCGGGGGTGAGTCGCTGCTGGTGAAACAGATCGAAGAGCAGATCAAAAGGTGAGCCCTTGGTGAGGCCTGGCAGGTCTGTTCCTCTGTGTCCCCTCCTCCTGATGAAGGCCGATGTCAGAAAAGCCAACGGTGCTCCCTGGTGCTCTGGTGGCCACTTCCTTCCTGGAGGGTATTGTGGGTCCGTTCGTTCCAGAGCCTTCAGTGCCTTCATTGTGGGATCCCTGGATTCTCTTCTGGGTCCCCCTGCACATACTCCCGTGGTGTCATCTTCGTGCCGATTCGCGTCACGGCTCACGTCCGGCGCGGCGCTTCTTCTGAGGCTCAGGCCTTAAACCGCCCAGCACGTGGGGCAGCAGCTGAAGGCAGAGCCTGGGTGGCACCCCCAGCCCCCGGTGGGGAGCGAAATACATGGCCACCGCCCTGGGGAGCTCTCACTTGTTCGTCGTCTCACTGGTAGTTGTTCCTCAGCATCAGTGACTTAACATTTGGTGACGTTCAGTGCTGTGCAGAAGGGGAAGAAGGAAGAGTGATAGGCAGTGGCCCTGCTTTGAATGGGCGGCGGGGGGCCTCTTCACGGGGTGCCATCTGGGCAGAGAACCGCAGGAGATGGAGTAAGCCGCCCACGGGAACAGCGACCGTCAGGGTCCCGAGACTTGGCATGTTGAGGAACCCGCGGCCAGGCCTGTGTGGCTGCAGGGAGTGAGCATGTGGGGCTGTGGTCTGTGGTGAGGTTGAAATCTCAGGAGTGAGATGAAATGGGGCTGTACCGGCCACGATAGAGAGTTTGGATTCTTCTCTACGGGTTGTGGGAAGCCCGTGGTTTCGAGCGGGGGTGTGACACAATCCAGTGTGCTGGTCGGCTTCGAGGAGGAAGGGCTGGAGGGCAGGAGCGGGAGTGCGGCTGGGAACCTCCTGCGGGGTCCTGGCGAGAGGCGGAGGGCGCGCCAAGCGGCCAGCCTCTCCGTCCGTGGGTTTTCTTTTGGAAGGAGTGGGTGTCGGGGAGGGGAGGGAAACCAGGGGGTGGCTCTGGGGTTCGGGCCAAGCGACGGGAGCCGCGTTGGCTGCGACGGGAGCCGCGTGGAAGGAGCGTCGAGGGGGCCGTCGAGGGCGGGCGGAGTCCGCGGCCGGGCGGCCCCCAGTGCAGGTGACGCGTGGCCAGCCTGGAGCTCGGGTGGGGGTGGTGGGGGCTGGACTCCGAACTCCCCTCTAGTTCACCAGCATGCGGGCGGGGTTGGCAGGCTAGAGGCAGCAGCCGAGGAGGCTGGGCCGGTGCAGCCGTGTTGCCGAAGGAAACCCCAGAGATGCTCTGCTGGGAGGCCGCACGCCATGCGGCCAGGACGCGCATGGCCAGGACGCGGTGCCGGATTTGGCAGCCCGGAGGAAAGATCTGTCCTCCGGGCAGTGACTGTAGGTGACCTGGGCAGTTGGCAGGAACTCTCCGGAGCATTGGCCCCGTGGCCATAAAGGAGGATGTTTGTGTTTATCTGAACTTTGAATCCCACCCACTTTTCTGCCCTGGAGTCAGGTTTGGGCAAATAACCCTTTTGTTAAAACCCGTTATCCGCTTGGAGGCATCAGACGGTTGGCCAGGAGTGGAAATGGGAGGCCATCTGTCAGTCGGGAGGGTGCAGGTGCGTTGACGGCTGGGCCGCCCACGGGGCCCCGGGCGTTTTCAGAGTGACCGGTTCCTCTTTCCCGCCGGGCGCGTCTGCCGCTTGCCTGATGCGCGCCTGTGGTTTGCCTGGGCCGAGGGAACAGGGGCTGCTGACTCAGCGACACTTCCTCGGCCCGCTCTCCTGACCCGGCACGTGAAGGTGTCGGGGTGGGGTGAGTGTCTGTTGGTCAGAGGCTGCGATTGGAGCCCCGCGTGTG
This sequence comes from Puma concolor, assembly GCF_028749965.1. NCBI lineage: Eukaryota > Metazoa > Chordata > Mammalia > Carnivora > Felidae > Puma > Puma concolor. The sequence goes on along the minus strand of NC_141681.1, from coordinate 52,521,250 downwards.
ATCATGGTGGTTTCAGCCCCCTTGAGCGCCGGGGCCAGGCTCTGGCCACCTCTGAGCTTTGCCACCTGGCGGGACTAATGCCCCCCCTGCCCCCCTGTCGTGGGCAGGAACGCGGCAGGCAAAGATGGCCAAGAGCGCCTGAGCGGCTCGGTGCTGGAGCAGATCCCCTTCCTGCAGAGCTGTGAGGACGAGGACAGTGACGAGGACGACGAGTTGGACAGTGTGCAGCACAAGAAACAGCGGGTGAAGGTGCGCTCCCCGCCCCATCCCCTCCCCCGGGAGGGCCCCCCTGCTTTGTGTGCCGGCGGCACAGTGCCCCCGTGGGTGCTCTCGGGGCCGTGTCTCTGGCCACGCCCCTGCCTCGGTAACCTGTCGGGGCCTCGTCTTCCCCCACCCGTCTCCTCCCATCCTTTCTTCAGCTCCGAGAGGCTTCAACTCTCCAGACTGGGCCAGCCACACACCGCCCTCTCCGCGCGCTCTGTCCCTTGGGCTAGTCTGACCTCCATCACCCACACCGCGTGGCTCTCTGTCTTCTCCCTCGATAGACTGTGAGCGCTACCCGGCGGGGACTTAGTGTGCTCGCCAGCGTGTGTCCTCCCGCTCTTCTCTTCCCAGCACCCAGCCCCCGGCGTGGATGGCCGCTGCGGTCAGCCCGGGGCCAGGTTGGGGCATCCGTGGGGGCCTTGGTAGTTTTGAGCGTCCATCCTGCCCTTGCGTCGAGACCGAGGCCCAGGGGCACCCCCCGCAGGCCAGAGTCCAGATCTCAGCTTGGCTTCAAGATAATGGCCCTCGCCCCATTTGACCCCTGCGCCTCGACTGCCAGAGCCACCGTGTTCCTGCCGTTTCGGTGGCACCGTCCCCAGGCATCATGTGGGCTCACCTCACCTGTCCAGTAAAAAAAAAACCTCGCTTTGGGCCCGTGCGGACCTAGCTCTGCTCTAGCAGCGGCGACATGGAGAGAGAGGTCCGGTCCCTGGCGTGGGGAGCCGGCAGCCGGCGGGGGGTTGGTAAGCAGTCCTGTGCCAAGGGACGTGCTGCCATGCGGGCTGCACGAAGGGGGCCTGTGTGGGGCCTTCCCATCAGAGCCCTTCTCTGCCTCCTTCAGCCTTACCTTAGCGCCCCTCCTCTGCCGTCCCTCCACGCCACCTTCTCTGACCTCTCACCGGCCCTTCCTCCCCTTCTCTCGGCGGGGTCGGAGCCATCTGGACCCGGACCGCTCTGGGTCCTCCCTGTCTGGTGTCCCCACGTCTGTGTGGGACCACGTCTGTCCTTGCCACAGCTCTGTCTCCAGGGTCCCCGGTGCGGCTCAGCACAGGGTCCCGCCTAGCGTAGGCGCTTGGGGAACGCACAGAGCCAGGACGCTGGAGCTGGGTTCCAGGAGAATCAGGATGTCTCTGAGGCTGGGGCCTCTGATCCTGTTCGTGGTCTCTCCTGTGCCTCTTGGGATTTTCACTCCTTTTTCAGCTCTTACCTCATCCTCCTCTGGGAGGCCTGCCCGCTCCTCTCTGCTCCTCCCAGCAGAGATCATCGCTGACCTACACTCCCTCGGGCTTTTGTGTCTGTCCTCGCACTTGTCCTGCGGGCCCTGCGAGGGAGGCTCATCAGACAGGGGTCTCGCGCCTCCCCGGGCCCGCTGTCTCACCCAGGAGACCTTTAGTGACCAGACTGTTCTTCCAAAGATCTCTAAGGCTCCCGCAGCGGCCACTGGCCTGGCTGTGTGCCTTCGGGCATGTGATTCTCTTTGTCTTAGCGGCAGTTTCGGGGGCTCACCGTCTCTGTCTCTGGGTTGTTGAGGATTTCTTTAACGTGAATTCGTGCCTGTGGAGTCCTTGGCTACGCTGGGGCTGGCCACACCCGGTGCTCGGTGGTGGCAGTATTCGCAGCGCTGGGCACGGTGGGCAGAACAGAACTGCACGGGACACCTGTGTCATGGGCCCTGGAGAACGCCTGTTTACGCTTCCATGCTTCTGCAGAGCCCTGGCCCCACCGGGGCCTCTCTGGGCACGCTGGCCAATCCTTGAGGGAAGGAGGAGGAGGTCGCCGCGTCCCGTCCCTCTGGTCCTCCCACACAGGCCAGTGGCTGGCGCCTTACGGACGCCTGAGCGATTGTGACTCCACGGATTCATAGCCTGCTGTGCCGGCTTGGAGTGCTGGGCCTGCGTGGGGGCGGGGGTGGGGGGGGTCAGCCACACCCTCGAGGAGCCTGCGGTCTGAGGCTGGCCTTGTGAGTGCCCGGACTTGGTCCAGTCCGGGGACACTTGGGAGGGAGAGGATTCCCCGAAAGGGGTGGTGTTTGAGGCCGGTGGTCGCCAGAGTCCCCGTGCCAGGCCGGGGTGTGCTCTGACACCAGCACCTGGAGCAGAAGTCAGAGAGAGACCCGAACTGTCGTTGAAACTCCTGGAACCCCCCTGAGTCGTTTCAGGCAGCCGTGGGGATTGCGCGCACACAGCCCCCGGACGGCACTTTGTGTATGACGTGGTGACGCGGGCACCGCAGGAGGGTGAAGGATCGGATGCGGGTGTCCCTGTGGAAGGCCGGGCCACGTGGGGAAATGCGGGCGCCGTGCTGCTCCGAAGTCCCACGTCTGGGATGGGGTCCGAGCTTGCGGAGGGAGGAACACGAGAGGGTTTGGGCGTGACCCTGCGGAAGACCTCGCCTGCCTGGCATCCTGCTCCTCCGGGCGGGGGGACGGTGCTGTGCGCTCTCGGTCCAAGGTGGCGCGCGCTATGGAGCCTCAGCCCACCCAGCAAGATGGAAGGGAGACTCGGAGGACCCTCAGTGATCTTCCGGTCCAGAGCCGCCTCAGCGTCTCGAGAACGGCTTGGACCGGGGACCTGGGATGCGGGGCTTCGCTGCTCAGCCTCGGTTTCCTCATCTGTAGTATGGGAATAAGCACAGCGATGCCAACTCTTCACAAGGTTGTGAAGTCACACGGTTGAAGCTCGCTTGGTGCTCTGAAGAACGCGTAGAGGCTGGCACGGAGTTCGATAAGCCTTTGCCACCGTCACCCCCGCGCGTCCATGCCACTCGAATCGTGCATCTCCGCACACTCGCTTACACACGTAGGCACATACGTCTCTCCCCTCTGCTCTGCGGCGGCCTTTGCCGTCTGCCTCTCCCCACCCCCTCCATACAGGCTTGCGGAAGGGGAGGGTGGGGCCTGTGAGGGGATCACAGGTGGGGGCAGGGGTGGGGTGGCCGGGAGGAGGAAGAGACTTCCGAGCTGTGGGGCCGCCTCGGCCCCTGAAGGCTGCCAGCAGGGGGAGCGCTGCCACCAAAGCGCGTCCTGGCCCCCCGGGAAGGGCACGAGGGGAGGGAGGTGGAGCTGTGTCCGGTGTGGGACTCTTCCAGGCAGGGCCAGCTGGTTCCTGGAGGCGCGGCGGGCCTGGGCTTGGGCTCGCGCTGTGGGCGGGAGCCTCCTGACCCGTCTGGTTTCCTCCATGCCCAGCTGCCCTCCAAGGCCCTGGTGCCTGAAATGGAGGACGAGGACGAGGAGGATGACTCTGAAGATGCCATCAACGAGTTCGATTTCTTGGGCTCGGGAGAGGATGGGGAGGGCTCTCCGGACCCTCGACGATGTGCCGCAGAGGGGACCCACCACGAGTTGGGTAAGCTGAGGGTTTTCTGGCCAGCCGTCCTCACCAGGCGAGGTAGGGGCACACGCGGCCGCCCACAGCTGCTTCCTGCCCCAGGGTCTCCACCGGACGGATACGCTTCCTGAGAGGAGGGTGGCCGAGGAGAGCAGGAGCCCCAGACCGTGGCGACCGGGCCCTCACCCCTTCCCTGGAAAATCCCTGTGGGGACGCAGGCGGGCCCAGCTCTTCCCGGAACGGGGCCTCTGGCCCTCCGCGCAAGCGTCTAGTTCTTGGACCTCGGGGAGGGAACAGGACGAGGACCTGGCAGGCAGAGGCAGGCAGGGCAGGGCTGCATTCTCCTGTTCTGTGACCCCGAGCCACGAGGCCCTCGGCCGTCACACAGGATGGCCGGGGACTGAGTTCCCTGCAAGGCTGGCATCACAGAGCATCCTAGCTCAGTGCGCCTCCTCTGCCTGACCCCACTCCCACTTCGAGCCCTGGCGCTCCCTGGTCAGGACTTTCCAGCTACCTCACGTTGGCAGGAGAGGCCTCCGGTGGCTAAGGTGAACCGGAACACGGGCTCCAGCCCCGTGCTTTGTTCCTGCAGAAAGCCGGCGGGTCAAACTCCAGGGAATTTTGGCCGACCTTCGGGATGTGGATGGGCTGCCCCCTAAAGTGACGGGTCCCCCTCCTGGCACACCCCAGCCCCGGCCACACGAAGGTAAGCGGCCCCTCCCCCCTGGCCCAGTCCCCTGGGGCCCATAGCAGAGGGGGGCTGCAGAGCTAAGCCCAGGGCTTCTGTGTCCTCAGGGTCGAAGCCTGGCCTCTAGTCTGCAGCCTCCCTGTCCCAAAAGTTTGTCTGTCTGTCTGTCTCCCTCTTTTTTTGTCTGTCCTTCCCTGTCTGTCTGTCTGTCTCTCCCTGTCTCTTTCTTTCCAGCTGTGATTCTTGATCTCGTCCTCTCCCTGTCTCTGACTCCTGATCTCCCCCTCTGCCTCTTTCTGTCTTTCTTTCTCTCTCCCTGCCCCTCTCCGCCCCTTCCCTCCCCTCCCCCTACCAGGTTCCTTTGGCTTCTCCTCAGACGTTTTCATCATGGACACTATCGGGGGCGGGGAGGTGAGCCTGGGGGACTTGGCAGATCTCACCGTCACCAACGACAACGACCTCAGCTGTGATGTAAGTTCTTGGGGTGCCCTACCCCCCACAGGCCCTCATTGGGCATCCCGCACTGTGCCCACTCTTGCTGAGCTCTGACCGGGTGCCTGGCCTGCGCTGGGTCCCTTAGCGGGAGGACGCTGTGAGGTCATTCAGCAGCTCACCTGTTGTACAGAGGGGTGCGGACATGTACTCGGCACAGGGCTTGACAGGGTCGCCGAGGCACAGGGTCTGGAAGACACCTCGGCCCCTGCCATCTCCTGTAGGCAGTGCTCCCTCCCACCCCTGGCCTACGTGCCCCTCACATCCAGGCCCCGGATGGGCTGGCGGCAGGGCAGGACGGCATCAGAAGGGGAAGGGGGCTCTGGGTTGGCACAGCGTGGGGAAGTGGACTTGTGCAGGAGATAGGAATTGAGCTGAACTTGACAGCCAGAAACCAAAAAACCAGGCGTGGATGGGGCCTGGTAGGCAGGCGGGCCGGGGTGACAGGGAGGCCTTTAGGGCCGGTGTTCTGAGCCCCAGACCCACAGATGGGCCTCTGGCCCTCTGGTCTCTGCATCGGGTGCACGTGCACATTTCCCCCAGGAACGTTCACCACGGCTTTCAGCAGGATCTCGAGCGGTTGGTTCCCCAGCAGGGTTGTGGGCCCTGCTGTGAGATGCCAGGAAGGGGGGCCGAAGTAGAGGCTTCGAGCAGGCGTGTGTGCCTGTGAGGGGGTAACCACACAGTGGCGGAGCCTCTGGCCCTAAAGAACGAGGGCATTGGTGACAGCTGCGGTGGGGACCTTTGGGGATAGAGCCCAGACCAAGGGCTTTATCAGCTGTGGAGCCCGTGTTGGGGCAGGACATGGCATCTCGCCTGACAGTCTGCTCATCCTCCTTCCCGATGGGCTGCCCCTGGGTCCCCCGCTCAGAGAGTGACACCACCATCCACCAGGGCACCTGCAGGGTCTCTGGGACTCCCCCAGCGACCTGTTGATTCTGCTCCCCAGTCTCTCCCTTCTGTGCATACCTGTCCCCATTTCCACTCCCCAGCGTGTGGTCTCTGTGCCCTCTCTTTGCCTGAGAGGCTTCTCTCAGGGCCCTTTGGCCCCTGCAGCCACTCGTATCTTCCTACATCCGATCCGTGTCATTTCCCTGCTCTAAGCCCTTCCAGGGCTCCCTGTTTCGCTTAGGATGAGATACGGGTTCCTAGAAGTGGCTCCAGCCCCAGCTCCTGCCACTCTCTCCCTTGCTTGCTACAACCCAGGCCTCCCCTCAGGCTCTAGACCTGGCCTGCAGCCTCAGGGACTTTGTTCATGCAGTGTCCTCCCTCAGTCCCCTCCCCTGATCTGGTTAAGTCCTGCTCTCTTGACACCTTAGGAAAGCCACACTGACCCCCACAGAGGCGGTCAGGCTGCTCGGGTACTCAGAGCTCAGGGACCTGGCACCGCGGGGCAAACTGACTTGACTGCTTTCCCGAAGCCCCCTCTGTGGGTCTGGTTGGGGAAGGGACCGGTCCTTGGCCTCCTGGATGTCAGTCCGTGTCTGCGGGACCGTGGGGACGCTGAGGCACCTCCCCCTACCCCAGCTCTCTGACAGCAAAGATGCCTTTAAGAAGACGTGGAACCCCAAGTTCACCCTGCGCTCACACTACGACGGCGTGCGCTCCCTGGCTTTCCACCACAGCCAGGCCGCCCTGCTCACCGCCTCTGAGGACGGCACGCTCAAGCTCTGGAACCTGCAGAAAGCTGTCACGGCCAAGAAGTGAGGGCGGCAGCCCCGGGTTGGGGGGAGCGGAGGGGAGGGGCTCTCAGTGACATCCAGCTCCTCTGCCTCCCCCAGGAACGCCGCGCTGGATGTGGAGCCTATCCACGCCTTCCGGGCTCACAGGTGGGGAAGCGCTCCCACAGGCGGTCTGGCCCCGGCCCTCTGCACACACACCCCCTTGCTCCCGGTGCTCTGCAGACATGGCGCTCCCACGGCCGGTTCTGGGCGCAGCCTTCGGAGGAGGAGATGGGTGTGGGGAGCTAGGGGCGGGCCGGTCCGGGGGCACCACCGGAGCCCCGGAGGCCGGATTCCTTTTGGCCGTCCTCGAAAAATCTAGCAGAGGACCTCAAGATCCCATGGAGGGGGCCGGAGGAGGGCTGAGGCTGAGTTTTTCATTTCTCCTTCGCCACTTTCGTACCTTTCAGGGGCCCTGTGTTGGCAGTAGCCATGGGCAGCAACAGCGAGTACTGCTACAGCGGCGGGGCCGACGCCCGCATCCACAGCTGGAAGATTCCGGACCTCAACGTGGACCCCTATGACGGCTACGGTGAGGACGGCTCCCTCCTCTGGCTCCCACCCCCCTTGTCCACCGGAGCCTCTTCGTTCCCTCGGTGCCCACCCGTGCCTAGTGATGCAGGGCCCGGGGGGCACACCGTGTGCCCCCAGCCCGGGTGAGCCTGGAGCCTCGTGTTCAGCCTGTGACGGGGGTCACATGGGCTGAGGCAGGAAAGCGGTGGCGTTGGGGGGCCACTTCCTAGAGGAGCTGGCAGGTGAGCGGACTCGGAATCCACACCGGGGCCAGGGACCGGCCCATGCAGGGGCTTGGTAGGCCCTGCCGGTGTCTTCCTGTGGCCGAGTGCAGGCAGTCGGTGAGAAGTGGAGCAGGTGACAGGGGACAAGTTAGTTGGGCCAGGCTGTAGGAAGTCTGCACTTGATCCTTGGCACCCCTTTAAGAGTTAAGTGGAAAAGTGACCGCACTGCTATTTATTGTACGTCCCCTTCCTGATGCCTCTTCCGATAACTTTCTTGGTCGCACGCGTGGCTCTTTACTGCTTTGTGGTGGTAGAGTTTAGAGATCTGTGTCTTCCCAAGAACAGTCCCACCCCGTAAAAGGTCAAGGGTCAGTCCCAGGTAGTCTGTGCTCTGGGCCATGCGAGCTGCCACACGTTGGGGGTCAGCAGGGCCTGACCAGAGCACGCCGTGTGGACTTGAATGACGGGGGAGGCAGAGGTGGGAAGGATCAGAGGGCTTTAGAGAGACTGGGCAGGGCTTGTGCCCTGGGGCGAGGAGCCAAGGCAGGCAGAGTGGGGCACGACTCACGAGTCCCAAGCTGCAGAGGGTCTTGGGGCCACAGAGCCACCATTGTTCCTTCACGAAGGAGGACCAATGCTCCTTCACCATTGTTCCCCTTCACCAAGTCCTAAAACTTGTGTATTGAGCGCTCATTCTGTGCCAGGCACTATGGTGGGCCCTGCGGGCGTGCAAGGGAATCCCTGCCCTCTGGAGCTTCTGTTCAGAGCCAGTGGTCAGAGTGTGCGCGGCCGCTGCGGCGGGTTCCAGCGGTGACGGCTCCGAGGGCAGGAGGAGTCTGGGTAGAGCTGGGTGAATGGGCGGCTAAGCCGGGCAGCCTGGCTCTCAGCAGGGGTAGGTGCCCTGGAGCTGTCTGGGGTGGGTCCGCTGGCCCTGACCTAGCTTGTTTCCTTCCTCCGCTGGGTCTAGACCCGAGTGTGCTGAGCCACGTGCTGGAGGGCCACGGGGACGCTGTATGGGGCCTAGCCTTCAGCCCCACCTCCCAGCGCCTGGCCTCCTGCTCTGCTGACGGCACCATCCGCATCTGGGACCCGAGCAGCAGCAGCCCAACCTGCCTCTGTACCTTCCTCACAGCCAGCGGTGAGTCGGGGGAGCAGGGCTGGGCGCGGGGTGGGCGTGGGAACACGTCACAGAGGAACATGCCTCCCCACGAGGGGCCCAGGCTTCCCAAGTCCCGTCCCGCAGCCCCAGGGCAGGACCAGGTCTGTTAAGCAGCCCTCCCTTCCCTGTGCCCTCAGATCATGGGATCCCCACCTCAGTGGCCTTCACCAGCACCGAGCCCGCCCACATCGTGGCCTCCTTCCGCTCTGGCGACACCGTCTTGTACGACCTGGAGGCTGGCAGTGCCCTCCTCTCGTTGGAATCCCGGGGGAACAGTGGTAAGAGGGGCCTCAGGGACAGGGGCTGGTATCTGAATGCCTCCAGGGCCCCGGTTCCTCCTGTGGCTCTGCTGAGCCGGTGTCTCATCAGCAGAAGATGTCTCCCCTACCCCCTCGGGGGCTCTGGGTAGGAAGGAGATAAGGTCCCAGCAGCTGCCTGGCTCTCGGGAGGGCTGAGGGGACAGAGATCACCAGGAACTCGCCTGCCAAGCCTCGTGGTAGAATGCATGGCCCTTATGGGTGGCTCGTACCCATCCTGTGGCACCCCAGGCGTCTTACGGATGAAGCACTGTGGCCCAGGGAAGGGAGAGGCCTGGGAGCCCAGGCCCCCGGCCAGCTGAGCAGACAGCAGGGCCGTGGAGCCGTGGTTCTCTTCCTCTGGTCTTTGTCCTGGTCTCCCTGATTTCCCCGACATCCTTCCCTCTCCTCCTCTCCTTCCAGGCCCAACCCAGATCAACCAGGTGGTGAGTCACCCAAACCAGCCCCTCACCATCACCGCCCACGACGACAGAGGCATCCGCTTCCTGGACAGCCGGACAGGTGAGGCCCAGCCTTCCTGGTCCCCGCTCACTTGTGCTCACGGTGTCCCATCGGGCCCTTGACCTTCCCCGCCAAGGGAAAGTAACCTGCCGCCCACCCTCTCTCCTCTCAGGGAAATCCGTGCACTCTATGGTTGCCCACCTGGACGCGGTCACCTGCCTAGCCGTGGACCCCAACGGCGTGTTCCTGATGTCGGGAAGTAAGTGGGGACTCTCCTGGCTCCTAAGGAGCAAGGGTGTGTGGGAGCCGAGGAGGAAGAGACGCGGGCACTGGTCACGAGGGCGTATTCTGGGGCCCCCTCTCGCAGGGGGGCAGGGGCAGGGAGCCTCCCGGCAGAGACCGCGCACGCTCAGCCCACTGGAAGCTTTTGCGTGCGTCTTCCCGCTTCATCCAGATCACGCTGTCGGCAGGGTATGTTATACCCGCGTGCAGATGCGGAAACGGGCTCGTGGAGGTTCCGTGATTTGGTCGAGCGTGGTGGGTTGGCTGCAGGAACAAGTCCGAGTGTGTCTGGCTCTCAGTCCCCACAGGATTGTTAGCATTTGGAGCCACGTGCTCCGTGGATAAGGGCACTGGGGCCCGGCCACCACGGGGCTGTGCCTCAGAAGGATGAGGTGCGACATGGGCAGACGGGGAAGGGAGGTGAAGCGTATGCCGGGCCATCAGGAGTGCCATGGGTGAGGGGCCTCCTTCTGCTCACCTCTGCTCCCCACTGTCAGAGTATGTGGGAGGTTGCAAGCGAGCACACAGAGGGCGTGGGAGAGCACGTGGACGGGCCTGGTCCCATCGTGGCTGGGTCTTTGCCTGGTGATGGTAGCAGCTGTGCCTGCAGGTGCCGGTAGAGGGGGTGGTCAGGGAGGTCAAGCCCAGGGCAGAGAGGATTTGGGACAGGGCCCAGGTCCTCCGTATATAAGGGACACATCGAGCCAGCCTCCGCCACAGCCAGCCTGGTCCTTCGGACGCAGAATTCGGGCCGTCTCTGAAGGCGGCTCTTGCCCCAGGGCCCGGCCCTGTCCGCTCCACCCTCTCTGGCCTCCTCTCCATGCTCCTGCTCAGGCTGCTGCAGCCGTACCCGCCTCCTGCCCGTCCCCTGGCCACCCCTGCTGTTCCTCCGCATACCCCCGTGGCCCTTCTGTCATCACGGTGACCAGCTTGTGCCGGTGCTGCTGTCCGCCTGGCATTGCTCCTCCTGTTTTCTCATTTACCGGGGGCCACGTTGGAATGTCAACAGCACTGGGTGGGCAGCTTTGCCCAGGACGTTCACTGTGTCCCCGGGGCCTGGTACGCAGGTGCCCGGTGAACACTTGGTAACTAATGGGTGGACGGCCACCTGGGATAAAAGCATTCTCCTTTGGGCTGGGCGTCAGGAGGTGGCCGGCCGAGGTGGGAGACAAGAGGATGGAGACCCCCCCCCCCCCGTTGTTGAGGCTCCTCCAGTGGGGGAGGTTCGGGGAAGCCGGGGTACCTGCTGGGGGACAGTGCTCTCTGCTCCCACACCTGCGCAGGCCATGACTGCTCCCTGCGTCTGTGGAGCCTGGACAACAAAACGTGCGTGCAGGAGATCACGGCCCACCGCAAGAAGCACGAGGAGGCCATCCACGCTGTCGCGTGCCACCCCAGCAAGGCCCTCATTGCCAGCGCAGGCGCCGACGCCCTGGCCAAGGTCTTCGTATGATGCCCACCTGGCCCCGCCCCGGCCTCCACCTCGGCTGGGGAGCGGGGCCAGGCAGGTGGGACTGAGGTGAGAGGCCGGACAGGAGGGAGGCTTGGTCTGGGGGGGCTTCTAGAAACCCTCTGCGTCCTCACCCCTGACGGGAGGGACCTCAGATGTATCCCTTTGCCTGGCACTTCAGGAGGGGGCCACATTCCCAAGGTGGAAAGCCCTGGGCGTCGAGAGAGGGGACGGAGGTGGCCCGACCTCTCGTACCCGAGGTGTCATGCTCCAGTCTCCCCTCCCTTCTGTCTCCCTCAGACGACTCCCAGCCTCAGCGGAGGCCCGGAGGCCCGGCCTCTTCCCGCCTGCCTTGGAACCTGGTGGTGCTAATGCCCCTTTCCCTGGGAGGCCATCCCCCACAGCCTCCCCTTCCCCAAGCATCCTGGGGGGCAGCCTCCTTCAGGACTTACCCTCCCGGACGTCCTCGAGGAGTTTCCTCTCTGCACCCGGACACCCAGTCCTGGTATCTGAGCTGCTTTCTTGGGTGCAGCACAGCCAGGGCTGGGTGTCCTTGGGGATCAGCTTTTCCAAGACGCCAGAAGGTGCCAGGTTCTCTCTTTGAACCCCCGATCCCCCCTCCTTCTTCCCAGACCTGGGTGGTAGCTGTGCCGGGAAGAGCCCCAGGCGCCCCCGCTCTGGGTCCCCTGGGAAGCCATGGCACCAGCTGGACCCTGGTCCTCCTCAGCGGGGAGCGCCCGGCCTGGTCCACCCCAGAAGCTAGCCCCAGTCCACCACCCTCTCCTCCAGTTCCCTCAACACAGCTTTCCAGACACTACCCAGCGCCTCCAGGGCCAGTAACTGCCTGGGGATCAGGTGATGCCCTCGGGGGAGGCGCCCACCCCTCTCCCCTCCCTCCCCCAGCACTCTTCCAAGGGCAACCCCCCAGCCCCCACGGGGTCACCCATGGGGAGAGATGGCCTTCTCTCACCCCTCCCTGGGGCATGGAGGCTGGAGGGGGTCCCCCTGGTCCCCCACAACTCCCTGTATATCTGTATAAATAAATGGGATTTTAATGGAGCCCCGCCCCCACCCATGTTGTTATCACTGTGTGATAGTCTGTGTCTCCTCTCCTGGCCCTCCACTCTCTTCCTCTATTTATTTCACTCTTTTTTTGGGTTCCACCCTGAGCCCTCGGGCCCCCTTCAAGGTTCCTGTTTATAAGCCCCGTCCCCTCTGCCCTGGACTTGGATGTGAAACTTGTCTCAATAAACCCTTTGGAGTAAGATGGGTGGCGGTGCTGACTGTTGAGGGGGCTCAGGGGACCGGGGACTTCAGGAGAGGGGTAATGGGTTCTGCCTGGGCTGGGTGGAGCTCAGGGAGGGGATGATGGGTTGGGGTTTTGTGGTAGGGTGCGGGGGGGGGGGTGCCAGAGAGGGGCCCAGGGTTTGGGCGGGTTGTGGGTGGAGGGCCGGAAATGGGGGCACAGGACCGAATCTCCCCGGGCCCCTCCTTTCTGTTCCTGAGCACACTCCTTCCCCAGGGGCCTCAGCAGCAGCCTGGGGGCAGAGCCCTGAGAAACACGACATGTTGTGACAGCTTGAGACTCCCCCTCCCCACCCCCAGCCCCCATGTGTGATGGGTGGTAGGAGGCCAGAGGGCTCATCCTGAGTACTTAACTCCCCACCTCGCCTGTCCTCCCCACGTGGGCCTGGGCTTACTAGAGCCTCAGCCACCATGGAGGGTGAAGGGAGAGCTCCCGCCATGCGGGGAGGAGCCCTGAGGAGTCCCTTCCCCTCACCAAGGTGGTCAGACCCAAGTGGTCAGGTATGCACCCAGTGGGAACCAGATGCCACGCCAAGTTCCTCACGTGCTATTTCACTGGGTCCTCACGACACCCTCCAAAAGTGGGATCGTTAGACCAAGCTACAGAAAATGGGGTGCAGGCGGGGGGCTGCTCAGGGCCTCCAGAAGGTCATCAGAATTTGTACCCAGTCCTGTGGGACTCCCTCTGCACACCCCTGGCCCTCGGCATGGTCTGTACAACGTGCCGGATGCTAAGGCCCACCCCCTGGGTTGTCAAGGGCTGTGCCCCAGTGCCCACAGTAGGACCTGGCTCCTGTCGGGGCCCTAGGAACGCTTGAAGAAGGATGCAGGTTGGCAGATGGCCATCAGGTGACACTGACAGGAGCCTAACTGTGAGCTCCACGTGGCCTTGTTCACCCCTCATCCCTCTGGGCGCTGAGCAGCTTCCCCAGGTGGTGGTTTGGGTTTTCACTCCAGCCTCAGACTTCCTTCCTTCCCCAGCCCCAGCCGGCCCAGCCCCCGGATGTGGTGGCAGTCGCTACTGTACCGACGACCTCAGCTGCCCCTAGCAGCCCTTTACCGGGAAGGGGGGCCCGTCTCAAGGCCCCCAGCCCCAGCCAGCCCTGCTGGTCTGGAACCCAGGCGGGCAGGTGGCCCATCTCTACTGGGATGTCTTTGGAGCTCAAAGCCAGGCCTTGAACCTTCAGTGAAGGGGATGGGGGCGGTAGCAGCTTCAGTGGTGATCTCGGACAAGTCGTAATGCCCCATGGGGGGGTTCTGTTTCCTGAATGTAAACTAATGGCAGCCACTCTTCTTATTAGCTGGGGAAGAGAAATCGAGTCTGAATTGCTCCTGAACAGGCTGGAGGAACTGTTTTAGGACAAGCTTGGCACGTAGTAGGCCGGCATTCAATGCTTCCCGAGACGACTGACTGAATGAACATACTCTACTTAACCCCTGAGTGCTCGAGGTGCCTACCTCGAGGTGCACCTTTATTTGTGCAAATTACAGTGATGGCCACCACCTACTGAACCTCAGCTGTGTGCCAGGCGCCATCATACAACCTCATTAATCCCCACAAAGACCCTCTGGGGTCAGTCCTATCACTGTCCCATCTAACAGAGGGAGAAACAGGCCCAGAGAGGGGAAGCCACTCACCTAAAGGCACACAGACACATGCACAGTTCCCCCAGGAGAACAAACTGTTCTCCCTCTATGAGGTGGGGGTGGGGGTGTTGTCTTCCCCAGTTGCTATGGCCCTTTCAGGCACCCCCCCCCCCCCAACTCCCGGTCTGTGGCTCTCCACTCCTGAGGGCTGGGGCGGAGTGGCGAGCTGATTAAAGGAAACTACACCCCTTCTCTGTCGGCCCTGGGTCTGACTCTCCCTGCACAGATAATCCAGCTCCAGCCCCTCCAGGTTTCTCCATGCACCTTGCCAAGATTTCCAGAGACAGACATGAGTCAAGGTCCTTCTGCCCATCTGGAGACCTCTGCCTTCCCATCTGTGTAGCGGGCTTGAGGGGGGGAGGGATCTCTACAGCACCCCCTCTCCTGGGCGGGGTGGGGTAGGGGTGGGGAGGACGACGATCTGAGAAGAGGCAGACCGAGTTCAGAGATCCCGGAGCGGGCTGGACCTGACACCAGTTTCCCACCCTTTCCCCTGCGGTGGGCGCCGGATGCCGGCCAGGCTAGACGGGCCCCCTTCCTTAAAGGGCCAGGCGCCTCCTCAGCCCGGGCCCCCGCGACCTGTGGCGGGGATGAGGGTGCCTCGCCCCTCCTCTCCAACTCTGGGAATAGTTAACTTTCTAGACTTGGGTGTGTTGGGGGGTAGGAATCGGTCCCGGATCCCTGCCCTGCCCTGCATCTCGCACCCCAGACTCCCGGACCCAGGAGGGGCAGGTGACGCCCCCACTCGGAGGTGCGGGGCCCGCCCTCTCCTTCCGCCCCCGGCCCCTCGACAGACTCCGCCCATCTCGACGTCACCGAGGCCCGCGCGGATTGGCCGACTGCGCCATCGCTCCGGACACTTCCTCCTGGGCCGCAGCCGCAGAGTTAAACTTTGGAGGGGGAAAAAGAGCCACCGGCGCCCGGCGCCGGGCGACCCTCCCTTGCCCCCCCCCCCGCCCCCTCCACCGCCGCTGGGAACGCCCCCTTCTCCACGGCCCCCGACCGAACTTTTCTCCAACTTCTGAGACCCGTGAGATTCCCTCCTTAGTACCCCGGCCCTCAGGATCCCTCTGCCCATCCCTGGGCCCGTCGGATCCCTGGGATCCACTCGATCCCCGACTCAGAGACTCCTGTCCTCCACCCCCAGGGTCTGGTGAATCCCCTCGGGCCCCCTTCTTAATTGGATCCTCTTCTTAGAGCCATTGGATTCTGCGATCCTACTCCCCCCCACCCCCTCCGCCCGCTCTCTTCTCAAGCCTTTCTCTCCCCAAGGGGCCTCTGGATCCTGGGCTCTCCTGATCCCTGAGATCCCGACCTGCTAGATTTTCTTGATTTCTTAGAATCTCTCAATCTCTGGGTGCCTCAAACCATTAGATCTCTCCTTTATGATTCCCGGACGTCTGATCCACTGGATCACACTTCTCTAATTTCCCAGGGTCCCGCCATCCTCGAGTGCCCTCAACCTGCTAGGTTTCTTTTCTCGTAGCCCCGGGATCCCCGCACTCCCGCTACCAGCTTACGAGCTCCCTTGGATCCAGTGGCCCGGGGTCCCCGGACTCCTTCAGCCGGATCCCGGGTGGGCGCCGGGCGGCCGGTCCCGGGCCTTTCCCCTATGGCCGCCCCCCCCTCCCATCTCGCCGGGCTCCCAGGCTCTCCCGGGCCTGGGTCTCCTCCGCCGCCCGGCGGCTTGGAGTTGCAGTCGCCGCCACCGCAGCTGGCCCAGATCCCAGCTCCGAGCTCCGGGGTCTCCTTCCACATCCAGATCGGGCTGACCCGCGAGTTTGTGCTGCTGCCCACCGCCTCCGAGCTGGCCCATGTGAAGCAGCTGGCTTGCTCCATCGTGGACCAGAAGGTGAGGGTGCAGCGTCTCTCCTCCAGCTTGGGGAGAGGTCTGCAGGGGGGCGGGGCGCTGCCAGAGGTGGCCTGGAGCCCGGCATAGGGGAGGGAGAAGAAGGACGATGAAACCTTGGGCGACTGGGAGGTGGGGGTGGGGCATTTAGCCCCCCAGTTGCCTCCTCACCCCACTCTCCTTTTGAGGGAGGCCAGGGCAAGGGTGGGGTGCTCCAAAGGTCTCCCCAAGTTGCGTGTCCCTGTATGTTGTTTGTTGTTTTCTGCAGCCAGCAGGGAGGAAGGGAGAGGCCAGCTAGGTGTAGAAGTGGGAAGGAAGGGGCCGGTGGGGTGAGCAGATGGGGGACCTCCGCATTCAAGCCCATCCCGGACCTCCCATTTGGTGGAAACAGTAGAAATCCAAGCCGCACTGGCTGTGGCTATCGGGTGACACGTGTGGGTGTGGGCGCTTGCACTAGCTGCCGTGGGGTAAGTGAGGTCTCAGAGCCCAATCTCTGCCCTCCCCCAGGCCTGAGATGTGTGTGGTGGGGCCAGCACCTCTTTGGAACCCCCAGAAGCTCTGGGGACTCTGTCCCCACTCCTCAGGTCTGATGCCGGCCTATGAAAACAGGCCTTCCCCAACCCCAGCCTTACCTCGGTGAGAAGCTGGGGATCACGGGCCGAGGGGGAATCAGGTGGCACTCAATGCGTGAATTCTAGAACGTCAAAAGTTAGGATAGTGGGATTCTCTGTTGTTGGAGTTCGAGACTGTAAAAATGTTAGAATATTGGATTCCTGGGCTGCTGGAATCCTAGACTGTGAACATGTTAGACTTTTGGAATGCTGGGTTGTTGCAATCCTAATGGTAAAATATTCAAACACTAGAATCCTTGTGTATTAGATTTCTAGAACATGAAAATACCAGACCGTGCTACTCTGGGGTGGCGAAATCCTCAAACATAGAATATGTTCGAACCTGAGATAGATGTATATAATACTATCATGTGAGCATGTTGGAATCCCAAAATATCCACGTTCCAGAATCTTCTCAGACCCCTGATAATGAATTCTTTGGGCTTCCGAGAAACCTCAGGAACTGAGCCAACTCCCCCGTTTTACAGACAAGGCAACTGACACCTAGAGAAAGCCCCCTCTCCCCGCTCCCCCCCCCCCCCCCACCTATCCGACCAAGCAGTCAGGGCCTAGGCCCTGTCACCTGAACCCTCTCCCAGCAGACAAGAACACATGGGGCTTCCTTCACCCTCCACCCAATCCCCAAACCCAGAGGCCTAGTTTTCACACCCAACTCAGTGGCTCTGTGAGAAAACTGGGTGGGGGGTGGGGTAGGTTGGAGGGCTGATTGCCCCCTGGGGGTAATTTGTCCGGGGGCGCTCACATCTTCTGCCTACTCCCTCAGGCCTCACCCCCGTTTTGTTGTGCCTTCTCTGTCCAGGTGTGGCACGTCCCTTCCCTTCTTCCTTCTTTCCAGCTGCCCCACCTGGGCTGTTTCACTTTCTGTTCTACCAGGTTTCATTTCCTGTCCACCACCCCCCCCCCCCCCAGCAACCAACCAGCCCAAGCTAGGGACTGGGACACCTGGGTCCTTTGGGCATTGGGTGGGGGGGCACCCTCCCTACCTCGAGCTCCCTTGAGCCCTAGCCTTCCTGCCGCCACCCCCGCACCCCCCAGATGTCCTAAATCCCCTTCTTCCAGCTGGCCCCACCCTAGTGCTGGGCTTGGAGCCAGGTAACAGGGACAGTAGATCCAGGAAGGAAGCTGGGAAGGCGGGGAGAATAAAGGAGCGGGTGTTCGCTTAGCCCCTCACCACACACACCCGCCCCCCTGGAAAATTCTAGATGCCCACGCTCCCAGAGCCACTCTCCCTCCCACCCTAGTTTCTTTGTCCGGCCACCAAACTCTGTCAGCGGTGCTGTCTCCCAGCACACCTGGGGCCCTGGCACCCCGCCCGCCTGAGCTTCGAGCTGCACCAGGGAGGGAGCAGGCAGGAAGCTAGGGCTGTGGGGTCTCTGTTTCCGGGGGAAGCTGCCGGCCCTGCCCTGGGAGCGTTCCAGACCGCCCCGCTGAAGGCAGCTCGGGGAGCCTTTCTCGGTCACCGCCTCCCTCTCCCGCCCCTCAGTTCCCCGAGTGTGGCTTCTACGGCCTTTACGACAAGATCCTTCTCTTCAAACATGACCCCACGTCGGCCAACCTCTTGCAGCTGGTGCGCTCAGTTGGAGACATCCAGGAGGGCGACCTGGTGGAGGTGGTGCTGTCGGGTGAGCGGTGGAGGCCCCCCTATGGGCGCAGCCTGTAGCTGGGGGTGGGGACGGGGCGCAGTGTGTGTGTGTGTGTGTGTGTTTGTGTGTGTGTGTGTGTGTGTGTAGAGGGGGAATGGATAGAGGTGAGACGGGACATCTGGAGGAGGGAAAGGGAGAGGTGGGCCCAGAAACCTGCTTCTTAAAGTCGGGGCCAATGGTTCGAAGCCCTGGTTGCAAATTAGAGCTTTACAAACCACGGCCTGGGAAGGAGTAAATATATTGTGCGGCTACCCCAGCAACATCAGTGAATCTCACACTTCCTAATGCCGAAAGCTGAAAGATGCTAGACATCAGACTACATATGTTATCATTTCCTTGAGGAAGCACCGAGAAGGATGCGACCGCTATACGGTGTTAGGAGGGAGGAACGTGGGTGCCTCCGGAGAAGATAGAGTGTGGGCCAGGAGGGAGATTTCTGGGGACTGATTCCAACTTCCATTATTTATCAAGATGTTAGTGACGGGGTGTGTGCAGTTTGACCATTCACTGAGCCGTGCACTTGAGATGTGACCTTGTCGATCCATGCCTCCCCCCACCCCGCCCCGTGAAATGCTAAATGGAATCAGACTCTGCGAGGCTAGATGTAGTGTGGGCACCTGTATTTTCAGCCGGAACTTAGCTACCCACTAGCCGTTCGCATTAAACAACGAATTTTTTTAATGTTTATTTATTTTTGAGAGAGACAGAGCATGAGCAGAGAGGGGCAGGGAGAGAGGGAGACACAGAATCCGAAGTAGGCTCGGGGCTCCCGACGCGGGGCTCGAGCTCACGAACCTTGAGATCGTGACCTGTGCCGAAGTCATACCCTTAACCTACTGAGCCACCCAGGCGCCCCATCCTGAGTCCGTTTCTTACTACCTCCTCTAGTCCATGAGGCCGTCACCTCCTGCCCGGACTGTTGGAGTAGCTCATGAGTCAAATCATGACACTTTGCTGCTCAGAATCCTCCCATGGCTCCCCATTGCCCTTGGAATAAAATGCGTACTCGCCTAAAATGGTCTTAAGGGTGTCCACGATCTGGCCCCTGCCAATTCCCCAAATTCATCTGTTACACTGTCCTCACTTTTCTTTGATCTGGCGGAGCTGGCCTGTTCTCTGTCCCTTGAGCAAGCCAAGCTGTCCCCCGTCTCTGGGTCTGTGCACTTGTCCTCTGTGCCTCCCTCCCTGCCCTGTCTTCTCACAGCTACCTCCTTCTTGTTATTTGGATCTGAGCTTAAGTGCCATTTCTTCCAGTGTCTGAAATTCCCTTGTTTATTTGTGTGTGCATGTTTTTTGCCTGTCTCCCCGAAAAAATGTCAGCTCCCCGAGAGTGGGGTGTAAATCTGTCTTGTTCATAGCTTTACCCTGAGTGTGTAAACGGTGCTTGGCGCACAGAAGAGAGTCCCCTTTCTGTCACACAATAACAAGGAAAATAGCTCAATATTAGACTGAATTTCGGGAGTGGGGCGGGGGTAGGAAAGAGAATGAGAGTTAGTTTAAAAATGAACCTTTAGGGGCGCCTGGGTGGGTCAGTCGGTTAAGCATCCGACTTTGGCTCAGGTCATGATCTCTCAGTTCATGAGTTCAAGCCCCGTGTTGGGGCTCTGTGCTGACAGCTCGGAGCCTGGAGCCTGCTTCGGATTCTGTGTCTCCCTCTCTCTCTGCCTTCTGCATTCCTCCCCCACTTGCACTCTGTCTCTGTCTCTCAAAAATCAACATTAAAAAAATTGAAAAAATAAATACATAAATAAAAAATAAAAATGAAACTTTAAAAATAAAAGCTAATGGGGTGCCTGGATGGCTCAGTTGGGTAAACACCCGACTTCAGCTCAGGCCATGATCTCAAAGTTCGTGAGTTCGAGCCCCACGTCGGGCTCCATGCTGACGGTACAGAGCCTGCTTGGGATTCTCTCTCTCCCTCTCCCTCCCTCTCTCTCTCTCTCTCTCTCTCTCCCCGCCCCCATGCCCCTTCCCCTCACTTGCTCCCTCTCTCTCTCTCAAAATAAGTTAATAAACTTAAAAAAACATTCTAAAATAAAATGATTTATTCTAACCATTCTAACCTTTCTTGAGCAACTTTCTATGTGGTCTGTTTAAAGAGCACTGTTTAAATTTTTTTTTTTTTTAATTTAAAAAACTTAAGGGGCCCCTGGGTGGCTCAGTCAGTTAAGCGTCCAACTCTTGATCTCAGCTCAGGTCTTAATCTCAGGGTTGTGAGTTCAAGCCGCTACTTAAAAAAAAAGAAAAATTTTTGTTAACTTAAAAAAAAAAATACGGTGTGCTTGACTGACTCAGTCAGTAAAACATGTGACTCTTGATCTCAGGGTTGTGGGTTCGAGCCCCACATTGGGTGTAGAGATTACTTAAAAACAAAATCTTAAATAATAATAATAAAAGAACAATGTTTTCAATGCTTTCCATATATTCATTTAGCCCTTAAGAAAGAATTTATAAACAGGGCACCTGGATGGCTCAGTCGGTTAAGTGTAAAACTCTTGATTTTGGCTTAGGTCATGATCTCACGGTTTTGTGAGTTCGAGCCCCAAGTTGGGCTCTGGGCCGACTCTGCAGAGCCTGCTTGGGATTCTCTCTCTCTCCCTCTCCCTCTCCTCCCCCTCCCAGCTCATGCTCTCTCTCTCTCTCTCTCTGTCTCTCTCAAAAGAAATAAATAAACAAAAAATTATTTAAAAATGAATGTATAAAGAATACTATTATGATACTGGGCATGTTCTTTCCAAGACACCTGCGTGGTTCCTACCTTTGCTTCCTTTGCAGCCCTTCCTCAATCACCTGTTTAACATTGGACCACTTACACCTTCCCTGTCTCCCTTCCCTGCTTAATTTTTCTCCTAAGCCCTTATTGACTTCTGGCCTGCTGTATGTGTGTGTGTATGTGTGTGTGTGTGTGTGTGTGTATGTGTGTGTGTATGTGTGTGTGTGTATGTGTGTGTATGTGTGTATGTGTGTGTGTATGTGTGTGTGTATGTGTGTGTGTGTGTATGTGTGTGTGTATGTGTGTGTGTGTGTGTGTATACATATATATATATATAGAGAGAGAGAGAGTAGTTGTAACTTATTTCTGGGATATAGATATTGTATAAACATATATACATAATTTGCTATATATATATACACACATATATATGTATATATATACACATATATATGTATACATATATATATTTATATACACATACAATATTTATTTATATGTATTTATATATATACATTTATTATATGTATATATATATACATATATACATATACATATATATATATAAATTATATATATATATTTATATATATATATTTATATGTATTTTTTTGCTAGGGAAAACCAGAGCCCGCAACTCATGTTGGTCCTCAATAAATATTTGTCCCGTTATTGAGATAGGAAACAATCGCTTGACAGTTTTTTTTTTTTTAATTATTTGAGTATAGTTGGCACAAGCTGTATACTTTATTAGTTACACAGTTCAGCGAGGAAGTAAGTACAGTGCTAAAAGCATGAACTTTGGAGCTGCACTGGCCTGGGTTCGATTTCCAGTTCCACAGTTTGCAAGCTGTGTGACCTTGGGCAAGTTGTTTCACCTCTCTGTGCTGCCATCTTCTCATCTGGAAAATGGGGACAATGGCAGGATGTATCTCCAGGGCTCTTGAGACAACTGAATTCATTATTTTATTTTATTTTATTTTATTTTATTTTATTTTATTTTATTTTAAGTTTATTTATTTATTTTGATAGAGAGGGAGAGAGTACCAGCAGGAGAGGGCAGAGAGAGAGGGAGAGAGAATCCCAAGCAGGCTCCCCACTGTCAGCACAGAGCCCTAGGCACGACCCGGTGAGATCATGACCTGAGCCAAAGTCAAGAGTCTCAACCGACCGAGCCCCCCAGGTGCCCCTGAATTTGTTAGTATTTTAAAATACTTGGCGCAGTGCCTGGCACAAGGTAACTGCTAGATTGGGTGATTGTTAAATAGGAATATTTATATTTTCTTTATTTTGGGGGTCTGCCCCCGCTTACTAGAGGCTAGGAAGGGAGTTTGTTTTGTTCTATGTGGTGTCCCTAGCACCTAGGACAATACTCAGTAAATGTTTGTTGGATTTCCATTTTAAAGTTTATTTATTTATTTTAATTTATTTTGAAAGAGAGAGAGCAAGGGGGGAAGGGGCAGAGAGAGAGAGGGAGACAGCATCCCAAACAGGCCCGGGGCTCTCAGCCCAGAGTCCCAATGCGGGGCTCTAACTCACGAACTGTGATATCGCGACCTGCCTGGAAATCGAAGAGTCCGAAGCTTAAACAACTGAGCCACCTGGGCGCTCCTGTTGGATTTCCCTTTTAAAGATGAGGACATTGAGATACATAGGTATTTGTTTTTTCTCTTGAGGCTCGAGCTCTATCCTAGACCAAGTAGATCGCAGACTCTGAGGATGAGACTTAGGCATCTGTACTTTAAAATTTGATTTAAAAATGTTTAACTGTGAAATATTCGTAACATAAATTTACTGTGTTAACCATTTGTGCGTCTCCTGTTCAGTAGTGTTAGTTACATTCACGCTTCCCTGCAACAGTCTCCAGGAGTGTTTTCATCTTGCAAAACTGAATCTCTGTATCCCCTCAACGCATCCCCAGTCCCTGGCATAGGTGTGTGCCTCGGTGGTGAAACTGGGATTTGAACCCAGGTAGAGTGTAGTATGCGAGTAAATGAATGAAGGCAGGCAAGATGAAGCCTTGCAGCCGGGAGGACTGTGAGAAACCCAGGACCATACAGCCTCGGCTGCCCGGGCTCAACCTTCCGCCTCCCCCTGCTGCCTGCAGCTTCGGCCACCTTCGAGGACTTCCAGATCCGCCCCCACGCCCTCACCGTTCACTCCTACCGAGCGCCTGCCTTCTGCGATCACTGCGGGGAGATGCTCTTCGGCCTTGTGCGCCAGGGCCTCAAGTGCGATGGTGAGGGGAGAGGGGCTGGAGGCGGGGCCAAGGGGTAGGGGGCGGGCAGGAGGGTGGGGCTGGGGTGGGGTTCAGGTGTAGGAGGCGGGGCTCGGGGGCAGAGGCAAGGGCCGGGAGGCACCGCATGGGGGAGGAACAGGAGGTGGGGTGGGAGGCGGGGCTTGGGCGAGGGGCGGGGTCTGGGGTGGGGCTCAGCTCCGGAGGAGGAGCCTGAGAGGTGGAGCTCCGAGGGAGAGGTAAAAGGGGGAGGAGCGTGGGAGAGGAAAAGGGGAATGTGCGCGCGGGGAAGAAGGCGGAGCCTGCAACTGGGATCGACCAGAGAAACAGCCAGTAGGAGGTGCATATTAAGGGATATTTGGAAGGAATTCCTGTAAGGGAATTGTAAGCCCCTGTCAGGGGGAGTCTGGCTAAGCAACTCTGAAATCCATAGGGCAGCCGGTCAGGAAGGGCAGGCAGAAGCTGAAACTGCTGTTCACTGGCAGAATTTCTTCATCTGAGAAATCTCACTTCTGCTTTTCAAACCTTTCTACGGAGGGAAACGGGCCCACCCAGCCTAACTAGGACACTCTCCCTCACTTCAAGTCATCCGATTGCCGACTTGATTCACATCCACCAAACACCTTTACAAGCAGTCCCTACATTTCGTGTCTGAATTACCGAGGATGCTAACCTAGCCAATTTGACACAGGCACCTGACCATCAGAGTCCAGTCCTTATTGACTTGGCACCTCAGTGGGCCAGGGCTGTCATAACCAAATACCACAGGCCGACTGGCTTAAACAACACGTATTTATAACTCAGAGTTCCAGAGGCGGGGAAGTTTAAGATCAAGCTTCAGACAGGGTTTGGTGCCTGGTGAGGACCTTTTCCTGGCTTGCAGATGGCTGCTATCTTGCCGTGTGCTCACATGGCGTGTGGAGAGACAACAACTTCTGAAAGGTCTTCCTTTTATAAAAGACCCCAATTGCGTCGGATCAGGGCCCCACCTTTATGGCCTCATTTAATGTTAGTTATCTCCTTAAAGGCCCATCTCCAAATACAGTCACATTGCGGGTTAGGGCATCATCCTATGAGATTGGAGGGGCGGACACATGTTCAGTCTACAACAAGCACCCATGCACATGTCTTTAATTTTATCATACTTAAAAAAAATAAATAAATAAAGGAACACACTGTGTGTTCCTTTAGCCCAAATGTCTCAAGGTTAAGCCCGAGTGTCAGGTTCCGCGGGTCCACTCTTCCTATCTTTGATGCTTCTGAGGGAGAGCGTTGAGATCTCACCCCACCTGCAGATGAAGGTCACACACCCGCCTTGACTCTACACACAGCAGCGGAAGACCATCCGTTGTTCGAAGACCGTCTGCCCCGCCATTGTTTGTTCAATGTGAGCCTCTATTAGAGGCATGTTTTCCGATATTCCGTCATCCAAGGATCTCCAGCTTTGCGGCTGTCATGCTCAAATGGAAATCTAGAGTCTGGAACACCAGATGACCTACAGAATGGACCAGAGTTGTTACCATGCAGCCCTAAATAGAATTGTGGCGTTTAAGGACTCTTCGGATAAGAGCCATATCAGGCCTACAGAAAACTGATTCTGTGCGTTCAGAGCTGCTGTCAATATTGCTCTCATGCACACACCGTATCCAATCCTTTTTTTTTTTTTTAAGCTTTTTTATTTATTTTGAGGACACCATATCCAACTCTTGACGTCTTGGCATCTGGAAGGTTTCTTTAACGTTTATTTTTGAGAGAGAGTGCCCACGCGGGCGCTCACACACACAGTCATGTGTGGGGAAGGAGCAGAGACACAGGGAGAGAGAGAATCCCAGTCGACGCGGGGCTCGAGCCCACAAACCACGAGATCAGCTCAGCTACCGGCCTAGAAGGTTCCGGGCCAGGTAAAGAACCAGGAGCAGGTGAGGCGCTCCTGTCAGACTTGACACCTTCCGATGAGGGTTTGATTCTACCTTGATACTCACACACGGAATCACGGATGAAACTCTGAAATTCCAATGAAGGACATGAGTGAATAAAGGTCAACGCTGGAAAGTGTTTCCCTGTACACAACGGCCATTTGCCATCCTGAAGCTTTTCTGGTAGCACCACCTTTGGGAAAGCCCATGACCGCCGGGCTGTCAGAAGACGGGCTTCACGAAGCGTTCCCCGAGAAGCTTCCAAAGGCGGGAGGAACATTCTCCACTCCAGAACAGAGCGCCATCTTGGAATCATTTGGAGTCACTGGAGGTGTACTAGAGTAAGGCTTCGGGAAGCCTCTTAGGAAAACAAGCTGAGTCTGTCCAGGCTTTCATGGACGAGGATTTTTATTTATTTTTATTAAAATTTTTTTTCTTTGAGAGAGAGTTGGTGGGGGGGGTGCAGAGGAAGAGACACAGAATCCGGATCAGGCTCCAGGCTCTGGGCTATCAGCCCAGAGCCCCCCCCCCCCCTCGGGGCTTGAACCCATGAACCTCCAGAACCTCCAGATCACGACCTGAGCCGAAGCCCCGAGCTTAACGGACCTGAGCCCCCCAGGCCCTCCTGCTGTTCAGTCTTCGGCTTCCTTATCCTGTAACTTACATCCAACACAGTGCTTGCTCTGGCAACAAGCATCCGCGAGTTGGAGCGATACGGAGACGAGGAGCATGGTCCCCGCGCGAGGATGACAGGCACATTCGTAAATGTTCCGTATGAAAAAAGGGATGAGGGGATAGAAGGAAGAGAACAAAATATTGGCGTCCGCATAGGTCGGAATAAGGAAGACACAGTCCTTGCTCGTGCACTCTTCGTTTGTGCCGCTGGTCACGTGGTTGTGGCCGCCTTCTTCCACGACCCAATCCACATGCCCTGGGGCCTCAGCGAGCACCTCACCCGCTCCTGGTTCTTTGCCTGGTCCGGAACCTTCTAGGCCCGTAGCAGTTCTACCTGAATTGAGTCCTTGTAACTTTTCATTGGCTTTAATGGCACTACCAGGGGGCCCTCCTGAGAGATCTACTGTATTTCCGATCCACGGAAAAGGAAAGGGGGGGTGGGCAGAGCGTTAGAGCCCAGGCCTGGTGGAAGCGTGTCTCTGATCGTCTGGCGCCCCCCGCAGGCTGCGGACTGAACTACCACAAGCGCTGCGCCTTCAGCATCCCCAACAACTGCAGCGGGGCCCGCAAGCGCCGCCTGTCGTCCACGTCTCTGGCCAGTGGCCATTCCGTGCGCCTCAGCACCTCTGAGTCCCTGCCCTGCATGGCCGATGAGCTGGTGAGGGGCTGGGGAGTGGGCGGGCCGGTGGCGGTGGCCCGGGCGGGTGACAGGGCCCAGGCACTAATGCGTCCCTCCCGTCTTGCTGACCGATAGAGCCGGAGTACCACCGAGCTCCTGCCTCGCCGGCCCCCGTCCTCCTCCTCCTCCTCTTCTGCCTCCTCCTACACGGGACGCCCGATCGAGCTAGACAAGATGCTGCTCTCCAAGGTCAAGGTGCCGCACACATTCCTCATCCACAGCTACACCCGGCCCACCGTCTGCCAGGCTTGCAAGAAGCTCCTCAAAGGCCTCTTTCGCCAGGGCCTGCAGTGCAAAGGTCAGCGGGGCCCCCGCGGGGAGACAGACGGGGTCAGGGGTCAGACGCCCCCCTCCCGCCCCACCTCCCACTCGACACATACATACACTGGCTTAGCAGCTTAGGGGTTCTCTCCCCTGGGCTCCCAGCAGGCCATAAGAATCCCACTATTCTGGGGGTGCCTGGCTGGCTCAGGCGGTAGGGCGCATGACTCTTGACCTCGGGGTTGTGAGTTCGAGGCCCGTGTTGGGTGTGGAGATTACTTAAAAATAAAATCTTAAAAAAAAAAAAATGGGGCAGCTGGGTGGCTCAGCTGGTTAAGCTCCTGACTTCAGCTCGGGTCCTGATCTCACAGCTGGTAAGTTCAAACCCCGAGTCAGGCTCTGTGCTGATAGCTCAGAGCCTGGAAATTTAGCTTTATAAAGCCACTTAGCATGGAATTAAAAAAAAATTTTTTTTAATGTTTATTTATTTTTGAGAGACAGCAAGAGTGGGGGAGGGGCAGAGAGAGAGACACACACGCACAGAATCCGAAGTAGGCTCCAGACTCTGAGCTGTCAACACAGAGCCCGACGTGGGGCTGGAATTCATCAACCATGAGATCATGACTTGAGCTGAAAGTTGGCCGCTTAACTGACTGAGCCACCCAGGTGCCCCGCATGGAATTCTCAAATTGCAGATCTTGAGAATTCTAGAACCATGGAATGTTGGAAGCATAGGCTTCAGGAATTCTGGGCTGTAGGACTCAGCGAAAAGAACCACAGAAACTTTAGGTTCGTAAAGCCTAGAACTACCAAGTTATAGATTCTCAGAATACTGGAACTTTACAACCATCGGATTTGAGAATAATGGAAGCCTAGAAGCATCGCATGGGAAGCATGGGATCCTAGAGTCCTAGAAATCTAGAACACGGAACTTTGAATTCTAGAATCTAGAAAATCAGCAATCTAGATCCATAAAAACTTAGAGCTGTCCAATTCTAGGATTCATTGGAACAAAAAAATTACAAAATCTTAGCTGCACACAGCTAAAGAACAATAAGAACATTAAGGTTTAGAATCTTAGGTGTATGGGATCCTGGAACCTTGGAATCATCAGATTCTGGATTCTTCGCAGTCCAGAACTGTAGAGCCACTGCGTTCTAGAATTTATGTATAGAAAACCCTAAAACCTTGGACATCAAGGAGGCTCGGTAGTCTAGAATCATAGAACTGTAGAATTGTAGATGTGTCAAGTTCTAGAAACTTTCGTGTCAAAATCTGGAGTCTTAGAAATCTAGAATTGAAGGAAGGAAGGAAAGAAAGAAAGGGAGGGAGAGAGGAAGGGAGGGAGGGAGGGAGGGAGGAAGGAAGGAAGGAAGGAAGGAAGGAAGGAAGGAAGGAAGGATCATCCAGCCCAAAATATCCTTAGTGCCAGAGGCTGGGAAACCCTTTCCTGAGTGTTCAAAGTCCAGAATCATGGAATGGTAGACCCTATTACATTCTAGAATTTCAGAAGGAAACCGGCTCAAAGAGGGATAGCCAGAGAAGGTTCGGCTGGGTTTCCTGCCCCAAGCAGCGAGTGGAACATCTTTTGGGTCTGGGGGATAGGAGTCAAGATTCAGCCCTTACAGGTGACCTCTCTTTCCCCTGCCACCTGTCCGCTTGTTCCCTGTCCTCATACCAGACTGCAAGTTTAACTGTCACAAACGCTGCGCCACCCGCGTCCCGAACGACTGTTTGGGGGAGGCACTCATCAACGGAGGTGAGAGGCTGTGGGCTGGGAGGGAAGGGGGTGGGGGCAGGGCCGGGCGGAGGCCCCTCTGATGCCCCTGTGCCCCTAGATGTGCCGATGGACGAGGCCACCGACTACAGCGAGGCTGACAAGAGCTCCCTCATGGATGAATCCGACGACTCCGGGGTCATCCCGGGCTCCCACTCGGAAAATGCCCTCCACGCCAGCGAAGAGGAGGAAGGCGAGGGAGGCGAGGCCCAGAGGTACCCAGCGCACCCTCGGGGGAAGGCCCTTCCTCTCGCTAGAATGGGTTGGCATCACCCTGTAAATCTGCTAGGCACCCACACCTTTATTTTTCAACGTTACCTTTTCTCTCGAATAATGTGTATTGAAGAAAAAGTTTTCACAGACACGTCTTTTCATTCAGGTTGCATTTCCGTTCAAAAGGCAGAATGTCAAACCCTCCCGCCTCCCAGCTGCTTAGCCCCGCTCCCTGAGGATTGCCCCTGGGATCGGCCGCTGGCGGGTCCTTCCAGAAACAGTCTGTGTTGCAAAGGGACAGTGCAAAGAATGAGAACACGGGGGTCTGGAACCAGATTGCTGTGTGGCCCGTAGGCAGGAGACGACCCTCCCTAGGGCCTCAGTTTCCCCACCAGTAAGATGGGGATAAATTAGTACGTACCTTTGGGGACTGTCGTAAGGAGAAAATCAGCGGATACAAACAAAGTGCCTAAAATAGTGCCTGGCACCCAGTAAGGGTTAAAAATGTTGGCTCTTCTTGGGGCGCCGGGGTGGCTTAGTCGGTTTCAGGTCACCATCTCGCTGTTCATGAGTTTGAGCCCCGAAGCCGCACGTCGGGCTCTGTGCTCACAGTGTGGGAACTGGCTTGGGATTCTCTCTCTCTGCCCCTTCCTCTGCTCACATGCTCTCTCTCTCTCTCTCTCTTTCTCTCTCTCTCAAAATAAATAAACTTTAAAGTTAGCTCTTCTCAGAGAGAAAACTATCCATTTTCTTTTAACCACTTTGGCCTCAGATTGACTGGTACGGCCTGCACAAGCCCCTTCCCCTTTTGGTGCCTCAGTCTTCCCATCTGTAAAATGGTGAAGGGGAGAACCATCCCCAGGGACCCGACAGGCAGTGGCTTTCTTCTGTCATGGGAGCTCTAAAAAACAATACTAAGTTGCTCGACTACATTTTTTTAAATTTTAATTAATGAATGTATTTGTTTATTCTGAGAGCGAGATTGTGAGAGAGAGAGAAAAAAAGCGCGAGTGGGGGAGAGGCAGAGAGAGAGGGAGAGAGAGAATTTCAAGCAGGCTCCGCCCGGCCGGTGGCAGAGCCCGATGCGGGGCTCGAACCCACGAACCGTAAGATCGTGACCTGACCCAAAAATCAAGAGGCAGAGGCTTAACCAAGTGAGCCACCGTGTCTCTTTACTTTAAAAAATTTTTTTCAATGTTTATTTTTGAGAGAGAGAGCGAGCGTGAGTGGGGGAGGGGCAGACACACACACACACACACACACACACACACACACACACAATTCAAAGCAGACTCAAGGCTCTGAGCTGTCAAGCGGGGCTTGAACTCACAGACTAGGAGATCATGACCTGAGCCAAAGTCGGATGCTCAACCGACTGAGCCACCCAGGCGCCCCTAGTCTCATCTTTTAAATGTTTTCACTCTTTTGCATATGTTTTAGAATAATATTTATACGCTATTACTAATGCGTTGCATTCATACAGTAATGCGCATATAAATAGGAGTAACCTGTGGATTGAAACCGTCAGCGAGGGAAGCATTTGTTCTTGAACTAAATCCTTCCCATAAGGACCACGAGGATCACCGTCCCCACTTCTAGGCTAGAAGATTGAGCCTCAGTGGCTTTGGCCAATAATGAGTAAGGGAAAGGAGCTGTGACGTCACCCCACAGGGCTGGGGCGGCATAAAGGTGGTGCAGATGGTCAGCCACTTTCACGGTGCGTCGGTAAACATTTAATGAGCACCTACTGGGTTCTGGACTCTCAAGCATTACAGCAGTGAACCAAGCCTGTAAAACTCTCCAGCCTCATAGAGCAGACACTCTAGTTGGGGAGACCGGTAATAAACAGACACATCCATAGCCTCAGGTATCGATAACTGCTATCAAAAGGAAATAAAAATAAAGCAAAGGGAGGGGGCAGAGAATGAAGACGTGTTGCTTTAGTTTGGGTCACTAAAGGAGGCCTCTCTGAGGAGGTGACATTTGAGGAGATCTGAAGGAGGGGAGGAAGGGAGCCATGTGGATGATAGCTGGTGGAAGAGCCTACCAAGCAAAGGGAACAGCAAGTGCAAAGGCCCTGAGGTAGCGTCAAGCATGTTCCAGGAACAGCACAGAGCTTGGTGTGGCTGGAGCAGGGATGGGGTGGGAGACCAGGCCAGAGCGGGGGATTGGTATGCAGGTCACAATGGCTGAAGAGAGTTTCTTACTGGTGCCACCTGACCCTAGCTGCCTGGAAGCTCAAATTCTCTTTCTGCCAGGTCTTTCCTGGGAGTGTTGAGCAACAGAATAACAGGGCGTCAGAGTTGGATCTTGATGGACTTGGGCCGCGTGGGGGTGTCGGGAGAGGCAGCCCGTTTCACAGATGAGGAAACCAAGTCTCAGGCAAAGGGAAGTGCCAGGGCCACCCAAATGCTGATATAGTGCAGGGCTCAAGGGGTTGTTGGTTCTGGAGTCGAGCGTGTCTCTTAATCTCTCTCGGCCTTCGTTTTCCCTGTGTAGTAATAACATGGGCACAGATGAGGGCAAATGAGGCACAGAGAGGTTGAGTCACTTGCCCAGTGTTACACAGCTGGCTCCACAATCACTGGGCTCATTTTGGAGGCTCACTGTGTGCCGAGCACTGTGCTCAACTCCTTAAAAGGGTTTTCACTTCTCACAACAACCCCTTCGGGCGGAGAAACTGAGGCACATAGAGCTTGGGTGATACCCCGGGCAGCCTGACTTCCGAAGCCAGGCTTTTAATGTGGCCCTCTCAAGAGTTCCCTTCCTCGTTAAGGGAAACCTGGAAACCACCGAAGCGTGGCCCCCAACTCCCAACTCCTGCCGGCCCAGAGATGTGCCCCGCCGTCCCAGGTGCTCATGGGTATTTTCCACTGGTAACATCTCGCCTCTTCCTCTCCCCTCCCCCTCAGCTCCTTGGGGTATATCCCTCTAATGAGGGTAGTGCAGTCGGTGCGACACACGACACGGAAATCCAGCACCACCCTGCGCGAGGGTTGGGTGGTTCATTACAGCAACAAGGACACGCTGGTGAGTGGGCGGGGTGGGGCGGAGCTAGAGTTGGGGGAGGAGCAAGATTCGCTTGAGGGGGCGGGGCTGGATGGGTTGTGGTGGGCGGAGCCGAGTTGGAGGCGGGGCTAGACCAGAGGGATGGTTCTGAGGGAGGGAGGAGGGGCCCTGGGAGTCAGGGAAGAGGCGGGGCTAAGGACAAGGTTGGGGGGGCATGGGATCCGGAACCGGGAAGCTGGAGTTAGGGGCGGGGGCGAGAAGGGTTAAGGTTATAGAGGATGGGATGGCGGGGGGGGGGTGCTGGGCCGGGCTAGAAGCATAACTAGAGGTAATTAAGGGGGGGGGGTGATAATAGGGTGGTACCAGGTAGGGCGAAGTTGGAAGGGAGGGAACGGGAGGGCTTATAGAGGGGGGCAGGCAGGAGACAGGGGTGGGGCAGGGTTAGGGGCAGAGGAGCCAGGCTGGAGGCTGACCTAAAGTTAGAGAGGGGTTATGGGGCGGGGCAAAGTGGGGTGGAGCCGAAGCTAAGGAGGGAGAGGAGAGATCAATCTGAGAAGGGGATGAGGTGGGGGTGGGGCTGGAGCTAGAAATGGGCGGGGCCTTGCGGGAGGCGGAGCTAGAGTCAGAGTGCGTCCCCAGAGGCGGAAGGGGTGGGGCCTGAGGGGGCGGGGCTAGGGCTAGGGGCGGGGTTTGGCCCCGGGAAGGGCCGGAGCCCCAGGCGCGCCCAGGGCGCCCCACCTCACCCTCTGGGGCACCTCTCCCAACAGAGGAAGCGGCATTATTGGCGTCTGGACTGCAAGTGCATCACGCTCTTCCAGAACAACACGACCAACAGATACTACAAGGTGGCCCAGCTCCCCCAGACCTCCTCCACTCCTCTCCCAGTTGCCTGCCGGCTTGCTTGTCATCAGCAATGGGCCCCGCTCGGCCCCACCACTTTCCAGTGGGGGACCCCGGGTGGCTTACCTCACTCTCTGCGCCTCACGTCTCGCACCTCAAAGACTAGTCCTCGTCGCAGGGCTGCTGCCTTGAATTCAAAGATAACCGACGAGAAGCAGTTAGCTGGGGGCCTGGCATGTGTTGAGGTCCCCGTTATCATCATTACTTTATAAGAAATTAGTGGATTATTTATTAGTATTGCTCACCACCTCCCGTGGCTGCCTTGGGCTCCAGGCTGTCTCCTCGCTGTGTCCTTGCTTCGGCCCTTGCCCCCACAGTCTTGGTGCTCCCTTGCTCTAAACCCTTCCATGGCTCCCCAGAGCCCTGGGGACAAAACCCAGGTTCCTCCCTGTGGCCCTTGAGGCCCCTTATGGCCTAGCCATAGCCTGATGTCCTTCATTTACTCTCATTTACAACTACTGTGTGCTGTGCACCATGCATGTGATGGGAATCGAATACGTCCCTTGAAAACAAGCCTTTTCCCACCTCAGGGCCTTTGCACATGCTCTTAACACCATCCGCCACTGGCTGGCCTCTTCTTACCTTTCTGATCTCTGCTTCATGTAACTTCTGCCGGGAGGCTTTTCCTGACTCCTCTGCAGTTCAGGCCCTTCCCACTGACCCTGGATTCTGTGTGCTCTTCTAAGTGCGGAGCCCCAGGGTCCACCTGGCCTCCTCACTGGTGCTGGTTGTGTGTCCTGCCAGGAAATTCCACTGTCAGAAATCCTCACCGTGGAGCCCGCCCAGAACTTCAGCCTTGTGCCACCGGGCACCAACCCCCACTGCTTCGAGATTGTCACTGCCAATGTCACCTACTTTGTTGGCGAGACGCCCGGTGGGGCCCCAGGGGGCCCCAGTGGGCAGGGGGCCGAGGCCGCCCGGGGCTGGGAAACGGCCATCCGCCAGGCCTTGATGCCCGTCATCCTCCAGGATGCGCCCAGCACCCCGGGCCACACACCCCACAGTAAGTCCCCACCCTGGGCCCTGAGCGGATGGATCTGGGGGGGCTGGTGTGGGGTCCCAGGGAAGGGAAGAGCGAGGAAGAAGGCAGGGAATGGCACAGTGGAGAATGTGGCTTCTGGACTCAGCTGGCCTGGGTCCAAATCTCCATTAAGCCCGGACCCAGCGTGTGACCTTGGACAGGTCACTTCCCTTGTCTGAATCTTGTCCCAGGTGGTGACAACTCCTCCAGATTGTGCGTTCAGACTATTTAATTCATGAATTTGCTGAGTGTCTTCTCTGTGCCCATCCTGTGCTGGACAGTACTGGGGACATAGCTGTGACCAAAACAGCCCAGGGCCTGCCCTCACCTGCTCAGAGTCCAGTAAGGGAGACAGACTTGTCCCCAGACAGTGACGACCCAGAGTGGGGGGGGGGGCCCGGACAGGGGAGCCAGAGGGCTGTTGGGAGCTCAGAGGGGATGGTTAATCCAGCCTGGGTATCTAGGAGGGCTTCCTGGAGGTGGCAGCATCTGAGTTGAGCCATGGAAGCTGAGGAGGGGTGAAAGAGGGGCAAACAAATGGGAAATATTTCAAGCAGGGGGAAAACATGATCAGAAAGTCCAAGGCCCCTGCCTTCTGGAGCTCAATCCAGAGTGAGTGACAGACACCGATCAGATCATCCTGTGTGAATGACCAGTGTGATGTAGAATGTGCTCCGGGGTAATGTGACATGGCCTCAGGAGGCATTTGAGCTGAGATTGAGTGTCGAGGAGAATTGAACTAAGTCCAGAGGCAGGGACACACATTCCTGGCAAAGGGGACAGAAAATGCAAGGCAGGAGCTAGGAGGGAACCTGCTGTATCCGAGGCCCAGCAAGGAGGCCAGGGTGTCGGGAGCACACATCATGGTGGGGGTTGAAGTCAAAGAAATAAATGATGGCCCGGTTCCTGTTAGGCCATTGAAGTGTCTTGGGCTTGCTCCTGAGGGCCCTGGGGAGCCATGGCGGGGTTTTGAGCAGGGGGAGGGCAGGCTCAGGTTGGTGCTTCAGCAAGCTCCCTCTGGAGGCTGGATAGGAGAGAGCAGAACAGGGGCAGAGAGACCGTGGAGGAGGATGAAGGGCCAGGCCTGGAATGGGGAGGGGATAGATGTTCAAATGGCAGAAGGATCAGAACTTTGGAAATGTCTGGCTCTGATTGGGTGGCCGGGTGGCGAGCTTAGGGGGAAGATGTTGGAATCAGCGTGTGCCTTCCCGCCGAGCCTCAGTTTCCTCCTCTGTAAGGTGGGATCGGCACGCTTCCCTGGGCACTGAGCTCATGGGGTGCAGTGCTCGGCGAAATCATCCGTGACGTCACTTCTTGAGCCCCCCCACCCCAGTATATATCTCGTTTACTTCTCCCCCGGCCCTATGAGGGAGCACCTGATGTTATCCCCATTCTCTAGATGTGGAAACTGAGGTTCATAACGGACAAGTCAGCAGCCTGCAGCTGCCCTGGATTCCCTGGATTCAAATCCGGGTGGAGTTATGGGTGAAGATATTCTTGAGCCCGGGGTCAACCCACCTCCACCTCTCCCCTCTCCCCTCTCCCCTCTCCGTAGGACAAGCTTCTCTGAGCATCTCCGTGTCTAACAGCCAGATCCAAGAGAATGTGGTGAGACCCTGCCCCCACCCCATGGTCCCAAGGATGGCCTCTGCCTCCCACACAGCCTCCCAGCCCTCTTGCCCATCCCAGTCTCTTCGATGCCCTGTCTCCATTGGCACTCCTGACCCTCCCCGTCCCCACCTTACAGGACATCGCCACCGTCTACCAGATTTTCCCTGATGAGGTGCTGGGCTCAGGGCAGTTTGGAGTGGTCTATGGAGGTAAGGATGCTTCCGAGCTCATCCAGAGGGGATCTTGGGGGGGGGGGGGTTCTGGGCTCCAGACCTTCCTATCTGATTGACCACATGCTCACCTCCTGTTCTGGTTGACTTTAGAAGGCTAGATCCTCTTGGCGGGTGGTCACAGACTCTCCTTTTCTTACTGGGAAAAGCCAATGGACTTCTTCCTGTTATTACTAAGGAGAGCAAATTCTGCCCTTCGGCCACAGAGCTAGTTCCGAGATTCTGATTGGTTATAAATCTAATTTACCGCCTCAGAACTCTGTCTTTTACCTTCTTCATTATGCCTTTGTCCCCCAAGGCCCCCCACCCCTCACATCTCTCCTGGGGACCCCACAGAGCCACCTTGATGACCTTCTGTCCACCTTTGTTCAACTATGCCTGTGCCTCTGTGGCAGGGGGCGGGGGAGGGGGGTGCGTCTTGCCAGGACTGGAAAGTCTTGCTCCCCTCACCCCCCACCTCCCCTACCCCCAGGAAAGCACCGGAAGACAGGCCGGGACGTGGCAGTAAAGGTCATCGACAAACTGCGTTTCCCCACCAAGCAGGAAAGCCAGCTGCGGAATGAAGTGGCCATTCTGCAGGTGACCACCGGGCTCCGGGACCCAGCTCTGCCCCCACCTAGGAGGGACCTTCCCTTCCTACTTCCTCCTTTCAGGGGCTAACCCAGGCTGCGGGGGTGGTCAGGGAAGGCTTACTGGAGGAGGGAATATGCGTATGGAGACTGAAGGGATGGGAAGGTGTTCTGAGCAGAAGTCCTCTAGGAATTTGAAGTCCAAGGTTGCTAGATGGTTTATGTGTGGGGAGGTGGTGGGAGGTGAGGCCAGGGAAGAGGGTGGGGCCACACCCTGTGGATTTTCTCCTGAGGGTACTGGGGAACCGTGGAAAGATTTTGAGCAAGGAAGGGGCATGGGTGAGTGTATACTTTGGGAAGTTCCCTCTGGCTGCTGCTGGAGGATGGGACCAGAGTCTGGAGCTCCGGGAGGAGGCTGGGTGGGGACCTCGATGGGAGAAATGAAGTTAGGCCAGGCAGGGCTGGGGGGGGAGAGGGCAAAGGATTAAAAAACATTTTTTTTAATGTTTATTTATTTGTGAGAGACAGAGAGACAGAGACAGACAGAGTGTGAGTGGGGGAAGGGCAGAGAGCGAGGGAGACACAGAATCCGAAGCGGGCTCCGGGCTCCGAGCCGTTTGGCACAGAGCCCAATGCGGGGCTCGAACTCACAAACCATGAGATCATGACCTGAGCCAAAGTCGGATGCTTAACCAACTGAGCCGCCCAGGTGCCCTGAGAGGGCAAAGGATTTAAAAGACAGACCTTCCCTCCCCAACCCTGGACCTTCAACAGAACTTCAAGATTTAGATCCTTCTAGATACCTGGTGGTGTGGGGATGTGCTTCTGTCTGGGCCTGTGGGAAGCCCCTTCCCCCACCCCCCGGAAAGGAGCTGCTCACCCCCCAGGGACATTTTTAAAAAATATTTATTTATTTTGAGAGAGAGAGAGCGAGCAAGGTGGGGGGAGGGGCAGAGAGAGAGAGGAAGAGAGAGAATCCCAAGCAGGCTCCACATGGCTAGCTGGACGTGGGGCACCACGCGGAGCTTGAACCCACGAACCATGAGATCACAACCTGAGCTGAAATCAAACGTCAGACGCTTGACAGACTGAGCCCCCCGGGCGCCCGGGGACATCCTTCTTATTTGTCGTCTTGTCTGGAAGCCATGGAAGCATGGCTTGCCTCTCGGGTCCCAAGTTCGTGGGCCACCGAGACCCTGACGACCACCCTACCCCCCACCCCACCCCCAGAGTCTGCGGCACCCGGGGATCGTGAACCTGGACTGCATGTTTGAGACGCCTGAGAAGGTGTTCGTGGTAATGGAGAAGCTGCATGGGGACATGCTTGAGATGATCCTCTCCAGCGAGAAGGGCCGGCTGCCCGAGCGCCTCACCAAGTTCCTCATCACCCAGGTGCGCCCCCCGCCCCCCTCTGCCCAGCTCCCCACCCGCCCTGTGCTCAGATCCCGCAGACACTCCCCGCGTGGGAGTCGCGATCGCGGATAATAAACAATATACTAATAGAGTAATAATAGCAACAATAGAAAAAAAAAAATAAACCAACTGAGCCACCCAGGTGCCCCAGAATGATAGTTTTATTTTTATTTATTTATTTTTTAAAAATTTTTAAATGTTTTATTTGTTTTTGAGAGAGTGAGAGAGAGAGAAAGAGAGAGAGAGAGATTGTGAGCGGGTGAGGGGCAGAGACAGAAGGAGACACAGAATCCGAAGCAGGTCCCAGGCTCCGAGCTGTCAGCACAGAACCCGATCCGGGGCTCGAACTCCCGAACACTGAGATCATGACCTGAGCGGAGTCGGATGCTTAACCGACTGAGCCACCCAGGCGCCCCAGAATGATACTTTTAAAATAATAATAGAGTCATAATAGAACAGACTGTGGATTAATGAAAGAGGAATAACAATAGAAAGGTAAAAATAGGGGCGCCTGGGTGGCGCAGTCGGTTAAGCGTCCAGCTTCAGCCAGGTCACGATCTCGCGGTCCGTGAGTTCGAGCCCCGCGTCGGGCTCTGGGCTGATGGCTCAGAGCCTGGAGCCTGTTTCTGATTCTGTGTCTCCCTCTCTCTCTGCCCCTCCCCCGTTCATGCTCTGTCTCTCTCTGTCCCAAAAAAATAAATAAACGTTAAAAAAAAAATTAAAATAAATAAATAAATAAATAAATAATAGACTAGTGGTCATACTAGTTATTAGTGTAGACAAATAATAAATAATGTTTATATTTTGGATTACTTTATATAATGCGGCTCCCCAGGCCTGACAATATTCATGTAGACAAAGGGAACGGGAGAGAGTCCTTTCGGTGGGGAGCTCATTCATTCATTACATTGTTCAACAGACACTCCCTGGGCCTCAGCTCTGTTCCCGCCCCGTGGAGGGGACAGTGCTGGCCACACAGCTAGATCAAGATAGCCCAGCCCTGGACAGTGATCACCCAGAATGGGCAGGGCTGGGATGGGGGACGCTAATAACAGTGATAAACAATGCCGTCGCTAACCTTTATTGAGCACTTACTGTGTGCCAGGCAGTGTTTTTAACTCATTTCACCTCCATAGCGACCTTTGTGGCAACGGCTGTTGTCACGGCCGTTTTCCGGTTGAGAAACGTGAGGCACAGAGACTTGAAGTAACTTGCCCGGGGTCACACAGCTGGTGGGATTTGAACGTAGGGTCTATGCTTTTAACTAGTAATGTCCAACTAATTGGTGTTATCTGTGCCTCTCTGCCTGGTACTTTCTTCACTGTAATAGTACTTCTGGAAGGCTATTTTATTTCAGCACGTAATTACCGAACTGCCTGTTTTTTCTGAGCTGTATCCCGTGGCGGATATCGCCAAAATCCCTAATTGCTGAGCACTTAGGTTGTTTTCACTTTTCCACTATTACAAATAACCTCCTGTGACTATTTGTCTACAAACGTTGCTGGGCTCTGGTGGGAGAATTTCCATAGAATGCGTTTCAGGTAATGGACTCCTGAGTCCAGGGGAATGTGCTTTAGAATTTTTTTTTTAACATGCTGCCCAGTTACTCTCTAAACTCCCTTTCAGTCTTTGCTCTCAACAACAATTTGAGGGTGTCTACTTTGTCCTTGCCAGCTCTGGATAAAATAATCACCACTCTCATAGGTGGAAAAACACTTCATGTAGCTTCATTTGGCAGTTTAAAAATTATGGGTCAGGTGGAGCATACTTTCCTATGTTTATTGGCCTGTGTTTTATATACCCTTTGCCCATTTTTCAGTTGGATTGATCTTATTGAATTGTAAGAGCTCTTTGCATATGGCGGACACTGGATCTTTGTCACTTGTGTTGTTCAATTTTTTTTTTTTTAATCCCAGTATTTGTTTTCCTTTCCCTTTCATTCATGGCTTTTATTTGCCATTAAGAGTTTAACTTTTGCAATGTTAAATGTTGCCTTTCAAGGTTTCTGGGTTTTACAGCCTTCCTAGAAAGGCCTGCTCACGGGCTGGTCCCTCACCTGATTCTAGGGCTTCTTCTCTTGGTTGCAAAATCCCCTGTGCTGTGCTTCCTTTATACAGACCCAGCACCCTCGCTCTCCCCAGCACTGTGTCTTTGTTAGGGTGGCTTGTGGGGTGTGGACAGAAGCCTACTGGGGCGGGCTTATCCAGACTCCATGTGGAGAGAGGGAACTGCCTGCCCTCAGCAACTGGTTGCTTTCTCTTTCTGGTCTCCCATCTTTTCTTCTCTTTGTCTGTGCTTCTCTCTCTGTCTCTCTCTCTCTCTCTGCAGATGTCTGCCTTCCGCCTCTTGTCTGCTCTACCCCAAGTCCTGTGCTAAGCCCTTTACTCACGGGCTTGCTTAGGCTTCACAACTGCCTTCCAAGGTAGGTATTACTCTAATCCCCATCTTACAGATGAGGAAACTGAGGTGGAGAGAGGGCCCATGTCCTGCCTGTAACAACAGCAATAGCCAACATAGTGCTTGCTCTGTGCCAGATACTGCCCTAGGGACTTTTTATTTTATTTTTTAAAGATTTTACTTTTATGTAATCTCCACAACCAGCGTGAGGCTCGAACTCACAACCCTGAGATCAAGAGTCACTCACTCCAGGGGTGCCTGGGTGGCTCAGTCGGTTAAGCTTCCAACTTCGGCTCAGGTCATGATCTCACGGTCCGTGAGTTCGAGCCCTGCGTCGGGCTCTCTGCTGACAGCTTGGGGCCTGGAGCCTGCTTCGGATTCTGTGTCTCCCTCTCTCTCTGCCCCTCCCCTGTTCATGCTCTGTGTGTGTCTCTCTCTCAAAAATAAACAAACATTAAAAAAAAAAAGTTGCCCTCCACTAACTGAGCCAGCCAGGCACCCCTGTCCTAAGCACCTTTTATGCGTCAACCCATTTAAACTTCAACAGCAACCCCTGAGGATGGGTACTTTTGTTACCCCCATTTTACAGATGAGAAAACTGAGACCCGGAGAGTTAAAGTGGCTTGCCCAAGGCCACAAGCTAGTAAGTGTAGAGCCAGATTTTCCACCTAGGTAGGCTGGCTCTAGCATTTGATATAAAATGTAGATCATATTGGTATTTGTATTGTTTCATTATATATTATATATATATTTAATATTTGTTTATTTTTGAGAGACAGAGTGCGAGTTGGGGTGGGGTGGGGGACAGAGATGGGGGATATAAAATCTGAAGCAGGCTCTAGGCTCTGAGCTGTCAGCACAGAGCCTGATGCGGGGCTTGAACTCACAACCCATGAGATCATGACCTGAGCCGAAGTCAGAGGCTCCACCAACAGAGCCACCCAGGCACCCCAATATTATGTGTATATATATATATAATATATATAATATACTATATATAGTATATACATATATACACTATGTATATACTATATATATACACTATATATAGTATATATATACTATATATATACTATATATGTATAATATAGTATATATACTATATATATATAGTATATGTATAATATAGTATATATACTATATATATATAGTATATGTATAATATAGTATATATACTATATATATATACTATATATAGTATATATACTATACTATATATATACACTATATATATATACTATACATATATGTATATATAATATATATACTATACTATATATATATACTACATATACTTTATATATATTATATATAATATATGTATATTATATATACTATATATAGTATATTATATATTATATAGTATATATAGTATATATTATATATACTATATAGTGTATATAATATATTATATATAATATATAGTATATATAATATATTATATATAATATATAGTGGATGAAAAATACTTTTTAAAAAATGGGGTCACATAATAGTACTTCCTTCAAGGCTGCTACTTTATTAATAGCATCCCCCCCACACACACCTTTTATAAGTAAACTCCAGGCCCAAAGGAAGGCCTGAGCTCATGACCTCAGAGATCGCAAGTCATGTGCTCTACTGGCTGAGCCAGCCAGGAGCCTCATTAATAGTTCTTTTTTGTCAGGAGCTTATCACATGCCAGAGGATCTCAGGATGTTCCTGAACCCACTGCTCCGGCTGAGCCTTTCTAGAATTATCCAACTCCTAGCTCGGATGTAATGGTTTTGGGATTCTGAGATTCTCATTTGGAGCTCCAATGCCCCCTGCCCCCCGTCCTGGGGAGACATCTTCAGGGGTGCAGAGAGAGGCATGGATGGGGTTTGGAGGGCTGGCCGCTGAAGTCAGAATCTGAGGCAGGGACCTTTCTATGTTCCTTACGGGCCCCATCTCCTCCCCTCAGATCCTGGTGGCCTTGAGACACCTTCACTTCAAGAACATCGTCCACTGTGATTTGAAACCAGAAAACGTGTTGCTGGCATCCGCTGACCCATTTCCTCAGGTCAGTTACGTCCCAGCTTGATTTGGGGAAGTCCAGCGAACACTGGAGGCTGGTGGGGGTTGTATGAGTAGGCCAACTGGACACAGAGACTCAAGATAACAGTGGCTGAAATAAAATAGAGGATGTTTCTCACTCATGTGGCGTCCAGCATAAGCATTTTGAGGCTGAAACAGCAGCTTCTTAGTGTCAGGTATTCGGCTCCGGCTGTCTTGTTCTGGCCTCTCTGTGATGTTGTTAGTCTTCAAGGGTCATGATGGTCCCTATCATGTGAAAAGGTAATAGGGAGAAGGAGGAAAGAAACAGGGTGGAGGAAATGGGCACACCCCCTTCCTTTTGGAGCCTTCTAGCATCCCATTGGCCAGGTCTTGATCATGTGGTCTTGGCTGGCTGCAAGGGAGGCTGGGAAATGTAGTCTTTATTCTGCATGGCTCTGTGGGCAATTACTTTCAAGATTTTTATTTTATTTTTATGTTTTACTTTATATTTGAGAGAGAGAGAGAGAAAGAGAGAGAGTTTGAGCAGGGGAGGGGCAGAGAGACAGACAGAATCCAAAGCAGGCTCCGAGCTGTCAGCACAGAGCCCGAGGTGAGGCTCAAACTCAGGACCCACGAGATCATGATCTGAGCCGAAGTCGGGCACTTAACCGACTGAGCCACCCAGGCACTGGTGACATTAACTTTAAAGATTTTATTTACTTACTTACTTACTTACTTACTTATAGAGTGTGCAAGCAGGAGGTGGGGGACAGAGAGAGAGGGAGAGAGAGAACCCCAAGCAGGCTATCCACTGCCAGTGCAGAGCCCAACAAGAGCCTTGAACTCACGACCCGTGAGATCGTGACCTGCGCTGAGATCAAGAGTCGGATGCTCACCCAACTGAGCTACCCAGGTGCCCCAAGTTATCTCTACTCCCAAAGTGGGGCTCGAACCCACAACCCTGAGATCAAGAGTCACATGCTCCACTGACTGAGCCAGCCAGGCGCCCCTGGTGATCTTGACTTTAATAATACACTTTATCCCAGTATATTCAAATATTATCATTTCAATGTGTAATCAACATAAAAATTATTAATGAAATATGCTTTCTTTCCATACCAAGTTTCAAGATCTGGTGTGTGTTTAACACCTAGAGCACATCTCAATTCAGATATGAAATTTTTATCAGAAATATTTGATTTGGGAAAAAAATAAATATTTGATTTTGCGCTTAGATTTCATAAAATTAGGGGTTGGAAAAGTAGATTGACCTACCCAAGTGGTTCCAAGCATATTTAAAAGCTGTCCAATAACTAAGTCTAGAATCTTTTTTTCTAATAGTAAAAGAGGATATTATTCTCATTAACATTTATTTTGGAAGGGTAAAAGATTTTGACTCCCAGTGGAAACAACTTATGTCAACCCCATAGTTTCCTTCTGCTTCCAGAAGTTCAGTGTTAGTGGCAGCCTGGGATGTAACACAGGATCAGTTTTTGCACGTAAAACTGTAGGAAATTTAATGAAAATTAAATAAAAACTAGTTTGTCAATTGCACTTGCCATATCCAAGGGCTCAGTAGCCACAAGTAGCCAGTGGCCACCGTATGGGTCAGTGCAAGTCACAGAGAGAAGAACAAATGTTGATCATATTGTCACGATAATGTCATATCTGTAATGCGTTCTCTGACATGGTTCTGTGAGCTCACATAACTATGTAGCCCACTGGAGGGTCAGAGAAAAACTCTCTGAAGATAGAGTAAGAGTCTATTTTTTTTTGGATGGACAAGCATTCTAGGCAGGGGGAACAATCTGTGCAAAGGCCCTGTAGCGAGTTTTTTTTTTTTTTTTTTAAACAGCTTTATCAAGATACAATTTACACATGATACAATTCACTGATTCAGATATACAGTTTGGGGGTGGCTGGGTGGCTCAGTTGGTTAAGTGTCTGACTCTTGATTTCAGCTCAGGTCACGATCTCATGGTTCGTGAGTTTGAGCCCCACATCAGGCTCTGTGCTGATGGTGTGGAGCCTGCTTGAGATTCTCTCTCTCTCTCTGTCTCTCTCTCT
The DNA here is from genome assembly GCF_028749965.1 of Puma concolor. Lineage (NCBI taxonomy): Eukaryota > Metazoa > Chordata > Mammalia > Carnivora > Felidae > Puma > Puma concolor. Next base: position 52,477,594 of record NC_141681.1, on the reverse strand, counting down.
CTCTCTCTCTCTCCCCCCTCCCTCTTCTCTCTGCCCCTCCCTCCTTCTCTCTCGCTCTCTTAAATAAATAAATAAACTTAAAAAAAAAAACCCAAAGTATACATTTCCTCCACAATTCAGTGGGTTTTAGTGTATTCACAGAGTTGTGCAGCCCATTTTAGAACATTTCATCACCCCCAAAACAGACCCCGTACCCCTTAGCCATCATCCCCCAATCCCACCACTCTTCATCCCAACCATGAATTTACTTTCTGTAGATTTGTCTATTCTGGGCGTTTTGCATAAACAGAATATCCAACGCTAGATAGGCCCTTTGTGTCTGGCTTCTCTCACTTAGATGTTTTCAGAGCTCGTTTATGTCACAGCATGGCTCGCTACTCCCAAGTAATATTCCATTGTAACATCTGCAGAAAAGAGTGGATCTTTGAAAAGGAAAAGGATCTCAGGACAGGGTGGCCTGGCTGTCACATCGAGTCAGTGGTTGGGCTGTGGCTGATTCCGAGGGCAGGCAACAGAGGCTTGGGGCTCCAAGGGTCTCGGACTCTGGAGAGCCACAGTGAGCCATAGAAAAGATTTTGAGCAGGGGAGGAACAATACATGAACAGAGATGGCAGCATAGAAAGGGTGCTGCCTATGAACTGATGGGAAGGAGGGCAGGACCTTGAACCCAGGTGTGGCTGGCTCCACAGCCTGTCCGTGACCCTAGACTGCCTCCACCATCAAGGGGAAGTTGGGTGAACACCTGTTGCTGTCTGCTGGCTTTGACGGTCAGCAGTTCACGTGCGGGTGTCCCATTGAATCCCCAGGGAAGCTGGAGAGGAAGCTGCTGTTAACATCCTCGATACACATGACCTCGCTGGGGCTGGGACGAGTTGGGTCCTGCCCCTGAGATCTTGAAACTCACATTGAGCTAGACGCTGCTCCCAGCACTTTGCATGTATTTATTCTTTCAAGCCATACAACCACCCTTTAAGGTGGGGATTTTTAGGATCCCCGTTGTGCAAAAAAGAAAACAGAGGCACGAGGTAGTTAAGAGACCTGCTCAGTGTGGCGGAAGCCTAGGAGCAGGTGGCATTTATTAGGCGCTCACGGCATACGGGGCATTTATTACCCTATGCGCCTTAGATGGATACACTCACGTAATCCTCATGGCGGCCCTTTGAGGTCGGCGGGTTTGATCCCCCTCCTCCTACAGATGAGGAAACCGAAGCACAGAGAGAGGAAGTCACTTGCCCAAGGTCACTTGACTAGTGGGAGGAGAGGCTTGGATCTGAACCAGCATTCAGTTTTGTCTGGAATGCCACGGAGGGGCGTGGTGGTGGGGACCCTGGGTGGGGTGCAGCCTTAACACTCCTTCAGACCCTCCACCCCACGCCCTCTGCAGGTGAAGCTGTGCGACTTCGGCTTCGCGCGCATCATCGGCGAGAAGTCGTTCCGGCGCTCGGTGGTGGGCACGCCTGCCTACCTGGCGCCCGAGGTGCTGCTCAACCAGGGCTACAACCGCTCCCTGGACATGTGGTCGGTGGGCGTGATCATGTACGTCAGCCTCAGTGGCACGTTCCCCTTCAACGAGGATGAGGACATCAAAGACCAGATCCAGAACGCCGCCTTCATGTACCCAGCCTGCCCCTGGAGCTGCATCTCCTCCGGAGGTGGGCGGAGGCGAGGGGCGGAGGGCGCGGAGGGGGCGGGGCCGGAGGGGCGGGGCCGCAGAAGAGGTGGAGCCCTGAAACAACTATGGGGGTGGAGCCTAGCGACGGGTGGGGCCACGGGGAGGGCGGTCCTTTAAAAGGTGAGGTGCCCTGGACCTGGAGCCTTGGGGCGGGGACTCAGGGGTTTGTGTGGAACCAGTCAGGCCTGGTTCCTAGTTCACAGGAAACGAAGTGTTCCAGAAGCAGGGGACAGACGGCGCCTTGGGGCCTGAGCGAGGTTTGGCTGGTCTAGGGCAGGACCAGGAGAGGGACCGCTGGACCTGAGGAAACCAAACAGCTGGGGTGGCCAGAAGAGGCAGATCCTTCCTCCCATGACATTGGCTGGGGCCTGGAGGCTTTGGGGTTATGACCCCGGAAGGGTTAGCCTTGCAAAAGCAGTGGCTCCGGAGGGCAGCTCATTTGCTGGGTGCCGGGCTGACTTGGGCCTGGGGCCAAGGGGGCAGGTCCAGCGATGGAGGGGATTGGTTTAGGGGCGTGGCGAGAGGAGGGGCAGGGCCATGGAGGGTTTCTGAATCTGTCCAGAAGGACCTGTCCTGGGACCAAAGTCACCTGAACCTAGAAGCGGGTGGGAATGGGGGGCGCATAGTGAGGGGAGCCAGGCCTGAGACGGACAGTGGGATTCGGGGGCTTCAGCGTTGTGGCCGGGTAGTGACACTTGGTCTTGTGACTTGGGCCCCAGGAGGCTTGTAACTTTGGGGCCCCAGCCAGGTGTGGGGACGCGCCTACGGCGGGGCTAAGATACTGGGGCACGTGAGGGGGTTGTAAGAACAAGGGGGCAGGTCCCAGAGCCGGGGAGCTCAGGAAGACAGAGTATGCGAGGGGGGCTAAGAAGACAATCACTATTCAGAACAGTTTATGCAACAACTACCTGCTGAGTGCCTACTATGTGCCCAGCACTGACTGTCCTAGGTTCTGGGAATACTGGGATGAATAGGAGAGAAGGGATCACGTGAGGAGAAGGTTGCGAAGAGAAGGTTGTGGAGGAAGGAAGGGCCCTAGAGGGATGTGGCCTCATGGAGCAGGCAGGGCGGGGGCCGGGGAGGAGTGCCGTGGGGGTTAGTGCAGAAAAAGGTGGCAGTGGTGGGCCTGAGACAGGTAAGCACGGAGTGATAAGAATGTGCATTCTCGAGCGCTAGAGTAATACTGGGGGGTCCTCAGCGTGGTCTTTTGGGACCCACTCAGAAGTCTCAGTAAGAGTGAATCTGGTGTGGATGGCCATGTGTGAGGGAGGCCGTGTGGGTAAGGCCTGTACTCAGAGGGGTTCACACAGTGAGGCCTTGTTCTTCAAGGCTTCTGATCAAGGAGACAGCCTTGGACGAGTGATGGCTTGTCTTGAGTGCCTGACACTCGCCAATTCTCCTTTTCCTAAAAGACAGGCCGGTCTCTGGGCCTTCTGCAGGAAACCGCTGGCTGACTACCGTCGAATAAGTTTGTTTTATTTTCATTTTATTTTTGTGCGCCTGGCAAGTGATCTTTGGATTTTCATTGACCAGGGTGATGTAATATTTTCATTTTCACCTTGAAAAATGAATTTTTAAAAAGTGAAGTGATGTGAAACCGAATGCTGTCGATTTTTGTTTAAATACTCCCATGGCTCAAATTTTTAAGTATACAGAATGGGAGGGGGGCGCCTGGGTGGCTCAGCCGGTTGAGCCTCCGACTTTGGCTCAGGTCATGATCTCGCGGTTAGTGAGTTCGAACCCCGAGGTCGGGCTCTGTGCTGACAGCTCAGAGCCTGGAGCCTGCTTCGGATTCTGTGTCTTTCTCTCTCTCTGCTCCTCCCCCCTCTCAAAAATAAATATTAAATATACAGAAGGATCTATAGTGAAAATTCTCAGTCCTTTGTTATTCTTCCCAAAGACCATGGCTATTACAAGTCTTTTTACAAGTCTGGGTGGCTCAGTCAGTTAAGTGTCGACTCTTGATTTGGGCTCAGGTCATGATCTCCTGGTTCGTGGGATCGAGCCCCTCGTTGGGCTCTGTGCTGACAGCGTGGAGGCTGCTTGGGATTCTCTCTCTTCATCTCTCTGCCCCTCCCCTGCTCACACTCTCTTTCCCCCTCTCAAAATAAATACACAAACATTTTTTAAAAAGTTATAGGGGCACCTGGGTGGCGCAGTTGGTTAAGTGTCCAACTCTTGATTTTGGCTCAAGTCAGGATCTCACGGTTCGTGAGTTTGAGCCCTGAGTCAGGCCCCATGCTGAGAGTGCAGAGCCTGCTTGGGATCCTCTCTCTCTCCCTCTCTTACCTTGCCTCTCTCTCAAAATAGATAAATCCAAACTTTTATTTTAAAAAAAGTTATAAAAATAGTGCAAGAAAATATGTGGATCTATATTCTTTTATTTCCCCCTTTTACGCAGATGGCAGCTTACTGGTTTTCAATTTGCATTGTCCACTTCACGGTATATCTTGGACAAATGGTTTGGCTTAAACAAAAATATATATATATATTTTTTTTTAATTTTTTTTTCAACGTTTTTTTATTTATTTTTGGGACAGAGAGAGACAGAGCATGAACGGGGGAGGGGCAGAGAGAGAGGGAGACACAGAATCGGAAACAGGCTCCAGGCTCTGAGCCATCAGCCCAGAGCCCGACGCGGGGCTCAAACCCACAGACCGCGAGATCATGACCTGGCTGAAGTCGGACGCCTAACCGACTGCGCCACCCAGGCGCCCCAAAAATATATATTTTTAAAAATTTTGTTTCAATCCAAGTTAGTTAACATATAGTATAATAATGGTCTCAGGAGTAAAATTTAGTGATTCATCACTTACATAGAACACCCAGGGCTCATCCCAACAAGCGTCCACCTTAATGCCCATCGCCCATTTAGCCCACTGCCCCACCCTCTCCCCTCCAGCAACCCTCAGTTTGTTCTCTGTATTTAGGAGTCTCTCATAATTTGCCTCCCTCTCTCTCTCTCTCTCTCTCTCTCTCTCTTTTTAATGTTTTATTTGAGAAAGAGAGACAGAGTGCAAGTGGGGGAAGGGCAGAGAGAGGGAGACACAGAATCGGAAGCAGGCTTCAGGCTCTGAGCCATCAGCCCAGAGCCCGACGCGGGGCTCGAACTCACAAGCCGGGAGATACGACCTGAGCCAAAGCCGGATGCTTAACCGACGGAGCCATCCAGGCGCCCCCCTCCCTCTGTGTTTTTATCTTGTTTTTCCTTCCCTTCCCCTATGTTCATCTGTTTTGCTTCTTAAATTCCACATGTGAGTGAAATCATATGATATTTATCTTTCTCCGACTTATTTCACTTAGCGTAATACACTCTTCCACCCAGTTGTTGCAAATGGCCAGATTTCATGCCACTGTATATGCTTAAAGAAAAATATTAAGCGAGGAGTAAGTAGTACAGGTGTTCCTGTATGCACCTCTGTATGACAAAGCTTATGAAGGTGACCTAGAAATGGGGAAACTGAGGGAGAGTCTTGGTGAAGAGATGTAGGAGCTAGTGTGTGTGCAACGTCGGAGGAGGAGGGGGGGCAAAATGGTAACTTAATGAGGAAACGGGTGGGTGAGCGAGTGGTGCAGGTGAGGCTTCAAAGCCACCGGGGCCACGCAGAGGGAAGGCCCCGGATGGTAGGCACGCAGGCTGGAGTGGCCTGTTGGAGGGGAGGGGCGGCCCCTCAGCGCGCAGGACTTGAACTGTCTCCTTCCCGTGCAGCCATTGACCTCATCAACAACCTGCTGCAGGTGAAGATGCGCAAGCGCTACAGCGTGGACAAATCTCTCAGTCACCCCTGGTTACAGGTGATGCAGGGGGCGGGGCTGAGAGCGAAGGGGGAGGGAGGTCCTATTGGCTGGGTTGGGGTAAGGGGAGGAACCAGATGGCTTATTGGCTGTGCGGGTGGTGAAGGATGCAGGTACATTTTCCGTGGCTCGCGAACGTGGCTGAGGTTCCCATTGGCTGGGCTGTAGAAGGAGGTGGAGCTGAATTCCTATTGGCTGGGCGGGTTGTGAAGGGCGTGGCTTCACCTTCCCTGGTACCCGGCCCGTCCCCCGCGGGGTGGATAAGGTGCGGGCGCTGTGTGCTCTGTGCCTGCTAACCTTTGGTCTCCGGGGCCCAGGAGTACCAGACGTGGCTGGACCTCCGAGAGCTGGAGGGGAAGATGGGCGAGCGGTACATCACGCACGAGAGTGACGACGCGCGCTGGGAGCAGTTCGTGGCCGAGCACCCGCTGCCCGGGCCCGGCCTGCCCGCCGATGGGGACTTCGGTGGGGCCCACCCGCCGCAGGACCACGAGATGCAGGGGCTGGCCGAGCGCATCAGCGTCCTCTGAGGCCCCGTGCCCCCCGCCCTGGCTGCCCCCTGATGCTGTCCTCCCGTCCCCGGAGAGCTGCCCTCCCGCACCATCTCATGGAACTGTTCCATCTAAGGAGAAGCGGCTTCCTGCCCAAACCGGATGGCGCACGCCCCGCCCCGGGGGAGGAGCACGGCGGGTGTCCGTGGAGGGGTGTAGTTATCTGCAACGTGAACTCCCCAGCAATTAAAACGAACTCATCTCCGGCCCCATGGCCTGAGTCTCTGGCCACACCGCACTCTCGTATCATGAGTCTGTTGTTCACGGAGCTGGAGTTCACCCGGAAAGAGGATATTTCCTAAAAGCGGGTGGGGTGGGGGAGGGATGGGAGAGGTGGCGGCGAGGGGGCTGGAAGCTGGAGGACTTTGGGAAGAAGGAGCAACAGGGGTGGGAAACCTGGAGGGAGGACTGCCAGGAGGGAAGTCTGGAAGGGGGAAGAAGGTACGGAGGGGAGCAGAAGGAGGATGGGGAAGCGAAAAGCAGGAAGAGTTCGAAAAGGAAGGAGTAAGCCGGGAGGGGAGGATGGATGCAGGAGCCCGACTGGAGGCTCGGAGGGTCTGGAGCAAAGTAACCCCATGGCTTGTTTGAGCCACTGTTTTGGTTGGGGACATTACTACTAATCACAACCACTGATAAGAACAATGCAGTTAGCGCAAGTCTGGTCCGGAGTAGAAACCTGATGCGCAATATTTAGTATTTTCTTTTAAACCGATGCGGTGACTTCTCTACGCACAGGATGTGTTCATTCACTGGGTCATCCATCTGTCACACTGTGGTGGGTGATGCTGGGGACACAGTGGTGACTGAGACTGCCCAGGCTCTGCCCTCAGGGGGTTCGCCATCCAGCGGAGAGAGAGACCCGTCCCAGGACAGTGAAGACCCAGAGTGGGTATGGCTGGGTGAGTCTCAAGCGAGCCTCGGGGTCGGGAAGGCCGGTCTTCTGAGCTAACTTCTCAAGCTTCATCCCGGTCCTGAGATTGTAGGCAGAGGGAACATCGCTCCACCTTTGACCCCTGCCCTCCAGCTCCTCATTGTCACCCAGACTATGTTTTTAATGTTTATTTATTTTTGAGAGAGAGAGAGAGAGAGAGCGCCAGGGGGAGAGGGGCAGAGAGCCAGGTGACAGAGGATCCGAAGCGACTCCACAGTGACAGCATAGAGCCAGATGAGGGCTCGAACTCACGAACTGTGAGATCATGGCCTGAGCCGAAGTCAAGAATCAGACACTTAACCGACTGAGCCATCCAGGCTCAGTTTGTTTGTTTGTTTGTTTGTTTAATTTAAATTTTAGCTAGCATAGAGTGCGATATTGATTTCAGGAGTAGAAATTCAGTGATTCATCCCTTACATAAAACACCCAGTGCTCAGCACAAATGCCCTCATTAGTACCCATCACCCATCTGGCCCATCTCCCACCCACCTCCCTCTGTCAACTCGTGATTTGTTCTCTACAGCTAAGAGTCTCTTGTGGTTTGTTTCCCTCTCTTCTCTTCATCCATCAATGGACATTTGGACTCCTTCCATAGTTTGGCTACTGTTGATAATCCAGAGCGATGGCTCTTTGATTTAAAGAAGTTCATTGGGCACCTGGGTGGTTCAGTCAGTTAAGCGTCTGGCTTCAGCTCAGGTCATGATCTCACAGTTCACAAGTTCGAGCCCCCACGTCGGGCTCCGTGCCGACAGCTCAGAGCCTGGAGCCTGCTTTGGATTCTGTGTCTCTCTCTTTCTCTCTCTGTCCCTCCCCCACTCGTACTCTGTCTCTTTCTCAAAAATAAATGAAACATTTAAAAAATTGGGGCGCCTGGGTGGCGCAGTCGGTTAAGCGTCCGACTTCAGCCAGGTCACGATCTCGCGGTCCGGGAGTTCGAGCCCCGCGTCAGGCTCTGGGCTGATGGCTCAGAGCCTGGAGCCTGTTTCCGATTCTGTGTCTCCCTCTCTCTCTGCCCCTCCCCTGTTCATACTCTGTCTCTCTCTGTCCCAAAAATAAATAAAAACGTTGAAAAAAATTAAAAAATTAAAAAAAAAAAAAAAAGCTCAGATGAGGGGGGCACCTGGGTGGCTCAGTTGGCTAAGTGCCTGACTCTTGATTCTGGCTCAGGTCACGATCTCATGGCTCCTAGGTTCGAGCCCCGCCTCAGGCTCCGTGCTGACAGCATGAAGTCTGCTTGGGATTCTCTCCTTCTGTCTCCACCCCTCCCCCACTCACACACACTTTCTCTCAAAATAAATAGAAACTTAAAAAAAAAAAAAAGAAGTTCAGATGAATCTCAATGAGAATCTCCAGATAAATGAGAATATCTTTGAGGCATAATTCGAGCTGATAATATTGGCGAGTGTCTCTTGGATTCCATCTCGAATGCTTCTCCCTCTAAAACTGATTGGTCCGGGGCACCTGGGTGGCTCAGTCGGTTAAACAAGTGGCCGACTTCGGCTCAGGTCATGATCTCGAAGTCTGTGAGTTCGAGCCCCGCATCGGGCTCTGTGCTGACAGCTCGGAGCCTGGAGCCTGTTTCAGATTCTGTGTCTCTTTCTCTTTGACCCTCCCCCATTCATGCTCTATCTCTCTCTGTCTCAAAAATAAATAAACGTTAAAAAAAATTTTTTTAAATAAAAATAAAACTGATTGGTCCAAGGTCCAGGAGGGTAGACAACAGATAGACAAATCCATCCCCAATGACAGACCCACGTTGGGAAATATACAGAATGCCTACTCAGGCCTGATCCTGGATAATCCCACTGCTTTGATCTTGGCCACTAGTTTTGTTAAGTTTGAGGCCAGAAATTAGAGAGACGATCAAAAACATGATGTGAGGGACGCCTGGCTGGCTCAGTCCAAAGAGCATCGAGAGCAATTCTTGATCTCAGGGTTGTCAGTTCAAGGCCCACGTTGGGCGTAGAGATTACTTAAATGAATAAAGAAATAAAAACTTAAAAAAAAAAAAAAACCGTCACATGAGCTGGAGAAATACCTTGATTGCAGAATTCCATGAGGTTAGTCCAACATCAATCATGAGGATGCCGGGGCACATCAAAGCAAAGCCACACAGTGTTACTTAAGGCCCCACACCTTGAATTTGAAAAAAAAAAAAAAAAAAAAAAAAAGCCCATTCTGTCAGGGCCATTGGATACTACCAACCCTGATCTTTTTTAATTTTTTTTTAACGTTTATTTATTTTTGAGACAGAGAGAGACAGAGCACGAACGGGGGAGGGTCAGAGAGAGGGAGACACAGAATCTGAAACGGGCTCCAGGCTCTGAGCTGTCAGCACAGAGCCCGACGCGGGGCTCAAACCCACGACCCCCATGACCCCCACGATCCCCATGACCGTGAGATCATGACCTGAGCCGAAGTCGGCCTCTTAACCGACTGAGCCACCCAGGCGCCCCCTACCAACCCTGATCTTGATAGAGGTGCTTGTAGGGACTATAAAGAAAAGGGACACCAAATTCGAGGGTTAAGATTTAGTCTCCCCAAGGATCCCCTTCTGACAGGCTTTCTCCGTGTCCATAAATACCCCTCAAGACTTTGGCACATGGCTAGGCCAAGACCTGTAGGCCATAAATAAGAGTCAAACCTGGGTCGCTGCGAGTTCCCAATCCGAACACTGTCTCTGCCTCTCTATACCTTCCGGCACCACCCAGCTTACCTTACGAACGCCTCGTCTGTCTACACATTCTTTCATTTCCCTCTACGTCCAGATTCTCCATCTTTTTGTTCTCACCCGGGAAAGTCCACAATGCACAGGGACAGGAGTGCCTCAAGAGGTCACGGAAACCCCCTCTTCCTTTCCGGGGACCCTGAATGCTCATTTGAGGGGTGTGGTTCCCCTTGCCATACCCACCCACCCCCAAATCCAATATGTGGATGATCCCCCCACTCGGCTCACTCACTGACACTCAACACGTACCCCCCCAGAGACACGAGGTGTCTAGGGACGCATTGCCACGACGTTAAGCCACAAGCACCCGACTTCCGCACCCGAAGGCTCACGGTAGCCACAGGAGGAATTTATCCCATCGTTCGTGGCATCTCGACCCAAGACTAAAACGCAACTCCAGTGGTTTCTGAGGCTGTGATGGGTTGAAGTGTGTCCGCTCCCCCGACCCCAGAAAGATAGGTTGAAGTCTTATCCCCCCATCCGTCAGCATGTAACCTGATTTGGAAATAGGATGGGTTGCAGGCAGATTGAGCCTTGTCTCACGTACCCCTCAAAGACTCCTTCTAACTCACCGCCTGGTTGTGACAGTAACCTCTCCCTATCCCTAGCATCGATGAGTCAGGATTTCTGGGCTCCTTCGCATCCTGCCCCTTCATGGGACTCAGTCTCAGACCATAACAACCCTAACGGCAGGAACCACCTCCCCACTGCACTCACCCAGATTTTCCAGCTATCAAAACACTACCGACCCCGAGTCAACCGGGGCCACTCATAATTTCTCTTGGCAACAAGCGGCATCACCCCTCCTGTGACTCATTTCATGGCCCCGGTCCCGTCCCTACATCTTCTCCTTGGTGTCCCAGCTTCAATCAGCATTTATTGGCTGAGCCCCTCAGCTAAATGAGACAATTATTTCCATGAGTCTTGGATTGCCCCCCGTGAGGCGTGCCTTGTGTGTGAGGATTTTGCAGACTGGTACCTACTTACCAGCCCGACTGGCTTCTGTTATCTTGCCAATCCTGTGAGTCCTTTTCAGAGTTTCGATCCCCCTTCAGTCTATTCATGTCTAACCTTCATTCTTTCTTCTCTCCACCCCTCACCGAATTCCCCACAAATGTAGGAGACCAGCCACATCCTGAGAAGGCTGAAAGTCACCCTACAGACACAGGGTCTAGGATGACTGCGACCCCCTTTCTCATTAGCATCAGAGGAGTCAAATGCTTAGCAGTAAGCCCCGAGGATTTAATAGGGCCTCCGCCCATGTTTGGGCAACTTTTGCGCCCAGGTCCGGGGCTTCCGAGGGAGGGCCTTGTATGTTACAGTTGGAAGTTTCTGCTGCATGTTCATTTCCAGGGACTCCTCAGACATCTCATCATCAATGGGAACATCAAGAGGCCAACGAGGTGGGGACGCCTGGGTGGCTCAGTTGGTTGAGCATCTGACTCTTGATTTCAGCTCAACTCATGATCTCATGGTTCATGAGATCGAGCCCTGGGTCGGGCTCTACGTTGATAGTGCGGAGCCTGATTGGGATTCTCTCTCTCTCTCCCTCTCTCTCTCTCTCTCTCTCTGCCCCTCCTTTACCTACACGTGCATGCCCCCTGCTCTCTAGATAAACAGACTTAAAAAGGTGGAGGGGCAATGAGGTTATCTGCAGAATTGTGACCGCTGTTCTGACTCCATCAACCAAGGATCTTTCTGTACTTCCTTCTTGCAACCCTGTCAGCTGGCTGCCCTCGGGCCTCAAATCTTGGTTTTACCCCCTTATTCAACCATTAATAATTCTCTTTTTTATTTATTTTCCTAGGAATACCCGTCTTTGAATGCCCAGTGACCAAATCCTAAATCAGTTTCAGATCCAGCATTTTATGCAAGAAATGGTTCAACTGGCTTTGCACAAACAGCAGAGATGGAAAACCAATCCTGACATCACCCCAGACACTAACTACTGAGAAAATCTTGTTTGCGACTGAGCTCCCTAGATCCACCTATCATGAATCTCGATCATCTCCCCACTGTTGGAAAATTAAGGCAGTTAAAGGACAGTCTAGGTCTGTCTTAAACAAGAGGGGGATTGACTATAGTTTGTCTCTACTGAAGTCCAAGCTCGTTAGGACTCACGAGATTATTTCGTACTTATTTATCAGACCCTTCTGTGGCTCTTTCTACATAGAAGGCTCTAGACAAATATCTCGCTCAATCCTCAGAATGACTCTATCTGGTAGATAATGTTATGACCCCCATCATACAGATGAGGAGACCGAGGCACAGATGTTAACCAAGTTTCTCAAAGTCACACAGCTAGAAAGGGGCAGGGCTGGGGCTCACACGCCCTTCCCCTCCCCCTAGTCTGGTTCCAGAATCTTAGCTCTCAAGAGTACCACCGCCTCTCCAGCTTACGACCAGAATGCATTCTGGTGCAGGAGGGTCCTAGAAGAGGGAGGTTCTCATATGATCTTCTGGGCCCTGGCCTTTAGGGAGTCAAGGTCTGTCTGAGAAATGGGTATGAACACTGGAGCTAGATCTTGAAGGTTGTAGGGGGACACACTCGGCGTAGTGACACAGGCTGGCCGCCTGAGGGGGCGCCAGCCCGGCTCGCGGAGCCAGGGGAGCCAGAGGGAACCTTGGAAACCAAAGTCAGGCTCAGACTCTTAGGACCACAGAACGTCGAGAACAGAGCATCTTAGAATGCTGAGAACAAAGCCTCTCAGAACGTAGAACAAAGGCTCCTGGAATCGTAGAATGGTGAACGCAATATCCCATACGATCTGGGAGACAAAAGACGCTTAGATTCTGTTCTGGTCGAATTATAGAATCTTCCACCCAGGCTGGTCTTCTAATTCCAGAATTTGGGATGTCATCGATCTCAGACTCTCAGTTAGAAGTTAAGACTGTCTACATAATTTGGGAAGCCTGCTGCAAGATGAAAATGCGGAGCCCCTTGTTCAAAAAATAAGGATTTCAAGACAGGAACAGCCGAATATTAAACCAAGCACAGGGCCCTCCTAAGCTGGTCACACGCCGGTGAAGCCGGTCCCGCTTAGAAGCATCATTTTATGGGAGGATGCCGGTCTTAGCCAGCCTGGTCCTCTGGTTATACAGCTGAGTGTCTGGGAAGGCTTCGTGGAAGAGGAGGCAAAATCAGGGCTCGACTCAATAACCCTCTCCGCCCCCTGCACAGCCTCAGCAGCTTAGGGTTGCTAGGGGTGGGGGGGAGAGGAACAGCTGCCAAACTGTCACGTGGACCCATTCCCTATTTATAGATCACCCCTTCCCCTCTCGCGGGACAGTCCAATGGTAGCCTGAGCTCGCCCGCAAGGGGGCGGAACCAGCTGCGGGACCCGGGAGGCACGGACCAATGACATTGAAGCAAGGGCGGACTTGTTTCATTGTGACGCGAGAGGGGGCGTGACCAGGCCCCAAAGGCTGGCAAGCGGTGGGGCGTGGCGAGGCCGCCCAGAAGCAAAGCGAGTAGGAAGCTGCGAGCATGCGTCGCGTCGGGGGGCGCGGGTGCACCGCCAAGCAGCTTCGTAAAGGAGGGTAGCAGCCAATAGGCGACGGTTGCTCTGTCGCCGGGGGCGTGGCCATGCAGATAAGGCGCGGGTGGGCGGCCCAATGGGCGGGCGCCTATGCAGATGAGACGGTGACAGCCGGGCCAGCGGGCGGGCGGGCGGGCAGGCGGGCTGTTGGGGCGGGGAGGTGGGACCCGGAGAGGGGTGGCCGTGGGGCCCGGCCGGGCTGGGGTGGGGGGCCGCAGCCATGATCCGGGCCTTCTCGTTCCCGGTGAGCCCCGAGCGGGGCCGGCTGCGGGGCTGGCTGGAGGGCAGCCTGGCCGGGCTCTGCGAGTTGCACTGGCTCCGGGAGAGGCAGGAGTACCGCGTGCAGCAGGCGCTGCGGCTGGCCCAGCCCGGAATGGGGGGCGCCGAGGCCGAGGACGAGGAGGACGCCGATGAGGACGAAGATGCGGCGGCGGCGCGCCGGGCCGCAGCGGCCCTGGAGGAGCAGCTGGTGAGGGGCCGCCTGTCCGTCCATCCCTCCGCCCCCGTGTGTGTCTATCTGTCTGTCTGTCTCGGTTGGATGCTCAGACACCCGTTGCGGTGGGGGAGGGGGAGAGGACAGGGGGTGGGGCTGGAGACCCAGGAGTATGGGCGGCGGGCGGGATCTGGCCTCCTCAACCCCAAACTGGGGAAGGTGGTGGTGGCGGGGGGGACTGCATCGCCTCCGCTGGGGCCTCGTGAAATGCACAGACCCTCTCCCCAAAGAAAATTCTTCTAGGCGCTAAGTATGTGTCAAGCCTGGGCCGAGTATTTGGTATGCGTTGTCTTCTTGAAGCTTGGGGGAGAGGAGGGTGATAGTCCTCATTCTGCAGAGAAAGAAGCTGAGGTTCAGAGATGGCAAGTGACTCACCCAAGGTCACACAGCCGGGATCCAAACATGCCCCGCTCTGGCCCCGCTACCAGGGCTCCATCTTCCCTAGGTCCCGATGTGCTTGGAGATCTCCGGAGGGGGCGGGGTGGGGGGGGAGGGGATCCTCGGGCCTCCGGAGGGAGGGACCACTGCTGAGAGGAAGCTTGCAGTCCCTGAGGACCCCGCGGTCATCTTTACTCTCTGGTGACACTTTCCCTGCTTTCCTACCTGGTCCCAGCCTTGGTTAACCCCAGAAGAGGCAGGTTGAGGCAGCGTGGGGGCCCGACTTCTGAACTCCCCGAGTGCTCTCATGGTGGAAAATGAGGCAGAGGTCTCCAGAAGGACTTAAGGAGCACCACCCCTCTCTCCTTCTCTGTCATTTGTTCATTCTCCTGACCTCTTCCTGGATTCCCCTCACGCTGTCTCCCTATTGCCACATCCCTGTGACTTTCAGTGTCTGTTTCTATCTTTCTTAACCCTCTGTGTCTATCTCTGTCTCCCCAGGCTTCCCTTGCATTTCTGCACCTCTCTGTTCCGGCCCCAAGTCCCTGTCCCCACCTCTCTCTTCCCCCTCCCCTCCCCCCCCCCCCCCCCCCCCCCAGCCTGCCAGGCCCCAGACCCTGGCTCTCCCCTTGCAGATCACATCCCCAAGCCTGTGTGTGGTCAGAGCTTCCCGTTTGGGGAAACCTGAGCCGGGGTGGCGGGGGAGGGGGCTCTCCCTGCTGCTGACCTCCATTGCCCCCGCCCCAGATGGGGAATGGGGAGGGGGTCTGCAGCCAGACTCCGGGGCTGCACGCACAGCCCCTCCCCCGACTGGGAGCGGGACCCTGCACATTCTTCTCTGGAAACAGAAACAGCTGTGGGAGGCCCCACCCCCTCCCAAAGTTGGAGCCGCCTTGTGGGGGCCTTCACCCCGCTCGCCCCCCCCCCCCACCCTAAGCTGGCTGGGCTTGGGAAGGCACCTCCCACCCTACGAGGAGAGGGAGGAAGCACGGGGATGGGCAGGCTGTGTCCTTCCTTCCTGTCCCTCAGTCTCGCCCTCTCTCTGCCTCAGTCTCCTCTCTCTGTCCTTCAGCTTCCCCATCCCTGCCCCTAAGTCTCCCCCCTTCTCCGCCCCTCTGCCTAACCACCCCCCCCCCCCCCGGAGGTGGTAGTGGAGAGGCCTCTTTCCCCCACACTCTCCAGGCAAAGCTCCGTCCCAGCGTCAGGGAGGAGGCGGTGGCAGGCAGCGGGAGAGAGACAGCGGCACCGAGGGAGGAACAGAGAAACGCTAAATATAAACTCCTCTGCCGTTGGGGGTTCCTGGGTCCTTCTGAGGAGGGTGTGGGTACCTCCTCTGATCCCTGAGCCTCTGTCTTAGGATACTTCCCCCTCCCATCCCCCCTTATGCCCCCCTCCCCTGCCCCAGGAATACACTCCCTTTGAAGCAACAGAGATTGAAGCCAGACTTGATTAGTTTCTAATAGGAATGGTGGGGGGTGCAGGTGAAGACGAGGGATATTCAGAGAAAAGAGGCAAGAATCCTGGATGGGGGTGGGGTGGGGGTTCTGTTCTCTCCCACCAAGAGAAAGGGTCCCCTTCCAGCAAGAAGGACTTAAGTTAGACTTGCAGAGGGACTTCCTAATAGAGATGAAGGGAATTGGACGAGCAGTGGGGGGTGGCATGGGGACAAAGGTCTGGAAACGCTTGGGCAAAGGGGTCTCCAGGGGTCGTAACCCCATGCATGTTAACCCTCCCTGGATGGCTGACGGTCCCCTGGCAGAAGGGTTTGCAAAAAAAAAAAAAAAAAAAAAAAAAAAAAAAGGATGAGGGGCATTGTGGGTACACAGGGAGCTAGATTCAGGCCAACATCCTTCTGGTTTTTTAAAGAGTTATCATTGCTTCGCACCTGGAAGGGATGGGGGTCAAACTTACAAACAGTGAGAGTGTGTAGACTAGGGTGGTGTTGGAGGGTCCAGGTGCGGGGGAAGGGGAGGCCTCTCCTGTCTGTCCCCCTTAACTCCTTCTGGGAACCGACATGACACAGGCAGAACTTCACCACCACCCCCCCTCCCCCCCAGCTCCCAAATCGATCCTTTCATCTTTATTTTTAATTACACGAGTGAAACATGACTTTCTATTTTCCTTGTTGAGACACTCAGCACTTTGGGGGCGCCTGGGTGGCTCAGTGGGTTGAGCGCCCGACTTCGGCCCAGGTCACGATCTCCAGGTTTGTGAGTTCGAGCCCCGCGTCGGGCTCTGTGCTGAACGGCTCAGAGCCTGGAGCCTGCTTCGGATTGTGTCTGTCTCCCTCTCTGTCTGCCCCTCCCCTGCTCGTGCTCTCTCTCTCTCTCTCTCAAAAATAAGTAAATAGTAAAAAAAGAAAAAGAAATTCAGAGCTTCCGTGTAATAATCAAAGCTAGCATTTATTAAGAGCTTAAAAGAAACTGCTATTTTAGTTCATTTAATCCTTATGACACCCCATAAGAGAGGGAGTTGAATGCCATGTTGCAGAGGAGGAAACCAGGGCCCAGAGAGGGGAAGTAACTTGTTCCAGGTCTCCTCGGAATCGACACTGTTGTCACCTTGGTGTGAGTCCCTCCAGACGTCTTCCACAGCTTACATACCAAGAAGTGTAGTGTTTTGCTTTGCTTTTTAATTTTTATTGTATTAAAAAAATTTTTAAAAATTTATTTACAGAGAGAGAGCGCGCGCGCATGGGTTAGGGGCAGAGAGAGAAAGAGAAAGAATCTTAAGCCGGCTCCGTGCTGTCAGCCGGAGAGCCCGACACAGGGCTTGAACTCACAAACCGTAAGGTCATGACCTGGGCCAAGATCAAGAGTCGGATGCTTAACCGACTGAGCCACCCAGGCGCCCGATGCTTTGCTTTCTCACAAATTCCGGTCTCTTGGGTGAGGTCCTTGGGGGGACAAAGCCAGTGGTTCTCAAGGTGTGGCCGCTGGACTAGCAGGATGGGGGGGGGGACTGGCAAGATACGCAAGTGGGGCTCCAGCCTGGAAGCTCTGGAAGCTCTGGAGGCGGGACCCAGTAATTTAGGCTCGAACAATGCCCTTCAGGTAGTTCTGACTCACGCTGGTGCTATGCCCTTTCCTTTTCCACCTGGAAGCTTTATGTGAGTGATGCCTGTATACACATATGGCCTCCTTCCGTTTTGACAGCTGCATAGTATTCTGCTGTATACGTTCATCCCTTCAGCAAACGTCTCCTGAGCGCCTACTCTGTGCCAGGCACTGTGCTATGCACTGGGCTTGGGGTGGGTGTGTGTGTGCGGGGGGGGGGAAGTGGGGGAAGAACGCTGCGGCCAACAAAGCAGACAAAACGCTCTGCCTTCCAGGAACGACATTTAGTGAGCAGACAAAAAACAAATGACAACCCAATGTATCATTCTGAGCCAGGAGGTCATGTGGGGGTGGGGGTGGGGGTGGGGAATGAAAGCAGGGCAACAGGGTGCAGAATGACTGGGGAGCTATTTTGGAAAGACTGGTCAGAGGAGGGATCATGTAAAGCGAAGATCTGAACCGAGCAAGGGAGGGAGCCAGGGGGAAATTCAGGGGAAACACATCTTACAGAGGTAGGAGCTGGCCAGGCGCAAGGCGTGCTGGGGAGGGGGGGGGGGACAGCAAGGAGGCCAGTGTGGCTACGAGGCTACGGCAGAGTGAGCAAGGGGGCGATTAGTAGGGGGGACATGACGTGGGGTACGTGGGCGCTCCGGGAACGCTTCTGGCCACCCCTGATATGACACAGTTGGGCTGCCCTCTTGGGTTCTGCTCAAAGATGACGCCACCCTGAGCATCTCTGCACGGCCCAGGGCAGGAGCCCAAAGTGGACCGATTTGTTGACTTTGCTCCTATAAACAAGCCCAGAAGGGGGCTTCTGTTCTGGGGGCGGGGGAGGGAGGGGTGAGGACGGGGGGGGGGGGGGGGGGGGGTGCCCAGGAGAGCCGCCGCTGGAGTAGGAAGCTGGGGGAGGGAGGGGGGCGTCTGCGGGGGAGCCGGCCCGTCTTTCTGCCCTAAATAGGCAGGGCTGGGCGCCTGGCCTCCCAGCTCCGCCCCCCTCCCTGCCTCCCGCCCGCCGTCCAGACAAGCCGCTTTTGTCTGAGGGTCAACCGTCGGCCCGCGGCTGCCGCCACCTCTGGCCTCACCCAGACCCATGTGGGACTCTTCCTGGATCTGTTTTCCAAAATGGGGTTAAGCCCTAGTGTCTCAGAGGCCCCATCTGTGTTGTTTCAGCCCCACCCCCTTCCCTAATGACGGCCGCTCCGCTAAAAGGGTTTTCACCTTCATTCATTCATCCCTGATAAGAAATGATCATTTCCTGCAGCAAGAAGGATCCGGGATAGACTCAACAGAAATTTCTCCTGGGGATGAGGGGCGATGGGAGACACGGGGGGGGGGGGGGGTGGGGAGAGGGTAGGAGGGGGTTGAGGCTTCTGGGTAGGAGTGAAGCAAGGGCAGGTGGAAGATGCCGTCCTCCAGGCAAGCGAACCTGCTGGGGCTTGTTGCTGTAGTACCAAGGCTACACTCACAGAAGGACTTTCCAGTAGGTGTTGGGGGGCGGGGGAGTGGTTCTTCCCAAGAGAAGGAGCAAAGGACTTAGCATGAGTCGCGGTCTGCCTATTGTATCCATATGAGGGAAAGAATCGGTCTGCAGCAGGAAGGACTTAAGGAAGCCTTGCAGAAGGACTTTCTGCTGCCGATAAGGGGCGGTGGGGGGAGATGGGAGCATCCAAGAAGAGAAGGTCAAGGACTGGAGAAGGTGGACCCCATGGCCAAGGGATCTGCTAGGTAGCAGCGAATTGCCCTTCCAGCTGGACCACCTGAGCTTAGGCTCGAAGAGGGACATCCTAATAGGTGTTAAGGGGCCACGAGCACAAATGGAGGGAACACCTGATAGGGAGCAGGCCTTCTGAAGCTTAGCACACCCAAGAGACGGTGATGTCACTGCAGCACGAAGGACTTGAGTTAGACCATCGGAAGGACTTCTACTGGGCTGAAGGGACAGAGAACTTGAGGGGGGAGATCCTGGGGCTTGGGTGCTTTTACCCTTTCGAAATCAGAGCCTCATTGTCAAAGTGAAACCCTACCCATGGTCTGGGAAGATGTGGGGGGCTCCTTGGCAGAGGTTGGGGGCGCATTCTGACCAATCTGCTTTCCTCATGCCCTCAGGAGGCCTTGCCTGGGCTCATCTGGGACCTGGGCCAGCAGCTGGGAGATCTGAGCCTGGAGTCTGGGGGCCTGGAACAGGAGAGCGGGCGCAGCTCAGGTAAGAAGGGCGTGCCTGGGATACCCCATCTTTCCTCCTGCCCCTACCTCTCAGGGTACCTCTTGGTCTCTTCTTTCCCCCAACCCTGGCTTCCCCGCCCAGGCCCCTGATGATCTCTCCTCTTCTCCTTGGAATCCAGGCTTCTATGAAGACCCCAGTTCCACGGGGGGTCCAGACTCACCACCCTCTACCTTCTGTGGGGACAGTGGCTTCTCTGGATCTGGCTCCTATGGACGCCTGGGTCCCGCTGAACCCCGGGGCATCTATGCCAGCGAGAGGCCCAAGTCCCTAGGTAAGGTGGGTGGGGTTGGGGCCCTGAGAACCAGGGAATGGACAGTAGGAGAATGGTTTTGAGCCCAAGCTTCTGAGTCAGACTGACCTGGATTCGAATTCTGGCTGTGACATTCCCCTTTCGTGTGATTTTGAGCCTGTTGCTTCTTTCGGGGCCTCCGTGTCTCCCTCGGTTAAAGTGGGATTGATAACAGCACCTACGTTGTAGGGAAGTTTTGCATATTCAGGGAGCCTCAGCCCTAATTGCGATTAGACTTGGCACCCACAGTAGCCACTCGGGAAACAGGAACTGCTGTTGTCCATTTATACAAGTAAGTTTCTGAGCCCCTACTATGTGCCGGCGTAGCCCTATCCTAGTGGTGAGGGATGCAGTCGTGGCGGGGGTGGGGGGGGGGGTGGGGGAAGACCCCTGTCCTCAAGAAGCTGACTTTCCAGTGGGAGAGACAGATAATAAACAAGATAAGTCAGATATAGACAGACAGAGAAGAAAGTTAGGGGAAGGGGACCAGGGAGGGCGTCCTCTTTGGAATCGGCGAGGCAGTTGCCATTTTAGAAGACGCGGCCCCGGGGAAGAGGTCACTGAGACTGTGACATTTGAGTGGCGTCCTAAAAATAAGTGAGGCAGTGGGCCAAACAGATATCCTCAGGGAAGAGTGTTCCAGGTAGCGGGAACAGAAAGTGCAAAGGCCGTGAGGCTGGAACGTGACTGGCAGGTGCAACCAGGAAGCCAATGTAGCCCGAGACCTAAAATTACAGAGGAGAGGCATCAGAGATGGAGGTCAGAGAGGCAGGGGCGGGACAGACCATTCAGGGTCTTGTGAAGATTTGGTTATGAACCTGGTATGAGGGAAGCGGGGGGAGAGCAGGGTTTTTGATGACAGTGGAGGAGGAGGGGTAGGCAACTTGACCCTCCTAGGCTCACCTTAGAAGGGGCTTTGAGAGTCTCTCCACTCTCTTCCTTTTTTTTTTTTTTTTGCCTCCCTCCCCAGGAGACGCCAGTCCTAGCGCTCCAGAGGCGGTGAGCGCTCGGGCAGCCGTGCCGCGATCGTACTCGGCGCCCTACCCGACGGCAGCGGGCTCCGCGGGCCCGGAGGCCTGCTCCTCCGCGGAACGGCGGGCCCGCGCGGGGCCCTTCCTGACGCCCAGCCCCCTGCACGCCGTGGCGCTGCGCAGCCCGCGGCCCTGCGTCCGGCCTCCTGCGGACTCGCCGGACGCCCCCGGCACGGGGCGGCCCCTGGACGGCTACATCTCGGCGCTCCTGCGCAGGCGCCGCCGCCGGGGGGCGGGCCAGCCCCGGACCAGTCCCGGGGGCGCGGACGGGGGCCCGCGGCGCCAGAACAGCGTGCGCCAGAGGCCGCCCGACGTGTCCCCGCCCCCCGGAGGCGCGCGGCCCGCGCCCGAGCCCCCAGTGGAGCGCGCGGGGGGCCGCCCCGCCAGCCCGGCGCCTTTGGGGCGCGCCTGGGCCTCGCCGTGGGAGTCGGAGACGGCGCCCGAGCCCGCCGCGCCGCCCGCCGCTCCCTCGCCCCCCGACAGCCCGGCCGAGGGTCGCCTGGTGAAGGCTCAGTACATCCCGGGCGCGCAGGCCGCCACCCGCGGCCTCCCCGGCCGCGCGGCGCGCCGCAAAGCGCCACCACTGACCCGTGGCCGCAGCGTGGAGCAGTCCCCACCCCGGGAGCGTCCTCGGGCCGCCGGCCGCCGCGGACGCGTGACGGAGGCCTCGGGCCGCCGGGGCTCGCCCAGGGCTCGCAAGGCCGCGCGCTCCCAGTCTGAGACCAGCCTGTTGGGCCGCGCGGCCGCGGTGCCTCCGGGGCCCCCCAAGTACCCCACGGCCGAACGGGAAGAGCCCCGGCCGCCGAGGCCCCGTCGCGGCCCTGCGCCCACACTCGCGGCGCAGGCCGCGGGGTCCTGCCGCCGCTGGCGCTCCACGGCGGAGATCGACGCTGCGGACGGACGCCGCGGCCGTCCCCGAGCCCCGACAGCCCGCGGCCCGGGGCCCGGCCCATCCCCGTCAGCTCCGCAGCGCCGTCTTCTCTATGGCTGCGCGGGCAGCGACTCTGAGTGCTCTGCGGGGCGCCTGGGGCCCCTTGGACGCCGGGGTCCCACCGGCGGCGTCGGCGGCGGCTATGGGGAGAGTGAATCGAGCGCCAGCGAGGGGGAGTCGCCTGCCTTCAGCTCCGCATCCAGCGACTCAGACGGCAGCGGTGGCCTGGTGTGGCCGCAGCAGCTGGTGGCAGCCACCGCAGCCTCTGGGGCAGGGGGTGGTGCAGGTGGAGGGGCCCCCGCGGGCCCCGCCAAAGTGTTTGTGAAGATCAAGGCTTCCCACGCACTCAAGAAAAAGATACTGCGTTTCCGTTCGGGTTCTCTCAAGGTCATGACTACAGTGTGAGTTTGGGGGTTTGCTCGGGCTCCCCCTTCATGGCCTCTGCACCATCACACTCCCAATCACTGACCCTTTCATACCTCCCTTCCAAAGACCACCATTTTCTCTGCTTCCAAAGACCCTTCCTCACTGCCCCCATCCACTGCAGTCTTGGTTGAAAAGGCTCCCCCTCCACCATAGGGAGGAATGGGGGAGGAGCCCTGTTTGACCCAGTTCAGCTGCTGGCTCTGCAGCCCTTGGGCAAGAAAGTTCCCTTTGTCTGGGCCTCACTTTCCTCATCTGTACTATGGGTGTAATATGGTATGCGGAAGGGGTAATTCAGTTCGAATTTCCCCATTTTAGTTTAGACACTTAGTCCGTTTGTTCCCGTTCACCACTGTCACTGAACCCTCTTATTCCTCCTTTCCATGCCCAGATCTGGTGTCTCCCCCCCCCCCATTCACAAAGTGCCCCCATCCATGTCCCTGGATTCTTAAGCTATCCCCTTGGCACCGTGGTCAGAGACGCTGTGTCTGACCCAGGTGGTGCCTGCAGAGTGCCCTGGGAAAGGAAGGAGCACTGACTTTGGGGTTTTGAGGGTCAGTTAGGAGGTGGTAGCACCTGGAAAGAAGGACTCTTTCGCCTCTATCCCGGGACAGTTATGGAGGATTAGGAGGTAGAAGAGGAGAAGGAAGATGGTTTCTATCTCATGCCCCCCCCTTTTCTCCCCCCTCCCAAAGGGAGTGGGGAGAGCCCAGGATGACCCTCAGCTGTTCCAATCCAGTATTTTTTTTTCTTTTTTAAAATTACTGTATTTATTATGACGATGGTGACTCCCCAGTGCACAGGGGGGCCAGATTCTGTGTTTCTCTAACCTCTTTGTAAATAAATGCACACTGTTCCATACGTGGTGGACTCTCCTTCTGTGGTAAAATGGCTTTCCTTTGGACTCACGTTTAGTGAGCAACTACTATTTGCTTTGAACATAGGGGTCTAGAGCCAGGTGGCAGATCTCAGGGTGGGTCTCAACCTGATTTTCCTACCATGGGGCTGTTTTACCACAATGAATCTGACCTTTGATTGAGTTGTGTTTGGTCACAAACATGGTGTCATAAAAATATAAGTGAAGGGCCAACCCAAATTTCTTTTCTCAAAAGTCATCATAGTCAGTTTGATGTGTATCCTTGAATGTTTCCCTTTATGTGTTTGCATACATATGTGAATTTAAGTAACTATATAAATATATAACTATATTATACATATATACCATGTATATGTACATATATACATATATAAATTGAACCATATATTTGCATTATTTATCACTTTTATTCTATTATTATTATTATTTTCATTTGGTGATGTTAAGTCATCTGTGTCCAGAGATTTCTTTATGGGAAAGATTTTAATTAAGAATTAGATGGGGGGGGGGGGGGGCGCCCGGGTGGCTCAGTCGGTTGAGCATCCAATTCATCCAATTCTTAATTTTGGCTCAGGTCATGATCCTAGGGTCCTGGGATAGAGTCCTGCGTTGGGCTTCATGCTGAGCCTGGAGCCTGCTTGGGATTCTCTCCCTCTCCCTCTCTCTCTTTCTCTCTCTCAAAAAAAACAAAAACAAAAACAAAACACAAAAAACAAATCGGTTTCTTTGATGGTTATGGTACTGTTTAACTTTACTATTTCTTCCTGTGTCAGTTTTACTAAGTCGTATTCTTCTAGGAAATTGTCCATTTCATCTCAATTTAGATGACATTTTCCTATCGTTGTATAATGATTGTTTTTTAAAGATTTTATTTATTTTATTATTTTTAATTTTTTTTTTTTTTTGAGAGAGAGTGTGTGAGTGAGCAAGGGGCAGAGAGAGAGGGAAAGAGAGAGAGTGTGGAGCCCGAAGTGGGGCTCAAGCTCACCTGAAGCAGGGCTCGAGCTCACCCAAAATGGGGCCGGAACTCACAAACCCTGAGATCATGACCTGAGCAGAAGTCGGATGCTTAACCCACTGCACCAGCCAGGCGCTCTAAGATTTTATTTTTAATTAATCTCTACACCCCACGTGAGGCTTGAACTTACAACTCCAAGATCAAGAGTTGCATGCTCTACCGACTGAGGCAGCCGGGTGCCCCCCTCACTGTATTATTATTATTAGCTGCATAAGAGTCCACTGTGGGATTGTCAGCTCTCCCAATTATTTTGCTGTTAGGGACCTTGCTGCAGGAATGTCCTTGTACATATATATGTGCATATATGTAGGTATTTCTGTAGGCTTCACTCCTAGAAATAGAATTGTTTGGTCATTAATGTACACTCATTTAAAAACTTTTAATTGAGGGACGCCTGTGTGGCTCAGCTGGTTGAGCATCCGACTTCGGCTCAGGTCACCATCTCATGGTTTGTGAGTTCGAGCCCCTCGTCGGTCGGGCTCTGTGCTGACCGCTCAGAGCCTGCAGCCTGCTTCGGATTCTGTGTCCCTCTCTCGCTCATGCTCTGTCTCTCTCTCAAGAATTAAAAAAAATTAAAAACTTTTAATTGACATTGCCACACTTCCTCCCACTAAAAGCGCCCTCAGCTGATATTTTCATTTCTTTTTTTTTTAACCTTTTGTGATTTTATTTTTTTTAAGTTTTTATTTATTTATTTATTTATTTATTTATTTATTTTTTGAGAGAGAGAGACAGAGTGCTGGTGGGGGAGGAAAGGAGAGAGAGGGAGACACAGAATCGGAAGCAGGCTCCAGGCTCTGAGCTGTCAGCACAGAGCCCGACGTGGGGCTTGAACTCATGAGCTGTGAGATCATGACCTGAGCCAAAGTCGGACGTTCAACGGACTGAGCCACCCAGGCGCCCCTCCCACGTTCTGTTTTAATTAGCATGTCTCTCTCCCGTTCCCTTGAGGCAACACATACTTTGGTATATTCATTGGCCCACTTGTAATTCAGTGAATTGCCTGTTCATACTCTTTGCCCATATTTCTATTGGATAAGTTCAATAATCATACCCATTTTATGGATGGATAACTAGAAGTTTGGGGAGGGGCCATTACTTACCCTGATCACACAGCAAGGAGGAGGGAGTTAGGGCTAGAACCCATCCCCCACCTGACCCCACAGTCAGGTGGAGAATGGTATTTGTTCTGCTTTGACTTTGTGTCTAGATGGGTGGGTCCACCTCTCGGTAGCTTTGAACTCTGAGAGAGCAGGAGACCAGGCCAGCTGTGCTCACCTGCATCTCCACTGCCCACGGAGGCACTGGGGAAAGAGCAAGGAACAAAACAGAAAAAAAGCTTCCTTCCTTGTGGAGTTTCCATTCTAGAAGGTGGGTGGGCAGTGTGTGTGTATGTATAAACAAGTATTTCTTTTTGCATACCAATGAATAAAAGTCATTTTTAAAAGTTTGCCAAGGGGCGCCTGGGTGGCGCAGTCGGTGAAGCGGCTGACTTTGGCTCAGGTCATGATCTCATGGTCCGTGGGTTCGAGCCCCGCGTCAGGCTCTGTGCTGTCAGTTCAGAGCCTGGAACCTCCTTTGGATTCTGCGTCTCCCCCTCTCTCTGCCCCTCCCCCACTCGCACTCTGTCTCTATCAAAAAATGAATAAACGTTAAAGAAAAAAAATTTAATAAATAATTAAGGAAAATAAAAGTTGGCCAAGGGATGCCTGGGGGGCGCAGTCGGTTAAGCATCTCACTCTTGATCTTGGTTCAGGTCATGATCTTACGGTTCGTGAGTTCAAGCCCAGCATCGGCTTCTGCACTGATGGTGTGGAGCCTCCTTAGGATTCTGTCTTTCTCTCTACCCCTCCCCTGCTTGTGCTCTCTCTCTCTCTCTCTCTGAAAAATAAATAAATGTTAAAAAAAAAATTAAAAAAAAAAACAAAAAACAAACAAAAAAACCCCACCCCAAACAAAAAATAACAGCTGACTGTGAAATTGAGCATTTATTGCATGCCAGACTCTATTCTCAGTGACTCAATCCTCACAGCCTCGAGGGTATATTAGAGAGATGATTTATGGATACTAGTATGCCCACTTCACAGATGGAGAAACCGAAGCACAGAGATGTTAAGTAACCTACGTGAGGCTGATAAGTAGCAAAGCCAGAATGGAAGTTCAGGTTGCCTGAGAGTCTAGGCTCTTAAGCGCTGTCCGACATAGCCTATATGGATTCTCTCTAGAAGGCTACGAAAGGAACCGCTTACAGGCGTGGGAGCTGGGGGGCGGGGCAGGGGCGTTGACATAACAAATAAATAAATTCTGTAATTTGCTAAAGGTGACAAGGATTATGGGGGAGAACTGAGCAGAGCTAGGAGGAAATTGGGTGGGGTGAGGGAGCAGAGATGTTTGTGATTTTAAGTAGAGTCATCTGGACGGTCTCACTGAGAAGGGGACATTTGGACAGAGATCTGAAGGAGGTGGGGGAACTGAGGCATGCGAATAGCATGGGTGAGGGACAAAAGAGTGGGAGCAGCCGGAGTGGGGGGCAGAGAATCGTAGTGTCTACCACATTGTGTGGGGCCTCATGGGCCATGGTGAGGATTTGGGTTTTTACTTGGAGGGAGGTGGGAGCCATGGGAGAATTCTGAGCACAAGAGGGACTTAGGGTTTTTTTTTGGGGGGGGGGGAGGTGAAAGGGTTAACAGCTCTATTGAGATATAAGTCACATATCTGGGCGCCTGGGTATCTCAGTCGGTTAAGCTTCTGACTCTTGATCTCAACTCAGGTCTTGATCTCAGGGTTGTGAGTTCAAGCCCCCAGCTGGGCTCCACGCTGGGCCTGAATCCTACTCAACAAATAAAAAAGTCAAGGGGCACCTGGGTGGCCCAACTCTTGGTTTCAGCTCAGGTCATGATCTCTCAGTTCTTGAGTTCCAGCGCCGCGTGAGGCTCTGGGCTGATGGCATGGAGCCTGCTTGGGATTCTTCTCTCTCTTTCTCTCTCAAAATAAACAAACATTTTTTAAAACGTTGAGATACAATTCACAGACCATAACATTCACCCAAATCGAGTTCAGTGGCTTCTAGTGCGTTCACAGAGTTGTACGACTCTCCCCACAATCAATTGAAGAATATTTCCATCCCAATAAGAATTATTTGCGGGGCGCCTGGGTGGCGCAGTCGGTTAAGCGTCCGACTTCAGCCAGGTCACGATCTCGCGGTCCGTGAGTTCAAGCCCCGCGTCGGGCTCTGGGCTGATGGCTCAGAGCCTGGAGCCTGTTTCCGATTCTGTGTCTCCCTCTCTCTCTGCCCCTCCCCCGTTCATGCTCTGTCTCTCTCTGTCCCAAAAATAAATAAATAAAAAAAAAAAGTTGAAAAAAAAAGAATTATTTGCATCCAGTATCTCCAGCCCCTGACAACCACTAACCTACTCTGTCTCTGTATTTTGGCCCATTCTGGACATTCCATACAAAGGGAATCATGCTATAAGTGACCTTTTGTGGCCGACCTCTCTCACTCCGCATGATGTTTTCAAAGTTCATCCACATGGGAGCACGTACCACGGCTTGATTTCTTTTTTACCGCCGAATGATCGTCCATTGTCTGGACGGACACACCACATTGAGCTTTCCCGCGCCTCGGCGGATGGACATTTGGGTTGTTTCCACTCTGGGGCTATTATGACCAAAGCCGCCGGGAAACATTCAGGTACAAGTGTTTGTCTGGAGGTATGTGTTCATTTCTTTTACGTAGATACCTAGGGACTGGAATTGCTGGGTCCTACGGTGACTCTTTAGCCTGTTAAAAAACTGCCAGGCTGTTTCCTACCCTGGCTGTGCCGTTTACCTTCCCACCTCCTCGCCAACACGGGCTATTATCTGGGGGCTCCCTTTCAAACAGGGTCCCTCTGGCTGCTCTGTGGGGCCCCGGATGAGGGAAGCCAGCGAGGAACTGTGGCTGGACCAGAGTGCCAGCCGCAGAGGAGGCGAGAAGAGACTGCAAGCCGGAGTTCATGGCAGTCGTTACCAGATCAGTCGTGGGGCGTGAGGGAGGCAGGGCAGGGGAAGAATGACCCCAAAGATTTACTATCAGCTGGCTGAGCCTGCAGTAGGAGGGGGTTTGGCGGATGGGGCTCAGTGTTGGACGCGTCGAGTGCGAGACAGCCGCGGACACCCAGCCGGGAATATACAGTGGGCCATTGGGTACGGGACGCTAGAACCACTCCTGGCGTTCACGGCCCATTTCTTGAATAATTAAAGTCAAAGCGGAAGCCGAATCCAGGGTCTCAGTTTCCCCCTCCGGAAAATGGGCACAATAGCACCACTGACTGCTAGGCTCTCACGAGGCCGGGGCGACTCCTGGGCAGCACAAGGCGGGCTTGCACGTCTGAAAACTGAAGGTACACGTCGGGTGGAAAGACGGCTGGGGGCTGCAGCTCCGGCGAGAAAGGGAGGGCATTTAAGTACGGTTCGAGCAGCGTCCGTCCGTCCGTCTCCCCCCCCCCCCCCCCCCCCCCCCCCCGGCGTCTGGCCGCCGTCAGAAAGCAGGATAGGAGATTGGGTCGTCACCCTGGCTTCCCCCACTCTCAGCTGGGTTTCCTCCTTGGGGGCGGCCGGGGCCAAAGTCGCTGATGGAAACCAGCTGCGGGAGGCGCAGAGGCTCGGCGCACGCCCAGGCCCCTCCCCGGCGCCGGCAGACCCCGCAGAGGGGGGAGGACGAGGGCGCCCTGGCTCCCCTCCCCCCTTCCGCAGCCGGGCCCGGGGCCCTGGCACGTCCGGCGCGCCTGATGCTTTCCAGATGTGAGCCCGGTTCCCTTCCCCCACCTGGCCCTGTGGCTGCTGCGGGGTGGCGGGGGGAAGCGGGGAGTCAGGGTCGGATACCCTCAGATCACCGGCACCCGGGCGGTGTCCCCTCCCCGCTCGGCTCGCGTCCCCATCCAGTCGGCCAAAACCGCGTAGGGAAGGGCTGACGGCGAGGAGAAGCTCCCTCCAGGGCCTCCCCCTGCTCCCCCAACGCCCGCCCTTTGGGGCGCGCCTCAGCCAGCCCACGCCCCTCCTGGCCCGCCCCCCCCGGACGCGCCCCTTGGGGGAACCCCGCCCCTGGCCACGCCCCCCGGATCGCCCCCCTAGGCCACGCCCCCGGGGCGCGCCCCCAAGCCCCACCTCCGCCACCGTCCCCGGCGGGAGGCTTGGTCTGCGAGTTGGTGTCTCCGTGCGCTTCTGTGCGTGTCTCTCGGGTGTCTGTGTTTCTCGGTCCCTGTCTCGGCCTCTCCATTTCTGTCTGTGTGTCTCTCCTCTACCCTGCATGTCTCTGTCTCTCTGTCTTTGCGATCCTCGGCCTGTCTCTGTCTCACCTAGTCCCTAGGTCTCTATCTCTCCAAATTTGTCTCTGCGTCCCCGTCTCTCTCGGCCTCTCCCTGCATCTCTCTCCCCTTCTCTTTGAATTTCTCCTGTCCCGGTGCGTCTTCAGTTCTCTCCCTCTGGCCTCCAGCCCCGCCACCCTGCTGTGTCCCGGCGTCCCTCCCAGGTCTGCGTCCCCCGCCGGCCCCGCGGGGACGCCCTGCCCTCCCAATTTCCACCTCCGCCTACGGCTTTGGTGTCGGCGGGCCGCGGGCGCCCCCGTGTGGCCATCGGGGGCTGTCACGAGAGGCCCGAGGGTTGGGTATGGGCGCCCCCAGGGGTGTGACCAGTGCAAGACAGAGACCCTGTGGGTGCCCCTGATGACCCCGGGAAACGGCGTGGGACGCCAAGAGACTGTGTGAGCGTGTACTATCGCGAGCTTGTGACGTTGTGTGTGTGGCTGTGTGACCTGGTGGCATTTTGTGACAACCAGAAATGGTGTGTCTGTGAAACCATGTGTTAGGCAGAGAGGCTGTGTGCGACTGAGTGTGTGACATGAGAGGTCGTGACACGCAGGTGGCTGTGTGGGACGCCGTGAGGCTGGATGTGCCTGCGACACCATTTGGGGGCCTGTGACATCAGGAGGCCGGATGTGACAGCGAGAGGTTGTAGGGCACAGAGTGCAACATGGGGAGGACACGAGGGCTGTGGGGGTCACAGGGTGACAGGGTGAATGAGTGTGACACACCCAGAGGTGGCGTGAGAAGGCGGCGTGACGGGCCCCGGGCAATGGGTGTGACAGAGGGACCACGTGAGTGTGACCGTGTGTGTCAGCCACGCTGGTCAACTGTGAGACACTGACGATGTGCGACACACGGCAGGTGGGACAGCGAGAGACTGTCACGGTGTTGGGACAGCGCGTGAGGCAGCGCGCCACTGTGCGGGGCACTCGGAGATGACAACACGAGAGAGACCTTGTGCGTGCGTGTGTGTCCCGAACATACTGGGTGCCGGTGAAAGCGCGGGCGAAGTTGCCACCGGGTGTGAACAAGACAGACAGAAGTTCCAACTGCGTGTCAAGGTGTGTGACGTCTTGAGAGATGGCGTGTGACGCGGCCGAGCTGTGTGTGCCCATCTGAGACAGCGTGTCTGGCTGCGGCGCGTGAGGAGGCATCGGTGATGCTGGGCCACACGAGGAGAGACGGGGAGCCCCCCGTGTGTGGCGCTGGGCGGAGGGGGAGGGGCCGCGACTGTGACGAGCGAGCGCGGGTCAGTCGTGAGACTGTGTGGCCCCCGCCGCCGCCGCGCGCGGGACAGAGCGTGCACGCCGATCTGAGGGACCGCGAGGGTGAGCCTGTGTGCTGGGAGGGGTGGTCTGTGGCGGGACGACGCAGGTGGCCGGCGGGACGGGGTGGGAGAGCACGTGTGCTGGAGGGGCCGCGCGGGACCCGCATCCGAGGTCTGGGGGACATCGGGACGAGTGCAGGGCGTGGGGCAGGCACCCTTGAAGACTGTCTTTCCCTGCGAGTGAGCGTGTGCGTGCGTGTTTGAGAGGGACAGAGGCAGAGGCAGAGATGGAGAGGGGGACGGACAGAGAGAGGGGACCCAAAGAAACAGACCCGAGGCGGGGGGGGGGGGGGGGGGGAGGGCGGGACAGCGGTGGTGGCAGCAAAGGAGGAGGCGGGCCCTCGGGGGCTGCGCCTCGGGGAGGGGGCGGGGCTGACTAGGGAGCGCGGGGGGGACCCAGACTCGGTCTCCCAGGCTCTGCCACCTGCCTGCCATCCCGGCCCTGAGCAGCAACAGGTAGGAGGCTCCGGTCTCACCCCACGGCGGATCCCTGTGCCCCATCGCAGCCGCCATCTGTCCCCCTAGGAATGAATGAATGAGTGAATGAATGACTTCCTACGTCTGCGTCTCCACCAGCCTGTCTCTCCCCAGCCCCTCCATCCCCCTCTCCCTGTCCCCCTGTCCCCTCTCTCCTCTGTCCTTTCCCACCCCCTGTCTCCACCCCTCCTGGACCCTCCACCTCCCCTTCTCTGTCCCTGCCCTGTCCCTTCATCCCCTCTGTCCCCCCTGGCTCACTCTGTCTTTTTTCTTTTTTTTTTTTTTTGACCCCTCTCCTTGTCCCCCCTCCCCCCACATCGCTTCATCCCTCCACCTCTCTCTCCCGGGCCCAGTCTCTTTATTTCTTCGGTGCCTCGGTCTTTCTGTCACTCTGTGGCTCCCTCTGCCCCTCCGTGTGTCCCTCTCTCCATCCTCTCTGCCCCTCTCCCAGTCATGGCCGAGTTGCCCGCCGCACCCCACCCCCAGCCCTCTGTTGGGCGGCTAATGAGCAGAGGCGCCTTTGAGGTGGCCAGGCCGGGCGTGGGGGAGCTCCCCGAGGGGGCCGGAGGGGGCAGCTGCTGCCAAGGCCCTAATGAGGCCCCCTCTGCGCCCTTCCCGCCGCGATCTTAATTCCTTGTTCTCCCCGAGCCGCCGCTAATTGGCCTGGGGAGGGCCCCCCTCCTGGCTCATGCCCTGTCCCCGGGGGCTGAGGACACCTGGATCCCCATCCAGCACCTGTGGCCCTGTTCTTCGGTCCCTCCCTCCACCTGCCAGGCAGCCTTATCACTGGACTTCCCTCCGGCCTTCCCTCGCCCGTCTTTGTCCTTCCCTCCATCTAGGTACCCCGTCTCTGCACCCCTCCATCCCTCCTCGGGCCCCTCTGGCCCTCCCTTGGCCTGCCTCTTGGTCGCCCATCTGTAGGTCCCTTCATTCCTCCTCTTTTCTCTGGCTTCCTGTCCCTCCCTCCACCTCCGGGCACCCCGTTCGTACGCTCTTCCATCCACACCCCTGTCGCCGGGTCCCACTACCGCTGCCACCCCTACGTGGGGACCCCGGCTTGTCCTAACCTACCCCGTCAGCCCCTACTCCCGCCCGGCGTTTAAACTCTTCCCCGCCCTTAGCCATGTCCAACAACATGGCCAAGATCGCGGAGGCCCGCAAGACGGTGGAACAGCTGAAGCTGGAGGTGAACATCGATCGCATGAAGGTGCGGGGTGGGCTTGGGGAGGCCGGAGGGAGCTGCGGGGCCGGAGGCCGGACCCCGCGCTGTTGGAGGCGGGGCCCGCGGGAAGACCCTCTCCGGAACTGGGCGGGACCCGGGGGGCGGGGCCGGGGCTGGGAAGGGGCGGGGCCGGGGCTGGGAAGGGGCGGGGCCTTGGGCGGAGAACGGACCGCGCCCCGGCGTCCGCAGGTGTCGCAGGCGGCGGCAGAGCTCCTGGCCTTCTGCGAGACGCACGCCAAAGACGACCCGCTGGTGACGCCGGTCCCCGCCGCAGAGAACCCCTTCCGCGACAAGCGCCTCTTTTGCGTCCTGCTCTGAGTCTTCGCGACAGCTTACCCCCTCCCTCGCCAAAGAGTGAATCCAATAAACGTGGCGGCTGTGGTGGTACCTGTGCTTTTGGGGAAACTGAGGCACGCACAGAGCTTGGGGCCATCACGGGGGACCCTGTCCCTCCACGGCCCTCCTGAGTGTGTTTGGAGTGTGTTGGGGGTGAGGATGTGTGGCGTGGGGGGGGGGGTTGTGGATGGGGAGGGTGTACCGGAGGAAGTGAGCACCCCGGACTCTGACCTGCACTGGGCCCTCCGCGACCCTGAACTTATTTAATCATCCCCACAGCCCCAGAAGGCAGCTGGCTACTTGAATAGTATCTATTTTGCAGGGGACGAAACTGAGCCAAAGGAGGTCCCCTCACTCCAAGTTACACAGCTGGGAGGTAATGAGGGATAGACTGTGGCCTCCAGCGCTGAACCCCCGAACCCCTGAGCTGGCCCCTCTCCTCTCCAGGAGCCCCCGTGCCCACCCCTCCTTTCCCTCTCCCTGAGTGACTCCACCCCCTGCCACGGGCTTACCTCTGTCCGTAGCACTGACCTCTGTTCATTCATTTGTCCCGTTCATTCTTCCAAGCCCTCCCTGAGGACCTACCTACCTGCTCTGTGACCAACCCTGTTCTGGGTGAAGCCGGGGACATAGTTGGGACCGAGACAGCCCTTGGCTTTGCCCTCTTGAGGCTCAGAATCCAATAGGAGACCCAGACGTGTCCCTAGATAGTCATGACCCAGACAGGGCAGGGCTGGGGTCGGGGAGCTCCGAGGGAGCGCTTGACTCAGCTTGGGCGCCGGGGAGGGCTTCCTGGAGGAGGGCACATCTGAGCTGGGACATGGTGATAATAACACTTGGGGACCCAGAGGAGAGAGAAGCGTGGCTGGAGGGAGAGGAGACAAATTGAGGTGTGGACGTTCCTCCCTTCGGTGGTTATTTTCTTTGGTCTGGGGACACAGGGCTGCCTCAGTCACAGTTCCTGCCCTGTGTTTCTCACTTCACACATTGGTGGCCCACAGGACATTTATAGCCTGCAGTTTTATATATATATATATATATATATATATTTTTTTTTTTTTTTTTTTTTTTTTTTTTTTTTGGTTCTCTACTTTTGGCCTACATAACGTTTAAAAATGTTCTTGACTTGGTTGCCAAATTGAAAAATAGGAGTACTTCACATAAAAGTCCTTATTTCTGGCTTCTCCCAAATCGGAAGTTCTGCTGACCTCAGGCCTGCCTAAGCCCTCGGGGTGACCCGGAGGCTGGGGGATGGGACCCGGGCTTCGCGGTTCACCAGAGTCTCCGTCCCTGTCCTGCCGTCTCCTGGTTAAGGCGGCCGAGTCCCAGGGGGTTCTTATCGCGGCGTGAAGAGTGGGAAATGTCTTGAATGTCGAAAATGAGGAGACGCAGACCGCAGACCCGGTGAGGTGGCTGGAGGGCCACTGAGTTAGAGACCCCCCCCCCCCCGGGGTCCTCACAGACTTCTTCTCTCCAGAGGAACACCTGTGCTCCCCAGCTTGGGGCTAACGGGGTGGAGGGGGGGTTGCTGGACCCCTGGACCTGGATGGAGCCCCCTCACTGGGCCTCCCCTCCCTAGAGGGGGCCATGCGTGCTTCTGGCGAGCGCTCCATTATTCACATCGGATTGGGGTCCCCTGGGCCCCAACTCTGAGCTTCCTGCTGGATCGAGGCAGAAGCTTCTGTAATTACATCTCCCTCCTGCCTCCCACCTCTCAGCCGGCTCCAGCCCCGGTTGCATCATGTCTGTGGGAGCCCCGGGGGAGACTGGGGACAGAGAGAGCCAAGGATGAGCTGGGGAGGAGGGATGCCGGGGGGGGGGGGGGGAAGTCGCCAGAGGATTCTGGAATTTCTCAGACCCGGCATCCTTGCCTCTTAGAACCTGAAAGGCGAAGGAATCTCCAATTGCAGGACCTCAGAGGGCCGGCATGCTGGAGTCTTTCAACCCCGGGGGGGGGGGCCAGAATCCTCTTCCCCTGTCCGGCTAGGATCCAGAGCTCTGCACCTCACGAGTGTAAGGATCTCTTGAGCCTAGACTGTTGGGATTTTTAGACCCTTTCAGCTTCGAAATCTTGGGGCTGTATAGCGGAGATCCCTTCTCCTGACTTCCTGACCCCGTGTGGGGAAGGGAGGGCGGGCAGGAAGGGAGGTCTACCTGGAGGAGGCGGGGGAGGCCGGATGAGCCGGACAGAGCAGGTCCCGGGTGACCAGCATCTATGCGTGCAAATCTGGATAATCTTGTTAGCGGGTATGACTTGGGAGCACGGGCTTCTGGTGACCCGCTGCTCTATCCGGCCAGCCCCAGCTGTGAGGTCAGCTCTGCGGTCAGAGCCAGGCCAAGAGGCAGAGAGGTGACCGCCTGGGGAAGTGATTGCAGTCAGCAGTCCCCTCCCTCTTCACCCCCAACCCCGAGGGCTGCCCCTGCCAGGCTGTCTTCCCTCTGTACCCCACAGGCCCTGAGCAGTGCTTGGTTCTGCTGAAGGGGTCTGGGGGCGGGGTGGCCCCAAGCCACAACTGTGACCATCACTTCCTGGAGTCCTGTTTCTGAAGCCCCAACCTCACTTGATTGTTGGATAACCCCTCCCCCCCCCCCCAAAGACCCGGTTTATCCCCATGTTTCAGACGTGGCATCAGGCACAGGGCAGTGACATCACCTGGCCAGTGGGGGCTTGAGGTGGGAGTGGGGGCCGACGGATGAGCTCTTCCAGAAGCGACTGGAGGTGTCGGGAGGGGGCTTGCAGGACGGAAGTGAGGGGCGCACCCCCCGCCCCCCGCAAAGGGGAGAGCCCCCTGGAGCAGGGGTGAGAGGCAGAGTCTGGCGGGTAGGCAAGGGCCCATTTGCGGTGCAGGAAAGGGCGGTGGGCAGAGGAAAAGGGCCTCTGACCGAAGGTGTTGGGACCTGCCGATGAGGGACAGGTCAGGATGGGCACACAGCGGCCCCTTGCAGCGGCCAGAGGGCACAGGAGGACAGGTAGGCTTGGCAGGTGTCAGAGCTGACGCGGCTGTGCTCACTCCTGTCTGTGCGTGGGGCGGGGAGGGGTACAGGGTGCGTCCATCCTTCTCCCTTCTCCCAGGGCAAGGTCAGGAGGCTGGGAGCCAAGAGAGGGTTGGGCCCAGGGCAAGGGTGGGGGGACGTGAGTTCAGCCGCAAGGCCAGATGCGGCCCAGGCGGGCAGGCAGCCGGAGGCCTTGGCCAACAAGCAGGGGTGGGGGAGGCCTGGGGGGGGGGCAGATGACTCAGGGGAGGGCCTGCCGGTCCAGGCTCCAGCTCTGACCTTCCTCTCCCTCCCCTGTCCCCTCGCCGCACACCGAGGGGGGCCGTGGACGGCGCCCTGCCTCCGAGCCCCTCTGGGGCCCTCCCCCTGGGCACACAGTTAAGCGGGTGGGAGTCTGTGGAAGGAATAACGACCGCCAGCAGCTACCTGAGGGCTGCCTGGAGGCGGGTGGGGTGGCTTCTGCCCCCCACTGTCCACACCACGCCCCCAGCAAGCGCGAGGCAGCCACTCGAGGAAGGAGGACATCAGGGCCGAGCTAGACCAAGTCGTTGTCCGGAGTCACACAGCAAGTGGCCGGCGGGTGGCGGAGGGGGGTGCTTCCAGAACCCGTGTCTTCCCAAGGCGCCGGGCAGCAAACCTTCCCTTGCAAACCGACGCGGGAGACACAGCCACGAAGAGGCCCACAGGCCCGCGGTACCCAGGCGCCGACACCCTCAACAAGACGGTCAACAGGCACCGACGGGCGAGTGGACCTTCGAGGAAAGGGACGCCAGAGTGCACACACACACACACACTCACAGCGCTCTTCCAAGGCTCACCCGGTGACACTAATCCCACACAGACCCGCACATGAAGGTCACACGTCCACCACGGTCCCTGGCACACCCCGCCCCCGGGTGCCCAGGTTCTGTGCCGGCCGGCGCCAGCTGTCCCTGGGCTGTCCTCTCCTCTCCTCTGCCCCTCTGTCCGCGGTCCTTCTGGGGACGCCTGAGTCGCATTCGACCAGTGCGAGAGGGAGGAGGCTGACTCACCCACCCGGGGCGGCTCCTTCCCACGGTTCCCCCGCCCGTGGAAGCCGCCCGCCCCCTCATAGCACAGCTGGGGCGACCTTTCACCCCAAGGCACCTGCAGGAAGAGGAACCCTTTGTGGCCCTTGCTGTGGGCGTGGCCCCAGCTGGGCAGGATGTCAGGGTTCCCAGAAAGTAAGTGGAAGTGTGTCCAGCACTGACAATGGCCCCGGGACTCCCGGCCCCCAGTGGCACAGGTGGATAAACTGAGGCCTGGAGGGGGGGCAGGGTGTGTGAGGCCTCACTGGGCATGGGAGCAGAGTGGACTTCCTGAACGCTTCACGTCCCCAGTGGGGACAGGAAGCCAGTGGGAGGGAGGCTCCAGGAACCAGAGCTACCCCCGCCCCCCCCCCCCCAACTCCCCTGATGCTTCGACAGGACAGAAGCCTGCCAGGCATCATCTTTCATTAATATGATACAACTTCCTGAGTTCCCTCTGGTCTGTCTGGGGACCGCAGAGCATGGGGCGGTGGCAGGTTGGCGGGGGGGGGGGGGACCACATAGCTAGGAGGCCTGAGGCCCATACACACGGGTGCTTCCCCCCCTCAGAGCCCCTGCTATGGCTGAAGCTGAGGCCGGAAGCCGGGATGCCAGCTGGACCCGGGCGATAGGGAGAGGGGGAGAAGGGGTGTGGGGGTTGTGGTCACTGAGGGGCCTGGGTACAGAGAGGGGAAGCCTGCAGCTACCCAGTGTCCAGCCCTGGAGATCGGGAGCATCCCTCCTGGCCTTGGACATGAGGCAACACGGGCACAGGCTCTCTCCTCGTGACAAAGGGGGCTCCGGGATGGGCCACTGGCCACTGTTGGCCGCCAGGCCCGTGAAGCTGGTGTTAGTTAGTGGTGGGATGGGGACAGGAGCTCAGGGCAAATGGAGTTTGTCATCCCCCTACTCAAACGGGCCTCCCCTAAGGGGTATCCGACAGGGTCTCGGGCCCTTAGGGGCGGGGAGGCTGAATGGGGAGCCGTTGACTCAGTGGGAACCAGGACCGGTTACCAGCTGGGACACGCAGGCCGACCACACTGGCCCGAGGGCGGCGGTGGCCGGGGGTGTGTTTGGGGTGTGGGAGAGAACCATGTGACAGTGATGTTGGAGTCTTGGACTGCTGTCTGTGGCCAGAATTATTCCTGGAAGTCAAGGTCACCAGAGCTTGGCCCAAGGGCCTGGGATTGCTGGAGCAAGAAGCCAGAGGGTGGGAGGGCGCTCCCCTTTGGTGCTCTTGGAAGCCCTGGGTCCACCCCCCCAAGCCCCCCACTCCCCCCCCCGCCCGACAGCGGGGACACCAAGTCCCAAGTCCTCCGAATCCCTCTTCCCAGACTCAGCTGGCTGGGTGAGCTTGCAAGTTGGGATGGGCTCCAGGGACTGGCATTTTTTCCTCTGGCTCGGCCACCTCCTTCTCCAGCCTTCTGGAAGGAGCGAATTGTGTCCGGGGAACAGAGATCGCAGTAATGCCTGTAAAACACTACATCGGGGAGGAATTTCCTGGTCATTTCTCAATCCCTGGGCAGTGTCCTAACCCCGGGGCCCGGAGCCCAGAATGGATCCCAGAGGCCACCCCCAGACGGCCTCTCAGACCGGTCAGCTGTGCCCCTTAGGTCTTGTCCCGGTGTGCCCCCGAGTGTGACATTCAGTGGTCCCCACGCGGGGCCCCCGGGGAAGGGAGAAGAGCAGAGAGAGACCCTCCTGCGAGGAAGTGGCAGGTGGCTCAGTGAGGGCACCTGGACCGGGCAGGGGAGATGGAGAGAGCCCGAGGTTGGGGAGGGGTGCCTCTAGAGCAAGCAGGGGAGGGGAAGGCGGGGCAGAGGGAGGAAATGAAAAGGCCGGGGCCAGGGGAGGAGGGAGGGAGGGAGGAGGGAAGCAGGGAGA
This sequence comes from Puma concolor, assembly GCF_028749965.1. Taxonomy (NCBI): domain Eukaryota; kingdom Metazoa; phylum Chordata; class Mammalia; order Carnivora; family Felidae; genus Puma; species Puma concolor. The sequence goes on along the minus strand of NC_141681.1, from coordinate 52,439,030 downwards.
AGCTGACACACACAGACCAACACAGACAGACACAGACCTCGGCTGACAGGAGAGCGGGGGACAGAGGAGGCACTGACAGAGAAGGCAGACAGAGGTGCGGTGAGGAGGGGAGAGAGAGGGAGAGGCAGAGGCAGAGAAGGGGTGGGCAAGGGAGAGGACAGAACCGGGAGACGGAAGGGGGAAAGACAGGGAGAGAGAGGAGAGAGGCAGACAGACCTTGGGTGGACCTTGGGGTTGACCATGGGGAGGGCGGTGGGCATCTGAGTGGGGCTTGGGGGGGCAGACCCGGCTCCCCCTCACCCCCCCCGCCCCCTCGGGACCCCTCTAGTCCAGGAGGCAGGGGGGATGGCGGATTCGTGCAGGAACCTCACCTACGTGCGGGACTCGGTGGGCCCAGCCACCAGCACCCTGATGTTCGTGGCGGGCGTGGTGGGCAACGGGCTGGCACTAGGCATCTTGGGGGCGCGGCGACGGTCACGGCCCTCGGCCTTCACCGTGCTGGTCACCGGACTGGCCGTCACCGACCTGCTGGGCACTTGCTTCCTGAGCCCCGCGGTGTTCGTGACCTACGCCCGCAACAGCTCGCTGCTGGGCCTGGCCCGGGGCCGCCCCACGCTCTGCGACACCTTCGCCTTCGCCATGACCTTCTTCGGCCTGGCCTCCACGCTCATCCTCTTCGCCATGGCCGTGGAGCGCTGCCTGGCGCTCAGCCACCCCTACGTCTACGCCCAGCTGGACGGGCCGCGCTGCGCCCGCCTCGCCCTGCCTGCCGTCTACGCCTTCTGCACCTTCTTCTGTTCGCTGCCCCTGCTGGGCCTGGGCCAACATCAGCAGTACTGCCCGGGGAGCTGGTGCTTCATCCGGATGCGCGCCACGGAGCCGGGCGGCTGCGCCTTCTCGCTGGCCTACGCCAGCCTCGTGGCCCTGCTGGTGGCCGCCATCGTCCTCTGCAACAGCTCCGTCACCCTGAGCCTCTGCCGCATGTATCGCCGGCAGAGGCGCCACCAGGGCTCGCTGGTGCCCGGGCCCCGGGCGGGAGAGGACGAGGTTGACCACCTGATTCTGCTGGCTCTCATGACGGGCATCATGGCCGTGTGCTCCCTGCCTCTCACGGTGAGTCCTCTCCGCAGCTGGAGGGGGAGGGGGAGGGGGAGGGGGAGGGCGGCACCCGGCTCTGTCCTCCAGCGGTTGCGCCCGTTTCACGGATGGGGACGCTGAGACCCCCCCCCCCCCCCCCCGACGAGGCCGGAGGCTTTGTCCGTGGCCAAGCAACTCCCAGCTTTCTGGAGAAGTCTGTGCCCCCCCCCCCCCGTGCTTCTGTCCTATTGGACCTCTGCTGACCCCTGTGACCCCTGGTCTGCCAGCCTTGCACATCTCTGGCACCCCTCCAAACACACCCCAACCTTCCCCTACCCCCGCGGTGATGACAAGATCCACCGTTCATTGCGCGCTTGCTCTGGGTCCACCCTGTGCTCTGCGGTTTACAAATTCTCTCCGGAATAATCTTCAAATGACCCGCTGCACCCATTCCACGAGCACTTAGCAAGGAACCGAACAAAGTTCCTGTCCCATCGCTATTTTTACCGGTGGAGGGTCATGTGTCTTGCCCACATGCACACAGAGCCAGGTCTGGACCCCAGATTCCAGGGCCTGCTTCCCCACCACCCCCCGGCCCTTCCCACCCCAGCCCCACTCTCCCGGCCTCGCCCCTTCCCTGCAGAGCCCCTGCCTGCTTCTCCAGGGAACTGGAACGTGGCAAGGCCACCTGGTCATCCGGCCCTGTATTCTGGGCCTTGGCTTCTCTTTCTGTAAAATGCGAGGGCTGGGCTAGATTTGGGGGCCGTCCAACCTTAGGGGGCGGGGGTTACGGACAACTCAGAGGCTGGAAGGTGTGGACACATACACACACACACACACACACACACACACGCAGGGGCTACGGCCCCGGGACACACCCACACAACCCCAGCTCTGTCCCTCTAGGCTGGTACTTTCCTGGGACTTTCTCTCCCTCTGCGCCCCGGATGTATTTCTCACTTAGGTTACATCTTATCTTATTTCCTTCCTTTTCTAAAGGGCGCCCCTCCCTCATTCCTGCCAGCGACCCAAGTGGAAGGCGGGGCGTGAGGGCGGGGGCGTGGGGGAGGGTGGGAGGTTCACGGGTGCTTCTTAATGCCCTCGCCCTGTCCCCAGGTCCGAGGCTTCACCCAGGCCATCGCCCCGGACAGCAGCGAGGTGGGGGACCTCCTGGCCTTCCGGTTCAACGCCTTCAACCCCATCCTCGACCCCTGGGTCTTCATCCTCTTCCGCAAGGCTGTCTTCCAGAGGCTCAGGACCTGGTTGTGCTGCCTGTGCCCCAGTCCTGCCCACGGCGACTCGCAGACACCCCTCTCCCGGCCCGCCTCGGGGAGGAAGGACTCAAGGGCCCCCACTGCTCTTGGGGGGAAGGAGGAGAGATGGGTGCCCTTGTCAGCCTGGGGCGAGGGGCGGGGGGGACGCTTACCCCAGGCACAGCGATCCGCCAGCACCACGGGAACGTCATCCAAAGAGGGGTCGGCGGCAGCCTGCTCCCTCTGCTGACCCGGCTGCCGCGATCTCCTGCCCTGTGTCCCGGAAGCAGGAGCCGGACACACAGGGGCGACACGGCTGCTGGTGGACAAGCGGGGATGAGTCTCGGGGTCCTTGTCTGCTGGAATCTCGACCCCCTGAATGCGGGGGGTGATCAGCTGCTATTCCCCTATGTCTCCTTCTTCAGGGTGGCCACGGCAGGCTCTGGGAGAAGAGGGAGGGACAGAGGGGACGTTTGTCCTGGAACACAAAAAGAACAGGTCTCTCAAAATAACTGGGGGCCTGGCCGGCCCACTCTGGTCCTCGCTTGCCCATCTATCTCACTGTCTAAATATTTAGAGGGCGGGAAAGTTCCCAGAAGCTTCTGTGCACTCAGGTCTGCTCTGGTTCAGGTTCTGGCTCTGATCCTCATCCCGTCGGGGTGCTTGGCTGGCCCGCCCCCAAACCCCAGGGGACATCCCTGCCCTCTCCCAGGCCACTCCACCCTCTCTGCTGCCTGATGAGAACCAGAGATTCTTGGACAAGCTCCCTGCCTCCCCTCACTCCTGATTTCCCATCAGACGTGGAAGAGATGGGGCGGGGGGGGGGGGACCGGAGGAAGGAGAGATTGTCATATGCTAGGTGGCACTCCGGGCACGTGCCTGGGAAGCTGCATGGCTTGGTGGCCTGCGAGATGTGGACTGCGGGGGCGGGAGCCCGGGTGCCGGCGGAGACGAGGGCAGCCCGAGGACAAAGGCACGGGAGTTACGGATCCCAGGGACCACCCGGGCACAGGGACGCAGACCCAAGTCCCTGTGCCTGTCCCTGAGTAAACAGCCGCCCGCTTACTTACAAAGCCTGACCTCAGCTCATGTGTCCTCGGAGCCCTCACAAAAATGTCATTGATTCCTTCCACAAATAGCGGGCACTGACTCTGCAGGTGTTGGAGACCCTAGACCAGTCTCTGCCCCGCCCCGGGACTCCGCTGGGGTGATCGCCAGCCTTCTGGCTTCAGGCTTCATGGCCTTCGCCTGCCCACGGAGAGGCCTGAGATCAAGGGTGCTTGAGAGGGAGCTGACTGACAGGAAAGGAAGTGGTGTTTGGGGTGGTAGGCGGTGAACAGAGGGACAGCCGGGACAGCCTTTTCCCCCCAGCCCCTCCCAGTTCCCCTTTGTAGTTGCTCTAGGGTTAAAACCATAAATATGTACCTGGGGAGGGACCGGAGAGGGAGGCATGGGCTTCCCATAGAGATAACAGCAGCTGACATCATTGAGTCCTCTGCTCTGCCGGGGGGGGGGGGGGGGTGCACCCTCTCTCCAGCCTGCTCTTATTGGAGTCTTTCCACAGAAGCTGGAGTCAAGGCCCAGAGAGGGCAATCGCCAGCCTTGGGTCACACAGCGAGGAGGAAGCACAGTCTAAGGGTGCAGTCGATCTTTCTATCTCCGGAACCCAGCTCGCTTGGCTAGTGGCGGTGCCTCCCTGGGCCCTGGCTTCCTTTTGTGCAGAAGGGCGATGATAACGTAGTATTCAGTTCACAGGGCTGTGCTCGGGATGACCCCGTTCCCCCTGGAAAGCAGCGTAGCACAGTGCTTTCCTGGAACAAATACCCCAAGACGCGTTACTGTTACTGGCATCCTTGTCGCTGCTATTGTCTGTGGCTTGAAACGTGGGTTGAGAAAAAGCAACACTTTGCTTCCGTTGTTCCCCATTTCTTTTCTTTTTTGTTTGTTTTTTTCCCCAGCCACTATGATTTGAATCACATTACCGGAGCAAGAGGGGTGTCCGGGAGAGTTAAAAAATAGGTCCAGACGATCGTCTTTAATGGCCATGGGCTTCCTTTTGGGGTGATCAAAACGTTCTGGAACTAGGTAGCGCCGATGGTTGTACAACACTGAAAATATACTAAACGTCTCTGAATTGTACGCGTCAAAATGGTACATTTTATGTTATGGGCCTTTACCACCATAAAAAAAAATGCTAAACAAAATGCTAACGTGATGCTAAGAAATGCTAAAAAAAATTGAGCGTGTGTAGAAACTTTTATGACAGTCTTGCCAGAGTGACCTCTTGGTTGAATTTAATAATCAAAAACTTGACTTGTACAAAAACCAAACGGGGGGCCAAGAAACATCAGGTGGTCTGGCTTTTGTCGCCAAACCTGGCCCGGCCTCAGTGAGAACCCACCCAAACGGCCCTTCGAGGGCGGTGGAGAAAGGATGGGGTGGGGGGTGGAGGGATTGCAGAGGCGTATTTTGGGTTGGAGGCCAGGGAAAGGGGGCCTGCCTGTCCAGGCAAAACCCCCAGGGGGCGCCCGTCTCCTCTCTCTGTGCTGTCTCGGAAAGTGGGTCAGTTCTATCTGGCCTCTTAGGGCTCCCTCAATGGCAGCACAGGGCTGGGCAGTTGAACCCACAGCTTCCAAGCCTGAGGTGGGTGCTATTGTCATCCCCATTTTTCAGATTTGGCTTAAAGGGAAGTGAAGATTAAATACCTAAGAAGGCTTTTTTTTTTTTAATGTTCATTTTGAGGTGGGGGAGGGGCAGAGAGTGACGGAGAGAGAATCCCAAGCAGGCTCCGAGCTGGCGGTCATCGCAGAGCCCAAGGTGGGGCTCGATCCCACCAACCGTGAGATCATGATCTGAACCGAAATCAAGAGTCGGACGGCGCCCCTTGGGGCTGGTTTTCTGCTGGTTTTTAACCACCAGGCCTGACTTCTCAAGAATCTGCCCCCCCCCTGCATCCCACTGTTTAATCGCCGACCCCATCACCTCATCTTCCAGGCCAGGGGTTTTCAAGCATTCCTCGCCCCAGCTCCCAGCAGCCCCTCCGGGATGATTTGGAAACTCCTCTCCTAGCTGGTGTCCTGACCCCTGACTGCCGGTGTATTCTCTTCCACAGTCCCCAGCCGAGCGAGCGGTCATTCCCCTGCTTGCCAAGCTCCGAGGGCTCCCTCTGGTGGCGGCCAAGGGACAGCTCCCTCCCTGTCTTCTCAGCCACAGCAACCAAGGTTTCCCCGAGAGCCTGCGCAAGACCTATGTGGCCTCCACCCCTTTGTTTATTGAGCTCACCCTTCCTGGAACAGTGTTTCCCCTTTTCCAACCCTCAAAAGCACCCTGGCCCTTCAGGTCCTGCTTAAACTATTCCTTCTCCTTTTTTCTTCTTAAACATTTTGTTTTTAAGTAATCCCTACACCCAAAGTGGGGTTTGAACTCACAACCCTGAGATCAAGAGTTGCACGTTCCACCAACCGAGCCAGCCGGGCGCCCCACTCCTCTTCCCAGGAGACTCACTCACTCCTATCTCAGCACTCTCGGCACTTTTGGGGCAGGTCGAGACTGTGGTGCTGCGGACACGGCAGTGACAGAGACAGCCCTGGCCCTGTTCTCCTGGGGCCCATAGTCCAGAGTGGGCGGGGCTGAGAGATGGGGGGTGGGGTGCAGTCTACGGGGACACCAGGGAGGGCTTCTTGGAGGAGGGGGTGGCTGAGTGGGACCTGAGGATTGCCAGAAAGTGAGCCCGGGAAAGAGGAATGTTTCTGTCCTCAAGGTGCTGTCTCTGGCCTCAGCCTCCTGCTCATCATTAACTCACCAGATTCCCTGGAGCCCCCTGGGTGGGGGGAGGGGGCCCAAGGCTGCTCTGTGCCTGCTGGGGATATAGCAGTGACGGGACACTACCTTGGCCCCATCTCACTCACTTCCCAATTGGATGACATCACAGAACTAAGCCTCACGCTAAGCAGAAAAGATACAAACTTGCAAGCTGGGATGTGCTGAGAGCACAGCACCGGCATCTGGGAGAGCAGAGCCGAGGGGCCTGCCTAGCGTGGAGTGGGTGTCAGGAAGCTCGTTTATAACTGCATTTTAGTCGTTTTGGACTCCCTCTGGGAAAGCACTCGGCCTGGCCCACAGATGGGACTGGTGCGCGCGCGCGCGCGCGCGCACACACACACACACACACACACTGGTCTCCACCAGGGGCAACTCCGGGGCTTTCTACAGCCATTGCCCCACCTGCTGGTCACACTGGGGATGACACTTAGTGGTCCCAGTGGCCACTGGGGGGGGGGGGGAGTGAGGGGGCCCTGGGTGGGCGCCCCCCGGGTCACCTCAGCTAGTCACCTTCGAAGGACAGGTTTGAGCTGGCCTGGCAGACCTGCGAGTCTGAACTGGAAATGATTCCCATTCCAAGCATCTCTCTACTCGGGGCTGGAGTCAGCTCCCTCAGTGCCTGCCCGGTGTCCATTAGAAGCTCCGAGTGCCGTCTACGTGTCTTTGATTAATAAAAAATGGGAAGGCGAAGTCATGATTATTTAATAACGCAGCCTGTCTGGGAGTAAAAGTCTTTCAAAACATAGGGCCCAAGGGGGAAAAACAATGACAGGCGGTAGAGCAGGGCAGGCAGTGCGAGGCGAGGCGGTGGTTAAAAGCATTGGGTGTTTGGGAATCCGAATGATCTGGGGTTTGGGGACCCGGTTCGGCCACGTCCAAGAAGTGTGGTGCAGGAGGCTTTACCCGCCCGGGGCCCTCCAGATTTTGATCATTATTTTAGGGCCAGATGCCCCGGCGCAGAGCATGGGCACCCCAACTGGGTGCAGAGTCTCGTTCGGACTCAATCTCGCCCGTGTGCCAATTAAATGAGATGTGTCTAGAAAGTGGTTGGCACAGCCCTCTGAAATCGGTGGTTTTTTTTTTCTTTAAATATATTTTTTAAATGTTTACTTTTGAGAGAGAGCATGAGCAGGGGAGGGGCAGAGGGAGAAGGAGAGAGAAGTGGACTCACTCGAAGCGGGGCTCGAACTCCTGAACCGTGAGATCATGACCTGAGCTGAAGGCGGACGCTCAACTGACTGAGCCACCCAGGTGCCCCTATTTTTTTTTTTAAATACCAGTTTTGTTTATTTTTTTGAGAGAGAGAGGGCACAACTGAGCGGGAGGCAGAGAGAGAGAGAGAGCAAGAGGGAGAGAGAAGCGGGTCTCGAACTCGTGAACCATGAGATCATGACCTGAGTCGAAGTCAGATGCTTAACCGACTAAGCCGCCCAGGCGCTCTGAAGTGCATGTTTTTATGATCTCCCTTTTACGGGATCATTACTATTTTCCATTTTGCAGAATGGTAAACTGAGGCCCACAGGTTATCAGGTAGGAAGTGGCACAGACGGACTGACCTTGAGGTTTGGCGAGCCCGCGGACTCACTGTAGCGAGTGCTCATACGGCTTGGAGCCCAGTTCCGTGGGTCACCAAAATTTGTCTTCCTCTCAACTGTGAGACCAGAATTTTCCACAGGTGTCCTGGCAGCTAAGAGGGCAGCTGCCCTCTCGGGGGTGGGGGTGGGGGGGGCAGGCTCTCATCCATCACACTCCACTGCGCCAGAAAGCAAACCACAGCCAGAGGGTGGAAAAAGGGGGCCCAGAAGCTGGGGCTCTGGAAGAATGGCCTGCTGCTCCCGACTTGCGCACCCGCGGCGCTGGGCTCCGGCGACTGGCCCACGGCGGGAAGGCCCAGCCCTGGCCTGATGTCTCTGCCACCAGGAAGGCCCCCGAGGTTGGGCTCCGCTGCTGGCCTTCTCTAACCTCCCAAGGCCAGGGATGGGGCAGCGAAAAGTAGGTTTTTTTTTAAATTCCACTCGGTTCAGTCCCGGTTTCCCTCCTGCCGGGTGGAGGAGGTGGAGTGTGGGCGGGTCAGAAGTCAGACCCTGTCCGTTAACCGTTCATCCCCTGCACCCCCGGGAACGGGGAGCAGGTGGGATTTGCAGTCGGGGGCGGGGCTCATGTTTTGCGGAGAGGATGGTTCCACGCCTCCCCTACGGAACCACCGGACCCCAGCCCTTGTTTCCTCGTACCCCTGTGTCGTTTGGGGCTCGTTTCAAATCTCGTCCCGCGCGCTCCTGCCCTCTCGCCCTCTCCCAGTGAATGTCACCTCTTCCCCAGAGCACCCTGAGAACCCCCCAGCTGGGCCTCAGCCAGCTTGCCGTTGCCAGCTTGGGTCTGCCTCCTTGCTGTTCCCTGGGACGGCCTCCCTCCCAGTGTGAGCGCTCATCCTTCGGGTCTGGGTCTCGGCTCGATGGGACGGGATGCTCTCATGGCCCGAACTGGCCTCAGGCCTTCCCTGGCCTCATCTTGGGCTCCCTCGCCGGCCGGATACAGGGGTCGGTGCACCCCCATCACTATGGTGAGCGCGCAAAGTTGACGGGCCCCACGGCCGGATCAGTATCCCGCCCTCAACGACCCGGACCCCCCGTGAAATCTGGCTGGGATCAGAACTCCAGCTCAGAGGTCCCCTCTCGGCAGCCAGTGACAAGGACGAGGCTCTTGAGTGAGCATGGAGGAAAGGCTCTTCCAGGGCAGGGCTGCAGGGCCCACGCAGGGAGCAGGCCCAGAAACAGAGGCGAGACGGGAAGACCCAAGTCAGGTAGTCACTGTATTTTATTGGAAAACATTGATATATATTTTTCTTCACAGCTTGAACTGAACACAATATTGCCCGGTTTAAAAAAAAAAACAAAAAACAAAACAAACAAACCAAAACCTAAACCAAAACACTCCGAAAACGTCCACAGCTTCACGCCTACCTGCCCTTAACCCTCAGCTCTTGGCTGGGTCTCCCACTACGCCCCGTCCCTCCCCTCCCCTCCTCAGAGGCTGAGAGCCAGAGGGTGGGTGAGGAGATTCTCAAAGCTGGGCAGGTCCCAAGAAAAGCCACTTGAACGACCTGGGGGCGGGGTGTGTGTGTGTGTGTGGGGAGGGGGGGCAAGATGAACTGAACAGAAAAAGGAAAAGAAGAATCCAGACGACCGAACTGCCCACATTGACTTACTTGTCCCAGAGGCGAAAATCAGAAGCAAGGTCACGGATCATGCTCTCCGCTGGGGGAGTGTGGGGGCAGGCAGGCGGGCGAAGGGAGAGAGGGCACAGAGACAGCACGGATGTTAAGGAGCCAACCAAGTCACCACGGAGAAGCAGGAGGGGCCGGCTGGCCAGTCCTCCGGGCAGCTAGCCGACAACACCGTTTTATTGCAGGTATGTTCTCTCGAGAGCGTGGTGGGGCTCGCCTTCCCTCTCCCCACCCTTCGGCTAGCCCGGCAGGGTCTTTGACAGAATTAGTTTTAAGGGGCATAAAGAAAAAAAGAAAGCAAGAAAAAAGAAAACCAAACCCAAAGGATAACCTGTACATTACAAAGCAACATCCCCACATCCGTTCCAGCGAGGGGACCTCGGTGCGGGCGGGCGGGCGCCTCATGGCGGAGTGGCATGGGACGTTAGCACCAGGTATTTACAGAACAGCCGGAGATCGCTTTCGAAACCCGGGTGTGGACAACCTGCAGAGCGGCCCGGCCGAGCGGCCCCCACCCAGCCCAACCTCAGGAAGTCGATCAGATGGTTTCAGAACAGCAGCCGGTGGGATCTGAGTGTGGTCCGCTCCGTCCGTCCCCTTCGGCGAGTCGGCCCCCTCGACTGGTAAAAGAACGCTGGCTTCCAGGACTCCCTTGCCCCTCGACCCCCTCCTGGGCCACAGCCAGTCAATACCACAACTCCTCAACTCCCCCCAAGTCCTTCTGGAACGCCTCTCTCGGCACCCCTGCCCCAAAAGGCTGCCGGGATGTGCACACGGAATCACGGGGCTGGTTGCATGCAACAGTAAAAGGCATGCTCTTCTGTCCGGGTGAGGCCTCGTCCCCTCCCTAGCAGGTCCCGGGACGGGGCTGGCAGCCACCCGGCACCCAAAATAAGATGACACACGAAAGGAAACAAACCAAAACGGAGGAGAGCCACCCGGGCTGGAGGAGGAGGGCAGAGGCTCCCCTCAGGGGAATGGGGCTTCGTCTTATGAACGCGTCAGGCCTCGGAAGATGTGAACGGAAGGGGGCAGGGAGAAAGGGAGGGGCGGTGGGCACGGGAGGGAGGAGGCTCAAGGAGGGAGAAAGAGCAGTCATGCAGCTTGGGACAAATCTTTTGTTGCTTTATCAGATTCTCAGTCAATCGACTGGTGTTTGCTAGAACCGGGGAACGCAGGGGAGTGTTGAAGAGAGCGCGCGCGCGAGAAGAGAGAGATCACGAGAGTGGGCATCACCAGCTGCCCGGGGGCCTTCACTTGGCCGTCATCATCTGTACAAACTCTGTGGAGTGAAACGGAGAGCGGGGGGTCAGCTGGTGAGCGCGGCCAGGCCGGCGGCCCTCCCGGGCGCCAGGGGCCTGGGGCTTGTTCCCGAAGCCGCGCCTCGCGGCCGCTCCGGAGCGAGCACCTGGCGTCAGCTCACCTTCATAGTTGACCTGACCGTCCCCGTCGATGTCGGCCTCTCTGATCATCTCGTCCACCTCCTCGTCGGTCAGCTTCTCGCCCAGGTTCGTCATTACATGACGGAGCTCGGCAGCGCTGATGTAGCCGTTGCCGTCCTGGGTGTGGGGACGGGGAAGGGCCCCGAACCTGAGGCTCCGACGGGGGGTGGGCCCGGGGGGAGAGGCAGCAGGACGGGGACCGGCAGGCACCCACGCTCAGCAGGGGAAGGGGGGCCTCCCAAGGCGGCGCGGCAAGCCGGCACCGGGACCCGTGCCTCGTGGAAGCCGTGACCCGGGGCCCCAGCCACCCGTCTCTCCGCCGGATCCCAGAGCCACTCCGGCAAAGGACCGCTTACCTTGTCGAAGACGCGGAAAGCCTCTCGGATCTCCTCCTCGCTGTCTGTGTCCTTCATCTTTCTGGCCATCATGGTCAGGAACTCCGGGAAGTCAATGGTCCCATTCCCTGGAAGCGGGGAGAAGGGAGTCAGGAGTGCTCTTGGCCCGGACCCTGGGAGGCCACACCAGAGCCCCGGCAGCGGCGGCACCCGCTCATCCGTCACCCCTAGGAAGGTGCCCCAGAGTGGGGCCGTCCGCCCGCGCCACGGGGCTCACCATCCGCGTCCACCTCGTTGATCATGTCCTGCAGCTCTGCTTCGGTGGGGTTCTGTCCCAGGGACCTCATCACCGTCCCCAACTCCTTGGTGGTGATAGTGCCGTCTCCATCCTTGTCGAAGAGGGAGAAGGCCTCCTTGAACTCTGGGGTACGAGAGGGAACGAAGCAGAGGTCAAGGACCACAGGGAAAACTCTCCGTGGACGAAGGCCAAGGGAGTCCGTCCTACCTGAAGAAGTCAGAGCGAGACTTCTAGCCGAGCCCCTTGCTTCGGGGCTCAGGGCAGACCCCTTCCTTCAGTCAACATTTATTGAGCACCTACTTTGTACCCGGTGGAGATACCCGTTCCGCCAACCTAGCTCAGCGAGGACAGAGGGGGAAACACAGGCTGACGGCTGTTCTTAGAGAATTCTACAGTTCTTGTTGGTCCCTGGCTTCAGCCTCTCCCTCAGATGATGAAACGGACTAAAGTCACGGAGTGGACAAGAGCCAAGAGAACTCTCTATCTGAAGTAGGCCGGCCAAGGCCAACCGGCCGGGAAGGGGAGGGGAGGCTGCAAAATGCCTCTGCCAGGCCCCGCGTCCCTCCCGACTGGTACCGCGGGCCCGGTTCCCCGGGCCGGCGCCACCGGCTCCCCGAGGAGGAGCGAGTGGCCGCGTGTGACGCGGTGAGGGGGTGGCCGGCAGCGGGGCGCGGCCGACGGACGGACGGACGGCGCGTGGGGTGGGCGGAGGATGGAAGGAGAGGGGCCGGCTGCCAAGCGGGATGGAGAGCTAGTGGCGCTGAGTGGGAAGGCCACAGCTGGGGACGCATCAGGAGCGGGGACAGAAGCACGCGGCTGCCGCCCTCCCACCGGGCCCATTTTGGCACCTGGGGCTCCCTAGGGAACAGATGCCTGGCAGCCTATTCCCAGAGGGTGTGGGCCGGGGTGACGTGGGGGACAGTTCGCTAATGGGGACGGGGCGGAGAGCGTGCTGTTTGTGTCACACAAGGGCAGAGCTGGGGCGTGGGTGGCAGGTGCCGCGAGAGCCACACGTACAGCCGAGAGAGAAGCTGTGTCCCCCAGCCTCCGGGCCACCGGGAGACAAGCCTCCCCAGGGAGACCGGGGAGGCCGGTCCCAGCGCCAAGGCCTTGCCGTTGCTGTGGAGGGCAGGGGGCGGGTCGTGGGGGCTCCCTGAGCTCACGATCACCCAACAGGGCGGTTCCCCCCAGCTCTCCTTGGTGGGTCTCCACAGCCACTGGGGGCCGTTTCCAAACTGAAAGTGTGACCGACTGTGGGCTGGCGGGGGGAGGGAGGAGACGAAGGCAGGTCGACTCCGGCCTCCTCCCACTTCCGACATGGGGCATTCAGTACTCATCACGCGGCCCGCCGGACCTGACAGCACAGCTGGGGTCTGGGGAGCTGCAGGGGTCCGTTCCGCGAGCCCCTCCCCTGTGTCTACTTCGTGCTGGCCCGCGGTCGTGGACACGAACCGAGAGGTGCTTTCTGTCCTCGGCAGTGCAGTCTCGGGACAGGGAGACTGAGCGACCCACTCAATCACACAGAAGTTCCTGCAGTGGTGACCTTTCTGGGCTTTGGGGTCAGGTAGGTGGCCACAAAAATGAAGGAGATGGGATCCCAGGATTTCTTTTGGCTTCCCGGGAGATGTACGACCATTCGCTTATTCATTTATTTGGCCAACAAAACGTACGGAGCACTGACTACGTGCTGGGCACTGAAGATACAGAACGGACCCCCCCCACCAAAAAAAGCCCCCAATTCAAGTTGCTCACACCTAGTGACTAGAGACACAGCAGGTAAAGATATAAAATAGTTTCAGACAGTGAGAAGAGCTACGAGGGAAGCGCCTGGAGTGACGTGCTGGGAAGCAAAGGAAGGTGATCTGAGACCGGGAGTTAGGGGAGGCCTCTCCAAGATGACATCTGAGCGGAGGCCCAAAGGATGAGGAGGGGCGAGGGGAAGCCGTTTCTGGCAGAGGAGAGTGGCTGCAAGCACGTGCAGAGGGGAGTGCGGAGCGCAGGCGAGCGCAGAGGTGGGAGTGACGAGCCATCTCCTGGGTGGCTCCTAAAGTGGGACGGGAGCTCTGCAGCCCCTGAGCGAGGCTCGCCTTCGCCTTCGGAGCCCAACTGGAGCCCAACTGGCAGGAGCTGGGACAGACGGAGGGGTTCGCCCTGAAGCCACGGGTTAACAAAGGCCCCCTGGATGACTCCAGCTCGGGAGAGGAACACAGACGTGGCATCTCAGGACCACGGGGGCCGGTGTAATCGGGGTGCGGTGCGCAGGTATCCACAGTTCCCCACGCTCGAAGCACAAGGCACGGCATTAAGCGACGTAGGGAACACACGAGCACATCTGTCGGGTGCTAGTCCTGGCCGGGCGCTTGAAGGCCTTCCCGGGGCAGGACGAGGGGGAGGAGGGGAGGGGAGCTCACCTGCGATCTGCTCCTCGGTCAGCTGGTCAGCCTGGAAAGTCAAGGAGGAGAAAGTCAGTCACTGGGCCAGCCAGTCGCAGTCTTGCCGGCTCCGCCCAGCCCCCTCTGGTGAGGCCAGTTCCCCACGCCGGCCCACGCACCCAGGCGCCTCGGCAAAGGAGGCACGTGCCTGACAGGGCCCAAAGGAGAGCCGGGGTCTGGGAGAAAGTCTGGTGATTCAGGAAGCTGGGGCCTGAAGTGGCCTGGAAACCCAGGCTACCCGACAAGGGCCCTGAGTAGGCTGCCCAGACCCAAGGGCTTCCGGTCTCGACCTAGCGTGCCTCGGGGCCACAGCGGCTGGGGGGCCCCAGAGCAGCCGCGCTGGCACAGCACGGCCGCTGGGAGCCCCAGAGGCTGAGTGAAGGGAGCAGTTGCCCTGGAGGCCCGACTGTGCGGCTCTAGAAGGCTCCACACTGAAACAGGCCAGCCCTTGGGTAGGACAGAGGGAAGATGTCTGGGCTCTTCGCTAGTTTCTGTGTCACCTATTTGGAGGTGCCAGGTCTGAGCACAGTGGACCCAACTGGCAAAAATTCTCCTAACTGGTGGTGCTGAACAGCTCTGAGTACTTGACAGAACCCCAGCCGGGCCAGAGGCGGCAGCTGTGGGTCCCTGGCCTGTCCTGTGCTCTGTTCCATTTCTTCTGGAGGGGCAGGAGGGGCAAATGTTGGGGAGGGGACTGCGGCGGCTGCGGCAGGCACAGCACCACCCGCAAAGGCTGGAGGACTGAAGTCAGCTTCCCCGGCTTCGCTGCAGTTTTTAACCCTTTCTAGTCCCGGCCACTCTGGGGACCGGCTAGTCGGTGGCAGGCAGCCCTTGCTGCATGCGGGGTTTGGGGGTGGGGCAGAGGAGAGGCCGGGACCGGCTTCTGCACTGGTGTGCTGGGAATCAGCCAGGCCGGGGGACCTTCTGGACGAGGAGCTGGGGGCGGGGAGGGGGGGAGCCGGAGTCCCAACATTTAGCTCCAGGCGGCCAATACCCGAATTCTCCCTGGTTTTGGTGAATGCTGCCGACAAGGTGCCACCGGGCCTGGTGCCCAGGCGGCTGCCCCCTCCTTTGCTTCCACCATCAGGGGGAAGGGGCTCCTCGTCCACAGCATGGCTCTCGCCGTGAGGCTGGACGCCCTCAAAACTGATGCGAACTATATGCACGGTGCTTCCAGAGCTTCCACCGGAAGCTAGCCACGACCCTCCCACCCCCACCCCGTCCCAAACACTAAGAACTGGTCACGTTAGAATTGGTCTGAGATGTCCCCTTTCCTTTCTTTTCTCTTTTAGATCTAAGGGAAGAGGAACTTGAGGCCAAGCCCCAAACAGGCGGAATGGGAGGGGGAAGCACAGTGATGAGGAAAGAGAAAGAGACGGCTGAGGGAGGAGGGAGGAAAGAAGGTGGAGAAGGAAAAACACCACACGTGCACATTCTAGAAAAGTCCGAAGTCTAAAGGGAAGGCGAGGAGGACAACCGGAGGGACGCTTCTGTACCGCCTTCAAAAAAGACTCGGGGCTGCTGGGCTCCTAAAATGCCGGCCCGGCCGCCCCAGCCCCCGAGCCCCCTGCTTGGCCCGCTTCCCTTGGCTCCCATGGGCAGAGAAGCCCGGTCCTGACACCCGAGGAAGCTGCCGGGGGGGGGGGGGGGGGGGGGGGGGGGGGGGGGGGAGTGAGAAGAGAGGATGGGCTTCTGGTTACCGAGGGCCAGGCAATGCCAGGGGAGAGGGAAGAGAGAGAGGAGGGCCGAGTAACAGTCCGGGGAGGAGGGCTGCCGTCCTACCGGCACCTCGTTCTCTCTCCCCCCTGGCCCCGGATGGGGAGAGCCGGCCCAATCCGGGCCTTCCTACCCCTACTGCACCACTCTGCCTTCGGCAGCACCGTCGGGGGCTGGGACAGGTTGACCGGAATGCCCGGAAGGGGCTCCGCAGGCCTGTGTCTGCCACTCCAACCCCCCCCCCGCCCAGCTGGACGGTCCAGATGAGGTATGCCACGCGGGGTTCCGGGGCCGCTGCAAACAGGCGCGGCTCTGCCTGTAGAGCCTGTCAGACGCTCTCCCTCCCCGCACTAGGAGACCCTCTCCCCTGCCTGCTGAAGGAAAGGTCCCAGCTCCCGAGCTCTCGATCTCAAAGCATGGTTACTGGCCAGAAGACCGATCACCCAAGAAATTATCATCGCCGGGCGGGCGGAGGTGGGGGGGGGGGGGCTCCTCGGGGTTTCTTCCCTTTCCAAAATCTGAAGATTTTAAGCTTTCACAAAAAGTGTCTCCAAGATCACCCAGCCGGTCTACTGCTTCCTTAGCCCTCATCCTAGGCTCCGGCCAGGGGCTGGACGAGAAAAAAAAAAAAAAAAAACAACCCTTGGGGCGGGGGAGGGAAGAGGGTATTATTTCTCTGCCCTGACCCAGCCCCCAGCCAACGCCAGGGAGCAGTGTTAGATGAGATCAGAAACCAAGGCCAGGGCCCCTCACCCGGGCCAAGGTGGAGCCACAGCGCTCAGGCCAAAGTCCAAGGCCGGTTCACAGGGACTTGTCCCACCCATACCTTGCTGATTACAAACGGGAAGAGAAACCAGCTGGGGCCAAAGCTCAGGTCCCATCCGGGACGTGGGGGGGCCTCCTGGCACCTGCCGGCGCTTCTTCGGGGCCCCTCTAGCAAGTCCTGCCGGGGGAAATCGGGGTAACGGCAAGAGGAGCCACCGGGTCTGTGTCAGCAAGTGTGAGACCTGATACAAGCAGCGGCTGCTTGCTCTCCCCAGCCTTGCCAGGGAGGATGGCTGTGCACGGTTCCGAAGCTGAGCCTGGGGGGGCTGAGCCTGGGGGGGCTGTGGGTGTTGTGGGTGGCAGTGCGCAGGAAAGAGCTCGTCTGCTGGTTTTCTCTCAAAGCCCTAGCTGTGTGAGTTCACAGAAGCGCTCGGGGAGGCCCCTGGGCGGAACAAGCGGCCTTCAGGCCGAAGAAGGGGTCCCTCTGGAGGTCCGCTTGCTCGGTTCCAGCTCTGCAGCCCCCAGCCCGAGGCCCCAGGAACAGGCGTCCGACTGTCACCGACGCCACACTGTACTGCACTGTCATTTGGCACAAGTGAGGAGAGCAGCACAGGGAGCCGGAGACCGTAAGAAAACCGGGGCTCCTGTTTGGAAAAAGCCGCCCTCTTGGTCCGAAAGGGGCAGCGAGGGGGTGAGATTCTCCGCTTACAAGGCTGGCTCATTTGGTGCATCCCAAACTTTGATCCCCCCACCCCCATTTCATGCGGCTTCAGTGCGCAATAAGGGGCCTGAACAACTCCGCCCACCTGCTCCCACTGCTGGGGCGCCTCCTGCCCAGCCCCATTCTTCCTGGGGAAGGGGGACCGTATGGCCACTCCCTTTGGCCTCTGCAGCCCCCTCCCCATCTACACGGAACAGTCTTTGTCCTGGTCTTTCCCTGGAGACTTCCAGGGCGCTAGCCACATCCACCTCCAAATCTGGGCCCACCTTGGCTGTCGTTCATCTTCTCTAACAACCCCCACCCCCACCCCCAGGCCCCCTTTCACCTCACCTCCCACCACCGGAGCCAGAGTCCTCTCCCACCCCCACCTTCTGCTGGACCCAACACAACACTCAGCCCCAGCCCCCTCCCAAGAACACCAACCTCCCCAGTTCAACAGCCTCAACCCACTAGTAACCTCAGAGCCCTTTCTGGCCGCCCCCCAAATCAACCACGAGGCCTCCTGCTCCCCCACCACTGGCAGGCACCGGCCTCGCCATTCCCTCTTAACCACCTCGCCGACCCCAATCCTTTTCAGTCCCCGCAGGCTTCCAGAGCATCTTCTAACCTCCACTGCCACCCACCGCAGGCTCTTCCTCCCCTAAGCTTGCACCTCGCCCTCCTCCTCCTTCCTCTGCAATGCCGGTCTTTGGAGAACCATCCCCCCCCCCCCCAGGGTCTGATCTGCAGAAGTCACCCCCATCCCTGCCCCTCTCCCCCACCCAGGTCCAGCTACACACGGCCCCCTCTCGGGAGCTCCCCGGCAGCCTGGCCTTCCTCTGATCTCCCTTCCCTGCATCCTTTTAGGACCCAAAGTCTTCATTAGGGCCCCGACACCCCCTCCTTCCCCAGCCAGTGTTTCTTACCTCGCCCCCTATGGGGTCCCAACACCCCACCTCAGAGACCAAACGCCCCACTCTGGCTCCAAACGCCCTTTCTGGGTCCAAACGCCCCCTCTGAGGGTCCAGATGTCCCATCCCGGGTTCAAACGTCCCCTTTGAGAGCTCGGGTGCCCATTTTGGGGTCTCAACACCCCAGCTGGTATTAAAAGTCGCTTTTCAAGCCCCAACCCCCCTTCTGGGATCCAAATGTCCCGCTCTGGGTTTGAACGTCCCCCGGGCCGAAGGGGGTCCAGAGGCGCTCGCCGGGGCCCCAACACTCCCCGTTCTGGGTCCCTTGGCCCCTTCGGGAGTCCTGCCCGCCGTGCCCGCCTCAGAGCCCCAGCCTGGGCGGTCTCCCAGCCTCACTCACCATGGCGAGGCCGGGGTGTCCGGAGCGCGGGGATCAAGGTTCCTCCGGCGGCGGCAGCAGCTGCAGCAGCTCGAGCTCCGCCGCGCGTCCGCGCCTCCACACTCACTGCCCGCAGCGCGCGCCGCCGCCGCCACCTCCCGCCCCAACGGTCCTTCAACGGCCGCCGCGCGCGCGCGCCCCGCCTCGCCCGGCCCCGCCCCGCCCTGCCCGCGCGCCGCCGCACTGCGGCTCCCACGGATCCCTCCGCGCCCCGCTCCGCACCGACGGGCCCGCGGATCCCTCGCGCCCACCCCGCGCAGGGCCCGGCTTTGCCTCCAGTCGCGCGCGCGCGCGCGCGCGGGCACGCGCCTCCGCCGCGGGACTACTTTCCGTGGCCGCGCGCCCCGCCCCCTGGGTCCCTTCCACTCGCCTCTCCGGCGGAGGGGCACCGCTCGGCGGCGCGTGATGCGTCCCTGTGTGAGCCGCGCCGCTATTGGGTCCGGTCCATGGCGGAAATGAGAGCGCGGCGCCGATTGGTCCGGCCTGCCCTGCAATGCGTCAAACTGGGGCGAGCCACTGCGCGGTCGTGGTGGGGAAGCCTGAAATGTGTGGCTGCGGGCAGCCGTGAGGTGTAATGAGGCGAAGGGGGAGACTGTGTGGCTATTAGAGACGCAAGTATATTGTCCTGGTGGTCAGGGAATGGTAAAAGGGCTGGCGAAAGATGCAGAAGGCCTATCTCGGCCCTCCCCTCTAGCAGGGGAAAGATGGTGCAATCCAAAATGCTGGGGTCTGGAAGCCCCGCCCCCAACTGGGCCCTGCTGGCTGGCGGGGTCTTCAAGGTTGTGCTCGCGAGGGTTCCGCCTGTCGCTGCTGGTGTCTGCGCCCTGAGACACACCCCGCAGGTGTGCGGGACCCCTGTCCCCGCGTCACGCGTGATCAGCTCAGAGTCTAGGAAACTGGGGCCGTCAGAGGACAGCCTCTGGGAACAGGACATTCATTCATTGACTTAACGAGCACGAATGGGGCACGTGCTGTATGCAGCGACCTGTGTTGGGCTGGGCTGGGGAGACCATAGGTCCCAACCATTCTCCTTCTATCTCCTAGACCCACCCGAGTCTTGCACTTCTCCAAGGTTCCAACCATAGGAGGAAAGAGGATGCAAATATTAGCTGAAAACTGTTTACTGGAACTCCAAAACAACCTTGTTTAGGAGCTGCCGGTTTTTAATGTGTCCCGCCCCTCATACCCCCACGATTGGCTGAGGAATGGACGAGGAATGGACAAGGAAGTCAAGCTGGGCCAATCATTATGTCCCGCCTGGAACCGACTGTAGGCGGAATCAATGAGAGTCTTTCCCTGGGTTTTTGGGTGCAGACTGGGGGGGCAAGAAGCCTTTTCCTTATGGGGGCCCCTGGCTGATTCCATTGGTAGAGCATGTGACTCATGATCTTGGGGTTGAAGTTCGATCTCCACATTGGGTGTAGAGATTACTTAAAAATAAAATCTAAAAAACAAACAAACAAAAAACCCACAACAAAAAACCCCGCCTTTTCCTTATGGGTGGTGAGGCTTTGAAGGAATAGGTCCAGTGCCGGCTGTGGCCATCTTCCAACTGCTGGAGGAGAGAATAAAGTTGACACCAGGGAGAAGCGAACAAGAGATGGGATGAGAGTACTGTTGGTTTTTACTTCCCTGGTTCTAGTACTCTTGAAACCAACTGCATACCGTCATGTCGGAATTTTGATCACATGAGCTATTAAAATTTCCCTTTGTCCCAAGCCAGTTAGAATTTTTGTCACTTGTAACCAAAGAATTCCTGATGGATATAATGTAGGCTAAACTCGGTCTTGATCGTCAGCACTGGCCCTGAAGTAGAAAGCCAAGGACCCCAGTCAACATTTACTGAGCAAATAAACAAAATGGAGGCAAGTTCATGCTCTCTCCTTCCCTCTTTTTCTTAGCTCTGAATTTCTACCAGGCAGATCTTAACTTCTGAATTACTTAGGGTTATGAAATAGTAAAATATACTACTAGTAACATCTTTGAGCACTTATACTCTGTTCCATGCACTGTTCCAAGCACTCTGTGTGCTTTAGCCCATTTAGTTCTCACAGACTCTCTAGGGGTTTGTGCCTTCCATTTCCGCATTTGATGAACCTGTTCTGTTGCCACTGGAATTGGATGAGACCAGAGAGGTCTGAAGGCTTGACCAAGAACAGAATTGAAGTACTTTGTCCGTGATCACACAGGAGAAGGTAGAGTCAGGATGCGAACCCAAGCAATTTGACTGAAAAGCCCACACTCCTTTAAAAAAAAAAAAAAAAAAAAAAAAAACTTATTTATTTATTCATTCATTCATTCGTTCATTTTGAGAGATACTTTTTTCTCGTCATTAAAATTCCTTTTATTTTTCCTCCAGTGAAATTTAAGTATTCCCAGAGTCCTGAATCAATGATTTCTTCTCAGTTTTCCAACAGCTGTGATTTATCTTCTTTTGGTCTGTTCAGTGGAAAGTGAACTATCGGAAGTAGGACCCTCAGTGTAGAGCCCGATGTGGGGCTTGAACCCACAAACTGTGAGATCATGACCTGAGCCGGAGTTGGACACTCCACCGACTGCGCCACCGAAAGCCCACCCTCTGAAACACCACCTCACCACCAGTGGGAGAGATCGTATTTGTCTTCGATTCCCCTTTCTCCCTAATTTCCTGGAGCACAGCCCATCCTTCCATCCCCAGTGCCAGACTTCTCCTGAAGATGGAAATAATCGGGACGCCTGGGTGGCTCAGTTGGTTGAGTGTCCACCTCTTGGTTTGGGCTCAGGTGATGATCCCAGGGTTGTGGGATCGAGCCCTGTGTCAGGGCTTGGAATTCTCTCTTTCTACCTCTGCCCCTTCCCTGCTCATACATATACATATGCTCACACACACACACACACACACACACACACTCTCTCTCTCTCTCTGTCTCAAAAAACAAAAGACAGAAATAAGCTTCTGTATCGCTTAAGCCACCCTTAGTTTGATCACTTTGTTATACCAGCCAAACATACGCTTGAAGAAGCTAAATCATCTCCATATCGCCTTGTTTGCCACCCTTGGTAACTGTCCTTGCTTTGGTGGAAGCTGACTCTTAAGATGCCCACAGTGGTTCAGACATAAGCCAATCAGCAGGTCCGACTTCCTTGCCTTTGATTGGTTCAGAGCCCCCCCCCCCCGTGTGTGTGTGTGCGCGCGCGTGTGTGTGTGTGTGTGTGTGTGTGGTATAATTTACATTCAGTGATGTGGCACAGATCTGAAGTAGTCGGTTCAGTGAGTTTTGACAATTGCATATGCCCGAGTAACCGCTACTCAAGACAAACTATAGAACATTTCCATCACCCCAGAATTTAACTCCCCTGTGGCCCTTTCCTGTCCATTCCTGTCCCCTGCGGGCAACTACCGTTCTGGCTTCTGTCATTAGAGGTTATTTTTGCCTGTTTTAGAGTTTTATAGAAATGGACTCGCGTAGGGCGCCTGAGTGGCTCGGTGGGTTAAGCATCTGACTTTGGATCAGGTCATGATCTCATGGTCCGTGAGTTTGAGCCCCACTTTGGGTGAGCATGAGCCCCACATGGGGTGATGCGGGGTGAAGCCCTGCTTCTCTCTCTTTCTGCCCCTCATGGGATTCTCTCTCTCTCTCTCTCTCTCTCTCTCTCTCTCTCTCTCTCTCTACCTTGCTCACTTGTGTCCTCTGTCTCTCTCTCGAAAAACAAACAAAGAAAACAAATGAACAGCGGCACCTGGGTGGCTCAGTCGGTCGGGCGTCCAACTTTGGCTCAGGTAATGATCCCCTGGTTTGTGGGTTCGAGCCCCGCGTGGGGCTCTGTGCTGACAGCTCAGAGCCTGGAGCCTGCTTCAGATTCTGTGTCTTCCTCTCTCTCTGCCCCTTCCCCGCTGATGTTCTGTCTCTGTCACTGTCTCTGTCTCTGTCTCTCTCAAAAATAAATAAACATTAAAAAAATAAAATGAGGTTTTCTTTTACTGACTTTTACACCAGGTCCAGTGGACCCATGCCACAATCTGGTGACCCAGTTATTTTTTTCATCTCACCTCCCTGTTCTCTGCCCCTTGCTCTCTCTGTTCCAGCCACACTGGCCTCTGCTGTTCCTCAAACATTTGTGTCTGGCTCCTGCCTTAGGGCTGTAGCATTATTTCCTCTTCTTAAATATTCTCCTCACAAGAGCCAAATGGTGTAACTTTTCCTTAGCTTCAAGTCTTTTTTAAAAATTTCGAAAAGTGTTTATTTTTGAGAGAGAGAGAGAGAGAGAGAGCGAGCATGAGTGGGGGAGGGGCAGAGAGAGAGGGAGACAGATTCTGAAACAGGCTCCAGGCCGTCAGCACAGAGCCCGAAGCAGGGCTTGAACCCACTTCAAACCGTGAGATCATGACCTGAGCCGAAGCTGGACGCTCAACCGACTGAGCCACCAGGCGCCCCAGCTTCAAGTCTTTGTTCAAATGACACATTCTCGGGTCACTTGGCTGGCTCAGTTGGTAGAGCCTGAGACTACACTCTTCGTGGGAGTCTGTGTTGATAGAATCATTGTTGTGAGTGTATTAGTCAGTTTATTTTTTTTAATGTTTATTTATTTTGGGGAGAGGGAGAGAGAGAGAGGAGAAAGTAGGAGCAGGGGAGGGACAGAGAGAGAGGGACACACAGAATCGGAAGCAGGCTCCAGGCTCTGAGCTGTTAACACAGAGCCCGATGTGGGGCTTGAACTCATGAACTGTGAGATCATGACCTAAGCTAAAGCCAGATGTTTTTAAATTTTTTTTAAGTTTATTTATTTACTGTGAGAGAGACAACGACAGCATGAGTGGGGAGGGGAAGAGAGAGAGAGAGAGAGAGAGAGAGAGTAAGCCCAAGCAGGCTTCACACCGTCAGTGCAGAGCTCAATGTGGGGCTCGAACCCATGAACTGTGAGATCGTGACCTGAGCCTAAACAAAACCGAGACTTGGACGCTTAGCCAAATGAGCCACCCAGGTGCCGCTGGTGGATTGCATTTTAATTTTATCGAGTTCAAGGTATTTTTAAATTTCCCTTGTAATTTCTTCTTTGATCGCTAGATTGCCTATTATTGTGTGTAATTTCCAAATATCTGGGGTTTCCCCATGCTTCTTGTTATCGATTTCTAAATTAGCTCCGTTGTGATCGGAGAACATACTCTTCAATCCTTTGAACTTTCTTGAGGCTTGTTTTTACGGGCCGCCAATAGGTGGTATATATTGGGCAATTGGAAAGAATGTGGTTGTTATGCGGAGTATTCTATAAATGTCTATTAGGCAAAATTGGGTAATAGTGTTGCTCAGGTCTTCTATGTCTTTACTGCTTCCCCTCCCCCCCCCACTTGTTCTAGCATTTACTGAGGAGGCAGTGTTAACACTTCTAACTGTGATTGTGGATTTGTCTATAACCCCCTCCCCCCAGACCTGTTGAATTTTGCTTCGTGTATTTTGAAGCTTTGTTATTTGGTACATCTACGTTTCTGATTGTTCCCGACAAATGGTGTCATAATTACGAAGTGACTTTCTTTATTTATTTATTATTATTTTTTTTTTGTAATGTTTCTTGTTCTGAGGTCTACTTGGTCTGATCTCAATATAAACACTCCACGTTCTTATATTTTCTTTATATTTTTTGTTTGCATGATATATCTTCTCTACCTTTTTGCTTAAACAATTTTTTAAAGTTTGTTTATTTTGAGGGAGAGAGAGAGACAGAGAAAGCGAGAGAACGAGTGTGGTAGGGGCAAAGAGAGGGAGAGAGAACTCCAAGCAGGCTCTGTGCTGACAGTGCAGAGGCCGACGTGGGGCTCGAACTCATGAACTGTGAGATCATGACCTGAGCTGAGATCCAGAGTTGGATGCTTAATCAACTGAGCCACTCAGGTGTCCCTCTACCCTTTTACTTTATTTTTTATTTTTTAAATGTTTATTCATTTTTGAGACATAAGAGAGAGACATAGTGCAAGCAGGGGTGGGGCAGAAAGAGAGGGAGACACAGGTCCCAAAGCAGGCTCAGGCTTTGAGCTGCCAGCACAGAGCCCAACGCGGGGCTCGAACCCACAAACTGCGAGATCATGACCTGAGTGGAAGTGGGACGCTTAACCAACTGAACCACCCAGGCGTCCCTCTACCCTTTTGGTTTTGATGTGACTCTATCTTTATATTTAGAGTGTGTTTCTTGTGGACAGCATAGAGTTGGGTCTTGGGTTTTTTTGTTTTGTTTTGTTTTTTGTTTTTTGTTTTTTTATCCAGCCTGGCAATCTCTGTATTTTAATCCGAGTGTTTGGCTCGTTTATATTTAATGTGATTAATCATATGGTTTGAAGTTTGCCATTTGCTGTGCACTTTCTATTTGAAATCTGCTATTTGTTCCTATTTTCTTATCTTCTTTTAGGTTAATTGTGTATGTTTATTATTCCATTCTTTCCTCTGTACTTATAAAAACTGTATTTTAGGATAGTTTTAGATTGTAGAAAAGTTGTAAAGAGTACAGAGAGTTCCATATACCCCACACCCAATTTCCCTTATTATTGATTTTACATTTGTCACAAGTAGTGAACCAATACTGATACGTTATCATTAACCCAAATCCAGTTTTTGGTGTTTATCTAAGGTCCTTTTTCTGTTCCAGGACCACACCACTTTTACTCATCATATCATTAGCCTCCTCCAGACTATGGCAATGTCTCAGACTTTCTTTGATTACCTTCACCAAGGTTTTGATTACCTTGACAGTTTTAAGGAGTACCGGTCAGGTCTTCTGCAGAATCTCCCTCTACTGTTATTTATCTGGTGTTTTTCTCATTATGGGACTGGGATTATGGTCGTTCTCATCACATCATAGGAAGGGTAGATGACTTACCACTATTGACGTTAACCTCGATGAGCACCTGGCTGACATAGTTGTGCATCAGATGTTTCCACTGTAGACTTACTGTTGTGTCCCCTCCCTCCCCAGATGTGCTCTTCAGAAGGAAGTCACTGCACGGTCTACGCCTAAGAAGTAGAGAGTTCTGTTCCATCTCCTTGAGACGGTAATATCTACATACATTTTTTGAATATACGGTCCACACGAGAAATCTGTATATTCTCCCCTATTTGTTTACTTATTCAATCACTTTATATATACCGTTATGGAGTTGTGGATATTTATTTTATGTTATAGCTTATAATACAACACTACATCGTTTATTTTGTTGCTCAAATTTTTCCAGCTTTGACTAGTGGGAGCTCTTTCAGTTGCCTCCTGTGTCTCTTTGGCTTCCCCTCACTGTGTGTG
Organism: Puma concolor; assembly: GCF_028749965.1. NCBI lineage: Eukaryota > Metazoa > Chordata > Mammalia > Carnivora > Felidae > Puma > Puma concolor. Next base: position 52,413,354 of record NC_141681.1, on the reverse strand, counting down.
TGGCCGGGGGTGGGGGGTGGGGGGTGGGTACTTCTTTACTTTCTGGCACTATAAGATATCCCAAGCTCATTTTGTACATTTCTTGCTGCAGTCCTAGAATTAGCCATTTCTCCAAGGAACCTCCTTTTATTGGAGAATGTTAGAAACCAAGATTTTGGCTCTGAGTGTGCTCATTGCTATTGATGATTGTTTTTCTAATTCTACCTCTCTGCATTATGTTTTTGTTTTTGTTTTTTTTTTAATTTTTTTTTCAACGTTTATTTATTTTGGGGACAGAGAGAGACAGAGCATGAAGGGGGGAGGGGCAGAGAGAGAGGGAGTCACAGAATCGGAAGCAGGCTCCAGGCTCTGAGCCATCAGCCCAGAGCCTGACGCGGGGCTCGAACTCACGGACCGCGAGATCGTGACCTGGCTGAAGTCGGACGCTTAACTGACTGCGCCACCCAGGCGCCCCATCTCTGCATTATGTTTTAGTGATTTGCTCCATGTATCTCTCAGTGATCACAATTGGTCACTTGTCTGCCATTGTTGTATCATACTAGGTTTTCATTAAAAAAGTATCTCACTGGAAATGCAAACTGGTGCAGCCACTCTGGAAAACAGTATGGAGGTTCCTTAAAAAATTAAAAATAGAACTACCCTAGGACCCAGCCATTGCACTACTAGGCATTTACCCAAGGGATACAGGGATGCTGTTTCGAAGGGACACACGCATCCCCATCTTTATAGCAGCACTGTTGACAATAGCCAAAGTATGGAAAGAGCCCGAGCCCAAATGTCCATCGATGGATGAAGGGATAAAGAAGATGTGGTGGGGGCGCCTGGGTGGCGCAGTCGGTTAAGCGTCCGACTTCAGCCAGGTCACGATCTCGCGGTCCGTGAGTTCGAGCCCCGCGTCGGGCTCTGGGCTGATGGCTCGGAGCCTGGAGCCTGTTTCCGATTCTGTGTCTCCCTCTCTCTCTGCCCCTCCCCCGTTCATGCTCTGTCTCCCTCTGTCCCAAAAATAAATAAACGTTAAAAAAAAAAAAAAGATGTGGTGTATATATATATATATATATATATATATTTATTTATACACACACACACACACACGCACACACACACACAATGGAGTATTACTCGGCAGTCAAAAAGAATGAAATCTTGCCATTTGCAACTACATGGATGGAACTGGAGGGTATTATGCTAAGTGAAATTAGTCAGTCAGAGAAAGACACATATCCTAGGACTTCACTCATATGAGGACTTTAAGAGACAAAACAGATGAACATAAGGGAGGGGAAACAAAAATAATATAAAAACAGGGAGGTGGACCAGACATAACAGACTCATAAATATGGAGAACAGAGGGTTATTGGAGGGGGTGTGGGAGGGAGGATGGGCTAAATGGGTAAGGGGCATTTAGGAATCTACTCCTGAAATCCTTGTTGCACTGTATATTAACTAACTTGGATGTAAATTAAAAAAAACAAATAAAGGGAAAAAGGAAAAAAAAATGTAACATCCAAATATTTTCTAAGACGTTACCAAGCTACTGTATTCACATAATTTTCTTCCTGAATGATACACACTGGCTTCATTTTATTGTATTCTTTTTTATTTTTTATTTTTATTTTTTTTAATTTTTTTTAACGTTTATTTATTTTGGAGACAGAGAGAGACAGAGCATGAACGGGGGAGGAGCAGAGAGAGAGGGAGACACAGAATTGGAAGCAGGCTCCAGGCTCTGAGCCATCAGCCCAGAGCCCGACTCGGGGCTCGAACTCACGGACCGTGAGATCGTGACCTGAGCTGAAGTCGGACGCTTAACCAACTGAGCCACCCAGGCGCCCCAATTGTATTCTTTTTTAAATACTGTTTTATTAAGCTTAATATATTTATCCAACAAGGGGAGGAAAAATGAAACTAGGAGGTTTCTGGAAACATCTGAAATACTGTCTCCTATATATTGAGAGATAATTCACATTTTCTCATCAAGACCAATGGATTTTTATAGTATTCCGACTTGAGGAAATAGAGATTTCTGATGAATAATAGCAAATAAAACGACAACATTGAACAACAACAACAACAAAGTATCTCACATAATAGAAGGTCAGGAGGCAGGGTCAGCCCAGGACTGGTTCAGTAGTTCAATGATGTAACCAAGGCCTCAGACTCTTTTTCTGCTTCTTGTCTGCCATCCTCAATATTCTCTATTTTCAGGCTCTTTGCTTTATGGTTGCAAGGTGGCTGCCATAGCTCCAGACATGACTTCCCAAGGCAGTAATCCAAGTCAGGATGAAAAGGAGCAGGGCTCCTCTGTTTCTTTTTATCAGAGAAGTTAAACCTCGCCCCAAATCCCTTCAAATTTCACTGGCCTCTAGTGGGTCACATGATCACCCCTCAACCAATCACTAGCAAACAGGAACAAGGCTCAGGCCAATCCCGGTTCGCCTTTTGGGGCAAGGCTCACCTCCCTGGAGCACATTGTTACTTAGCACCTGGACAAAACTGAGGTTGGCTTAGCAAGAGAGAGGGGTGTGGTGGGGGAAAGTCTTGCCACGTGGAAACGTCTAGATCTTTTCTTTGAACATCCTGGGGGCAAAAGAGGAGAGTTAAGTTGTCCATCACGTGGAAACTTAATCCCCTTCTTTGCACATTTCTATTCTTTCTCCCAAAGCAGTGTCCTCAATCAAACCTCAGCTTTCTTCTGTAATGCCTTCTAGTCATTTCCAGAAGCTCGCCCATCTCTAGCATGGCTACTGACGTCATCCGGGGCTGGTGGCTTGGCCCTGCCGTCCCGCACGTGTGGCTTCCCTGTCTGCATCCAAATGGCTGCTATGGCTCTCATGGCTTCCCCGCTGGCAGAAAGGAGAAAATGAGGAAGAAGGGCGCTCACTGTTGTCACTAAGAAGATGCACCTGTTACAGTAAGCGATGTGAGCTATTCTAAGAAATAAGTCCCCCAAATCTCAGTGGCTTTAACACCGTGAAAGTGTGTAAACCTTACTAATGTGGCAGTGTCTAATGGGGCAGTTCCTTCTTAAAAACCCCCCCAAAAATTAATGTTTTTATTTATTTTTGAGACAGAGAGAGACAGAGGATGAGCAGGGGAGGGGCAGAGAGAGAGGGAGACACAGAATCTGAAACAGGCTCCGGGCTCTGAGCTGTCAGCACAGAGCCCGATGCGGGGCTCGAACTCATGGACCTCGAGATCGTGACCTGAGCCGAAGTCGGACGATTAAGCCACCCGGCTGCCCCACATGGAACGTTTTCTGAATCATTTGAGAATAAGTGTCAGACCTCATGCTGCTTTACCTCTAGACACTTAAATGTGAATTTCCTAAGAACAAAGACATTCACCTACAAAACCACAGTACAATAATCAAAATCAGAAAATCTTACACTGATAACAATTATCAGGCCTATTCAAAGTTTACCGATTGTCTCAATCCGTCCTTATAGCAAAAACAAAAACAAAAACAAAACAAACCAAAAAACCCACAAAAAAACACAAAAACAAAAAACCTTTCCCCTCCCTCCCTCCCTTCCTCCCTCCCCCTTCCTTCCTTCCTTTCTCTTTCTTTCTTTCTTTTCTTTCTTTCTCCCTTCCTTCCTTCCTTCCTTCCTTCCTTCCTTCCTTCCTTCCTTCCTCTCTTCCTTCCTTCCTCTTTCTTTCTTTCTTTCTTTCTTTCTTTCTTTCTTTCTTTCTCCAGCCAGGATCACATATTCCAGCTAACGGTCATATTGCTTTAGTTTGGAACAGTTCCTCGATCTTTCTTTGTGTTTTTTTTTTTAAAGAAATTGACATTTTTGAAAATTTTATGTCAGTTACTTTATAGAATGTCCATCAGTTTGGGTTTGTCTGACATTTTCTCATGACTAGATTCAGGTTATACATTAAAAGAATGATTATCATAGAAATAACTCTTTGTCCTTGGTGTGTCTTATCAGGAGGCAGATGATGTCCGGTTTGTCCTGTTACTGGCGATGGTGAGGTTTGTCACTGTAAAGTTACTCTTTTCTCCTTTTGTAATTAATGAGCAATTTGTGGGGAGATACTCCAATACGGTCTAAATATCAGTTCTCACCAAACCTCTAGCGACTAACTTAAAATTAAAAAAAAAATTTTTTTTAACGTTTATTTATTTTTGAGACAGAGAGAGACAGAGCATGAGTGGGGGAGGGGCAGAGAGAGAGGGAGACACAGAATCGGAAACAGGCTCCAGGCTCTGAGCCATCCGCCCAGAGCCCGACGCGGGGCTCGAACTCACGGACCGCGAGATTGTGACCCGAGCTGAAGTCGGACGCTTAACCGACTGAGCCACCCAGGCGTCCCTAAATTTTTTTTTAAATATTTATTTCTTTTTGGGAGACAGAGAGACAGAGTGCAAGCAGGGGAGGGGCGGAGAGAGAGGGAGACACAGAATCCGAAGCAGGTCCCAGGCTCTGAGCTGTCAGAGCCCAACTCGGGACTTGAACTCACAAACCGTGAGATCGTGACCTGAGCCAAAGTCAAACGCTTAACGGACTGAACCACCCAGGCGCCCCATCCAGCTCCCAACTTTAGATGACTTCGTTTTTCGCACAGATTGCTACCCCAGAACATCCAGTGTGAGCCCCAGGGCGCTCAGATGTAGAGAGCTCTTCAAAGTCAAGGCCGTCATTAGCGCCTTTCTGTCTTTAAGTAAATTGTAACCCTCACCATATCTTTCTCACCCAGAAACGTAGGACAACCTAATCTCAATCCCGTCATGACGCCACTGGCAGAGGCTACATTCACCAAAGATGTCTCCAGGGTCCCCCTGCACGTCTGCGACCATCAGACTGCAGCGCATGAGACCATTTGCCTAGATTTCTGCTCCCTGCCATTCCTTTCTAGAAAGGCTGTCCCAGACACCAGCTCTCTGGAGCGCCTGGCTTTGGACTCCGTGAGCTCATGGCGGGTTCCACCTTGGGGCGTGTGCTGTTCTGGGTCGCACGTCGTTTCATCCGTTCGCACTGCGCCAGCTCCAGCTTGTGGGCAGTTCTGATGGGGACAGGGACCGTGAGCCTGGGTGACCCAGTTGTGGCAGCCCGTGTGCCCACAGGGGCAGGGAGCGACTCTGGCGCTGATAGAAATAGACGCCAGCCACAGCGGGGCCCCAGGCCGCCTCGGGCAATACCAATCCTGCTCTGGTCCACGTCTGGCCCAGCTGGCTTCACCTGACCCCAAAGGCTGGGATCCAAAGGCTTTGGCCCCAGAGGCTGGGATCTCAGGCTGATGTTACTTGGTCTCCAGAACTATCCACTGCGTGATCCAGAGGTCTGTGGTAAGCCACCCAATAAAAAGCGGGTGCAGCCCAAGGACCCTCCCCGAAGAGATAAGCTCTCACCAACGACACTTCCTGTCCCCAAAACAATTCTTAGATTCTTGTATTCTTAGAGCTCCAAGGTCAAGGCAACGCAGGATATTCAGCCTCCCATCTTTCCTCCCAGAAAGCGGGTAAGGAGAGACTGAGTGAGAGGTTTCACTATACCCAACACTGCCTTTATTTATTTTTATCTTGTTGAGATTTTATTTATTTAAAAAGTTTTTCGTGTTCATTGATTTATTTTTAATGCTTATTTATTTTTGAGAGACAGCGAGAGAGAGCACGAGCAGGGGAGGGGCAGACAGAGGGGGAGACACGGAATCCGGAGCAGGCCCCAAGGCTCCGAGCTGTCAGCACAGAGCCCGACACGGGGCTCGAACTCGCAAACTGTGAGATCGTCACCTGAGCAGAGGTCTGACGCTTAACCGACTGAGCCACGCAGGTGCCCCATATATCGTATTATTTAAAAAGAATTTTTTTTAACATGTATTTATTTTTTTGAGAGACAGAGACGGAGCATGAGCAGGGGAGGGGCAGAGAGAGAGGGAGACACAGAATCCAAAGCAGGCTCAGGGCTCTGAGCTGTCAGCACAGAACCTGACGTGGGGCTCGAACCCATGAACCATGAGATCATGACCTGAGCCGAAATCAAGAGTCAGATGCTTAACCGACTGACCCACCCAGGCACCTCTAACATTTTATTGTTACGTAACCTCTACACCGAACGTGGGGCTCGAACCTACAACCCTGAGATCAAGAGTCACACACTCCACTCACTGACTGTGTCCATCAGGAGCCACCAACCAAGGCTATCTTTAAAAGTGTGGTAGATTTTATTTTCCAAAGATGGTCACAACAATGTCCACATCCCACATCCTCTTCTAGAGCCTTGTCTCTCTGGCATTTAGAGGTGGATTCTGGGGCATGCCTGGGTGGCTCAGTCAGTTGAGCGCCCAACTTTGGCTCAGGTCGTGATCTCACAGTTCAGGGGTTCGAGCCCTGCGTCGGGCTCTGTGCTGACAGCCCAGAGCCTGGGGCCCGCTCCAGATTCTGTCTCTCTCTCTCTCTCTCTCTCTCTCTGCCTCTCCCCTGCTTGTCTCTGTCTCTCTCTCAAAAATAAATGCACGTTTAAAAAATTAAAATATATTTCTCCTTAAGTTTGTTCAGAGGATTTGGTGAGATTATACACCTAAAGTGCCTGGCCAAGAACATGGGCCAGAGTAAGAGCTCATTAACTATTAGTCATGATTTACCGTGACTGGTGGACAGCTGGATGTTGAGAGCCTCTTGTTGACAAGCCCAGTTGGTACTGGGTAGTCTCTCTCTAGAGCCATTAGGAACCTTCTTCTTGTTCTCTCATCTCCCACCAGTGGGCGCTCTGGTGACGTTAAGACCACAGCTCATTGCCCCTTGGGTGCAGATCCGGCTGTTCTCGGGACTGAGGGCTTGGGTGTCTTTATTTGAAGGGCACAGGACTCTCCACGCTTTCGTTAAAAACAAGAAATCGAGCAGAACCACAGGCTTTTATTCCCCTTGTGTTGGTGGGAGAAACGTGGAACGATCTTCTTCTGATTGAGAGAGGGAGGAGGCAAACCCTGCGCGCAGTTACTCCTTTTAATAATAGAAAGATGATGTTATCACCATGGCAACAAATGATCAAAGACGACGACCAATCGGAATCACAGTCTTCTCCGGGAGGTTATTTTTCTCAAGAGAGAGCGACAATTTCTAGGCGACTCTCACAACACTCTCTTGTTCACACGATCCTTCCAAGGACAGTCTTAAAGAAACAGACCAGGAACGCAAGCCTGGGGACGGCACCAGAAGAGATGGGTGTTCCTGGGAATGGTCACAGTTCGTCACCTTAGGGGGCAGATTTTTTTCGATGGGCTTGGTTATGCAAAAGGGTATCTGTGTGTACCTGCAGGGAGGAGAGAACCTCCTCACCTCTTCGTTTACATTTAAAAAAAAAATGATCTTTTTATTAAAAAGACCTTTTAATCCGGGCCCCTGGGTGGCTCGGTCGGTTAAGCGCCACACTTCAGCTCGGGTCATGATCTCAAGGTTCTGCGGGTTCGAGCCCCGCATGGGACTCTGTGCTGACGGCTCAGAGCCTGGAGCCTGCGTCGGATTCCGTGTCCCCCCCTCTCTCTCTGCCCCTCCCCCACCCACACTCTGTCTCTCTCAAAAATAAAGAAACATGAAAAATGTCTTTCCAATTTTATTAATTTATATTTAAGACAAAGAGAGAGGGCAGGGGAGGGGGAGAGAGAGAGAATCCCAAGCCGGAGTTCACACTGACAGCACGGAGCCCCACACGGGCCCTGAACTCATGAACCTTGAGATCATGACCTGAACCAAAGTCAAGAGTTGGTTGCTTAACCGACTGAGCCACCCAGGTGCCCCTGGCTGCTGCCATTTTGAAGCACTTAGTCTTGGGAGGGTTGGTCACAGAGCAAGGGACACGTGACACACCTTTCGGGATCACGATCGGTGAGATCATATATATTAACCGTCTGATACGCTGAAAAATAGGAATTACCATTATTATCACTTTCTACCCGCTGTGTCCCACCTCCACAGCCAACCCCTCCCAGATTCATATGTTGAAACCCTAACTCCCAACATCATGGTATTTGGAGGTGGGGCCTTTGGGAGGTAATTCGCTTTCAATGAGGTCATGCGGGCAGGGACCCCAGGATGGGATTGGTGTCCTTATAAGAAGAGAAAGAGATCCCAGGGCTTTCTCTCTTCCTCTCTCTCTCTCTCTCTCTGCCATACGAGCACACGACAAGAAGGCAGCCGTCTGCAAGCCAAGAAGCGGGGCTTCACCAGGAATCAAATCAGCTAGCACTTTGATCTTGGACTTCCCGGCCTCCAGAAAATAAATAAAAGCTCCCCCAGCCTGTGGCATTTTATTAATGAAGCCTGAACAGACTAATACACCGAGTGCCCTTTTCTGCCCAGAGGCTCAGCAGCCTTTGGGGTAACACGCCTCTCTCGTCCACCGCCGTCCTTTACATGCCCCGGAACAAGGCCATGCCCCAGATCAGCCTGAGCGGGCAGGGTCGAGAAAACGTTCTGTTTTCCTGGAATCCTTCCTTGGTTGTGGCAGGTGTAACAACCACCCTTCCTCTCGCTCCTTTTCCAGCTGGGCTCGGCCCAGAACAGAGATTCTCACATAGAAGCTGAGGGCGATGTAACAGAAGCCACCCTAGGTATTTCCAACCGAAGGAATTGAATGCCGGGGATTTATGACAACAGCGTCGGAGAGGCCAGCAGAGCAAGAGCGAGACAAGGATGGTGGGGAGACCAAGAAGGAGGCGTGAGTTCCAGAGGCCAGGAGCCGCTGGAACAATTTTGCTCTAACGGTGACACCGTGTCCCCTTTACGGATGCTCCAGTTCAGTCCTTGCACCTGTGAGGTTGCAGGTCTTCCTGTTTTAGGGGCATCTCCCAATTTTGAAATTAAAAAAAAAAAAAATTAGAGGGACGCCTGGGTGGCTTAGTCGGTTAAGCGCCTGATTTTCGCTCAGGCCACGATCTCACGGCTCATGAGTTCGAGCCCTGCATCGGGCTCTGTGCTGATGGCTCAGAGCCTGGCGCCTGCTTCGGATTCTGGGTCTCCCTCTCTCTCTCTGCCCCTCCCCTGCGCGGACTCTGTCTCTCTCTTTCTGTCTCTCAAAAATAAGTAAACATTAAAAAAAAAAGAACATGCTGATGAAAATGTTCTAAAATTGATTGTGATGGTTGCACAAGTTGGTAAATATACCCCAAACCATTGAGTAAGTAGATGTTCAAAGGGTGGGTTTTATGGTATATGAGTCCTATCTCAATAAAGCTCGACAACGAAACTGCAATTGCTTTAACGTAAGTTTGTGTTTCCTTACATAAACTGACGAGAGGGGACATAGCACACGGGTGCTTTGTGTAACTCCAGAAGCTTCTCTGTCATTTGTGCTCAAGGCGAATTAATTATTATTATTTTAAGTTTATTTATTTTGAGAGAGAAAGAGAGAGCACGCATGAGCAGGGGAGGGGCAGAGAGAGTGGGAGAGAGAGAATCCCAAACAGGTTCCACTATCATCACAGAGCCTGACTTGGGACTCGATCCCACCAACCATGAGATCATGACTTGAGCCAAAATCAAGAGTCAGACGCCTAACCTGAGTGAGCCCCCCAGGCACCCCTGTTATTCCACTGTGTGTGGAGCCCAACGTGGGGCTTGAACTCTCAATGCGGAGATCAGGACCCCGGCCAAGATCAAGAGTTGGACATTTAATCTACTGAGCCACGCAGGCGCCCCAAGACAAGTCAATTATAACTGGATTAGTGATGATATCATCGGGGTTAAATTTTACAAGCTTGAGGAATGAGTTCTAGCTCCTGTCAAAACCACTCAGTAATTAAACACACCTCCCTGTAGCAAACATGTGAGCCAAGTTTTGTGGTCTCCTCGGCCTCAGGTCAAAGATGAAATGCCAGCTGGGATGAACAGAGATGCTTATGGGTAAAGACACCCCTTATTGGCTGGCCGTTGGCTAAGAAGCCAGCCAGGAGACACTATTTAGTCACGAAAATGAAATCATCTGTACAGATCCAGCTTTCAATCATTCATGCCTTTAAGAATGTTTAAAATTCTCCCTAATGTTTATTTATTTTTGAGAGACAGAGTGCAAGTTGGGGAGGGGCAGAGAGAGAGGGAGACACAGAATCGGAAGCAGGCGCCAGGCTCTGAGCCATCAGCACAGAGCCCGACGCAGGGCTCAAACTCACGAGCCGTGAGACCATCACCTGAGCTGAAGTCGGGCGCTTAACCGACAGAGCCACCCAGGCGCCCCTGTTTCAGTGTTAAAGATCAGAAGTGCAAGATGGACCTTCACAAGCTAAGATCAAGATGTCGGCAGGGCTTTAGCGGAGAATCTGTTCTCTCTCTCCTTGTCTTTTCCAGTTTCTAGAAGCCACATGCTTTCCTTGGCCCGTGGCCCCTTTCTGCGACCCCCAAAGCTGCAGGACAGGCCTTTCCCATGCGGCCGCTCGTCAGGTTCTCCCTTCCTGTCCCACCTCCACTGTTTTTTTTTTTTGTTTTTTTTTTTAATTTTTTTTTCAACATTTATTTATTTTTGGGACAGAGAGAGACAGAGCATGAACGGGGGAGGGGCAGAGAGAGAGGGAGACACAGAATCGGAAACAGGCTCCAGGCTCTGAGCCATCAGCCCAGAGCCTGACGCGGGGCTCGAACTCACGGACCGCGAGATCGTGACCTGGCTGAAGTCGGATGCTTAACCGACTGTGCCACCCAGGCGCCCCCCACCTCCACTGTTAAGGGCCCTTACACTGGCCACACTTGGGTAACCCAGGATAACTTCCGTATTTTTAGGGAACTTGAGTTAACAGCTTGCATTCATAGGTTCCGAGGAATAGGACTCGGACATCTGCGGGGTCTCTTGTTCTGCCCAGCATAGACCAGGATTATTCTTTTGCGTGCGTGTGGACCCTAAGCATCATCCCTGGCCTCTACCCACTAGATGACGGTAACCCTGCCCTTGAACCCAGCTGTGACACCCAGGAAATTCTCATTGCCAAATGTCTCTCAGCGTCAGCGCCCAGTTGAGACTCGCGGTTCCAGGCCCCGGGGACCCAGAGGTGAGCGACACAGGCCAGTTCTTGCTCTCATGGGTTTTATGTTTCCCCAGTCGAACCAGCACATGTATCACACATCACTGGGAGACGCCGTGTCCCCAGTCACTCCATGCCAGTCTCCCGTTTATACCTTTGGAACGTGCAACCTATGGGTTGCACGTAATTACAGCCAAGGCCGGATGGAACCTGGGCTCTGGTGACGGGGCTGGGCAGGAGAGCCACACAGGAAGCCATCAGCACAGAGGGGGACATCGGGACCTTCCCTGAGCCATGGAACTCCATGCTGCCTCATGAGTGACAGGTGTCAGCCTCTGACTTTTGTCCTTAGTTCCTCTGCTCTCTCTCTGATGGCTTCCTGTCTGCCTCCCTGGGGTCTCCTCTTCCATGGTCTGTGCCCCTCTCGCGGCTGCCCTGCCCGAGGCCAGGCCCTGACGCTGCTAATCCCATGCTTTTCTCTCTCCTCCTTCCCCTCCCCACCTGCACCTTTGCCCTCAGCCCGCTGCGTTGATTTCCTGGGGCTGCTGTGACGAATCACCCCACACCGAGCAGCTTAAAACAACATGTATGAATTCTCTTACCCTTCTGGGGCACAGAAGCCTGACGCGGGTCACAGGGGGTTTATTTTAGCTGTTGGCCTGGCCGTGTTCCTTCTGGAGGCCCCAGGGGAGAACGCACCTCCCGATCTCTTCCAGCCTCCAGAGGCGCGCCTGCCTTCCTGGGCCGGCGGTCCCTCCACCTGCAGGGAAGCATCTTCCTCTCCTGTCCCACCTCTGCTTCCCTCCTTACCCCCCACCTTGCACCCCTCTTCCCTTGTATTAGTTTTCTAGCACCGCTGTAACCGAGCGTCCCAAACAGGGTGGCCTGAGACAACAGAAGGGTATTGTCTCATGGTTCTGGAGGCTACAGGTTCAAAACTGAGCCCTTTCTTGCCTCTTCCAGCTTCTGGGGGTGGCCTTGGCGGTCCCTGGCGCGTGGCTCCCGTTGTGTTGCAAGTGGACCCACCCACCCCAGATAATCCAGAAGATTCTCCCCGTCTCCACAACTTTTACCGATCTTATCTTTTTATTTAAAAATTTTTAATGTTAATTTTTGTGAGAGAGATAGAGAGACAGAGTGCGGGCAGGGGAGGGGCAGAGAGAGAGGGAGACACAGAATCTGAAGCAGGCCGTCCAGACTCTCGGCTGTCAGCACAGAGTCTGACGTGGAGCTCGAACTCACAAACAGTGACAGCATGACCTGAGCCAAAGTCGGATGCTTAACCCACTGAGCCACCCAGGCGCCTCCTATCTCATCTTATCTTATCTTATCTTATCTCATCCTGAGATCAAGACCTGAGCTGAGATCAAGAGTTGGATGCTTAACCCACTGAGCCACCCAGGCGCCCCCACAACCTTAATTTAAACATAGCCACACATTCCTTTTTTGCCATGGAGAGTAACATTCATGGATCCCGGGGATTAGGATGTAGCTATTTCTCGGGGGTCAGGATTCTGCGAACCATACAGCCCTCTCTCTGAGCTCTAGCCTTGGGTGGCCAAAGGCCTCCTGGATGCCCCCTCCCTGGATGCTCAATGCATTATTTTTAGTATAAGTATATCCCAAGTGTTGCATGGGATATACTTATACTTTATACCAAAAAAATTTTTTGTTTTTCAAAATTCAAACTTAACTAGTCATCCTGTGTTTTTTCTGGCAACGCAACTACGAAGTTAAAATTGTTATGGGGCACCTGGGTGGCTCAGTCGGTCAAGCGCCCAACTTCCCGATTTCAGCTCGGGTCACGATCTTGCGGCGGTGAGATCGAGCCCCCGGTCGGGTTCCGCGCTGAGCGTGGCGCCTGCTTGGGATTCTCTCTCCCTCCCTCCCTGCCACTGCTCCTGTGTGCATGCTCTCTCTCTCTCTCTCTCAAAAAAAATTTGTTAGAAATAAAACTTCCCAGGGGCGCCTGGGTGGCGCAGTCGGTTAAGCGTCCGACTTCAGCCAGGTCATGATCTCGCGGTCTGTGAGTTCGAGCCCCGCGTCAGGCTCTGGGCTGATGGCTCGGAGCCTGGAGCCTGTTTCCGATTCTGTGTCTCCCTCTCTCTCTGCCCCTCCCCCGTTCATGCTCTGTCTCTCTCTGTCCCCAAAATAAATAAACGTTGAAAAAAAAATTTAAAAAAAAGAAATAAAACTTCCCGTCTTGTCACGTCCCCTGCCATTCGCCATCCCTTCCCACCAGATGGAGCCCTGGTCACATTGATTATCACCTTAGCCTGTCTCCTTAGGAGAGGCGACCTCTAGCATGGCCTCCTGGTATTCGCACGATCCTGGGGTCTATGCCCCTGTGAGTGTAGGCTGGACCTGGTGACAGGCTTCTAACAAATAAATGGTGAAAGGGACAGGATGCCCCTTCAGGGATTAGGTTACAAAAAGACTGACTTCTGTCCTGGCCACACTCTCTGTCTTGCGGGGCCTGGCTGCCATATTGGGAGCTGCTGGATGGACAGGCCCAGGGGCGGGGACTCATGTCTGTCCCCAACAGCCTGCGAGCCCCTGACGCCTGCCCACGGCCAGGTGAGTGAGCTTGGAAGCAGTCTTCCGCCTCGAGATGACAGCAGCCTTTAAAAAAAATTTTTTTTTTCAACGTTTATTTATTTTTGGGACAGAGAGAGACAGAGCATGAATGGGGGAGGGGCAGAGAGAGAGGGAGACACAGAATCGGAAGCAGGCTCCAGGCTCCGAGCCGTCAGCACAGAGCCCCACGCGGGGCTCGAACTTATGAGCTGTGAGATTGTGACCTGAGCTGAAGTGGGATGCTTAACTGACTGAGCCACCCAGGTGCCCCTAGAAAATATATATATATTTTTTTAATTTTTTTAAACGTTTATTCATTTTTGAGACAGAGAGAGACAGAGCATGAATGGGAGAAGATCAGAGAGAGAGAGAGGGAGACACAGAATCTGAAGCAGGCTCCAGGCTCCGAGCCGTCAGCACAGAGCCCGACGCGGGCCTCGAACCCACGGACCGCGAGATCACGACCCGAGCCGAAGTCGGACGCTTCACCAGCCCAGCCACCGGGCACCCCAGCCAAGTCCTCAGCTCCGTCCCTCCTACATGAACGCCCTTGACATTGGACACATCAGGATGAGTGGGAGAAACACTGTTCCGTAGAAACTTCGCTTCTGATGGAAGGAACGATCAGAGGAAGGGTGGCTATTTTGGGGTCCAGAAACAACAAATCTAGAAGAGCCTTGGGCTCTTATTTCAACGTGCTCGTGGAAGGGAAGTGATCCTTTCCTGATGTGACGGAGAAGACCCACGATGATTTAGTCTTTAAAAAAATAGAGGCCGGTTAACCTCGTCGTCACCATGGCAACAAACAGCCAAGGGAGCCGGCCAACCAGAAACGTAGGCTGCCTTGGGGGGCCGTTTTTCTTCGGCTATTGCAACAATTTCTAAGAGACTCTCCCAGGCTCTTGTTCAAATTCTTTCCAAGGACAGGCTTAAGTGAACAAGGGAACCGGCGAGGTTGGTAACGGCGGCTACTGGCTGTACAGGAAAACCAGATAGATGCTTGGGGAATGGTTTCAATCTGTCACCTTCTTGAAGCCGATTCTTCCCCCCCCCCCCCCGGAAGCTGATTCTGTAGATGGATTTTATGATGCGAAATAGTATCTCTCCCACCGCCACTGTGGGAGAGAAAGAATATCTCCATCTCTCTCTCTCTTTCTCTCTCAATGTTTAAAAATTATTCTTGCAGTGGGCATGAGGTCATGTCCGCCACCAATAGTGTTGATTGGCTGATCTAACAGCCACTAACAACTCCTCTCCCATTTACCACCTCATACCAAAGTGGTGAAAAAAGCCAGCTCTCCTGTTTCCTAGACTCCTTTGTAGGGGCAGGTAGGCAGTGACCCAGTTCTGGCCAATGAGTGTGCTGGCCGCTTTTGGGAAATAGGTTTGTGACTGGATAAAAGAGGAGAAGCAGGATAGGAGAGGGCTGTCACCACCCCACCTATCCATTTTTTTCCCTGTTGTGGGAGAAGGTGATGTCCGGAGCTCAGCAGCCATGTTGTGACCATGAGGCAATAAACTGGAAGGCAAAGAGCAACAATTGGAGGAATAGAACAATTCTGGGTTCTCAATAGCATACTTGACCTGCTAACTAAACCCAGAAGCCTCTTTCCTCCAAAGCTGTAATTAAGAAACTAAGAAATATCTTTACATCTTTATGCCTGCTATCAGTTTGGTTTTCTCTGATTTGTAACCAAACATCCCTAGCTGACCCGTGCTCACACTCGAGCAGGGCTCCCAAACTCAAATATCCATAGAGAGACCAGGCAGCTGATGTGAGGGAGAGAAGTGGGCCGAACAGGGACTCTAGGCACCTCTAGATTTTGTTCAAGTAGAAGACAGAACTTCTTTGGGGGTGCCTGGGTGGCTCAGTCGGTTAAGCGTCTGACTTTAGCTCAGGTCACGATCTCCCTGTTTGTGAGGTTGAGCCCTACTTTGGCCTCTGCACTGTCAGCACAGAGCCCACTTTGGATCCTCGGTCTTCCTCTCTCGCTGTTCCTCCCCACTTGTGCGCATTCTCTCTCTCTCTCTCTAAAAAATAAACATTGAAAGAAAGAAAGAAGGAAAGAAGGAGAGAAAGAAAGAAGGGAAGAAGGAAAGAAAGAAGGAAAGAAGGAGAGAAAGAAAGAAAGAAGGAAAGGAGAGAAAGAAAGAAAGAAAGAAAGAAAGAAAGAAAGAAAGAAAGAAAGAAAGAAAGAAAGAGTGAGCTTTTTTGACCTTAATCAGCCTCACCCTGGTCAGGGGGTAGTCAAGCGACTCAGTACTGGCCAAAGGTATATAAAAGGAGGCTGCTGAGGAATTCTGGGAGAAGGTGTTCCCACCCTTAACGAAGAGAAATGTCCTGCTTTCTGCGGTCCCCTGCTTCCTGTCTTTGAACACGGTGTGTGATGTGATGTCTGGAGCTGCTGCAGCTATCTTGTGACTCTCCTCCTGTGAGGAGAGCCCAGGAGAATCACAGACTCTGAAACTGACATTGTTGGGCTGCTAATTCAAACCCCAGCAACTTCCACTGCTTGACTTTCTTGCCTGTGTGTGAGCCACTATATGCTGAAGATTCTGTGACTCGTCCCAGAAAATCTCTTTAATGGTGCACTGGGCTTCCTTTTTTGCCCTGTACTGATTCTCCGCTGTAATTTCACTGCCTGTCTCACTGTTCCCTAGATCTAGACAGGGCAGAAACTGCAGATTCCTGCACAGGCAGAAGGTGCTTTCCAGAAAAGAAGGAATTTGCCCGTGAGGCCATTACAGACCTTTTACCACTTACCCCCAAGCCAAATCCTAATGCAGGAGCCCGCGCTGGGATGGAGAATTGGAGAAAATCAGCTAGCCCGTTGCTTTCGCGGGAACTTCTGAGGGAGCCACGTGTCCCCCGCTGCATGTGTGGCTCTCACTTTCATGAGTCAGGCAGAAGATGAACCAGGAATGGTCAGGATCTCCGTGCTGCTTTCAGACTCTGCCCACACACTCTCGGATGCTCTCCCCTTCCAGAGGTGGAGCTTACGTCTACTCCCCGTGAGTGAGGTCTGGACACAGAGGCTCACTTTCAACAAATGGAAATAGGCAGGAATGGCTGCGTGTGGCTTCTGAGGCATCGTATGAGAAGGCCTCGAGGCCTCCGTGCTCTCCCTCTGCCAACGCGCGTCCTGGGGGAAGCCGACTGCCGCGTCAGTCCCACAGGGAGGCCTACGTGACGAGAGGCACTGGCTGTCCAGCCAACAGCCACGGGGAGTGAGCCAACTGGGAAGCACGCCCTCCGGCCCCGGACAAGCCTTCGGATGACAGCGGCCCCACGCCGACATCCTGATTGCACGTTCAGGACAGACCTCGAGCCAGAAGCACCCAGAGGCAGCTCCCAGATTCCTGACCCTCAGAAAATGTGAGATAGGAACCCACATTGTTGCTTTACGCTGCTAGGCTTGGGGACAATTTCCAACCCAGCAATAGGTGACCCGTACAGACTCTTCGTGGTTCCCCGTCCTGGTTCCAGGGAATACACTCTGTTAATTTCTTGGGAGAAGTATCACTTAGGGGGATAGAGTATCTGTTATCCTCCTTGTTTTATGATTTTCCCTTCATCCCTAATCACGTCCAAAGATTCCATACCTGTGCTTCATGAACGCTGTAGCAACAGAACTTGGAATCGGAGTCGGTGGTGGCTGAAGAAGCCATAAAGCCCACCGAGGAACCTTGGCATTGATAGGACGGATCCGAGACACGTGTCTCCCTGCATGGCCTTCACCCACGGTGAATACAGTGGGGTCAGTCCTGGGACCACAGCTGGAGAAAGAGACAGAAGGAGGATGGAGTTTGAAACAGAATTGGATGGGGGTGCCTGGGAGAGGCTCAGTCAGTTGAGCGGCCGACTTCGGCTCAGGTCACGATCTCGCGGTTCGGGAGTTCGAGCCCCGCATGGGGCTCTGTGCTGACGGCTCGGAGCCTGGAGCCCGCTTCGGATTCTGTGTCTCCCTCTCTCTCTGCCCCTTCCCCGCTTGCACATATACACACACACACACACACACACACACACACACTCTCTCTCCCTCTCTCGAAAATTAAATGAATGTCAAAAAAATTTTTTTTTTCATTTTAAAAAATAAACAGGATTGGAGGGACTTTTCTCCCACCGAATGTGATTGGGCTGGGCCCAAGGAGTCATTGAGGGATGGGAAAAGAAGACTGTAGGTGGTCCATACAGGTGCGGACACAAAATGAAAAGGTTTCGCGTCTCCCCACTCTGCACCCACTCAATTTCAGAGCTCTCAGTTGCATCAGTGTGTCCAGCCTGGAGCTGGGGAAGCCCATTTCCAATCCGCTTCCTCGGCCGGTCCCTTCTCTCCTTCGTCCAGAGAGGACGGCTGGAGGCAGAAATGACACAAAAATACTTAAAACCCATATGGCCAGCACCCAGCCATCAGAGGGTCGCTGGCTAGAATCCCCGCTAGAGCACAGACCAAGGACCAGGGGGCCAAGTGGGTTATCAGCCTTGAACGTGGGGCCCTCTTATCTCCAAATTACAAACGCGTCCCTGCTCTGGGCCTGAGAAGCCTGGGTGTGGACAAGGCTTGTACTGGGTGAGGCGACCCGGGGCGGGGAGTGGTGGGTGTGGGGGGGGGGGAACAGGCTGCAGATTGGTGACAGGGCAGTCCCAGGGTGGTGGCCCAACCTCAGACACTCCCCTCCCCCTTCGTCCAGAGCACATTGAGACCAGACCAGAAGGCTCCATTCGCTTTCCTGAGGGGCCCCAGGGGACAGGGGCTCCAGGAGAGGAGCTCAGAGATGCTCCGCCCTCCTGCCCCGCCCCCAGGTGGCTGCAGAGGCCACTCAGACCAGGGCCATCGCCCCCTGGGAGGACAGGCTTCCTCCCCAGCCCCAGGGCATCCTGACTGCTGCCAGGTGATCTCAGTCACTGTCCCATGGAGGTCCCTGCAGCCCTGAAGGAGACTCCTTCCCGTGTAACTGAAGCATTCTGGTGTCCCGAGGTGGGGGTAGGACAGTGCAGTCCGGCCGTGGGGACACCCCCAGGCCCCTGTGCCTTCCTGGAGACGTGGAGGGAGGGCCCTCCTGGCACGATGGGCCCGTCACCGCCTGGGGACTGGAACTCTGGCCCAGGCACACACGCAGCCCCAGGACGAGGGGACGAGAAACAGCAGCCAGCCCAGAACGAGGGTCCACTTCCCCACCCAGACACCGCCGGGCACCGAAGCAGCTACGCGGGGACAGCAGGTGCTGACCGGACAGCGCGGAGCCGAGAGCCTGGGGGATCAGGGCTGGGCTGCAGCTCCCTCCTGGGGACATTCCGTCCTCTCAACACAAGACCCTGGGCGGCTCCTGCACTGGCTGGACTGGCCCTGCCCCCTCAGGCGCCGCCTCAGGGTCCTTCCCGTGTTTAATTCACTCAGAGAGAGAAACGGGGACCCTTCATCCTCTTAAGCCGGGGCTGCAAAGCCAGCGCCTAGGGGTCGGTCAGCCCACGGGACCCGAGGAAGGGGACAGCTGTAGGGACAACGGGGATGGGGGGTGAGGGGACCCCAGGCCTGTTGGAAGTGCGCTGCCCTCACTGCCACGGACAGAAGCCAGAAATCGGGATTTTATGTGATCTACCCAGAGATGCAAATTTTGGCCAATAATTGAGATGTCTGGGAATCCCTGGGAGGCCTGAGTGGCAGATTCAGCCCCGGACGGTGGCAGGTGGCCGGCCTTGGCCTTGAGGAGCTGGGTCCCTTGTCTCAGCTGTGGCTGAGGGGGGCAGGGCTGCTGCTCTTTCCCTTTCTTCCTCCTCCTCCTCCCCTGCCCCCACCCTTCCCACCTCTCCTCTCTCCTCTTCTCCCACAGGACCTCTCCCCTCCCCTAGGGGCTGCCGCCTCTGCCCCTCACATTCCTCTTTCTGGAGTCATCTCCTCCCCCAAGCAGGGAGGATCAGCCTTCAGGCCTCGGCTACACGTGGGGAGAGTGGGTGTCAACCCACTGCCCAGCTGGGTGGCGGGGACTCCATCCCAGATCCCAGGCCCGCGTGAGACTGGCTGGAGTGGGGGGACAGTGGCCCACAGACGCTGGCCAGAAGCAGGTCTCCGCAACCCTGGGGGCCTCGCGGAGAGCCAGAAGGAACTCTCTGGCATGGCTGGCCTCCCCACTGCCCCATGTCCCCCCACGTTCACCCCCCCCCATGCTAACCGGGTGCCACCTGGGTGGCCCGAGACACCGGCCCATCACCTGGGGCTGCTGCCTTCCGGAGGGGCCGAATCTCTCTCCTTCTTCCCTGGGGATCGTCCCGCCACCTGCAAAGGAGGGACAGAGAGGGACTCGGGAGGCCGGCGGCGGGTGGCTCAGCAGAGCGCGGGTCCCAGGGTGAAGCCGGGAGGCCGCCTCTGTCGCAGGGCGTCGGGGAGGGGGTTGCCGGGATGCGGGGGTGAGGCGGCGCGTCTCCGGGTTCCCCTAGCGGCACTGGGGGGGGGGGGTGTCAGTCTCTGGCCGCCACGACCCTTCTCACTAGCGGCCGACTTGGAGACGGGGGTGGGGGAGGGTGAGCAGCTGACCCCTGGCCTCGCCGGCCTCCGCAAGGGCCCCGGCGCCCCTTCTTTTCCCGGTTCACCGCCTTCCCCTCGGAAGCCACGCCAGCCCCACCCCACCCCACCCCCACCCTGCCGCGGCCTCCGCCTCCGCCTCCCCTGCCCCCACCCCGGCTCCTGCCCGAGCCCGACGGGGCGGCGCCCGCTTGGCCCGCGGCCTCCTGGACGCCCCGGCCTCGGGCCCCGACTCCCCGCTCCCCACGGCCTCCGGCGCCGCCTCCGAGCCCGCGCCCGGCTCGCCTCCCGCGCGCCCGCACCTCCCTCCTTCCCAGGCGCCTTCCTTGGCGTCGCTCGTCAGCCCCGCCGGGTCCCCGCGCCCGTGGAGGGGGGCTCGGGCTCCGCCAGGCTGGAAATGCGCTCCCGGCGGCTCCCGCGGCCCGCGGCCTTCCGCAGGACCACGGCGTCCACCCGGCGGCCCGCCTCGTCCACCTTCCCGCGGGCTCCCCGAGTGTCCCGGCGCCGGACGGGCAAGACCGCGGGGAGGGCCTCGCTTGTCGCTCCAGCCCAGTGACTCCATCACCCAAGCGACTTTCAGCATCTCCCCTCCCCGCCACGGGCCCACGGGGCCCGCGGGTCCGCACAGGCCGCCATGGCCACAAACTCGGACTGTCCACCCTCTCGTCTCCTGGCTCCCCCTTTCGCTGTGACTGGCTTTCGGGAGCGTCGCTGTCCCTGGGCTCCTGCTGCCACGTGTCTCTCACCGCCAGCAGGGCCGCTAAAGCCGGGCCGCGCCCCCCTGGGCGCCGGGCTTCTCCCCTGTGGAGGCTGAGGGCCTCGCCCCCGGGGCTCTGCCTCCGCCCGCTCCTGCTTGGCTTTGTCCGTCCCGTCACCAGGGCCAAGAACTCGCGGGGACCCGCTCCTCCGCCCGCGTCGCTCTGCAGGGTCCACTCCTTCTTCCTGAGCTCCTTGGCGGCCTCCTGGAGCGGGCGTGGAGCGCTCAGGTCGTCCTGGGCTAGCTCCTGGATCACCATCCCCAGAGAGTCGTCGGACTCCCGCCTGGCTCTCTCTCCTGGCCCTTCTGGGCCCAGCTGGGTTTCTGCGAGCCGAGCCCGGAGGCCCTTCCCTGGGGGTAGCCGCCCTTCCTGGGGGCGGGCCCTGAGCCCTGGGCCTGGGTCTCCGAAGCCAAGCAGGAGAGGGGGATGTGTCCCCGGGGCCTGCAGCGCCCGCGGCCTGCCTCCGAGGGCCTCTCATCCAGCAGCAGGCCTTTCATCTGCCTCAGGACCCTTGTGTCCTCCGCGCGGTCGTGACACAGAACCCTCCGGACGCCGCCCTTGCCCGGGATCTGTCTGGGCACAGAGGCGTGATTTATGGCCTCCGCAAACTCCACCGGGCGGCCTCGGCCTTCTGGTCCCTCCTGGCCCTAGTGTTGCACAGCCTGCACGTGCCGGGGCGGGGGTGGGTGGGCAAGAAGGCCGGCTGCAAGACGGCTTGGACGGCCGCCTCCTCCAGGTCCTCCGGGATGCCGGTGACCAGTAGGGCCCCGTGCATGTCCGCACGCAGCCCCCTGCCCCAGTGGCACAAAAGCCTCGCGCCCATGGTGCCTCCTGCCCACGGGCACAGATCACCAGGCGGGGGGAAGCCCGCAGCGGACTCGGGCTGGGGCGCCCTGTGCAAATCCGGCCCTGGAACAGCGCTGCAGGCCTTGGGGTTCAGGTTCCAGCGAATGTGGCAAGGCTGAGAGCTGGGGGTCTCGGGGTTCCCTCTGCCTCTAGCCGGCTGATGCAGCGGCCTTTCTGACACTCCCTCTCTTGGGCTGTTGGAGGATGGGGGGGGAGCTTATGAGTCTTTGCTGGTTTGACCAGGCTCCCTGCAGGCTTGGCTGTGAGACCAGCCTGGGTGAGGTGTCTGGGAGCAGCACCCTCCCCCACCCCCTCCCCCCAACTGCTGGCCCCTCCTGGGTTGGATCCCTGGTCTCCAGATCCAGCCAAGTGTGAAACAGGCACCGCCTTCTTCTTCATTCTGGCAGTTTCTCTCTGCCAAGCCTGGTGCTGGCATCCGTCTCTCTGAGGTGGCTGTTGCCATCTCCATGGCAACCACTTTTAGGCTGTTGCCAGGGGCTGAGCATTTGTGTTAAAGAGCTCACTGGGCCCTTTCATGATTCAGGACGGTGCATCTCACCCAGAGAACTGGGTCTCACTGACCCGGGGCCAATCTCCTGGAACCGGGCTTTTAATGGGGGGGGGGGTTTACTCTGCATCTGGGGTGAGTTTAATATTCAGGGCCGGAGGGCAGGGTCTGAACTGAAGCTAAAGCTGGGTGTGACAGGGCAAGAGAAGCCTTGCTCAGGCAGGGCTGCATGCCCAGAGGTGGCCGGATGAGACCCAGGCTGAGCGGGCGGGGCTTTGGGCTTCCAGGGAGAGCCCCTGGGACACCACTAATAATCATATCATAGGGACCCCTAGGAGCTCACTTTAATAATATCTCAATAACTGCCCCCATGGACACTCAAAGCGCTCCCCCAGTGTGTTTCAGGGCTGCCGCACCCCACGATGCTTCCAGAACGGTCTCCTCAAGCCCCAGGCCTTGCCCCTCCTCTCCCCTGCCCACCCCTCCTCTCTGGGCACACCGTGGTGGTGAGCCAGTCCCAGACCACAGGAGGAACGCCCCTCCTTCTATCTGGGCAAGATATGAGATGTGAAACCAGTGATATTCTTTTTCTTTTTTAGGTTTATGTATTTTTGAAAGAGGCAATGTTTGAGTGGGGGAGGGGCAGAGAGAGAGAGGGGATACAGAATCTGAAGCAGGCTCTGTGCTGTGCTGTGATCACAGACCCGACGTGGGGCTCGAACTCACGAACTGTGAGATCATGACCTGAGCTGAAGTTGGACATTTATCTGACTAAGCCACCCGGGCGTCCCTCTATTTTCTGAGGGGGGTGGGGGGAGGGAACACGTGAGTGAAGGGCAGAGAGAGAAAGAGAATCCCATGAGGATCAGAGAGAGAGAAAGAGAGAGAGAGAGAAGCGGGTCTTGCCCGAAGCAGGGCTCGAACTCCCGAACCGTGAGAGCATGACCTGAGCCCAAGTCAGATGCTTACCCGACTGAGCTACCCAGGTGCCCTCAGTTATGTCTTTCTGCTCAGCCTACCTGTGGCCGAGATGCCAGTCTGCCCAAGCATGCCATGTCTGACAAATTGCTCGCTGATGGTCTGCTCCAGCGGGGGCAGTGAGACTGCCTTCACTGGTCCCCTGTTGGTATGAGACCTGGGGTCCCTGGAGGGAAGCAAGAAGCCCCAAGAACATATGGCAAGTGGTGGTGCTGAGAAATCGGGAAGACCCTTTTCTTTATCCCTCCAAGCCCTATGCCAGCCCTTGGAGCCAGAGGTGTAATCTGGCAGGCACAGAGAGCCCCACTGTGCACCTTCTCTTGGGGCAGGGCTTGCAGAATGTTTTAGGGGGCACATTACACAGCACTCGTTGGGTCCCAAGTGCAGAAACCCAAATTATCCTGGATTAATCCCAAATTATTTGGAAACCCAAATTACCCTGGAATTCATCGGCTTGTGTTACTATAAATGTTCCGGTTGATTGCCTTCAGGCATGGCTGGTTCCAGGGCCCTTTCATTCATTTATTCAGCCAGAGACTGAGGACCGACTCCCATTGGACCAGTTGGGTCACGTGCCTGCAATCACAGAGATTGGGAAGGGGAATGAGTTCTCTGATTGGCCAGGCTTGGGTGTGTGAGGGTTAGTGGTCCCCACAGGAACCACCTGGTCCGTGGTTCCCACAATCACATAGAGACATGAGCATTATCAGGGAAAGGCCTGGATTCTCAGGAGGAAATGGGTCGGAAGAGCTGAAGCCGGTTCTGGGTCAGGGAACAGCGGCTCCCTCCCCAGAACAGCTGCGCATCTCCTGGGTGAGGGTCGCTGCTCTCCCTCCTGCGGGAGGTGACACCGAGCTGAGCCTGAAGGGAGGAGGTGGCCCTCTGAGGGGTAGCATAAGGGAAGAAGTGCCTTCCAGGTGGTTGGTTTACAAGGGCCCCAGTGGCCAGATGGAATGGTGGGGGGGGGGGGGGGTGCGGAGTGTGTCTAAAGGCGGCGGGGGGGGGAGTGTCAGGGCCAGGCCCATGGGGACTGGCGGATGTGACCAAGGAGCACAACTTTGTTGGGTCACCAAGCTCAGAGCTGGAAGCTTCTTTTCAGTTTAGGTGCCGTGTGACCCTGGGAAAGTTAAACAACGCCTCTGAGCCTCGCTTTCCTCCTTTGTAAGTTACTCTGAGCTGCTGCGTGGAGTTAGGCGCCTGGCGGCTGCAGCGCACTCCTAAGACGCAGTAGGGCTTTGGGTAGAAGGGCTCCGCGGCAATCCTCTTCGTTATGATCCGTTTTTGTCTGTCGGGGAGCCTGAGGCCCTGCAGGAGGGATGTGCTGGCTCAGAGCGCCCTCTGGTGGGCACTTGGGGACACAGCTCAGAAAAGAATGAAGCCAGAGCTTTACAGATCCTTCCTCCCTCTCTTCTTCCTCCTCTCCCCTCCTTTCTCCTGGCTTTCTTTGCTAATCTTCCTTCCCCACACGCTCTCACAGAGCCTGCTCCCGCCTAGCGGGAGACCCAGCCACGACTGAGACAGCCCAGGCCCTGCCCTCCTGGGGTTCACAGTCCCTTGGGCGGTGGGGTGGGGGGACACAGGGATCCCTCCCGAGGGGAGCTTCACGCGCGACCCCTGTGCTCCAGGCTGGACAGACCCCCGGGGAGGAGGGCAGGACTGCACTGGAGCCATAGAAAGGGGAGAGGCAGGGTCAAGTTTGTGACGCCTTGTGGAGGACGGGTGTGAGCTCCCTGCCCCCCCCCCCCCCCCCCCCGCCCTAGGGCGAGTTCCGGGTGGCTCTGCTGGGATTGAGAGAGAGTCTGGCAGGCCACTTGGGGCGGGCTCTGTCCTTGCACGGGCAGGAACGACCTCCTGGCTCCCACAGCGGGGCGAGAGTGGGCGAGGGATAGTGGACACTGGGTTTCTGTGTATGTCTCTAGCTGTGTGTGATGTGTGTTAGAGGTGGGTGTGTGTGAGGGGTGCAGGGGTTTTTGTAAACGTGTCGGTCTGTGTGTCAGTGGGATCGTGTCATGGGCAGGTGCGAGCCCAATGCCTCAACTTGAATGGAGCAAACCTCTGACACCAGCCCGCTCGGGTCCCCCCCCCACCCCCCCCCGTGCCCCCGGGCGAGATAGATCCGATCCTTGAACCTGAGACCACGGTGTCCTGCCTGGGACCCTCTCCCCCAACTCTGTCCCCCGTCTTGGGCAAATGGCAGGTCCTACAACGGCGGGAAGGGAACAAGGAAGGAGCCATCACCTTTCACTCATTAGACAGAAAAATCTTCGAAGGCTGGATAACATCCCGCGTTGGGAGAGGGGGTCGGGGCCCGGGAATCCTCAAGCGCTAACGGTGGGGGCGTGAATGGGGACAGTCCTTGCACTGGGTGGCTTGGGGGACTTGGGAGAGGGAGCAGTCCACAGACCCTACCTCCCGGCAATCTGCATCTGGGACGCGTGCCAGGGACTGTCCCACTCGGCCCAAGAGGATGGGGCGAGGGTGTGGATCGTCACGTCTTTAGCAGCGTGGGGTGGGGGGCAGGGAGGCGGGAGAGATGCAGACAGGCGTGTGCCCCGTACTTCTGCTGGGTACCCCGCCAGCCCCAACTTCGTGCCATAAAACCACAACTTTTGCTTACGCTCACGGATTCTGCGGTCAACAGCGCTGAAAGGGCACCGTTGGGAACAGCTTCTCTCAGCCCTACGAGGTCTGGGGCCTTGGTTGAGGTGACACCAACGTCAAAGGTCTGGGAGCCCTTGGAAGCTTCGTCTCTCCTGTGACCAGGGCCTGGTGTGGGGTGGCCTGACCGGAGGACCGGCGTGCCTCCAAGTGGTCTATCCGTGTGAATCAGGCTTCCTCGCAGCCCGGCAGCTGAGTTGCACACAAAAGCCTTCTGTTGCTGGCCTTGGAAGCCCCAGGACATCCTTCCCGCCACACGTTATCACTGGGGGCAGCCGCAAAGCTCGCCCCGGTTCAGGTTCAAGGAAGGGGGATGCGGACCCCCACCTCTAGGGACGACCCGGAACTTGCAGCCGTGTCTTAAAACCGTGATCGGTGTCTCGCCTTGGAGGAGGGGACGATAAAAAGGTGAAATGGGCTGAGTTCTCGTTGTGGGACTCCACCCGGCGGGCAGAATTACAGACGAGACATATTAACGACGGTCGCTCTGAGACACGTTACCCACAAGGGCTCTAAGCAAAGGACGCTTTGAGTAACCAAAGCGGGGGAACAGCTCTCAGACAAGTTATCCAGGGGCGCCCGGCTGGCTCAGTCGGTGAAGCGTCTGACTTCGGCTCAGGTTATGATCTCGCGGTCCGTGGGTTCGAGGCCTGCGTCGGGCTCTGCGCTGATGGCTCAGAGCCCGGAGCCTGCTTCCGATTCCGTGTCTCCCTCTCTCTCTGCCCCTCCCCTGCTCGCGCTCTGTCTCTCTCTTTCTCTCAAAGATGCATAAAAACATTAAAAAACTAAATAAATAAATAAATAAATTAAATAGCTATTATTTTCCCAAATCAACCAATTCAAGAGGAGAATGGCGTTGTGTTACGTTCTTGCAAATCTCCTTCGTGCCTGATTCAACAGAGGTTACTGGATTCTCCTACCTGCTTTTGCGTTCAGCCAGTTGCAACATCGCCACGCCGCGTAGCCTCTGGAGAATTCCACCGAACACTGGTGAGAGACTGAGAGTGAAAAAGGCAAATAACGCGTTAGTCCTCTCGTGACCACGGGTTTGATCCCGTGGACCCCCTGAAATGCCTCTGGGAACCCCTAAGGGTTCCTGGAGCACACTATGAGAACCCCTGTCTCAATGGTTGCTTTTACCACTTAACACGTAGGCTCGGGTTTTTTGTTTTGTTCTGTTTTCCTTCCCCTCAGACACAGGGAGGTGGGAGAAGAATTGTGCCAAGCATTTGATACGCCCTTCTCTTCCAGCTGTTTCTATGGGAACCGTGGAGGCCACAGCCAGGGCTGGGCAGGACATTCGGGGGCTTCCTATCGCCCTGCCTGGCTGGGGCCCGTGTGATCGTTCGCTCACAGGGCTCAGAGTTCAAGGCCTACTCCGATCCTGTGCCCTGGAGCTTCTGCAATGTTTCCGTTTCTTGGGTGCCACAGTCTTCTTCCGGAGGTTTCTGAGACTCTCTAATTCTCTACTTGGCTTCTGGGACCATGTCCCCACCCACTCTGCCCCACTTCCCGCCCCCCCCCCTCCCCGGGAGAGAAATGAATGGGGCCAGCTTCTGGGGGGACACAGCAGCCAGAAAGTGGGGTGAAGAGGACAGATGATCGCACCTGCCGTTCGTGACCAAGTGTGGATGTAGAGGTAAGGGGAGGGGAGGCCAGATGGAATTACTTGGAAGCGGGGCACAGACACTAGAGTAAAAGCGGGCATGGTCAGTGGCAATGAAAACCGTGTTTGGAAAGACGTGTCGTGGGGGCGCCTGGGTGGTTCAGTCGGTTAAGCGTCCAACTTCAGCTCACGTTGTTGGACAAGTGAATAAAATACGCCAAAGGTGGCCCATGGGGCTAAAACAAACTCTGGTCTCTAGCTTAGAGACCCCTCGTCCAGATTCTTCTTCCTTTGCTGCGTGCGCGAACCCTCCCCCCCCCACCCCGAAATATGGAGGCTTACAACTATAAATTACCCTTCCCGCTCGCATTCGGGGCTCAGATCTTTGGAGAAACGGTCTCCTCTGAGCCCGCCGGTGTTAAATGAATCTCCGATCCACCAAGATCTCTGAGTGCCGCTTGGTTTTTCTGCCAGCGTTCCAGCCCAGTTCCGTAACAAGTTCAGGATCTCACGGTTTGTGGGTTCGAGCCCCGCGTGGGGCTCTGTGCTGACAGCTCGAAGCCTGGAGCCTGCTTCAGATTCTGTGTCTCCCTCTCTCTCTGCCCCTCCCCTGCTTGCGCTCTGTCTCTCTCTCTCTCTGTGTCTCAAAAATGAAAAAAACTTTTTTTTTTCAACGTTTTTATTTTTATTTTTGGGACAGAGAGAGACAGAGCATGAACGGGGGAGGGGCAGACAGAGAAGGAGACACAGAATCGGAAACAGGCTCCAGGCTCCGAGCCATCAGCCCAGAGCCCGACGCGGGGCTGGAACTCACGGACCGCGAGATCGTGACCTGGCTGAAGTCGGACGCTTAACCGACTGCGCCACCCAGGCACCCCGAAAAAAACTTTAAAAAAAAAAAAAAAGATGCATCGTGTTTATGTATAAAGCAGAGTTGGATTCTGGGCTCAGATCCTTGTAAATCGATTCTGCACAGACGTGAATGCCTGGTGGTACATCTGAGGGGCATGGAAGATATGGAACAAGTCAGGGCTGTTCACGGGCGTCCCAGCAAGGAACCTCCTTGGGATTCCTTCTCTCCCTCTCTCTCTCTCCCTCCCTCAAGAATAATAAATTAAAAAAAAATAATTGTTTCAAATTGATGATACGTAAGTGGTCGTATTGTGTACATTTCAGGATACATGAAATCCATTCTTTAAAAAAAAAAAAAAAGATTTTATTTTATTGTTAAGATAGGGCGAGCAGGGGAGGGGCAGAGAGGGAGAGGAGGACAGAAGATCCAAAGCAGGCTCGGCGCTCACGCGGGGCTCGAACTCAGGAACTGAGCCGTGAGGTCGTGACCTGAGCTGAAGTCGGTTGCTTACCCGACTGAGCCACCCAGGCGCCCCGTGAAGCCTGTTCTTAGAATGAACTGAAATCCCCCGGCTTCCTTGTATTTTTACTGAAGGCGGCCAGAGCAAATTCAACATGACACATGTGGCTTGCCTTTGGGGCTCCAATTAGATTTCTGTTGGACCACTTTGCTCTGGAGACAAGGGTCCCATCCACTGGGGGATCAGGAAGGTAAGAGAAGGGAAAAGCAGGGAAAATAGGAAGGGCTTCAGGGGGGTTAGTAGGGAAGTGAGTAAGCAGTTTGGTTCCCCCCCCCCCGTAGCCATGGTAACATTGCTATAAACTCTCTTCCTACATAAAAGAGAAAGAAAAAAGAAAAAAAAAAAAAAAGCCCAAGGTGTTTGGATGCCTCATTTTATTTAACAAATGCTTATATAATGCTAAGTCCTCAATAAATGATTTCCACGGCGGTGACCTTCTAGGGAACACCCACTCTGGGCCAGCATCTGTTCCAAAGGGCTTTCTTTCATGGACCCTCCACTTTAACCCCCATCAGAGTCCTAGGAGGTAGGGTTCATGGTTATTGCCATGTAACAGAGGAGCGGAACCCAGGCCTGGGGGCAGTTCAGAAACCTTCCCGGGATTGGGGGAGGCGGGGGGACGGGAGAAGGAGAACCAGGATAGACATGGGACGGCTGGACCACAGAGCCTGATTTACATAGAGTGGGCAGATAAACGATGTGAAAGAAACGTGTCTAGAGTACCTGTGATATTCACACCCGTGAATGGCCCCCGGCCAGGGGCAAATGCTCTCTCTGGGAACCGGAATTCAGGTCTGATCTCACTGAAGATCATACACATACAAAATGATATAGATATATATACACACACATGACTGATTGTAGGTGCCATTTCCGACCCAGGAATACGAGCAAGAATGAAGCGTGGTCTCCGGGAATGAGGTCTGTATACCCTCAGTGATATATACACCTCACATGTGAAGCCCGCGGACCCTTACTGACGCGTGGGTGACACCCGTCACGCTGAACAGGGCTCCTTCCCCGAGAATGAGTCCTGGTACCACTGTGTGAGGCCAAGGCCTCCTAGACTTCGGCGTCACATCCTGACTTCCACCTGTACACAGGGGACGGGATTACACCCGGCTGAAACCTGGACTGTCCCGAAGGGGACCGTGGAGGTCCGGTCCTGACGTCTCGCTGTCGCCTGTGGATTTGGCCTTTTTGGGCTCATCAGTGCAGGTGGGACCACCTGTCTCCACGTCCTCCTTTCCTCCTGTCCTTTGGAGCAGCACTTTGGACCCCAGCCACGCTGACTCCCGCTCCAACCCGCAGCGTTACCACGGAGACCCGGCCCAGCTGGGGGAGGGGCGCGCCCATCCGCGCAGGCGTAGGACCTAGAAGTCGGGTCGCCTCACCACTGCTCGGCTTGGAGAGCAGGTGAGCGCCCAGACTCGGCCGGTGGATCCCCCCCCGCGGATCCTCCAACAGCCCAGGAGAGGGGGTGTCAGAAAGGCCACCGCATCAGCCGGCTAGAGGCAGAGGGAACCCCGAGACCCCCAGGTCTCAACCTTGCCACATTCGCTGGAACCTGAACCCCAAGGCCTGCAGCGCTGTTCCAGGGCCGGATTTGCACAGGGCGCCCCAGCCCGAGTCCGCTGCGGGCTTCCCCCCGCCCGGCGATCTGTGCCCGTGGGCAGGAGGCACCATGGCCTCCAGGCTTTGCGCCACTGGGGCAGGGGGCTGCGCGCGGACATGCACGGGGCCCTACTGGTCACCGGCATCCCAGAGGGCCTGGAGGAGGCAGCCGTCCAAGCCGTCTTGCAGCCGGCCTTCCTGCCCACCCACCCCCGCCCCGGCACGTGCAGGCTGTGCAACACTAGGGCCAGGAGGGACCAGAAGGCCGAGGCCGCCCGGTGGAGTTTGCGGAGGCCATAAATCACGCCTCCGTGCCCAGACAGATCCCGGGCAAGGGCGGCGTCCGGAGGGTTCTGTGTCACGACCGCGCGGAGGACACAAGGGTCCTGAGGCAGATGAAAGGCCTGCTGCTGGATGAGAGGCCCTCGGAGGCAGGCCGCGGGCGCTGCAGGCCCCGGGGACACATCCCCCTCTCCTGCTTGGCTTCGGAGACCCAGGCCCAGGGCTCAGGGCCCACCCCCAGGAAGGCCGGCTCCCCCCAGGGAAGGGCCTCCGGGCTCGGCTCCCAGAAACCCAGCCAGAGGCAACAGGTGGGCCCAGAAGGGCCAGGAGAGAGAGCCAGGCGGGAGTCCGACGACTCTCTGGGGATGGTGATCCAGGAGCTAGCCCAGGACGACCTGAGCGCTCCACGCCCGCTCCAGGAGGCCGCCAAGGAGCTCAGGAAGAAGGAGTGGACCCTGCAGAGCGACGCGGGCGGAGGAGCGGGTCCCCGCGAGTTCTTGGCCCTGGTGACGGGACGGACAAAGCCAAGCAGGAGCGGGCGGAGGCAGAGCCCCGGGGGCGAGGCCCTCAGCCTCCACAGGGGAGAAGCCCGGCGCCCACGGGGGCGCGGCCCGGCTTTAGCGGCCCTGCTGGCGGTGAGAGACACGTGGCAGCAGGAGCCCAGGGACAGCGACGCTCCCGAAAGCCAGTCACAGCGAAACGGGGAGCCAGGAGACGAGAGGGTGGACAGTCCGAGTTTGTGGCCATGGCGGCCTGTGCGGACCCGCGGGCCCCGTGGGCCCGTGGCGGGGAGGGGAGATGCTGAAAGTCGCTTGGGTGATGGAGTCACTGGGCTGGAGCGACAAGCGAGGCCCTCCCCGCGGTCTTGCCCGTCCGGCGCCGGGACACTCGGGGAGCCCGCGGGAAGGTGGACGAGGCGGGCCGCCGGGTGGACGCCGTGGTCCTGCGGAAGGCCGCGGGCCGCGGGAGCCGCCGGGAGCGCATTTCCAGCCTGGCCGAGCCCGAGCCCCCCTCCACGGGCGCGGGGACCCGGCGGGGCTGACGAGCGACGCCAAGGAAGGCGCCTGGGAAGGAGGGAGGTGCGGGCGCGCGGGAGGCGAGCCGGGCGCGGGCTCGGAGGCGGCGCCGGAGGCCGTGGGGAGCGGGGAGTCGGGGCCCGAGGCCGGGGCGTCCAGGAGGCCGCGGGCCAAGCGGGCGCCGCCCCGTCGGGCTCGGGCAGGAGCCGGGGTGGGGGCAGGGGAGGCGGAGGCGGAGGCCGCGGCAGGGTGGGGGTGGGGTGGGGTGGGGCTGGCGTCGCTGCCGAGGGGAAGGCGGTGAACCGGGAAAAGAAGGGGCGCCGGGGCCCTTGCGGAGGCCGGCGAGGCCAGGGGTCAGCTGCTCACCCTCCCCCACCCCCGTCTCCAAGTCGGCCGCTAGTGAGAAGGGTCGTGGCGGCCAGAGGCTGACACCCCCCCCCCCCAGTGCCGCTAGGGGAACCCGGAGACGCGCCGCCTCACCCCCCCATCCCGGCAACCCCCTCCCCGAAGCCCGCGACAGAGGCGGCCTCCCGGCTTCACCCTGGGACCCGCGCTCTGCTGAGCCACCCGCCGCCGGCCTCCAGGGTCCCTCTCTGTCCCTCCTTTGCAGGTGGCGGGACGATCCCAGGGAAGAAGGACAGAGATTCGGCCCCTCCGGAAGGCAGCAGCCCCAGGTGATGGGCCGGTGTCTCGGGCCACCCAGGTGGCACCCGGTTAGCATGGGGGGGGTGAACGTGGGGGGACATGGGGCAGTGGGGAGGCCAGCCATGCCAGAGAGTTCCTTCTGGCTCTCCGCGAGGCCCCCAGGGTTGCGGAGACCTGCTTCTGGCCAGCGTCTGTGGGCCACTGTCCCCCCACTCCAGCCAGTCTCACGGGGGCCTGGGATCTGGGATGGAGTCCCCGCCACCCAGCTGGGCAGTGGGTTGACACCCACTCTCCCCACGTGTAGCCGAGGCCTGAAGGCTGATCCTCCCTGCTTGGGGGAGGAGATGATTCCAGAAAGAGGAATGTGAGGGGCAGAGGCGGCAGCCCCTAGGGGAGGGGAGAGGTCCTGTGGGAGAAGAGGAGAGAGGAGAGGTGGGAAGGGTGGGGGCAGGGGAGGAGGAGGAGAAAGAAAGGGAAAGAGCAGCAGCCCTGCCCCCCTCAGCCACAGCTGAGACAAGGGACCCAGCTCCTCAAGGCCAAAGCCGGCCACCTGCCACCGTCCGGGGCTGAATCTGCCACTCAGGCCTCCCAGGGATTCCCAGACATCTCAATTATTGGCCAAAATTTTCACCTCTGGGTAGATCACATAAAATCCCGATTTCTGGCTTCTGTCCGTGGCAGTGAGGGCAGCGCACTTCCAACAGGCTTGGGGTCCCCTCACCCCCATCCCCGTTGTCCCTACAGCTGTCCCCTTCCTCGGGTCCCGTGGGCTGACCGACCCCTAGGCGCTGGCTTTGCAGCCCCGGCTTAAGAGGATGAAGGGTCCCCGTTTCTCTCTCTGAGTGAATTAAACACGGGAAGGACCCTGAGGCGGCGCCTGAGGGGGCAGGGCCAGTCCAGCCAGTGCAGGAGCCGCCCAGGGTCTTGTGTTGAGAGGACGGAATGTCCCCAGGAGGGAGCTGCAGCCCAGCCCTGATCCCCCAGGCTCTCGGCTCCGCGCTGTCCGGTCAGCACCTGCTGTCCCCGCGTAGCTGCTTCGGTGCCCGGCGGTGTCTGGGTGGGGAAGTGGACCCATGTTCTGGACTGGCTGCTGTTTCTCGTCCCCTCGTCCTGGGGCTGCGTGTGTGCCTGGGCCAGAGTTCCAGTCCCCAGGCGGTGACGGGCCCATCGTGCCAGGAGGGCCCTCCCTCCACGTCTCCAGGAAGGCACAGGGGCCTGGGGGTGTCCCCACGGCCAGACTGCACTGTCCTACCCTCACCTCGGGACACCAGAATGCTTCAGTTGCACGGGAAGGAGTCTCCCTCAGGGCTGCAGGGACCTCCATGGGACAGTGACTGAGATCACCTGGCAGCAGTCAGGATGCCCTGGGGCTGGGGAGGAAGCCTGTCCTCCCAGGGGGCGATGGCCCTGGTCTGAGTGGCCTCTGCAGCCGCCTGGGGGCGGGGCAAGAGGGCGGAGCATCTCTGAGCTCCTCTCCTGGAGCCCCTGTCCCCTGGGGCCCCTCAGGAAAGCGAATGGAGCCTTCTGGTCTGGTCTCAATGTGCTCTGGACGAAGGGGGAGGGAAGTGTCTGAGGTTGGGTCACCACCCTGGGACTGCCCCATCTCTGCTTTGCCCCCAGTGTCCTTCCGTGGCCGTACCGCCACCCAGGCCCCTGGCCTAACTGCAGCCGTATAAATCCTGCCATGCTTCGACTTTTCTCTGCCCCCACTCCTGGCCTCCTTCTCCACCTCCCACCTCAGGGTGGATGCTTCACCCTGCTCTGTGGCCTGTTGCTGTCTATGCCCAGCACCCAACTCCCACGCTTCAGCTCAAGGCCTGTCCCCTGGCCCTTGTGCCATAGATCTGCCATGGACCCAGACTGAGGGGAACTATCTCCACTCCTCCCTGGGGGTCCTGCCTCCCTTCGGAGTCCTCATCCATACATGGCTACAGGGCACAGAGGGGCCCTTTTAGATCAGTCTGATGTGTGATTCGGTGTCTCTCTTCCCCAAACCCTTTAGAGTTTTTCTTTGTCCCCACAGATTAACATTTGGGGCTTTTTCCTGCCTCAGGGCCTTTGCACCTGCTGCCCCCCCCACCCCCCCCCCCTCCCGTGGCCTGGAGTGCTTCTCCCCAGGATATTGGCACGGCTCCATCCTTCACTTCATTCCAGCCTTTGTTCAACTGTCCCAGTCCCAGGGAGGGCTTCCCTGACCACCCTGCGAAAAATGTAACCCTCCCCTCACATGCCCCCTTTTTCAGAGCTCTGACAGCCTCCTGCCACACCCACGTGTTTCCACATGACCCACGGACTGTATCTGTGTGGGGGGGGGGGTTCGTGGGGGAATGGGTGATGCGGCCATCGCGGGCCAAAGTGCAGAAGGACAGGGCAGGTGGCCCAGGGCCCCCGGGGGAGGTACCGCCGCAGCCCGGAGCCCAGGTCGCCGCGCTAAAGGGTTCCACCAAGCAGCAGACTTCCCCGAGGAGGGACCCGGGAGTCCCGGGCCCGCGTCCCTGCCGCCCACGCCGCAGCGCGAGCGGCTCCCGGAGAGCGTCCCCCGCCCCCCTGCTGTCCCCCGCGCCCGAGGGCCCGCGGCCCCGAGGACACCGAGGACACCTCTCGGTGGCGGCCGGAGGAGGCGGGAGGGACGGGGCGGGCCGCGCGGGACCCGGAGCCAGGCCCGGTGCTCGGCGCTGGCGCGGCGGCAGGACGCACGCCAAGTGCAGACCCTTGCGGAGCGTCGTGGGCCCGGGGACGGACAAAAGACGCTGCCGGAGAAGTGCACGCTGATGCACAACACCAGGAGGCCGCGGGGCGAGCATGCGCGGCGCAGGGTTTGCGATCGGCGCCTAGTTCGGGGGCGGGGGGCCAGGCAGCCCTCGCTGACAAGGCGACCTTTGGGCGAAGACCCGAAGAGGTGAGGGCTGGGGCGGGCCGGTGCCCGAGGGAGGCTCCTTCGGGAGGCGCGAATCTAGGGGTCGCTCACGTGGGATCACGGTCCCCACCGGGGCCAGCCTCCCGCGCTGTTTGTGTCCCCGCGGGGTCAGTTGGTGGGGGAGAGATTCGGGCCGTCGTGTGCGTCCTTATTGGATTCTGCGCACAGAACAGGCGTGGCGGAATTGGAGGAAGGCAGGTTTTCACTGCCATTTCCCAGACGAGGAAAGGGAGGCTCCGGGGCGGGGCAAGGGAGCTCGAACCCGGATTCGTCCTCCTCCGGGGCTCCCTCGCGGAACCGCGGAACCGTTCCAGACCACGTGGCCGCGGTGTCCCTTTACCCCGTCCCCGACCCCACCTCGGCCCGTCCGCTCGGGCCGGACCCGTCCGCCCCGTCGGCCAGCTCGGGTCCCGGCGCTCCTGGGAATGGGGTCGGCTCCCACATCTTCCGGAGGGGAGGTCGAGGGCTCCGGGGCCGGCCGGCGCCGCCCCCTGCCCACGTCCCACCCCTCGCCAGAGGGGAGAGAGCCCGCACGACCTGCGGCTCCCGCGCCTCCCGCCAGGGGGCGCCCCAGGACCGCTGGTTAACGGCGCGCGGCGCGGGCTCCCCCGGAGGGCGCCGGAGGCTGCAGCCACTGGCCCAGGACCTTAAAGGGCCAAAGTTCCACGTGGCCTTTGAACGTCAGGCAGCGGCCCGTCAGGGGAGGTCCCGAGATCAGCAGTAGCAGCCAACGCTGGAGCTAGAGATGCATATCCTTGAGCCCACCCCAGACGGAAGGAATGACTTGGGGTTGGGATCCTGCAAGTCTGTGTCTTAGAAGGCCTTCCAGATGATTCTGATGCACGCCCAGCTTGAGACGGGCCTGCTGTGGGGTCTGATTATCTCCCGGAGCCCTGGGGGGATCCGTTCGCAGTCCCGGGTGCACAGTGGAATCATCTGGAAGCCTTAGGGCTCTGGATGCCCCAGCCACACCTGCCCAGTTCGGTGAGCGTGTCTGAGCGTGCGGGCTGGGGGGGGGGGGGGGGGGTTGAAAGCTCCCGGGTCATTCCACACCAGCCAGGATGGGGAAACCACCGTCCCCGGGGCCCCAATCAGGGCTGAGATGTCTCGTGAGGAACTGACCGCCTCTGGTGTATAACAGGAATAGGACAGATGATGTCCATTGGCGCGGATATGAATTCCAACATATTATACCTCCTTGAGTCCTTCAGCAGCCCTGGGAGGAAAGCTCCGTATCTATAAAGATCCCCCTTTCAGATGAGTAAGTAGGGGCACAAAGAGGTTAAGTAACCAGCCAAGTTTGCACAGCTTGTAAGGGTTGGTGCTAGGGGTGACCCAGGCTCCAAATCCCTCCTTACTCTGTCCCCCCGAATGTCCCCCCATAACAGGTTTCTCCTGTCATATCACACCACCGTGTTGCAGGGTGGAGGCGTTCCATTATTTTTCCCTTTGGGGACGTCTAGGGGTGGCTGGGCACATCCAGATAAAGCCTGGTCTGGAGACGACATTCTAGTTTTCTGGGGCTTCTCTCCAAGAAAATCCTGGTATGTTTGAAACCACAGTCCTGGAGGCATCAGGTGGGTTGCATTTGGGGACTGGGCCCTTCAAGCAGTAAATGAAATCCCCTTGGATTATAAATAGTATTGGGGCACCTGGGTGGCTCCGACGGTCAAGCATGGGAATCTTGATTCTGGCTCAGGTCGTGATCTCACGGTTTGTGAGTTTGAGCCTCGTGTTGGGCTCAGCCCTGACGTCGTGGAGCCTGCTTGGGATTCTCTGCCTCCCTCCCTCTGCCCCTCCCCTTTGTGTGCGCTCTCTCTCTCAAAATAAATAAGCTTAAAAAAAAATAGTATAAAAACCCTGGTAGAATTTCAGGTAACCCCAGGGACCTCTGCTTTCCGGGCCTTGATTTATGCTCGTGCCTCTAACACTGGGGTGCGAGCGACAAACCGAGAATCGGTGGGTGTTTGGCTTTGCCCCAGACCCCTGAGCCTCTCCTGGTGTCTCTGGCAATCTCTGCTCCCACCTTCTGTCACCTTCCAGCAACCCAACCCGGCTAGGCCCCCTGTGGTCACGTGGCTGCTGTTCTCGCAGATGGGCAGCAGCCACAGACCCCAGGCCACCACCACCTGGATGCCGGAAGGCTGGGCACTCCTGGAATGGCCGGGTCCAGCCTGGTTATTCCCTCGCCCGCAGCCAAGTCCATCCCTCCCGGTGGGGTCCACACCCTGTCTTTCTTCCAAACCCCACAGGTGCAAAGGGCCTCTTAGCAGCGACTACTTCCGGGGAGGGAGCAGGTGACAGCATGTCATTCTTTAGTTCCAAAACAAAACTGAGAAGCTCAGGCCAGGAGTGCAGGCACAGGACAGGGCTGGCCTTCAGGCCTCCCTGCACCACGACCTCCCTTTCCTCCGGCCTTCAGCTAGGCTGGGGTGTGGCCATTTGCTGGTTTTCACTGGTGGAGTTGGGGTTGGGAGACACAGAGAGATGCCCGCCAGTGCCCATGGGGCCTTAGCAACCCAATCTCTCCCTGATTATAAGCGCCAGTCACAGCCCACTACGTGCTACGCCGCAATCCTGCTTTTTGGACTGTTTCTATTGCAAAGAGTTTTTTTTAACGTATATTCATTTTTGAGAGACAGAGCGCGAGCTGGGGAGGGGCGGAGAGCGAGGGAGACACAGAATCCAAAGCGGGCTCCGGGCTCCGAGCTGTCGGCACAGAGCCCGACGTGAGGCTCGAACCTGCGAACCGCCATCGTGATCATGACCTGAGCTGAAGTCAAGGACGCTTGACGGACTGAGCCACCCAGGCGCCCTGCAAAGCGGTTCCGATGTGGCCTGTGGCCAGTCTGCCCCTGGGGATGTTGGTGGGGCTTAATGGAAACAGATCCCTGGGCCACACAGCCACCTTCAGCGAATCCGCAGCTCTGGTGTGAAGGGCCCCGGGATCTGAATTTTGGACACGGTCCCTTTCTTCTCTACCTTGTAACCAGGGTCAGGTGAAATGTGTGAACTGCGGGCCCTGGGCCCGAACCCAGGGGGCACAGCGGGAAGGGAGGGAATGGCCCACAAAGCAACATAAACACAGGTCACCATCTTAGAGGGTGGGGCTGGAGGGGACACAAGGGAGTGACGAGATCACCCTGGCGCATTCCTCAGAGGCCAGGTCCAAAGCCAGGAAAACATCGCTTTGTAAACATTTTTATTTGCATGTTGGCTTGCGCCCATTTTTTAAGTTCAAGGAGGCCGTCAATGCTAAGTGCGCAGGCAGAAAGGAGAGGGTGAAGGGGGAGGGGAGGGAATTTCTCCCCAGCCTTTCCCCCCCCCTTTTTTTTTTTTTTTTCAAGCCGAGCACCTAAAGCTGCATATGAGCAAGTTCAGATCACAGGTGATGCAACTCTTCCCCATGGGTCTCTTTCTTTACATTCTTTGGGTGTCCAGAAAGAGTCTGTATTTAAAAAAACTCAATGCATGAACGAATTTTAACAAGAAAGAGGGATGTGGGGTAGAGGGGGGAGGTCCACGGCCTGGCCCTTGCTTCACCTCCATTTTCTTTCTTTTAAAAATTTTTTTTAACGTTTATTTATTATTGAGAGACAGAGCGCAAGCAGGGGAGGGGCAGAGAGAGAGAGGGAGACACAGAATCCGAAGCAGGCTCCGAGCTGTCAGCACAGAGCCCCACGCGGGGCTCGAACTCACAAACCGCGAGATCATGACCTGAGCCGAAGTCGGATGCCCAACCGACTGAGCCACCCAGGCGCCCCAACCTCCATTTTCAAGTACGGAGGCAGGAAGAGCGTCTCCATCCAAGTGCGGGAGAGGAGGACCGTGCCTTGCGAGGCCGAGAACGTGGCCGGTGGCGGTGTGGTCCGGGGCACCCCTGCCCTCACCTCACAGCTGGTCTTCTCGTTCTCCCTGCTCCGCTTCTGCTCTGGCCTCTGCCCTCAACACCCTAAGGCTCCTGGCCTCGCCTGCCCTGGGGACTCTCTCCGGCAGGGTTGGCAACCGAGGAGTGTGCCAGAAGGCTCTCCGCCGCCTGCGAAACCATGAGAAACGTCCAGGAGTCTGGAACCTCACTGTCTTGACCTGTTTCCGGGCCCTAGCTCCCTGGGTTGCCCCTGTGGCCACCCGGGCAGCTGAGGCTTCAGCTTCCTGGACAACTGGGGCCTCTGCCCTCTGATTATCTGCAGCCCCTTCCCTCCGATTATTTGCAGCCTCTGCCCTCTGGACAGCTATGGCTTCTGCCCCGAGATTATCCTCGGCCTCTGCCCCCTGGACGGGTATGGCCTCTGCCCTCTGATTAGCTATAGCCTCCACCCTCTGATTACCTGCAGCCTCTGCCCCCTGATCGTCTGCAGCCTCTGCCCCCTGATCGTCTGCAGCCTCTGCCCTCTGGTCGTCTGCTGCCTCTGCCCCCTGATCGTCTGCAGCCTCTGCCCTCTGATCGTCTGCAGCCTCTGCCCCCTGATCGTCTGCAGCCTCTGCCCTCTGACCGTCTGCAGCCTCTGCCACCTGAACTGTGGATGCTGCTGCCTCCTCCCTCCTACGACGGCGGAAAGAGGCCCAGTTGATTCTGGGCCTCCATCGTCTTGGGGCAGTCTCGGGCGCCTGGCCGCCTCCTGCGTTGCCCACATTATCCCCCAGGCTGGCCCTGCCTGGCGCCCATGCCCCGTCCCTCTCCACCCTGGGAGAGGCCTGCCGGGCCTCGCCCACCTCGGGGCTGGACCTCGGCGCCCAGCCCTTCACCCTCCGCTTCAGCTTCCCCCAGGACACCTGGCTGACGTACTCTCGCCACCTGTCCGCCTTGGACAGCTGCGGCCTGGGGTTGTCCTCAAACATGGGCACCGGCAGGTTCACGCGGCGGCGGGCAGGTGGCGCGCTGGGCTTCTTCTCCCCTCGCTGCAGGAAGGCCTCCACCAGTTCCTCGTCATCCCCGCTTTCCAGGTCGCTCCCCAGAAATTTGCTGCCCAGGTAACTGACAGGCATTTTGCGCACCCTCCTGCTGCGCCCCGGGCCGTTGTGACCCTTGTCGCCCTTGCCTCCGGAGGTCTCGAAGTCACTGAACTCGCTGTCGCTGGCGTTGCTGCTGTCATAGGTGCCCACGACCAGCCGCGGGGGAGGGGTCACCATTTGCGGGACTCTCCTCCTCACTCGGGGCTCCTTGGGCTTTTTGGGGGGCTGGGGCGGGTGTGGGGTGCTCTTCTCGATGATGCGGGCCACGTCCTCCAGCGTGCGGCCTTCTTCCTCCAGAAACTGGGTCAGCCGCTCCCGAAATTCGGCCTCTTTGGTGGCCGGCTTGGAGATGACCCTCCACACGCCCCCGGCCAGCCTGACCTCCCGGGGGATGAGCAAATAGTCGACGTCCTCCCCGATCTGCAGCATCCCCACCGTGGAGTCCTCCTCCCTGCGGAACACCTTGCCAATCTTCTTAAAGGTCCCCACGGGTTTCAAGGCTTCCACGAGGACATCCAGATCCACGTCTTTGCAGACATCTGGGACGCTCCACAGGATCAGGCAGTCGGGGGATGGGAGGAAGCCCCAGGGGAACCAGCCCCCCACGTGGCTTTTCTCGAGGGTCTTTAAGATCTCCAGGGTGAAAGCTGGGGTGGGGGCAACGACCCCAAACTACAAGTAGGCCTGGGTCTTGGGGGTGGGGGGTCGCGGCCGAACTGCCCGGAGGGTCTCACCTCTCCAGCCAAGGAGGAGCCAGCCCCTCCTAACTTCTCTGCCCGCAACCGAGTCCAGTCTTGGTCAAGTCCGGCTCCCCACCAAGGAGTGGCGGGAATCAACCCCCGGGGATGCTTACGTGGGCCGGGGGTGAGATGGGTCCCGAGGCTCAAAGCCCACCGGCCAGCTGCGAACGCGGTGCACGGGCTCCGAGTTGGGGCGCACGGGCTGCCCCGTGGCTCTTCCTGCCTCGGGGACTCGCCTGCAGCTTGGGAGAGGACTTCGCAGACAAAGACGACTCAGCCGTGGCTGTTCAATATGGCCGAGGCGCTCGGAGGCCGCAGCCCAGCCCCCCCCCCCGGGAGGGTCTCCCGCCCCCAGGCAGGCAGCCACCCCCGTCCAGGCTGACCTTGACGCGCCTACGGCCTCCCAGCCCGTGCGCTCGGCACCGAGGAGCGCGCGCGGGCAGGAAGTTCCTCCTCGCTCTCCCCGAGGGTGAGGCCCACCTTCCCCCTTCTCATCTTACACTCCCCGACTCGGGAAGACTGACAGGGGGGCTGTCCACTCCCTTCGGGGCGCCCTCGCTCCCCTCCCGCACAGGGGTGTGGCCGCGCTGCGGGCCTCGCTGGGGCCATCGCTTCCCAGCCGACCGCCCGCCGAGGCCCACGTCAGCGCCTTTCCCCAGAAAGGCGGCAGTTCCCCAACCTGCCATTCTAAACGTGCGGGTTCCAGCCAAGCCCTGGAAGGTGGGTGCGCTAACGGGGCAGTCCTTTTGAAGGCCACTGGCGGAGAAATTGGTTCTTGTGCCAGCCTCCAGCGCGGGACTCCGCACACAGTAGGGGCTCAGTAAAGATGTTCGCGTGAATGAATGGACCTCAGTGTTCATCAGGAGGGACTGGCCCGGTTGACCTGTTCTCCCAGTGAAATACTATGCAGCCACGTAAAAAGAAGTACCTAGTGGAAAGAAAGATGGTCAGGTTTCGTGTGTCCTAGGTACGGTTGTAGGTGCTTTCTACGAATCAACTCATGACATCCTCACTATAACACTATGATGCAGGTAGAGTGGTGATGATTCTGATTTTATAGCTGAGAATGTAAGATCCCTGCCTCAAGGTCCCACTACCGGAAGCGATGGGACCTGGCTTTGAATCTGAAACAGTATGATGTGTGTGTGTGGGGGGGGGGGGAGGCAAAGGACCTAGGTGTGTGCATGTACTCCTCACAGGGACAAACACTGACAGGGGCTCCTGGGTGGCCCAGTCGGTTGGCTCAGGTCATGATCTCACAGTTGGTGAGTTCAAGCCCTGCGTCGGGCTCTGTGCTGGCAGTGTGCAGAACCGGGAGCCTGCTTCCAGTTCGGTGTCTCCCTCTCTCTCTGCCCCTCCCCTGCCCCTGCTCACTCTGTCTCTCTCTGTCTCTCTCAAAAATAAACATTAAAAAAAAAAAAAAAAAACCACTACCAACAGTGACTGTTTCTGGGGAGGGAGACTGGAGATCCCCAGAGGTGGCGGAGACCTGCATTTTTTACTCTTTATCTTCTTGCTTGAATTATTGCTTGGATTTTTAGCTGTCAGAAATGTTCAAAAAAAAAAAATGTTCACTAAGTTAAATTAACTCAAAGGTCCTCAGACTCAGACGGACATAGTAGGTCGGTATCCCTGGGATGTGGGGCCCAGGATGTGCCCCACACAGGGGGCCCCACTCAGAGAACTCTGAGGCAGGTAGCTGAGCAAGAGTACGCATCACGGTGGCATTGGTAATAGTAACATTTAACTTGCCTGGAGAGTTTCCTTGGAAGCAGGCACCCTGCTGAATGGGCCCAGAATGAATTCTCAGAGCTACAAGGTCACTGGACCCATGCAAACAGCTCCTTGCTCCCCTCTCACCGCCTGCAATCCTCCCCAACCCGGCAGCTGGAGGGATCTTTTAACAACATAAGTCAGCGCCGTCTCTATTCTTTCAAAACTCCTCCAGTTTACTCAGTAAAATCGAAGTCCTCACCACCGTCCACAAAGCCCTAGCACACCTCCTCCGCTTTCCTTCTCTCCTCCTCGCTGACTCCTTCACCTCCAGACACACCTGCCTCTTCGCTGTTCATCAGAGACACCAGCCTCAGGGCCTTTGCACTTGCTGCTCCCAATGCCCAGAATGTTATGGGCCCACCTTCTCTTGGCAATTTCCCTCTGCTCAAGGTCATTCTACACTCCCTACACCCGCCAAATATAAGGTGGCCTCTACCCTCTCCAAGGCCCTTCATCTGAGGAATCCTTAACCCTTTCTTTTAAAAGAAATTTTTTTTAATGTTTATTTCTGAGACAGAGCATGAGCGGGAGAGGGGCAGAGAGAGAGGGAGGCACAGAACCCAAAGCAGGCTCCAGGCTCTGAGCTGTCAGCATAGGGCCCGACTCAGGGCTTGAACTCACAGACCGTGAGATCGTGACCTGAGCTGGTCAGTAGCTCAACCGACTGAGACGCCCAGGTGCCCAACCCTTCCTAAGTGCTACGGGTTGCATTTCAAGATAAAGTTTTTCAGTGCATAGAATTGCGTCCACTGGGACTCCTGGGTGACTCGGTTAAGGTTCCACTTCCGCTCAGGTCATGATCTTGCCAGTTGGTGAGACTGAGCCCCGCATCCGGCTCTGTCCTGACAGCTCAGAGCCTGGAGCCTGCTTCGGATTCTGTGTCTCCCTCTCTCTCTACCCCTCCCCCGCTCGCATTCTGTCTCTCTCCCCAAAATAAATAAACATTTAAAAAAAAAAAAAGGAATTACATTCACTGGATTACAAAGGAAACCAATTACAATGAAATATACAATCTGTTTAAAAAGAAAAATTTCAGCAATAGTTAAAAAAAAAAACCTGTGAAATAA
Source organism: Puma concolor (assembly GCF_028749965.1). Lineage (NCBI taxonomy): Eukaryota > Metazoa > Chordata > Mammalia > Carnivora > Felidae > Puma > Puma concolor. The sequence continues at coordinate 52,369,566 of NC_141681.1, read as the reverse complement.
TGACATAAATACAAAGTGTAAAAATGAACACATGTAATTAAAAAAATTTTTTTTAACTTTTTTTTTTGAGAGAGAGCGAAGCGGGGGGGAACAAGTGGGGAAGGGGCAGAGAGCAGGAGACACAGGATCCGAAAAAAGCTGGGAGCTGTGAGCACAGAGCCCAGTGTGGGGCTGGAACCCACAAACCGTGAGATCACGATCAGAGCCGAAATCAAGCGTCGGCTGCCTAACCGACTGAGCCACCCAAGCGCCCCATGAATACATGTGATTGTATTTAACTCACGACGTGGGATTTTATTTAATTCTTGAAGGAACCAGGCAGATGTGTAGAGAGAGAGGGAAGGGAAGGGAGATGCTCGGCGGGCAGGGGTTGGTGAGGATCTCCGCGAGGCCTGTGCACAAGTATTGGCTCATTCGGGTTGTTTTCGCCTTTGCAGAGCCAGGCCGCTGGGCTTTGCCGGATTTTCTCGCTCACACCAGCTCCTTCCCGGCGGGCGCGCTGAGGCCCCGCCCAGCTTCCCACCGCCCCGCCCCTCCCTGGTGCGAGGTTTGGAGCCTCGCGAGCGGTCTCCCCGGCAACGAGGAGACGCGCTCCGCAGCGCAAGTCTGCCCGCGGAGGGGAGGGGAGGGCTGGGGCGGCGGGGGCGGGGCAGAGCCTTTTCTAGGCTTCGTCTCCTTTCTCTAGGCCCGATTCCCCAATCAGCCTCCCTGAAAAGCCACCCGAAACTAAGAATCCCGAGGCTCCCCATTTGAGAAATACTGGTTTAAGAATCCAAGTCGGAAAAGTCAAGACTTGCGAGCGGAATGACCTCTCGCAGATGAGACATTTGGTTTCTGTAATTGGTAAAAAGCTTGGGGGGGGGGGGGAGGAGGGAGAGGAACGTTATCTTAGAAATGAAAACCTCAAACGGTCAACATTCTTACAAAAATTGCCAACCCTGGGGCGCCTGGGTGGCTCAGTCGGTTGAGTGTCTGACTCTTGATTTTGGCTCAGGTCATGATCTGGGTTCGAGCCCTGTGCAGAGAGACTGCTTGGGATTCTCTCTCTCTCCCTCTCTCTCTGTTCCTCCCCCCGATTGTTCTCCCTCTCTCTGTCTCTCTAAAACAAACTTAAAAAAAAAAAAAAAAAAAAGAAGAGAGAAAATGAAGTTAGAGAAAGGTATAAAATGAAAAACAAGTCTCCCTCTGCCAGCCTCCAGCCTCCCCCTGCCCCAAAGTAACCACAGTGAAATACCTCTGTACTTTTCCAAAAAAATACTTTTCCAAAAAAATAATAAATAAATAAATAAATAAAATAAAATAAAGCTTACATGTGTAATTTCAGAATTTCCCCCGGGGGAGGGTGGATTTTCCACATCATTCTGAATTATTTTTATCATAGTACTTACCACTTCCTAGTATTTTCTTATTTATTTGTTGTCTCACACTATTAGAATACATGCCCCATGAGGGGTGGGCTATTTTTCTAGTTTGTTCGCTGTTAAATTCTCAGAACCTGGAACAGTACTGACAGGTGCTCAAAATATTTAAAAAAATTTTTTAAACGTTTATTTATTATTTTTTTTAATTTTTTTTCAACGTTTTTTATTTATTTTGGGGACAGAGAGAGACAGAGCATGAACGGGGGAGGGGCAGAGAGAGAGGGAGACACAGAATCGGAAACAGGCTCCAGGCTCCGAGCCATCAGCCCAGAGCCTGACGCGGGGCTCGAACTCACGGACCGCGAGATCGTGACCTGGCTGAAGTCGGACGCTTAACCGACTGCGCCACCCAGGCGCCCCAAACGTTTATTTATTTTTGAGTCAGAGAGAGACAGAGAGAGAGACAGAGCACAGCGAGGAGGTGGGCAGAGAATAAGAGAGAGGGAGACACAGAATCAAAAACAGGCTCCAGGCTCTGAGCCCTCAGCACAGAGCCCAACGTGGGGCTCCAACTCAGGGTCCACAAGATCATGACCTGAGTTAGTCAGACACTCAACCGACTGAGCCTCCCAGGCACCCCAGGCGCTCAAAATGTTTGTTGAGTGAATGAACGAGAGGATTGCACCAGATCTATTAACTATAAATTTTGCTTTTTTCACTTCATAGCCTGTCTTGAAGCCTTTCTGTATCTGTGTATGCAGATCAATCTTGATTTTCTTTTTTTGTGACAACTCCCCCCTTCGTCGGTATGCCCGAAAGCAGGGAACATGATAATACTGATAATTATTCACTTTGGACACCTACATTGTCTCTGTCCCTATGCATTTTTTTTTCTTTTCCTCCTTAGAACCCCTCTTAAAGTATTTATTCCCATTTTTCTGATGAGGCCAAAGAAAGCCACACAGCTAGTAAGTGACAGAGCCTTGAAACACTCAGGTTCCTTACGTTCCACCCCCTATACCTTTAACGGTTCCTTTATTTTCTCAGTTGCCTGTGGCAGGTTGGGGATGGGGAACAAGGTTGGTGGGCAATCCGTGAAGACTTCCTCCCCCACCGCCCCGGCCGCCCCAGGTGACATTTGTAACCTTGGCACAGTCACTAGACTTGTCCTCCATCTCCAATGCCCAGAAATCAGATCCCTGTCTGGAATGAACAGGATGTTAATTATCTACAGTTTTTAATCAGTGGGTTAATTGACAAGACGTAGTAGGTGCTCAACAAACAAGGCAGGAAGCAGCCTTGTGATCCACGTTCTGACCACCAGAACGAGCCGCATATCGGGCCACCCCTGCCTCTCCCCTCTTCAACCCAGAATCTGGAGTTTGTTTGGCAAGTGTAGAAGCAAAGCCAGCAGTTAGAATAGCTGTGCTTTTGAAAAATCATTCATTCATTCATTCATTCATTCACGCGGCACGTTTCTCTAAGGCAGTGATTCGCAAATCTGGTTTGCACATTAGAATCACTGGGGAGAGTTTTAGAAATCACTCAATTTCCCGAGCCCACCCTATTGGATAAGAACATCTTAGGGTGGGGAGCGGGGTACTGTGTTAAAAAAAAATAATCTCCCTGGGGCGCCTGGGTGGCTTAGTCGCTTAAGCGTCCAACTTCAGTTCAGGTCATGATCTCAGGGTTCGTGAGTTTGAGCCCCTCGTCAGGCTCTCTGCTGTCAGTGTGGAGCCTGCTTCGGATGCTCTCCTTCTCCCTCTGCCCCTCCCCCACTCACAATCTCCCTCTCTCTCTCTCAAAAATAAATGAATTAACATTTAAAAAAATCTCTCCAAGTGACTCTGACAGAGGTGATGGTTGGTGGGGCTGGGCAGAAGCAGGGAAGGAACTTGGAAATACCACACAGCACCTGCAAAGAGCCACGTTGGACATTAGGGTTTCTCCCATTTGAGCAACATAGAGGGACCCTTAAAAGAGGGACTCTGGGAGTTGCAGAGATCCTGTAATAGTTTGAATAGTGGCTACCGACAGATTTCAAGTCCAAATCCCTGGAATTTGAAATTGTTACTTTATTTGGAAAAGGATCTTTGCAGATGTAATGAAGGATTTTGAGATGAGATTACCCTAGATTATCTGGGTGGGGCATCAGGAGTGTCCTTTTTTTTTTTTTTTTTAAAGTTTATTTATTTTGAGAGAGAGAATGTGAGCAGGGGAGGGACAGAGAGAGAGGGAGAGAGTGAGAAAGAATCCCCAGCAGGCTCCGCGCTACCTACAGAGCCCAATGCAGGGCTCGAACTCGTGAACAGTGAGCTCATGACATGAGCTGAAACCGAGAGTCCGTCGCTTAACCAACTGAGCCACCCAGGCGCCCCAGAAAACACCAGGAGCCACCAGAAGCTGGAAGAAGGAAGGAAGGATCCTCTCCTAGAGGCTTCACAGGGAGCTCAGCTTCACAGACACCTTGGTGTTGAACTTCTGGCCCCCAGGACCACGAGGGAATAAACTGCTGCTCTTCTGAGCTGTCCGGTTTGTGGTAATTTGTTACCACAGGCACAAGGAACAAATCTAGACCCCGGCGGTGTGGCGGGTAATTCCCCAGCCTCGGATGAGAAAAATTCCAAATGAAAACATCCACGTTTTCTTCTGTGACCTTGTCTTTCAAGAACCATCATCCCCCAAGTGAAGGTGTTACCGTTGTAGTCTCCTGACCCCCAGAATCAGGTACGGGTGTTACCTGCTTCTATGACTCTCTCAAGAATAAAGAAACATTAAAAAAAAAAGAAAAGATATGGAAGACTCAATCACCCCCCAGAAAGTTCCTTAGTGTCTTCCGTGGCATCCCCCTTCTGCCTACTCCCAACCACAGATCTGATTTCTGTCCCTAGAGGGTTCCTTTTTCAGGAGTTTTCTTTTTTCTTCGTCTTCTTTTTTTTTTTTTTTTTTTGCCTTTTTTTTTTTAAATTTTTTTTAACGTTTATTTATTTTTGAGACAGAGAGAGACAGAGCATGAACGGGGGAGGGGCAGAGAGAGAGGGAGGCACAGAATGGGAAGCAGGCTCCAGGCTCTGGGCCATCAGCCCAGAGCCCGACACGGGGCTCGAACTCACAGACCGCGAGATCGTGACCTGAGCTGAAGTCGGACGCTCAACCGACTGAGCCACCCAGGCGCCCCCAGAGCCTGTGGGTCTGTATTCTCTCTGCTGCAAAGAAACTGTGGCATGGGTCATATTAGCCCCACTTTACCAATGAGGAGACCGAGGCCCAGAGAGGTGAAGTCACCTCCCTGAAGGCACACAGCTAGTCGGTGGCAGAGTCTGAACCCAGGTGGCAGGATTTGAACCCAGGTCTGTCTGCGCAGCTCTGAAGCCTTGGACACTCTCTGTCATGTGTCCTGTTGATGCTGGGGGCGCGGGTCGGGTACTGTCTCCCGAGGGGTATTACCTCGGTGTATTTGCTACTCTGTTCAGGTTCCAAAGCAGCCACTTGTCGTTACACAGAGACCAGATTGTCTTCTGAGGAAGCTGGGGACACATTTAGTTCAGGAGTCTGGGATGTAAAACCAGGTTAATGCATTCTTTGTCCGTGCGAAACACAACAGTCACCAGACCCAGGATCCCAGTGGCCAACACTCAACAGCTTTCTCCCTCTTAGCCGCTGTGCTAAGTCGTTCACAGGTCTGCATGGGTACACTCCTCCCCACCCTTGGGGAACTAAGTTACCACTATCCCCATTTTATAAGTAAGCAACCTGAGACACAGGAGGTCAGGTGGCTTGCCCAGGCCCATGCTCTGGGAAGCGGAGGAGTTGGGACTTGAACCCAGGCCATAGGTCCAACTCTGTTCTTCACCATACACGGGACAGATGCATCTGCTTCCTGAACTAGCAGGTTGCCTAGTGAGCCAATGCGAGGAATTTCAGATTCAGTTCCACTATTGACGTGCATAGATATTTGTCTGTGTTCTATGTGTGTTATCGTAACAACTGTGTCTTTTATTTTCCGTATTCTTTTTTAATGTTTATTTATTTCAAGAGATGGAGAAGGGGCAGAGAGAGAGAGAGAGAGAACCCCAAGCAGGCTCTTCGCTGTAGGTGCCGAGCCCGACGTGGGGCTCGATCCCACTACCGTGAGACCATGACCTGAGCCGAAATCAAGAGGCAGATGCCTAACCGACTGCGCCACTGAGGTGCCCCTATTTTCCGTATTCTGCCTCTCTGATGTCTGGGGCCTCGCTGACTCTTGAGGGGCTGCCCCTCCAGGGTTAAGAAATTTCTAGAGAAAGTAAGCGGTGCCGGCCTTGGAGCATGTTCCTTGAATGCAAACCGACCAGCCCAGACCCCACACCCCCAGCTATGTCCTTTATCAGGCCCTCACACTCTGGCACCACCCACCTGCTCTGTTCACCCCGGGGCCAGGTCCCGGACAAGAAGGGACAGCCCCCACACCCCAGAATCTGCTGAAATTATTCAACCTAGCCAATCATAAAACTGCTTACCCTGCCTCACCCATTCCTTCCCGCAGAAACCACAATAAAAGTTCTTGCCCACGGTTTCCCCTGTTCCTCCCTCTGCCTCCTGACCAATGCTGGTGTTTTGTCATATGGCACCCCGTGGTGTGACATGTCCCATCCTCTTGATAGAATATGGAATGTAACAAACTATCTTTTCTTTCTTTCAAAAAAAATTTTTTTTTCAACGTTTATTTATTTTTGGGACAGAGAGAGACAGAGCATGAACGGGGGAGGGGCAGAGAGAGAGGGAGACACAGAATCGGAAACAGGCTCCAGGCTCCGAGCCATCAGAGCCCAGATGCCTGACGCGGGGCTCGAACTCCCGGACCGCGAGATCGTGACCTGGCTGAAGTCGGACGCTTAACCGACTGCGCCACCCAGGCGCCCCTCAAAAAAATTTTTTTAATGCTTTTCATTTTTGAGAGACAGAGTGCAAGCGGGGGTGGGGCAGAGAGAAAGAGAGACAGAGAATCCGAAGCAGGTTCCGGGCTCTGAGCCGTCAGCACAGAGCCCGACTTGGGGCTCGAACTCACAACCGGGAGATCATGACCTGAGCCAAAGTCGGACGCTCAACCGACTGAGCCACCCAGGTGCCCCTAACTATCTTTTCAATGATAGCCATCTCCTTATCTCATGGCTTTACTGTTTCTGAATGAAAATACAACCTATATGAAAACAGTCACACCTGTATATGCATTTCTTGAGTACCTACTATGTGCCAGATACAGTGCTGGGCCCAGAGGATATAGTGGGCAACGAGATAGACCCAGCCCTGCCTTCTGGGAGCTCATAGTCTTACAAGGAAGACTGGCATTCAACAGATCTATACAAATAAATTAATCACCATCGGGAGACATACCAAGCCAGAAAAATACAGGGGAGCTATAAGGAGATAAACTAGGGGGAACAATCTATCCCGGGAGTGGCCTGGAAGGCTTCCTGGAAAAAGGGACCTAAGGGGTAAGAGTCAGTGGGAGTCATACAAGAGTGTCCCAGGCAGAGGCAATAGCACGGGGCAAAGGTTCTGAGGTGGCTAGGAGCGTGTCTGGGGATGGCTAGTGTCGTCAGATGGCGTGCTGAGGTGGGCGGGTTATGAAGATGTCGAGCTTCTTTCTGAAGGGGGATGGAAGTCAGGGAGGAGTGTGGGCAGAGGAGTGACCACACAGACAGATGTATCACCGTACAAGGATACGACAATTTCCAGAAAACAGAGGGAGCCCAGCAGCGAGAGAGCGGGGAAGAAACACCCCGACCTCTCTCTCTCCTCCCGCCCCCCCCCCCCCCCCCGCCTCCGCTGCTGCCTCCCATTGGCTGATCCCATCCGGAAGTCATGGGCAAAGGAGCTTGGGTAATGTAGTGCAGGGTGGTCGGTCTCCCAGGGCGCAGAGCAGGGTGCAGAAGCACAGAGAGGCAATCTGGGGAACCCATGGGGAATCACCAGCGCCAGTCCCATGGGAATCGGATACAGCTTGGCCTCTCCAAGGTTCAGAGCCCTCCTTCAGGATCCGTGGTCCTCAGGGAGCACTGTTGGAGGAGCCGCAGAGAGACCCAGCCCTGCGTCAGGAGCACAGACTGTCCACAGAAAGACCCGGGCTTCGGTCCTTCTTGAGCTTTCGTGTGTGGTTCCGGCAGGTCATCTAACCTGAGCTTCATGTTCCTTATCCGTAGTGTGAGTAGAACAACTCATCATCCCTAACCTTCTGAGGTCCAAAAAATGCCGAGAGCTTTGCATCACCCCCCCCCTCCCCCGCAAGAAGGAGGAAAACATTTAGAGACAAGATCTAGGAGGACACGGGGCTAGTTATAGTCTTAATTTATTTCCGTTAATGTCAAAATCCTACATTTCCCTGCAGAACACGAATATCATAGGCTTGATTATGGGAGGTGCCCCAACCTGTCCATGGGGTGAATTACACAATATAAAACATAGACACTGTCTCACTTTTCTGAAATCCCTGAATTCCAACTCTCTGAATTCTGAAGCACCTCTGGCCCAAGGGTTTTGGATAAGGGATTGTGGATCCATACTGCCATACCTTGGGGGTTGGGAAGATACAATGAATTAATGAGTACTGAAAACTGGGCACAGTCCCTGGAACACGGACTGGATCTTGTTTTTATCCCAGATAAACCATTTCACCTTTTCCCTCAGCCCCTGGGAGCCACTGAGAGAGAAGAGCGGTGCGTGTTTTGTGTTCCGTTGGCCATGAGATAGGATGACGCCCCTTACCAAAAATCATCCAGCCCTGGAAAACTTCAGGCAACTCATGGACGCAGTTTTCAAAATGCTTTTTTAGGGGCATGTGGCTGGCTCAGTCGGTTAAGCGTCTGACTCTCGATTTTAGCTCAGGTCACGATCTCTCGGTGGTGAGATCGAGCCCTGCATCAGGCTCTGCGCCCACAGCCTGCTTGGGGTTGGTTTTCTCTCTCTCCGCCTCTCTCCACGTGCACGCTCTCTCTCAAAATAAATAAACTTTAAAAAACAAGCCCCAAATGTTGTTTTGGCAATAGATTGTTTCTCCAAATGAGATCTCCCATGGATTCCCCCCACATATCAAAGAGCATGCCGTGAGTGCATCCGCAAACGTTTATTTTACACGTTCATATTTGTACAATAGGGCCTGAGCCGCAAAGAATGATGGAGGGTTTTAGCTGAACCCGCTTTCGAAAATGAGGGGTTTACAGAGGCCAGCCGCAGGCTTCTCCCAGCCAGCGTGTCCCATCCCCTGGGGAATTTTCGCTCAGGATTTGCTGTGTGCCAGCCATGCCTCGAGTCACAGATAACTGGCTTCAAACCGTTAACAGTTCTGCACAACCGCTTGCTTTGCTCTGTCCGGAAATTCTTCCAGAAAACCTTGAGAAGCGGTAGATTTGGTTTCAGGGGCCACGTTGAACGACCACGCAACGTCGTGGATCACAAGTATGAACGGTGGAGAGGAAACACCTGAACCTCACAATCAGCACAAAGAAGAGCCCTGACACTGCGATAAGACGGTAAGAAATGTCACGCTGTCCCTTGTTACGATGCAATGATTGTGCCTCGATGGGAGAACGGCATGCAACAAACAAACGTGCCTGAGGTCTGTGTAGCATTTGTTCCACTTGGGACTCAGAGGAAAAGGAAACGGTGAACACAGTAGAAAGATACACTGTGAGTGGCTTTGCCCAGGCTGGAAACTTACAAGGGCGGAAAAGATCAATAGAAAACTACAAACTTCTAGACCCTGGATGCACTTGGCAAGAAGATCAAATACACACGTTGGGGAGGGCAGGGAAATCTTTACAGCAAAAAGGGATGTCGAGGCTGATGGTGCAGAGTCAGCTTGGGGAGTTTACAGAAATCAGAGTCTTTCGGGTTTTGGGTTGTCACTGCAAGCAAACTCTAGAAACTCCTTCGGTCTTGACACTTGCTGGGAATGCAAGGACCTGAGAGGAATTTCTGACCGCCTGAGGGTGGGTCCTGCACCCTGCACCTTGGCTGCCAAGGTGAAGGGGTGGGTAGAGAGAGAATCTCCACCTCTCGGCTCTGCTAAGGGGGCCACGGGGGGCAGCCCCATAGAAATGAGAACAGAGGTTGGATGCTGGAATTCACGGACATGACTGATGCCCACCATAGTAATACATTGGGGGGCTGGGTCCACTATTACAATTCGTTGGTAAGAATCTGAGCCTCTATGTGTGTGTGTGTGTGTGTGTGTGTGTGTGTGTGTGTGTGTAGATTGCATTTAAAAAAAAAAAAAAAAGAAATTCAGCTCAAACCCTTGCAAATCCCTGAACCAATGGAAGTTTGCAGACTCACAGGTCAGACGTCCCCGAATGAGAGCTCTGTCTCCCCATGGGCATTTGGATGTCACCTGACCAATTTTGTTGTTGTTCTTCACCGTCACGGGGGGGGGACTCAAGGTTCATGTTGTTAATCGATAACCCTTGAAGGTGACCTCTTTAATTATTTACCTCCTTTTGGACTCTTTCCTGGGAGTCTTGCCTTTTGCTCTGTAGAGCCGAGCGCCCCCTCTGCGCAAGTCAGAGCTTCTGGAGGTGGATCTGGGGAGACCCACATCCCAAGCCCAGGCGCCAATCAGAGCAGAAGAGTCCCCCGTCTGACCATCCCTGTAAGGGACACCGAGCGAGTACGGAACAGCGACAGCTTTTGAGAGTCAAGCGCCAGAGCACGGAGCTCCTCAGGTGTGGCGAGCAGGCATCTCACTTTGTCAGGCATGGTTTCTGTTTGCCGTGTATAAAACAGGGTGGTCCACCCTGGACGACTTTCTGCCAGAGGTACATTCAAGGTACATCCTTTTAAAAGACAAAACAACAACAACAACAACAACAAAACCAAAAACAACCCCCCCAGCAAACCAACCAAAAACCAAAAACCAAACGAAACCGCTGAAAAACCAAAATGGGTCTAGACTTTGCAATGGCGGCATTTCCAGCAGGGCTGAAAGCCAGAAGGTTCTGGGTCTCTTCCTGGCAACACATGCTTCGCTGTCCCCCAACCTCAGCCCACAGAGAGGGGACGGCGGTGCTGAAGGGGACAGTGGCCTTTCTCCAGAGCAGGGAGCTCCCTGACACGTTCCTCCTTCTTGGCTTCTCCTCAATTCTGGCGCGAGACCTCTTGCACAACCTTGGACTCCCAGGCCCTGTTTCTCCTCTTCCGTTTCCTGTAAACACCTGCTCATGCGCGGTGGGGGAGGGGGAGGACGGCCCTCGGTCTCCAGGGAAACAGCCCGAGAGGCGCTTCTGGGCTCAGCCTGCGACCTTCTGGGGTCTCCAGGTTGTCAGACGTTGTTGGAGGGTCTCTGAGACCCTTCTTCACCCAGAAGTTACCCTCGTCCCCTCAAATGACACTCTCACACATACCCAGGTGTTCCCCCCACACTTACATGTTGCCCCCCACTACGCCCACATCCCGTTCATACTCAGATGCCACCCACACATCCAAATGGTACCTGGGTCACTCGTCTGTTCAAGCGACTCAGGTGTTCCCCGCACCTACTCGGATACTGAATTGTGAGTGTCGCCAGGGCAAGGCGTGGGTCCGTTTGCTCCCGGCTGTATGGCCAGTGCCCGAAGCTGTGCCTCGGACCCCGTGGGTGCCCAGAAAACATTGGTTGAGTGAGTGAGTTTGCGCAAGCAAATATTACCTACATCCGCTCAAACGGCACCCGCACCCACTCAGATGTACCCACGTGACTCGAATGTTCCCCAGCCTCTATGAGTGCCACGAAGGCAGGGATCTGCGTTGGGTCCACTCGCTTCTCCCAGCTCCTAGAACAGCGCCTGGGACATAGTAGGTGTGTGAGAACGAATGAATGAATGAATGACCCAGGCTCAACCGGACAGGGACCACACCACGCAGAGGTAACCCAGAAGCTGACTCGGATAAGAAGAGCCGCCCTCCCTCCCTGCCAGTCAGATGTCCCCCTGGCTCACTCAGATGACACTCATTCAGAGTGACCTCCACGTTTGAGTACTATTCCCCATCCTTTGTATTATCCACACTCCCTCAAATTCCCCAGACGAATTCAGAGGCTACCCAGTCGTCACCCACACCCACTCAGATGGCACCCACCTCCCACTCTGCCGCGCCCCCCACCCCCCCCCCCCCGGCCCCGCGCCCTCCCCATGTCACCTCACAGCTTGTCAGATGCATGGTGCCTTCGCCGGTTTTTCTTATGCTTCCTCTTGCCTCTCCTGTCATCTCCAGGCTTGCTCGGCTTCTCCGTGGAGTCCAGAGGCGGCGCCGCATCCGCCCCGGCGGTGGCCCCAGCCCCGGGCTGCTTCTCCCCGGCCCCGGGCGCGCGGCACTTTCTGGCAGGTGGCTCTCTGGGGCCCGTCACTGCGGGGCACAATTCCTGCCTCAGGACCCGGGCCACGTCCTCCACCGTCCTGCCCTCGCTCTGCAGGAAGAGGTTCAGCTTGGTCAGGAATTCAATGTCCTGCTTCCGGGGCATGTAGACCACCCTCCACAGGCCGCCCTTGCCCTTGATCTCCCTGGGGATGACGGCATAATTGATGTCCTCCGCCAGCCTGATGATGGCTGCCTTGGACCTCTCTTCTTCCAGAAAGGCCTTCCCAGCCACTTCGAACTTGCCCAGAGGTCTCAGGGGGGCCCGTATGATGTCTTCGAATTCCTCGTGGTCGCAGTCTTCCGGGATATCCAGGATCATCAGGGACTTGTAACTGTCCACCTCCAGAGCCTTGCACCCGTGCTCCAACAGGGCGATGTCCTTCACCCCGAACAGCATCCTGCCCAGCTCGCGGAGGCAGCAGTATGCCCGCTGGGGCACCCCCGAGCTGCCTCGGGGATCCGGAAGGCGATCCAGGATGCCACGATCCCCTCGAAAAGGCTGAGCCGGAGAGAGGCCGCAAGGGGCCCGGTCGGTCCCTCTAGTCGACGAGGCCCCTGGCCCTGCCCACAGGGCCCCCGCGTCCAGGCTTCTTGTAACCTTCCCCTGAGGGGGCTCTCAGGAGATCCCGGGGACTGAGGCCGAGTGAAATGGAGGTGCAGTCTGCCAGCCGGCTGGGGGCTCCCCCCGCCTGGGCAAGGCCGCACCGAGGAGGGCCCGGAGATGCGCTGTCCTTTCTTGGGGATGGTCTCCAAAGGTCTCGCCGGCCCTGGCGGTCTCAACGGATCTGGGAGGCCGGATCTCCCTGGGGTTGCTGCCACCGGGGTGTCGTGGGTGGGGGCCCAGAAGGCAGGCTGGCTGGCCCAGAGGCCGCCCTCAGTGCCCCGTGGCCCGGAGAAGACAAGGATGTGGCTGTGGCCGCTGCACTTGTTCCCGCAGTGACGTCACCGCCTCCTTCGGCTCGGGCGCCCCAGAAGTCTCCATGGCAACCGCTAGAGCATCGCCTCTGCCATTGGCCGGGGCCAGCCGCATTGAAATCGGAGTCGGAGGGGGTCATTCAGGGGTGAGGGGTCAGCCCCCTGCCTTCAATAGCACCCTCCTTTCTCCTTGGAGAGAATGGCTGATTCCAGGGAGAGGGGACAGAGGAGATACAAGGTTATCCCGGAGCATCTTTTTGGGGGGTCGAGAAAGTCAGGAAATGGCCAAAGAATGAGGATAACAGGTGGAAGGACCGAGAGCCAGCTCGGAGGGCTCCCGCTGGCCCCATCTGGGACAATTTGAGCACCGATGTGACAAATGAGACCATAACCCCCTGATAAAATCAGAATCCAGGAGTCTGTGTAGACACAAACACGTGAGTAAATGGGAGGTGTGGTGGAGGAATGTGGGCTGTACGTTGGCTCATATACAACTTAGGGACCAGGGGAGGATTCTGTTCCGGATTCTGTGTCTCCCTCTCTCTCTGATCCTCCGCCGTTCATGCTCTGTCTCTGTCTCAAAAATAAATAAACGTTAAAAATTTTTTTTTTCTTTAAAACTTAGGGACCAAAAACAACATAAGTGTCTTTACCTCGGAATGTCTTTGAAGGACACACCCACTGCAACATTCAGGGCCATTTTCTCTCAAAATGGTTCAGGAGGGAAACAGAATGCTTGGTGCCCCACTTGCAACTTTCCTGTAAGTCTGTGATTGTTTCAAAATATATACATTTTTGAAACAGGCTCCAGGCTCCGAGCTGTCAGCGCAGAGCCTGAGGCGGGGCTCGAACCCACCAACCGTGAGATCATGACCTGAGTCAAAGCTGGATGCTTAACAGACCGAGCCACCCAGGAGCCCCTCAACTGTATTTTTAAAAAAGAAAACAAGAGGGGCCCCTGAGTGGCTCAGTCCATTAAGTGTCCGACTTGGGCTCAGGTCACGATCTCCCCCCCACCCCACCCCGTTCCTGAGTTTGAGCCCCTGCATCAGGCTCTGCGCTGACAGTGAGCCTGCTTGGGATTCCTTCTCTCTCTCTCTCTCTCTCTCTCTCTCTCTCTCTCTCTCTCTCTCCCTCCTCCACTTGCTCTCTCTCTCTCTCAAAATAAATAAATTAATTTAAAAAAAAAGAAAAAGAAATGGCTTGCACATACGATCACCTTCACAATGTCCATTGGCCCCCCTCCCCAGCCGAGTAACAAAAGCCATAAAGTTTGAGTTGGATTGACTTCCTCCGAACCCCCAGGTCCAGAGTGGGCCAATAAGCTTGGACTAATCATCATAATCCCACCCCCCTGCCACAGTGATTGGTTCAGAAATGGTCACCCAGGTAACCCAGGCCTAAGCCAATCAGCGTGTTTCATCTCCCAGCTCACAGAGATCGGTTAAGGGCTGGATACCTCAACCCAGTCCGATCAGAATGAAGTTTAGGATTAAAACAATTATTTTTATGTTTATTCCATTTTTTGAGAGGGACAGAGGGTGAGCAGGGGAGGGGCAGAGAGAGAGGGAGACATGGAATCTGAAGCAGGCTCCAGGCTTCGAGCTGTCAGCATAGAGCATAGAGCCCAGGAGAGGGGGCTCGAACCCACGAACTATGAGATTATGACCAGATACACTCCGCCAGGGGCCCTCAGGGTCCTCGCCAACACTAGCTACTGTCAGAACTTTCCACGTGGGCAACCTGGGTGTGTTTCTCAGCACAGTGTCTGGGGAGTGGAGTCTCGTGTTTTTAACTTGAATATTCCTGATGGCCAGTGACGTTGAGGATATTTGAGACAGAGACAGAGAGGGAGCAGAAGAGGGGCGAGAGAGAGAGAGAGAGAGAGAGAGAGAGAGAGAGAGAGAGGCTCCACACTGTCAGCACAGAGCCCAGTGCAGGGCTCGAACTCATGAACCGTGAGATCGTGACCTGAGCCGAAGTCAAGAGTCGGTCACCCAACGGACTGAACCACCCAGTCGCCCCTTGTTTGTTTGTTTTTTTAAATTAGATTGTCATCTTTTCCTTATCGATTTGTAGTTCTTTATGTAATCTGCATATTGTCTTGATTGTTTGAGGCTGATCTGACCTGGACCTTCTGTAACTCGCATCCAAAATGCAGCTTTATTAACACAGAAAGAGTCACGAGTATTTACTGCATACAACCTTTTGCTTTGTCTTTTTCACACCTTGGAGTTGTCGTGGCCACAATTATATTGTAATATATGACGTGGGCACAATATTGGGCTGGCGTTTATTGTGCGATTTTTCTCTCTCTCTCGCTTAAGTTTCAAAGACACTTCTCCAGCTCTCAAAGTATTTCCCCCCCTTGGTCACCCTGGGAGCAGACTGGACAAGTAGAATGTGTGAACTTGAGGGCAGGACTGGCGGGGACCCCGGGGGTGACCCGGGATGTGAAAAGTCCTTTCACTGGAAATCAACCTGAACTCCAAATGTGGCCCCTCCGTGAGACTTTACACCCAGCACCTCACAACGGCACCCTCGTCCACCCGTGAGTGTCCACACTGAATGACGGAGTGTTACGTCAGCGAGAACGCGGGGCGGCACCTGGTGATAGGATGACCTTGGACAACGTCTTGGCAAAGGTCCATTGTTAGTTGGAGGGAATCGTTCAGGTCCGAGGCCACCGACGGCAAGCCTCAGCCTGGGAAATGGGACTTCAGGCCGGTTTTAATTTAGCTCCGTCTACTTCTCAAAAATTTGAATCGATAGCTAACTTTTCAATTCCCAAATCAGACGAAAAGTCAGATTTCTGGCTTTCCTTCAAAATAAGAGAATCTGGGGGTTCCTGGGTGGCTCGGTCGGTTAGGCGTCAGACTCTCGCTTTTGGCTCAGGTCATGATCCCGGGGTCAGGGGAGCCCCAGACGCCGTGCTTGGCCCCATGCTGGCCGTGGAAACTGCTTAAGATTCTCTCTCTTGAGGTGCCTGGGTGGACCCATCGGTTAAGTGTCTGGCTCTTGATTTCAGCTCAGGTCGTGATCTCACGGTTCGTGAGATCGAGCCCCGTGTCAGGCTCTGTGCTGACCGCACAAGCCTGCTTGGGATTCTCTCTCTTCCCCTTTCTATGCCCCTCCCCGGCTCACACACACTCTCTCTCTCAAAGTAAATAAATAAAACTTAAAAAAAAAGAGAGAGAGAGAGAGAATCTCTCTCCCTCTGCCCCTCTTCCCTACTCGCATGTACTCTCTCTGTCTCTAAAGTAAAAAACAAATGCCATCACAAATACGATGACTAAATTACTAAAACAGTTTCTAGTACTTTTAACATTCACTGGTTAACTTCTGTATCAGTCAGGATAAATTAGGTTCTGCGGCTAGTAACAGCTAAGCCCCCACATCCCGGTGGTTTGACACAAGAAAGCTTTATTTTTTTCTCACCGGCAAAGTGCAAAGTCGGCTGTGGGTCCAGATGCCTCTCGGGACAACCTCCTTCGTGCCGTGGTTTAGTGACCCAGGCTGCTTTGATCTCCATGTCACGTGTGTTCCCATGGTCACCACAGCAAGGGAAGAGAGAGCACGGGGGACGCACGCGAAGGAGCATCCGGATGTTTCCACTGGGAGGGGACACAGGTGACTCTTGCTCTCCTTTCGTTGGTCAAAGCAAATCACAGGACCACACCGAAACTTCAAGGGCGGGTGGGGGAGGGAAGGTGCCATCACCCATGGACCCGGCAGTGCAGGGCACTTGGAAATAACAGTAACACAGGAATGCCCCCCCCCCCCCACAACTCTCATAATGTGCCGGGCACCAGGCTAAGCTTGGCACATGTATTTCATTTTGCAACAGCCCGATGACATGGATACTATTAATGTCCCCAGTTTTATAGTCAGGAAAACTGGGGATCAGAGAAGTTAATTCAGTTACCTAAGGCCACACAGCTAATGAATGGCAAAGCCAAGGCTTCCTTCTTCAGCGCCCTGACTCCCGGGCCCAAACATCCGACCTCATACAACATCACGCCGTCCCCTGAGAAAAGGGGGTCTGGGGGGGGGTGTCACCTGGCTTAGTTCCTGCTCTTTTCAGACAGTTGCTGTGTGATGTTGGGCAGGTGGCTTTCCTTCTCTGGACCATGTGATTTTGTTCTCATTTAGCCAAGCTGGGTTTATGCATCTCAGAATTCCTTTCCCCCAAGTGCCTCTGGCTTAGAGTTATCTGCAAGAGAGATTTGCATGGGATTTAGGTGGCAAGATGGGCATTACGGAGGGAAGGTCTACGCAGGCCCCAGGCCCCACAGCGGTTCCTACACGCTGTCATTGATCTGCCGGCTCACCTTGCTGCCCCGAGGCAGGCTCTGCATAGGCTCTGGGTGCCGGCAGCTCGGAGCCTGCTTGGGATTCTCTCTCACTCTTTCCCTCTCTCTCTCTCTCTCTCTCTCTCTGCCCTTCCCCCACTCGCGCTGTCTCTGTCTCTCAAAATAAAAATATAAATAAAAAAAAAAAAGCTTCCAACCCATTAAAAACAACAAACCCCAAACCCAATACTAGCTACAGAGGAACAGACCTGGCATATAGATATTTTTTTAGCAACCCCCCCCCCACCCCCAGCTCCCTATTTGGTAACTTTTTAAAAAAAGTTTCTTTTCTTTATTTTGAGAGAGAGAGAAAGCGCCAGTGAGGGAGGGGCAGAGAGAGTGGGACTGAGAGAGAATCCCAAGCAGGCTCCGCACTGTCTGGAGGGGGGAGGGGGGAGGGAGAAGGGGGAAGGGGAGGGGGAGGGGGGAAGGGGGGCCTCAAACTCACCAACTTGAAATCATGACCCAAGCCGAAGTCAGAAGCTTAACAGGCTGAACCACCCAGCTCCCCCCCCCCCCCCCCCCCCCCGGGAATGGAAATCGGTGCAGCCGCTATGGAAGGTCCTCAAAAAACAAACCACCGTGGGGAAAAAAAGGGCGGGGGGATGGGGCGCCTGGGTGGCTCAGTCGGTTAAGCATCCGACTTCGGCTCAGGTCATGATCTCACGGTCCGTGAGTTCGAGCCCCGCGTCGGGCTCTGTGCTAATAGCTCGGAGCCTGGAGCCCGCTTCGGATTCTGTGTCTCCCTCTGTCTCTGCTCCTCCCCTGTTCATGCTCTGTCTCTCTCTGTCTCAAAAATAAATAAACGTTAAAAAAAAAATTTAAAAAGAAGGAAATCCTGCCATTTGCCACAGCAAGGATAGATCTGGAGGGCATTATGCTGAGTGAAATAGACAGAGAGAGAGAGAGGGAATGCCTTATGATCTCACTTATATGTGGAATCTTAAAAACGCAAAAACAAACAAAAAAGAAACACCAAAACTGAGAACAGTCTAGTGGTTTCCACGGATGGGGATTGGCTAAGGTAGTCAAAAGGTACACACCCTTCCTCTTACAACATAAAGGAGTCCTGGGAATGCGAGGTCCAGCATGGTAACTGTCGTTAAGAACACTGGACCGTATATCTGAAAGTTGCTAAGAGGAGATCTGAAAAATTCTCATCACAAGAAAAAAAAAACTGTCGTTAACTATGTGTTGTGAGGGATGTCAAGGAAAATCTGCCGTAGATTCGTGAGTCCTTGGGGTGCCATTGCCATCGCCATATCCCTGGGCTTAGGCACATTCCAAATTGAGAAGCGGGAGGCAGAATGGTCCATTGATTCGATCCCCCGACATCCACTGAGAAGTTTTCCTGTCCCAGGCTCTGGGCAACGTGCTGGGCATACTTGAGTGAGTGAGACAAGCTCTGCTTTTAGGAGCTTGGTCTGGTGGCTGGGACAGGCTGGGTCAGCCTGTTGACAGTCAGACAGAGGAGCCCTGTAATTATCATGAAGATGTGTTCTGATCCCCGGTGTGGGGCGTAAAATACAGAATTCGCTAACCGGGGCATGTTTTGCCACAGTTTAAAGTTCCACGGGGGCTTGGAGCCATGAATCTTGCCTAGGCTCATCCAGGAAAGCTTCCTGGTGGAGGTGGGATCTTGAAGGATGCGTATAACTACAACAGATATATTAGTTTTTTTTTTTTTTAATTTTTTTTTTCAACATTTATTTATTTTTGGGACAGAGAGAGACAGAGCATGAACGGGGGAGGGGCAGAGAGAGAGGGAGACACAGAATCGGAAACAGGCTCCAGGCTCTGAGCCATCAGCCCAGAGCCTGACGCGGGGCTCGAACTCACGGACCGCGAGATCGTGACCTGGCTGAAGTCGGACGCTTAACCGACTGCGCCACCCAGGCGCCCCAGATATATTAGTTTTTAAAGGTAGCCATCACAGGGGCGCCTGGATAGCTCAGTCAGTTAAGCATCCGACTTCAGCTCGCGTCATGATCTCCCAGTTCGTGGGTTTGAGCCCCCGCCTTGGGCTCTGTGCCGACAGCGCAGAGCCTGCTTGGGATTCTCGCTCCCTCCCTCTCTGTCTCTCTCTGCTCCTCCCTGAGACATGCTCTCTGTTGGTCTCTCTCAAAATTAAGAAGCTTAAAAAAATACTGCATTGTGTGGAATAAACACATTTTTTTTTTTTTTTTTTTTTTTGCTTCCACCTCTTGGCTGTTGTGAATGACGCTGCTATGATATCCGAGCCTCCGCTTTCGATTACCTTGGTGTATACCCAGGAATGGAATTTCTGGATCGCGTGGCAATTCCACAGCTGTGGTAACATCTTACTGACGTTCCCACCAGCGACGCACGAGGGCTCCAACTACTCTGCCTCCTTGCCAACCCTTGTTAATGCCTGTTTGCTTTTTTTTTTTTTTTTTAATTATTATTATAACCATCCTAGTGGGTGCAAAGTGCTATCTCATGGTGGTTTTGATTTGCGTTTCCTTGAGGACTAGTAACGTTGAGCGTCTTTTCGTGTGCTTTTTTGTACATCCGCTTTGGTGAAATGTCGATGCAAACCCTTTGCTCATTTTTTTTTTTTTTTTAGGGTTTATTTTTGACAGAGCGCAAGTGGGGGAAGGGGCAGAGAGAGAGAGAGAGAGAGAAGTAGACACAGAATCGGAAGCAGGCTCCAGGCTCTGAGCTGTCAGCACAGAGCCCGATGCGGGGCTCGAATTCATGAACCACGAGATCGTGACCTGAGCCGAAACCAAGGGTTGGACCCTCAACCGACTGAGCCACCCAGGTGCCCCTGTTATACAGGGCACATGATACATGTACCTTCCTACAGACCTAGATCTCTCCATTGTGTGGATGAATGAATAAACAAAATGAGGTATAGCCACATAATGGAATAATATTCAGTCTCCAAAAAGAGTGAAATACTGAGACACACTACAACTGGGTGAACTTTGCAGATATCATGCACAAAAGACCACATTTTGCATGATTCCACTTGGATTAGATACCCAACATAGATGAATCCGGAGTTTGAAGGTGGATCAGCGGCTGCCAGGGACTGAGCAGGGGGAGAAGGGGGACCCTCTGCTTCATGGTGTCGAGATTTCTTTGTGGGGGATGACAGTTCTTGCAACTAGACGGAGGTGATGGTTGCACAAGATTGTGAATGCACTAAAGGCCACTTCACGTGCAACTTCAAAGGGTTCGTTTTCTACTATGTGACTTTCACCTCGGTTAAAAAAAATTTTTTTACTGCCTTCGTTTTTGGCTTACGTGGTGGTGGGTTCATTCACCACGATGGGGAAGCTGTAGGGAGAAACGAATTGTGGGAGATCAGGAGTCCCATTTTTAGAGGTCTTAAATTTGATATGCCCAGCAGACTGCCAAGCAGAGTTGGGCACGCGAGCCAGGAGTTCAGGGGAGACATAGGGTGGGGTATAAATTTAGAAGCCATGGGGACATGGGAGGAATTTTAAGCCACGGAGCCGGATGAGATCATCTAGACGGAGGGTGTTCAGAGGGGAGAGAAAATGGTCGAGGCCCAACCCCCCAGGCCCCACTAGGGGTCAATGTCAGGCAGAAGAGGAGGAATCATGGAAAGGGATTGTACAAGCGGAGGGGCAGGAGAACCCAAAGAGTGTGAGTTTGAAAAGCAAAGAGAGCATTAGCCCAAGATTGCAGTTAGACCAAATATCCATTCATAGAGGACAGTTAAGCATCCATAGTATGGAACAAATTGCTGTGTTAAGAAAAAAAGAAAAAAAAATATATCTCAGGAAGGGCGTCTCTCTATGCTGACATGGAAAGATTCCTTTTCTGTGAAATGATAGGCTGAAATCCTCAAGAGGTATTGCTTACATAATAAAGCAAGGTGTATGATGCCGTGGTTTTAAATGTTTTATTAAAATTTTTTTAATGTTTATTTATTTTTGAGAGAGAGAGAGAGAGAGAGCACAAGCCAGGGGAGGGACAGAGAGAGAGAGGGAGACACAGAATCCGAAGCGGGTTCCAGGCCCTGAGCTGTCAGCACAGAGCCTGACATGGGGCTTGAATCCACAATCCGTGAGATCATGACCTGAGCCGAAGTCGGACATTTAACCTGCTGAGACGCCCAGGTGCCTCTCTCTTCAATTCATCTAAAGATTCAATGCAACTTCCCTGAAGTTCTCCCAATTACAGTTTAGTAATGCCTGTGATGTTTCCTTTGGACATGTTAACGGTCCTTGAGCACGGTAAGAAATGCATTTAGTACACCACTCAAGTGAAAGATATGAATACTTAATGTGAGAGAGAGGGGGAGGGAAGAAATCTGAAGGCTGACAGCTCAGGGCTGCATGTGGCTCCACAGTCATGAGAGACCCAAGCTCCTTTTAACTTGTGGCTCTGCCATTCTCTGTCAGGTAGCTTCCACCTCATGGCCCAACATGGCTGCTCAAGCTCCAGTCATCACATCTGAATTCCAATCATTAAGAAGGAGGACCAGACAGAGTCCCTTCCTTCTCATTTACAATACTTTCCAGAATAGGAATTTAATAGTTGTTTCCACACAGCAACAGGGACAGAGCTCAGAGACAAAACACCTATGGGAAAGGGTAGGGAACAATGAGATGTACGGCAGGATCAGCATGGTCTTTTTCAGAAAGATGTGACACTTTGGCCCCCCCAGCCTTCGGGTTGAGTGTTTGGAGAGCCAAGCAGCCATCTCTGCCCCACCCTGAGCCCAGCAGCATCAGCGATGCTCTGGTTGCCTAGGTGACCATCCGTCTAATCCCATCAGTAGTGGGGACCCAGCCACTACCGTCATTTCCATCGACTGTCGTTATCTGAACACACCGTGTCCCATTTAGAATTTAGCTCTTCGTGTAACAAGGGACAAAAACTCTCCTCATGTTGTTTATATGTTGAAATTCTTTCAGTTGAAATATAAAAGAATAATTTGTAGTTTAAGAGCCAAATGCTAGGGGCACCTGGGTGGCTCAGTCGGTTGAGTGTCTGACTTCGGCTTAGGTCATGATCTTGCAGTTCGTGAGTTCGAGCCCCGCATCGGGCTCCGTGCTGACACCTCGGAGCCTGGAGCCTGTTTCAGTTCCTGTGTCTCCCTCTCTCTCTGCCCCTCCCCTGCTCGTGCCCTGTCTCTCTCTCTCTCTCTGTCAAAAATAAGTAAACATTAAAAAAATTTGTTTTAAGAGTAAAACGCTAAAAGAATAGATGATTATTATAAAAGCAGCTGATTTTGTGACGAAGCCAACTTTGAAAGGCTTACACGTATTTAAAAAGAGTAGTAAATGCAAATATCAGAGAATGTGGTCGCACACATTCGAGAAGGGCAGACCGCCAACCAAATCTGAAATTAATTTTTAAAGTAACGAAAGAACAAACGATAAAGACTGGATAAAATGACCACTGAGAACTGTATTTAAGGGGCACCTGGGTGGCCGTTAAGTGTCTTACTCCTGATTTGGGCCCAGGTCATGATCTCAGAGTTCGTGGGTTCGAGCCCCGCGTAGGGCTCTGTGCTGACAGCCTAGAGCCTACTTCAGACTCTGGCTCCCTCTCTCTCTGCCCTTCCCCCACTCACGCTCTTTGTCTCTTTCAAAAATAAAGAAGCGTTAACAAAACTTGTTCAAAAGTTGGAGGAGATGCTCCAAAATCAACTGGAACATCCATGATGAGTCATCTTTGATCTGGATATACGAAGTGTGAACGAGAAATAGAGATTTTTGTTTTTAATTCTGGACCTCGATGCGGAGAATTCAGTTACTCCTAAACCCCTTTCTGTTTTCGCTGGCACTCTTTAGTTTCTGCTTTATGTATGCACCCATCTGTTTGTTCCGTTTATGATAAACACCCTTGAATCCACAACGCAACTAGTAAAGCACCGAAAATGCGGTACAATAATTCACTGTGCTGGATTGTGAAAATAATGGCCCCGGAGAAAGCGCGCCTCCTTGGGCCACACCCCTTTGCTGTGTGCCTTTGCCATTGACCGGGCCGGTCCGCTTCCTGCCTCCTGGATCTGGGCGGGTCTTGCGACTGCTTTGACCCCTAGCAGGGAGCAGAGGTGAGGGAGTGTAAGTTCCAAGGCGAGGTCCTGAGACGCCTTGCTGTTATCACACAATCATATACACACATATACATGAAAACATACATGGGCACACACTCACATATATATACAGACGTTCATACACACATACACATAAATGCAAACATTTACACACATATAGACGCAAATAGAGGCACATATAAATACATATACATTCACACAAATGCATGCACCCACACAGAGACGTGCTAGTATAAACACAAGCATTTTTTTCCCCTTTGGAAGGGAAAGCGAGGACGTGTTATGAGCCTTGGTTTTGGGGGACGGCAGAGGAGCGCGATGGTGGAGTGCGCCCTCTTTTCAATTCTGCCCAGTTTGGATGTCTAACACTGTGCATATTTTGTTTTCAAATGTCCACGGGGGGGCTATTTTGGCAGTGGGGTTGCGGGTCACTTCTTGTTTCCTTCTTTATAGGCACACGGATTAAATAAAAACCAAATCGCCACAACCTAAAAATAAAATGTGCTAGAAGCCAAGACCACGTTACTGGCTGCAGCAACAGTGTTTCTTTTTTTCTTTTTCTTTCTTTTCTTTCTTTCTGTCTCTTTCTTTCTTTTTCTTTTCTCTTTCTTTCTTTCTTTCTTTCTTTTTCTTTTCTCTTCCTTCCTTTCTCTTTCTTTCTTCATTCCTTTCTTTCTTTTTCTTTTTCTTTCTTTTTCTTTTCTTTCTTTCTTTCTTTCTTTTTCTTTTCTCTTCCTTCCTTTCTTTCTTTCTTCCTTTCTTTTCTTTTTCTTTTTTCTTTCTTTTCTTTCTTTCTTTCTCTCTTTCTTTCTTTCTTTTTCTTTTCTCTTCCTTCCTTTCTTTCTCTTTCTTCATTCCTTTCTTTCTTTTCTTTTTCTTTCTCTTTCTTTCTTTTTGTTCTTTCTTTCTTTCTTTCTTTCTCTTTCTTTTTCTTTTCTCTTCCTTCCTTTCTTTCTTCCTTCCTTTCTTTTCTTTTTCTTTCTTTCTTTTCTTTCTTTCTTTCTTTCTTTCTCTCTTTCTTTTTCTTTTCTCTTCCTTCCTTTCTTTCTCTTTCTTTCTTCCTTCCTTTCTTTCTTTTTTTTCTTTCTTTTCTTTCTTTCTTCTTTGTTCCTTTTTTCTTTTTCTGCGGGCGTGATCGCTTCTTGTAAATCTGCTGCCCGAATAAGGCACAGAGCCCTATCTGAATATCCCGCCCGAACACGTCCGCACATGTGAGACTGTCCCGGCCGGCAGCTGCCACCCTGCTCACATTCCTCAGGCTCCGAGAAATGACAGGAGCATCTGTCCAGGATTTATTCAGCCATGGTGACATAAGAACTCTATAGCAACAAGTGGCTGTGGAAAGAGCTCGAACACAAGGGTTTTGCTGTTCTAAATGGCCCCATCCTGGCAAAGTCAGGGTATCTCCCTCATGACTTTTTCATCTGTGATAACAAATGACAAGAGTGTTGCAATTCTGCTCAGAAAT
The DNA here is from genome assembly GCF_028749965.1 of Puma concolor. Taxonomy (NCBI): domain Eukaryota; kingdom Metazoa; phylum Chordata; class Mammalia; order Carnivora; family Felidae; genus Puma; species Puma concolor. Next base: position 52,345,038 of record NC_141681.1, on the reverse strand, counting down.
TAAATAAATAAACAAACAAAACATTCCCCCACTGTCACACTTTGAATCCTTCTGGATCTGTGCAACTGAGATCAGAAGAGGCAGCTGTTTAAAACCAGGGGCACGAGGGGCGCCTGGGTGGCGCAGTCGGTTGAGCGTCCGACTTCAGCCAGGTCACGATCTCGCGGTCCGTGAGTTCGAGCCCTGCGTCGGGCTCTGGGCTGATGGCTCAGAGCCTGGAGCCTGTTTCCGATTCTGTGTCTCCCTCTCTCTCTGCCCCTCCCCCGTTCATGCTCTGTCTCTCTCTGTCCCAAAAATAAATAAATGTTAAAACCAGGGGCACGAGACAGGACATTGTTGAAAAGAAAATGGGACCCGCTCGTTTAACAACCATTTAAACATTCAAGAAAAAGACAATAAAAAAAAAAATACAATAAATGAACGTTTTGGGGGCGCCTGGCTGGCTGGGTCAGTAAAGCGAGTGACTCCTGATCTCGGGGTTGTGAGTTCGAGCCCCGCATTGGGTGCAGAAATTAGTTAAAATAAAGAGAAACTTCTTTAGAAAAAAAAAAAAAGGTTTTGAGGAGCACCTGGGTGGCTCAGTCAGTTAAGTGTCCAAGATCGGCTCAGGTCACGATCTCGGGGTTCGCGAGTTCGAGCCCTGCGTCGGGCTCTGTGCTGACAGCTCAGAGCCTGGAGCCTGCTTCTGATTGTGTGTCCCCCCTCTCTGCTCCTCCCCCACTCGTGCTCTGTCTGTCTCTCTCTCTCTCTCTCTCAAAAATAAATAAACATTAGAGAAACAGAGTTTTGAAAATAGAGGGGGAAAAACACATCAGCGGAAGTATTTTAAATACAGCATTCACAGCTTGTTAGTTTTTAAAACGTTCTTTATGAGGGGCGCCTGGGTGGCTCAGTCAGTTACGCTTCCGGACTCTTGGGTTTGGCTCGGGTCATGATCTCAAGGTTTGTGGGTGCGAGCCCCGCATCTGGCTTTCTGCTGTCGGCGTGGAGCCCGCTTTGGATCCTCTGTCTCCCTCTCTCTGCCCCTCCCCCCACTCGCACTCTCTTTCAAAAATGAAAAAAAAATTTTTAATAAATAAATAAATCTTCCTTTAGAATTCTTTGGTCACGTACAAGCTTTAGACTATAAATGTATCAAGCTTGCTTCTAATACCTTCTGCGTTTTGTTTTTCTGCCTGGGAAAATATTTCCTCCACTTCTAAGAGCGCCTATGAATTCATATTTATTTTGCTTTACTTTTATTTTATTATTTTATCGTTTTATTTTATTTCCAGTATAGTTAACACAATTCACTGTTTTGTTTTGCTTTGGTTTTGAGCCTCCTTGAAGCCTCCATGGTTTGCATTTAAGTTTTTGACCCATTTGGAATTTATTTCCGTGGAAGGAACACAGGAATCCGGTTTTCATTTCTCTGTTCTCCAAAGGTTTGGCCCCTTGCTTCTGATCTCGCCTGCTGACTTGCAATACTGCCTTCATCCACCCCGAAAATCTCGTATATGGGGGCACCAAGTTGTTAGGAATCCCATACGTTTATAATGCATCTTACAGTCGGACGGGGCTTTCTCTGCACCCCAGCCAACCCCCCTCCCCTCGCCATTACACGCCTTTCCAAAAATTCTCCGTTACTCTCACATGGCAACAAGTTTTCATCTCGCGCTCCTACGTTAGCTTCCAGGAGCTGGAAGAGGTAGCAGAGACCTTTTGGGTTTTGGTTATGTTCTCAAGACCACTGACAGCCGTTCGCATTGCTTAGCCTGAATGTCAAAGTCAGGGGGAGGCCCCTAGCCTGTGCCCCCCCCCCCCCCCCCCGCGCGGCACATGAGCTCCCACCCAGTTCTTACACATCCATTTGCTTTTATGGACTAATCACGCTCACGGCAGCTGTCCCCCGCGGTTTACTTGTCATTGAATGAAGCGAGACAAGGCATGTGTTTTGCAGGAATAGCTGCCGGAGTTTTTCAGGCACGGGCATGGCGGACCCCAAACCTAATCTAAAACCCGGTGTCCACAGGGATACACTTTCCAAGACAAAGACACTTTATAAGAAGTGCAAATATTTGTTCAGAAACGGCAGCAGACACGTGTAAGAACTGTAGAAAAAACTGGTTAACTTAGCAATATCCGTGAATGTGGCTTGGGGGTAATTTAGCTTTTTTTTTTTTTTAAGTGTTTTTATTTTTATTTTATCTTTTATTTTATTTTTACTTGCTATTTTATTAAAAAAATTTTTAATGTTTTATTTATTTTTGAGAGAGAGAGAGAGAGAGAGAGAGAGAGAGCATGAGCAGAGGAAGGGCAGAGAGAATCCCAAGCAAGCTCCAGGCTCTGAGCTGTCAGCACAGAGCCCGACGTGTGGCCCGAATTCACGAGCTATGAGATCATGACCTGAGTCGAAGTCAGATGCTTAACCAACTGAGCCACCCGGCGCCCCTCTCTGTTACTTTTAATTAGTTAATTCATTCATTGTTTAATTAGTTATTGTGTGTGTGTGTGTGATTGTAATATTCAAAGAGTATTTAAAGGCATAATGTGAAAAGTAAGACTCTCCATATCGCTATTCCTCCCGTGGTCCCTCTCTCCAAAATGTAACAGTGACCGTTTCTTATTACTGCTTATTTACTTATCACTTCCGGAGAATAAATTACCCACAGATGAGCATTCACATACAAATCTTTCACCTTTAAACAAATGCAGTCTTAATATGCATTCTTGTGAATTTCTCCTTAAACGATGGCCTGGAAAGCTTTTCCCCTCAGCACATGGTAATTCATCCCAAGAATGCCCAATGATTGATTTCATCAGCCCTGAAATCACAGGCATCTAGACTCCCTCCAGAGTGGACAGATCCACCTTCCCACCAATAGTGGGTGAGACTGCCCATTTCTCCACAGCTTCACCAGCAGTGGGTTTTTACCCAACTTTTAAATTTCTGATTGGTGAACAACTGTATAATTCATTGCTTTAAAAAACACTTTTTTTTTTTTTTTTAAAGATTTTACTTGTAAGTAATCTCTAAACCCAACATGGAGCTCGAACTTACAACCCTGAGATCAAGAGTTCCATGCTCTACTGACTGGGCCGGCCAGGCACCCCCATATAATTCATCGCTTTTGATTCTAATTCTTAAATAAGAATGGTGTTGAACGTTGTGTTTTCGCACATTTATTAGCCATCTTGATTTCTTTCCTCTAAACTCTCTGTTCATGTCCTTTGCGTATTCTTCTGCCAGGTTGTCGAATTACTCCATGATTAGCTTTTGGTAAACAAACTAGCCTGTGTCTGTTACATGTGCTGTGAGTATTTTTCCCAATTTGTGGTTTGTCTCTTTTCTTTTCCCCTACTGTCTTTCCAGCGACCAAAAGCACAGACTCTACACTTCTAAATGAATTACACTACGTAAAATAAGTTTGCACGTTTATGTGTTGTGTACGTATTTTTGGATTATAGGGTGGCTCCTCTCCAGTACATTCTTTCCCAGACATTTCCGTATCTTCTCATATGAGAACAATCTTTCAACAGCTCGTGTTGTCAACCCAGGATATGGCTCTGGTTAAACAGAGCCAGCAGCTTGAAAGTGGAAATCCCAGGAAACGTGGTATCATAACGGAAGCACTAAGCCTCCGACAACTCCTTATCTTCCTGGAAATTGCAAAAGTCGCAGGAGAAATGCCCATCTCACACGAAGCACTAAGATAATCCCTAAGACCATGCTGCTTGGCAGAGACCTGCCCCACATTCTCTTGCTAGTACGTGGCCATTAGGCCTGGACACGAGCCAGGACCGGATCTGTGAGAGCTGCACCTGACATTTCATTGAGCGGGACACATGCGCTGGGTAGAGCCAGGACTCCCGGGGGCAACATGACAGGCCCCGACATGGCCTGTGGTGAGCTTTAGCACAGATCAGCACAGCTCTCTGGTCTTCCCTAGCACCCCTTCCATCACAAAAAGTGCAAATCGATAAGCAGTGGTAGATAGAATTACTGTGTAATCTATGGGGGAACGATTTAATCCGACCACACTAGCTCATGTCGTTTGGAGTAAATAATGTATTCGTTTGGGTGCTTTTTACAAGTCCGTGATGTGGCATTTTTTTCATATGGGGAAATATATATATACAAAAAAAGGAAATATAAGGTGCAACCGATGGAGCACCATCAAATTGATATTTTGTAAAAGCAACACAGGTTTACCAGTGTTCTTTGGAAGTATTAGTTGTAATTGTCAGAAGTCAATAAAAACTCCAGAAATTTGGCCTCAACTTAAGCAAACAAATATGCTCTATGAGACTTCTCCCTGATACTTTTGCAGCAGGGAATATGTACAGTGTAAAACCTTTTGCCCATCAGGTGGCAAAATGCTACCTTGTTTTGATTGTGTCGATCGCAACGTGAGTGCGGTGAGGCAATTTCTCAGTCATTAGTGGATTGCCTGTTCAGACGCTTTGCCCGTTTTTCTATTAGGTTGTTTGTCTTTTGCTTATTAATTTGAATTAGTTGTCAGTAAAGTTTAAAAAGTAGATCTTTGCTGTGATATATAGTGCAAATATCTTCCATGTGAGCCATTTGTCTTTTTGTTTATAGTAACGTTTGCCGTGAGGTGGGTTAAAATTTTTATGTTGACAATTGATTTTCTTCCTTTCATGGCCCTGAGGTTTTATATCCTGCTTAGAAAAGGCTTTCTCACACCAGAATGATGGATGAACTCACCTATATTTTCTTCTATCACTTTTGTAATGTCACTTTAAGTATTTTATTCTTCCATGTGTCCAGTTTCTTTTTCTTTTAAGTTTCTTTCTTTATTTTGAGAGAGACGGAGACAGCGTGAGTCGGGGAGGGGCACAGAGAGAGGGAGAGAGAGATTCCCAAGAAGGCTCCACACTGCCAGCACAGAGCCCGATGTGGGGCTCTAACCCATGAAGCCGTGAGATCATGACCTAAGAGTCAGACACTTAACCGACTGAGCCACCCAGGTATCCCTCACATTTATTTTTTTTTTAGGGAAACTAGCCCCTTTCCCCGCTGCTGGCACAACACCACTCTTTATCTCTCTTTTCGCTCTGATCTGCAAAACCACCAAATGAAATGCCCCAAATCTATGTGTTTCTTCCTGGATTTGCTCTCCTGTGCTACTGGTTCATCTGTGACTCTGGATTCACAACATATGTGTATAATATCTTTTAACAACCCACAAGCCCATCCTCTTGCCTTGTCTGTTCTAGAATTTTCTTGGCTACCCCAGCTGTAAAAATGTTAAGCCATTCGTCCTGCAATCACAGGACATACAGGAAATGCCCAAGTTAAACCCGATCCAGAGGCTTGGAGGAGTCACGGTAGTTTTGTTTTGTTTTGTTTTGTTTTCAGTGTTGAATCTTTAACCCAGACAACTGCTTCCATTCCTTCCCACAAAGCGGTATCGGGAGAACACCTCAACTGACAATTGGCACAGAGTCAGCTATAATGCCAGACCGTGCCAGTAAGATTGGTTCCAGGTTCCCTCATAATCCCGGCAGTGAAACTGAAGCAGTTGGTAGATGGGCCGGAGAAGTTTCTGCCATGTGGCTGAGCTCCCTCGCTTCTGTAACTGCATTGTAGAGGGCATGCTTGGGCTGGGATTTTAAAACCAAGGCAGCCCAATGAGAACCAACATGGCGTTTCTTCAAAATATGACAAGTCGAGGGGCGCCTGGGTGGCTCAGTCGGTTAAGCGTCCGACTTTGGTGCAGGTCATGATCGCGAAGTTCGTGGGTTCGAGTCCCGCATCGGGCTCTGTGCTGACAGCTCAGAGCCTGGAGCCTGCTTCCGATTCTGTGATTCTCTCTCTCCCCCTCTCCCGCTCATGCTCTCTCCCTCTCTCTCTCTCAAAAATAAACATTAAAAAAATAAAAAATAAAGATGAAAATGGTGAAGATGGTAAATTTTATGTCAAAACTCACCACTGAGTTCGCTTAAGAGTATGCATTTCACCGTATATGCAGCATTTTACCTAAAAATGAAAAAAACAAGGATAAATGGATCATGGGTAAGTTGACATCTTTATTCTTGACCTGTAACAACATAACTGGCAGCTCTTTCTAGAGCTTCCGGGGTTCCCCAGCCGGGCCAGCAGCACTCTTGCAGTCACATCCTCACTGGGTTTCCAGCTCTCCCCTCACCCCCACCACCCCCCAACCCCATAGCCCCATTCCCCACCAGCAGCCAAAGGCAGCCTGTGAAAACCTAAGTGTGATCCTGACCCTCTGCTCAGAACCTCCATGGCTCCCGACTCACCCAGACTGAAGCCAAAATCTAACCCTTTCTGAAGCCCACAATCCCTGAGAGATCAGCCTCCCAAACGGCCCTGACCTCACCTCCTCCTGTCCTCCTCGCCACCCCCTCTGGCCACACCTCCCTCCTCCTTGTTTTTTCTCAAACACACCAGCATTCTCCTGCCCCCCTTCATGCTGACTCTTCCCTCTGTCTGGGATGCTGTTCCACCAGCCAGCCGTCTCTCTGGCTCCCTCACCTCCCTCGGGTATCGCCTCCCCAGAGACGCCCTCCCTGACCGCTGCGTTGAAACAGCAACACTCTGTCTCACTCACACACTCATTCACCTGGACCCCCCTCCCGCTTTGTTTCAGCGTCATACCCACCACCCCTTACCTGTCAGCGTCCCTGGATGCGCGGTCTACCTCCCACCAGAACGCCAGCCCGGGAGGGCGGGAGTCTTTGTCTTGTTCCTGGCTGCCACACAGTCGATGCCCACCACATCTGGGCGGACAGCACGGATGAGGGAAGACACTGCCTGCGGGGCCTCGGCCTGTGTATGCAGAGGCTCTTGGGGATCACTCCGGTCCCCCACAGTGGCTCCCAGGCACGACCCTGAACAGGATGCTGCCCCCACGTGTGAGAGGGGCTGAGGGGCTTCCTTGCAGGTGGCGGACTTCCCCTGCATCTCACGGGGCGGGGGGGGGGGGCATCCCTGGCTGTCCCCTCAACTTCCGGCCGTGTCAGCCTTTCAGCCTCTGCTGCGGGGCTGGGTGAACTAGAGGGAGTAACTGACTGCATCTTGGGAGGTAAAGTTGTTGGCCAGATATGGCTTTTGCACCAAGGGAGAACGGTGCACCCAGTCAATACCAGATCAATTGCACCCAGTCAATACCAGATCAATTACCGGGTTTCCATGTGCCTCCTCCCTGGGGCCTCATCCCCCCATCCCCTTTCCCCAAAGGCTGGTTTCCCCTTCGGTCTCCTGTGCATCTTCCCTCCCTGACCCTTCCCTTCACCTTTCAGAAACCCCCAACCTTGCCCCTGAAGGATCCTTCCCTTTCCTCAAGCGCAAACTTCTCCGTCCAGAGCTCTCCACCAGCCGCTCCGCTGGGCGTGCATGAGAATTCTCAGAAGTTGCCGAGGATACAGGTTCCCAGCACAAATGCCACCTCCAAGCGACCCCGGATCAGCAGGTGGGGCCCAGGAATGGTACTTTTCACAGACACCCCAGGTGACTGATGCAGCCGCCACCCTGGTTCAGGAAGCCCTGGCAGGGGAGGGCGTTGGGCAGGAGAAAACTGAATTTTTAAGCTGAAAACCTGCCTCTGTCTGAAGGGAGGGGAAGGAAGGGTTTTCATCTTCCGGCCGCTTTTCAAAATACACTAACATGTTCACACAAATTCATGTCACCAGTTACCTGTTTTCGAAACTTCTAGAAACCCCCAAGATCTGCGGGACACCCTTTCGCGTCGGTGGAAGGGTATAGCGCAGAAAGGACACCTCGGTGGCATCTTCTGTCATGGAAAACTGACAACCCTCGCAGGACTGACGACAGCTGGTGCCAGGCTGGGCCGCTGTGTGTAGTTCACTGGTGATGGGGGTGGGGGGGGGGAACCCTGTTCTCAAATAAGCCAGGACATAGCCTACAAGAGAGCCAACAGCTACTTAATTTGCTAAACTTTATTTTGTACCATACATGTTTACATTTACCCGTCATGGTGTCGATCTGTTAACACAATGAAGCCCTTAATGGACCTGCCCTTGAAACTGGGTGCTGGAGAGTCACAGGCTTTCCCAGCTTGAGAGCAAGTGCACTCCTGTGTTCGGTTCTGCACAAACCCAAGGAAAGCCTCGAGGCACACGGCGGAAGGGCTGCAGATAGAAGCCGGGTTCTTTTTTCTTTTTTTTCCCCCTGCACCTTCAGTTAGACTCCTCCAGGATTTTGAAATTAACTGTTACGAAGAAATTTATTTTCAAAGCGGAATTACTAACAACGTCTAACGAGTGCTCACGTTCTCCATCACAAAAACAGAAGGGAGGCCCCTGAACACAGAAAGGGCTAAAACCGCGTGACAATATTAGGCAAATACACGGATGTGGTATCACACAACTAAAGTTAACAGGAGCGTGTGAATTACAAAGGGAAACTTCTTCCGGAGGGTTACGTCGTCACAGGGCATGCACGTGACTGAATCTCTCCCACCTCCGACCTTTCTCGGCCGCCACGTTTACAAGTTCAATTATACGCAAACGGATGGGAGAAACAACTCATGGGAGAGCTGTACAAAGTCAAGTTCACTTATGAACACAAGGTAATATTCTGATAGTCTCCTATGTGATTGGTTTGGCTTACGACTGTTTAAGTTCCAGCTTTTTTTTTTTTTTTAAGTATATGTGCTGCTGAAGCAAGAACCTTTTTTTTTCTTTATTTTCCCAACACATGGGGGAGCCTGGATGGCTCAGTTGGTTGGGCATCTGACGACTTGATTTCAGCTCAGGTCATGATCTCACGGTTGTGAGATAGGGCTCTGCGCCAGGCGTGGAGCCTGCTTAAGAATCTCTCTGCCTCTGTCCCTCCCCCTCCCCCGCATGGGCGCACACTCTTTCAAAAAAATAATAAATTAAATAAATAAATTAAATACATGGGAAAAAAAAGGTTTGGATTACATCTTCGAGCATGCTTTGGGCCTCCCAGGACACTATTTGAAAACCAATGGTGTCAGGTACCCCACCCCCTCCCCCTACACACACACACACACACACACACACACACACACACACACACGGGAGACAAGGAATGTTGGTCTATTCGGATGACAGAAATTAACAGCCAAGTTTTTAAGAATTTTTTCCCTCTCTGATTACGTGAGAAGGGTCTTTAGCCCCAAAGACACAGAGTTTGGTGGCGCTGGATGGAATTAGGGGCTGGGAAGCCAGAAGCGCCTGAGTCCTTCCCTACTGATCACCCCCTCTCCCCATGGGCGTCCTGAGACGGCCAGACGCTAAACGGGAATCCAAATACCACTTTTATTAACAGAATCTAAAGCTCAAGTACGTCAAGGCCTAAGTCCCCTAAAACTAACTCTTGGGACCTTCTCACCCTCTGGCCAGTTAACTGGAGGATGGAAGCTGAAAACCAGCAGGAGCAAGGCGGGCAGGTCCGCTTGGACGATCTCAGCTTAACTTACCCATGATGGAAACACAGAGAAGGTGGGAGAATATGCCAGACCCTGCATGCAGAGGTTGGCTGGCCATCCAGAAAGCAGGGAATGAAGAAGAAAGGCAGAACACGGGTGGCCGTTAACAGGGATCCCGCCTGTGTATGTAAAGGTAAATGTTCTAGAATTTTCCCAATCTTAGTGACCCTCTAACCTCTGAAGGTGAGTCAAGGGGAGGTGCAAAAGCAGGCGTGGCAGAGAAAAGAGCAGAGCAATGTACCTCCCTCCCTTAATCTCTCTCACCTAAGAGCTCACGGATACTTCCCCTCTGAGAGCCACATCTTTACAAACGGGGTCCTTTAAGAGTCAAAAGTTCACTCAATAAGAAAAAACTTTTGTTCCCAACGTGATACTTCTTCCTTGGACGCCTTTCAACTAACCAGCTACGGGTGGTCCTCCAAATCAAAGCTTTCTGGGTTCTGTGGATTAGAAGAGCTCAAAAGGGGAAGTGGGTGTCCTGTGGAATTTTTGTTTTCTTCTCACTCCCTTGGTCCTTTTCAGTGCTTGAACATTCCTATCCCCCAACCAGGCCTCCAGAAAACTCCACCTTCAAAGCCACCTACCTTGACGACCCATTGATCATTATCACTCCAAACCACTGGGTTTTTATTAAGGGAGCTGGGTCAGATGGAGTGGCAGAATGGAGACTACCACAGCGACAGTCACCGACAAAGGAGAGGTGGCGGATCTGCGTGGCCACCGCCTGCCCACCGGTGTCCCCCATGTTGGCCTTCAGGGGCTCCTAGGAGGGAGGTCAGGGCTCTCGCCCTCTAAAACCTCATCTGCCTCTTCCACTGCACTGGGGTCCTCCTCATGCACCCCCTGACCTGCCCCCACCCGGCGCTCCGGCTCTTCCCCACTCATCCACTTGTCGGCGCACCCCAAATGACTTCTGTGGTCGTTCTCACCACTGGAGGCACGAGGGGAGCCTTCTGGGTCGGCCTCTGGGCCCTGTGAGGTCGAGGCTGGCAACTCCGCGGGCTGTGGGCCTCGGAGGGCCTTCTGAACTGATGCCTCTCTTGCGGCTGGCCCTTTCTTTGCCATCATCGGTTTTTTCTTGGCATCTTCCGAATCGACAAGGACGTAAGAGACAGGGCCCAAGCTTACCTTCTTTTTCTTTCTCATGGGGGCAGGGCTCTTTGCCAAGGCCCAGCCCACGGCCTTCTTCTTTGGTGGGCCTTCCTGACCGCCATCTTGGTCTGACCCGGAAGCAATTCCGGGACTCACAGCTTCTGACTGGGCATCACGGGATGGCTTGCTGGGAGCCTTCCAGGCACATTTGCCCGCAGGCTTCTTCAAAGCCGACTCCTCCTGCTTCACACAGGGCTTTCTGTTGCTCCTGATAGCTTCTGAGGCCTCCATATTTTCCGCGCCATTGGCCTCAGGACCCTCCAAGGCGGCTGAGCTCTTGGAATGGTGGCCTTTGAGTTTCTTCCAGGCCACTGACTCTTGCTTGGGGTTTTTTTTCTGCTTCTTTCTCCTGGAGCGACTTTTAGCTCCAGCTCTGCGAACCAGAGGTTTGGGGGGGTCACCTTCGTCTTCCATGTCATGCCAGCTGTCGGGATTCTCCGTCTTCAAAGCAGACCCTACTTCTGCAGCCCATCCTGGCTCCTTCTTGACCTTCCTCCGTGATGCTGAAGCTGAAGCTGCCACGGCCTGGGCATCAGTCACCTCTTGCGCCCTCACTTCCTCGCGGCTGCGGATCTCGGCATCCATGTAGAAGACGATTTGCACCACTGTCCCCAGGAGCACCCCCAAAGCTTCTGCCCAGTTCTCCGGGCGCTGATTCTGGGGCCGTGGGGGGTGGCTGAGCTGGAGCAGGCGGACCACATCCTCCCACGTGCGCCCCTCGGCATCTAAGAACTCATTCAGATTTTTTAAAAACTCAGCATCCTGGGTGGGGTCTCTACAAACCACTCTCCAGACGCCCCCCCTTGCTGGGAACTCCCGGGGTACGGCCCTGAGACTCACACCCTCTCCCACCTCAATTAGGGCAGCTTTGGCGTTCTCTTCCCTCAGAAAAATCTTATTGAGCACGAAGTACGGGCCCAGCGGGGAGAGGACCCCATGCAAGGTCTCCTCAATTTCTGCTTGACCACAGTCCTCTGGGATGCCCGTGACCAACAGGGACCTGTGGATGTCCACTTCCATACCCCGGCACCAGTCCTCCAGAAGGTTCATGGCCATGGTGGCGGGCACCTGGCGGCTCTAATCCCACGTGCACCGAACCGTCTATAAGGTGGACGAGGGCTGCAGCGGGCCCCAAATACTGATCCTGTAAAGTGACAGGAGAGGGAGGTCAGATTCCCCGGCAGACGGCCGGGCTCAGGGATCTCTGCTGCCCCCAGCGCGGCGGGCCTCCCGGCGGGCCTCGCGCCTTCCCAGGTCCCTCCTCCCCAAACCGGGCCCCGGGTGCTCACACGTGTTCCGCGACCGGCCGAAAACCGCGCCCCGCCCCGCGGGTGGCGGCCGCCCGGCAGGGCTCCTTGCAGCCTCGCGTCCCGGCCTCCCGGGTCGGGTCGGGCTGAGGACAGGCCGCCGGGGAGGCAGCCGCTCGCCAGGCGCCAGCTCGGGCCACCCAGGCCGGCTGTTCCCGGCGAAAAGGGCCGAGGAGCCGGCGTCCGCTCCGGCCCCGGACGGGTCACGCGGCGCCTCGAGCCCTGCAGCTGCGCGGAGCCCAGGCCGGCGTCGCAGCGCGCGCTTGCGCACTTGCGCCCGCGCCGCCCGGCCGCGCGCCTCCCGCGGTCGCCATGGCAACCGGCCGCCGCTGGCAGGGGCGCTGGGGACGGGAGCCCGGCTGGAGAGCGGATGGTCAGCTCGCCGACCCCGGGGTCTGCGCATTCTCCGATTTTCCCTCCAGACGCACTCTTTCCATCCTTTTCGATTCAACGGGGGCCTCGGGGATGGAGGTGGAATGCCCTGACTTTAGCATGGCAACCAACTAGCCCTCCTGTCTTTCGCCTTCCTGTTGGGTTCACCCCCCACCCCCACCCCCACTTCCGGGAGCCTCCAGAAATCAGAGGGCGAGAGGAAAGGGCAGCTTTAACCCCCCATGAGGTCCTCTAACAAAACCACAACTCCTGCCAGCTCTTTTGGCTACAGTTCCCAGGTTCCGGAAATATCCAGAAACTTCTAGAAACTCCCGGCTTCTGCCCACACGTGCGCTGCAGGCCTGGATATAGTGCCTCATTTGCCTTGCTGGTTTCCTCAACTTGCTGCCCAGGGGCAGCACCTTTGTTGTTAGTTGATGAAACACTCCTCAGTGACTCTTAGAGCGGCTGTTTCCTGGTCAGGCCCTCGCTGACATATCTAGAATGCTGCTTACTGGCTGTGCAGTCTCGGACATATTGAGCTCTCCAAGCTCCTTCCTCTTCTCCCCAAAGGAGTATCAATAAAAACCACCCTGACCTGGAAGGGATATCATATGTGATGCATGCACTGAAGTACAGTTTGGGCCTGAGTATTCAACTTGAATGCTATTTGAATCCCATTTTGGAACTGGCCTTTGCAAGACCAAATAGCCAAAATGCGTGTTCCACTCATCTCTAGCATCCCTGAACTTGGGTGGGATCGATACCTTGATGTAGCAGTATGTGTGTGATTGCCCCAGTTCCCATGATGTTTCATGCCAAAAAAAAAAAAAAAAAAAGACCTGTCATTCACATTGTTAAATCTGAATATCACGTTCCAATAAACACTCAAGCTATAACTAGAGTTTAAAAAGCTCATGCACTTTACCTGTTGGAGTTCTATGAATCAACTGAAGAATGAATGTATTTCATCATGCAGCGGCTTTCAAACACGGCCATAATTCTTTGATGTTCCTGTGGAAAAGTGGTGATCTCTGTCCTTCTTACTGAATCTGAGCTGGCTTGTAAATTCTTTGACTAATAAAGAGTGTGGTCAAAGGGAAAAGATTGAACCAAGAGTATCATGGAAGGAAAACCATGTGACTTCTCAGGCTATGTTATAAAGGGCCATGCAACTTTTTCCTTGTTCATTGGGACACTCATTCTTGGATCGCTGAGCTCCAAGGAGGAAAGTCAACTTTCCTCTGGCTTCCATGTTGTGAGGAAGCTCAAGCCAGCTGGAGAAGCCACATGTGTGTGCTCCAGTCAACAATTCCCAGCTTAGCCCCTCCTGCAACTGATCACAGCCCAGGCACCAGACAGGGGAGTAAGGAAACTTCTAGGTGACTCCAGCTCCCAAACGTTTGACTCACTCCCCAACCATTGACATTTTCCTGGTGGAGACCCAGCCACCATGTAGCAGAAACAAGCCATCACTGCTGTAGCCTGTGTGAATTCCTGACCCAGAGAGTCAATGAGTGTAAGCAAACAGTTGTTCGACATCACTACGTCTTAGGATTGCTTATTAGGCAGCAATCAATAACTTGAAGATACTGCAGAGGTGGAATGTGGCGAGAATCAATGACAATTGACAAACCATTACTATAAAAGAAAACATGGGGCGCCTGGGTGGCTCAGTCGGTTACGCGTCCAATTTCCACTCAGGTCATGATCTCGCAGCTCGTGAATTCGAGATCTGTGCTGACGGTTCAGAGCCTGGAGCCTGCTTCAGATTTTGTCTTCCTTTTCCTTTGCCCCTCTCCCACTCTTGCTCTCTCTCTTCCCCTCTCTCTCAAAAATAAATAAACATTAAAAAAGAAAAGAAAAGAAAACAGAGCAACAATCTTAAAATAGGGGCGCCTGGGTGGCTCAGCTGGTTAAGCATCTGACTTCGGCTCAGGTCATGACCTCACTGCTCTTGAGTTCGAGCCCCGTGTTGGGCTCTGTGCTGACAGCTCGGAGCCTGGAGCTTGCTTCGGATTCTGTGTCTCCCTCGCTCTCTGCCCCTCCCCTGCTCACACTCTGTCTCTCTCTCTCCTTCAAAAATAAATAAACATTTAAAAATTTTTAATTACAAAAATAAAATTGTGATACAAATTTAAAAGTTTTGATACAATTTCAGATTTATTCCTATATTCCCTAAAGTTTATTCTATAATGGCGATCTTTGCCTGTGACCAAATAGCCATTCGATATTTTGTTAAAATGTGTATTTGGTCCTAACACAGAGCGAGCTGTTATTATTATTGTAATGGCAAGAGTTTCCAGGGGCCTCCCCAGTGTTGAGCAAACTTCTTTTAGGCTCTTTCCAGCGACCCGGAGTTTGTTCTGGGATGGTTGAACCAGTGGGTGCAACACTCTTCCTAATAGGTAGAATCTAGAAGCTATCCAAATGCCAACAACAGAGGAATAGATAATTGTGACGTGTTCACACCATAGAATACTAAGTGATTAGAAAACTGATCTACAACTACGCACAACATTATAGACGAATCTCGCAACTATGATTTGTTTTTAGTTTATTTATTTATTTTGGTGGGTGGAGGGGCAGAGAGAGAGAGGGGGAGAGAGAGAGAGAATCCCGAGCAGGCTCCGCTCTGTCAGTGCAGAGTCCGATGCGGGGCTCGACCCCACGAACCTGTGAGATCAAGACCTGAGCTGAAATCAAGAATTGGACAACAGGTGACCGACTGAGTCACCCAGGTGCCCCAAGAGCCAGTCAGTTCTTTGGGATGTGCAGGTTTGCACAACCCAGGCCTGCCGAGTTAATCCTTTACTGCACAGATGCCTAGGCAGTATCCATCAGGAATCAATCAGAGAAGCAGATTGCTATGGGTTAATTAGGCATTCCAAAAGAGTGAAAGATAAATATTGAAGAGATAAGAATTTTAAGCTTGTTTATACATATCAAAAGGGATATATACATATATATTTGTAAATGTACAATGATGTGTATTATACATGTGCATGTATATATGTGTGTGTGTGTGTGTGTGTGCGCGTGTGTGTACGTGGGTGGGTGAGCGTGTGTGTCTGTGTGTGTGTGTATTAAGTGGAGTCAGCCACCTGATTTCTCTCCAAGCAAGGAGCCACCCTGATTACCAGCAGATCTAAAAATAGTTTTGAAGCGCTCTTGACGGAAGCCGGTGCTGTGGTTTCCATGACAACACATCCCCGCAGCCCAAATCCTTCGACCCATCTCTGCACTTCCGGTCTGGGGGTCACCTTTCCATCGTCTTCCTTTCTGTTTCACCTTTGGGTGTTTATCTGGTGTCCGGGCCCTCGGTTTTATTTATTCACTTATTTATTTTTGAAGTTTATTTATTTATTTTGAGGGAGACAGAGACAGCATGAGTGGGGGCGGGGCCGAGAGAGCGAGGGAGAGAGAGAGAGAGAGAGACCGTGCTGTCAGCGCAGAGCCCAATGTGGGGCTCGAACCCGTGAACCAGGAGATCATAACCTGAGTGGCAGGCAGTCAGACGCTCAACTGACTGAGCCGCCCAGATGCCCGATGGTTCTAGGTTTAAAAATAAATAGATTTAAAGATAAATAGCCATAATCTCTCTTAAAAAATTATTGTCAAAATACTCCAGAAAAAAAAAAAAAAGAGAGGTAGAGATGAAATGAGATTGGCCCTGAGTTGATCATTGTTACAGCTGGAAGCTACTATACTGTTCTCTCTGCTGATGTATATATTTTAAATTTTCCATAATGAAATTTTTTTAAAAAAAGAAGGGAAGAGGTGCCTCTGTCTTTGGGATTTTCTTTTTCTTTTTGCTAACATGGTTTACAGAGTGACATACACCCCCCCCCCATGATTTTATTGTTTTAATCCTAAATCTTATAAAATGTATTCCATCCCGTAACTTTTTTTTTTTTTCAACGTTTATTTATTTTTGAGACAGAGAGAGACAGAGCATGAACGGGGAGGGGCAGAGAGAGAGGGAGACACAGAATCGGAAACAGGCTCCAGGCTCTGAGCCATCAGCCCAGAGCCTGACGCGGGGCTCGAACTCACGGACCGCGAGATCGTGACCTGGCTGAAGTCGGACGCTTAACCGACTGCGCCACCCAGGCGCCCCCATAAGGGCACCTGCGTGGCTCAATTGGTCAAGCGGCCAGCTCTTGATTTCTGCTCAGGCCATGATCTCACGGTTCATGGGCTGGAGCCCCGAGTCGGGCTCCTCGCTGAGAGCCTGGAGCCTGCTTGGGATTCTCTCTCTCTCCCTCTCTCTGCCCCTCCCTCACTTGCACTCTCTCCCTCTCAAAATAAATAAATAGACTTTTTTAAAAAGTAAAATTTATATTGTTAACTGACAAGAAAGAGGCACCCCCATCCCTCCTTATCTTATTCAAATAGTTAACCAAATGAATGTGTACTGGGTTCTCTATTCGAACAATTATTCTGAATCATTTTTGAACACTGCCATTATCAAATATTTAATTCGATGAAGAAAGGTATGAATAATAACAGCATGAGCACCTGGGTGCACGCTTCCCCACCCACCTGCCTCCCCTGCTTAAGAGTGGAAGCATTTCCTGGTCACTTAGGTCTTTCTCAGCCATGATCTTCTGTGCTTCTTACCTTAGGATGTTTGCACTTGCTGTTTCCTGTGCCTTTCGTGTGGTTCCTTTCTTGTCATTTCAAACTGGTCCAAATGTCACTGCCTCTGAGAAGTCTTACCAGACCCCACCTACCAACCACAAAAGTAGTTTTCCCCTCACGCACACTCACAAAAATCATTATCACAGTACATTGGCTTATTACTGTATCAGTTAGCATTCGCTGCGTAACAAACAGCCCCCAACCAAAGTGGTTTAAAGATGGGGCTTACACTACCTAAAATTGTAGTCCTCGTGGCGATGGAAGCCACCCAAGGGTAGACACCTTCTCTCTCTTGTTCGTTGTTACATTCCCAGTACAAAAGACAGTGTTTGCCACAGAGAGACGTTTAATCACTATTTGTTGAGTGAATAAATGAATGTGTCCACTGAGTTGGAAATGGAGCAGGCCACTTGGACAATCACTGTAATTCTAACTAAAGCCAGAGAGTGAGATGCTCTTTTAAAAAAAAAGAAGAGAGGTGTCTAGGTGGCTCAGTCAGTTAAGCGTCTGAGTCTTGGTTTCAGCTCAGGTCATGATCTCACTATCGTGGGATTGAGCCCCGCATTGGGCTCTGTGCTGAGTATGGAGCCTGCTTAAGATTCTCTCTCTCTCTCTCTCTCTCTGCTCCTCTCACCTGATCATGCATGTTCTCTCTCTCTAAAATAAAAATTAAAAACTAAAAATAAAAAAAGAAGAAGAGGAAAAAGAAAGAGAGAAGGTTGCCTGTGTCTGCAGCACTGGGAAAAAAGCGAGAACAAAGGGGAGCTTATTCATCAGTGTAGACGGGTAAATAGTAAACTCCACGGGAGAAACTCCTGCCCTCCCTCTGCCTTGGGAGGGTTTTTTTTTTTTCCCAGTGCCAGTCAACGAGGCCAGTCACTCCAGATGGTCACGAGTCGTGTGGGTGGCCATTCTCGGGAAGACGTCCAATCTGATCTCTCTCTACTGCCTCTCCCTACACTTAGGTCCCCTAGGCACACGGAGTGTGCCATTGATGGCTACCAGCTCCCACCCAAGACACGCACATTTTCACAAAACTCCATCGCTTGTATCTGGCCTTACCACAAACATTTATTTTTTTAGCCTGGTGAACTGGTGAGAGGGATTTCTTCAATTCCCTCTCCCTAACAGTCCAGATGGAAAAAAAAAATCGCTAGATGGTAAGAGCCAAGGAGAGCCATCTTCTAGGAAAATGTTGGCCTGGCTACAGGGTGGGCTAGGATGCAGAGAAAGGGAGGACTTGAGTTAGGAGGGTAAATCTTGGATGGGGCTGAGATCTTGAATGCCCCTAGGGGCTCTTGAAATATTTATCACCATCATCATCATCACCATCATCACCACCATCACCATCATCGTCACTATCATCGTCATCATCATCATCATCACCACCATCATCACCATCATCACCATCATCATCATCACCATCATTGTCATCATCACCATCATCATCACCATCATCACCACCATCATCATCATCACCATCAT
Organism: Puma concolor; assembly: GCF_028749965.1. NCBI lineage: Eukaryota > Metazoa > Chordata > Mammalia > Carnivora > Felidae > Puma > Puma concolor. The sequence continues at coordinate 52,326,635 of NC_141681.1, read as the reverse complement.
CATCATCACCATCATTGTCATCATCACCATCATCATCACCATCATCACCACCATCATCATCATCACCATCATCATCACCATCACCATCATTGTCACCATCATCATCACCATCATTGTCATCATCACCATCATCACCATCATCACCACCATCATCATCATCACCATCATCATCACCATCACCATCATCGTCACCATCATCATCACCATCATCATCATCACCATCACCATCATCGTCACCATCATCATCACCATCACCACCATCATCACCATCATCATCATCATCACCATCATCACCACCATCATCACCACCGTCATCACCATCATCATCATCACCATCATCATCATCACCATCATCAGTATATTCATATATTCAGATAGTGTAATATAACATGACTGCTATTCTTTTTTAAACATGGTTCTAGCACTGAGGATTCAGCCGTGAGCCTTTAGTGGAGGAGACAAACAATAAACAAATAAATGGAACGTCATGCCGGGGATGAGAGGCGCCATGAAGAAGTATGAGGCAGTGGAGAGTGACGAGAAAGTCTATTTTCAACAGAGTAGTCAGAGAAGGCTTTTCTAAGGAGCTGACTTCTTTTTTTAATTAAAAAATTTTTTATGTTTATTTATTTTTTGAGAGCGAGAGAGACAGAGCATGAGTGGGAGAGGGGTAGAGGGACAGGGAGACACAGAATCCGAAGCAGGTTCCCGGCTCCGAGCTGTCAGCACAGAGCCCCATGCAGGGCTCGAACCCACGGACCACGAGATCATGACCTGAGCCAAAGTTGGACGCTGAACCGACTGAGCCACCCAGGTGCCCTGAGGAGGTGACTTTTAAATGGACACCTGAATGAAGCGAGAGAATGAGCTTTAGAGATGCGTGCAGGAAGGGCTTTCCAGGTGGGGGAAACTGCCCGTGCAAAGGCCCTGAGGCTGGAGCTTGTGCGACGCTTAAGAAGCAGCGAGGAGACCCGTCTGGCTGGTGCAGAGCGAGGGAGGGGGCGAGGGAGGGAGAGGTAGTCAGAGAGGGAACAAAGCAGGGTTTTGTAGGGCTTTGGGAGGACTTGGCTTTTTCTCAGAGGAACACAGGAGCCACTGGCCATCTGAGCAGAGGTGTAACCTGGTCTGCAGAGACTGAATAGAGATTATGAACCCATTCTATAGATGAGGATACTGAGGCTCAGAGACTACACATCCACTTTGTACCGTTTGTATATAGTTTGTATAGATGCAGGATTCGAACCTGCATCTATCCGGCTTCCTGTGCCCCTAACTGGGGACTTGGGCCCCAAACAAAGGGAATAAAGTCAGCTTGGTGACACTGGCTCTGGAACTGAGCAGAGAAGACAGGAAGAGCGGCCCAAGCAGGGCTGGGCCTGATACAGACAGACAGCTGCTGTCATCGAGATGCTCCTCTATTCCACCACCCGCCAGTCTGAGACCAAGCCTCAAAGCCCAGGCCTCAAATATGTGATTACTTAGCGTAGTTCTGGAGAGGCTCTGGAATGTTCTTCTACTGTTTGACTTGGACGTTTACATTTACTGTAAATTTTTGAAGCCCCTTGGGCCTTCTCTCTGTAAAGCATTGGTCACTCTTGGCCCGGGTCACATCTCCTCGCCCTTCAGACCTCAGCTTATGTACCTCCTCCTCCAGGAAGCCCTCCCTGACCACCCCCAAGCTGGGTCCGGCGTCCCCTATAGGTTCCTTTGTCTTATCTCTACCCACTCTGGGCCATCACTGTCGGAGGATGGGTCTGTCTCCCCCACTGGACTGTGAGCCCACGGAGGGCAGGGCCAGGACGGTCACCGGTTGCCTCTGTGTCCCCAGCACAGGCTGGCCACAGAGAAAGGGCTCAGGGATTCTTTTCATTGGATGGATTTGCCATAAATTCTCCAAAGACACAAATGCGAGCAGGGAGGAGGTTTAAGGTGACGGCCAAGACAACCTGCTCAAGGCTCAGATTTGCCTCTGGGCTCCGTGACGTCAGAGGTTGTGAAACTTTGAGCACACCGCCCCATCTCTCCGAGCCTCAGTCCCTCTGTCTGTCGAACGGGGCGTTGGGGGGTTCTGGAGACAACGTGAATGAATCGTGGGGCCTGGCATGTGCCAGAACGGGGCAGTTTTCACCGGTATTTATTATCCAAGATGGGGAGAGAAACGATACGAATGCTCTTCGCGACAAGCATCCGGTTTTTTGTCTTTTCCTGATTTGAGGGGGGCGGAGGGAAGCAGGTATGAATAGCATTTTTGTCTGATTATAGAATACCCAAAAAGAGAGCAAGGTATACCTGTTATGAAGAAGTGACAAAAAAAATAACCGAAGAGAATACAAATCTCTCACAAAGCCACGTTGCCCGGAGAACTTCATTGTCGTGTTTTTTTAAGTAGACATCACGCCCAGCGTGGGGCCCATTGCGGGGACTCGAACTCATGACCCTGAGATCAAGACCCGAGCTGAGATCCAGGGTGGAGAGTCGGACGCTTAACTGACTGAGCCACGCAGGCGCCTCTGTTGCCACTTTTTTAAAAAGTGGGGCGCCTGGGTGGCTCAGTCAGTTAAGCCTCTGACTTTGGCTCAGGTCATGATCTTGCGGTTCGTGGGTTTGAGCCCCGTGTCGGGTGATGTGCTGACAGCTTGGAGCCTGGAGTTTGCTTCAGAGTCTGTGTGTCCCTCTCTCTCTCTGCCCCTCCCCTCTCTGTTCACACTCTGTCTCTCGCTCTCTCAACAGTAAAACATTAAAAAAAATAAAAGTTGGGGCGCCTGCGTGGCTCAGTTGGCTAAGCATCTGACTTCAGCTCAGGTCATGATCTCATAGTTCGTGAGTTCGAGCCCCACACTTGGGATCCTCTTTCCACCCCCCCTTTCTCAGCCCGTCCCCTGCTCTCTCTCTGTCTCTCTCTCAAAAAGAAATAAATATTAAAAAAAATAAAAAATAATAAAAGTAAAATGAAACAACAGAAGACCAAATATCTGTATTCATCTCACATAGCAGTATTTTAGGAAGCTTGGGTGTGTGTGTGTGTGTGTGTGTGTATCCTAGGTCACAATAAAATGCATTTCTTTTTTTTTTTTTTTTAATAAAATGCATTTCTTACCATGGATTGGTTCATTAGCTCCCCCCCCATGGATGGATCTGCAGGCTTTTTTAAAATTAAATAATTTAATTAAATATAACTAAATATTTAAAATTAAATTAAAAATTAAATAATTTAATTTATTTATTTTGAGAGAGACAAAGTACAAGTTGGGGGGGGGCAGAGAGAGAGAGAGAGGGAGACGCAGAATCGGAAGCAGGCTCCAGGCTCTGAGCTGTCAGCACACAGCCCGACTCGGGGCTTGAACTCACGGACCGCGAGATCATGACCTAAGCCAAAGTCGAACACTCAACCAGCTGAACCACCCAGGCGCCCCTGTAGGCTTTTTTCCAGTTCTTCGCCATTTCAAATGAAGAGCTGACATTTGTTGGTGGGGGGGCCGGTGCCCTTAACTTTCTATGTTGTTTGCATTCAGAGGTGGGTCTTTAATTTGTTTGAAATGATGATTTTTTTTTTTTAAGGGCTCCTGGGTGGCTCAGTTAAGCGTCTGGCTTCAGCTCAGGTAATGATCTCAGGGTTAGTGAGTTCAAGTCCCGCAACCAGCTCTCTGCCCCTCTCTGCCCCTCCCCCCACTTCTCTCTCTCTCAAAAATAAATATTTCAAAAAAAAAAAAAAAAAGGAATGATGATGTTTTTAAAAGACACAGCGTCTGGTTTGTACATTTTTATATCATTGCACAGAACAGGAATCTAACATACAGCCTCATGCTTCATTACCACGGGCCCTATGTCCCCCGGGGGGACCGTTCTGAGTTCTTTCTCTCTCCCTCTCTGGAAATAACCACAAAACCTTGGGATTCTGCGGAGGGAGAAGAGAAGCACTCTCTTCCAAGCTGGGCTCAGGTTACAGCGGCCAGCTGCAGGCCCTGGCGAAAAGTCCCCTGCGGTCGCCTCCACCCTGCAGCAGGGGAACGGGGTTCCAAGCGAGGAAACGTGGCCAGGAAACCCAGAGGCCCCACGTTCTTTTTCTCCGCTTAATTTATTTTTCCTAAAAAACAGCCGCACGGCAAAATAATCTGTAGGGCAAGATTGCATTAACGTGGGGTTCAACACAGTCAATTCCGCAGTGTTGAGAAATGCATCGTGTGGCAATAAGGATCCATCTCTCTGGAAAATCAAGTTTTTGTTTTTCCTAAAACAGGGTATTATTTACCCTGGGGGAGGGAGGAGTTTGTGATGAGCAGGACACATGAGGCTCTTCTGAGCTATTTCCTGGTGGGTTGAGTATCATGGAATTCGCTATATAATTATTTGTTACAGTGTATGTTTCCGTGGGGGGCACATTTCCATATGGGTGCGACACAGTCCACTGTGTTTTTTCAAATGTTTTTTAAAAAACAGTCACACACTGAGAGAGCGGCAGTGAGAAAATAAATGCTCTATCTATTTTCCAGAATGTTCCGCAGGCGAAAACCTGAACCCGGTGGAACAAACGTGCATTTTGAAAAGACTCCCAAACAAAAGGCACAGCAGAGTCAGGTGAAGCTTCTCTCGTTTATGTTATGGAGGCTGATCATGTTTCTTCCTGGTGTCTGGAAAGTGTCACGTGGGCGAAAAAGCCTTGGCTGGAGACTAATCCTGCTTTTTGTCCGAAGCCTTTCACCGAAGAAAAAAGAAAGAGAATGAACTATTTCACTTAATTTTTATTTTAAACATTTTTTTTAAGGTTTATTTTTGAGACAGAGACAGAGCGTGAGTGGGGGAGGAGCAGAGAGAGAGGGAGACACAGGATCCAAAGCACGTTCCAGGCTTCGAGCTGTCAGCGCAGAGCCCCTCGCGGGCCTTGAACCCATGAACCGGGAGATCATGACCGGAGCCGAAGTCGGACGCTCAACGGACTGAGCCACCCAGGCGCCCCTATTTTGCTTAATTTTTAAAAACAAGATGTGGATTATGGTCTTTAAACTCTGTGTATTTATGTTGGACAAAACACTGCAGAGAAACAAACCAGTAAACCAAATTTAATAAACATAATGAAGAGAGGGTCTCTCTGCCATTTTTGTAATTAAAAATATTTATGTTTATTTTGAGAGAGAGAGCATGCGCGAGCAGGGGAGGGGCAGAGAGAGGAGGAGACAGAGAATCTGAAGCAGGCTCTGCGCGACCAGTGCGAAGCTCAGGTGGGGCTCGAACTCACGAACCGTGAGATCATGACCTGAGCCAAAGTCAGAGGCTCAACCGACTAAGCGACCAAGGCGCCCTTTTTTTTTTTGCCACTTGTTAAGGAAAGAGATCATATTCTCTTGTGGGCCCAGAAGATACGTGGAGGGAACAAAAATCACGTCTATTTAAGGCCTAAACGTAAAGAAATATGCAGGATGTTAGGAAGGGATTGTCTTGCTGAGGAACATGCCTGTAAGTCAGGAGATTTTATTCCAACTGAAATAAGGTTTACACAGAAATAAGGCTGCACTCCGGGGCCACCCACTCACACACTGGGAAGGTTTCTAGCTTAGAGGTTGAAGGGAAAAATGAATCATTTGTACATATTTCTTCCTTCCTTTCTTTCTTTCTTTTTTTTTTTTTTTTTCTGGCTAGAGGTAGCATTTCCATTAAAGTGCTCCGTCCGTCCCGCCATACTTTGCTTGTTTTGGACTTTTTCCCCCAGTGCTGTTTATATGGACATTCCTCACCGGCCTATAAAAGTAATTACGATTGCTGCAGAAAACCCTCAGTAAATATGAAAAAACCACCCATCATCTTGCCCTACATATAACTAACCTTTTACTGCGGAACAATTTAATTTTACTTTTTTTTTGAGAGAGAGAGAGAAAGCACACACATACACACACGTGTAAGTGGGGAAGGGACAGAGGGAGAAAGAGAATCTTTTTTTTTTTTTTTAAGTTTATTCAAACAGGCTCCGCGGTGTCAGCACAGAGCCCGATGCAGGGCTCGATCCCACGAACCATGAGATGATGACCTGAGCTGAAATCAAGAATCAGACTCTGAACTGACCGAGCCACCCAGGCACCCTGAGCATTTTGCTTCTTAAAGTTAGAATGCTGGTTTTAATTCGAAGAGTATGGAAGACTTAAAAAATTTTTTCTTAACGCTTATTTATTTTTGAGACAGAGAGAGACAAAGCATGAGTGGGGGAGGGTCAGAGAGAGGGAGACACAGAATCTGAAACAGGCGCCAGGCTCTGAGCTGTCAGCACAGAGCCCGATGCGGGGCTCGAACTCATGGACCGTGAGATCATGACCTGAGCCGAAGTCGGCCGCTTAACCGACTGAGCCACCCAGGCGCCCCAGAATATGGAAGCATTTAAAGTAAGCCATTAGCGGGACTCCCATGGCATATTAACAACGATAATAGTAACGTCAGGGTCCAGGGGTGACATGTGTAATACAAAGAAGGTGTTTTTTAAAAATGTTTATTTATTTTTGAGAGAGAGAGAGAGAGAGAGAGAGAGAGAGAGTCCCAAGCAGGCTCCACGCTGTCCGACGTGGGGCTCCAACCCATGAACCATGAGATCATGACCTGAGCCGAAGTCAAGAGTTAGACGATTAGTGGACTGAACCACCCAGGCGCCCCCGTGTCCTGCAAAGAAGTTTCGAGTGGGAATCAAGACTCCTGAGTTCTACCCCCTCTCTGTCACCCATGTGCCCTGTGACCTCAGCTAATTCCTTCCCCAATCTGGCTTCAGCTTCTTGCCTAGAAAATGGGGGGATTGGAGTAGAAATGGTTTCTAATGGTCGGCCACACCCCCAACCAACAGCTTCAAACTCTGCGGGTCCGGCAGGGCATCCCAATTTCTTAAACACTCCCCAGGGGATTCGAACGTGTAGCCGAGGTTGAGAACCACTGTCCTTTTCTGGGGTTCTGAGTCAGTAGTTTCTGCGAAGAGGGGTACCCAGGCCATTGCCGCTGCTCGGGGGAACACACTTTGAGAACCTCTGCCTCCCCTGTTAGGTCACTGTTTCCCTGCTATGACAACCCTACAAGTTCGTGGGTGTCACACGACCGGATTCTTGGGTGAGTACAGGTTTTTCTTTTTTTTTTTCTTTTAAAAATTTTTTAATGTTTATTTTTTTCTCACTTCTGTAGTTGCCTTTTGTTTCGTTTTGTTTTTACTTATAAGTCAAGTTTATTTTTTAATATGAAATTTATTGTCAAATTGGTTTTTTTTTTTTTAATGTTTATTTTTGAGAGACAGAGAAAGAGAGAGTAGAGAGGGGCTGCGGTATGTGGAATAGAGTCCTCCAACGTTCGTGTCCACCCAGAACCCCGGTTAAGGTGAGCCCATCCTGGATTCAGGGTTGGCCCTGAATTCGGTGATCAGTGTCCTGATAGGAGAAGAGACACAGATACACAGGGAAGAAGACCACGTGATGACAGGGCACATGACGATGATGTGGCTCTGAACTGAAGGGTTCTCGGGATCGTGGCCAATACCAGATGCCGGCAGAGGCAGGGGACAATCCTCTCCCAGAGGAGCATGGTCCTGCCCACACCTTGATTTCAGATTTCCGGCCTCCGGAACGTCAAGAGAACACATTCTGTTGTTTTAAGCCACACGGTTTGGGACGGGGCCTGAGTCCATCTCTGTGATTGGCTGTGGCCAGCACACTGGCTTCTGATGGCCCCAGTGTTCCCAGGCTCATGGCTGCATCACTCTGTTGGGTCTGTACTTCTGTCTCCACTGGCCTCTCTTGTCTGGGTTTCTCTCGCCCCAGTATCCCTCTCTTTTCTTTTCTTTTCTTTTTTTTTTTTATTTCTTTATTTTGAGAATAAATACAGAGAAGAGAAGGAGAGAGAGAGTCCCAAGCAGGCTCCACACTCCCAGCAGGGATCCCCACACAGGGCTCGAACTCATAAACCATGAGATCATGACCCAAGGCAAAACCAAGAGTCCAATGCTTAAACAACTGAGCTACCCAGGCGCCCTTCTACTTAGCTTCACACATATAACTTTACATGACTAGGCAAATGTTATCACATGGATGGTGATCTTTTATGGTCTTTGTAATCTGGATCCACCTCCCATCCCCCCCACAAACCCCATCTCCCTACATAACCAGGTTAACTTCCTGCATCTTGTATTTATTGAGTACTTACTGTATGCCAGGAGCTGTTAGAAGCCCTTTACATCTTGCAAAGCAGATATTATCATCTCCATTTTACAGATGAGGACACTGAGGCCCAGAGAGGTCACAAAACCCAGCCACGAAGCCAGGATCTGGCTGTTCTCCTGCCCTTGAGTCCCTCTTTAGCCCCACACTGCCTTCACATTTTCGCTTTGTTCAGTAAAGCCTAATATGGACACATACAGAGATACAGAGGTTATTTGGGGTATAGTCTTTTTTGACCAGAAAAGGAGACCATACTGCATACATACAACTTCTCTGGCCTCTCGCCGTGTTTACTAAAAAGGACCCCGTGGAAACTATCCGTGCTGCATGGAGCCCATGGGCGGCTACACCCTCCAATCAATGGGCAGCCCCAGGCGGATGGACGGTCTGCCCCGCAGGTCAGCCGTCCTGACACTCCAAACCTGAAGCCAGAGCCAACCTGCAGTGAGCTGAAATCCTTACTCTTTCCTGCGGCCCACTGATTGTGCACAGCAGTAATTGTGTCACCTGACGTGTTTATTTCCGCTTTCGCTTGTTACACGTAACTGATCAAATTATACCACCAGGTATCTTGTGCTCAAAATGTTTCCACACGTCTTCATTTTTTTAATGCACCAGGAGACGTTTTTTAAAAGTGAAGTGATCCCGACTTTTCTGGTGGGCTACGAGGGAGCCTGGAGAGTCACCTGAGCCTCCGTGTCCAGGGTTTTTATTGGGGGTGGGTCCCGTAGGTATGGAGCACCCACGTGGTTGACCTTAGTGCCTCAGCCTTCGTTCCCTCCAGCGGGCAGATCGATGCAGGGAGGCTGGAGGCGGAAACAAGTGTTCAGCATAAATCACATTGTTGGCGCAGGTGACATGTCTGGCCCAGGGCCCTGGGTAAACAGACTGTTATCAGGAGGACATTCCTTCCGGGGACTTAAAGGTTCCCTCCCAGGGGGCCAGTCTGGGTTTTTTGGCTTTTTGGGGAATGTGCAGGAGCCTCGGTTACCTCTTTACTGCACAGGGGACATCTGTGGAGCTGTCTGTAGAGAAGGCTTGGGTGCCTGGATGGGGGCAGGGAGGGTGCACTGTCGGCCACAGACTAAGGAGGGCTCACCTATTTGGGGATCTGCAAGGTGGGAGGGGATGGGAGAAGCCGAGATAGTAGGAGACGCTGGGAAGAGTCCAGAGAGCCAGGAGGCGGACCCCCGCCCCCACCCCCAGGGGCTCAGCGAGGACCAAACACTATGGCGTTTTCCAATAAACCTTGTTCAAAGCCAGCTGCGTGTGTCTTCCTGTCCCTTGGTCACTTGAGCCCACCCTTGTTACTATTTTTTTAATACTTCTTTAATGTTTCTTTATTTTGAGAGAGAGAGCACGAGACGGGAAGGGCAGAGAGAGAGAGTCCCAAGCAGACTCTGCACGGTCAGCACAGAGCCCAACACGGGACTTGAGCTCATGAACCATGAGATCATGACCTGAGCCGAAATCGAGAGTCAGATACTTAACTGACTGAGCCACTGAGGTGTCCCCCACCCTTGTCATTCTTGCAACTCCCCGACGAGTCTGCTTCTGAGTCTGTGTCTCCTTGAGGAGACCGTTCATACACACACACACACACACACACACACACACACACACACACACAGAGGCATGCGTGCAACTCACACACAGGGTTTTTATCCTCAGACCCCTGGTGGGTAGCCCTGAGACTTGGGACAAGTTTGTTTTCTACTGAGTCTCAGTTTGTCCCTCCCTTGAGTGGGCACAGCCGTCTCTGCCCTCCCTTCCCCAGAGTCCCCAGCACGCAGCCCCAGAAGCAGGAGGATGTTTGGGTCACCCGAGATGGTTCTAGGGCCGTCAACATTATTTTTAACTTGAGGGGGCTTCAAATGGTGCCTGCAGGGCTCAGTCCCCAGATGCAGCCTGCTGGCGTCTCCAGCATTGTGATTTCAAATGTTCCAGGATTTCCAGGGAGGATTTCCAGGGAACCTAAACGGTCCTTTGTCTGGAATAACCCAGCTGCCCTCGACCATTAGCAAGGAGGAAAACACTGAAACACGGAGGAGGAGGGGAGAGATGCCACCCCATACAGATGGGGACCCCTTATCAGACCCCATGATGGGGTGACAAACAGGGACCCATTAGGGGGACAGGGCGAGGAGGGATTTGGAGCCCGGATCACCCCCCCCCCCCCCCACCCCGGCCCCCAGCACTGCCATTTACAAGCTGTATCATTTTCAGCTGCTTACTTAACCTCTCTGTGCCTGCAATCAATTTATCTTCCAAGAGGGGGGATTATAATAGAGCTTTCCTCCCAGGGCTGGTGAAGGACTGAAGGAGATGTAATGTGTTGGAATTCAAATCCGCCCCAATGGACATCATCTGTCCTATTCCTGTTACACACCAGAGGCGGTCAGTTCCTCACGAGACATCTCAGCCCTGATTGGGGCCCCGGGGACGGTGGTTTCCCCATCCTGGCTGGTGTGGAATGACCCGGGAGCTTTCAAACACCCCCGCCCAGCCCTCGCGCTCAGAGACGCTCACCGAACTGGGCAGGTATGGCTGGGGCATCCAGAGCCCTAAGGCCTCCAGATGATTCCACCGTGCACCCGGGACTGCGAACGGATCCCCCCAGGGCTCCGGGAGATAATCAGACCCCACAGCAGGCCCGGCTCAAGCTGGGCGTGCATCAGAATCATCTGGAAGGCCTTCTAAGACACAGACTGCAGGATCCCAACCCCAAGTCATTCCTTCCGTCTGGGGTGGGCTCAAGGATATGCATCTCTAGCTCCAGCGTTGGCTGATACTGCTGATCTCGGGACCTCCCTTGACGGGCCGCTGCCTGACGTTCAAAGGCCACGTGGAACTTTGGCCCTTTAAGGTCCTGGGCCAGTGGCTGCAGCCTCCGGCGCCCTCCGGGGGAGCCCGCGCCGCGCGCCGTTAACCAGCGGTCCTGGGGCGCCCCCTGGCGGGAGGCGCGGGAGCCGCAGGTCGTGCGGGCTCTCTCCCCTCTGGCGAGGGGTGGGACGTGGGCAGGGGGCGGCGCCGGCCGGGCCCGGAGCCCTCCACCTCCACTCCGGAAGATGTGGGAGCCGACCCCATTCCCAGGAGTGCCGGGACCCGAGCTGGCCGACGGGGCGGACGGGTCCGGCCCGAGCGTGCGGGCCGAGGTGGGGTCGGGGACGGGGTAAAGGGACACCGCGGCCACGTGGTCTGGAACGGTTCCGCGGTTCCGCGAGGGAGCCCCGGAGGAGGACGAATCCGGGTTCGAGCTCCCTTGCCCCGCCCCGGAGCCTCCCTTTCCTCGTCTGGGAAATGGCAGTGAAAACCTGCCTTCCTCCAATTCCGCCACGCCTGTTCTGTGCGCAGAATCCAATAAGGACGCACACGACGGCCCGAATCTCTCCCCCACCAACTGACCCCGCGGGGACACAAACAGCGCGGGAGGCTGGCCCCGGTGGGGACCGTGATCCCACGTGAGCGACCCCTAGATTCGCGCCTCCCGAAGGAGCCTCCCTCGGGCACCGGCCCGCCCCAGCCCTCACCTCTTGGGGTCTTCGCTCAAAGGTCGCCTTGTCAGCAAGGGCTGCCTGGCCCCCCGCCCCCCGAACTAGGCGCTAGTTGCAAACCCTGCGCCGCGCATGCTCGTCCCGCGGCCTCCCGGTGTGGTGCATCAGCGTGCACTTCTCCGGCAGCGTCTTTTGTCCGTCCCCGGGCCCACGACGCTCCGCAAGGGTCTGCACTTGGCGTGCGTCCTGCCGCCGCGCCAGCGCCGAGCACCGGGCCTGGCTCCGGGTCCCGCGCGGCCCGCCCCGTCCCTCCCGCCTCCTCCGGCCGCCACCGAGAGGTGTCCTCGGGGCCGTGGGCCCTCGGGCGCGGGGGACAGCGGGAAGGCGGGGGGCGGGGGACGCTCTCCGGGAGCCGCTCGCGCTGCGGCGTGGGCGGCAGGGACGCGGGCCCGGGACTCCCGGGTCCCTCCTCGGGGAAGTCTGCTGCTTGGTGGAACCCTTCAGCGTGGCGACCTGGGCTCCGGGCTGCGGCGGTACCTCCCCCGGGGGCCCCTGGGCCACCTGCCCTGTCCTTCTGCACTTTGGCCCGCGATGGCCGCGTCACCCATTCCCTCCACGAACCCCCCTTCCCGACAGATACAGTCAGTGGGTCATCAGGAAACACGTGGGTGTGGCAGGTGGCTGTCAGAGCTCTGAAAAAGGGGGCATGTGAGGGGCGGGTTACAGTTTTCGCGGGGTGGTCAGGGAAGCCCTCCCTGGGACAGGGACAGTTGAACAAAGGCTGGAATGAAGTGAAGGATGGAGCCGTGCAAACATCCTGGGGAGAAGCACTCCAGGCCGCGGAAGGGGTGGGGGTGGGGTGGGCAGCAGGTGCAAAGGCTCTGAGGCAGGAACAGGTCCCCAGTGTTCCCTGAACAGTGAGGAGATCTGGGTGTCTGAAGCCATGGGAGAGTGGTGGGCACTGAGGCAGATCACATGGGGACAGAGAAGCCGAGCGGTGCTGTCCAAGAGAACTTTCCGTGATGGCAGACATGTCCTATACTTTCCCTGCGATGGTAACCAGCCGCCCCATGTGGCTCTTGAGCACCTATAACATCACTGATATGGCTGAGGAAGTGCATGTTCAATCTTACACTTAACCAATTCAATCAATTCAATTTTAAATTGTCCCGATTGCCCAGTGGTGTTGGACAGAACATGTCCAACCATTATGAGTTTTGCTTTGGCCTTTAGAGATCTAGGAAAACATCAGAGGGTTTGGGGAAAGGAGTGATTGGGTGGGACTTGACTTCTCGGTGAAACCGAGTCAGAAGGCCAGCCCAGATTCAAACGGAGCAGAAAAAGACCCCACGTCTCCATGTGGAAAGGACCAGGCGCTTGATGGCAAGTGAGCTGGCAAGTGGAGGGGGAGAGGCCATTTTGGAGACAGATGGGGGCACTTTCGGTCCCCCATCCTTACGGGGTCGGGGGGAGCAGGGCGAGATGCTGAAACGATGCAGCAGGAGTACAGGTGTTTGGAATGGGGCTGCTGGGGGTCACTGCCACTCTCTGCCCACCCTCCGCCTGACCCTCGGCTGGTTACTGACCTCGCAGGGGGTCTCGGTTGACCCACCTGAAAATGGGTATCATGTTCTCCTAGCGCCCTCTGGCGGGCGGGAGAGGCGGTGAATCGCTCCTTCTTAGAGAGCGGCGGCCCTAGGCTGAGCTGGAGTCCCCTCCCCCTCCCGCCCCCCCCCCCCCCCCGCCGGAAGCGAGTCTCACCCACAGGCGGCATACCGGCCTCTTCCTGGTGACTCAGGGCCCTCCCGATCTATCCCAGCTCACCTCAGGCAGCACCCCTAAACCCCCACGCTTTCCCCCTTCCGCGGGAAACCTGCGGGGGGTCGGGTGGGGGGGGGACCCCAAGGGAGAAACATCACGGATTCTGGAGTCACACAGATGTAGACCGCCTGCTTTCACACTCCTGCGCCGTGTGACCTTAGGCAAAATCATCTACCTTCTCTGGGTCTGTTTCCTCATGGGCAAACTGTGAACAGTAAGGGCCCAAAGCTGCACGAGGACGATCTGAACGTAACCGCCACGACACGGCAGGAAGCCGCGTGTCCGGCCAAATGTGTAATATACATACAATGGGATAGTCTTCAGCCTTAACAAGGAAGTTAATTCTGCCCCGCGCTCCAAGTGGATGAACCCTGAGGACATTACGCTCCAGGCAATAAGCCAGCCACGAAAAAGGCAAACGCTGTCTGACTCCACGTAGATGAGGTGCCGCGAGTGGTCAAAATCATAAAGACAGAAAGTATATCGGTGGGTTGGAAGGGGTAGGGAGGGCAGGGAGAATGTGGAATTGCCGTTCAACAAGTCTAGAGGCAGATTTACAGCTGGAAAGTTCTCGGATGGACGGTGACGACGGCTCCACCACAGTGTGGATGTAAATACCACTGAAGTGTACAAGTAAAAGTGGCTCTGGAGGTCAAGTTTGTGCCACGTGTGTTTTAACCAACCAAACAAAACCCCTAAAATAAAGGTAAAAAGCATTTGGAGCACTGCACGCGGTACCTGGAATGTAGCAAGAGCTACAGAAGAAACAGCTGGTGCTATTTTTGTCATCGGTGTTGAATCTCAACCCCAATTCGGAGCCGAATCGATCCTGGCACGGAATTTCGACTGCACCCCTGCGCGCTCCGAAGCCTCCAGGGCCAGCGGCCAGGGAGCGCCCCCTGGTGGGGATCCCGGGAACCGCAACTTGCGTGGACTTGGCGTCCGGGATCTTGCAGGCTGGGGGAAGAAGGGTGGCGGGAGGGGGTCGCCTTCTACCCCCAGGAGCCTCATTTGGTCCCTCCGGCTGTTCTGAGACCTGGTCGCACCCCCAGGAGTCTCGGAGCGCCGCACCGGTTGGTGAGAACGCGCAGAAGCCTGAAGGAGCTGAGTTAGGAAGTAGCGTCTGGATAAATACGAACGTGGATTTCCTGGGAAAGAATAGCTGTCTGAGATCATCACCACCCACCCTTGGGCTTTGTGGTTTTCGGTCTTCACAGGGCTTGTGTTGCTATGTTTGTTTCTGTTTATTTTGCGGTTATTTGCTTTAGGAGCACAGGAGTCAGTGACCCTGTACTTGAGAATCTCCAGGATGCGGGGGATTACAAGAGGGTGACGTCTAAACGCTGGGAGCCGGTCAGGCGGTGCAAGCTCCCAGTGGCCCCTCCTCTCACAGACGCAGGGAGGTTTGGGGACTCCAAGGTGCGGAGTAGGCTCGTGTCCGCTTCGTCGCAATCACACTAACACGCTCACACACACAGGCTCACAAAACGCAACCCACTCATAAGATACCCACTCGGTCACAACTCACACTTTCTTTTTTTTGTTTGTTTTTTCAACGTTTATTTATTTTTTGGGGGGAACAGAGAGAGACAGAGCATGAACGGGGGAGGGGCAGAGAGAGAGGGAGACACAGAATCGGAAACAGGCTCCAGTCTCTGAGCCATCAGCCCAGAGCCTGACGCGGGGCTCGAACCCACGGACCGCGAGATCGTGACCTGGCTGAAGTCGGACGCTTAACCGACTGCGCCACCCAGGCGCCCCAACAACTCACACTTTCTAACAGACACCGAGGCGCATTCACGCTCTCACATATACACCAGCCCACCCAGGGAGACACAGAGCCCGGCTCCTTCCTCATCATGGCCCAGGAGGTCTGGAGAGGTCTGGCCTGTATTGTACCCGGGTCTCATTCCAGCCTGACGGGCCTGGACCCCATCAGTCAGGTGGCCCCTCTGGACTGTCACTAATGTCTCAGCCTCTGAACTGTGAGCCCCAGGAGGGCGGGCCCAGGACTATTACGGGCATTAATGGGTCTCCAGCACCACCCCGCAGGCAGAAGGGGTTCCAGGAAGTTCGCTGAATGAAGGAACTGGATTAATTCTCGCCTTAAACGTAGGTTCCATATTCCCTTTCCTTGAGCTGTGGTTTCCTGTGCCCACCAGAGGGCGCTCTGACCCAAAAAATATCTAATTCGGCGTGTCCACCTCCAGCCTTGAGAGAGGAGGAACAATTATCAACCATTGCTAACTTCAGCCCCGCTGCCTGCCAGGCCCCTGCTCAGCGTTCCACACACCCGCCCTTGGCATCAACAGCGAGATGAGACCTAACTAACCAAGATGGATGGAGGAAAGCAAGGCACAGAAAGACTGTTTCATTTTCCTAAGTCACACAGCATCTAAACTACAGATAAGCTTCCAATCCGGCCTCTGTGACTTCACAGCTCTTTACTCTGCTGTTGGCCAAGGTTCCCAAAAGAGACGGTAGCGACAAGGTGCTGTTCCCCTTAATGAGAATGGGGGCAGAGACCTCCGGCCAGGCAGACTTCCCCCCACCCCCCAGCCCCTAACAGGGCCTTCAGGCCATAAGGCATGTCCTTCACAGCCTTAGATGCTGACCTATATAATTCAGCAGCTGGGGATGTGGGTTCTATTATTAACCCCGTTATACAGATGAGGAAACAGCTTCAGGGAAGTTGAGGGACATGTCCAGTGGAACCTGCCCAGGGTGACAGGGTCTGGAGGTGGCAGAGCTATGACACCAGAACTGGGAGGAGGAAATGGAAGTCCTTTCTTTCTTTCTTTTTTTAAGTTTATTTACTTATTTTGAGAGAGAGAGAGAGAGAGAGAACTCGAGCGTGAGAATGGGGAGGAAGGGAGAGAGAGAGGGAGAGAGAATCCCAAACAGACTCCAAGCTACCAGCACGGAGCCTGACTCGGGGCTGGAACTCACGAACCACAAGATCATGATCTGAGCCAGAATCAAGAGTCCCTTGCTTAACCGACTGAGCCATCGAGGCGCTCCAAGGAAGTCCTTTCTGAGAGGAAGAGAAGTCACTAAAGGGTGAGGGTCTGAGGGGAGAAGGAGAACCTATTTTAAGGGGGAGGCAAAGCAATCCTTTGTAAGTCTGCAGCAAAGGTTCAAGGGAACCCCAGGAAAGTTGACTTCTCTGAAGTTTACTTTAAAAAGAGCCTGAAGTAGGGGCACCTGGCTGGCTCAGTCAGTGGAGCACGCAACTCTTGATCTTGGGGTGGTGAGTTTGAGCCCCACGCTGGGTACAGACATTTACTTAAAAAAAAAAAAAAAAAAAAAGAACCCAAAGGATGCAGAGTGAGGAAAAAGGAAGTAACCGTCAAACTGCACAGCCACTGGAAAGAAGAATCTACGTCCTTTAAGGGCTGACCTGGAAAAAACGTCCAGGTAATATTATTAAGTGAAGAAAACAAGCCATTGGTGGCAATATGAGTGTTGAATGACTCCATTTTGGTTCACGAAAGAAATAAATTTATAAATCTGAAATCCATTGCCTTTAACGACATGCCGGGAATGGTCTGAGAATTTTACCTGAACTTGTCTCGTTAATTTCCATCACCTTTATGATTCCCGTTTGATGGGCAAAGAAGTTCCAAGAAGTCCAAGAGTGGCAAGGGGAGGCTGCAGACATAGGTCTTCTGATCCCAGAACCCCAGCTCTCAATCCCTGTGCAGCCCCAAACTTGCTCTGGGCATGGGCTCTTAATGTTTCGGTCATGTTTCCGTGGTGCCCCCAAATAAATACCTAACAGCTTCATTTATTATCCAGTTCGGTCCAAACAACCTGGTAAGTCCTTATGTCCTAACAGCTTAGTAACCATATGAAAAGAAATAAATATATTTATATATAAGTTGAAAGAAAAAGCCAGTATTTTAATTTCATTCTTAAATAAGCATAATTATTTACTAATGGGATGTGTGCGCCGGTGGGGGCACTGCACAACTTCTCAAACCTTGAGATCGAACTGAGCACCGCCGCTTTCGTTCAGTGTCGCATTGATCTTCGCCCGGGGTTTGCTTTTTACTCTCTGCAACCCAGGAAAACGCAGCTTCACGAACATATGACGTCATCGAAAGGCCTGGAGCGAAGCGGTCAAGCCGCAACTACCTGAGCTGGTAGTTCGCACAGTGTCCGACAGATGGCGCTGTGTTTCAATAAAAAATTCACAGTAGCTCCTGGTTTGGGAACCACAATACTGGTGCTTTTTAAGGTATAAACAGATAACTGTCAGAGGAGGTTTTTGTTTGAAAAGCGCAGATGGTTCACAAAAAGATGAGTAAATATATTTTATTTTATAATAATAAATTAATATATTTATTAATTCCCTAATTAATTAAATTAATATATTTATATCATGTATAATATATAAATAATAAATATAAACAATAAATAAATATATATAATATAAATATAAAATAAATAGATTTATATTATGTATAATATATAAATAATAAATACAGTATAATATATATTATATATTTATATTTATTAATTCCCTAATTAAATCAATTAATTAATATATTTATATTATGTATACTATATAAATAATAAATATAAATAAATATATTATACATAATATAAATGTGGTTATATTATGTATAATATATAAATAAAATAAAAATAAATAAATATAATATATATTATATATTTATAATAAAATATATTTATTAATTCCCTAATTAAATTGATTAAATTAATTAATATATTTATATCACGTATCATATATAATAAATATAAATAAATAATAAATAAATATATTATATATAATATAAATATAAAATAAATATATTTACATTATGTATAATATATAATTATTATAATATGATATATTTATATTTATATTATATTATATATTTATTAATTCCCTAATTAAATTAATTTAATTAATTAATATATTTATATTATGTATAATATATAAATAATAAATATAAGTATATTATATATAATATAAATATAAAATAAATATATTTATATTAAATAAAATATATTAATAATAAATATAAATAAATAATAAATATAATATTATATATTATATATTTATAATACTTATATTATAAATACATTTATTAATTCCCTAATTAAATAAATTAAATAAATTCCCTAATCAAATCCCTAATTCACACTGCTCTGCACAAAGGTGGACTCTAGAACTCTATGCAAACCCCGCCCCCCTCTCCCCCCCCCCCCAAAACCATCTAGCTCAGAAGACTAGGATGCAGGGAACTATCCTGATGAACTTGGGGATTTGGGGTAAGCAAGAAGTACATCTTAAACAAAACTTCAAAATATAAGCCATCAGGCAAAATCCAGGTGAAATCTGATTATATCAAAATTAAGGGTTTCTAAGAGAGTAACAGCTCTTAAAAGTTTTCACCACACACACACAACAAAATAAATGGTAACTATGTGAAGTGATGGGTGTGTTAACTAACCTTATTGTATACACGTTCTGCAGTGTATACATATACTAAATCATCCCATTGCACACTTTAAACTTACACAATGCTATATATCAATTATATCTCAATAAAGCTGGACAAAAATTCTAAAGATCAAGCGTTTCTGTTAATGTCTCATTATAGACACAGTAAAGGCACAGAATAGAAGAGGAGCACCACAAATTGCTACATGTTGGGAACACACTACAAGAAATGTACATGGCATTCATGCAAATCAAGGAGAAAAAGAAGGCAAATACAAGACAAAAATGGGTGAGAATACGAACAGGCAATGTAAAAGAGAGGGCAGCTCAAAGGCTCATCTGAACATGGTTAGATGCTCAAAAATCATTGAAATTAGAGATATATGAAAGAAATAACAACGAGCTATTGCTTTACACCTGTGAGACTGGAGAAATGAGAAAGCTGGGTGATGCTATTAATACACCCATATTCCAGATGACAAATCTGAGGCTTGGTAGGGAGAAGGGTGGGGGAGCTTGCCAAGTCCACTAAGCTGGGAAGTGGAAGGACAGGAAGTCATGGGTCTCACATACTCAAACTCCAAACTCTTTTTTAAATTTTTTTTTTTTCAACGTTTATTTTTATTTTTGGGACAGAGAGAGAGCATGAACGGGCGAGGGGCAGAGAGAGAGGGAGACACAGAATCGGAAACAGGCTCCAGGCTCTGAGCCATCAGCCCAGAGCCCGACGCGGGGCTCGAACTCACGGACCGCGAGATCGTGACCTGGCTGAAGTCGGACGCTTAACCAACTGCGCCACCCAGGCGCCCCATCAAACTCCAAACTCTTAAAAGTCATGTCAGGCAGGCTTCAGCAGCACCACTCCTGCCATTCGTTGATTCATCGAGTAATTAATTCATTGATTCTTCCATCAGTCCGTCCATCCATCCATCCATCCATCCTTCCAAGAGAGCACCCACCATTGGTGGACACCACTGTGATGTATATAGGTCTGGTTTCAGTTGACAATGTTAATCACAAAAAAAAACAGCTGTTTAACTATAGCAGTTTAGTTACTACCTGTAAACTCCATGGACTGTTGCATGACCATTAAAAAATCATGAGCTGGGGGGCGCCTGGGAGGCTCAGTTGGTTAAGTGCCCAACTCTTGATTTCAGCTCAGGTCATGATCTCAGTTTGTGGGTTTGAGCCCCGCATTGGGCTCCATGCTGACAGCTCAGAGCCTGGAGCCTACTTTGGATTCTGTCTCCCTCTTTGTTTCTGCTCCTCCCGCCTTGTGTGTGCTTGCTCTGTCTCTCAAAAATAAAAAAAAATAAATTTAAAAATAAATAATAATAAAAAAAAATAAAACAACCTTGGGTCCCTGGGTGGCTCAGTGGGTTAAGCATCTGACTCTTGGTTTCAGTTCAGGTCATGATCTCATGGTTCATGAGATTGAGCCCTGCGTGGGGCTCTGCACTGATAGCACGGAGCTTGCTTGCGATTCTCTCTCTCTCCCCCTCTCTCTCTGCCCCTCCACCACCAGTCATAGTGGGTTAGGGTCCACCCTACTGATTTCATTTAACCACCTCTCACTTTCCCCGTTTGCTCACATTCAGAGGTGCTAGGGGTTAGGATTTCAACATACGAACTCGGAGGGGTCGCAAGTCAACCCCTCACATGTGGTAAGTCTGTTTTACCTCTTGGGGAACTGCCAGACTCTTTTCCACAGCAGTATTTTTATTTAAGTTTGGCTCTGTTTCTCTGCAGTCACCCTGCCCTCTCAAGAATTCTTGCGGACTGAGGCAAAGCTAACCTAAATTGTTCTCAAATGTAGAGACATGTAGGCATATTTAATGGTTACTTGACTGTCGGGCATTTATTATTTTTTTCATGTTTATTTTTGAGAGACAGAGAGAGACAGAACACGAGTAGAGGAGGAGCAGAGAGAGAGGGGGACAGACGATCCATGCTGACAGTAGAGAGTCCAACTCGGGCTCAGACTCAGGAACCGCGAGATCATGACTGAGCCAAAGTGGGACGCTCACCAGACGGAGCCACCCAGGCGCCCCTCACTGTCAGGCATTTAAAGGAGCATTCACTAACTTTGCTTTGGTGGTTTCTTTCCCGATTTAGGGAATCCATACTTTTTTTTTTTTCTGGCTTACACATTTTGGGGAGGGGCTCGAAAAAGTTGCTACTGTCCACGGACCTTGCGGACAAAGTAGTAAGGCAACGCGGCATGAACATGTTAAGTTGTCAATTTGGGTTTGATCCTTAGAGCCCTGGGGAGCTCAGCATCCCTCCTGGTGGCTGAGAGGAGAACATTGCCATCCTTCCTGCTACAGTTTAACTTTTTTTTTTTTAATGTTTATTCATTTTTTGAGAGAGACAGAGTGTGAACAGGGGAGGGGCGGAGAGAGAGGGAGACACAGAATCCAAAGTAGGCTCCACACCATCAGCACAGAGCCCGATGCGGGGCTCGAACCCACGAACCGTGAGATCATGACCCGAGCCGAAGTCGGCCGCTTAACCGACTGTGCCACCCCGGTGACCCTGCAGCTCAACTATTAATAAAGTCATTTTGGATAGTTCCTGGCACGCAAAAATAATGACAAGATGTTTATTTTGTAGATTTCACATATTCCTGGTTTTTTTTTTTTAATATTTATTTTTGACAGAGTTATGAGTGGGGGGAGGGGCAGAGAGCAAGGGAGACAGAGGATCTGTAGCGGGCTCTGCACCGACGGCAGCGAGTCTGATGTGGGGTTCGAACCCACCAACGGTGAGTTCATGACCTGAGCTGAAGTCCGACGCTAAACCGCCTGAGCCACCCAGGGGCCCCTCTGTTGCTAATTTTTAAATTATGCTTTTGGGCACAGGAAAAAGAAATGTGGCGGTACCTACATCAAAATGTTAGCGGCGTTCCTCTCCGGGTTGGGGGGTGTGGGGGGGGCGGCATACGAGGGTCATCTGTTTAAACTATCCATAACCACCAGCCAAAGCTTTGGCCTTGAAACAGTAATGATTGTTAACAATCGTATTTACATGACCCAGTTATTACCCAATTCCAACTGGGTTCACTGGGTGGTTCTTCGGTGGGTCTCACCTGTGGCTGCGGTCAGCTGGCGACGGGGTGGGGGCGGGAGGGGGGTTGCTGGTGGCCAGCATGCTCGAGCTGGGTCTCCTCCACCTGGTCTCTCTCCCTGCAAGGGATCTTTCATTATTCAGTCTGGAAGCCCAAGCTGCCGCGCAAAATGGCAGCTGGTTTCCAAGATGGCAATGGTAGGAGTGGCCAGGCCTGGTAAGGCCTAGGCCCCACGTTGACATAGTATCACTTCCGATATTCTTTTGGTCAAAACAAGTCACAAGGAACCTCCCAGAGTCAAGGGAGGGGAAATAGACTGCCCCTAGTGGTAGGGGGAGTGACATTCGGGTACTGGCCAGGAAGGACTTGTTAGCAGCAATGTTTGCGAGCAGTGGAGAGCACTTTCTGTATTTTCTAGGGCGTCTGCACTGGGCCAGTATTATATTTTATAATGGGAAAGGTGTTTTCTAAATAGTACAATAAACTGTGGGAAGAGCTTAGCTTGAATAAGATTCTGTAGACATAGATAAGAATTCTTGAGTGCCTGGGTGGCTCAGTTGAGCGTCTGACTCTTGATTTCGGCTCAGATCATGGTCTCACAGTTGTCAGATCAAGCCCCCCCTCCACCCCTTTCTTAAAAAAAAAACAAAAAAACAAACAAACAAAAAAACAACCAGGGGCGCCTGGGTGGCTCAGTCGGTTAAGCATCCGACTTCGGCTCAGGTCACGATCTCGCGGTTCATGGGTTCGAGCCCCGCGTTGGGCCCTGGGCTGACAGCTCAGAGCCTGGAGCCTGCTTTGGATTCTGTGTCTCCCTCGCTCTCTCTGCCCCTCCCCTGCTCATACTCCGTCTTGCAAAAATAAATAAACGTTAAAAAATTGCTTAATAAAGAAAATAATAAGAATTCAGAAACAAAAACAATAACAACAACAAAAAAAGAGGACTATAGGCCACAGCAGTAAGGTCGCTCTGATGAAAAGCTGGCAAATCATCTCCCGTGAACCGCTCTGTTCACATCTTCGACCAGGCAGCTAGCAACTAAAGGATATAATGGACAAGAAAAGGTGGATTTGTTTCAAAACTCTTCTGTTGGTTCCATTCGCCTGGAAGCCCACGGTCTCTCATTACCATGACAGCGTCTCGTCAAATTATTTTTTTCTTTATATTCTTACTTGACTCCCCAAGCTCGCCCCTCTAAGTTTTGTGTAGATGATGGAAGAAAGTGTTTGCTGACTGAAGCCAGAGGGGAAAACTAGCCCCGACTTTCTTCAGGGGTTAACGGACCGCTGTTGCCAAGCGTGTCCCACGACAGGAAAATGACAGTGACTGTGGACTCTTTGCTCTCGCCCTACGAGCGCTGGGCCTGAGACCAGACTCCCCATCTGCAGAAGAGGCGTGGGGAAGAGGGTTTCCAAGGAGCTGTGAGCGCCAGCTCCTGGGCTGAGACCCAGCAGGCTTCTGGGAAGTCTGACCAGATCAGAGCAGATGCTTTGTTACTTGAATCTCCAAACACTTATTTGAATTTTTACAGATATTTCTGATTGGTGGGGTTGGGCCACGATTGGTACCTCGCGTTTAGTTTTGGCCTCATTCATTTCTCTAGCTTTATTATTATTATTATTATTATTATTTGTATTCTTTTTTGAGAAAGAGAGAGAATTCGAGCTGGAGAGGGGCAGAGAGAGAGACAATCTTAAGAAGGCTCCACGCTCAGCAAGGAGCCTGATGCGGGACTCGATCCCACAACCCTGGGAATCAGGATACTCAACTGGAAATCAAGAGTCAGATCTTCAACCGACTGAGCCACTCAGGCGCCCCAGCTACTGTATTATTTTTTAACGTTCAGTTTGGTTTCGCTCTGAATTTGATGGATTCCACGCACCCCCTCTCCCCCATATTTAATATATCCAAACACATGCCAATGGACACGTGCAATGCAGAGTATTTTTTTTAGAGCCTAAAAACAAAATAAGCTATAGATATAAAAGACTCAAGTTATTGAATTTAGCTATAACCGGGGTTAGGGGGTTTGTGGCAGGATGAGGCCAGACTGTGCCCAATCCTTCTGAGCTCTGCTAGGGGTTTATCCTGAGCACACCGTGCAGGTTTCTCTGTATTCCTCAAAAGAGTGACAGATTTCTTTTTTTTTTTTTTATTACGAAACGAACATATACTCTTCGAAAGGATTTCGATAAACACAAAATCATAAAAAGACAAATCAGCTAGGATCCTTCAACCACAAATAAGATAATTCCTCTTGTTATTTGATTGTATACTTATAACCTTGGTCACATAGACACAGGGATATAGATACAGATACGGGTAATAATGTGCATATAGACAAGGATAGGCTTGGAGATATGAATACTGCTGTAGATGCGTATTTGGATCCAGATAAGGATGTCACAACGGCTATAGACATAGGCATATATATTACAGTGGGTTGAATGATGATCCATGCCCCAAACATACATCCACATCTGTTAGGTTACTGACCCCTCGAACCCGCGACTGGGACCTCATTTGGAATAAAGGTCTTTGCCAATGTAATGAAGGATCTCAAAATGAGATCATCCTGGATTGTCTGAGTGGGCCCTGAATCCAGTGACAAGCGTCATCATGACACGGAGAAGAGAAGACACAGAGGAGACAAAGACAGAGGCAGAGGTGGGAGCCAAGAAATGCCAGGAGCCGCAGAAGCTGGAAAAGGCAAGGAAGAATGGTCCCCAGAGCCTTGGGATGGAGAGTGGCCCTGCTAACATGATTTCAAACCTCTGGC
Organism: Puma concolor; assembly: GCF_028749965.1. NCBI lineage: Eukaryota > Metazoa > Chordata > Mammalia > Carnivora > Felidae > Puma > Puma concolor. The sequence goes on along the minus strand of NC_141681.1, from coordinate 52,301,850 downwards.
CTCTAGAATTGGGAGGGAAACACACACACACACACACACACACACACACACACACGTCTGTTGCTTCATGCCAACCAGTTCGTGGGGATTAGGTAGGGCAGCCCCAGGAGATGAACACAGACGAGTCTGGAAGGCGGCAGGGGTGAGGGTATGGCCGCAGACGTGACATGCAGGGTAGAAACGGAGCTAGATGTCTATGGACACATAACGCGCTGTGGCTGCGGACACAGAGACAACATGGACCTCGAGGGAAGCCCCGATGAAGGTACAGAGCCAGCACGGGTGGACTGTGGGCTGCCACCAAAGTGAGGCCACCGCTGATGTCACCCGCACAGCCTCCCCTAAAATGCCTCGCAGCTGAACCTGCGAGGTTTTCTGGAAAATCCTAAACATCCTGTAAATTGTTTTCATGCCCCCAGCAAGCCGGCTCGTTCCTGGCTTCTAGATAATCATTTTGTTCCCCCCCCCCCAAAATGTAAAAACAAAACCCTTTCCTGGACTGTTTGCAGGTTTCTTGCTTTTTCTTTCTCGTTTCTTTTTATTTTTTTTAAATGTTTTTTTAATGTTTATTTTTGAGAGAGAGAGAGAGAGAGAGAGAGAGAGCGCGCGCGCGTGATTGGGGGGAGGGGCAGAGAGAGAGAGACACTGAATCTGAAGCAAGCTCCAGGCTCTGAGCTGTTATCACAGAACTCCAGGCAGGTCTCAAACTCATGAACCATGAGATCATGGTCACGCTTAACCCACTGAGCCACCCAGGGGCTCCTCCTTTCTCATTTAAATCCTGTTTTGGGAATGCAAACTGGTGCAGCCACTCTGGAAAACAGTATGGAGGTTCCTCAAAAACCCAAAAATAGAACTACCCTACGACCCAGCCATTGCACTACTGGGCATTGATCCACGGGATACAGGGGTGCTGTTTCGAAGGGACACATGTGCCCCCATGTTTCTAGCAGCCCTATTGACAATAGCCAAGTACGGAAAGAGCCCAAATGTCCATCGATGGATGAATGGATAAAGAAGATGTGGTATATATACACAATGGAGCATTACTCGGCAACCAAAAAGAATGAAATCTTGCCATCTGCAACTACGTGGATGGAACTGGGGGGTATCATGCTAAGCGAGATTAGTCAGTCAGAGAAAGACACAAATCATACGACTTCACTCCTATGAGGACTTTAAAAGAGACAAAACAGATGAACACAAGGGAAGGGAAACAAAAATAATATAAAAACAGGGAGGGGGACCAAACAGAAGAGACTCATAAATACGGAGAACAAACCGAGGGTTACGGGAGGGGTTGTGTGTGTGTGGGGGGCTAAATGGGGGAGGGGCATTAAGGAACCTACTCCCGAAATCATTGTTGCACTCGATGCTAATTTGGATGTAAATTAAAAACAATAAAAAGGGAAATAAAAAAAAGTCCTGTTTGCCTTGGCGCTTGATAGTGGTTCAGTGGCCACCTCCCTCCTCTCCACGTGTGCATAACTGTCTTAGAATCGGGGCTTTGGAGCCCAGGAACGAGGAGAGAGCCAGAAAGGGCTAGAAGAGAGGGCGGGCGGGGCCAGTAAGGAAGGAATGGAGGGGAGTGTGCGCACTGCCATCTGGGATCCAGCAGCCTTTACAGCAGCTTCACGCTCCAGAGAAACCGCCCCACGTGCGTCAAAGGGCAGCTGTGGGAAAGAGACCCCTGAAAACTCCTTTCAACATCCCTGTCTTCCTGATGGGAAGACTGAGGCCCAGACGGAAGGGGCAACAGAAAAGCGTGAGCCCCAAATGCTTTGAGTCAAGATTAGTTAAAATTGGTAGGTGAACCAAGTTACACAAATTAGAAATATGTGTTCCTGGGGCGCCTGGGTGGCTCAGTCGGCTAAGCATCCGACTTCGGCTCAGGTCATGATCTTCTGCTCTATGAGTTTGAGCCCCGCATCAGGCTCTGTGCTGACAGCTCAGAGCCTGGAGTCTGCTTTGGATTCTGTGTCTCCCTCTTTCTCTCTCCCCCTCCCCTACTTGTGCTCTGTCTCTCTCTCAAAAATAAATATTAAAAATGTTTAGTTTTTTGTTTTTTTTTAAGTAGGCTCTACATCCAATGTGGGGCTTGAACTCACGACCTTGAGATCAAGGGTCATGTGCTCTACCAACTGAGCCAGCCAGGTGCCCCCGGGGGAAATTACTTTCTAAGAGTTGCCTGTTAAGAGGAGGAAACCAGCCAGCACTGGTGTTGGGGGTCCTTGAAGCCCTTCCCTCAGGGAGGATGGAGTGAGGTGGGAGGGAGCCCACGGGACTCACCGGGTTGTCATCCACCCAGGGTCTCTGCAAGGCCAGGGGGAGCGGTGTTCCTGAGCTGCCTGACTTCCGTCCCCCAATGTCTTCATCCTATGTCCCTGTTTGTTTTTTTAATTAAAAAAAATTTGTTTAACGTTTATTTTTGAGACAATGCGAGACACAGAGTGCAAGCAGTGGAGGGGCAGACAGAGGGAGACACAGAATCTGAAGCAGGCTCCAGGCTGTCAACCCAGAGCTGGACGCAGGGCTTGAACTCACGAACCGTGAGATCATGACTTGAGCCGAAGTCCGACGCTTAACCATCTGAGCCACCCAGGTGCCCCCTACATCCCTGTTTTTAAGCGCATGCCTGTTTTGGTTTTTGCAAATGCCGGCCCCATGTGTTTATTTTTTTATCATGGCGAAATACACATAAAATTTACTGTGTAAGCCATCTTACTTATGTTATTATTTTTTTAAATTTTTATTTATTTTGGGGGGGGGGACAGAGAGAGAGAGGAGAGAGAATCCCAAGCAGGTTCCGTGCTGTCAATGCAGAGCCCAACGTGGGGCTTGATCCTACAAATAGATCATGACCTGGGCCAAAACCCAGAGTGTCCGGGACCCTTAACCGACTGAGCCCGCCAGGCGCCCCTCATGCAAGCTGTTGTAAAGTGCACAATTTGGGGGCACCTGGGGGGCTCAGTCAGTTAAGCGTCCGACTCTTGGTTTCGGCTCAGGTCACGATCTCATGGTTGTGAGCTGGAGCCCCGCGTCGGCTCGAGGCTGGACGTGGAGGCTGCTTACGATTCTCTCCGTCTCCGTCTGCCCTTCCCCGGCTCACCCGGGCGTGCGCTCAATCAATCAAGTGCACAATCCGCACGCGTTTAGTACATTCAGAATGTTATACAACTATCAGATCTTTCTACTTCCAAAGCATCCCCTGGCCCGAAAGAAACCCTGCCCCATTAGCAGTCACCCCCGTCATCCCCTCCCCGAGCCCTGGCCACCCCCAATCTGCTCTCTGTCTCCAGGGACGTACCTGTCCTGGGAGTTTCCTACTACTGGGATCCTACTGTATGTGGCCTTCTGTGTCTGGCTTCTTTGCTTAGCGTGCTTTCAAGGTTCACGTCGTAGCTCGTGTGGAAACTCTGTGCCTTTTAGTGGCCTAGTTCATAGTTCCCGGTCTGGATCCACATTTTGTTCACCCGCCCACCACCGATGCTGTTCGCCTTGTGCCGGCCTTTTGGCCACTGTGAACAGTGCTGCTGCGAGTGTTCGAGTGTTTGCATGAACACCTGTCTTCACTTCTTTCGCACAGTCACCGGGCAGTGGGGCTGCTGGGCGTCAGGAGCTGCTAAGCCAGTTCCCAGAGGCGCTGTGACAGTCCTGCTTTACCCCCCCTGCCCCCCCAGCAGTGTCTGAGGCTTCCTCGAGCTCCCCAGGACCCTGGAAGGTTCATCCTGAGGTAGACCCTCACACTCTGCACCCTCTCCCCTCCCCCCTCCCCGTTCCTGGCCACCGCTTCCACCCACATTCATTTTCAAGTTCCTCAAGCTGGCTCCTCTCACCCTTTGGGCCTCTAGCCTTGTGGTTGTTAACCTGGATTTAGGCAGACCTGCGGCTCAAATCCTGACTCTGCTGCTGTGTGCCCTGAGGCGAATGGCTCCACCTCTCTGTTTCCTCAGCTGGTACACACAGAAGGCTGTGGAGAAGCAGGGCCATGCCAGAAGGAGAGCAATCTGGGGCACGGATCACGGCAGTGACTCGTTCTCAAGCAACACTCGTTCTCATCCACACTGTGCTGGGGGCTGTTCCAGCACAGAGGACACAGCTGTGGACAAGACAGAAAGCCCTTGCCCTTGGAGGCCAATGCTCTAGTCGGGACGCAAGCCACAAACGTGAGCAGCAAACGTTGGACAGTATGTTGGAAGGTGGCGAGGGTGGGGCACTGTCGCCGTTTCAGTTGGTACAATCAGAGCAGACTTCTCTGAACAGAGACTGAAGGACAGGGGGGAGATATTTAAGTAGGTGAGAAAGAGCACCGTGGAAAAGGACAGAACAAATGCAAAGGCTCTGAGGCAAGCGTGCCTGGAAGGTTCCAGAACACCAAGGAGCCCTGTAGGAACCTGGCTTTTACCGAGATGGGAGCTACGGCAGGGTTATGAGCAGAGGGCCCCACAGGCGCAGCGTGTGGTGGTTGGGGAGCGGGGGCGATCTGTCACTTTGGCTGCTGAGCACCTGATGTCCCCTGACATCAGCACATCCCACCCACCCTGTGCTGTGGGGGCCAATAAACTTTCCTTGTCCCTGGTGGCCAGAGCTTGGGCCTATGACCTAATCATGCCTGTGACAGATGGGGGTTGGGGGAAAGGGAGGAGTGAAGGGGAAGAGAAGACAGCTTGAAAGGAACCAAGAGAAAGAGAAACACCCAGGTGCTGTCACCTCCTAGTCTCAACTCTGTCCAACGGGGCAGCTGCCTGAGTCCGCTGCGGCCAGCGGGGGTGGGAGGCTTCTCCTTTGCAGCCAACCCCCAGTCCGGCGGGCCCTCCTCAGGTAGTGAGGTATCTTAGGGGCCTCTCATTCACGCCCATGACTCCAGGGGCCCCACCTTTGTTCCTGCTCAAACCCCAAGACCTTCCAGTGGCCTCTGACATGACCACAGGTCACGGTGTCTACACCTGACCTCAATGCCTTCCCCCTCCACCACCCCTGTGTGCCTCCCGTGTCCCCAGCTCGGGGACCCTGACCGAATCTCTAACCAGAATCTCAGCATCTGCAGCCCTGCGTCTTAATTACTTGTTTTCATGGGCATCTATTGGCCAAACTCCTTTTCAGAATTTAGACATTGGTGAGTTTTCTGTTGTTCAACTAACTGCCTTGAACCTCTGCAGACCTCATATACATCTGTCCCTACTGATTCCTTAAAATTTACAGACTTACTGGGGCGCCTGGGTGGCTCAGACAGTTAAGTGTCTGATTTTGGCTCAGGTAGTGATCTCACAGTCCGTGAGTTTGAACCCCACATTGGGTTTTTGCTAACAGCTCAGAGCCCGGAGCCTGCTTTGGATTCTTTGTCTCTGTCTCTCTGTCCCTCCCCTGCTCGTGCGCTCTGTCTCTCTCTCTCTCAAAAATAAATGATTAAAAAACAAACAAACACTTATGGACTTCCTGAGATCTTCCCCCAACAACACATCTCTCCTCTGTCCTTCCTGCTGTCACAACCCCACCTCTGTCATGCTGATGTTTACAGCTTTAGTTCCTGCTGTGGATGTATCTCCTGATGTTGCTCACTGGATCACTGGATCTTCCCATATTCCTTGCAGCCTCTCCTGAATTGGTTTCTTTTTTCATTTAAAAAACTCCTCTCATAGCCACTCGGAGAAACGGAACACCCCACATCCAAGAATAAACTCCAAAGAGACCCGAGATCCAGATGTAATATATGAAGTTGTACAAATATTAGAAGAAAGCCATGGGGATTTCTGTGAGACCCGGGTGTAGAGAAAGTTCTAACCCTGACTCACAATGCAGAGACAGTAAAAGGAAAACCAATACATTTGATTTCCTCAAAACAAACTTTTGCACGGCAAACGCACCCCAAAGTCTAAAGGGAAAAGATTGGGATATAAACTGAAATATGGTTAAGACTTAGAAGTTTTATGTTCTGGGTAAAATTTTAGCACAATAAAGAGAGAGAGAGAGAGAGAGAGAGAGAGAGAGACCAGGGGGAAATTATTTGCCAACATATTTGACAAACACATCGTCTTTCGGCACGTCCCTTCCATGCTGTTCTAGCTAGAGATCCACAACCAGAATCTCATGAAGAAACACCAGACAAACCCCAGTAAACATTCTTTACAGGGCAGGATGGGGGAAGGATCGTATTCGTCGTGTCGATGTCATCGAAGACCAAGAGACTGAGGGAATATTCCAGATTGAAGAAGACCAAAAAGAGGACAGCTAAGTACAACATGGGGCATGACTGGGTCAGCCAACACACACGGATATGTACACAGCGGGTGGCCGTTAAGTACACACATCCCATCGCTGTGAAACTGAAGTTCCACAGTAAGTGAAGTGGGGTGAGTGGTGGCTACGTGTAGTGTGGGTCTGTGAGGATAACCTTATTCTTGTAAGTTTATTTTTATTTGAGAGAGACAGAAAGAGCAAGTTGGGGAGGGGCCGAGAGAGTGGGAGAGAGAGAATCCCAAGCAGGCTCTGGGCCATCAGCACAGAATCCAGGGTGGGGCTGGAGTTCATGAACGTGAGATCGTGAGATCGTGACCTGAGCGGAAGTCAAGAGTTGAAGCCTGACCAAGTGAGCCACCCAGGCACCGCTCCCCACCCCCCACCCCTGGCCCTATTGAGACAACCCTTATTCGTAGGAGAATCACACGGAACCACACCAGGGTAAAGGCCCATGACGTATGTGCGCTATGCAACTTTCTCCCAAGTAGCTCAGGGACAAAACGGTGCGCGTGCACACAACACACACACATAGTGTCAAGCCCACGGCACCCAATGGTTTGTGCGTAGGTGAATCTAGGTCAAGGGTATACAGGCGTGTTTGCACTTCTCTTGCAACTCTTTGTTAAGCTTAAATTCGTTTCCAAATAAAAGGTTAAAAAAAAGGAAAAAAAGGAAAGAAACCAAGCAGGATTTCATGAGGAATGCCAGTAATACACAATCTAGAATCGAGCCACCCTTAACATATAAAGCCAGGAAGCAGACACATGAAAGAGCTAGCTATGGGCGTCTTTCCACAGGAAAAACTGCATCTCTGGGCTTAAAGTTAATTCTGGCATCTTGAGCTCAACCAAGAAAACCTACTTTGAATAATCAGGCATTTGCATAAACAAATGCATTTATTTCTATTTCCCTGCCCCCTTGTATCTGGGTCGGCCTTAGGGGCTTGACGGCAGGCAGAATGCGGCGGCAGCGACGCAGGGCAGCTTCCGAGACCAGCTCACGAAGACGTGTGGGCTTCCACCTGGACCCGTGGGGTGCGCGCGGCCCCGTGGGACCCGGCCACCATGCCACGAGAAGCCCAAGCCACGTGGAGACCGTGTGTGGGTGGTCCAGTGACAGGCCCCAGCCGGCAGCCTACACTGGCGGCCAGGCCTTGGAATAAGCCACCTCGGACGTGCAGCTAGGCTGGTCTTCGGGTGACGGTAGCCCCAGATGTCACCTGACCGCAAATGCCTAAGACTTCAAGTGGAGAACCGCACAGCCCAGCCCCGTCAACCCACAGAACCGTGGCAAACACATGGGCGTCTAAGGCCAGTAAGTTGTTTGTTGCACAGCTGTGCAATAAAGGACTCACCTTGCCCGAAGAAAGGTTTGGCCCTTGCCCAGCTCCCGGGAGGGGATCTTGAAGCCCTGGGAATGTCCTCCCTGATGAGGGTCTTTGTTTACCCAGGGCTTTGGGCCACTCGAGGTGGCCTATACTTACATGTGATTTGTGTTTGGGGACCCTGGGACACGGGACATCAGCTTGTGTCTCCCGAGACTAGGGTCAGTCATGGGGGCGAGGCAGTGAACACGACCAACCCCAATAAAGCCCCTAGACACCAAGGCTTGAGCGAACTTCTGTGCTGGGTGACTCTACCACGTGGAGGACACCTGTGGGCTCCGGGCCGGTCCCTCCTGATCTCCCTCCGTGCGCCTCTTGTCTTTGCAGATTTTAATCTGGGCTGTAATAAACTGGAACCACGATAACTTTTCTGAGTCCCGTGAGTTCTTCTAGCACAGTATTGAACGTGAGGGGCGGCCTGGGGACTCCTGACTGCAGCTCTCAGCGACTCAAAGCCCCAGCGCGCCTGCAGAGGGCAGCTTCTCAGCAGGCGGGATCCCCCCCGCAGGCCTGCAGGCCTCCCACAACACAGCCCATGGGACACCCCTGGGGTCGGCAAACGGGGATTCACGCCTACCTTCCTCGAGATATTCTAACCCCCAGTGCTCGGCCCCCAGGAAGGGCATTCATATGCCACGATGCTGACTTCCTTCAGAGAGAGGATCCTACCGCGGGGCCTTCCCAGATGTCACTGTGGAATTAGCAATGCCATCTGCTCATCTCTGCCCTGGGGGAGGCAACCCAGGGGGTCAAAGTGCTCACAGGACTCAACCCTCCTACTGTTGTCACCTGCCCGTAGACAATACCCCAGGTCTACATCTCCCTGGAAAAAGGTGGGTCCAGAGGAGTTCAAACCTGAAAACAGGCCTCTCTCCATAGGCCCAGGGCCAGGCAGAGCAGCTGGGGTAAGATTCGATATTAATCTTTGATGGAGAAGGAAAGCAGAGCGGTAGACGGTACCTCTGGTCTTCCTTGGTGGGGGAGTCGGCTCCATCGGGTGCTGCAGGAACCAGGGTGGGGTCTGCCCTGGCGGGCTGTGCGCGACAGAAGGCAGGCTGCAGACCCAGCATACACTCACTGACAGGATCGTCGGTGGGGGGGGAAGGTGGGGGAGGCGGGAAGAACGAGTCTCCTCCAGCTTCTGCTCCCGCCGGGCCTCGCCGGCCCAGCCGGCGCTGTTCCCCGGAGCGCACCCTGTGCCGCTGCCCGGGGCTCTCCCTCCCAGGCGGCAAGGGTGGCAAGTCGCTCCCTCAAGAGCCCACCGTGAGGGCAGACACTAGGGCAGCTGGGCTGGTCGAGCCCCCAGCCCCAGGGCACCCCAAGGAGGTGGGAGATGAGGGGGGTGGAGCTTCGAACCCCCCCCCCACCCCTCTGGATGATGTGGTCATCCCAATCCCAGCAGCTCCACCATCTGAGACAAGCTGACTTACAATAATGACTTTATTTTAACATATTTAATTACAGACATAAAATAGCTGGGGAAGGGGGTGAACCCCAGCCTAGCCCCGTCTCGGGGCCGCCAGGAGGGGGAGACGCAGGCGAGGCCTCCCTGATGACCCTCCTTCTGGGGGGGGGTCTTCCTATGGCGGGGCCCTATTGCTTCAGGGGGGAGGGGCCATGCAAACGAGGGAGGCGGGGACGCCTCTGGGCCCCGCCCACCCCACCCGCCGCGGCCTCCCTCTGCAATGCCCGGACGTGCCCCAACCCTGGCCTCTCCACCTCCTTTCTCTTTCTCCAGGGAGCGGACCCTCTGGCCGGCCCCCCACCCCCTCTGCAAACCTAAAGGGGAATAAATACAAACTTTACAAAGTAAAAGGGGGTCCAACGTTGCCCTGGGCTGGGCCTGGGGTCAGATGGGGAGCAGGCCCTGGGATGCGGGCCTCATATCACATCATCCCTAACTGCAGCAGCGTGCTGGCGTAGGCCATGGGCTTGACGTCGGGATGAGGCTGGGACACGAGAGCACACACACACGGCAAGGGAGACAGAAACAGGGCAGCTTCAGGGAGGTTGTCTGAACACCAGATGCAGAGACCAGCCCTCCCCCCAAGAGCTGCTGAGCACTGCACTCTGTCCTCGACTGGGCCTCAGCCTTGTGCTCCCCAGGCCAGGGACAGCAGGGGACAGAGGGGGTGACTCACCACTGCTGTGAACTGGTGGAACTGGGGCCGCAGGTCAGAGCCCCGGAGGTGGATATAGGAGGCTTTATTCCCCATCTGGTCACTGTGGGGACAGGGGCAGAGCAGCTGGTCAGGGGTGGGGAGCAGGGGGGAAACACAAGGAAGGGCTGGGGAGGGGCCTGGAGGGAAGTGACCCAAGGAGACTGGATGGCAGAAAGTCCCAGTGAAGAGGGAGACACAGACGGACAGAGCCCATCAGAGACACTGACAGAAGTGGAGTCAGAGACGTTGAGAGCAGAGAGAGAGAGGCATGGACACAGACAGCTCCAGACACAGAAGTGAGAGAGGCCAACTGGGAAAGGCAGGAATCCAGGGGAAAGGAGGGGGGCCCAGGAGGTTCAGGTAGGAGGGGAGCAGAGGCGGAAGGGGAAGCAGGGGACAGGTGGGGGGCACATGTGCCCCCACGGAGGCAGGACGCTTGCCAAAGCCTGGACTCTGACCCAAGCACACCCTGGCTCTAACCACCAAGAAACAGAGGATAGAGGAACATGGTGACCGGCACCCGCAGGGTGTAGGCGGCCTGGTCCAGAGCACAGGCAACTCTGGGGGACAAGGGGCCTGGTTTCTTCAACCAAAAGCCTACAAGTGACAGGTGAGGAGGGACAGGGAACCGAAACACCAAGAATGTGTCCCGTTACTCGGAAGAAATCAAACCAACAAGAGCCATTTTTGAGAGACACGAGGAAACGGGACTCTGCGTTCAGGTGATCCCATCTGACACTTGACAGAGTGACAGTGGAATTCCGGTTGCACGAAAAGGTTCAGGGGCACCAGGGGGTGTCGGAGCACGGAAGTGGTGATGCCCAGGGTGGGGGTGGCCGGAGGCCGGCCCGGGTTGGCAACTGCTGAACCCGGGTGACGAGGACGTGGGTGTTCCTTGTACGATTTTACCTGCTCTCGTGTGTCTCTGAAACTTTCTACCGCAAAAAGTTAAAGGAAAAACCAGCAACACAAGCAACAGCGGGTGGGGAAGGGAGGCCCGGATGGGTCGGAGGCGGGACCCACCAGTAGTTGGGGGCGGAAAAGACGGTGACGCAGCGGCCGCCATGTGCCACCTCGTAGCCCTCGGCCTTGACCTCGTGGCTGCGGATGATGTAGTCCAGGTGGTTGTCCTCCAGGAAGGCCTTGGTGACGTCGGGGCCAAACTGGCAGCTCACGCCCCGCTTGCTGACCGAGCGTCCATTCTGGGGAGACAGGGGGCTCAGGGTGCCGCCCGCCCCACCCCCTCTGCCCACAGCCCGCACCCGCCGGCCCAGCCTGGGGAACACTGACCTGCGGCTGTGGGTCTGACCAGAGCAGGTCGCACATGGGACCTGGGCGGGGGAAGGAGAGGGGACATCAGCGCAGTTGGGCTGGAGGCCGGGCAGGGGCAAGTGAAATGGGGTTCTGAGCCCCGTGACCGCCCCGCCAGATCCAGCCAATGTATTACGGCCCCGCAGGGGGAGGACCCTTTAACAGTGCTATTCGGATCACACCCCTCTGCTACTCAAAGCCTTCTGGGGCTCCCGCTGCCCTAGGAACAAAGCCCAAGCTCCTCCCCCAGGCCTCTGAGGCTCTGCAGGGCCTCATCAACCCCCTTTAAGTACATCCCCACTCACCCCAAAACCACTGCCCCGCCAGCTGTTCCTCCCGTGTGCGAAGCTCACACCTGCCTCAAGCCCCTCTGTGCTTGCCCGGGGCAATTCTGCGTGGCGGGTGCCTCCTTCCCAGTCAGTCCTTGGTGTGACTCCCTAGAGAGGCCATCCAGACCCCCAGCACCCCACCCTCCCCATGCCCTGTGCAACACTTCCCACAGTCGTGCGTGTGTGTGTGTGTGTGTGTGTGTGTGTGAGTACTCGGCCACCTGTCCTCACTAGCACGGGAACCCCGGTAAGTCACTCTCCAGAACTCACAAACAAGTGACCAGAGCGCGCCCCACGTGGTGTGCGAGAACACTCCCTTGCAGGCACAGCCCCGTGGGGAAGTGCGCCAACCCGAGTCACAGGCGAGGACGCAGAGGCTCAGCCCTGCCATCCTCGCCAAGGGCAGGAAGCCCACGCAGGAGGTGCCGCGGCCCCAGGAGGGAAGGGGCTGTCACCCGGCCCACCACCCTCACCTGAATCCGGGGGCTGCCGGTTCCGCTCAATCTTCCTGATGTCGTCCAGGGTGACGCCATCTTCACTGAACAAGCCCCCGTGCATGATCTGGGGTGTAGTGCGGGGACAGCTGTGTGAGCGGAGGCACCGGCCACACCCCAACCCTCCAGCTCGCTTCAGGGCGGCCCTCGTGGGCGCGGGCGCGGGAAGGGGCCCGAGGGGTCCCGCCTGCCGCCCTCACCAGCACTTTGCCGTTGATACACTGGGCCAGCGGGAGCCACTCGAACACCTCGCTGAAGAGTTCGTACATCTGGGCTGTGTATTTGGCCTTCACTTCGCCCTCGAAGCCATAGATCTGGTTCATGTTGTCCGTCTCATGGTTGCCTGGCCAGGAGCAGAGCGAAGTGGTCAGCACCCCCTGCACGGGCACCCCCGGGCCCGGGTCCAGGGGCCTGAGGCCAACAACACACACGCACGCCAGAAACCCAGTGAGGTGGAGACACTGTTCTTAGCCCCTTCTCTGAGAGGCACACACTGGGCAGGTGGCCACAAGGCCTAGGCCTGGCCCAGCCTGGAGTGACCATGGGTATGTCCCTTGCCCCCTGGGCCCTGGGCTCCTTTCTGGAGAACCTGCGTGCCTTCCAGGCTGGAAGGGCGCAGGTCGGAACAAAAAACAGGCCCCTCCAAGATGCCTGCCGTGGGCCCGCCCCTCGCTGTGCCTCTAACTTCCCGCACACAACCTCGTTCTGCCCTCCCGGGACTCCCAGGGCTCGGGGCAGACAAGGAAGCTGCCCGGGCCCCCGTGTCTGCCGAGTCTGCCAAGTCTGGCGTCATCAACTCTTTTGCTGGGGCTCGCTCTTCTCACCTCCCGCAGGGAAGCCCACAGCAGACAGTCACCGAGCACCTACCATGTGCCGAGCGCTGACGCTCAGGTCCCCGGGAGCCCCCAACCCAGCCCAATTCCCCACCTCTCAATGGAGCCCCCAACCCGGCCCCATTCCCCACCTCTCAATGGATCCCCCAGCCCGGCCCCATTCCCCACGTCTCAATGGAGCCCTCAACCCAGACCAATTCTCCACCTCTTAATGGACATGTGCCCCTGCCCACCCACCCCCCCCACCCGCCCCCCAGTGGCCCTTGTTCCCTGGTGAGCTCATCTTGCACCAGGCCACACTGACCCCAAGCCTTCCTGCCACCCAAGCTCACCTCGAAGCAAGTGAAAGTGATCTGGGTACAGGAGCTTAAAGCCAAAAAGGGTGAGGATCACTTCTACGGAGAAGGAGCCGCGGTCCACAAAGTCGCCATTAAATATCTGCTCTGCTAAGGAAAACAAGGAGTGGGGGGCACTGCTCCTTCCCCAGCCTCCCCATGTCCCACGGCTCCTGCCGGTGCCACCCTAGGAGTGGGGATGTCAGCGGGGCTAGGGGATCAGGGCTGTGGTCTTCTTCCTTGCTGTTGGCTCTGGCCCAGCCGCCCAGCCTCTTGGAGCCTCAGCGGGATGGTCCTGACATCCCCAACCTCACCAGTTTCTCAGGGAAGTGGACGGTGGAGGGTGACATGAGGCGGTCAGTCTGCCATAGGGGCAACGGAACATGGACCGTCCCACCCGATATTCACAGGCCTGGTGGCCATTCATCAAGCAACGGTCATCACATCAGCAATCACTTACACAGCTCTGACTGTGGGCCACGCAGCTCTTCACACAGATGAACCCATTTACCCATCTCAACAACCCAGTGAGTCAGACCCCATTATCCCTATTTTGCAAATGAGGAATCTGACGCACCAAGAGGTGACGTCACTGCTATGGTCACGCAGCTGGGGAGTGGCAGTGCCTGGGGCCGTTACGTGTCTGATCTTGTAGCAGCCCCATTTCAAGATGAAGAGAGGCTGGGGTCCAGAGGGACTGAGCCACATGCCCCGGGCACACAGCGCAGGGCGACCTGCCCTGGCCGCTCTGACGCTGGCCGGCCACTCCACCCACATCCCCGTGCCTGAGCAACTGTTCAGGCTTCTCCCTTCGCGGGTTCCCACTGTGCTCTCTGGCTGCGGTGCCTCCCCGAAATCCAGGTGGAGGGACAGGGAGGGTCTGCTCTTCTGAGGAAGGATACATAGGGGTTGGTCTCCGAGGGTAAACCGTTGAGCTCAAATATATTGAGGAGGTCATAGAACTGGCCGTGGGTGTCCCCGCACACCGTAATCTTCTCTGTCTGGAAGAAAAGAGGCCACCGGAGAGGGAGGGGCCCAGAGAGAGACGTGGGGAGGGGGCAGGGGTGAGGGGAGGGGCAAGAGGTCATGGCAGACCGAGAAGAACCATGCAACAGACACAGGCAGGGGACACAGAAATGAAAAGGGTGGGACAGAGACCAGGAGAAGAGAGGGACATCCAGGGGAGAGACACAGGGTAGGGGGAGAGGGAAGGCAGACCAAGCCAGGTGGGCCTGTGAGTTTCTGAGCTCCACAGCCCCTCCCCAGCCAGGGAGCCCCCCACCTCCAGCCCGTCCACACACCGCCCCACGGCACGCACCTCTTTAAGCGTGGTCTCCACGAGTGTGCTCAGCTTGGAGAGGACCTCTTTGACCTGTACCAGAATCTGGAAGGCAGGGTGGGCTGTGAGTGGGGCCTGGGGGAGGGCCTGCTGTCCGCCCGGGCCCCGGAGAGCCTGGGCTGACCAAGAGACACTGCCGAGCGGAGGGTGAGGGAGAGGCAGGCGAGGAACGGGCAGCAGAGGCCAGACAAGTGAGCGCTGGCAGGAGCCACAGCATTTAAACGTTAGAATTACTGGGGCGCCTGGGTGGCTCAGTCGGTTAAGCGACCGACTTCAGCTCAGGTCATGATCTCGCGGTTCGTGGGTTTGAGCCCCGCGTCAGGCTCTGTGCTGACAGCTCGGAGCCTAGAGCCTGCTTCGGATTCTGTGTCTCCCTCTTTCCCTGCCCCTCCCCTATTCTCTCTCTCTCAAGAATAAATAAAAACATTACAAAATTTAACATTTGTTTTAATGTTTATTTATTCTTGAGAAAGAGAGGGACACATAGTGTGAGCGGGGAAGGGGCAGAGAGAGAGGGAGACACAGAATCTGAAGCAGGCTCCAGGCTCTGAACTGTCAGTACAGAGCCTGACGCAGGGCTCTAACCCACGGACCGCGAGATCATGACCCGAGCTGAAGTCGGACGCTCAACCGACTGAGCCACCCAGGTGCCCCAAAACATTAAAAAAATTGAAACATTACGATTATTATTTTTTTTAAAGCTTATTTGAGAGTGAGGACATAAGTGAGGGAGGAGCAGACAGGGAGGGAGAGAAAGAGAATCCCAAGCAGGCTCCACACTGTTAGCACGGAGACCATCTTGGGGCTCGAACTCACGCACTGTGAGATCATGACCAGAGCTGAAGTCAGACGTGTAACCAACTGAGCCACCCAGGCGCCCCTAAACATCAGTGTTATTTTACATGGAAACAGAGATTCTGGGTTCCTCTTAAGATAATCAGCATCATGAAGAAACATAGATGAATCCAGATGTGGCACATTTCATAAAACAACTGGCCTGGACATGTCTAAAATGTGTCGTGAAAGAGTCTCCCCAAAAGGGCAGGAGACCGTTCTAGACGAAAGGAGATAAAAATGCAGTATTTGATCCGTCAATGGATTCTGGATTTTGAAAAAACCAACAACACAGGGGCGCTTGGCTGGCTCAGTCAGCGGGGCATGTGATTCTTGATCTTGGGGTCGTTTAGTTCGAGCCCCATATTGGGTACAGAGATTACTTAAAAAAAAAACAAACAAACAAAAAAAAAAACTTTAAAACAACAAACAAAAAATCCCACAAAAAAACCAAAACCACAAAACAGGTAATTTGGGGAAACCTGGGTAAGCTAAAGAGTTAAAGTATTTGTCTGGAAATGTAGATAATACTAGTTTTTGCTATGTGAAGATTAAAGATGACCTTGACCTTGTCATATAGATTTGTCAGTGTTTCCAGATTTTGTGGATGGCCTGTGGACTGTCTGCATTGGTCGGTATTACTTTATCAACGCTAAATTTCTAAGGTGAGACACCTGAACTGTGGTCACATAGAATATCCTGGTTTTAGGAGATACAGGTTATGATGCAACTTACTTCTGGCTCATGAAAAGAAAAGAAAACCAAGAAAAGAGAAGGAAAGAAAAAGAAGTGTGTGTGCATACACACACATATGTAGAGAAAGAAAGTAAACGTGTCAAAATGTTAATTGGTGCAATTTGGTGAAGGGGGCAAGAATATTAACTATACTGTTCTTCTGATTTTTCTGCAGGTTTGACAGTTTTCACAGGTAAGAGGTAGGGGGAAAACCCCCAAATGTTAAACAAAGCAGAAGGCGTCCACTTCTGGTCAGAATGGAGAAAGCTGTAAACTACGGTCATTCTTGCGCTAATGACAACAGGCCCCGAACCCACAAAATCCAATCTTACGAAAACCATCTGAGAGCCGAGCATGCGCTCAAATCTAAATCAGTCAACGGCAGACAGCAACCTTCCCTGGGGCTTTTATCCCGGCAGTGCGGCAGGAGGGCAAGAGGCCAAGGGGCGCCGAGGCCCAGAGTGAGGGAAGCCGGCGGTATGTTGGTGACAGCGGACAGACCGGAGAAGCCCCCGCCTCCGAACGCCTCTCCCCTCACCTGCCAGCTTGCTCACACGGCCGTCGCGGAAGGCGGGGTGCAAGGCAGCACAAAAGTGGGGGCGGAAAGGGAGAGCACAGAACTCCCCCGGCACACCAAAAATCTGGCCGCGAGGCTGAAAATCAGAGAGCTCTCCCACAGTTCCAGAAGCTGGAGACGTCACAACGTCAAGACATCCCTGGAATTTTGCCAGGGCTAAAGGGAGAGTCTCGACTCCAGTCTGAAAACACCACAAGCCCGTGGTGGGCTAACTCCAGCAAAATGCCCGAGACGGCAGATCAGACGGACACAGCCCCTCGCGCCAGCGGCCCGATGGAAGAAAGGGCCTCCATCTTCCGTAGAAACTCCTTATTTAGCTCAGTCTCTACTGTTCTTTTGCACAAGATGTCTGGCATCCAACAAAAACTGGTGAGACACGTGAGGAACAGACCACAGAAGCAGACCCAGAGATGACCCAGATGGTACAATTACCAGAGACTTTAAAATAACTGTGACAAATGTGTACAGGATCTAGTGGAAGAGACGACATGCGTGAACATATGGGGCAGGGAGAGGAAAACTATTAATAAAAGTAACTAAATGGCAATGCTCGCCGTGAGAACGCAGCGTCGGGAATAAGGACCGCATCCGCACGGTGCTCAGCAGCGTCGGCTGCCGTGACCACCCTCTGCCTCGAGCCGGTGGCCGAGTCTGGGCCCCGCCAGCGCCGCGATGCTATCCTGGGCTCACAGGTGTGTGCAGCAGCTGACGGGGCCTTACCTGGTAGGCGCATTTCCGGTGCAGTTTCTTCTGGCCCTTGTACCACTGCATGAGCTCCTTCATGAAGGTGACCGTCACCTTGCCATCCTCAAGCTTGGGCCCGCTGTACTCATCCTCAATGGCTGGGGTGAATGGGGGAGGTGGGGGACAAGGCTCAGTGGCCACGGCCACCGTGAGGCCGAGAGGAGGCACGGGGCAGACAGGGTGAGAGGACGACGGAGGGTGAAGGTTCCTCTCCCCGGCCAGGTGCTTCCGTTCAGGCTGCCGTGCCTGGCCTCTCTGTGCAGTGCACCCCCTCTTCCAGCACCCCCTCTCCCCGCTGCCTGCGTGGTTTTACAGCACTCGACACCGTCTAGTCCCCTCTCTCCCCACCAGGGCATCGGCTCCACGAGGGCTGAGAGTATTTTATTCACAGCTGTACCCCCGGTGCCTGGAACAGCGCTTGGCACATAGAAGGCGCTCGATAATTATCGGTGGAACGAAGGACTGAATCATCTGAGCGCCTAGAGGACCTACACAAATCCGGCGGGGGCGGGGGGGGGGGGGGAGGGAGGGAGGGGGGCCGTGAGGGCGGGGCGGGCGGTACAGATGTCGCTAGGGAGCTAGGCCCCGATGGCGGGACGAGGGGCTCGTCCACCTCGCCTGAACCGCGGGAACCCAAGCCCCAGCGCTGGACTGTGGAGCTCCCAGGAATGCAGGAGCAACAGACCGCGGCCGCCCCTGCCCGCATCCCCCAGCGCGCACAGGGCCCGGAGAGGGCTTGCAAGAACGTGGAATGTTCTAGGCACCCAGGCCTGACTCACTCATGCTCTCGATGTCCAGCGAGTCCACAACGGAGCGCTTGTGCTCGTCGCCGGCGATGGCCCGCTCGAAGGCTTTCTGCTTCACAATCTTGTTGCACTCCTGGTACTTCATCTTGGCGTCCTTGTCGTGGGGCTTCACCTTCACCACCTGGGAGGGCCGGGGGAGGAGGGGGGGGAGGGAGAAAAGAGGCATCAACGCCCAGGCACAGCCCGCCTGGCGCAGAGGAGCAGACAGGACGGGGGAACGCCACGGCTGCCCGGCCCCGGGCTCCACGAACACGGAAGCCAGACCACTCGGCCTCCGCTGTAGGTTGAGCGTCCGACTCTTGGTGTCGGCTCAAGTCATGATCTCACAGTTCGTGGGTTCGAGCCCCACGTCGGGCTCTGTGCTGACAATGCGGAGCCTGCTTAGGATTCTCTCCCTCGCTCTCTGCCCCTCCCCCAATCTCTCTCTCTCTCTCAAAATAAATAAATAAACATTAAAAAAAAAAAATCTTAGCTCTGTCGTTAAAAGTGTCCCATCTGAGGAGCACGAGTTCAGCTTTAGGTTCCTCGTGGGAGCCACACCGGCCGAGGCTCACTTTACTGACGTTCCAGTCAATACGAGTGGGGAGGGGATTAAGAGGAAAGGGGGGGGGCTGGGTCTATCGTGGCAATGAACAGCCCAGACCCAGCAGAAGAACCAAGGACTTGCTGGGGAACCTGGACTCCCTGAGCCTCAGTTTTCTCTCATCTATGAAAGGGGGGACGGGATACGCCCCACCTGGCAGGGCAGCTGGAAGGACAAGTAATGAAGACGGGGCTCAGCACACAGCGGCTAGCACCTAGCGGCGTCCCCTCAGTCTCCTCCGAAGGGCGGTCAAGACCACGGGCCACAGAGCCAGGCCGCCTGTTTCCAATCCCGGCCCCGGCAACCCTCGGTGGAGGAACGCCGGGCGGCGAGTCCCTCCCTCTCTATGGGAGGGAAGTTCTGACAGCGGCCCCGTCAGAGGGTGGCTGTGAGGGTCACAGGAGCGGACACGCACGAAGTGTGTGCAGCGCGCCATCAGGAGTAAAGTCCACACGGGCGTCGGCTTCTAGTCACGGCCCCTTTCCTGGGCCGCTGTGCTCGAAATGGGATCATACGCAATAAAGCCCCGGGCACATGACTCTGGGGTACAGTAAGTTCTCAATAAAAGGAGCCTGTGCCCACCCCTCCCTCCACCTTCTATCCTGCTTTCTACAAACTCGGATCCTCCCAAGTTCAGCAGCAGACAGGGCTGGATCCGAATCCCGGCTCTGCCGCTTCGTCACCGTGTGACCTTTGGCAAGGACGTCACCCGTCCAGGACTCAGTTTAGTTATCTGTAACTGTGATTGCTCTGAGTGGACCCCGCCGGGCCTGCCCATTCTGCTGGCCACCCGAGGAGCTAGGTCCCTGCGGCTCCTGTGCTGGGGGCGTGAAGAGAAGTGTCAAAGCAGGCCCTCAAGCGTGGGGACGCCACCCCCGGGGAAAGCCTGGCAGAGTGAACCAGAAGCCTGTGCAAAGGCCCTTGCTAACCCCTGTGGGTCACCGTGGCTCATCCACCCCGGGAACGGGTGCACAGACCCGGTGGACGGCAGGAAGCCGGGCCGTGGCAGGCGACGGCTTCCTCCCTGACTGGGCAGGCTCACGCCCGGGTATCCTGCCAGGCCGCTCCACCTGGAGTGTGGGTGTGGCGCGAGGCCCGGGAGGGAGGCAGCACCCCCTGGAGTCCTTCCCAGTGGGGACAGGGTTTGAGTCCACACCCTGGGGTTAAGTCCAGGCCTGGCTTAAGTTATTGGCCTGGCACACAAGGGCCTGCCCACCCCTGCTTTCTGTTTGCCCGGCACCACCCGGCCAGACCGAACTCACAAGTGTCCAATGTGCCAGCTCCCTGTCACCTGGCACAGGCTGCCCCCTGG
The DNA here is from genome assembly GCF_028749965.1 of Puma concolor. Taxonomy (NCBI): domain Eukaryota; kingdom Metazoa; phylum Chordata; class Mammalia; order Carnivora; family Felidae; genus Puma; species Puma concolor. The sequence goes on along the minus strand of NC_141681.1, from coordinate 52,281,835 downwards.
CCCAGAACACCTCACGTCCGTCTCCAACCCCTTCCTGGTTCCTCTCCTCCAGCTGTCAGCTCCGCTGTCCCCTCCTCGAGGAGCACCCCACACCCCCCCAGCTTGGGTCAGACACCCCTCTGGACTCCCACAAGCCCCTGGCTCACCTGCCCCAGCCCTAAGCACGGCTGGAGATGGCTCTCTCCCCACTGGAAGGCGGCCCCGCGAGGCTGCGGCTGTGTCCCAGGAGGGAATGAATCCCCCCCCCACCCCCCACCCCCCCCCCGCCGAAAGGAAATGATGAAGCACTCAGCATTTCCCCTGGCCGGTCCCCTGTTCTCACAGAACTCGCAGGATGGCTGGAGGATGGGGACAAATACCAACAAGGCCGGAAAAAGAGGAGCAGCAGCAGTAACAACACACGGCTCACTCCCTGAGCACCTACTATGTGCCGGAGGACGGCAAACTTGCTCCCTTTACCTGCAGAGCAGCTCTGTTGGGTGTTACCACAAGCCCCATTTGATGGATGGGGAATCTGAGGCCCAAGAAGCCAGAGTTCCGTCTTCTCCCTGCCTAGGATCCTGACTTCCACCAGCACGGTGGGTGCTCCCTCCCTGCCCACCGCCACTCGGCCACTCGTCCCCACAGCACCTCGCATGCCCTCCAGGGACGTACAGGGCCAGGCCTCCAGGGGCTGAAGGCAGGCCCTCCCCGTCCTGAGCCCCGCCTCAGCCTCTAGGACGAGGGCAGAGGGCTCCGTCGGCCAGAGTGCTCATTCCAGGCCCGGTGGCCGCTGCTGTAGGACTCACTATGGGGCTGGGAAAGCGGAAGTGGCCCTGCTGGGCCTCCCTGCTCCCGCGGGGGGTCATTTGCTCCCGACTGGAGGGGCCTGGTGGTTCAGAACTCAACACTAGACTCTTCCGTAAAAAGTGATATGTGGACCGTGTCGGGGTCCATATCCTGACTGTGGTGTCTGTGTGGTCACGCCAGAGGTGCTGCGGGGGAAACCGGGAGCACGGGATCTCTATTCCTCCTTACCACTGCACGTGAAGCTACGACGCTCTCCAAAAGCTGTCTCTAGGGGCGCCCGGGTGGCTCAGTTGGTTGAGCATCGACCTCGGCTCAGGCCATGAACTCGTGGTTCTTTGAGTTCAAGCCCCGCGTCGGGTTCTGCTCGGAGCCTGGAGCCTGCTTCGGATTCTGGGATCCTTCGGATTCTGGGATCTTTCGGATCCCTCTCTCTCTGCCCCTCCCCACCTCACGCTCTGTTTCTCTCTCTCTCTCAAAAATAAATCAGCTTAAAAAAAAAAAAAAAAAAAGCTGTTTCTAAAAAGTGCCACCTTCAGGGGCGCCTGGGTGGCGCAGTCGGTTAAACGTCTGACTTCAGCCAGGTCACGATCTCGCGGTCCGTGAGTTCGAGCGCCGCGTAGGGCTCTGGGCTGATGGCTCAGAGCCTGGAACCTGTTTCCGATTCTGTGTCTTCCTCTCTCTCTGCCCCTCCCCACCTCACGCTCTGTTTCTCTCTCTCTCTCAAAAATAAATCAGCTTAAAACAAAAAAAAAAAGCTGTTTCTAAAAAGTGCCACCTTCAGCTGGGCTTGTTCACAGGCAAGACCCATAGTGCTCGAGCTAGTGGCACAGTAACACAGGTTCGCACGTGTCGGGTAACCAGGAACAGCTATGTTACGTGACGCCCCGAGCAGATCCGAGGGGCACTGAGTAGTCACACATATTCCCACCACTGCAGCAAAGCCTCCGGTCACCCGACGTGGAGGCACCAAGACCATCAATGACCTCTCGTCAGTTCAGGTCAGATTTTGCCACCAGATGAGTTGCCCGAACTTAACTACAACGGTGGCCTTTTCAGGACGGCCCGAGTTTGGAACTGAGGGTGAGGGACTGTCGTCCAGCAGCAAGAGCCGGGCCCAGGCTGAGCGTTCCTGACCTCAGGGGACCCACGTGACTACGCGTGGCAGGTCATTTGGATGACCTACTCTGCATAGATGACGAGCTGTGCCCCAGAGAGGGGCCGTGCCCATCTGAGGCACACGGAGAGCTGGAGGAGAGCCAGGTTCCTAGGCCAGGCACTGCACAGTGACAGCCGTAAGCAGGACACAAGGGTTTTCACCCTACAGGGCGACACCCTCTAGTGAGTTAACTGAGGTCTTACTCAGTGTCCCTTTTATTCATAATAAAGCAGAAGAGAAGAGGGCCCGCCGGAGTGGGGCTGAGCCACAGGAGGATGCCAGGCCGAGACGCTTCTGCCCGTTGCGTGCCTCCAGGGGCCAGGTGCTTGACTCTGGTACGAGACCGTCACTTCCTGGCTGCGGGATCTCAGGGAGCAAACTACACTCTGGGCCTCGGTTTCCTCATCTGTAGGTCGGGGAGAACAGTCCCCACGCACAGGGTCGGCGTGACGACTCCGTTACGAGGGCAGGCAGGTCCCAATCGCGCCCCGCCCACGGCGAGCACCGTGCCAGGCCTTAGCTGACTGCTCCCCCAACCGTGGGGACAGCCACACCTTAGGTGTGCGGGCGCCTGCACGGGCTTGCAAGGCAAGACGCATTTCTGACTGACTGCGCTGGGCTATGCTGTGAGAAGAAACCCGAGGGCGAGCCGCACTGTGAACCAAACCCCCAAAATCCACGAAGCGGGGTGGGGACTGCGGGAGTCCCCCAGATCCAGCCAGGGCCCACACGACCATCTGAGCGCCAACCACAGACAGGAAAGAAGATGGTGGGGTGAGGGGGAAGGGCAGTCTTTCGACAAGAGGACCCAAAAATGGGACAGGGAATCCGGGAGCAAGGGTCCCTCTGAGAATACTAACCTGAGATGAGGGGGTGGAAAGGGGAGACTGTTCCTACTGAGGGGCCCTGGAAGGGCCCACCAGCAGAGGGAGACACACGTGGGCCCCCCCCACCCTGCCCGGGGCCCCTAACAAGGTCCTGGTACCTGCAAACAGCCCTTCCTGTGGGCCACGGGCTCCCCCCGCCCCGACACCCCCATGAGAAATGCCATCAAGTGTGTAGTGTGGGCAGGTCCCGCTGCAAAAGTACAAATCTCCCTGAATCGTCCCGAGAAGGCCCTGAGGTGGGCCCTTCTACAGATGAGGACACCGAGGGCAGAGAGCCAAAGCACTCCGGGCCACACGGCTTACAGCTGGGGTGTCCCGACCGTGCTGCCAGTACCAACTCCTACATTAGTGACCTTGAGGCTTTTGCCTATGACTCACGGTAAGGAATACATATTTTATATCACACGCCTGTGTTTACATAAGTGAAAACGAGCTTTTCACAAATACGTATACCCACTTCCTCCGAATGAACCGTTGTTTTCTTCTCTACTCTATTTGATGAAAGACAGAGGTGCTGGTCTCAAACCATTAAACTGACTTCACAGCTCACTCACAGCTACAGGCAGGAACTCTAGGTTCAGGGCCCAATTCGGCCAGGAGATCCGGGAGGAGGGGTTTCCCCCTCCAGACCTCAGTTTCCTGCCTGCACAATGGACTGAATTCACGCATGTAAAGAGCTCACACAGAGCTGGGCCCACAGTGAGCGTGTGGATGAGGAAACTGAGGCTGAGAAAGGAAAGGGCCAGGCCACAGAGAGGCAGAGCCTCAGGCTTGTTATTCAACCAAGGTCACATCTTGGCTCCGCCTCCGAGGATGCCAGGATCTGAGAGCGGGCCTGAGGCTCCAGCAAGCATGTCCCCAGACAGCTCTGGAAGGGAGGAGGGCAGGAGGTAGGGACCGGAGGGCGAACTGCCCCGCGCTGGCCCCTCTGCCCGTTGCCCACAGAGCCCGATGAGATGTGGCAGCGTGGAGAGGCAGACAGCCTGCAGGCACGTGGAGGGCCCACAAGGATCACAGGCTCGTGCGGGGACTCCCACGGCTGCTGGTGAAGCCACCACAGGGAAACAGGCTGTGACGATTTAAATGCTGAGCGTGGGGGCACCTGGGTGGCTCAGTCGGTTGAGCGGCCGACTTCGGCTCCGGTCATGATCTCGCGGTCCGTGAGTTCGAGCCCCACGTCGGGCTCTGGGCTGACAGCTCAGAGCCTGGAGCCTGTTTCAGATTCTGTGTCTCCCTCTCTCTGACCCTCCCCTGTTCATGCTCTGTCTCTCCCTGTCTCAAAAACAAATAAAACGTTTAAAAAAAAAAAAAAAATTAAAAAAAAATAAATAAATGCTGAGCGTGGCCCCCACCTCAGTTTGGTCCCCAAGAGGCTGTGGATCCCCCTCACCTGCCTTCCATGGCATAAAAGGCCTGGGCAGAAGTTCCGACGTGGTTATTTCTACAAGACGGCCAGAACTGACCATCTCAGCCTCACAGAGTAGGCGGGGTTAGGCCCCTGCCTGGGCCAGAGCCATGAGAAGGGTCCTTCCCCACCCCCCACCCCCCGCCCCGGGGAAGACTTCCCTACACCTCTGGGCACGGTGAAGACTGGCACAGGCCTGTGCGCAGGCTCATCAGCCCTCCACCCTGCCCGGCTCTTCCAGGCCTCTCCCCGCACCGCGAGCCCTGCAGAGAAACCCTGCCCCCATCCAACCCTGAGTGCCCTCCCAGGTTACTCATTACTGGACCCTGCGCCCCAATGACCTCTACTCACACCACTTCGCCAGAGCCCCATGGCCACTCCGGAGGTGGCCACTCCTCTTGCCACAATTCTCCAGATGAGGACACCAGGGGACAACAAGGGGAGGCTGGGCTGGGGAACGGCTTGGGACCCGAAGCTCGTAAGGACTCTGTTCTGGGGCTCCCTACACCATCCTGCCAGGGGGCACCCCACTCCCTCCTCCATTCTGACCCCAGTCTCTAAACTACCGCCTCTGGGGTGCCTGGGTGGCTCAGTCGGTTAAGCATCCGACTTCAGCTCAGGTCATGATCTCACAGTTCATGGGCTTGAGCCCCACATCAGGCTCTGTGCTGACACCTCAGAGCCTGGAGTCTGCTTTGGATTCTGTGTCTCCCTCTCTCTCTGCCCCCCCTCTGCTCGCACTCTGTCTCCCTCAAAATAAACATTAAAAAAAATTTTTTTAAGCCACCACCTCTTCCATGGCCCTGCCCCCACCCCAATACCGGTGTCCCCTGGCCCTGTCTTGGCTCAAGACTTCACTTGGCCTAAAATCCACCCTCCACCCAGGCTGGCGGCCAGCCCCGCTCCCTCTAACTGCAGTCTGTGGCTCTCAGCCCCCAGGCACCCTCCGCACCCAACAGAGGCTGCTCAGAGCGTATGGTGAACGAAATAAAGTAGTATGGGGGTGAGGGGAAAATAATAACACAGCACGCTCCGACTGAGCCCCTGAGGGTGCCAAGCACGGACCCAAAAAACCGAACAAGCAAAATCCTTCCTTTCAGGGGGCTCACTCTCTGAAGCCAGGGAGACACGGGGGCCTGGGTTCGAATCCCAGCTCTGCCACTGGCCAGCTGCACGCTGACGGGCAGGTAGCTGAACTCCCTGGGCCTCAGCCTCCCCATCCGCACAGTGGGGTTCATCACCATCCCTGCCCCGCCCTGGGCTGCCAGTCCCCATGGAGGGCATGGGACACGCCTGGAGTGAGCGCTGGCCCCCAGATGTCACAGCGCCTGCCGTTACCATCAGAGCAATCGTAGTGATGGGAGTGGCTGACGAGCGGGTGAACTAGTGACTTCCCGCGGTGCACTGGGTCCTCTCCCTTGTCACCTCATCACAACACGTGCCCCACCCGCTGCCCTCTACAGCTCATCGCCCCGTTCCGCCTTCTTCCGACCGTGTACCCCGCCTGCGAGGACTCTGTTGGCCTCAGCTAGGACACAGGTTTGTGTTTTGCCCTCCTCCAGACTAGAACTCCACCAGAATATGGGCTGCGTGGCTCTCATTCACCAACAGTGACAATAACCACAACAGCTCGTGGGTACAGAGCACAGACTACATGCCAGGCACTGATCTAAAGGCACGAAAAGCAGAAACTCATTTATTCTTCACAGCAACCCTTAGAGGCAGGTCTCAGTGTTCTCCCCATTTTGTGACGCAGACAAGAAGGCACTTGGGGCGCCCGGGGGGACTCAGTCGGTTGAGCGTCCAACCTCGGCTCAGGTCATGATCTCACGGTCCGTGAGTTCGAGCCCCGTGTCGGGCGGGCTCCGTGACGACGGCTCGGAGCCTGGAGCCTGCCTTGGATTCTGTGCCTCCCTCTCTCTCCGCCCCTCCCCTGCTCGTGCTCTGTCTCTCTTTCTCTCAAAAATAAACATTCAAAAACAATTAAAAGAAAAAAAAAGAAAAAAAGACGGCACAGCGAAGCCAGGTAACTTGTCACTTCACTAAGAAAGTGACAGCAGAGCCGGGATAGGAACCCACAAAGCGTGCTCCAGGCCGAGCCGCTGGACGAGTGAGGGGTGAGTGAACGCGGGCCCGGCCTCCTCACACCCTCCCGCCGCCTGCCAAGCACCCCGAGGCCCGGCTCACCGTCTCGTAGTCACGCAGGGCGGCCCGGAACTTGCCCAGCGCCATGTTGCTGGCGGCCCGGCGGTAGTAGCCCTTAATGTACTTCTTGTCGATCTCGACGGCCCGGGTGGCGTCGGCCAGCGCGTAGCCGTAGCACTCGGTGCGCAGGTAGGCCAGGCTGCGGTTCCCATAGTAGATGGCGCTGCTGGGGTTCAGCTCGATGGCCTGGCTGTAGAACTTGATGGCGTTCTCGTAGTCCTTGGCTGAGGAGACGGAGGAGCTGGCCTGAGGCAAGACCACCGCCACCCGGCAGGAGCGGCCCCTAGGCCGGGTCCTGGCCCGCTCCCCCCACTCACGGGTGGGAAAACCGAGGTCCGCAGCTGAGCTCAGAAACGTCTGTTTCGGCCCGCCCCCCTCCTCCCTGTTCCAACCGTCCCACCCCGGCACGGGCTTGGTCTTCTCAGGTTCGAATCCCCAGGACTCAAACTCACTTCCACACGACCACCCCCCACCACCCCCAGCCGTCAACCCCTTAAGGAGCCAACCGGGGCAATACTTCTTCCAGGCAGGACTTCCAGAGGGTCCTCCTCTGGTCCCACGGCCTGGAGAGGACAGATCAATGAGTGCCAGAGCCGAGATGTTGTGAATCCAGCACTGAGCCCTTTGCTTGGCCAGCCCCCACACTCACACAAGTAAACAAGCCCAAAGAAGGGGCCTAGAAGGAGAACAGGAAGTGGGAAAGGAGAAGGAACCTACTTAGGCCTCAAGGAGAAGGGGACACACCGGCAGAGACCCAAAGGAAGCAACAAACTGGACAGGAGGAAAAGCATTCCCAACAGAAGGAATAGGAGGTGCAAAGGCCCCGGGGTGGGAAGCGAGGGGGTGTGCTGCCAGCGCACGCCTGTGTCCTCGGACCACTGAGAGGCTGGTGTGGCTGGGGTGGAGGAGGCTGAGAGCAGGGAGGCTGGCAAGACAGATCCCGAAGGCCACAGCCACGGTAGGGTGTGGATATCGATGTTCTAGGCGTAGAGTGACAGGATGTGCCTGACCAAGGGGAAAAGGCTGATTTTGTTTGCAACGAGCTATGGCTGTGCCCCGCGCTTTACTTGTCACCCGTGGAATCCTCACATCTCCACGGCATAAGCACCATCTGGTGTTCACTTTAGAGATGAGCCACAGAAGCCTTGCTCAAGGTCAGACACCCAGTCTGTATCTGCAGAGCCAGGCTCGGACCCTTCCCACGTGCCCGTCTGACAGGCAGGAGAGCAAGGCTCAGAGGCTTGCCTGGTTTGGGGGGACCATGATGTGCCAGCTGCCGTGCGGGGCTCTTGGTACGCGAGTCCCTTCATTGAACCCTCACAACAACCCTGAGGACAGCTGCATTAGCCCCATTTTCCAGACGAGGGTACGGAGGCCCAGAGAGGGAGATCCCGTGCTTGCGATCACAAGGCAGGCGGCAGGTGGCAATTCCGAGCCAAGCCAAGCCCCAAACGCTCCCAGCCTCACCCTCACACCAGGGGACCCCTGAGAGGAAACCTAGCACAAGGAGCACGCAGACAGCGGCAGGTGGCCCGGGCCCAATCCTGGCCCCACCTCTTACCTGCTGGGTGTCTTGGGCAACTTACATACCCCCTCTGGACTGGAGTTTCAGAGTCCTTCTCCTAACACTTGGCTTAAAATGGGAATTCCTACCCTCACTCCCACCTCACTCTTCTCCAGTGTGGTTCCAGCACCACTGGATGAACCATGACTTTCCTTTGTTTTCTTTGCTTATAATCCACATCCCCAGTTTGAACCTCAGCCCTGTGAGGGCAGGACCCATTTGTCTTACTTCTTTGAGCCCCTGCTCAGTCTGAGGACACAGCAGTCCTTTGTCCTGCCCTCCTAGGGCTCACAGTCCAATGGGACACACACACACACACACACACACACACACACACACACACACACACACCCCTCCAGACAATGATGACCCAGAGTGCTTAGCACAGGGGCAGACCAAGATGATGCCAGAGCAGAGACCTAGAGGATGACAGTGAGTCTGGTGAAGAAGATGGAAGAAGAGGGTTCCAGGCTCCATGAATAGTTCTTGAATGAATGGGCGAAGGAAGGAAGACAGAGACAGACAGACAGAGAGACACAATGACAGCAGGAAAAGAAGTCAGGTCCTGGGGAGACGGCCAGAACAATAGAACGATCCCTCCTGCAGGCTAATATCTGGCAATCTGTCAAATGGCTCAGATGTCCCCTCTTTCAGGAAGCCCTCCTCCACTCTCAGGCTGGGTGAGGCACTCCTCTGGGCCGCCCCAGCCCCTGGGCTCCCCTATCCCAGCCCTGCCCGTCACCATTAGGTGATGGGTGTGTCTCTCCAGGACTGGGAGACCCGGAGGGCAAGCCCAGGACTTCCCAGAAACAAGCAAGGGCAGATCCAGACAGCCTAAGTCTGAGGGACCCTCCCTGGAATGCCAGTGCCTTCGAGGACTACTTCAGCCTCCTGGCTGCGTTCCAGAGGCCAGCTGGCCAGCTCTCTTGACGGCTGAGGTGTTACTCACGGGGCCCGTTCGGCCTGGGGTGGGGAGCCTGGTGTCTCAGAGCCCGATCGGCCCTGCCCTGCCTCATCTAGTGGCTCTGAGGGCTAAATAAACTCTCGCGTGAAATGCGGCTACAGCAGAGAAGGCGATCAGCAGATGCTTGCAAAAGAAGTGAGCAAAAAATGAGTGAACAAAGAGGAGAACCAAGCAGAGGAAACGGGAGGAGCTGCACTTCATGCACCTGCCCAACAACACCGGTTCCTGAACCTGTTCTATCTGCTTTACCAGTACGAGTGCATCCAGTCCTCCAGATTTTAGAGGAGGAGGACACCAGGGGAAAAAGAGGTTAAGCCATTTGCCCAGGGGTCACACAGCACGAAACAGGAAGAAACAAGATTTGAATCCAGGCAGCCTGAGCTCTTAACCATGTCGACAAAGCCAGAGACCCAGAGGCGTCTTTGGGGGTTAAATACAGGCCCTCCCGTTTCACAGAAGGGGGGCGATGAGGCCCAGAGAGAGGGGAAGAGAGCTGGGCAACGTCGGGGACCGGGCTCTGCCCCCTAGGGCTTCCGGAAGGGGCCTGAGCCCAGTCAGGGGCTATCCTCTTCGGCCTGCAAGCTCCAGGTAAGGACTCTGAACGGGGGCACCAAGCACGTGGCGAGGAAGGGGGATATCCGGGCTCACACTCTGCCCTTGGGCAAGCGGTTTCACTTCTGAGCCTCAGCTTCCTCTAAGAAACAAACAGGGCCGCTCCTCCCTCCCTCCCAGCGCCCCGGGGAAGATGAAGCGAGTACCTGGCCACCACTGGGGCTCAATTAAGGAGAGCGGTAATTATTCTTTTTATTGTTATTCCCACAGCCCCGGAGGCTGGGGCTCGGTGCCTGCCACCGCCTGCCAGACAGTGAGGGGCCTGGACCAGGAGGGCCCCTCTCCTCTCAGCCAGCTCAGTGCCAGTACCTCTGGCGGCCTGCCCAGCCCTCGGGCTTCCGAGGGCCCGGGGCCTGGAGGGCAAGGAGCCCCTCCCCGTGACTTACGGCTTCCCAGAAGTCCTACCTTGCCTCAGCACCCACCCTCCTATTTGCCGCTCTTCCGGAGCCCCATTTCAGGGATGGCCCCACCTTCCTCGCTGTCCCCCGGCTAGAGGCTGCGCCTTGTCCTGGACGCCTCTCCTGACCCCTCAACCCCCAAAGCCAGGCCAGTCCCCGTGTTCTGTCAGGCCGGCCTCCTGAACATCTCTCAAATCCGTCCACCATCCCTACGGCCCCGCCCTGCCCTGGTCTGGCCTCCATCCTGCCCGGCCCAGGTTCCTGCCCCAGCCTCCTCCCAGGTCTCCCAGGTCTCCCAGCCTCCGGTCCTGCCCCTCCGCAGGGGTCTTGCTAAAGCACAAACCTGACCCGGTCCCTCCCCTCCTCACGACTATCCATGGCTCCCTAGAGGCCGCAGCAGAAAGCTCAGCACCCTCTCCTGCCTCTTCCACTCCAGCCCCACCGACTTCCCTGGTGCCAGGTTCCGCTCCCCTTGCCAGGACAGGCCTCCCCGACCCCGTTCTCCTCGCCCGGTGGGGTTGGGGGGGGGGTCCCTCCTCCCTCTCTCCAGGCGGCCGCCCTCTTTTCCTCTCTGATGCATTTCTTGAGTCGCTTTCGGTCTCTGGTCAGCACCACCACCGCCTCTCACCTGTCGGCCATCCTAGTCTCCGTCTCTCGCATCCAATGTCAGCCAGGCAGCTGGGGGATCTCACCAGGCCTCTTCACCACCCCCAGGATGACATCCGCACCCCCCCCCCCCACCATCCAGCTGCCAAGGCTCCACCTCCAAGCCTCATCTCTCAAGGGTCCTTCCTACCTCCTTCTCGGTGCTGCAGCCTGACCCACGTTCCCACTCTGAATCCCTCTGTGCTCCCACTGAAGGCTGCGGAGGCTCTGGATCCCTCCTCTCCTCTCATCCCTAAGGATGAAACACTTCACTTGTCAACACTTGCTGTCCCTTCCTTACTTCCCAGTTTGCTCTTCGGTATTCTCCAGGCTGACGCCCACCCCCACTGGTCCCCAGAAACTGCTCCCGTCAAGGCTAGCCAGCACCAACATCCGTGGAGCCAAATCCCACGGGCACTGCTTGGTGCTCGCCTTGGCAGCATGTGACCCGGGCCACAGCCGCCCTCCTTCTAGAAGCACTCTCTTCTCTCATCTTTCCTGACTTTCCTTCCATTTCACGGACCACTTCTCCTCAGCTTCTTCCTCTTCTCTACACATTAGAATTCCTCAAGGTTCCGGCCCCTTTTCTCCCTGCAAGACCTCATCCATTCCGAGGGTGTTCTATTCCACTCATTGGCTGACCATGCCTGAATTCCTCTCCTCAGAGCTCCCGACTGGACCATCTATCTACTCAATGTCTCCTCTTGGACACCTGAGTAAAATCCAAACTAGCTTTGCAGTGACTTATGAAACCCTACCCGGGCCGGCCCCTGTCCTAAACTCATCTTGTATCAGTCTCCCTGCCGGTCCGCTAAAGTTTCAGCCACGCCAGTCTTTCATTTCCTACCTCAGGGCCTTTGCACATGTCTCTGCACCCACCTGGAACACTCCTTCGCGACTCTTCTCTACTTAAATGCCTTCTCCTCAGTTAAGGCCTTCCCTGACCACAGTAGCCTCCAGCCCGATCTCCACTTCACACCCTGTCGGGGGGGGGGGGGGGGGTTCAAAGCCCTCATCACAACTTCTAAGTATTTTATTATTTCTGGTGTTTTTACTCAATGTCTGATTCTCCTGCTAAATTACAAGCTATAAAAGGGCAGGGCCACATGTGGCTCATTCACTGCTATAACCCCAGAGCCCAGCAGAGTCCTTAGCGCATAGCAGGTGCTCAATACACATGCTGAATGAATGAATGAATGAATGCCCCCACATCTTACTCTTTCCCAAGATTCTATGTCATACTATTCTTGGGATTTCCCCCACCTTTACTCCCAGAGCCTCCCACGCATCCCTTTTCCTCGTGCAACCCCAAATCTCCTACCTCCTCGCCTTGCCACCTAATGATCGATCCCCCCCCTCCGCCCTTACAATTCCCTACTCAATTGGGACAGTGCCCCCCAGGCCCCACTTGGTGCCACCCACCCTAGACCTCCCCACTTGGTAGCACCATCACTCCGGAGCCCCCTGTCACTACTTGAAGGCGCCCTCTATAGGGCTCACCATAGCTAACACCTCTCAAGGACCTCACGTTTGGAAGTGCCCTCGTTCCCGTCCCCCTCCCGCCTCACACTTGGTAGCGCCCTCTCCGGCCTCCCCATTTAGCAGCACCCGCTCCGAACGCCACCTCTCGCTATCACCCCTTCTGTCAGAGCCCCCCCTCCCCCTGTCGCCCCCCGGGTCGCGCCATCCTGCCTCCCCACGCCCGGTCACTTGGTAGTGCCTGCCCCGCGCCCAGGCTGCCGCTCCGCGTTGCCATGGTTCCGCGCGGGCCGGGCACCCCTTGCCCTGGGCCGCTCTCCACCCCACCCCGGCCCCCTCCCGGGCGGGCGCACCTTTGAAGTAGTCGTTGGCCTGCGTCTTGAGCTCCTCTGCCCGCTTCAGGGCGCCATCGGCCGGGGGCTCGTCCCGGGGGGGCTCAGCACACTCAGTCCGCTCGCCCTCCGCCATCGCCATGCCGCAAAGCGACCCCCACCCTGGCAACGGCCGCCAGCGGCACCCGGCCGAATCGTCGCGAAGGAGTGCCGACTTGCCGCGGCCGCTGCTGCACAAGTGTCGTAAAGCGCGGGCCCCGAAGGCGCCCTCCGCGCGCCTGCGCAGGGCCCTTTCGCCGTAGAGCGCGCGCAGGACAAGGTGACCAGAGGGCCCCCAGACAGCGCCGTTCTTAGAATGAGCCATTGGAGGTGGGGGCGGGGGGTGCGGGGAGGAAGGGGGCTCGCGGGGCGGGGGGCCGGGAGGAAGGTCTGGCGTGGCCCCCCGCCCCAGAGTTACCGTGTCCCAAGGCGGCAGAAGGTCGGGGGGTTTTAGGGTGGGATTTCCCCGCCGTCTCCTCGGGTTGGTGGGTGTGGCTGCCAGGCAGCACCGTGCCCAGCGCAGAACCAGAGCCGGGAGGCTAGCCATACTGCCAGTTACTCGTGTGACCTTGAGCAAATCGGGGCAGTTACCAACCCCCCCCCCCCCCCCGAAAAACGCGTGGCTTCTCAAACCAACGGAATAAAGTTTCAACCTTGAGGTCAGTATTGCTAGCTGTTAACTGAAGGCGCCCCGGATGCCCTAGTCGGGAGCAAGACTCGGAAGTTTGGTTACATACACCCGTCTTCTTTCTTCATCCTCCGCTTCCCAGCCTTACGAGGTGCCTCAGTGCCCTTAGGAAAAAGCCGAAATTTCTGATGACCTAGGAAACCTCCCCAGATGCCACTCCCACTCCTGTCCCCACCCCCCAGCTGTACACCCTCGCAGGCCATCCTTTCCAAGCCCTCAGCCGCTACCCATGTGGGACTATGGCTCTAGATCCCTTTAAGGCTCTGCTGGGGCTCCCCATGTGGAGACACAAGCTAGACCACTCCCCCAGCCTCTTTGTCCTGGCGGCCTGACCTGACCCCACAACCTCCTATCACAGCCAACAATCAGCCTAGAAAGTAGATGCTAACATCAGCTCCATTTTACCGCTGAGGACTTTGACATTCGTAGAGGTCATCAAACTTGCCCAAGGTCATACAATGAGAGTGGCAGAGCCAGAACTTCAACTTGTCCCACCTTAATTCCTGCGCTCTTAAGGCCCTGCTCGACTGTCTCTGTGTTCCATCGCTCACCTTGTGGGTTCGATTTTTGAGATGTTTAGGGGTGTGTGTGGGAAGGCTGCCGTGATGGGTTTGGATCCAGGATCTGAATCCAGCTCAGCCCTTCCCTGCTGTGTGACCTTGACAAGTGACCATCCTCTCTGAACCTCAGTGTCATCCTCTGTAAAACGGGGACAATAACCATGCCTATTTGTATACAATTAGAGGAGAGTTTGAGAAGATCAAGTGTTTGGCACAGGGCCCAACACAGATCAAGTAGCTTTTATATCCACTCCATTGTAAATACCCAGACTGGGACTGAGTACCCAGAGCTGGGAGGGAAGCTCCCGGAGGGGCTCTCAGCAGGTCTTGGGAGGACATCACCCTGCAGGGTAGGCAGGGAAGACTTCCTGGAGGAGGGGAAGTCTGAACCAAGACTTGAAATAGGAGTAGGAGATAACCAAGTGAGAAGGCATTTAAGGTGAGGGGCCAAGTGCCAAGGCTTAAAAGTGTCTTCTTTCTTTGAAAAGATTTCTACGTCATGGGGGAGGTGCCTGGCTGGCTCAGTTGGTAGAGCACGTGACTCTTAATCTCAGGGTTGTGAGTTCAAGCCCCAGGTTGGGCGTAGAGATTACTTAAAAATAAAATGTTAATTGAATTAAAAAAAAAAAAAAAAAAGATTCCGGGGCGCCTGGGTGGCTCAGTCGGTTAAGCAACAGACTTCGGCTCGGGTCATGATCTGAGTCTGTGAGTTCAAGCCCCGCTGTGCTGACAGCTCGGAGCCCGGAGCCGGCTTCAGATTCTGTGTCTCCCTCTCTCTCTGCCCCCCCCCCCCCCCCGCTCATGCTCTGTCTCTCTCTCAAAAATAAAATAAAAACATAAGTTTAAAAAAAAAAAAGGTTCCTACATGGGAGAGGAGTTATGAGGTGATCTACGGAGACGGGACAGAACAGGCACACCCAACTGCACGTGAATCTGTAGACACGCAATCTCTCTGTGTCACATGTAACGCACATACGCTCAAGTACAGAGAGCACTGTGTCACACAGATATCCGTCTACGAAATGACAGTGTCAGAACAGTCCCATCCGTGCAGGCAAAATTGCAATACCACAAAACCTCCCACACTCAGGAACGCAGAAACCCCAGGTAGCCAGAAACCCCTAAAGCAGAATCCTTTCACTCCGATGCTAACACATAAAGGTAGAAGGGTTACGATCCCCCCCACCCCCGCCCCACAACCAGTTCACAGAATGATGTCACAAAGACACGTACACAGAATTCCAACATCACCGGACATGCACTGTTACGGACCCACGCAGGAACACAGAGTCACACGGACTCAAAGTGACACAGCCAGCCAGGATACCCACACACCGCGAAGCGACCCCGCGGATGAGTCAACACACAGAGCTCTGGTGCCTACCAAGGCGAAGTCTTTATGCTGGTGTACAGACTAGCGGGTTTCAGAGCCAGAGTGGCTGGACCAGTCCCTTCCCCTCCCCCAACCCCGTCCAGTTCCCTCCATCGAGGGCCCAGGTCACCCCCTGAGGGAAGGAGGGGCCAGAGCCTTCTTCCCCCATAGCACCAATCTGGACAGGCCATCCCCGGACAAAACAGAGAAGTGCCTTCCAAAGTGGGGGTGAACTGAGCTGAGAGAGGGAGGCCTTTTTGTGGGGGAGACCAAGAGTAGCACCGTCGTAGCAATGGGGTGGGGGGCAAAGAGGGATACACAGGTAGTGGCGGAGTACTGAGGAGTCCCAGCCTCTCTCCCCACCCGTGATATGCAGATAGGGCTGTGCGTGTGTCTGTGCGGCTGGGGAAATCTCCTGGATTGTAAGGGAGCCCCAGGTCCCCCAGGTACCTGGGGTCAAGTAAAGGGAAGTGCATCTCTGGAGAGCTGGGGGTGGGGCAGTGGTGGTGGTTCTAGGAGAGGGAAACTTCAGGGACATGAGATCAAGAACGGAGGGGCTTAGGCGTAAAGTCCACTAGCAGAGGCACTTGGAGGCTGAGTTCTAGAACCAAATGAATTTTGATCTGAAATCAGAGATGATGGGAGGCTGTGAGGCCTCGAACCAGAGGAATCTATAGACTATACAGAATGGAATTCAGAAGTCTGAGGACCGAGTTCTAGAACCAGAGAGATTTTGGAGACCAGAGAGATTTTGGAGTCAAGATCTAGAATCAGGAGCTGGGGGTTGTAGGGTCTAGAACCAGAAATTTTTTTAAAGGCAAGATCTAGAATTAGATGTTTGGAGGTTAAGTTCTAGATCTAGGGTAATTTGGAGTCATAAGATCTAGAGAGGGCATTGGAGATTGTGAGGTCTAGAACCAGGAGAATTTATAGGATGAAGTCTGGAATCAGAAGACATTTGAAGCCAAGTTCAAGAGTCAGGGGAAAATGAGATCATCAGATCTGGAATCAGAGGGTCCTGGAAATCGCAAGGTCTAATGGTTTTATAGCCTCGAACCAGTGAATGATGGAGGTCATGAGGTCTAGAGCAAAAGAGAACTGGTGTGTGGTCTGGAAGTGTTAGCGTGATTATAAGATCAAGACATAAAGCTCGCTTTACTTCTTTTTGATTGGAAAAGCAAGTCTTGAGTGTAGGAAGTTGAAAAGGAAGGAGCTGGGCATCATGAAGCATCATGATTTAGAAGCTTAAGGAGTCTGGATTTGGAACCAAATGTATTACAGGTCAGGAAGACTAGAACCAATATAAAGTTTAGGTTGTGAGGTCCAGAACGAGAAAGAGCTGGCCGTCGTGAGGTCTGGAATCAGAGGGGTTTGGAGCATGTGAGCTCGAAACCAGACTGTGTCCGGGGGGGCTGTGCGGTCTAGAACCGGAGAAGGCCAGGAATTGAGTGGCCTAGAACCGGAGAGAGCTGGAAGTCCTACGATCTGGAAGCAGCAGAAGTTGGAGGAAGCCCATGAATGAAGCCAGTGCCCAGGGGAGACTGAGGACAGCAGAAGCTCCCAGGGGAGGGGCAGGCAGAGTGGGGTGGCCACTTGGGAGGCTAAGGGGTTGATCTGAAGTTGCTAGGGGTGAGGTCTGCCCCAGAGGCCCCCCCCCCATTAACACCTGAAGAAGGGGGGGGGGGCGGGAATCAGAGTTCTGCATTCTTATGGGCCCCAGGCAATCCATAGCGATTAAAACCCTGTTGTGAAAACAACAAAAATGGATGGAAAGAAACGTGACTGTGGTTATCAATACTCCCCAGAGCCCAGAAGCACAGACCTGAGCCCCCACCTCCCCCACCCCTAATTACCCAAAATCAAGCCAGGAGAGTGGAGAAAGGGATGAGGTAACCAGTAGAGAGAACCGCAAGGGAAGTCCTGAGAGAAGGAGGAGGAGGGCGCCAGGGGCCCCCTCCCAGAGGTCACTGAGCTGAGACCACCCCAGAAAGCCCCCCAGACATGGAGGGGCAGAGGGGTGAGGGCTGAGGTAGGCCCGAGGTGGGCGGGGGCCACTGAAAGGAGAGAAGGAGCCCCTCTCCTGGTGCCCCATCCTGTGCTTTGGCTGCTGGCGTGGAGTGTGGCTGAGGTCCTTTCTGGGGAGTGGAAGGGCGCAGGGAAGAGGGCCCGCAGAGCTGGCTCAGTTGGCCTGGGCCAAGCCTGCCGCCGGTTGGAAGTGGCTCCTGGGCTCCACGGGGTCCTCGTCCGGGTAGAGAGAGAGCAGCGGGGGACCCAGGCCTGTGGGGAAAGATGAAGGGTCAACCAGTGGGGGTTCCCACCCAAAACCGCTTCTTCCCCTCCTGACATTTAAAAGCGTGCGTGGTGAGGCAGGCATGCCTGGGATCAAACAGCAAACTCTTGGGCCAGTTCTGTCCTCTGAACCTCAAGTGTCCAGGATGTTTAAGGCAGTAGTTAAGAAGGCTGGAGTCACGGGCACCTGGGTGGCTCAGCTGGTTAAATGTCCGACTTCGAATCCGGTCATGATCTCACGGTTTGGGAGTTCAAGCCCCGCATCGGGCTGTCTGCTCTCAGCATAGACCCCGCTTCAGATCCTCTGTCCACCCACCCCCACCCCCCCCCACCCCCCGCCCCCGGCCCCGGCCCTCCCCTGCTCATGCTTTCTCTCTCTCAAAAATAAAGAAGCATTAAACAACAAAACAAAAGGCTGGAGCCAGATGCTGCCTGAGTTGGGATGCAGGTCCTGCTGTTTACTTGCTGTGTGACCCAAGGTGGGTGATGTCACCTCTCTGTGCCTTGGCTACCTCGTATGTAAAATGGGCTAACAATACTTCCCCTCCGGGGGCTGTTGTGGGAAGGTAAATGAATCAATCCACGTGAAGCACTTTGGGCACTAACTAGCATTGGTAAGCTCCTAGTGAACTGTTGTTACCTAGAAAACAGGGACGCTTCTATCTGCCTCACGTGTGAGAATTTACCCACTCAGAAAATACTGTTGAGCTCCTGGTGTGTGCCAGGCACCAAGGACACAGCAGTTAACAGGACAGATGAACCTCCCAGCCCTGACATTCCAGCGAGAGGGATCAGTTGGGTCATGTACACAACATGCTTAGCCCAAAGAGTGGCACAGAGTGAGCGCCAGGTAAATGTTAGCTCTTCGTTTACAAATATGTACTGAGGCCCTGCTCTGTGCCCAGCCACTGCCCTGCCTCACACAGAGAGTATGGCAACCACAAGACAAGTCTGGCCCCTGCCTCCCACAGCGCACACCCCCCAGGGAGAGGACAGCCAAAAATCAAATAATGACATGAACGCTTATGTAAATATGATCTGTGATGAGTGTTATGAGCCATGAGCTTAGGAAGTTAGGGAGGGCTTCATGGAAGGGGTAATACTCGATCTGAGATCAGAAGGATGCAATAAATAGGCAAAGAATAGAAGAAAAGGCATGCCAGGCAGAAAGATCAGCATATGCAAAGGCCCTGAGGCTGTCTCCTCCAGCAAGATTACTTCAAAGTCAGCACAATGCAGAGTCCCCACTGCAGTCAGCCACCCACCTCCCTCCCCTCCTCTCTGCTTCAGCCCTACTGGCCCTGTCTTCCCCCAACTAAGACAGATGCTCTCCCACCTCAGGACCTTTGAACTTGCTGTTCCCTCTGCCTGGAGTGCTCATCCCCCCAGAAATTGTCACAGCTCACTCCCTTACTTCCTTCAGGTCTTTGCTCACATGTCACCTTCTCAATGAGACCACTCTTAATCATACTACTTGAAATCAAAATCCTACCACCCCAGAGTTCCCTTTTCCTTTGCATACATTATTGTTTCCAGAAGCGCTCTGTTCCTCTCTCGCGCCCTTAATTATATGTGTTTCTTCATTCTGGACCGTCTCCCCCGCTAGCATGTCAGCCCTATGACAGCAGGGATTTCTGTTTTGTACACAGTCATGTCTCCAGCCCCTAGGACAGTGCCTGGCACGTACTGTGTATTCGATAAATAAGTGTTCTATGTAAGAAGGACAGACTGAACCAAAAGACAGTCACTGTGGCTGAGACAAGGATGTGAGGCCGAGTGGGGTCTGTGAGGCACCGGGCAGACCCTACAGAGGCTGGAGTACAAGGTTGAGGAGCTTGGTCTTTCTCAGAAGGGCAGTAGGGAGCCATGGATGAGTTTGGAGCAGAGGGAGGTCAGGGTCAGATTCGTGCTTTGGAAAGATCTCCTAGCTAATGCCTGGACATTTTTTTGTTTTTGTTTTTAAGTTTACTTATTTATTTTGAGAGAGACAGGGAGAGAGAAAGAGAGAGAGCGAACGTGCACATGTGGGGGAGGGGCAGAGAGGAGAGACAGAATCCCAAGCAGGCTATGCGCCATCAGCGCAGAGCCTGATGCAGGGCTCGAACTCACAACCTGTGAGATCATGACCTGAGCTGAGATCAAGAATCAGACGTTTTAACCCGCTGCGCCACCCAGGTGCCCCTACACGGAGGTTTTGAGTGGAGCTCCGGCTCCTGATGGTTTTGCTGGAAGGTGAGGACAGTAGCTGTGGAACCAGCTTCGCGTGAGGGCAGACATTTCTTGAGTGTTTACTCCTCGGGTCTTGTGCTAGGCTCTTCCTGTGCTGCCCCCCCCCCCCCCCCGAGATCCTGAAAACCTCTCCTTCAGGTAAGAACTATTGCAATGGATCCTATTTGATGGAGGGGGGACTACTGAGGCTCCAGAAGCAGAAACTGTTTTCCAAAGCCACGCAGCTGGGAATGACCAAGGCAGGACAGCCCCCAAAGTGTAAGCAGACACAGGCTTCGGGAGATCTAGATTGGGCCTGGGCTCAGCTTCCACCCCAACGGGCCGCGTTGGCCAGCCCCTGCCCCCCTCGGAGCCTCTCTTTCCCCCCTCGGTGCCGCTGAGAGCAGGGAGGGGCTGTGTCTACCAAGGTCACAGCCAGGCGCTGACAGCCCCCCACCCTCACCCCTGCCACCTTCCGGATTGCCCCACCCCTCTCTCAACCATGGCGGGGCGGCGGGGCGGGGGGGGGGGGTGGCGTCCTAGGAGAGAAAGGGACCCAGGTCCTCTGTATACACAGGTGCTACTCACGGAGGGGCTCATTCAGTTCCAGGAGGTGGGTGCTGGGATCCTGCTGGCTCCCTGGAGCTGGCCCTCCTGTCAGAAGGAAACTCTGCAGGACAGAGACAAAGCTGCCACCACCACCACCGCCATCATCGTGAACATCCCAGAAGGCAGGATGGTGCGGCGGTTAGGAGCACTGTGGGGTTCAGCAGCCACTTGTGGGCTATGGGACTTTGGATTAAGCCAGGGTCCTAGACAGCTCTCCTCTGTGTGTCCCTCCAGAGCCTTGTTTGCCCCTTCCTCTGTGTCCCAGCAGGCCGACCTGGGCGGGTGGATTCCAGCAATATGCAGCCTTGTTCTAGGTATTCCTGTTGGGCTCACATAACGGGAGATGCTCTCAGGAGGGAGGAGGAAGCGGGGCGGTATTTGATCTCGCTGCTTCTCTGCTGGCTTGTCATGAGCTGGCAGTGTCCCTCCATGGAAGGTTTCTGCTCTTACAAGACCTACTCTCTCCAGGATCTGGCGACTGTGGCCCGCCCTGTGCCTTCAGACTGCGGACGGTGCCGGCTCCCCCACGCTGCTGGCCCCAGTGGGCGCTGCACCCCCTCCTGCCGATTCCCTATGCGCTGCCCACACCTTGGCCAGTAGTCCTGTTTTTAGACGCTCCTCCACACCCCCGTCTGAGCGCGCCGTTTCCTGCCCAGACTCTGACCGATGCGGTTGCTTGACCTCTTGTGGGTGAGTGTGAATCCCACCACCAATAATAATAATAATAAAAATAATAATAATAATAATAATAATAATAATAATAATAACAACAACCACAACATCTCAAGAGTGGTCATCAACCGCGCCTCTCGCGTTCAAATAGCCCTGCTCAGCGTGGGGAGCCAGAGACCTCTTTTGTGGGCATCAGAGAGCCATGGAAGGTCTTGGAGGGAGGCTCTGTGGAAGTGGCACAGCCTGGGCAGGTTTCGGAAAGGGTGCCCTGGTTGCCATTGTGCAGAAAAAGGACGGCAGAGGCAAGATGGAAGCGGGGAGACGGGAAGAAGGGGGGCGGGGGTTGCTGCTTCCGCTTGGTTGTTTTTATCCTGTTTATTGACAGGCACTAAGGATCAGCTCAGGACCTAATTTCATTTGCTTCTCATGGTAGCCCTGTGGGATGTCACCACCCCCCTTCCCAGATGAGGAAACTGAGGTTTAGAGTGGTCACCGTACCTGCCCAAGGTCTCACAGTTATCAGGTGGCAGACCTGGGACTTGAGCCCAAGTCCGTCTGACTCTAGTTAGTGTCTGGCCTCCTAATGCTACACTAATAATCCAAGGCCAAGACCTGTTCTAGGTCTGGGAGGGAGGCCCATGGGAGTGTAGGACGTCCCCATACCTACTAAACTTTGTCATTTCTCCCCTTTACCCTGCTTAATTTTTCTTCTTAGAACTTACCACCAACTTAGATAAATTTGCATGGCCTCACCTGGACGACTGACCTTCCATTTGACCTTCAGCCACCCCTTGCCCCTCTCTGGTTCCCCCCTCCCCCATACATAAAACAGTAGGTTTAAGCCTGCTAGGTTCTGAGGGCCAGAGAATCCCATTAATCCCCCAACATACCAGGCTGAGGGGAGGCAGCAGGAAGTTTTCGGGTTCTGGGCTGGGGGACCGTTTGGGGGGTTTCACTCCCAGCAGCTCCACCCCCTCGGCCTCGTCCTCTGAGCTCTGAGCCAGGGTCCTGGGGAAACACAGGTAAGAATCTCAGAATACAATAAACCTGAGCAAGTGTGGGCACCACTGTGAGGAGATGATGAGCATTCATTCATTCCCCTAAGTGTTTATTCCTTTACTCATACACTCACCCATCCATCCATCCACCTGTCTGATCATGTACCCACCCATCAATCTACCCAACCATCCATAGATCCATCCATCCATCCATCTTTCCATCCAAACATCCATTCATCCATTTATCCATCCATCCATCTATCCTTCCATCCATTCATCCATCCATCCTTCCATCCATCCATCCATCCTTCCATCCATCCATCCGCCCACCCGCCCACCCGCCCATCCATCCATCCATCCATCCATCCATCCACCCACCCACCCACCCATCCATTCATCCATCCATCCATCCATCCATCCATCCATCCATCCATCCATTCATCCACCCGCCCGCCCATCCATCCATCCATCCATCCATCCATCTACCCACCCACCCATCCATTCATCCATCCATCCATCCATCCATCCATCCATCCATCCATCTATCCACCCACCCACCCATCCACCCATCTATCCACCCACCCACCCATCCACCCATCCACTCACCCACCCATGTACCCACTCACCCATCCATTATCCATCCATCCATCCATCCATCCATCCATCCATCCCTCCCTCCATCCTCCCATCCATCCATCCATCCATCCATCCATCCATCCATCCACCTGTCTGATCATGTACCCACCCATCAATCTACCCAACCATCCATAGATCCATCCATCCATCCATCTTTCCATCCAAACATCCATTCATCCATTTATCCATCCATCCATCTATCCTTCCATCCATTCATCCATCCAACCTTCCATCCATTCATCCATCCATTCATCCATCCATCCATCCACCCACCTACCCATCCATCCATCCATCCATCCATCCACCTACCTACCATATTCATTAATTTCCTCCCTCCCTCATTCAATAAGTCTTTATTAGGCACTCACTATACATCCAGCACCAAGCTGAGAGCCTTGGGAAACAGTGAGATGTAGCCACAAAATCTCATAAGGATAGTAAAGGGACCATTCTGGACACCAATTGGGCACATGCCTACCACACAGAGTGCAAAAACTTGAGTATTAGTAATTTAATGTCCCTGGAAGGGGGACACAGACCCTCTGAAGTTATATGCACAACTGTGCATCTGTACGTGTATGAACGTTCTTGGGAAAGAGTCCATAGCTTTCAATAGATTCTCAAAGGTGTTAGGAAACTTAGTTCTAGACAGTTTCTTTGACACTGTTGCAATGTCCTCTTAACTGTGACAAAAATTGTCGCTAGGCCAGATATAAATATGTTCCAAAGGAGAGGGCCCTGGCAGGCTGGTGGGATTTGGATAAACAAGGAGAACAGTGGAGGGCATTCCAGAAGGAGGGCACAGCCTAGGCAAGGAGAGAGGTTGGAACAAGCATGGCATGGGCTGGGGACACTGAGGGCCTGGCGGGAGCAGAGGTCAGCAGGAGGAACGATGAAGGGTGAGGCTGAAACAGGAAGGCAGGAACAAGACAGGGGTTCACTCCCTTCATACCGTCCCTCTACTGTGGCTCACCTCTTCCGAGCCCCAGCCACGGGGGACGATGCCAAAGGGTCCCCTCTGGAAGGGCTGGAGCAGCTCAGCCGGGGGTCACTCCCCCAGCGGGGCAGCAGGGAGGGCTCAGGGGTTGGGGGCGACAGGCCATGGAAGCTCCGAGCGCGGGGCCGGGGGACAGCGCCTGGAGGTCTGCGGAAGGCCCTGGGTAGCTGCTCGCTGGAGTTGAGCTGGAAGTCATCATCCATGGAGATGTAGGGGGCCAGCATCTCCAAATCCAGAGCATCGACATCCTGCGGGAGGCAGGAGGAGGTTAAGAGCAAGAGCCTTGGCCTCAGTGGGCCCGGGCTGGAGTCCCAGCTCCGTCGCATCCGAGTTGTGTACCTGAAGCCAAGAGTCTGAGGGGCGCCCGGGTGGCTCAGTCGGTTAAGTGTCCGACTTCAGCTCAGGTCACGATCTCACGGTTCGTGAGTTCGAGCCCCACACTGTGTTCCCTGCTGTCAGCCCAGAGCCTGCTTCAGATCCTCTGTCGCCTTCTCTCTCTGCCCCTCCCCCTGCTCACGCTCTCTCTCTCTCTCTCTCAAAAGAAAAGTCTGAGCTTCAGTTTCCTCATCTGTAAAATGGGCGTAAGGACCCTGTGGTAACCAGTCACCAAGATGGCTCTCAAGCATCCCACCCTTGGTATTTGCGCCCCAGCGTAATCTCCTACTCCAGTGACTAGGGTTGATCTGGGAACAATAGGATATTGAGGGGATGATGGTGTGTGACTTCCAATGTTGGGTTGTGAAGAAACTGTGGCTTCTGTTTTTGCTGGTCCCTTGCTCTGGGGGATGCCCTCCGGAGAGGCCCCCATGGTGAGAAACGGAGGCCTGCTGCCTGCAGGCGCGTGAGTGATCTCGAAGGCGCATCTTCTCGCCCCTTTCAAGCCTTCAAGTGACGGCAACCCTGGATGACGTCTCGACTGCAAGATGTCTCGTGACATCTCTCCTGCACGAGACGCCAGGCAAAAGCCACCCAGTTAAGTGGCTCCCAGACCCCCCGGTCCCCAGAAATGATGTGAGGTAATACACACTTATTATTTTAAGCTTCAGAGTAGTAATCTGTTATCCAGAAACAGATGACAAGGTTTTGCCGCCGTAACGAAAAACCTAAAAGGCGGAGTGGCTTTAGCACAGGGCAGTGGGCGCGGGCTGGAAAGGCCCTGAAGAGCCTGTCAGAGCCGAGACCGCCTTGAACAAACTGTTGGTGTAAGCGTGAACCACGAGGAGCCAGCCCGTGAGGGCATAAAGGGAGGTGAGGGATGTGTTACGAGAAGCCTGAGGAAAGGAGGTTTTTGTTTTGTGGCAGCTAAAGTTGAACACCGGGCGTTGCGTGCAGTTTTCTGGAACAGAGAACACGTGACTCGTGAGCTGGGCCGTCTAGCTACGGGATTCCCAGCCACGGTGCGGGATGGCTGCCTGATTTCTTGCCACTTGGGAGTGAAGGCAAGAGGAGAGAAGAGCTAAAAGAGAAACGTTAAAACACGCAGGAGCTGGGACTGGAAAGTCTGGAAGATTCTCAACCTCCCCGTGAAGCGAAAAATTAACTTTCCCCAAAGCGGGGTGTGTCCTCTGTCAGGGCTCCTTGGGATTTCCTGGGGGGCAGGGGTGTCTTTGCTCCTGGCGGTGAGCCCCTGGTGCCACACCGGATACTTTCTGGCAACAAGATGACTCGGGCGGGGGGGCTGGTCGTGCCCGAAAGGCCAACTATGCCATGAGAGGGGTTGAGGCCACGTGAGATCAGCCTGACCTCCAGGGGAAGCGTGTGTAGAGATGGAGATCAAGGTCAGCCACATGAGCAACAGTCCAGCCATGCCGACAGAGTGAAAACTCCAGACACCACAGCTTGGGTGAGCTTCCTGGAGTGGGGCTACTCCGTGTGTGCCCCCCCCACACCGGTGCCAGGAGGGGAACACGTCCCCGGGGTCACGCAAGGCCTGCCTTTGGGAACCTCCTAGTCTCAGATTCCACCCTATGGATCTCTTCCTCTGGCTATAGTATTCTTTTGCTCCAACAAAACGATCGTCCTGGGGCACCTGGGTGGCTCAGTTGGTTAAGCGTCCAACTCTTGATTTCAGCTCAGGTCATGGTCTCACTGTTGGTGAGATCCAGCCCCACATTGGGCTCCAAGCTGATAGCAAAGAGCCTGCTTGGGATCCTCTCTCTCCCTGCTTAGCCCCTCCCTGGCTCATGCACTTGTGCACTCTCTCTCTCCCTCTCTCTCTCTCTCTCTCTCTCAAAATAAGTAAACCTTAAAAAAGTCATTAAAAGATCAACCTAAGTCCAGTGCTGTCCTAAGTCCTACAGCCAGCTCTAGCAAACTGTTGACACTGAGGGAGTCCGTGAGAATCTCTGAATTTGTAGGCAGCTGGTCTGAAGGGAGGGTGGCCTCACGGACCCCCAAGCTTGCGGCCGATGTCACAAGTCTTGGACAGAAGTGGCAGACTGGAGGACGGCGACCTTCACCTTGCATTTGGCTGACCCTGGGAGCTCCCCAGATGGTGAAGGACGCTAAAATTGAGAAATGGTTTCTGAGCAAAGGAGAGTGCTCTCCGGAAGGCATGGTCTAAAGATGAAGCCAGCGTGTGACTATAAAAGTCTTTGGTTAGACTTCAGGAAGATCAAAGGCGTTGCCTAGAACATCCTTCGGGCAGATAAACCAGAACTTAAGGATATGCTAGTCGATCTCAGACAAACTTCCTCACTCTGTCACTCATCATCTCCGCAAAATCCCAAGGCAGAGAAGGGCTTATCTCAAAGAGACCTATGAGTGTGACTTTTGTCTAATGCAGTGCATTCCGAAGAGATTCAGGTAAGACCCACACATTTTAAAATAAAGATTATTATATAAACAGAAACACTGCCAGCTTGGACTGGAAGGGACAGAGATCGTGCTAAATGGAAAGAGACCTTCGGGCCACCAAAGTTCCCTGACAAGCAGCAGGTTCTGAGCCCCCCCTCCCCCCCTGCCCTCAGCTGCAAATACATGTCACCTTTTATGAAAAAGGGAGGAGGATTCTGAGGGAGAAGCCCAGCGTCTACAGCGTGGAACCAAGAACCATGGAGAAAGCCTCTAGGAAGTACAGTAAAACCTTGGACTGCAAGGTAACTTGTTCTGCGAGTGTTCCACAAGACGAGTAAACATTTCTAATAAATTTTAACTCGATAAACGAGTGAGGTCTTGCAATACGAGTGTACATGATGGTGGATGTCACGTGATCACAAATGAGCCCGGTGGTTCTTGAAATTCGCTGATACGTGAGTACTTCATGTTACAAGCACGTTTTCGATGAATTATACGCGCAGACCGAGGTTCCACTTTAGTAGCAGTGGGTTCTGATCAAGGGACTTCCCATAGTTGCCCAACTGGATTTCAAAACTGCCACGGGCCAGCGTTACCTGTGCACTCTTCTCTCCCTCTTTTTTTTTTTTTTAACTTTAAAAAATGTTTATTTTTGAGAGACACCGAGACAGAGAACAAGTGGGGGAGGGGCAGAGACAGAGGGAGAGAGAATCCTAATCAGGCTCGAACCCACGAACCACAAGATCATGACCTGAGCCAGAGTCAGACACTTAACGGACCGAGCCACTCAGGTGCCCCTCCTCTCCCTCTTTTTGACCAGGAGGATACATGGCATCACTCCATGCCTGTCCCGCCACTGTGTGTGGGGCATGTGGCTGGCTCATCACTTGTCTCTTTAGTTCGCAGGCCAACAGAGGGGGAGCTTCACCACATCCGGACCTGATGTAGGTGATGAGATTCTGGACTCCAGGCTGACGCTGTCACGGGAAGACTTTGGGGACACTTCGGAAGGGGTTGAGTATATTTTGCAAGAGGAAGAGACATGCATTGGTGGGATCCCCGGTGGTCCTTGCCTTTTGGTGTTCACCCTCCCTGCGGATGCCTTCTGCATTGTACCAGCATTGGTCTGTATGACCAATACAATTCGGTGAAGTGATGGTATGCTGTTTCTGAGATTAAGTTATAATCTTCTGTCTTGGGCTCACTCTTGTTACCTCTTGGATTCCTTGCCTTGGGGGAAGCCAGCTGCCATGCTGTGGGGACACTCGGGCAGCCTGTGTGGTAAGGAACTGAGGCCTCCAGACAGAGCCAGTGAGGGACTGATGCCTGCCAACAACTACGTGTGTGAGTTTGGAAGTGGATCCTCTAGCCCCACATGACTCCCCTGATGGGAGAGCTTCACTTCAGCCTCATGAGAGACTCAGCAAAAACCATCCAGCTAAGCTGCTCCCAGATTCCCGAGTCTCAGAAATGGTGTGACATAATAAATGTTAGTCATTTAAGGTGCTCAGTTCTGGGGTTATTTGTTAGGCAGCAATAGGTAACTAATATATCATGTCACTGTCATTTATCTAGCCACTAAATCAGTCATCCAAACATTATCCATCCATCTATCATCTAATGAACCAATGGCCTGTCTGTCTAACTACCCAGCCAAACACGCATCATCCATCCATCCAATCCATCCATCCATCCAAATAGCTGTCTAACTATCACCCATCCATCTATCCACCAACATCCACCTAATGAATACAGTGGTCCATTCATTCATCCATCCACCCACCCATCCATCCACCCATCCATCCATCCATCCATCCAAATAGCTGTCTAACCATCACCCATCCATCTATCCACCATCATCCACCTAATGAATACAGTGGTCCATTCATTCATTCATCCATCCACCCACCCATCCATCCACCCACGCATCCATCCATCCATCCATCCAATCCATCCATCCATCCAAATAGCTGTCTAACCATCACCCATCCATCTATCCACCATCGTCCACCTAATGAATATAGTGGTCCATTCATTCATTCATCCATCCACCCATCCATCCATCCATCCAAAAAGCTATCTAACCATCACCCATCCATCTATCCACCTAATGGATACAATGGCCTTTCTATCCATCCATCCACTCATCCCCTCAACAATTCCACCAACCTTCTCTCAGGCTCATACATGTCCGCCCTCAGAGCAAAGAGGTGAAGACTGTTCCTTCCGTGCCAGCCCTTACCTGAGCTATATCTAGATCTGTCTCCACAGCCTCAAGGTCTTTCCCAGAGGCCAAGAGTTTGTGTGTATTCTCCATGTCCATGAGTGGTTCGTCTGGCAGATCGGCCTGTGGGAAGAGAGTAGACACTTAAGGAAATCTTGAGCCTAGAAAATATTAACAGTAAGGTAGTCCACACATTTGAGCTCAGAGGTAGGAGTGAGGGTCACATATCAGAGAGCTGGGGACCCTCACAATAACCAATGAGACGGCTACTTGTTACCATCCTAATTTTATGGGTGAAGAAACTGAGGGCCTGCTTGTCCAGGGTAACACAGCTGGTAAGTGGCAGAATCAGGATTTGAATCCAGGTTTGTGTAATTTAAGACATTAGATGTTCTTGACTCTTTGAGGTCAAAACTCAGAGAGCCTGGATGCTTGGCCACAAGCAAGGAGAGGGGTCACCCATGCCAGTCCCAAATATCCCAGGTTTTGGTCCAGGTAACAATTGAAGAATCTGGGATCTAGGTCTTAAACCCCAAACCCCATCTCACCCCAACCTCCCCACTGCACAGATGGAGAAACTGAGGCCCAGAGAATAGCAAGATTCAAGCCAAAGGCCAAAGCAGCCTGGATCCCAAGGGTTCACATGGGAGGTACCGCTTACCGGAAGAGGGCTTTGGGGGCGCCGTGTGGCTGGGGGTGCGCTGGGGGTGGCAGCTACTGAAGTCCCGTCCAAGATAGGTGCCAGGAGGCGACGGAGGTCAGGGCTACAGAAGCTGCGGGGGTCAGCGGCCAGGGTGGCCTCGCTCAGGGCAGGGGGGTGCAGGAAGGCCAGGATCCGGGGACCAGAGGCATCTATAGGACACATTGGTGGGGAGGACACAGTACGGTCATCCAGGGCTGAGGGGCAGAGCCCCCTCGCCCCCAAACCCCAGGGAGCCTAGTTGACATTTTCAACAACCAATCAGGGTAGACACTGTCCACAGTGCTGGGGAACTGAGTTCTGGAAAACCCTTGTGGGACCAGGTTCTGTCTCTTCAGCTGCCAGATTGTGGTGAGGCCCTGAAGGGTCCTAGAGGGGCCAGTGTGGGGGAGGGGGCACGCAGTAGGCTCGGGATAGTAGCAACTGCCCAACGAGGGGGAAACGTTTTAATCTTTAAAATCAATACTGCTGGACCAAGGCACATGACTGACCCGATTCTCCAGTGGCACAGAACAGCAATCAGCCACTCAGCTCTGGGGGGCTTGCATGTTAGGAGAAAAGACTGGCCCAAGGCCCTCAAGGAGGTTCTAAGGTCCCTGGAGGTCAGTTCTGAGCCAGAAAAGGAAAGGATATCAGTGACCCCACACCACACCCAAGAGCACGGGTTGCCAGCAACAGCTTGAAGAAGGTGACGGCCTTGAAGAACCAACAGGAAAAGAAGTTTGCCCAGGATTGAGGCATCAGGTGGGGGGAAGAAGGAAGAGGTAGAAAGGAGCCGGACTTGGGAGGGTAAGATTACTGGACGCCAATGAGCAGTGAGGTGGGAGCAGGGAACGAGCTGAAGGGTGGGGGCAATGGGGAGCCATGGCAGGATTCAGAGCAGAGGGGCAAAAAGACTGAAGCAATCATCCCGGGGACACAGAAGAGGAAGGATAGAAGAGAGAAGAGTGTTCTGGGCAGAGGAAACTGCCAGTGCAAAGGCCCTACGGCATGAGAATCTAGCATATTCCATGAGCACGAAGGAAGCTGGCACCACTCAGAGTGTGAGCGAGAAGGGGAGGGAGGCAGGAGGCAGGTCACACACGGCCCGGTGAGCCACACTATTAAAGCATTTGGGCTTTCCCTCCAGCATCCTGGGGCCACAACCCCTCCCAGTCCCAGCCCTGCCCCATACCAAGGCTGTCCCCAGGATCAGGGGCGTCCTTCTGGGAGGGGGTGCCCCGCTGAGCGGGTCTGCGGGAGTGTCGCTCGGTTTGCTCCAGGGACAGCACCACTCCGGTCTCTTCTACCCGGCTGGGGTACAGGGCAAGAAGAGGAAGTCAGGGAGGGTCCTCGGCCCCAGCCCAGGCAGCCCCCTCAGCTCATGTCCCGTCACGGGGAGGCAACCCCACGCAGGGGCAGGGCGGCATCGTGCAGAAAGTTATTTGCCACATTTACTTGTTTCTTTTAAGGATTTAATTTTTGTTGAGTGCTTTTTATTATAATAGCATTTAAAATAAAGTTATGTGTGTCTTCCCAAGCTCTCTCTGTGGAGGGAGACGGAAAAAACGAGTTGGCATTTAGCACAGCCTGGGTAAGGGAGGGGAGACAAGGATGGGGGCGGGGGGGGGAAGGAGGGACAGAGAAGGGGAGGGTGAAAAGGCATAAGAACAAAATATTCTCTTCATATTTACTTATAAAGATATTCTCATAGATGGATTGATGAAGTATATATAGTTGATGTTCTTACCTTACCAAATATGAAGAATTCAGAGGGGTACATTTTAATGAATAAGATTTTATTTATGAAGTTTCTATTCCTAGACATTTTTCATATTCAAGGGAATGGGTTTATAAATATATCCTTCTTATGTCCCCCGCGCCTCCCTTCCCCCCAATCGCTAGCTGCCGAGACAACCCAAATGTTCGCTGAGCGAATTGGCTTTTGGAGAATTGGTCTGGGGGCTGAGAACCAGGCCCTCATTTGCATAAAAATACCCAGGATGGCAGGTGGATGGTCCTCCCACGAGCCCGTTTGAGACACTAGGACCCTTCCCCACCCTCACGGAACCCCTTCTGGGCTGGAAACATCCCCATTTAGTCTGGACCAAAGCCACCCCATCCCCTTTGAAAAACACAAGGCCGCACAGCCACACCTATACACACACGGTACACACAAGCGCAAACAGGAACACTCATATACACCCAAGTGTATACACAAGACAGCTGTGCATAAGCCATGCTCTAAGGCTCACACGTGCGTATTTGGCACATTCGTTCATTCCGTAAACATTTCCTAGACAACGAGTATTGCCTGCTGGCTAAGAACAGCTGCTCGACAGCCTGAGGCCTGGGTTCAAATCTCAGCGGTGCCACGTTCAAGCTGTGCGGCCTTGAGCATGTGGCTGAACCTCTCTGTGCCTCATTTGCCTCCTCTGGAAAGAGGCAATAGCAATAACACCTTCTCCCCAGGTCGTTAGGAGGCTTAAATTGACCAACACACATAAAATGCAGAGAACCGGGCCTGGTACCTGGTGAGCGCTACATAAATATTTGCGATTCTTGTTTGTCGAACACCTACCAGGTGCCAGGCGCTGTTCTAGGTGCTGAAGATTCAGCGGGGCCGCGTAGGAATTTGTATTTTTTTTTTTTAAGTTTTGTGAGCGTTTGCGAGAGAGAGAGAGAGAGAGAGAGAGAGACAGAGACAGAGAGAGAGAGAGCGAGAGAGAGCGCACATGCGCACACGCGCGCACATGCGTACACGCGCGCACACACGCAGGGGAGGGGCGAGGGTGGAGAGAGAGAATCCCAAGCAGGCTCTGCCCTGCCAGCACAGAGCCCAACACGGGGCTCAGACCGACGAACCATGAGATCGTGACGCGAGCTGAAATCGAGACCCGGACACTTAACCGACTGAGCTACGCAGGCGCCCCTTGAGGCGTATTTTTGTAACGGAATCGCTTACTGCAGTGGAAGGAGGCTCAGGTCTGGAAGGGGAGGGATTTTTACACGACAGAATAGAAGTGCCCGCGTACACACAAATAGCTACCCAAGTGCACACCACACCACACGTGCGAAGAACAAGGATGATTAGTACCATAGGCTCCTTATGTCTCTGATATTAGGCAAACTCCTATTCATTCCTCACCCATTTCTGCCAACAAAACTGAACTTCCTGGGTCTGCTCTTTGCCTAGAGTGCAGAAGACTGGAATCACGGGGCCTGGCCACAGAAAGGCAAACCTTCACAATGAATGAAAGGGGTTTTGAGCAGAGAGGGGGGCAGGACCCCCTCTCCTTTGCAGTGACAAATGGCCAGACCTCTTTCCACATCTGCAAGTTATTCAAAGGTTCTGATTTGAAAAGGTGTGAAAGTGAGGGCATTCCAAAGGTAATCAGCCCCGTATTCTTGTGCAACACAAAAGACTTGTGCGGATGCACCTGTTACCCACTTCTGTTTTCTACCAGAACGCGTCCTTGATCAAAAAAGACACAGGGAAACTCCTGAGGCTTTAGAAACTGATACCATGAGCTGGAAGGTAATCTTCAGAGAAAAGCTGTAATTCACCCTGTCTTAGGTGCTCCCTTGCCGTCCTCGTCACAATGTTGTCACGGTGGGAAACTTCTAAATGCTTGATGCAGTGGGGGAAAGCCTGTACGCCCGGTAGAATGAAACAAAACGAGACAGAACCAGACAGAACGAAATGCTGGCAGCCGTGCAGAGGAACCTTCACGCTGCAGGTAGGAATGCAAAATGGCGCAGCCTTCTCGGGAGATGGAGTTAAACATACACTGACCATACGACCCATCCGTTCCACGCCTAGGTGTTTACCCGAGGCAAATGAAAACATGGGCTTACAAAATCTCGTAGGAGAACATTTACAGTAGCTTTCTTCGTAATCACTCAAAATTGGAAACGGCCCAAATGGCCTCCAACGGGTGAATGGATAAACCAACTGGTCTGTTGATATTCATACCACAGATCACCACTCAGCGCGAAAACGGAGCCACTGGGGCGCCTGGGTGGTTCAGTCAGTTGAGCGACGGACTCTTGATTCTGGCTCACGTCACGATCTCATGGTTCATGGGTTCGAGCCCCGTGTCAGGCTCTGTGCTGACAGCATGGAGCCTGCTTGGGATTTTCTCTCTCTCTCCCTCCCTCCCTCTCTCTCTCTCTCTCTGCCCCTCCCCCCTGCTCTCTCTAAACAAACATCTTAAAAAAGGAGCTACTGAGGGATACCTGGGTGGCTCGGTCGATCGAGCGTCCTGAGCATCCAACTTCAGC
The DNA here is from genome assembly GCF_028749965.1 of Puma concolor. Classification (NCBI taxonomy): domain Eukaryota; kingdom Metazoa; phylum Chordata; class Mammalia; order Carnivora; family Felidae; genus Puma; species Puma concolor. Next base: position 52,248,348 of record NC_141681.1, on the reverse strand, counting down.
TCAGGTCACAATCTCACGGTTTGTGGGTTCAAGCCCCGCATCGGGCTCTGTGCTGACGGCTCGGAGCCTGGAGCCTGCTTCGGATTCTGTGCCACCCTCTCTCTCTACCCTTCCCCTGCTCAAACTCTGTCTGTATGTCTCTCTCAAGATAAATAAGCATTAAAAGAAATCTTTTTAAAAAGGAGCTACTGACAAATATAACATAGATACAATTTAAATATATTATGCTAACTGAAAAAAGCCAGAACCAAAAGGTTACATACTATAGGATTCCATGAACATGACATTCCGCAAAAGGCAAAATTCTAGGGTCAGAGAACAGTTCGGTGGTTGCCAGGGACTGAGGGTGGGTGGGGGGGTTCACTATGACAGAATGTTTTGGGGCAATTTTCTATAGCTTGATTGTGAAAGTGGTTACACAATCCCGGGCCTTTGTCAAAACTCATAGAACTGTATACCAAAAAGAGTGAATTTATTATATTCCATTTTTAAAACGTTTTTCTAATGTTTATTTTTGAGACAGAGAGAGAGAGAGAGAGCATGAACAGGGGAGGGTCAGAGAAAGAGGGAGACACAGAATCCGAAACAGGCTCCAGGCTCTGAGCTGTCAGCACAGAGCCTGACGCGGGGCTCGAACTCACGGACCGCAAGATCGTGACCTGAGCCGAAGTCGGACGCTTAACCGACTGAGCCACCCAGACACCCCTATACTTCAATTTTTAAAAGGCAGCAAAGCCCCCATGATTCTGCTAGATTTACTTTGATTTGAACGGACTCTTGTTTAATTTAAATTTAAATAGCAGGCACACCCACGCACATACCTGTGCACATTCGGTCACGCGTTCTGCGTACACGTACATGTGAATACTCCCTCTCACGGATGTGTGCCTGACACACGCACACACCTATCCACACACATGCAGGCCAGACCCACACACACAGCCGCCCCGCCCCCTCTCACTTACCTGATCAAAAAGTGGACGCAGACGATGCTCTCAGACTGGGGACCCCGGCCCCCTGACACCACTGTGGCCTGAGTCTGGGTCCACAGATAGCCACCACTCCGGGCCAGGAAGCGATACTGCCCCGTTACCGCCTGGCCCTTGCTCAGCACTGGGGAAGGGGGACGGGGAGGGGTCAGGGCCCCAGAAGGGGCAAACGGGGAGAGGAGGCTCTGGGGGCAGGGGGTTGGGGATGCGGGAGCCGGGGCAGAGAAGGTTCCTTGGGGCGTGGGGAGCAGGGAGCTGGTGTCTGGGTGGGGAGCGGGGCTCCCTGGAGCGTGGGGAGCTGGGGGGTCGGTCGCAGACTGCCGGGGAGTCTCACGTACAGGTGTGAATGCTCTGGCCAACGGCGTCCGAGTCCAGAGCGTGGATGTACTCGTAGGCGGAGCAGCCGATCAGGTCATCGGGGCTGTAGCCGGCCACCTCCGCGATCCTGGGGTGGGTGCAGTGGGGCCTGGTCAGTTGGACTGGCTGAGGTGGATGGTGGGTGGAGGGTGGGGCTGGGGGACACGGGGGACCAGCCAGCAAGACAGAGAGAGACAGGGTCGTAATGCAGAGAAAGGGAGAGTAAGAAATGGAAAAAGAGGCGTGCTGGGCTGAATGACGGCCCCGGGAGAGATCCACCTCCCCATCCCCGGACCCTGTGACTATGAGGCCTCACGTGGCAAAGGGGACCGTGCTGGGCACAGGGGATGATTAAGTGAAGGATCTTGAGATGTCGCGCTTCACCTGGATGATCCGGGTGTGCCCAGTGTGGCGACAGGGGCCCTCACAGAGGAATACTCTGTCCAGGGCAGGTGTTGATGGAGGCGGGGGGGGGGGGGGGGGGGGGCGGGCCGTGTGTTCTGAAGTTGGAGAAAGGGGCCCCAAACCAAGGAATGGAGGAAGATTCCGGAAGTTTTTAAGGCAAGGAGCCTCCAGAAGGAATGCAGCCCTCGACTTTAGCTCCATAAGACTCGTTTCAGGCTTCTGGACCTCCAGAACTCTGAGGTCGTGACTGTGTGTCGTTTTGAGCCACTTGGTTTTGTGGTGACCGCTACGGCAGCAGGAAATCAGTACGAGGTGGGGGTGGGGCAGGGAATGGGAAGAGTAAAGAGAGGGAGAGAGCGAAGGAGCAGGGAAGAGAAAGGAAGAAAGGAAATCACAGTAAGAGAGGAAAAACCCAATAGAAAGTAATAATGCTGCTGCTGATTAAACATAGACACGTCTAGGGGCACCTGGGTGGCTCAGTCAGTTGGACATCTGACTTCGGCTCAGGTCATGATCTCACAGTCCGTGAGTTCGAGCCCCACGTCGGGCTCTGGGCTGACAGCTCAGAGCCTGGAGCCTGCTTTGGATCCTGTGTCCCCGTCTCTCTCTGCCCCTCCCCCGCTCACACTCTGTCTCTCTCTGTCTCTGAAAAATAAATAAACCTTAAAAAAAATTTTTTTTTAAAATCCAGAAATAAACCTCAAAAACATTTTTTTAATCCAAAAATAAATAAACCTTAAAAAAATTTAAAAAAAAATAAATCCAAAAATAAACATTAACAAAAATTTTTTTTCAGTAAAACCAAAATACGCTTCTCTAGAACTCTCTCCCAGGCAACACACTGGGTGCTCGGAACAGGTGCTCTAAGGAGACTCTGGTCACTTTCCGGGACAGATGAGAGCGCGGCACAGAGATGCGATAGCCTCCGGCCAAGAGTACACAGCCAGGCTTTAAACCCAAGCCGTCTGAGCCCAGACTTGCCATTCCCGAGCACAACTCCAGGGTGAGGGAAGGAGGGAAGATGCCGAAACAGGAAGGAGAGGGAGGAACAAAGACTCAGAGACAGACCAGGAGAAAACCCAAGGCCAAAAGACCCACAGAGGATTCACAGACAGCCACACAGAGACAGAGATGGATGGCATCAGAGACAGACGGAAGTGGACCAGAGGGAGAACAGTGGGGGCAGGGCAGGGGGCGGTGGATGGGCCGGAGCTAGGCATGAAGGAAGAGGAGGAGCTGGGCCAGGGGAGGGGGTGGGGGGGCCGCGGGGCTCCTGCCCACCTCTCATCACAGTAGGTGAACTTCATGTCCAGGCTGTGGCGGCTGAGGAAGGCCCCCCGGCCCAGGGGGGGCTCCAGGCTGCCCGGGTGGGGGATGGCTTCACAGATGAGCACCAGGCATTGCAGGGGCGGCTCCAAGTTGGGGCTCCCTTCGGGGGAGGTCTGCACAGGGGGCTTGTAGGCCCTCATGTGTCCAGAGCAGTACAGCACCTAGTTGGGATGGGGGGAGGGGGGCAGGCAAAGGTGGTGATGCACATGGGCCTGGGGTTCCCATGGGCCTAGGAGATATGTCTCTAGGTGCCCCACCGGGAGCCGAGAACAAACCCCTGACCTAAGGAGGTTCTGATCCAGATTCTGAGACTCAGGGAGCTCTGAAGACCCCAGATTCCAGCCCCGTGGAGACTCCAGGCACCGAAGGCTGAGGACCCCCAGCCCCAGGCCCACAGGCTCAGAAAGGACACAAGGACTCCCAGCCTTCCGGCTCCACGGACACCCAGCCTTCTAGATTCAGCCTGAGGGTGCCCCACAGGATCCCCGCACTTGCAACATGCTGGGAGAATTTTCGGGCTCAGGCCCAGCCCCAGCAGGCCCCCAGGCCCCTCACCCTCCTCCAGGCCAGGCCCTGCCCACCTTCCAGGTGGCCGCCTTGAGGTTGAGGGTGCGCCCGCGGCTGGTGAGGGTACTCTTCATGCGCAAAGAGAAACACCGCTCGGTGGGGGCCTCTGGCTTCTTTTTGGACAGACCTGGGGAAGGGCCACGGGGAAGGGGGTGAGCAGGTTGCTGGGCGGCTCTGGACAGACTTGACTAAAGTCTCCCCGGCCTCATTCCCACAGTTGAGACCTGGAACCAGGGAGGGCCCCAGGGCTAGGGAGTGCTCCTTGCCGACACCCCAGGGCCGGGCCGGGTCCCCTCTTCCCATTTTTCGGAGTCTGGAGAAACGGGATATGCAGGGGGAAAGCCTCAGCTTCTATAACCAGGGGACAGAGGCCTCCAGGGAACTCACTCGGCCGGGGGGTCAGGGCGTCCTGGAGCTCCTGTTGGTCACAGGGGTGGATGAAATCAAAGATGCTGTGTCCGATGAGCTCCAGCTGCCAGGGAAGGAAGCAGGAGGTGTCTGGGAGGAGGCGCACTTTCACCAGGGCCTCTGACCCAACTCCTCTTTCCTGTCCTCACTGCCCTTCCCCTCCGATTCTCCCCCCCACCCAATTTGTGAGCCTGGATTACTTTCCCAGGCTTTTCTCTCACTCACTCACTCACTCACTCACTCACTCACTCACTCACTCACTCAGCAACTACTTCTTGAGGACCTGCTGTTTGCCAAGCCCTCTTCTAGATGGTAAGCAAAGCTGTGGCCACGCAGGCAAAATCCCTGCCTCTCGGAGCTTACTGGCTAGTAGGGGAGATGGCCGATGAGCAAACACATCAAACGCCACAGTTATAAAGCAAGAGAGGAAGTGATACGAAGAACATCAAGGTTAGGCAGTGAAATGGTGGGCTGCTATCTTAGAGGCAGTAGTCAGGGCCCGTGATAGTGAAACAAATCGCTGAGCCAAGCCAGCGAGGTGGTCGTGTGGCTCTCTGGAGTGTTCTGGAAAGAGGGAACCGCGAGTGCAAAGGCCCTGAGGTGAGACCCCATTCAAAGCCCACCTGTTTGGCAAGCCAAGGACTCAGCGTGTTGTTTCAGTTCAGGCAATGAGCCTGGCGCTGGCCGGAGGGGCATCAGATGGAGGCAGATCCACACAGCTCTCAATCCAGTGGTGGTGTGGACCAGGGGAAGAGAGCTCTCTCTCCTCTAACAGCCCCTTTGTAGCTGGATTCAAATCCTGGCCCTGCCACTTCCTAGCTTCGGGGCCTTGGGACATTCACCTCTCTGAACCCCCAAGCTCGGGCTGAAATGGTACCAAGAGTGGGATAACAAAGCAGGAGATAGGCTCCAAGTATGGAGTCCGTTTATGTGAAACAGGAAAAAGAAGGGTAACCCTCCCGTGGGGCAAGCTGTATGGATGAGCTGAAATCAGTTCCCCACCCGTATCTCCTGCCTCCCCATCCCCAGACCCCTGCTCAGGCTCCTCTTCTCTTACCCGGGGCCCCGCACCGCTCCCTGTGGGCCCTCAGCCCGTAATCCCAGCCTCCACCTCTACCTCTGGGCACACCTAGAGAGAGCTTTCCAAAACGTAAGTCCTGTTCTCACCTCTCCCACAGCCTCTCCCCTGCTGAAAATCCTTCTATGGCTCCCCAGTGCCCTGGCAGTAAACCTGCTTTGGTCCTAAATTACCTAGCTCTGTTGACCTCAGGATTTTTTTTTTTTACCTCTCACCCCTCCCCTTGCACTCTGCACTTAGCCAGGAGAAGCATCTCGATTTCCTCCAAATGCTCTGTTTTATCTCACCTCTGGGCCTTTGCATATTCTGTTCCCTCGGCCATGCACATTCCCAGCCTTCGCTGTTCCCGTCCATTCGCCCTACCTTCTGACTGGCTAAGTCCTTGGGGTTTCAGCTCAGGTGTCTTCTTTTCCAGGAGGCCCTCGATTCCCCCTGAGGCTGGGTCAGGTAACCCCCCCCCCACCCCTTCCCCTGGCTCACACAGCCCCCTAGGGTGCCCCATCCCAGCCCTGATCATTCTGAGTCCTCCTGTCTGGTGACACGTCTGCCTCCCCTCTGTATGGTGAACCCCGTCAGGGCAGGGCTAGGGCAGTCTCAGTCACCTCTGGATCCCGGCATCGCCTGCCCAGGGCCAGGCACAAGGCAGGCAGCGCCTCTCACCTGACTGAGGCCCAGGTGTTTGCTGACATTCTCCGACAGGTAAGCCATGTCTCCGTCGGCAGTGAGCACCATGACGAAGCCCTCCAGGGCCTTCAGGTAGCAGGCATCCAGAGCTTCTCCCCCTGCTCCCACCTGGTTCCACTCCCCTGGTGTCAGGGCCAGGGTGGGTGGGGTGTGTCTAGTCAGCCATGGACCCACCCTGGCCAGCCTCCCTCTGCCTTCCCTCACTCAGAAGAGCTTCTAGGTACCCCCAGGTGAGCAAGAAACATATGCCGGTGGCTTGGAGTCCCCAAGGAAGACGGCAGGGCCGCCAAGGATTGCAATCCTAAGGGGGCAGGGCTTGCCGGGGACACAGAATTCTAAGGCGGTGGGGGGTCTCCCATGGGAATAGAATTCTAAGGGGGGTAGGCTTCCGAGGAGGGCAGAATTCTAAAAAGATGGGATTCCCAGGAGATCAACATTGAAGGGGCTGGGAGCTCAAGGGTGTCAGAATTCTAAGGGGGCCGGAGACTCCCGGGGTGGGGGGGGGGGAGGGGGGTTCGGAATACTTGGGGCAGGACCTTCTAGATGGACAGAATTCTAAAGAAGCAAGGGCTTCCAGGTGACAGAATTCTAAGGGGGCAGTGCTTCCCAGAGAAATAAAATTCTTTGGGGGCAGTGAAGTCTTGTGGGCTCCACATTCCTCATAAAGTCCTGAGGATTCCAAAGTGTGTGTGTGTGTGTGTGTGTGTGTGTGTGTGTGTGTGTGTGTGTGTGTGTCAAAGCCTCCTGCAGGGTAGAATTCCAACTGGGTGGGAATTCAAGAGGATGGCTAAGGGGAGGGGTGATGGACCTAGGGAGCTGGGGAGGGTACTCTCTCAAGCAGGCATTAGAAATCGGGCAGCTAAGCCTCCCCGGGGGATTCGTTGCCAGAAGGTCTCCCAAATCCTAAGGGCTGAAGCACCACCCCAGGGAGTTAGCCGGCCTCCTATTCTTCAAGGAGGGCCACCTAGAAGGAGGTGGGGCTTTCCCAAGGGGCGGGGCCTCACGTGAGAGACTACGGAGAGGGCGGGGCCCCGCCGGGGAAGCACCTCCCAGGGGGTGGGGCCCCGCCGGGGAGACGTGGGGGCGGGGCCTCGCCGAGGTGGGACCCCCCCCCCGGGGGGCGTGGCTCACCTGCGGCGCAGAGGCGGTGCATGCGCAGGTAGCTGATGGTGAGGCGCATGATGGAAGCCTTGTCCAGGTGGGCGCTGACCCCGCGCGCGAAGGGCAGCGTGTGCGCTAGCTGGTACAGCACCTCGGTCTCCTGGCTGCGCCGGCTGCGGGCCGCATCCCGGGACTTCTCCTTGCGCAGCTCGGTGCTCGACCTGCGGGCATCGGCAGCGGTCACTGGCGGCGCCCCCGGAAGGGAAAGAGTTGGATGGGACATGCGCGCGGGGCGCTGCCACACGGGGCTCGGGCTCACAGAGGGCAGGGCCGCGACCGTGCAGGTCCCGCTGTGTGGCCCGGGCGAGTTCCCGGAGCTCTCTAGGTCCGCGAGGGTTATACTCCGGGGCAGCTCCCCGGCCGCGGGTTTTATCTGTCCCCGCGCCGGCGCTTGCTGCCCCCAGCGCCTTGCTTCTCTCCGAGGCGTGCCTAAGGGCCGCTGTCCCCTCCCTGACTTATCTGCTGTCAATTCCCCGGGCCCGGGACGCCTGGGGGACAGGGTGGCCTCCTGCTGCGAGAGGGCCGGCGGAGCTGGCCCCCAGCCAGGGAAGGGAGGAGGCATGATGTCAGCAGCCTCCAGGCCCCCTACCCTACAGCCTCCCGGAACCCTCTCTCCTGCCCTTTCCCCTCCTCAGCTGAGCTGAATCCTAAGAATCTTAGAACACAGATCTCAAAGTCCAACCACCCACCACCAGGGGCCCTGCCGATGTGACACAGCAAACCAACCCCAGTGTTCTATGAAGCCAACGGCTAACCACTCACCCCTGCCCTTTAATCCATTTCAAATGCCTGACTTCTGCACGTGGGGTTGGGGGTAGACGGATGAGTACTGTGTTGTCACAAATATCTGCCACTTATCCCGCATGTACTGTCAGTCCCCAGGCCAAGGAGGTAAAAGACCTGAACCCACTTAGACCTCAGACAACCCCAGCAAGAAGGCAATAACATTATCCCCATTGAACAGACGAGGAAACCAAGGCACAGAGAGGCACAGCGCTTGCCCCTAACGAGTGAAGCCAGGTTTGAACAATGGTGGGCCTGAACTCTTCACGTTTCTCTGTTCTGTGGCTCTGGGTTTATCTCCAGGTTAGTGCTTCTCTCTGCTACCGCCACTGTCTTAAGTGTCCAAATCCAAACTGCATGGTTTTTTGAAAAAAGAAAAATTATAGAGTATATTACATATAGTATATATAATCTTCTCCCTCTCTGAATACACACACAAACACACACGTGTATATATGTGTGTGTATATATATATCTCAAACTCGCAAACTGTGAGATCATGACCTGAGTCGAAGTCAGACATGTAACTGACTGAGCCACCCAGGTGCCCCTATATATATATGTAATTTTTTTTAAGTAGGCTTTAGGCCCAGCACGGAGCCCAGTGCAGGGCTTGAACTCACGACCCTGAGATCAAGACCTGAGCTGAGATCAGGAGTCAGATGCTTAACCGACTGAGCCATCCAGGCGCCCCTAATCTTCTCTGTACTTATCATATTGAGAGAGCCATTAATAAGCAGCTATAATTTGCTAAACATGCATGTGTCTTGCACTGTCCTAAGTACTCTGCCTATGTGTACTCATTCAATTCCAGGAGGCACTTTAAACCTCCATGTCGCAGAGTGGAAACTGGGGCTCTGACAGGGAAAGTCCTTTGCCCCAAAAGTCACAAAGCCAGTAACTGGGAGAGCCGGGATTTGAACTTAGGCAGTGAGGTTCCAATGCCTTCATTCTCTGATCCCTTCCTGGTGACCCAGCCCAGGGAAGCAGAACTAACTCTAGGAAGGGAGGTTGTCCCTTCCAAAAACCAGAGGCCACTCCTGGGGATGGCATCAACCTCGCCCCCCAAGCAGACCTGAAGCCCCACCCACAGGCACGGATGGGGAGAGGAAAGGGGACTGTCCTGTCAGGCTGCTGGGGGAAAAAAACTGCAGCCAGTAGGAAGCACAGAAGGGGGCAGGCTGGGTGGAGGGGTGGAGGGAGCCAGCAATCACCCCCCCCATTCCCTCCCTCCTGGCTGGTGGGAGGCAGGGGCCTCCAGTCCTGCTCTGCCCAGAGGACATTCCGTCCTGTCCCGTTCTGTTCCAGCCCTGTTTGTCTTCCTGCCCAGAGGGTGGGGGTGGGCGGGCCTCCCTGAGCTGGGGGCCCAGATGGAGGGAAGAGGGAGTAGGAACAGGAATGGGGGTGGGGCTGGCCCCCCACCTCCCGGGCAGCTGGGCTCTGTAATCCTGTCTGTGGCAGACTTCGATAGAAGGAGCCAGCTGGTGGCTGCGGCAGGACCCTCCTTCTAGCTCCCAGCCTGTTCTCTGGATGTTCTTCTGACGGGAAGTGTGGGCCTCTCACTGGCTTCAGAGCTGCCTAGGTCTCCGGGCCTGGGTCTCCGGCCTTTCGTTAAATGGGGTAGGGACTTGTTCAGCCTTTCATTAAACAGAGTAGGGACTCGTTCCTCAGGTTTGGGACTCCCACTATGTCCTAGCTGTGTAACTTTGGACAAGTCGCAGGGCTTCCCCCGAGCATCACAATACAACCTCACAGGGTTGTTTTAAAGATGAAATGAATTACCATACGGCAAGGACTCAGAAGGGGGCCTGGCGATTGGGGAGTGCCAGGAGAGACTTAAACTTTCTGTTATCCCCTCTTGGTCCACATCAGGAACGGAAGGCTGAGGAGCCTCTTGCGCACCAGGGAGGCCTGTGGTGTGGTGTGTGTGTGTGTGTGTGTGTGTGTGTGTAATTACACACGTGACTTTCACACACCTAGGGGGTATCCTGCCCCAAAGATGGGTTCCCTCACTGCTCCTCATCCTGAGGGGGTGCAGTGGAGGGGAGGGATGATCCCCATCTTCCAGGATATGTGACTGAGGCTCAGAGAGGCAGTCACTGACACAAGGCCACGCACCCAGGAAGCAGATGAGCTGGGATTCGAACCTGACTCGGGCCTGTGCTCTTAGATGCCATGGCTTGGGGGGCATGTCCACCCCAGGGGCCCCTGCCCTGACCCTCCTTGGCCCCGTGGCCTCAGTCCCTTCCCCGTGTCCCACCTCTGCTGCCTCCGGATTTCCCCAGCTGGCCAGTCTCCCCAGCTGGCCCCATGCCCAGCCCTGGTCCAGCCCCCTGGCACTCTGCCCGGCTTGGGACGTGCAGCTGGAACCCGGCCACCCTTCCTCTGTGTTCCAGCAGAGAACAGGGGGTGGGGCCAGGGCCTGGAGGCCCCAGGGTGAGGCCTGGGAATGGGGGCTGGGGCCCAGTTCCCCCCCACACACACACAACCAAGAGAGGGAGAAGCCCACCTCTGAAGAACTTGCCACCCAAGAACACAGGCATGAGAAAGTAGGGAGACCCTGTGCACACTAAGGGCTGCCCTTGGCCCTCTCTCTTCTGACACTGAGTTGGGTATTGGGGGTCTTGCAAAAAGTGTAGCGGATCTAGGGGGGCTTTGGTTGTATCTGGGCAGGGACCCTTCTTTTTTTTAAAAATTTTTTTTTCAACGTTTATTTATTTTGGGGACAGAGAGAGACAGAGCATGAACGGGGGAGGGACAGAGAGAGAGGGAGACACAGAATCGGAAACAGGCTCCAGGCTCTGAGCCATCAGCCCAGAGCCTGACGCGGGGCTCGAACTCACGGACCGCGAGATCGTGACCTGGCTGAAGTCGGACGCTTAACCGACTGAGCCACCCAGGCGCCCCTGGGCAGGGACCCTTCTTGACATTGTGAGGCCAGAGGCAGGGTTTGGGTTTGAGAAGGGACTCGGGGTGGGGGCCAGTCAGGAGGAGTCTCTCTGCCTCTCCCGAGGATGTGGTAATCCAGTGGGGTGCCTGTACCCAAGTTTCCTATCTTCTCAAGGAACCCTCTGATCTGGGGCGTGGTGGGGGGAGGGCACCCGGGCCCTTATACCCATCAGGAACTTCCCAAGAACATCCCTTCCCAGGGTGGGATGGCAGTAAGCCTGAGCTGGAGGAAGGGAAGGGGGTGACGAGGTATGGGGGCCCACTCACCATCACCTAGGCCCCCTTTGGCCCAAGTGCCATCCTAGGGGTGCAGGAGGGGACGGAGCATGGCTGGGATCCGGGTGCGAGTTATGAGAGGGTGGTGCACAGCACTGGGATGACACCACAGGAAAGGGTTGGCCTTGGTGGGGAAGGGGAGCGCCCCAGCTCAGCCAAGGGGGCCCCCACCCAGCCAGGAGGGGGCGCTGGGAGGGGCTGGGCTGAGGCTGGCCCAGAAGGGGTGGGATGGAGTTCCCTGGCAGGCCCCGAGCCAGAGACTGGAATAGAACTGAGGGGGGAACGGCTTGGGGTGGGGGGTGGTAAAAAACATGGGGGTGTGGACAGATCCAATCAGACCTGTGAAGCCAGGGAGGAGGGAAGGGGGTGAGGCTTCCTGGATGCTTCAGATTGGACAAGGGAAACCGAGGGCCTGCAAGATTTTCCAGGGTCCCATGAAAACATGGCCAGATAGACCCCCCCGGGCAGCAGACCCAGAGCACCCAGCGGATCTGCACCTGCTGGGAGGGGGTCACGGAAACCTACGCTCCGGCCAGGAGGACCCAGCTGAACACTCCCTGCTTGCACAGAATCAGACACAGCACCCTCTGGGGTGGAGTGGGGGGGGATTCCCTAAATAAGGCTGTGCCATGGTCACAGGCACTGAGTAGGGGTGGAGGAGGGAGAGAAGGGGCTAGGCTTTGGGAAGTGGGTCGAGCTGTTTCCTTGTTATGAAAAGGAGTGCCTCTACCTTTACCAAAAGGTCCCCGGGAAGGTTCCCAGATAGCTTCTGAAAGGAGACCCACCTCTGCTTATTTCTAGGGGACCCAAGGTTCGCAAGACTGGCGGGGGGAGGGGGGGAAGCATCCAATTATAGGAGATGTCTCTTCTTTTGAACTCAGAATCTGACTTCCCATTCCAAGGGGCTGTCTATATCTGTAATAGCTGTATACACCCCAAGATCCCAGGGATCCGGTTGCAAAGAACCACCTCAATTCTGGGAATTCGGAGGCCGGTAATGTCAACATGTGGAGGGAGAATGCCTTACGTAGAAGCCCGGGAACTGCTCGAACACCAGCACCCCCAGTTCCGTGGGGGACCCCAACCAGGTGGGAAAGCGAACTCGGGGCAGCAAGAAAGTGGGGATCACGGCCCTGAAGTCACTCCAGGCTAGAGGGGCGGGGCAGCCGGGGACTTGGAGAAATCCCCCTCGCCTGCACTCGGGTAGGGTGTAGGGTGCGGCGGGGATGTGCCTCCAACCGCGCGTCCCGGGGCGTCCTTGGCCGGCACCCGCACATCCCCCGCCCGGCTCAGGGGTCCCTAGAAGGAAAGCCCCCCGACTTCCATCATCCCCGCCCCGAACCCCCGTACCTTGCGCGCTGCAGCCCCAGCGCCATGGCTCGCCGTCGCCGCTCCGGAGCCCTTCGAGGCCCCTCGCCCCCTCCCCTGGCCCTGCGAGCCCCCTCCCCAGCTCCGCCCCCCGCCGCACCGTTGGCGGCGGCGTGCCCGGCCCGCGGCTCTGGTTGGACGATGGGTCTGTCACTTCCGAGAAAGAGGCGGGACCAGAGGCGAGGACCTAGAACTCCGGAGGGGGGGGGGGGTATACCGCGGCACACACCGCCCCCCAGCCACACCCCTCGCCGCGGACTTCCTCGCCAGTGTCGCCCGCAGGGTCCCCGGGCCGCGCCTCCCGGCCCAGCCTCTCTCGCCAAGTTCCCACACCAACCCTCTCCCGAATCCACCCAATTCACTCCGACTCTTACACCGCACCCCCCAACTCTCACCCCCGGCCCGGCCCTCCATTTCCCACCCCCGGTGGGGCCCCTCAGACCACCGTCCCACCCACTCCCAAGTCGCCCAGCTCTGCCCTTATCCACTGGCGAGAACCCCCGCCTCTCGCCACCCCCCACTGCCAACCGCACCCCAGCTCTCCAATCCCTCCCCCAATGGACCCCACCATTCCCTCTCGTCCGCAGCCCCCTGTGCCCCAATCCCTGCAGCCAGTATCTCCACCTCACCCCCACTCCTCCAGTCTGGCACCCTCTGCACCCTCAGCCCCACCTTCTTGCCTCCCTAACTCCTTTTTCAAGTTCCCACTGCTGAATGATCAAGTTTATGCCAAGTAAATATGTACAACTCAATCACACCAACTTTTTAAAAGAGCAGAGAAATGCGATCTACTAGCGAAGTAAGACGGGAAGGGTACAAAGTCACCAAGGAGTGGCTAAAGCATTAGGATCGGACTGGGAACAGACTGTGTGTGTGTGTGTGTGTGTGTGTGTGTGCGCGCGCGCGCGCGCGCATGTGTGTCTGTGTGTTGGAGGGGAGCGGTTTACTAATCCACGGCCGACCAGTATTCCAGATGCAGCTTTGGACAGGGAAAAGGATACTATGGCCCAAGTTTATAGGGTTTGCCCCTTCCCAGCATCTCACTCAGTTTACAAGCGGGGAACCACTTCTCTCCCTTCTTACTCTATTTAAATTTGAATAGGGCTGGCCCTAACCCTCCCCGCACAGGCTCGGGGACAGGAGGATCCAAACCTAGCCAATCAGTTTATTCTGTTTCCCTGGTCACCGTGATTGGTTCAGGGAAGACATGGGACCTAACCCTAGCCCAGTGAGAACCAACCCAGAGACATTTGCTGCAAGGAAAGAAAAAGGTTCTGTATTTCTGCTGGAGTTGCCTAGCTGGTGGGAGGTGACCCTGGAGCAGATGGGGCTCACCCTGTCCCCAGGAAAGAAGAGGCTTTGTGAGATGAAAGTCAATACAGAAGAAAATGAAAGTTTGCGAAAGACAGTCTTGACATCAGCATCTGGGTGCCTGGATCCAGCCATTCCTGAACTCCAAGTTAATCTCAGAACCATTATGGTGTTTGGGGCTGTGCCTGTTGTTAAATATAACCTTATTCGTTGACTTTGTGCTTAGATTAGTATGAGTTGATTTCAGCTGCTTTCACTCAAAAGAATCTTGATCAACAGAGAAAATATCTCCCAGGCTCCAGTATGGAGGCACGTGGGGTATGAGAAAACAAGAGGCCTAAATTAGAAAGGGCGGCAGGGGAAGCAGTGTCCTACATGCGGAAGCAGGGGCTGTGCAAGTCATAGCAGAGAGCCAATGCGAGGGATTGACAGAGCCCAAGGGAAGCTGGCACTTGGTAAATACACATCAAAACAGAATTTAAAAATACGTACGGATGCACCAGGCATCTCCAATCTAGGTTAGCATTAACTTGGCGGTTCCTGGCAGCTAAGGCAATGTTTGAAGTGGGCTCCGACTACAACCCGGAGCGTAAAGAGAAGAGGTGGGAGCTGGTGGTGGAGGGGTGCAGGCAGGTGAAATCCAACCAGATCTGAAAACCATGAAAGAAGGCTGGGCAATCTCCTGAAGGCACTAGGGAGCCATGGCAGAGTTTTGAGCAGGACAGGAACACAATGTGTGCCTTATAAAGATTCCTCTGGCTGCTCTGTGGAGCGTGGATGGATGAATACAACACAATGGCAATCGTAGAACCTAGGTGACACGGTTCGTGTTCGTCACCATGAAATCTTTCAAATTTTCTATATCTTTGAAAATGCTCATAAAGAAACGTTGGGAGAAACAAATGTTCAGGAGGCCAGAGGGACATGGCTTGGAGATTGATTATTTGGTTGTATGGATGAAGTTGTGGTTTTGTTGTTGTTGTTTTGTTTTGTTTTGTTTTATTTTGAATATGCTCTGCCTTGGGCAAAGGGAATCCTCTGTTTTCAAGGTGAGTTGAAGTCTTTTCTGTCCTTCTCTTCCCTCTCCCCTGGATCTATTTATCCTACAATACACCCACCCCCTCATTCATTCATTCATTCATTCCATTTATCCCACACATTTCCACGGAATGACAAACATACCGTTGTAGGCATTGGGGATACAGTGGTGAACAAGACAGGTCAAGGTCTCTGACCTGCCTTCACGGAATTTACACTCTGGGCAGACAGACTATACAAAGAGATATAAGTGACATACATAGTACGTTATATTGTGACAAGTGCTCTAGAGAGATGTAACCCAGAGAATGGAGGGAGATAGTGATTTTTGGCGGGGGGGGGGGGAACTATAATTTTATATAGTTTGATCATGGAAGAGCTTAGTGAGAAGGTGACATTTGAGCAAAGACTTGAAGATGAAGGGGAAAACCCTGTGGATTTCTGGGAGAAGACTGTGCTAAACTAAGAGAACAGCAAATGCAAAGGTCCTGAGGTTGGACCGTTCAGGGCTCAGCAAGGAGGCCGGTGTGGCTGGAGCTGAAGAATGGATGGGGAGAGTGGGAGATGAAGTCAGAGAGGTGGGGTAGGGTGTAGGGTGGGTTTTTAGGTTTTCCCTGGATTTGGCCTTTTGCTGTGAGGGAGATGGGAGCATGGGAGGCTTTCGTACAGGGAAGTGGCATCGGAGTTAGGTCTGAATGAAGTCCTCTTTCCCTTCCCTTAAACGAAAGAACGAACTATAAGCTCTCTAGTTTCCGAAACAAACCACCGCCCAAGGTTTATTTTGCTCGTGAACTGCCATCCGAGCAGGACTGGCGTAGACAGCCGTCTCTGCCCTACCTGGCCTCGGCTGGGGCAGCTCAAGGGCTGTGGGCGGGAAGGATCTGAAGCGTCCCCACCCACCTGCCCGGCAGTGGATGCCGCTGTCAGCTGAGACCTCATCGGCGGGCTGGGGCCGGAACACCTACAAATGACCTTTCCACGTGGCAGCTTGGGCTTTCTCACATCATGGCTTATTAATTTATCTTGAGAGAAAGAGAGGAGCAGAGACGGAGAGAGAGAATCCCAAGCAGGCTCTGCGCGGTCAGTGCGGAGACCCGGGCGGGGCTCGAACCACGAACCCTGATCAGGTCATGATCTGAGCGGAAATCGAGAGGCAGACGCTTCACTGACTGAGCCAGCCAGGTGCCCCTGCCACACTCTTCATAAGACGGTGTCTTGGGGACTCAGCACGAGCAGGGGAAGGACAGAGAGAGAGAGGGAGACACAGAATCCGAAGCAGGCTCCATCCAGGCTCTGAGCTGTCAGCACAGAGCCCCATGCGGGGCTTGAACCCACGAACTGTGAGATCATGGCCTGAGCTGAAGTCAGATGTTTATCGGACTGAGCCACCCAGGCGCCCCAGAGAGTCGTTTCTTAAAAAAAAAAAAAAAAAAAAAAAAAAAAAAAAAAAATATATATATATATATATATATATATATATATATATATATACATATATATATATATATATGCATTTGATAGAAAATAATATCACCCAGGATAGATTGGATTATTGTTTTCCAGTCTCCATTCCCTCCTTGTTATAGAACCACCCGTCCATGATTTTCCCATGTGACCATGAAGGCTCTCCTAAGCAAATCGAACGCATTCCCTGGCCCATTTGGTCACGTGACATCGCTTGGCCAATCAGAGGGGAAAGATGCTGTTGCCGGTATACACACACAAGACTCCACGGAATGTGGTGTGCCCCCTGTTGGGAGGACACAGCACCGATGAAATACTTCCACCAGAATAACAGAACCTGCATCTGATTAAGCTCCCGGATGTAACCATCCGTTTACAGGAAAGGCAGTGGACGAACGAACACATTAAACAACACTGTGAAAGAACAATCAGCCAGATGTAGACTGCAGGCAACTCTAGACCAGCATTGCCCAACAGAAGTTTCTAAGTTGATGGAAATGTTCTAGATCCCTGCCGGCCCAAATGACAGCCACTGGTCCTGTGCGACTACTGAGCACTTGAAATGTGCTCAGGGTGATTGGGGAACTGAATTTTTTTATTTTCAGTTTCTGGGGTAGCTCTTTTTCTTCTTTCTTTTCTTTTTTTCTTTTTTCAATGTTTATTTATTTTTGAGAGAGAGAGAGAGCACGAGCAGGGGAAGGACAGAGAGAGAGGGAGGCATAGAATCCGAAGCAGGCTCCAGGCCTGGAGCTGTCAGCACAGAGCCTGATGTGGGGCTTGAACTCACAAACCATGATATCGTGACCTGAGTCGAAGTCCGGACACTCAATAGACTCAGCCACGCAGGTGCCCTTCTTTTTTTTTTTTCCCATTGAGGCAAAATTCACATAATGGAAAATTAACCGGTTTACGATGTATATAGTTCAGTGACATTTAGTATATTCACTGTGTTGTGGAACCATCACTTGTATCTACTTCAAAAACATTTTCATCAGCCCCAAAGAAAACTTGTCACTCACTTGTCACTCTTGTCTCTGCCCTCTCCAGCTCCTGGCAACCACCACCCTACTTTTTGTCTCTATGGATTTATGTATTTTAGATATTTCATGTAAGTGGAACTGTACATTATGTGGCCTTTTGAATCTGGCTTCTTTAACTTAGCACTATGTTTGCAAGGTTCAGACAGTAACCCAGGGTGAGCTTGTATCTCTACTTCATTTCTTTCTATGGGTGAATATTAGTCCATTGTATGGCTACACCACAGTTTGCTTACTCATTCATCAGTTGATAGACATTTGGGTTGCTTCTGTCCTTTGGTTGTTATGAATGATGAACATTCATGGACAAGTATTTGCTTGAACACCCATTTTCAATTCTTTGGGGTATATGCCTAGAAGGCGGAATTGCTGGTAATTTCTAACCTTTTGAGGAACTGTCAAGCTGTTTTCCACAGTGGTTGTACCACTTTATATTCCCACCAGCAATGAACAAGGGTTCCAATATGTGCACATCCTCACTAACATAAGGACTATGGGTCCATGATGATGAGGAAGGGAGAGGAGCCCCCCCCCCCACCTACTTCTACCTGAAAGTTAGTTGTCCACTGGACCCCACCCCCACAGGGACACGTGTTTCTAGATTAAATTGGGATTAAAGTATATCTACTGGGGCACTCGGGTGGCTCAGTCAGTTGAGCATCTGACTCTTGATTTTGGCTGGGGTCGTGATCTCCGGTTCGTGAGACTGAGCCCCACATCTCTGCTTGAGATTCTGTCCCTCTCTCTCTGCCTCTCCCCTGTTCTCACTCTTTCTCTCTCTCAAAATAAATAAGCATTTAAAAAAAAACCGAAGTGTATCTTTGGTTTCTTTTCTTCTCTGAATTGATAATAGAAAGCTGCTTGCCTTCTGCTCTTCTAGCTTGCTGAGTGCCTGCCCTGGAAGGATGGCAGTGTGTCCCAGGAATTGGGGGAGGGGACTCTCCCCTCACAATTAGAGGCCAGTGGTTAAGGACGCTCGGTTTGGAGTTTGGGAGGCCTGGGTCAAATCCAGGGTCTGGGTCAAATCCAGGGTCTGCCACGTACATGATGTATGACTTTGGGAAAGTTACGTAGTGTCCTGATATCTCAGTTTTCCTCGTCTGTATGGTGGGGATCATAATAGTCCCTACGTCTTAAATTTTTTTTTTTTTCAACGTTTATTTATTTTTGGGACAGAGAGAGACAGAGCATGAACGGGGGAGGGGCAGAGAGAGAGGGAGACACAGAATCGGAAGCAGGCTCCAGGCTCTGAGCCATCAGCCCAGAGCCCGACGCGGGGCTCGAACTCACGGACCGCGAGATCGTGACCTGGCTGAAGTCGGACGCTTAACCGACTGCGCCACCCAGGCGCCCCAGTCCCTACGTCTTAGACTGTGGTGTGGATTGGGGGTGGGGGGCAGAGGGAAAGAAAGAAAGAATCTCAAGCAGGCTCCATGTTCAGCGCAGCGTCCCACACGGGCCTCGATCCCACAACCCTGGTATCCCACCTGAGCCGAAATCAAGAGTTGGACGCCCAACCCCCTGAGCCACCCAGGCGCCCCTGTGGTGAGGATTTGACGAGAGCAGGCATGTGAGTGTTTCGCACAGTGCCCGCCACCTGGCGAGTTCGCGGTATTAGTTATCATTCACTCGATCATTTACACGAGCTTTAATGATACATTTACTCTCTGCCCGGTGGAGCGTCGGAGAATTTCACCGGAACTGTCCCTGCTGGCCAAGGGGCTCCAGCCTGGAGGGTGGACGAGAAAGGCTCAGACGGGCGCTTTCACTACCCATGTACGTGTCCACGCGCATACGTGTCACGTGGATGTCGGGGTCGCACAGGTAGGGGTCACAAGACAGGCTGGCGTTAATGCACGTCAGTAACAAGCCACGTGGCGTAGACCTTAAGACTGAGATCTGTGTCTTAGCCTTAGACAGGCCTTGGTATGCGCAGGCTTGTCGACGTGGGCGCGCGGGTGAGCGTTGGCACGAGTGCGCATCTGGGTTCCGTAAAGAAGGGCACCTGGCATCAGTGAAATGGGAGACAGCTCGCGCGCGTGCCTGTATGGTCACACGCACGGAAAGGTCTCACGCACGTCCCAGGTCCCTGTACAGATGCTCGTGTGCATGTCTGTGTCGGTGCAGGTAACTGCCCCGGGCCGTGGGATGATGGGTGGATGCTGTGGCCCAGGTCCCCCTCTGGCTCCCTCAATACCCCGCCGCCCCCCGCAAGAGAATCTCCCAGGGCCCTGAGCCCCCAGCTCACCTGCTGATACTTCGAGCAGCCAGGGCGTCCCAGGAGGGGTATGTACGTGTGTAAGGTTTCTGGCCATTGGTGGCCGGGGCCAGGGGCTCCCAGCTCTTGCGATGCCGTTGCACGGCCCTGACGAGGAAGGGTTTCCTGGGTCCTCCTAGAATCGGTACGTGCAGGAAGAATCTGTGACTGTCAGAGGCTACAGCGACTCCTGTTTCATAGACAAACGGCAGGAATTTGGGGCGCGTGGGTGGCTTAGTCAGTTAAGCGGCTTCCTGAGTCTGAGCCCCGCTGTCAGCTCAGAGCCCGCTTCGGATCCTCTGTCCCCCCACCCCCACCCCGTGGCCCTCCCCCCTCTCAAAAATAAATACACATTAAAAAGAAAAAGAATCTGGATCTTTAAAAAAAAAAAAAAAAGCAAGAATTTAGTTCTATTTTTAATATGCTGTGAATTTTCCAGAAAAGCAAGTCCATGTGAATCAAGGGAAGATCATACCCTGTTTGGGACAGCAGTTGCTATTGGGGAGCGTTGACTGTCTCAGAGAATCACATCACCAACATCCCCCCTCATCATGATATTTGAATCCCAGACAACAGAGCTGACCCCTCTGCTTTGGCTTCTCCTGCAACCCACATGGACATACGAATCGTCTAATTTAGCCCTTATTCCAAAATGTCAACGGTAAAGAAAAAAATAGACATTTGACTAAATCTTGTCCTCTTCACCTTAAATCTGAACCTGTAATTCACCACGGGGCGCCTGGGTGGCTCAGTGGGTTAAGCGGCTGACTTCAGCTCAGGTCATGATCTTAGGGTGCATGAGTTCGAGCCCCGGGTCGGGCTCTGTGCTGGCAGCTCGGAGCCTGGAGCCCGCTTCGGATTCTGTGTGTCTCCCGCTCTCTCTCTCTGCCCCTCCCCCGCTCATGCTCCGTCCGTCTCCGACTCTTCAAAAATAAAGAGACGGTTAAAAAAAAAAAAAAGTTAAACTTCCAATTCGCCAAAAGCAGGAGCATCTGGCTGTGTTATGGCTGTGAGCACTGACCTAATGGAGCACCTTGCATTTCTTGTAAATTACAGGCTCCCTCCCCATCGGTCATTCACAATCCCCAGATCCAAACAACTGAAAAGGAAAGGCTTGTCTGAGTGGATGGCAAAGCCTGACCTGATGCTATTTTTGGTAATCGGTATTTATCCCACTTTGATGTGGCCAGCCCGCATTTCCCTGCAGAAATACTAAAGTGCCACCCTGACCCCAGCTGGGCTGTCACAGTAATGCACCATATATGTGCGACACCTTTCTAAAACCTAACCACCTACCCCCTCAGTTCTTAAACACGCGCATCTGTGAAGGACTGTACGTGGTAGTTTTTCCTTTGCTTCTTTTTTTTTTTTAATTTTTTTTGATGTTTATTTATTTTTGAGACAGAGACAGAGTCTGAACAGGGGAGGGGCAGACAGAGAGGGAGACACAGAATCTGAGACAGGCTCCAGGCTCTGAGCTGTCTGTCAGCACAGAACCCGACGCGGGGCTGGAACCCACGAACCGTGAGATCACGGCCTGAGCCGAAGTCGGACGTTTAACTGACTGAGCCACCCAGGCGCCCCTCCTTTGTTTCTTTATATACAGACAACTTCTCACAAGGCATTTCAGTTAGAGATGATATGCACGGGTAAATTATGCTGCGCGTGAACTGAATTTCATGATAATAAAAGGGTATCTAAAGTATTTTTTTAATTTTAAGTTTATTGATTTATTTTGAGAGAGAGAGAGAGAGAGATCATGAATGGGGGAGAGAGATCATGATCTCAGAGAGAGATCAGAAAGAGAGAGAAGAATCCCAAGCAGGTTCTGCACTGTCATCGCAGAGCCTGACGCAGGGCTCGAACTCACAAACCATTAAATCATGACCTAAGCCGAAAAGAGAGCCGGACGCTCAACCGCCCCTAAAATATCTATTTTTTTTTTTTGTTAATTTTTTTTTTCAACGTTTTTATTTATTTTTGGGACAGAGAGAGACAGAGCATGAACGGGGGAGGGGCAGAGAGAGAGGGAGACACAGAATCGGAAACAGGCTCCAGGCTCCGAGCCATCAGCCCAGAGCCCGACGCGGGGCTCGAACTCACGGACCGCGAGATCGTGACCTGGCTGAAGTCGGACACTTAACCGACTGCGCCACCCAGGCGCCCCTCTATTTTTTTTTAAGAAGGGCACTGGATTGAATGAAGAACTGAAATTCTAACCCAGAGGTTCCCAAAGCACGGTCTGCAGACCCCTGGGGGTCTCTAAGATCCTTTCGTGGGGTCCACAAGGGCAAAACCATTCCCATAATAATTCCAAGATGTTATTTGCCTGTTCTTTTCCCCAGAGTCCGGTGAACTTTTTCAGAGGCCATGTGACTGGGGATGATGTCACTGCTCTGATATTAACACGTAGTGGGTTTATTATTGCTATTTCAAAACGAATAACTAAATCTTTTAAAAATTTGTTTAAATTTATGTAAGGTAATTTTCAGGATCATGGGAGCCAGTTTTTAAAACTTGAGTAGCTTGAAATGGGCCGTGGCGGGAGTATTTACACCATGGAAACACCTCATCACCGGGTTACTTTTCCTTCAGACAGCTGCTTTACCAGTATGCTACGCTATATATATCTAGCCCGCATAAATGAAAACTCTTTGGGGAGCCTCAATAATTTTTTTCAGCTTATTTATTCATTATTGAGAGTGATTTTACCTATGAATCACCATCCATCGAAAGGTTACATGCAAAGGACTGTTACAAGCTATCACACATCCTATCACTCAATCCTCACATCTCCCCTACGAGGGAATATTATTTCCTCACTTTTGTTTCCTGAACCGTTTGAGAGTAAGTGGCCAGCATCACCCCTCACCGCCTCATCTCTGAATCTCTGGCCTGTAACTTCTGGAAACAAAGGCCCCTCTCCTATGTATAGTCTTTTGACTTCTACACTGTTCGGGTCTCCTTCTCTTGTCCTGTCCATCCCAAAACACTCCACTCGAGCCTGTGCTCTCGCCTCTGGGACAGGACGAGACAGAATAGCGTGATTTAAATAATGAAAGAGGGAGGCAGCTGTTAGAAACTTTGAACCTGTCGAGGGAATCACATGGGTGGCTGTCCTCCTCCCTCAGGGGACCCTCACTGTCCACTATGACCTCATGGCCCTGTCTCTGGGTGGGCCTGGGAGGCCCAACTGGCTGGCCCTGGGATATTCTGATGTTGAATTCTTCTTGCACTGTCATCAGCGAGGGCCACAGGGCAGAGCCCCAGGATCTAAGGACCCGGGAGCTGAGACCTGGGAGTCCCTGCCCTGTTCACCTTCGAGCCGGGGGCAGGGAGGGTGCAGCAAGGCTGGGGTGGCTCAGAGAGGTGAGGCCTCCCTGAGCCTGCAGATACCCCACACTTGGGTGCGAGAGAAGACACACGCTCTGGGCTGAAGTCTTGTTGGGCAGAGGAGGTCAGGGACAGTGAGGTGACAGGTCACTGCCTGGGGTGGGGCCTGCAGGATGGGATGCTGCCTGATTGATAAATCATTGAATAAAGCCCATGAGATTTTTAAATTTTACTCAGTTGGATTTTATTTCCTTTTTTTTTTTTTTTAAGATTTTATTTATTTTTTTAAATTTTTTAAACGTTTTTATTTATTTTTGAGACAGAGAGAGACAGAGCATGAACAGGGGAGGGGCCGACAGAGAGGGAGACACAGAATCGGAAGCAGGCTCCAGGCTCTGAGCCATCAGCCCAGAGCCCGACATGGGGCTCGAACTCAGGGACCAGGAGATCGTGACCTGAGCCAAAGTCAGACGCTTAACCGACTGAGTCACCCAGGCGCCCCAGATTTTATTTATTTTGGAGAGAGCACAAGCGAGGGAGGGGCGGGGGGGGGGGGACAGAGGATCTGAAGCGGGCTCTGTGCTGACAGCAGGGAACCAGATGTGGGGCTTGAACTCACAAATCTGGAGATCATGACCTGAGGCAAAGTCTGAGGCTCAACTGACTGTGCCCCTGGATTTTGTTTCTTAACCTTTTCTTCCTCCAGGGACAGGAGAGGATCAGACAAGCCCTCTTCCTGTTACGGGATCGAGGAACTAGGTCGGTATTACGAAAATTGGTCCTCCCACCCCCCAGAAAAAAGATAATGAATTCAGCATCTATCCTGCCTTTTACGCAAGAACTGGACCGCAGTGTAGACAATTAGCTGAGAAAGACAAGTATTTCTTTCTAGAGGTAGTCCAAATAGGGACACCTGGGTGGCTCAGGCCAGTTAAGCGTCTGACCCTTGCTTTTGTCTCAGGTGGTGATCTCACGGTTCGTGGGGTTGAGCCCCACGTCAGGCTCTGTGCTGACCGCACGGAGCCTGCTTGGGGTTCTCTCTCTGCTTCTGTCTCTGCCCCTCCCCTGCTCGCGTGCTCTCTCTTTCTCTCTCCAAATAAATAAATAGACTTAAAGAAAAATTAGTCCAACCAATAAAGGTAGAAAAAGGGGGCAGTTACATTATTACTATTTTGCGACTCTGAATGAATGAATAGATCTAAGCGGCAGCTCAGCCGCCCTCATAGCAGCGTGGAGGTGGTGGGGATGGCGGGGGGGGGGGGGGGGGGGGGGGGGGGGGCGGGGCAAGTGGATAGGATGCGCCTCCTGGTGGAAGTCCTGCGCACTACACGTGATGTGTCCCTCCCTTCCCTGGAAACAGGAGGAATCTCGCTCCGAGCGCAGGCCCTTGGCAGAGGCCGAGATTGTGCTCCAGACTGTGGAAAACCGCAGGACAAACAACCTTGTTCCTTCATCACGTAAACTGCCAGGAAACAAACAAAAAAGATGTAGGGGGGATCGACAGGCTAAAAGGCATTTAAGAGACATACTAACCAATCACAGCGTCTGGACCTGATTTGGTGGGGGGGGGGGGGGGGGGAGGTTTGTTTGTTTTTTGTTTCTTTTTACTTTTTTCAGTTTTGTCGAGATATAAATGACATCCAGCACCGTATAAACAAGTGTAAGGCATACAGCGTAATGATGTGACTTACATGTATCGTGAAATGAGGACCACGATAAGCTTAGTTAACATCTGTCATGTCGGGGTCCCTGGCCGGCTCAGTTGGAAGAGCACGTGACTCTTGATCTTGGGATCGTGAGTTCGAGCCCCACATTGGGTGTAGAAATTACTTAAATAAATTAAAACTTTTTTTTTTTTTTAATGCTGTCATTTCATACAGATAGAAGAAAAAATTTCTTTCTCGTGATGAGGAAACGTTTAGGATGCACTCTTGGCAACTTTCAAATATCCCACACGGCAGTCTAGCTACATAGAACTGTGGTCATGTCCTAGGTTATACTGCAGTACTCATCTGTCTTGTAACCAGAAATTTGAATCTTTTGATTACCTTCGTCCAACCTCTCCATCCTCCCCTCCCACCATCTGGACCTAATTTGGATTTTGATTTCACACTTGCAGACTGCCGTGGAGGGAGGCTTTAAGAAACACCAACTGGGGTGCCTGGGTGGCTCAGTCGGTTAAGCGTCTGACTTTGGCTCTGGTCATGATCTCGCGGTTTGTGAATTCGAGCCCCGTGTTGGGCTCTGTGCTGACAGCTCAGAGCCTGGAGCCCGTTTCGGATTCTGTGTCTCTGTCCTTCTCTGCCCCTCCCCGGCTCACACTCTGTCTGTCTCTCTCTCTCAAAATTAAATAAACATTAAAAAAATTAAAAAAAAATAAAAAAAGGCAACACCAACCATGTCAGCACTTGATCCTGGACTTCTGGCCTCCAGAATCATGAGGAAGTCAGTTTCTGTCGTTTAAGCTCCTCTCAGCCTGTGGTACCTTGTTATGGCTGCCTTGGAAAATGGATACAAAAGGACAAAAGGAAAAGAGAAAGGGGAACCAAGAACAGGGCCATGACTGGGGGAGGCAACAGCGTCTCCTGTGGAATGGGGTTGGCTTGAGACTCACTGAAATACCACAGGACACAGAGTCCCCTCAGCCCCCAGGAGACCCGTGGGACCCCCCAGAGGGCAAGGCCCTGGGGAAGAGCAGGCTCTGGAGGGAGGCCTCTGTTCTGGATGCCAAAGGAGGGCATGACCTCCTTGTGCCTCAGTTTCCTTATCTGTACAAGAGGGATCACATGGTACCTACTTGTCAGGGCTGACGTGAGACTTAAGGATCAAGGAGAACACAGGTTTTTTAACGTTTATTTATTTTGAGAGAGAGAGAGACTGCAGGGGAGGGGCATCGAGAGAGGGAGAAAGAATCCCAAGGAGGCTCCACACTGTCAGCACAGAGCCCAACATGGGGCTTGATCCCACGAACCATGAGATCATGACCTGCGCTAAAATCAAGAGTTGGACGCTTAACCGACTGAGCCACCCAGGTGCCCCAAGGGGTATAAGCCTTGAATGGCTCTTAGCACATAATCACTCACTAAACTTGCGTGATAATATTTCCTCTCCCTTGAGAAGAAGGAGAACGAGGTGGGGCGCAACGAAGCATGCTGCACAAAGACAACCAGAGACAAGACCCTCCCACAACTGTCAGGCACAAGGGCACACTGGAAGTCACATTCTTTTTTTTTTTTTTTTTTTAATGTTTCTTTATTTTTGAGAGACAGGGAGAGAGAGAGCACAAGCAGGGGAGGAGCAGAGAGAGGGAGACACAGAGTCCTAAGCAGGCTCCAAGCTCTGAGCTGTCAGCACAGAGCTTGACACTGGGCTCAAACTCACAAACGGCAAGATCATGACCTGAGCCAAAGTCAACACTCAACCAACTGAGCCACCCAGGCGCCACTGGAAGTCACGTTCTTGACAATGGCCACCGTGGAGCCCCTGATGTAGGCCTGAGGAGGGAGCAGTGAACTAAGGGATGCCACACCCTCCTTGACTTCAGTCACAATGCCTCGATGGTGTCTCAGTTACCTCCTAGTGCCTAACGATACGCCCCAAACTCAGTGCTGCCGAACAACCACTGTGCTTGCTTCCCACCGAATCACAGCCAAATGGTTAGTGAACTCGGGGTGGAGAAGGCTTTGGGCGGGGGCTCACTGGCCCCTTTGCCAAGAGCCATTGACTCGAAGTCAAGTCTTCCCCGGAAGGAGTCTACCTCTCCTAACCTCTGTCCAGGTGTTTCCTGGCGAGGCTGGAGGTGGGCTGGGCTCCAGGCCTGGTCGTGTTTACCAAAGAAGAGGGCGAGGTCAGGGCACAAGAGGAAACCATGCTACCCAGGACAGGGCTGAGTTTGGTGTCTCTGAGACGGGAGGAGGCTGGCCGGCTTTCCGGGGCCCGGAACATGGTGTCACAGGGCAGCTGAGCGAGGCCCTCGGGTAGGAGGAGGAGGGAGATCGGGACAAGGTACGGAAGTGGGGGTGGGGGTGGGTCTTGGAGGCCGTGCTGGGGGTGGGGCCAGGGCTCTCGGACACTGGAGGCCGCCAATCTGACAGCAGTGAGGCTTTGGGGTCAGACAGCCCCGAGTCTCAATCCTGTCCCCATACCTTCCGAAGGCGCCAAGATGCCGTTCGCAGGTAGTATGACCCACCTCCATTTTTGATGTCAGGTCCTGACGGCTTCAGGCCCCATACCCCCGGCTTCTGCTTCGCGTGGGCAGACGGACCTATGAGAGAGCCAATACTTTCCCTCTCTTGGCACCGGCAGGAAGTTCCAGGCGCTTAAACCCGTCCCACATCCAGGAACCCTCATCCGCCCCAAGTCCTAGCCCAAAGGAAGGCCAAAGCCACCCACTTCAGTCATCTCACGTGGACTTCCCTCCGGACTGCTCATGAGCCCTGCCCTGTACCGTTGCTCTCTGTGTGCACGATCAACTCTATTTTGTACGGGTGTCATCTGTCCCACATCAATATAAATTCCCCGGGAAGGGGCTGTCCAGCCTCCAACAGGAGACACTAGATACTCAAATAAAAAGTTCCACCACCAGGGGCGCGGGAATGGTTCAGTCAGGTAAGCCTCCGACTTCAGCTCTGGTCATGATCTCAAAGGTCGTGGGTTCGAGTCCTGCATCGATCGGGCTCTGTGCTGACAGCTCAGAGCCTGGAACCTGCTTTGGATTCTATATCTCCCTCTCTCTCCTCCCTCCTCTTGCACTCTCTCTCCCTCTCAAACAAAAATAAAAAACATTAAACATTAAAAAAAAAAAGTTTCACAACCAGCTGCCTTCTTGTCCCCCATCCCAGCCCTGGCCACTCTTGTCCAGGGATGAGTCAACCATCTGTAATGGTCCTAGAGTTCTACGGGGAAACAGACTAGGGCTGCCGTGGCCAACGCCACGTACCCAGTTGTCGGGACTCTGTCTCTTTCCCCCTCAGGATGCTCAGGGTCTCACAGGAAGTCAGAGTATCTCCCACCCCCACCCTGGGTCCCAGGATACAGGAAAGACCCCAGCAAAGGGACCCACCGCAGGTCACAGACGCAGTCTGGACTGACCTCCCGGCCCACCTCCATCAGTCCTTGGCCAGCTCCTCCAGAAAGGACAGGAAGGTCCTGCCCTCAGCCCTTCCTGAGGGAGAGGCCCCGGGTGCCGTGTTCCCACACCTCTTGGGTACCGCTGGCAAATCTGTACCTTCTGGAATGTGCAACAGAAAAGGACATTTCCGTTCCTCCTGTCACCGGCTTCCGACTTCGCTCCAGGACAAAATACCTGCGTCTCCCTCCTGGCATCCTGAGGGCATTCTTTCCATCGTTGTTCAGAAGGCCCTCCCAGGTGAAAAGCAGGAAATACCTCCTCCCATCCACTTGTACAAGAATATCTGTAGCAGAGTTATTCATAATAGCCTCAAGCTGGGAACAACCCGAATGTCTATCAGCTGGTGAATGGGTGTGGTGTGGGTCTCAGCCGTTATCTGCTGGCAACGCCTGAAGGGCTCACCCGGGCGCCCGTGCCATTGTGGTGAGTCCCCACTGGCATTTCCCCAACCGCAACCAGTGTGGTGGCTGGATCTGCCTTTGTGGGTTTTTTTTTTTTTTTCAGGTTTATTTACTTTTGAGAGAGAGAGAGGAGAAAGAGTGTGAGCGAGGGAGGGGCAGACAGAGAGGGAGACAGAGAATCTGAAGCAGGCTCTGAGCCGTCAGCACAAGGCCCAACGTGGGGCTTGAACCCACAAACCGTGAGATCATGACCCGAGCTGAGGTCGGACACTCAACGAACTGCTGAGCCACCCCGGTGCCCCCATCCTTGTATTTCTTATTATGATCCCAGAACACGCGTCGGCAACAACCACCAGGGAACTATGAATAAGACTGATCACGCACAAGTCATAGAGGGTACGCGGCATGCCCAGGGACACACGGCGAGGTCCCAGGTAGCGAGAGAGGGAAGATGCACGCACCTGGGGCTCTGCTTCTACTAGGGGCCGAGGATGCGGTGTCTAGGGTTTCACAGGTTCACTCTTTCTGGGTGAATTTAAAGCATAAGAGCAGGGGGCACTTGGGTGGCTCAGTCGGTTAAGCATCTGACTCTTGATTTCGGCTCCGGTCATGATCTCACAGTTCGTGAGTTTGAGCCCCGCGTCAGGCTCCACACCGACAATCCAGAACCTGCTTCGGGTTCTGTCTCTCCCTCTCTCTCTGCCCCACCCCGGCTCGTGCGCACGCTCTCTCTCTCCCTCTCTCAAAATAAATAAAGCATAACATCAAGACTTGCACTCAACCCGTCAATTATATAGGTTACCCCAGACTTTCTAAAGAGGAATTTCATGGGGAGGGGGGTGGCCTGGTTCCTTAGCCGGTTATTTTTTTCCCCTCTGCAATTCCATATTGCTAATTTCATTCTCCCACATAAAAACCATGGTTCCTCC
The DNA here is from genome assembly GCF_028749965.1 of Puma concolor. NCBI lineage: Eukaryota > Metazoa > Chordata > Mammalia > Carnivora > Felidae > Puma > Puma concolor. The sequence continues at coordinate 52,219,093 of NC_141681.1, read as the reverse complement.
CTGAACATCCACAGATGTTGTCATCCGCTCAGTTCTACCCACAAAACGATTATACCATAAAAAGATTTTGGTTTGGATAAGAGTCTGAATCACTGAATTTCTCATATGTCATCACGACGCAATTATTACCACTGTGTTTTAAGCTTATTACCCTGTATTTTCCTTTTTTTATGTTTCTTTACTTCTTTTGAAAGAGACAGAGAAAGAGAGAGAGAGAGAAGGAAAGAGTGTGAGCAGGGAAGGAGCAGAGAGAGAGGGAGACAGAGAATCCCAAGCAGGTTCCGTGCTGTCAGTGCAGAGCGTGACTCAGGGCTCAAACTCACGAACCGAGATCACGGCCTGAACCAAAACCCAGAGTTAGACACTTAACCGACGGAGCCACCGAGGCGCCCCAGGAACACAATACACTTTAAAATGTTTACTGAGATATTCATGGCCTTGTAACTGGGAAACGTTATGTGGTACACTACACTGAAAAAAGTGAGATGTTTTCATTTCTCTCTCTCCGTATACAGGTGTGGATTTTTTTTTAAAAAAGCACTTAGTACGTTTGCAAGCACGTTCTGCACCAGTGGCCACCATTTCATCGTGAAGCCGGGTGAGGGGAGTATGGAGCTCATGAGCTGAACAAATCATGGGGATGTGGATGGAGCAAGGAGGGTCGGCACTGCAAAAGCGTCTCCCCCGCATCATCCCCTCCCCGGTCACCTCCACCCCTCGAGAATGAGAATCTTCTCTCCAACCCAATGAGTTCATCATCTCACAAGCAAGGTTGACCCGGCTATGATCTCATTCACGGCCCTGTGGGCCCAGAAATGCATCAACTGGGGCCATTTCAAGTCCTGTTGAGGACTTGTTGTCCTGTTGTCCTGTCCTGTTGTCCTGAGGGACAGCCCCCTCCCCCCAACCTGAGCCCAGGTTCAGAGTCCCTCCTCCACCCCCCGGCCCACAGGAAAAGAGGAAGAGAACTGAGTGCCAATCCTTAGTCCCAGTGCTTGCCCTTGCCCATGATCCCCCCGCATCTGACCCAGAAGGGATGGTGTCAAAACCCTGATGTGAAACTGGAAACTGGTCGTGAGGCTACATACGGGTGGATCTGAACCCAGAGGACATAGCATAAAAAAGAGAGGAAATTGGGAAGGTCACAGAAGTGGCAGGATAAAGGAGAGCCTAGAGAGACCCCAGGGGCTAAATGAAGACTTGATTCTGATTCTGCCGTATTCCAAGTGTCCCCAGAGCCTGCCTCACCCCCGGCTGTGTCCACCCAGCACTTGATCTGCTAGTCTGAGAACTGGCCCCGTGTTTCCTGGGGCGGGGGGCCCCGTATGGCCACACTCCGAGTGCCCCACCTCCCACTTCTGATCTTCTCCAGCTCAGTTCCGAGCAGAGCTGCACCCAACCCCCTCCCGGAGAGAAGTTCTGGTGAGGGATGGTTTGAAATGGCGTCCAGATCCCCCTTTTCAGTCTGGAATGAACCTCCTTCCCCTCTCCTTCCCTTCCTGATCCCAGGGTTTGTGGGATAATGCACTTTTCAAATTGTGAAAGACATTAGGGACCCTTGGGTGGCTCAGTCTGCTAAGCATCCGACTCATGATTTCAGTGCAGGTCATGATCCCAGGATCATGGGATCGAGCCCCGCGTGAGGCTCTGTGCTGACAGCACAGAACCTGCTGGGGATTCTCTCTCTCCCCCCCTCTCTCTCTGGCCTTCCCCCAGATGCACACACTCTCTCTCAAAATAAATAAACTTAAAAAAGAATAAATTCTGAGACCTTAAAATTATTTTCTATGTATTAATTTCATTTTTCAACACTTATATCAAAATTGGGACAGAAAAGAGAGGTGCTCTGGGTCATTGAGGTGGTGTCTCCCCAAACAGGGTGCAAATAGGCGCCTCCCTCCCGGGCTTTCTCAAAGGTTCCAGACCTTTGGCTCACTGACTGAGCCACCCAGGTGCACCTGAGATGACATTTAGTTCAAACATCCCAGCCTCCCATCCATCAACGTTGATTCAGGAGGTCCCTGAAGAGTCCTCTGAGGGGGAAGGTCAGAGTCTTATGGATTGTCCACTTTGACCGTGTCCTCTATGTTGTGTTACTAAGTCCAGATCTGTCAGTTTCCAGAATCTCATAATGCCGACATGTTTGGTTTATTCCAAAGAAATCATTTTGGAGGCAAATAAATTCTTCCCGTGTGAGCGTCCAAACTCCCACACCACTGCTTACTGGCCGTGGGACCAAGGGGTGAGTCCAGCCCTGGGTTTGGGATTCCAGGAGAGGCGAATTTTTGCTCCCTGGGGGTGGCCGTTCCCGCCTGGTCCACGCTCGCGCAGCCCTGCCCCATCCCCGATGCCCTCCAGGGGGCGCAGCGGTCCGGTCCTCCCTCCTCCGGGCAAGAGGAGTCAGGAGGTACTCGGTACTGACCACTCCTCCTTCTCTATGGATGGTGGCCCAACCCCCTGTCCCACACCCTGGCGAGGTCGATGCAAGAACCCCAGGCTTTGTGATAAAGATGGGATTTTACTCACTGAAACCAGGAGACCATGGTGAGTATCTTGAAATGCGTTCATACGTTGAAAAAGCAGGCATACCTCGCCACCTGTGAGAGCAGAGAAACGCCCCAGGTCCACCATTTATGGCCTTCCCAAACTGTCAAGCTCCCCTGATGACAATCTAGGTAAAATTGTAGGATGTGTGGAGTCTCTTGCGTTTTGCATCTGGCCAGAAAAGGGCCTAAGGTCTTGAAAAATATGTCAGGGCAGTGTCCCCAGGGCCAGCCTGGGGATTGTACCTAATGATACTGTGTAGGGGTAAGGGTGAGGGGTCAGGGCCCCGGGGACTTCCCAGAGCACAATAATCTCTCAGGATTGTCCAGAATCATAGAAAGGGGACCAGTCAGCCTATGCAGGAGAGAGTCAGGCTGAGCGTCTCCTGTCCCCAAACACAACTCCATGTTCCACACCCAACTCAACGACAGACCCCTCTCTCCAGGGTCATTCAGGAAGCAGAGTCCAGCAGTCAGCGGACACTGAAGAGGGACAGAGAAGGTGAGCAGGAGAGAGACAGGCAGAGATGGAGGGACAGACAGAATGTGGGCAGAGGAGTGGAAGAGAGAGCCCCACATCGCCCCCTTTCGGGCCTGCTTCCTCTGCCAGCGGCATTCTCCACGGTGGGTCTCACCACCTCGGTAGCGGGCCGTACAACCCCTTGAGTCAGTCTTGAGTGATATGTTTTATAATCAAAATCGATGAGAAAATGGTTATTAGGTGCCTCACAGAATCGTATCAAATGCTGTTTACCGAAACTCCTCAGGGCCGTTGTAAACCTTGGCGGCCAAATGGTTCGATACTCAGTAATGGAGTGGGCTCCAGGCGAGAGCCCCGCTTTCAGGCTGGGCTGCCCGTCTTGTTTCCCAGTTGAGGGCCCACCTCTCGAGGCCTGGATTCGACGCACTTCCTGGGGAGACGCAGGGCAGGCCTGGACGCCTCACCAACGTCCAAAGTACAGTAGAGGCATGGAGACCAGCCAGGGTGATGGCGACAGCACAGACCACGGGGCATGGCTTGGAGAGGTCTCTGAGGAGGGACAGCCGAGCAAGGCCCCAGCCGCGTGCTCCAGGGCCCAGAGCCTCATCTCTCAAAGGAGCTGAGTCACAAAAGGGCAGGGAGGTGGAGGGAGATACAGACAGGACTGATTTGCTTATTTTTGATTTTTCATATTGTTAGAATAATACTGGGCGGCTCAGTCGGTTAAACATCCGACTCTTGATTTCAGCTCAGGTCATGATCTCACAGTTCGCGAGATCAAGCCTTACATTGGGCCCTGCGCTGACCGCGGGAGCCTGCTTGGGATTCTCTCTCTCCCTCTCTCTCTGCCCCTCCCCCAGGCTCTCTCTCAAAATAAATAAATGAACTTTAAAAAAATACGAATACAATACGTGGTCCTCTGCTTTGTCTGGCTTCTTTCACCTGTTTTCAAGAGGCATCCGGGTTGTTGTGTGTATCGGTATCTTGTGTATGTTGTGAGGAACAAGATTTCATTATACGGATACATCGCATTCAGTTTATCCACCCGTCAACTGATGGACATTCGTGATATTTGCACCTTCTGACTCTTGGGAATCCTCCCACTGTGAACGAGTGATTGTCTGAACAACTACTTCAGTTCTTTTGGGTATCTACCCAGGAGCATAATTGCTGGTTCACGCGGTAATTCTCTGCTTAATAACTTATTGAAGGACAGACAGTTTGGGGTGCAATTTCTCCAAACCCTCTAATACCTTTCCCCCCACTTAAAAAAATCATCACCATTCTCGTGGGTGCATAGTGACAGATAATTCCTAGTAGTTTTGATTTGCATTTCCTGAATAAAAATGACTTTGCGCATCTTTTCATGTGCGTGTTGGGGACATTTGGATATCTTCTTTGGAGAAATATTTATCCAAGTCCTTTGCCAATTTTTAAATTGTCTTGTCTGTCTTTTTGCAAGAGTTCTATATATATTCTGGATATGATATTCTTGATCACTGTCAGATTATGATTTGCAAATACTTTCTCCCATTCTGTGGGCTGTATTTTCGCGCTTCTTGATAGAGAGAGGTCCAGTTTCATTATTCTGCCTGTAGATATCCATTTGTCTCAGCACCACATGTTGAAAACTATTCTTTCCACATTAAATGGCCTTGGTGCTCTCATCAAAAATCAACTGGGGGCGCCTGGGTGGCTCAGTCAGTTGAGCATCCAACTCTTGATTTTGGCGCAGGTCATAATCTCCCAGTTGTGGGATCAAGCCCCCAAGTCAGGCTCTGAGCTGAGCATGGACGCTGCTTGGGATTCTCTCTCCTTCTGTTCCCCTCCCATGCTTGCTTGCTCTCTCAACATAAACAAACAAACATTAAAAAAATCAATTGGCCATAGGGGTACCTAGTTGGCACAGTCAGAGCGTGCAACTCTTGATCTTGGGGTTGTGAGTTAGAGCCCCATGTTGGGTGTGATGATTACTTAAAAATAAAATCTTAAATCAACTGGCCATAGATGTATGGATTTATTTCTAGAACCTCAATTACATTCCGTCGATCTGTATGTCTTCCCTTATGTCAGTACCATACTGTTTTGATTACTGTATCTTTATTTTTTTTTTATTTTTTTAATGTTTATTTATTTTTGAGACAGAGAGAGACAGAGCATGAGCAGGGGAAGGGCAGAGAGAGAGGGCAACATAGAATCTGAAGCAGGCTCCAGGCTCTGAGCCGTCAGCACAGAGCCCGACGCGGGGCTCAAACTCACGGACCGCGAGATCATGACCCGAGCCGAAGTCGGCCGCTTAACCGACTGAGCCACCCAGGCGCCCCGATTACTGTATCTTTATAGTAAGTTTAAAATCAGGATGTGTGGGGTTGTCTGGGTGGCTCAGTCAGTTAAGCATCTGACTCAGTCGGTTAAGTGTCCGACTTTGGCTCAGGTCATGATCTCTCAGTCCGTGAGTTCGAGCCCCACGGAGCCCCACGGAGCCTGGAGCCTGCTTCAGATTTTGTCTCCCGCTCTCTGCCCCTCCCCCACTCATGCTATGTCTCTGTCTCTCTCTCAAAAATAAACATTAAAAACAACTTTTTTTTAAATAAGTAAAATCAGGATGTTTGAATCTTCCAACTTCGTTCTCCTTTTTCAAGATTCTTTTAGCTATTCAGGGCCCCTTGAAATTCCATATGAATTTGAGAATGAGCTTTTACATTTCTGGAAAAAGAAGGAGGAGGAGGAGATGGAGAGGGAGAGAAAGAGGAAGAGGAAGAAGGAGAAGGAGAAGGAGAAGGAAGGAGGAGGAGGAGGAGGAGGAGGAGGAGGAGGAGGAGGAGGAGGGGAAAAGGCCATTGGGATTTTGCTAGGGATTGAATAGAATCTATAGATTGCTTTGGGAGGCAATAAGCTTAACAATCTAAATGAAACTGATTTTGGGGGTGAGGATGGGACCTTGCTATGGAAGGAGATGAGGGCAGGGAAAGGAAGAGGCTGGGGTAGAAGATGAGGTTCGCTTGGGAGTGGCTGTGACTGGAGATGGGGTTCTGTCCTCTGTCCCCTGGAGGCTGCACTGAGATAGTCACATCTCTGGGGTTGCCATTGGTTCAGTCGATGGTCAAGCAGCAGATTCCGCAGGTCCCTTTATCTCTAGAGAACGAATGGTGATGGCAGATCTCCAGTCCTCTTCCCTGGCCCCCCAGGGGTATTGCTCAGCTCTGGAGCTGGGGCAGATGTCAGACAGGATAGCTGTCACTTTGGAACTTGATGTCAGATTCTTTAAGAGCCAGGAGAGGAGAGATGACCCCTTCATTCCCCTAAATGCCTCCAGTAATAACGCCACTTGAGCAAAAAGGAAGGTGTGGCATATACTTCAGAGCCATCCCCACTCTCCCAAGTTGAAATAGTGAATAATGCCTTATCGATGTGACCCTGCAAATCTTTTTCCAGGTTCTTCTGTATGTGACTACCTGCCCTGCCCGTCCACTCCCTGACCTCACACTCCCAGCCCAAGGACCAGAGTGTAGTAACCGCAGCTGATATTATTCAGGTGCAAGAGACTGTGACAGGCAGTGACATTTTCTTTCCAGATTTGGAAATTCTTATTTGAATGAGTCGGCAAAACGGGAAATTTGCCAGGTTTCTGGGGGTCACTTGTGAAGCCAAGACAGGGACTCAAATGCCACAGGGATACCATGCCAACTTCCATATCAGCTTTTTAGTCATTTATTCGAGGACACACAACTTGTACATCGCAGGCACTGATCTTAGGTTCAGGATCTGAGAGTCAGTGTGGAGGCTGACCCCGCAAAACTCACTGTTCTCATCAGGCTCAGAGGGGAGAGAGACCGGGAGAGATGGAAGGGCCCAGGAGAGGAGAGAGAATATAAATGAGAGTACAGGAAGAAGTTGGGCTGGGCACTAGGTGAGTGATCAATGGCTTTGGAGTTGATTGATGTGATATCAGTGTCATTATCCTACTTGTTTCATTGATGTGCTGGATGAAAAAGCCCACAACCATCACTAGACCCTCAGGTAGACCATGGCCTCATTAGGATGAAGACAACAGGATGGATAAATGTTTTCACTCATCTCCTTCATGGAAATAAATCAGCTTTGTGCCTGACTATGCTTGATCTGAGAGACAGGGGGGTAGCTCTTCCTCAGTGAGAAGCCACTTGGGACCAGAACGTGGAGCCACTTCCCTTAGGGAGGCTGACAGTGCATTTTATTGCCCATTTTTCTTTTCGTTTTCTTTTCAGACTGAGTGTAAGCTGCACAGTGATGTACGATCCATTTTCCCCAGTGGACACAGGCCAGTGGTTAGTAAAATCGGGAACAGAGAAGGCTCTGAGCCCAAGATCAACTCTCTCGGTCCTGGCAGGGCCCCCATGCTGTTGGTGGCCTGAATTTCCGGCCCCCAGCACAGGGCTGAGTCTGATGTGTATGGGGTGGAGGAGCTGGGGAGTGGGGAGTTGTGAGGGAGGCTACCCAGGAGAGAGGGCCTGAGACCGCCCCCAGGGCATGAAATCCCACAGGACCCACATGAGCAACAGCATTACAGGCAGGGCAGAGAGGCTGCCTGGGGTGGGAGAGGCTCGAGCTTCAGGCTGATTTCTGACCAATTCACAGAAAGCCATTATGTCAAGACAGACATGTGGAGTTAGATACACCCTGAACACAGGGCTTTCATCATGCATGCATCCATTCATCCATCCATCCATACATCCGTCCATCCATCCATCCATCCATCCATCTATCCATTCCATATTCCTCAGGCACCTGCTCTGTCACCAGCCCTATGGTAATCAGTGCTAAAGACACAGTGGTGACTTAGTCCCAGGACCTATCCTTCTGGTACTTATGTCCAATGGGGAACATAAATCATCCCAAACAATAGTGACTCACAGTGAGTAGGGCTGGAACAGAGGGTCAAGGGGATCACGATGGCTTCCTGGAGGAAGGGACATCAGAGCTATGACTCTAAGAATGAGCGAGAACTGACTGTTTCAAGGAGGCTCAGCCCTGGGAGGGCATAGGGTGGGGCAAATCACCCTGTGGGCCTCTGAGAGGATTCTGGACTTAACCTCATGGGGTCCTATGCAGAAATGGAAGTGGTGAGATTTGAGTCTGTGGAAGATCCTAGCATTTGTCTCCTGTGAGGGGGGTGGTCAGAGGGTTGAGACGGAGGCAGGAGGCCAAGGAGGAGGCTTCTGAAGCAGACACTGTGGAGTAACCAGAGTCCTAAATGTCTGCTCCCTCCAAGGGATGGGGGATGGCACGCTGTCCTGCCAGTACATTCTCCCCCGCTCTTCAGGCCTCTCCTCTCCTCAGCGAGCCGCAAGGTAGAGAAGTGTTCTCAAAACTGTGGATCATGACACTTGCCCAGGATGTAAGACCAACGAGTTTGTCACAACGGGTGCTTTAAACATTAAATTCTTGACTTGGATTCAGGTCATGATCTTGTAGTTCGTGGGTTCGAGCCCTGGCACCAGGCTCTGCGCTGGCAGCAAGGAGCCTGCTTGGGAGTCAGTCTCTCTCCTCCTCCTCCTCCTCCTCCTCCTCCTCTCTGTTTCTGTCCCTCCCCCGCTTGTTCTCTCTCTCCCTCTTTCTCTCTGCCTCTGAATAAATAAACTTTAAAAAAATTGAAAAATAAAAAATGGATTCAGCTCCTCCATCCTTAGTCCCAGGTGTTTCCTGGGGAGGCTGAAGATAGGCTCCACTCACCTGGAGTCTTCATGCCCCTCCTCTTTTAGCAGCACTGCCTCCTATGTTGCAATGGGAGATGAGTAGGTTCCCCAGGTGTGGGTAACGGTGTCTATCGAAGTCTCTGTATAAGGCCCCAGACCCAGCTCTTCTGCTGCCCTGCCATCGACTGCCCTGGAGCTGCATCGAGAACCATGGTGCCCAGGACCCTTGGTAAGGGCACTCCAACCCCAAGCTTCTGTGACATCACACCCCTAATGCACCTCTGAACCTCAGACCTAATGCTCTCCTGCCCACCCATGCTTGGCTTCCTACTTGGTAATCACCCCCAGGTTATCTCTGACTTCATCGGTCCTAACCTGCAAAAATATTAGACTCAGCTCTTCCCCTGGCCCTCCGTGCCACCCTGAGTCAACATCCACCCTGAGCTGTTCCCAACAGCGAAAGGAGGTCAGTGACGTCACGTTGTGCACCCTGGTGGCGACCAGAAGGCTCCTCTCTCGCATTATTCGCGTTCCCCTTCTGCTTCTCAGCTGCTGTCTGGATTTCTGAACTCCTGAGCTCAGGCTCAGAGGGAATCGCAGGTGAGAGCAGGCGTAGCGAGAAGGGAAGAAGGGACGGTACTATGGATGGAGGTCCCAGACTAATCCTTGGAATCCAATCCAGCTCTGAGTCCCCCAGATCCTGGACTGTGGATGTCACAGCTAGTGCTCAGGTGTAGAGACCCCTGTTACCCCGTGGAGCAGTGCTGTGGTGAGGGGGCCTGACTCGGGGGTTCCAGGTGAACCTGCTGACTTTGCTTCCAGCACTGTTTTCCCAAGTCCTTGAGCTCTCAGAACAGGCTGCTGGGAGGTTGAAGGTCCCAGGCATGAGGCTCGATTGCACCAGGATCTGTGCCCATGTGAGGGGTCTATTCACATTCAGGCCCAGGGAGGAAGGAGAAGTGGATGGAGTTTTGTCATCTATGGTCCATTCAGATGAGCAATGCCTGCTGTGTTCATAACACTTCCTTTTGGGTAACTATGAGTCTCCAGCATCTCCTTCTGTGTACTTCCTGCCCCTCCCCCCTTCTCCTTCCCCTCTCTTCTCCTCTCGCTCAAGTTGAATGAAGAGTAGCCCAACCACCTTCCAGAATTGCTTTTTATCCAAGCCACCCTAGGAATCCAGCGAGAGCCCACCCCACACCCATTTAGCTGCTCATTCGTTCTCATCCCCACCCCTGACAACCACCAATGTGCATTCTGTCTCCATGGATTTTCCTACTAGTTTAGATATTTCGTTTAAATGGAATCAATCAGGGGCGCCTGGGTGGTTCAGTCGGTTGAGCATCTGACTCTTGGTTTCAGCTCAGGTCATGATCTCATGGTTTGTGGGTTTGAGCCCCACATCGGGCTCTGCATAGACAGTGCAGAGCCTGCTTGGGGTTTCCCTCTCCCCCCCGCTCTGCCCCTCCCCAGCTTGATCTGTGTCTCAAAAAATAAACATAAAAATTAAAGGGAATCAATCATACCATACATGACTTTTTATGTTACTTTCATCTTCCCCTTTGCATAATATTTTTGAGGCTTATTGACACTGTAGAATTTACCAGTACTAATTCCTTTTTTAAAAAGTGTATTTATTTTGAGGGGGGGGGGTTGGGGAGGGGCAGAGAGTGAGGGAGAGAGACAGAATCCCAAGCAGGCTCTTTGCACTTAGCACTCAGAGCCTGACACGGGTCTTGAACTCATGAACCAGGAGATCATGACCTGGGCAGAGATCAAGAATCAGATGTTTAACCAACTGAGCCATCCAGGTGCCCCTACTTCATTCCTTTTTAGAGCTGAATAATATTCCACCCTGTCTATATACCACAATTTGTTTATCCATGCATCTTTTAATGGGCATTTGGGCTGTTCCCATCTTTTGGCCACTGGGAATAGTACTGTTATGAACATGTGTATATGTGTATTTGAGTACCTGTTCTCACGTCTTCAGGGTATATACCTAGGAGTAGAATTTCTGGGTCAAATGGTAATTCTATGTTTAGCTCTTTAAGGAGCTGTCAAACTGTTTTCCACGGTTGCTAAACCATTTTATATTCCTATCAGCAATGTACGAGGGTTCAGATTTCTCCACCTCCTTCCCTATCCTTGTGATTTCCCACTTTTCTTTTTATTACAGCCACCCTCGTGGATGTGAAGAGATAGCCTATAGTTTTAATTTGCATTCCCTTAATGAACAGTGATGAGCATCTCTTCATGTGCTGACTGGCTGTCTGTATGTCCTTTTGGAAAAGTGGATACTTTTTCCACTTTTAAACTGGGGTGTCTTTTATTATTGAGCTGTAGGAGTTTTTCAACAAATTCTGGATACTTACCTCTTATCATATATGTGATTTACAAATACTTCCTCCCATTACGTGATTGTCTTTTCACTTCCTTGATATTTTTGTGTGCAGCACACAGGTTTTCATTTTCATAAATTCTATTTTTTTTCTTGGTCTCTTGTGCTTTTGATGTCATAGCCAAGAAAACATGGCCTAAACCCAAGGTCATTAAGATTTACTCCACTGTTTTCTGCTAATGATTTTATGGTGTTAGCTCTTATATTTAGGTCTATGATCAATGTGAAGTTAATCTTTGTGTATGGTATGGGAGAGATCCTTCTTTCTCTCCTTCTCCACATCCTTCTTATTCTCTTTTGCACACAGACACCCAGTTTTCCCAGCACCATTTGTTGAAAAGATTATTCTTTTCCCCAGTTCATTGTCATAGCACTTTTGTTGAAATTTAATTGACTGTAATTACATTGGTTTATTTCTCGACTGTCGATTCGGCCCATTGATCTACATGTGAGTCCCTTAGGTCAATACCACACGGAATTAACTAGTATAGCTTTGGAGTAAGCTTTGAAATGATGGCGCATCAGTTCAACAACTTTGTTCTTTGCTTTGGCTACTCTGGGTCCCTTGTATTTCAGTCTGAATCTTAGGATCAGCTTGCTCATTTCTGCAAAGAAACCAGCTAGCATTTTGACAGGAATGGCGTTGAACTTATAGGTCAATTGGGAGCACTGACGTCTTACCAGTATTACATTTTTCAACTCATGTACATTTATGGAGCTCGATTTATTTACATGTTCTTGAAATTCTTTCAACAGCTGTATTGTTTTCAGTGTGCCCGTTCTGCACTCCCCTTGTTAAATTTATTAACAAGCATTTTATTATTGTTGGTACTATTGTAAGTAGAATTTTTTTTTTAATGTTTATTTATTTTTGAGAGAGAGACAGAGTGTGAGCAGGGGAGGGGCAGAGAGAGAGGGGGAGACAGAATCCGAAGCAGGCTCCAGGCTCCGAGTTGTCAGCACAGAGCCTAACACTGGGCTCAAACTCATGGACCATGAGATCATGACCTGGGCTGAAGTCGGATGCTTAACCGATTGAACCACCCAGGCACCCCCGTAAGTAGAATTATTTTCTTAATTTCAATTTCAGATGGCTCTTTGCTAATGTGTACAATGGGCTTTTATATGTTGGCCTTGCATCTTGAAACCTTGCTTAATTCATCTGTTAGTTCTGTAGTGGCCTGAGTAGCTTCCTTAAGCATTGTTAACGTACTAGATGATCGTGGTACTTGAAAACAGAAATCATTTCACATCTTCTTTTCCAATTTGAATGTTTTTTCTCTTGCGGAATTTCTCTGGCTTGAACTTCTAGTGCAATGTTAAATCGAGTGGTGAGGGTGAATGTACTTGTCCTGTTCCAGACGTTGGGAAGAGGTGCATGCAGTCTTTTGCCATTAGGTACAGTAAGCTGTGGGTTTTCTTGTAGATCAGGTTGAGGAAGATCTCTGGCTTCCCAATTTGTTCTTTGTTGTTGTTACTATTTTAATCACAAAAGAGTATGAATTTTGTCAAATGCCTTTTCTGTATCATTTGAGATAATCATGTTTCCCTCTGCCCATATTCTACTAATAAGGTTTATTACATTGAATGATTGTCATATGTTGAACCAACCTTGCATTCCTGGGATAAATCCCACTTGGTCATGGTGTAAAATCCTTTATATAAGCTGTTGGATTTTGTTTGTTAGTATTTTTTCTTGAGAATTTCTTAATTTATATTCATAAGAGATGTTGGTCTATAGGTTTCTTTTCTTGTGATGTCTTTGGTTTTGATAGTAGGGTAATATTAGCCTCATAAACTGAGTTGGGAAGTTCTGTTGTTTTATTTTTTGAAATTTATGGGGCACCTGAATGGCTCAGTCGGTTAAGTGTCTGACTTCAGCTCAGGTCATGATCTCATGGCTCGTGAGTTTGAGCCCCATGTCGGGCTCGGTACTGACAGCTCAGAGCCTGGAGCCTGCTTCGAATTCTGTGTCTCCCTCTCTCTCTGCCCCTCCCCTGCTCATGCTCTCTCTGTCTCAAAAAAACAAAAAAAACAACCCAACATTCTTTTTCGAAGTTTATGAATGATTGGCATTAATTTAAGGATGGTTTTTTTCTTGGTCATTTTAGCTACAGTTTTGTCGACTCTGTTAATCTTTTCAAAGAACACACTTTTAATTCTATTGATTTTCCGTGTTGTTTTTTCTATTCTCCATTTCATTTACTTTCCTTGGTATCATCACTGTTTCCTTGGTTCTGCTCCCCTGGGTTTGTTTGCTCTTATTTTTCCAGTCAGAAGACTGAATTATTGCTTTGAGATCTTTCTTCTCTTATCAAATAGGCGTTACGTCTATAAGTTCTCTGCCATCACTGCTGTAAGCTGTATGCCATATGTTTTGATACATGGTGTTTTCGTTTTCATTTGTCTCAAACCATTTTTGAATTTCCTTTGTGACTTTAGATTTCCTTGACCCACTGGTTATTTTACTTAGGAACTGGCTCTTATATTGCTGCATATTTGTGAGCCTCCCAAATTTCCTTCTGTTATTTACTGCTCCTTGAATTCCACTGTGGTCAGAGAACGTACTTGGTATGGTTTCAATCCTTTTATATTATTGAGGCTTTTCCTATGGCTTAGAATATGGTAGAGCTTATAGAATGTTACACGTGTACTTGAAAGAATGTGTATTTTGCTATTTTGAAGTGTTCTACAGATGTTTGTTAGGTTTAATTGGCTTCTAGTGCTTTTACAAGTATCCTATATTCTTTTTTTTTTTAAGAGAAAGAGAGCAGGAGTTGGGGAGAGGGGCAGAGGGAGAAAGAGAGAGAGAGAGAGAGAGAGAGAGAGAGCACGACAAAATCTCAAGCAGCTCCATGTTCAGCTCAGAGGCCCATGCAGGGCTCGATCCCATGACCCTGGGATCATGACCTGAGCTGAAATCAAGAGTCGGACACTCAACAGACTGAACCACCCAGATACCCCCAAGTATTCTATACTCTTGATGACCATCTATCTGCTGTTTTGTTCTATTATTGAAAATGGGGTGTTGAAGTCTCCAGCTATTGCTGGATTATCTATCTTTTTTTGTTTGTTTGTTTGTTTAGAACTCAAAACCTTTATTTGCACTGCAAAAGGGAAGAAAAGTGATTGGTAACCGCGTGTGTGATGCAACAGAATTAGTTCTTACCATAGAGAGCAACACATCAGCACTCTAACCACCTACTCTTATAACTCTGATTTCACAAGAGCATACATACCCAAACATATTTCCCCACACGTGCATGACTAATACTCGCTAAGTTCCAGTGACAATAACTGTATTACACCTAGGTCACTGGTAAAGAACTGAAATATCAGGCCAATATTTTTAAACATTAAAAAAAAAAAAAAAAGGCCCAGAAGGCAGAAAAATCCCAAGGGAAAAAAGTATTGGGGATTTTAAATTTTTTAAGTGAAATTTGTTTAAAAATTTATTATGTTTATTTACTCTCTCAATAGAGACAGACAGAGCGTGAATGGGGGAGGAGCAGAGAAAAGGGAGACACAGAAGCTGAAGCAGGCTCCAGGTTCTGAGCCGTCATCACAGAGCCCGATCTGGGGCTCGAACTCACAAACCGCGAGATCGTGACCTGAGCTGAAGTCAGACTCCCAACCGACTGAGTCACCCAGGTGCCCCAGGTGCCCCAATTTTTAAAATGAAATTTAAAGGGACGAAGGACATGACAAAAAGCCACTGGTATTACTTTACCAATTCAATAGATGCATCTCAGAAATGACTATTATCATAAAGGGGTTTCAGATCTTTCCCTGAATTTTTATAAGCAGACCACATCTGGTAAAGGTCCCACTGCTCCAGTTTTGCTTTACTCCCTAAACTGATTTTGGCCAGTAGTTTCCCCTCTAGTACTGGGTCATCTCAGAAGTACCTTAGGGCCACCTCGGTGGCTCAGATGGTTAAGTGTCCGACCCCTGGCTTAGGCTCAGGTCATGATCTCACAGTTCATGAGTTCGAGCCCTGCATGGGACTCTGCGCTGACAGCACAGAGACTACCTGGGATTCTCTCTCTCCCTCTCTCTCTGCCCCTCTGCCCCCTCTGAAAATAAATAAGTAAACATTTTTTTAAAAAGCACATTAGACACACAAGCTGACAGGTGGGGCCCATCGGGAGTGTCCAGATCCAAAGACCTCAGTTTACTCTAAGCTTCCCTCTACCTGGGTTGCACGCTCAAGTGCCACCTCACATGCCATCCGTTACTTACCGTTAACATTATTATGATCTGCCCTTGAGCCATATGCTCTTCGGATCCTCACAACAATCCATGGGGGGAGAAATCCGCAAACTGTCACTCTCCTCTGGTTCCCTGCCTCGAGTTCATGGAGCCTGCGCCCTTCTGCTAGATCACGTGATGACCGTGAGCAGGGTCCCAAATAGCTCTCCAGAGAGTAAATAAAGTGGTTTGGGACAGAGTTGCTTGAAAGTTCTAAGGATAAGGTACCTGGGAGACACAGAAATGGCAGGTGTTTTGTAGGGGAGGAAACTTAAAACAAATGGAGAAGCCATCCTCTCTGCATCTTCACTAATGCTGGGGCCACCACGCGGAGGAAACCGCACTCGCTACCTGATATGCGGTAGCCCAGGAGGTGGGGGCTCAGGTTATGGAGGAACAGGACACTTTCCATCTGCAAGTCGTAGAAGATGGACCCAGACCTTTGCCTCCTGTTTTATCCGTATGATCTCATGGTTACCTGCCTCTGTGTGCTTTCAAAGCAAGTACAGCTGTGGAATGTGTGAACTTGGGCACTAACCCGGTCACGTGATTGCATTTATAAACACCCTTCGGGTCGCCTCCGTTCTTTCCCATTTCCTGCATCTCTCCAACTCCATCCCTAGTCGTGGGGGGGGGGGGGGAGGGGGGGCGGGCAGAAGGCGCAATACAGGTAAGGGGAGCTCCAAGTCCAAGACCCTTTCAAGCCCAGCCGTATCCCCAAAGCAGCCCTGCACCCAAATTCTCTCCTTGTCAATCTTACCCCAGCTTCCTTCCTCTTCCTTTCCATCCTCTGGATATCTTTAACACCTACCCCACCCCCTCTCCCACCTGGGAAACTCCACTGCATTCTTAGAATCCTAAGCTATGGCATCCCAAGTTTTTCTTGCATTCACTCCCCTTTAAAGGGTCCAGACTGCTCGGACCCAGCTGTCTAGACTCTTACATGCATCAGGAACTAGCCCTTAGGCAGAGGTGGCCCCAAACCCAAGCCTGTAGAGCAAATCTGGAGCCAAGCCTTCCCCATACTGGCCTGCCCTCCCTGAGGCCAGTCAACCCAGTGGCCGCACTCCCGCCCCATCCTCAACCTCCTTTCCCTCTCCTCCAGCTCCTGTGTGTGTATTAGTCTTTCTTCTCCTCCAGCACTCAAAGACTGTCACTGGTGAGTACCAGGATGGGGAAGAATGAAGAGGGACGAGGCTCCCCTTGGGAAGTGGGGTCACGGTTCACAGAGGGCTCCTGACTGGGGGAGTTAGTGCCGGGACCTCCTTGGGCTCACACCAGCAATCTCTGCCCAGATGCCCCCATGGGCCCAGGGCTGTGGCTATGTCAGCAGGCACCCAGGTGTGGGGACAAGATCTACAACCCTCTGGAGCAGTGCTGTAATGACGACACCATCCTGCCCCTGAATCGGACCAACCTCTGTGGCCCTAATTGCACCTTCTGGCCCTGCTTTGAGCTCTGCTGTCCTGAGTCCTTTGACCCCAAGAAGTATGTTGTGAAGTTGAAGGTTCTGGGTGTGAAGTCTCGATGCTATTCCTCCCCCATCTCCGGGGACTGTGCCAGGTAAGAACCTTGCCCCTGGCTGAGGAAAAGAGGGTAGGGATGAGGAGAAAGGAGGAAGGGAGTGTGGGTGTCTAGGCCATTCCTTTTGAGGACACCCTGCTCACTTAATCTCCAGCAGTGACTCAAATCTTATCATTCATCCCCTTGTCTGTGCTTCATAACTTATTGGTCCTCCTTCTTTGCAGCAGAAAGATGTTTTCTCATTTGGAAAGATATTGAAGAAAATAAATTTCCACTAAGGCAGCTTGGAAAGGAAGGCTGGGGCAGCCATCAGCATCTGTGCAATGAAGAGCCTGGGATTTCCACCTTGGAGAGACCTTAGCTGACTGCCACTTGGTTTTCCCAGTGTGCTCCATTTTAACGTCTGCCCATTATCTCTGTCATTGCTCCCTTGTCCTTCGGTCCCTCTGTCCTGATTCACCACCCTTGCTGATACGTGTTAACCAATCACCTCACGGAGGTGCCGTGTACCATAGGCACCCGTGATTCTTTGGTTGCTCTATGAAACCCCTTTTGCTATTAAATATCCATGGGATTCTGTTGCAAAAATAATGTGCTCTTCAGACTCGTAACTTCTCTGGAGAAGATTTTCCAGCATGTATCAGACTTGCTTGTACTTCTGTATGGCCTCCTAACTTAAGAGATATGACAGATGCCAGTAGGCCTATTGGGCAACTCCTAGCTGCTGAGTTCATTATGGTTCAAGTTGCTAATGGCATGTGGGAAAGAGTCTTCATTCTTGCAAGAGCAGAGTAGAAGGATCTAGTAAGGCTCATAGGCTTCACCCTTAGAGATAACGCCCAAGAGAGATTACTACATTGTTCTGTGTCCAGCCCTTGGGAAAGAGGATTTCTGATTGCCTTAAGTTACCTGAAGGAGTAACAGAAGTGTCATCAAAATGGTGAAATGGAAGTTTTCTACCATCTTCCCCTCAAAGAGCATTGATTTTGACGATCACCTACCATTCAAGAGTTTAGCTCAGCCACTCCACGGTGTCGGTGCCTCAAAATCCTTTTGATTTGGCCAAGCAGCCTTCAGGGAACCTTCAACTGGCACCCTCCCCCATTCCCCCGTGCAAGTGCATACCCCACATAAAAGCCCTCTGAGTCAGAAGCAAATCTAAGTTCCTGATTTACCTAACAGCACTTAAGGTCAACAGTCTCCCTTACCCCGCAGGGCCTTCCCCTGGGTGCCCCTTAGATAAGATCCCTGTGGACCTTACCGAAACACTGCCCTTTATGGTTTAAATGGACCAATCTGGCCTTAGCCCAGGGACCCCAAAACATTCCACTCAGACCTAAATAAAGGCATGTGCCCAGAGTCCTGCCTCTCTCTCTCTCTCTCTGCCTGCACCCTGCCTTGACCACCTCATGTGGCCCCTTGCGTCTTGCCATGTACTTCTTCTAGAACCTGTAACAAATTATTTATTTCAATTTCTCTTGTGATCTTTAATTGAACCTTGGCTTACCAGCTAGTTGGCCCTCCATGCTCCGCTTAACAACTGTTAATTTAACAAAGTCGTAACACCCACAAACAAGGCTGCCTTTGTGGAAATCTGGGGTCCAACACAGAAGTTCCAGCACACCACTGGAGGGGAAAGAAAGAAAGAAAGAAAGAAAGAAAGAAAGAAAGAAAGAAAGAAAGAAAGAAAGGAAGGAAGGAAGGAAGGAAGAAAGAAAGAAAGAGAGGGAAGAAGGAAGGAAGGAAGGAAGGAAGGAAGGAAGGAAGGAAGGAAGGGGAAAGGAAAGCTAAGATTGGCCACACTGGAAAGGGTAAGAGAAACCATTTCACCCGATTCTCATTACACCTCCCCAAAGGCAGCACAGTTGAGCGCCTGGAGAGACCTTCTCAGGCTGTGGTTTCTCCCATGGGGAAGGTGAGAGCCTGTGAGTAAGCACGTGGCTTCCCCAGCTGTGTGGAATGGTGCCAAAGAGATTAACCTCTTCCTTACCCCATCCAGAGATCGGAGGTGTGCTACATGACTGGGGAACGGGGAGAGGCTGGGAGAAGAGAAGCTAGGGTCTTGAGGGCATAAAGGTGCTACAGATCCTACGAATTACTTTGCACACACCACCAGGAGGCCCACCCATGAGCTACTAGGGATGCCTCACCTGTAGATCCCTCCAAATGGCCCACAGGCACCTCCAATCCCGTGTGCATCTCTACCCACCCCCCCCACACTCATCCTAGTGCATGCCCCGGGGGGGGGGGGGCGGGGGGGGGCAGCCAGTTCACATTGGTTTTGCATACAGCTAGAGAGCACATGTAGGACACTGATCCAGCTCTGCAGGATGGGTAGAAGGCACACAAACTTGGGCATTCAGCTCTGCCCAGGAAAAACAAATGGGAGGCTGTCAGCACCTGGCCTGCCTTTCCAGTATCAAGAGAAGGCACACAATTTTAAGAATTCCACCCAGGGGCGCCTGGGTGGCTCAGTTGGTTAAGCATCTGACTCTGGCTCAGGTCATGATCTCACGGCTCGTGGGTTCAAGCCCCGCGTCGGGCTCTGTGCCGACAGCTCAGAGCCTGGAGCCCGCTTCGGATTCTGTGTCTCCCTCTCTCTCTGTCCCTCCCCCACTTGCGTGCTGTCTCTCTCTCAAAAATAAATGAACTTAAAATAACATTTTAAAAACGTAAAAAAGAAAAGGTCTAAGAAAGCCTCAGAATCCCTAACAGGATCGATGGAAGGTATTTCCCAAAGCCAGTCAGTAAGACTGGAAGAGGTGACCGCTTCTTCCAATGCAAAGACAGCAATGCCAGGATTCAAGAGACATGGAAAGTCAAGGAAACAGGACACTGCAAGTGGAACACAATGACTTTCTAGTAACTAGTAACTGACCACAAAGAAATGGAAACCTGCTATTTACCTCCCAAAGAATTCGAAATGGTTGGGCTTTTTTTTTTTTAATTTTTTTAACATTTATTCATCTTTCAGAGACAGAGACAGAGCATGAGCGGGGAAGGGGCAGAGACAGGGAGGCACAGAATCCAAAGCAGGCTCCAGGCTCTGAGCTGTCAGCACAGAGCCCGACACGGGGCTTGAACTCACAGACTGTGAGATCATGACCTGAGCCGAAGTCAGACACCCAACTGACTGAGCCAACCAGGTGCCCCGAAATGGTTGTTTTAAAGAAGCTCCATGAGCTACAAGAAAACACAGAAAGACAATTCAATGAACTCAGGGAAACAATACACTATCAAAGTGAAAAGTCTGACAGAGAAATAGGAATCATAAGAGCCAAACAGAAATTCCAGAGCTAAAGAAGTGAATGAATGAAGTGAAAAAAATGAAATAGAGAGCATCAGTGGCAGACATGATCAAGCAGAGGAAAGACTCTGTAAAGTGGTAGACAAGTCAGTCAAAATGATCTAATCAGAGGAGAAAGAAGAAAAAAGAAAGAAAAAGAGTTAAAAAGTTTTTTTTAGGTTTATTTATTTGAGAGAGAGAAAGCACACATGGGTGTTGGGCAGAGAGAGGGGAGAGAGAAAATCCCAAGCAGGCTCCACACTGTCAGCACAGAGCCCAGTGTGGGCTCAAACCCATGAACTGTGAGATCATGACCTGAGCTGAAACCAAGAGTCAGACACTTAACTGACTGAGCCACCCAGATGCCCCCCAAAAAGAGTTTTAAAAACCTAAACTGTGAGGGGCACCTGGCTGGCTTAGTTTGAGGAGCATGCAACTCTTCATCTTGGGGTCATGAGTTCAAGCCCCACATTGGGGGTAGAGATTAATTTAAAATAAAATTAAAAATTAGAAAAAAAAAAAAACAAAACCTTAAAAGCCTAACCTGTGAACAACGGGATGCCATCAAAACAAAACAAAAAAATGCATCATTGGAGTAATAGAGAGGGAGAAAAGAGCAAAAAGCTTATTTAACAAAATAATGGCTGAGAATTTCCCAAATCTGGGGAGAGATTCAAGCATCCAAGTTCATGAAGCTCCTAACCCACCCCCCAAAATTTCAACCCAAAGAAATGTTCTCCAAGATACATTATAATAAAACTGCCTAAAATCAAAGATCAAGAGAATTTTAAAAGCAGCAAGGGAAAAAAACTCCTCACAAATAAGGGAAACAGCCTAAGTCTATGGTGGATTTTTCAGTTTAAACTTTGCAAGCCACAAGAGAATGAGATGACATATTCTACGTTCTGGGGGGGAAACAATCTGCCAAGCAAGAGTACTTTACCCAGCACAGGTGTCCCTCAGAAAAGAGTGAGATAAAGACTTTTTCCTAGACAAACAAAAGCTGAGGGAGCTGATCACCAGTAGATCTGCCTTCAAGAAATGCTGAAAAGAGTATTTCTTTTTTGTTGTTGCTGTTGTTAAGTTTTATTTATTTATTTTTAGAGACAGAGTACAAGTGGGCGAGGGGCAGAGACAGAGAGAGGGAGAGAATCCCAAGCAGGCTCTGTGCTGTCGGCACAGAGTCCGACTCCAGGCTCGAAATCAGGAACCATGAGATCCTGACCTGAGCTGAAATCAAGAGTCAGATCCTTAACCGACTGAGCCATCCAAGTGCCCCGCTTTCACTCATGTTAACTAAACTCAGTGCAGTAGCTGTTTGACAATTTATGTAAATCAAATCATTATGCTGTACACCTTAAGCTTCTACAGTGATGTACGTCAATTATATCTCAGGAAAAGTGGGGGCGGGGAACGTAAATATCTTGAGACAGACAGAAATGGAGACACAATATACCAACATCTATGGGATGGCAGCAAAAGCCGTTCTAAGAGGGAATGTGATAAAAGCCAACATTAAGAAAGTAGGATCTCAAGTAAACAACCTAACTTTACACCATAAGGAACAAGAAAAAGATGAACAAACTAAGCTCAAAGTTGGCAGAAGGAAGAAAATAACAAAGATCAGTACAGAAATGAGTGAAATGGAGACTAGAAAGACAATACAAAAAAAAAAAAAGTCAATGAAACTAAGAGTTGGTTTTTCGGAAAACAGACAGACACAACGGACAAACCTTTAGCTGAACTAATCAAGAAAAAAAAAAGAGGACTCAAATAAGAAGTATAAATGAATGAAGAGGCGTTGCAACTGACACCAGGAAAATACTGTGGTTCTTAAAAGACTACTATGAACAAGTATAGGCCAACAATTTGAGCAACCTAAAAGAAATTAATAAAGTCCTAGAAACATACAACCTACCAAGACTTAATCGTGAAGAAAGAGAAATGATGAAGAGACCAATAATGACCTGATGGTTTCACTGGTGAATCCTAGCAAACATTGAAAAGAAGAACTAACACCCATCCCTCTCAAATTCTTCCAAAAATCTGAAGGAGAGGGAATTATTTCCGAATTCATTTTACAAGGCCAGTGTTACCCTGATACCAAAACCAGACAAGGACACTAACGGAAAATTACAGATCAATATCCCTGATGAAACAGATGCAAAAATCCTCAACAAAACATCAGCAAGTTGAATTCAACAACACATAAAAAGCGGGCACCCGGGTGGTTCAGTCAATTGAGCCTCTGACTCTTGATCTTGGGTCATGTCACAGTCTCACGGTTCGTGAGTTCCAGCCATACATCTGGCTCTGTGCTGACAGCACAGGACCTGCTTGGGATTCTCTCTCTCTGCCCCTCCCCACTCACACACTCTCTCTAAATAAATAAATAAACTTAAAAAAAAACACATAAAAAGGATCACACACTATGACCAAAGCAGGATTTTTTTTTTTAGGTTTTATTTAAGTAATCTCTACACCCCACGCAGGACTCGAACCCATGACCCCAAGATCAAGAGTTGCGTGGTCTTTCAGCTGAGCCAGCAAGGCGCCCCAGATGGGATTTATTTTTGCACTGCAAAGGTGGTTCAACATACACGAGTAAAAGATGTGATACACCACAGTAACAAAATGAAGGACAAAAAAGGGTAGATATACATACTTACACACACACACACACACACACACACGCAGAGAGAGATTTCTAAGAGAACCTCCGGTAGGAATGGTGGTTCAACAGGGACACAGGCATCAAGACAATGTGGAGGTCCTCTCGCGGAGGACTTAAAGGGCTGATTCTGAAAACAGCCGTTTCCGTCTTGCAACATGCCATGCAGTGTGGTTTCCGGAGCCAAGAGACTGAGACGGAGACTGAGACACCCTTAGAACACATTTGTGAAATGTAGTCTTAATTTTCTGTGGCTCTTTCCTCTTATTTTCATGGGAAATGTATTTGTGGCAGAATTCTGTGTAGGGAAGATACAGGCAGTTCCTTTCCTCAACACATTTGTTGATCTGTCAACAGTGTGTAATGCCAAGTAAACCAGACCAAGCAGATTCACAGCGTGGTGGAAAGACAAAAGACACCGACAAGCCATCTGTGAAATTACATACAATGAAGACAGTGGAGGCAGTGACAATGGGGGGGGGGAGGGGCTCTCAAGGTAGGGCAGGAGAGGGAATCTGGAGGACCAAGGGCTTTTTCGTTCTGAGGAACAGGTGACAGAACATTCTGGGCAGAGGAAGAAGCAAGTGAGGAGGCCCTCAGATGAGAAAGGAAGACTGGACACCGGGAGAGCTAAGAGGAGGCCAAATACACTGCTGAGGGACATGATTAGGCAGGCCCTTCTAGGATGATGAAGGGTTTGCCTGATTTCCAAAAGGCAATGGGACACCAGTAAAGGCGTTCAGGTGGAGTGAAGCGGCCATTCTGGCTGCCGTGCGCGGGTAAGATGTGAGGAGTAGAGTATTGCCAGTGTGAATGGGTTCAAGGAGCCTTGGCAATTATTGAGGTAGTTGTGCATGGCTTGTTTGAATCCAGGGGCAGAGGTAACAAGGAGGAAGTGCTAGTGGACTCAGAAAGAATTAGCACTGAGAAAAAAGGGGGCACCTGGGTGGCTCAGTCGGTTGAGCGTCCGACTTGGGCTCAGGTCACGATCTCGCGGTTCGTGAGTTCGAGCCCTGCGTCGGGCTCTGCGCTGACAGCTCGGAGCCTGGAGCCTGCTTCCGATTCTGTGTCTCCCTCTCTCTCTGTCCCTTCCCTCCTCTCGAGCTCTCGCTCAAAAATAAATAAACATTAAAAAAGACAAGGACTCATGTCGCAGCTTAACTTAATAGAGAAATGTGTAGTATTTGCAGGTTATCACAAACTTTGTTTGTTTGCTATAATAGCAGCAAACATTTACCAAACCACTAGGTTCTTGGCTGCAGGAGTCCTCATTATCAGGGTTCATTATCTGAGTCTTGCAATTACCAGATTGCATGAGGAAATAAAAGCTGTTGTCACAAAAATATTAAACTGACCCTTAATGCAGTAGTCCCCACCAGCACGTATGTCCCTGTTTACCACTAGTGTGAATCCTCTCTCATCACAGAAACTTCCTTATAGGCCAGCCTCTCTGTGACCCTCTGATGCAAGGTGAAATTGCAGATCTTACAAAAGACGCTTGGTTACAAAAAGTCTTTGAAAGCGAAGTGGGGGGGAGGGGGTGGGGAAAGTGATGGAATCCCACTCAAATCCCTTGACCAACTGGGATCTGACAGAGACAGACCAGTTAACTTTTTTTTTTAAGTTTATTTATTTATTTTGAGAGAGAGAGAGAGAGACAGTATGAGTGGGAAGGGGCAAAGAGAGAGAGAAAGGAGAGAGAGAGAATTCCAAGCAGGCTCCTTGCTGTCAGCATGGAGCCCAATGTGGGGCTCGAACTCATGAATCTTGAGATCATGACCGGAGCCAAAGTCAGAGACTCAACTGAATGAGCCACCCAGGCACCCTGACTAGTTAACTTTTGAATAAACTATCATCCACAAGGATAATGGCATGATGAGCCTTCAAAAAGTATGATACAGGGGCGCCTGGGTGGCGCAGTCGGTTAAGCGTCCGACTTCAGCCAGGTCACGATCTCGTGGTCCGTGAGTTCGAGCCCCGCGTCGGGCTCTGGGCTGATGGCTCGGAGCCTGGAGCCTGTTTCCGATTCTGTGTCTCCCTCTCTCTCTGCCCCTCCCCCGTTCATGCTCTGTCTCTCTCTGTCCCAAAAAAAAAAAAAAAAAAAAAGTTGAAAAAAAAAAAAGTATGATACAGAGATCAAAGGAGTAAGAGAGGTCTCTGAGGACCTCGTCAGCACCCTAGAATAATTTTCCAAAAATTAAGTTTATGACTTAGGTTATAAAAGCTAGACGTGAGGGGCGCCTGGGTGGCTCAGTCGGTTGAGCATCCGACTTCAGCTCAGGTCATGATCTCACAGTCTGTGAGTTCGAGCCCCGCGTCGGGCTCTGTGCTGACAGCTCAGAGCCTGGAGCCTGTTTCAGATTCTGTGTCTCCCCCTCTCTGCCCCTTCCCCGCCATGCTCTGTTTCTCTCTGTCTCTCAAATATGAATAAACGTGAAAAAAAATTTTTTTTTAAATAAAAATAAAAAAAAAATAAAAGCTAGACGTGAAATAATTTTGTAGGAAAAATTCTCATCTATCACCCTCCTCCCCCACCAAAAAAACCATCATTTGATTCATTGTTTATTTGAAGAATGAATCTCATACTGCTGTTATAGTCTAAATTTTGTTCAGTTAAAGATAGGCCTATTTTTAAAATAAAGGTTTTTTTCCCCCAATTTTTTTATGGTGGTAAAATACAAATAACATAAAATTTGCCACCTTATCTGTTTAAAAGTGTACAGTTCAGTGACATTAGGTACATGCATGCTGCTGTGTGACCATCACCAAACAAAAAAACAGAGGGGGATAAAATTATATGATCATCTCAACAGATAACAGAAAAAGCATTTGACAAAATTCAACACTCTTTCATGG
Source organism: Puma concolor (assembly GCF_028749965.1). Classification (NCBI taxonomy): domain Eukaryota; kingdom Metazoa; phylum Chordata; class Mammalia; order Carnivora; family Felidae; genus Puma; species Puma concolor. The sequence goes on along the minus strand of NC_141681.1, from coordinate 52,193,405 downwards.
TTTAAAAAAAAAAAAACAACTCTCTGGGCACCTGGGTGGCTTGGCTCGTTAAATGTCTTTTTTTTCTCCATTTTATTCATTTTTTGAGAGAGAGAGACAGGTTGCAAGTGGGGGAGGGCCAGAGAGCGAGGGAGACACAGAATCCAAAGCAGGCTCCAGGCTTGAGCTGTCAACACAGGGCCCGATGTGGGGCTTGAACTCATGAACCGCGAGATCATGACCTGAGCTGAAGTCTGACGCTTAACCGACTGAGCCACCCAATGCACCCCAAGTGTCCAACTCTTGATTTTGGCGCAGGTCATGATCTCACAGTTCATGGGTTCGAGCCCTGCATAGGGCTCTGCATTGACAGTGCAGAGCCTGCTTGGGATTCTCTCCCTCCCTCTTTCTTTGCCCCTTCCCCACCCCCTTTCTCTGAAAATGAATAAATAAACTTAAAACTCTCAACACATTAGGAATAGAGGGAATATACCTCAACATAATGAAGGCTGTAAATTACAATCCCAGGGATAACATCCCATTCAATAGTGAAAGGTTGAAAGCTTCTAAGATCGAGATCATGACAAGGATGCTCACTCTTACCACTTCATTTCAACAGAGTACCAGAAGTCCTAGCCAGAGCAATTAGGCGAGAAAAAGAAATAACGGGCATCCAAACCAGAAAGGAACAAGTAAAATGGTCTCTGTGGATGCCATGATCTCATATATAGAAAACCCTTTTCTTCATTTTTACCAATACAACTTATCACTACATGTCTATTTTGTGTACTTAAAGCTATCTGCAGTAGACCCTTCAACAACACGGATTTGAACTGCACGGGCCTACCTACATGTGGGTTTTTTTTATAGTACTATAAAATTTATACAGTACTATAAATTTTTTTTACAGACATTATAAATGTCTTTTTCGTTCTTCATAATTTTCTTTTTTTCTACTTTAAAAAATTGTTTTAATGTTTATTTATTTTTGAGAGAGAGGGAGCACAAGCAGAGGAGGGGTAGAGAGAGAGGGAGACACAGAATCTGAAGCAGGCTCCAAGCTCTGAGCTGTCAGCCCAGAGCCCAATGTGGGGTTCGAACTCACAAACCACAAGATCATGACCTGAGCTGAGGTCAGACGCTTAACCCATTGAGCCACCCAGGCGCCTCTTCTTCATGATTTTTTTTAATGACATTTTCCTGTCTCTAGCTTATTTTATTGTAAGAATACAGTCTATAATACAATGAACATACAACATATGTGTTAACTGTTTATGTTATGAGTAAGGTTTCTCAGTCAACCACAGGCTATTAGCAGTCAAGTTTTGGGGACATAAAAGTTATACATGATTTTTGACTGCACAGGGGGTTGGCATCTCACCCCTGCATTGTTCAAGGGGAAAGTGTAGTTACATTCTGGAACTGAGTCTTTTTTTCTTTTCTAAGTTTATTTACTTATTTTGAGAGACGGAGAGCGCACAAGCAGGGGAGGGGCAGAGAGAGACGGGGAGAAAATCCCAAGCAGGCTTACCAACTGCGAGATCGCGACCTCAGCTGAAACCAAGAGTCAGACGCTTAACTGACTGAGCCACGAGCCAGCCCAGGAACTGAGTATTAAAAAGCCAGTCTTCAGAATTTTTAAAGGAGGAAGCCATAAAGGAAGTAGAGCTACAGGGGGAAAGATTGCATTCTGCACTAGAAGTCGGTTAAAAATCTCCTTCAATAGGGGCCAATGGGTGGCTCAGTCAGTTAAGTGTCCCACTTCCACTCAGGTCATGATCTCACAGTTCATGAGTTCAAGCCCCGTGTTAGGCTCTGTCCTGACAGCTCAGAGCCTGGAGCCTGCTTGGGATTCTGTCTCCCCTCTCTCTGCCCTTCTCCCATGCACACTCAGTCTCTCTCTCTCACAAGTAAACATTAAAAAATATATATATTTTAAATCCCTTTTGGTAAGGTGGTTCTCTTTTGGTCAATATATTCTATCCTTGCAGTGTTATTTCAACAAAGTGGTCCTGGACATATTCCAAGAATTCATAAATGGTTGCTACCTCCTGTTTCAGCAAGAAACTGATAATTGTGCATAGCTTTCTTACATTAATATCTTACTGCTTTGGCAGTAATGGCAAAAATAGAATTTCTGTATTCTTAAGTACCATAAATGTTTGTTTTTGTTTTGTTAAGGAAACATTTTCCATCTGATGAAATACAAAGCCCAAGTTTCTGCTAGTATTCATACTTGAACCAATATATTGAGGCTTGCTTCACTTAAATAAATATACGAATGAGGCCGCCAGTCAGTTGACTACACTGATCTGGAGGCTGAGGACCCAAGTCTGTGGTCCCAGGGACACCTGATGGACAGAAGTGCAGCGTGACCACCTACCTGCCTGCAGGCCCCGGCAGAGGTCTGTCCCTGCCACCTCCTCCATTCAGCTCCAAGTAACACTGACCCAGGAGGCATTCTGTTGAGCAAATCTGAGAAACCGCGAAAGACCGTATCACGGGTACTTTCCTATTGTTTTCACAGCCCACGAATCGGAATCTATGTTCTGTAAAGGTTGACACAGATTCACGTGGATTCTTGATCAGTTACCACCACCAGCATTTGGGAGAAACAGAAACTCTCTTCTCCAGAAACAGGGACCCGCTGGGCTCATGTTTTAAATAGAGTGTTTTTTTCCTTCATGAAAATGAGGCCCAGATGCTCACAGGACGTCTCCCACACTGCTGGTAAATCGGGGAAGAGCCAGAAGAGGCTGCAGGGATGTTGCTTCTCCCCAGGGACTCAGCGCCTCCTTCTGGTGAGAGATTTAAAGAACACCAGGCAGGACCAGGGAGAGCCCTGCTGGCCGGTCTGGGAGCAACCCCACCTGGGTTCTGAGTGTCTGGTTCTTCCTTTCCTTTATAAGAAATAGAGAAATCTGGGGCATCCGGGTGGCTCAACTGGTTGAGCACCCGACTTGGGCTCAGGTCATGATTTTCGCAGTTTATGAGCTCGAGTCCCGCATTGGGCTCTCTGCGGTCAGTGCCGAGCCTCCTTCCGATCCTCTCTCCCCCTCTCTCTGCACCTCCCCTGCTCATGTTCTCTCTCTCAATTAAAAATAAATAAGCATTAAAAAAAAAAAGAAATAGAGAAATCCTACAGAAATACACAAGTAAATCACAATGTGAGGAAGCTTCCAGGAAGGTTTGAGTGCTGAGACCTACCTTTCCCAAATTTTTATAAGCTTAGGCATTACAAAAATGAGGACACAACAGAATAGAAACATGGGGAGAAATATCCTTAGAATAGGAATGCCTCTCCTGGGAGCTGACTAGCTTTTAAAATCTAGATCCGGACGACAATCCAAACCAGAGACTATGACTCAGGGGAAGGGAAATAGGTCCCACAGAAAGGGATTCCTTAAGTCACTGGCTTGCCTCTGAATGTGGTTTAGATCCTTCCATTGTTTGATTAGATTTTTCTCTCCCTTTTCCCAAGTGTTTAGAACTTGAGTGGATTGAGAAAGGGGGGAGGCAGGGAGTAAGATTCCAAAACCCCTTAACCCAAGCTTGCGGGGACAGTGCAGAGCCGGCTTGGGATTCTCTTTCTCTCCCTCTCTCTCTGCCCCTCCCCTGCTCACACTGTCTCTGTCTCTCTCAAAATAAATAAATAAACTTAAAAAAAAAAATCTTGGGGCGCCTGGGTGGCTTGGTCGGTTAAGCGTCCGACTTCAGCTCAGGTCATGATCTCACAGTCTGTGAGTTCAAGCCCCGCGTCGGGCTCTGTGCTGACAGCTCAGAGCCTGGAGCCTGTTTCAGATTCTGTGTCTCCCTCTCTCTCTGACCCTCCCCTGTTCATGCTCTGTCTCTCTCTGTCTCAAAAATAAATAAACGTTAAAAAAAATTTTTTTTTAAATCTTTTAAGTGTTAAAAGAGAAAATTATAGCTTTGAGTTATACTTCATTAAATATGAATGTGATCTTCCTTGCTTTGCTTTATATTACATTTACCCCATGTATCTGTATTTATAGCTATGTATTCAGCTTTCTTTGTCTTTTTTTAAACAACCAGAGATATTTCACAGAATTTATCTTATTCACATATTGTGATAACCAATGTGTCTGGTCTTATTTAAGGCATTTAACTTTTTTTCTACATAGTATGATTTTTCTTGGTTTTTTTTTTTTTAAATGTACTTACTTTTCTTGAATAGACCGTATCTGTGGGTCTGTGTGTGCACGCGTATGCTCACACAAATGCACACGTCTTTTACCTTTTTTCTCCACTATGATTATTTGGAAACATACTATCTGTTCTTTTATTCCATGGGTTGCTATATACAAATGCCTCACAAAGGTAATAAAACACAGTTCTCCCTTCCTTTATCAATAGAAAATGGAACAGTAACTATACCTCTTTCCTGACCTGCACCCATAATCTCAAACCCCAATATCAAGCTTTAAAATTGGAAAACTTTGCAGTTATATTTACTATTTTAATTTATCCCAATATTTCAGTATTCTGTTTTTGAACATCTAATGATCAACACACTGATGTTCTGTAACCCATCAGTATCAGGCACTGTGATAAATTGGGGTCAATTCTCAGCTTCAAGGACTGCCCACCACTAGACAATCTGTCTGTAAGTTTCTTTTTTTTTAAGATTTTATTTTATTTAAAAAAAATTTTTTTTAAGTTTATTTTTCAGAGAGAGAGAGAGAGAAAGAGTCAGCACGAGCAGGGGAGGAGGAGAGACAGAGAGACACAAAATCCGAAGCAGGCTCCAGGCTCTGAGCTGTCAGTGCAGAGCCTGACGCGGGGCTCAAACCCACAGACCGCAAGATCGTGACCTGAGCCGAAGTCCAATGCTCAACCGACTGAGCCACCCAGGAGCCCCTTAAGATTTTATTTTTAAGTAAACTCTACACCCTATGTGGGGCTCGAACCCACAACCCCGAGATCAAGAGTCACACGCCCCACCGACCGAGCCAGCCAGGCGCCCCTGACTGTAAGTTTCCTAATTCACACAACTGAAGAGTGGTTTTGCATGGAGTCCAAAATCAAGATGTGTAAGGACCCGTCCTCCCATCCTAACTTCCGGAAGGCTTACAGCAACTTGTGGAGTCCAAAACAATTCTGTGACACAGCAGGAATGTGTGAGATTAGCATAATAACAAGATGAACCAAAGTGTAAGAAATTCAATTAAGCATCCAACCACCCACCTCCAGCATCCTCTTCAGGTGTGGCCTCCCCCCCCCCCCCAAGTCCAACATCAACTTTTTCTCATTTTAAGCCTTGCAAGTGACATACCTCTGTTTCTTGGTTTGTCTGTAAGGCTCCCTTCTTCCTTCTCATTTTTATGAGCTATTTGTAATTTTTTTTAGGACTAATGGCATTTATGACCATTTCCCCCCTACCTTTGTTTTTTCTCTATTTTTTTTCACCCAGGCAAAGCAATACAATGTCCTACACCTCAGTTAGTTTAGCTCATTAAAGTCAGTTTGGGATGCCTGGGTGGCTCAGTCGTTAAGCATCTGACTTCAGCTCAGGTCATGAACTCACAGTTGGTGAGTCCGAGTCCCCTGTCGTCGGTTGAGCATGAGCCCTGCATCGGGTGAGCTCCAGGCCTGCATTGGGTAAAAACACGGGCCCCAGGTGAGCCCCACTACCCTCTCTCCCTCCTTCTCTCTCTCTCTGCCCCTCGTTCACTTGCACCCTCTCTCTCTCGAACCAATCGATCAATAAATAATGTCGGTTTGGAAAAACAATTTTTATTCAGCAAGATCTTTCTTTTTTTACGCCGTCTATAAACGTTACTGGACTAGTTATATCTTTGGGGCAGAGACTTACTCATTAGGCCACTTGCTGGTGCTGAGCTGGCCTGTTTTACTTGCCACTTGCTCCCGCATTTAGATAAAAATAAGCTCTGATGAATTTTTCCCCATGGCATGACATTTCTCTCTCAAGAGTCTTTGCAGAACACTTGTCCTGGTCATAATCCACCATCAGCTACCTTCTATTTGCGCGCGGTCTCGAATTTCTGGCTCATCATGGGCTTTTTTCGGTCTCGGATTTTGAAACATCTGTTCTGGTTTATTTATGCTCATGGACCAATGCACCATTCCAAACCAGCAGAGAGCTTCTCTGAGCACAGGGAGGGATTGTGCTTCCCAAGCTTCCCGACCACGTGAGGCAGATGAGGGGGATGAAGATCCCAGATGGCATCTCCCCCTCGGGTTTCTGCCCCTCCCGAACCCTAGATTCACACCTGAGCTCCCTCGATCCTGAATGATGCTCCTGGCCAATCTCGTTCTAGGGCCAGATCTGAAAGCTCCCGGTTATTTTAGGTTTTGTTTTTCTCCGTCCTTTCTTTTTCCCTTTCCTTGTTGGAACTTAATATTCTCTTAATAAAATTCATCTTACATTTGTTGTTGTTTCTTCCCCTGTAAATTTCCAGCTTCCAGACACGGGATGGATAGTAGTAATTCCAGTCATGTCCTAGGAAATGCTGAATGAGGACCCGTAGCAGGGCAATAAGATGAGTTCAAGGCCAGCCATGATAAATGAGAGTAACTTATTATTTTTTTTATTGAAATGTTTATGTATTTATTTTTGAGAGAGAGAGAGAGAGAGAGGACAGAGGATCGGAAGAGTTCTCTGCGCTAACTAACGGCAGTGAGCTGATGTGGGTGGGGCTTGAACTCAGGAAGTGTGAGATCATAATCTGGGCTGAAGTCTGACGCCCAATCGACTAAGCCAGCCAGATGCCCTATAGCTCTTGTTTTTAGGAATGGGTTTAACATTTACTATCAGGACGCAGACACCTGTCAGTTTCTCTGACCCGAGCTGCTCCTCCCTGGTCCCTGCTCAAAGCAGCCCCTGCTCCTCACCCAATGCCCGCCAGGGGCACTCTGCTCCCATTCGTCCAGTGCAGACCCACTACCTGTGACTTGGGCTCACCCCTTGCCAGAGCCTCTCACGGTAAGGGATGTGTCCCTGTCCCACATCATCTGTGAAGTCGACATAGGCACCTGGAACCTTGAGACTGGGATGGGAATTTTACTCAGTTGGATCCAAGGGATTCAGGGTGCCCATGCTGAAAACACGTGCGGGTGAACACACACACACACACACACACACACACACACACAATCGCCTCTGTCTCACAGATTCTGGATTCTAGAATATGGGAGCCAGATCTCCCTTTATATACCTTCTCAGCACACTCATGATAGTATTAACCTCTAGCCCATACCTGGCAGAGAAATGAATCTGAGGAGGAGGAGGAGGTGAAGACCACCCACTCCCTTTTAAGAGGGAGGTATGGGCAGATCAGCTAGAGATTGTGGCCTCCATGACACTGGTCATGGGGAAGCAAGAGGGATTTGGTGGCCTTGTCCTCCCCCAATACCTACACAGCATCCCACCAAGGCTGCCCCCTGACCCGGGGCAAATCTAGACTGAGGAGGGGGTCTCCACTTAAAAGAGACACAGGTCCTGACCTCCCAAGAATCCTTCTCCATTTCTGCCCTAAACAGACGTCAAGCAGGGATGCTCATCTGTGACAAACCCCACCCCTGGAGGAGGGGACAGCAAGTGACCTTCACCTTAACCATGAAGTAATTCTGGGAGCCTAAGGCTGGGGCAGCATTGCTTGGAGCAGACTGTGGATGAAGTTTACACAGTGCTGCATGGAGTCAGAACTCGTCCCCCCATCTCATGTGTGGCTGGCACAACACTAGGTGAGTGCCCACCTAGTGGACACTGGAGGAGACAGAGCTGGTATGGCCCAAGCAGCAGGGCAGGTGGGTCCCAGCCTGGGCCCTCCGGGAGCCACACCCCACCCTGAGTTTCCTGGTCCCTTCTGGACTCACCTAGGGCTCCAAGTGGGCAGACACGGGTGAGGGTCTAGACAACAAACGAGAGCCAGTGAGAGAGGAGAGGGATGGGGGGGGGTCGATGGGGCAGCTGCAGGTCCACCTGGGAGCCCAGCCTGAGGCAGGGGAAGGCTGTGGGGGTCTCTGTCCTCACTCAGGCTCAGGGAAAGGTTAAGAGCAGATCCAGGATGAAATCAAGTCCCCTGTGTTCAGGTGCCTTGGGATATAGGTCTCTGGCTGGAGAGGGGATGCATCTCTTGGGAGAGATGGGTTTAGTGTTCTCAGGAATGTAGGTATTTCCTGGGTAGGAGGAACGGGAAAAGGGTTCTTTAGATCAGGCGGCTCAGATGCAGTCAGGCTATAAAGGGGGCTGAGCTCACACGTGTTGCATTATGTATATGACCAACAGTAGTATTTAGGGAATTAGGGGGCTCCCAGCTGGCTCAGTTGGAAGGGTGGAGGTGTGTGAGACTCGTGATCTCAGGGTCGTGGGTTCAAGACCCATGTTGGGTATAGAGATTACTAAATAAGAAATAAATAAACTTAAAAAAAAAATTTAGAGGGTTAGGTTTGGAGTGGGAACCAAGAGAGGTATGGCACCGGGCACGACTTTGGAAACTGAAGCAGGGATGTGGATGGGGCTGGGCCTGGGGGCGTGGAACGGGTGTCACTATGATGGAGTGAGTCTTCACTCCCCTCGCAGCCCAGGATGGAAATCGTTGAGAAGCTCAACCTAGGGTAGGGCCATGCTGCAGTCCGCCGAAGTCTGGAGCGGCCCAGGAAGCGAGCAATGAGTCAGTCTTCAGTAGCTCACACCTAAGGGCAGACCAGCCAATCAATCCCCTCCTAAGGAAACTATGTGCTTGCCGGTGATTCTCAAACAGTCTGCTGGGGAGCTTAGGAGTGGCCTGATCTGAACTGCCCAATCAGAAACGGGTCAGTAAAGGCTGGGCCAGCTGGCTGCAAAACGTTCCAGTCCTGATCATTCTCCTTCATTGGCCTACACCCTCTTCAGAAGCGATGATACCACGAAGGTGGATCTTAGGTAAGGAGGACCCCAAATCTCACCCCATCCCCCACGCAGTTCCCACACCCCAACGTCATCCCAGTCTCCTCCCCACCCCTGGCCACCTCAGAAGCATCTCTGACAAACAGCTCCATTCTTTAACAAACCATAAACCTTCTGTCTGTCTGGGAGCCCAGTCTCCCCTTAATACTTGTCCCCCAGAAAGCCTCAGCAGCTCACAACCTGTTTGAGCTAGCTCCCTTAGAGGGATAGCCCCAAACCAAATTCTGTACCTTTATTATTATTTTTAATGTTTATTTATTTATCTTGAGGGGGGAGGGGCAGAGAGAGAGAGAGAAAGAGGGAGAGAGAGGATCCGCGCTGTCAGCACAGAGCCGAGGTAGGGCTCGAACCCACGAACCATGAGATCATGACCTGAGTTGAAATCAAGGGTTGATCGCTTAACTAAGCCACCCAGGTGCCACCCCCCAAAATCCGTACCTTTAAACCACCCTAACCTGGTCTTCTTCCCTACTCATCTGCCTTCCCTGAGGATCCCTCGACCATTTTCCCCACCCCACTTTCCTCCTTGAGATATAATGATTTATAAGAAATCCGTATTGGGGCACCTGGGTGGCGCAGTCGGTTAAGCGTCCGACTTCAGCCAGGTCACGATCTCGCGGTCCGGGAGTTCGAGCCCCGCGTCAGGCTCTGGGCTGATGGCTCGGAGCCTGGAGCCTGTTTCCGATTCTGTGTCTCCCTCTCTCTCTGCCCCTCCCCTGTTCATGCTCTGTCTCTCTCTGTCGCAAAAATAAATAAACGTTGAAAAAAAATTAAAAAAAAAAAAAAAAAAAAAAGAAATCCGTATTTGATCATTCAGATAACCAAAACGTATTTCTCATGTGCATTTGGTCTTCACAAATTCCTGAAAATGACTCAGAGCCATAAAGGTGAAAGGAAGGCGACTTTTGAACCCCACCCAAGAATGGGAGCTGGTAGCCAGGAGGACCAAGCAGGCAGACGAAGGAGGGGAACATTCATTCCCACCTTCCCCACCTCCTGGGAGGGGAGAAGGGCCAGAGACTGAATCGGCCAATGGCCAATGATTAATCAGTCATGATTATGCAATGAAGCCCCATAAAAACCCAAAAGGACTGGGTCTGGAGGGCTTCCAGGTCGGTAAGCAGGTGGAGACTGGGGAGCATGGTATGCCTGGAGAGGCTCAGGAACCTTCCCCAGACCTTGCCAAGTGCATCTCTTCATCTGGCTGCTGATTCATATCCTTTATCAGAGCCTTTAATAAACCGATAACATAAGCAGGGGTTCCCCCAAGTTCTGTGAGCTGCTCCAGCAAGCCGGACGAACCTAAGGAGGTCACTGGAACCTCCAATCTGTAGCCGGTGAGTCAGAGGCACAGGTGACAGCCCAGGTGGGATTGTGACTAGTGTCTGCCGTGAGGGGTGGGGGACAGTCTTGCGGGACTGAGCCCTTAACCTGTTAGGAGCTGATGCTATCTCTGGGTAGACAGTGTCAGGACTGAGTTGAATTCTCAGACACCCGCTGGTATCTGAGAATGGGCTGGTGTTGTGTGGGCGTGAATTGGGAATTCCGACTGGAAAAGAGCCCACTTTATTTTTCCCGTAGGAGTTCCTGTCTGCATAACAATTTTCTTCCTCCAGGGTTCAAAGGCAGTGGCGGGTAAGACCAAGGAGAGAGAATGGGGAGGGAGGAAGCTGCCCTGGGCATCTGTCCCTCCTTGGACGCCCACCATCAGTGTCTCCACCAGATGCCCCCATGGGCTCAGGTCTGTGGCTGTGCCAGCCCGCCCCTCGGTGTGGGGACCAGGTCTACGACCCCTTGCAGCACTGCTGTAGCGATGACACCATCCTGCCCCTGAACCGGACTCGCCAATGTGGCCCCAACTGCACCTTCTGGCCCTGCCTGGAGCTCTGCTGTCCTGAGTCCTTTGGCCCCAAGAGGTTTGTTGTGAAGTTGAAGGTCCTGGGTACCCAGTCCCAGTGCCCTTCGTCGCCCATCTCCAGGATCTGCCCCAGGTAAAGGCCCCAACTGCTCGCGGCTGAGGGAAGGAAGCAGGGATGAGGGACACAGAGGGTTCTAGGGGGATCCCCTTCCTGTTATTTTTATCTCCGGCCATTTCTGGAAACTTCCCACTCTTTTCCTTGTCTCCGTCTCATAATTTCCTAATTTTTCTTTCTCTGCAGCTGAAGGAAACCTCTCTAGGCGAGCTCCTTACAAAAATGGAATGGTTTGCATTTGCCAGCACAGACCCGCATATATCACCAGCTTCCCGCCCTCCCCACCCGCCCCCCCACAGCCCCCTGCAGGGTTGGCAGGAAAACAGAGAAGCCAACTGACCTGACCTGCAACCTGCCTCCTGGTCCCTGTGCTGCCCATCTTTGAACACTCAGAGACTCCAATAAAATAAAATAAAATACAATGTCAGGAGCCCAGATTGGGAAGGGAGGAGAGGGGTAAACTTTCAAGCTATACCTCACAGAGTCCTTCGAAGAACCAACTGGAAGAAGCCCACCTCACCACCTCAGCAAGAGGAAGATTCTGTCCTGGCAACAGCCCAGCCAATGAGATGATCGCATCCCAGCCAATCAGAAGATCGCAGCCCAGCCAATGAGAAGCCACCACACTTATAACTCCCAGTTTCCTCCAAAGAAATTTTAATTCAGAAAGCTTTCTCGAGTTACCCCTTCTCTCCTTAAAAAAGTGTGCCTTGGAGCACCTGGGTGGCTCAGTTGGTTAAGTGACCACCTCTTGGTTTCAGTTCAGGTCATGACCACACAGATTGTGAGTTCGAGCCCGGCGTCAGGCCCTGCACTGACAGTGTGGAGCCTGCTTGGGGTTCTCTCTCTCCCTTGCCCTCTGCCTCTCTCTCTCTCAAAATACATTAAATTAAACTTCTTTTAAAAGTGTGCCTCAGGGGCGCCTGGGTGGCTCGGTCGGTTAAGCGTCCAACTTCAGCTCAGGTCATGATCTCACACTCCGTGAGTTCGAGCCCCACATCAGGCTCTGTGCTGACAGCTCAGAGCCTGGAGCCTGCTTCAGATTCTGTGCCTCCCCCTCTCTCTGCCCCTCCCCTACTCATGCTCTGTCTCTCTCTGTCTCAAAAATAAATAAAAACATTAAAAAAAAAAAAAAAAAGCGTGCCTCTCCTTTGCTCCCTGGACTTGCCTGTGGCTTTGCCACAGCTTGTTTGTCTGGGATTGCAATGCTCTTTTATTCCCCCCAATAAACCCATCTTTTGCTGGTAAAGTAACTGACAGCATCTACTTTTGAGGCTAACGACACCAAAAATGTTAACTTTGTGTGAGGTGATGAATGTTGTTAATTATCTTGATCTTGGTAATAATTCCGCACTACATTGTATATCAAATCATTGCGTTGTATACTTTAAACACATACATACGTTTGTCAATTATCCCTCAATAAAGCTGAAAAAAACCCACTTAAACGGGACCATTTCAATGAACAAAGCATGACATAAAACATAGTTACAAAGCAGCTTTTGTTTTCACACCTCTTTCCTTTACGATTTTTTCCCGATTCTTCCCCTGCCCCTGGATAAAAAGGTGAAATGCCATGAAATTTTCTGGCCTCTTTTTTTTTTTTTTTTTAATTTTTCTTTAATGTTTATTTTTGAGGCAATGCGAGAGACAGAGTGCAAGCAGCGGAGGGGCAGACAGAGCGAGACACAGAATCCGAAGCAGGCTCCAGGCTCTGAGCTGTCAGCACAGAGCCCCACGCGGGGCTCGAACTCACGAACCGTGAGATCATGCCCCGAGCCGAGGTCGGACGTTCAACTGACTGAGCCACTCAGGCGCCCCGAATGGCCTCTTTTATTTAGTAAATATCTTCTTCTGACCAATTGAAAATGTCCAGAAGCATGTAAAAGTGAAAGCAACCACCTTGATTTAAGCTTACATGTCACGCTCCCTCGTAGCTCTGGCCCTCCGCAAAAGTGGAAGCCTGCGTACAAGGAAGGGACGTGGGCGCCTTTTATTTTTCCCTAGCACGCGCTTTTATGCACCTTCTCCCAGTTTTCTGACTTGGTTTCCGAACCCACCAACGTAGGAGCTCGGAACCCTCTGAGCTTCACTGCTATTGCTCCCCAGGCTCCTACAGCGGTGGGTCCTCCTCCATCAGGACCATCATGGTGGCCCAGCACTGACACTCCCTGAGCTTTGCAAATATTTAAAGCTGCTTCCTCCCCTTCTGGGTGCATTCTGGCTTCTACCCGCACACACATCTCTCACCTGAACTTCCTTTGATGGGGGGCAAGCGCCTCAATTCCGCTTGCGTGTTTACATTCCTTCTCAACCTTGCAAAGTCAGCAACCAAAGTCCAGCGGCAGCTAGGCTGGCGGGCGTCATGCAGATGTCCATGCAGCTACATCAGATGGGCCACTGCCAGCCACGGAGTTGTGGGCTTATGCAAAGCGAGGGCTACTGCCTGGGGACGCCAGTGCCTGGAATGGGGCAGACGCAGGTATGAGGGCCCGAACCTCACGTGTGTAACTTGGGATCTGTCTGGGTAAAGGGGTGCAGGCTGGCTCCATCCCCATGGGAGATGCACCTGTGCAACCCCCCCAGGAGGCAAAATCAGGTGCACTGCGCTCGGCACGACTCTCCCCGGACTCCAAGGGGCGGCGGAGCCCTGACGGGGCCCCGGGGCCGCCAACGGAAACCATTAAGGAGGATCACAGCCCCATGCGAGGGCAGTCGCAGCCACTAACTCAGCAGAGTCCCAGAGTCCAGGAAGCCCCAGGGGCAGCAAAAGCGACCGCACTGCGAGCCTAATGGCGCGACCTCGACGGAAATATGGCGGCTCCCTCCGCCGCAGCAGTGCGCATGAGCGAGCTCTGCTGGAGGCGCCTGCGCACTGCGGCGCTGCGCTGCACCGCATGCTCCGCGTCCTCCCGCCAGAAGGAGGGACTGCTGGGGCTGCTGGGCTGCGAAATCCCAGGAAAGGGTGCCCCGCAGGCCTTTTGAGTGACAGGGTAAATGCTATATGCTGCTGTGTTTGGAGCATTTTAAACCCGCCCTTGATCCCACCATTGGATGCTGTTATAACCCCTATAAAAACTAAATGACCCAAAACACAGACCAATCCAAGGCGTGACGAGTCCGTTGATGCCTCTTTGGATAGTAAGGTCCTCGTGATCTGTGTTACATTTGCTCATCCAAGTTCACAGTTGGGGCGGGGGTGAGTGCAAATAGGTTCAGGATAAGTTTTACCCCCTTCTCCTTGGGAAGTTGACCTCAGGCATGTTCTCTGGATACTGTTTCTTTGGAACCGTCGTGGTTTAAGATAAAGGCGTAGTGTCAGCTGTGTTATCAGGCAACATTGTTTATCATTTAAGAGCTCTCCTGATCCGCACTGAAAACTGCGACTATGTGACCGGAGTTAGAGATCCCTGGAAAAAGAATGACAGACATAGCTTTCTGGACACAAGGAGAGTCATTTTAGGCCCCGGGGGCCATCTTATGAAACAGTGTAAGAATAAACAGCCAGGAGGTTGACTAATCCTATCAGGGCAATAAATCAGAGTTAAAACTCCCAGTGCTCATTCATATGTGAAGACAGCCTTGTGCACACTAAGGAGTAATCTTTGTGGGATCTAAGCCCTTTTGAGCACTCAGATACTAGACCACAAGGAGCCAGAGAATTGATAATGCTGACCTTTGCCAAACCTAGTGACTTTGGCCTGGACTCAGTCATGTTAAGATGATTTTTCCGCCGCCAAAGATCCACCGCATTTTCCTCGTTGAAAATAAAACCCTTTCTTTCCCTATTCTTTGGCTTCATTCTGTCTTGTGGTTCAACACTACCAAGAGGCCAAGATGTGAACCCAGTTTCTGGTAGCAAATGGACCCACAGGTCCAGAGGGCCTGCATAACCTGTGGACTACTTAAGAGAGAAGTCTCAGTTTTCCTGGGTGGATTTTCTTGTTTCTGAGCACAAAGCTTGCCTGTCTTGGAAGCTACACTGAGTTTCTCTCTTCTAGTCTGTTTTCCATTCACAACCACTATGTGTCACAGCAGCCGATTTCTTCAGTTCACATACACAAGTCACAATAGGCTTCAGCTCAGCAGAGCAGAGTTAAGAGGACATAGGAGGGAAACCCAACATGCCACCATGACAGCATTAGACACATCTTTATGGGGATGCCTTGCAACTATCTAGGTGGTCCTTTCTGGCCTCCCAAACAGGCAGCCCAGTTGAAAGGGGTAGGCCACGTGGTTGGAGATGCAAACTATCTCACATGTAGATCCTCATACGGGACAGGAACCATCAGCTTGTATCAGCCCATGAGGGTGGCTTCCAAAGTATACAAGTGTCATATTCAGAAAAAAGAAACTTCACCCAGGAAAACAAAAACTTATTTCTTAAACCTTTTTTTAAAAATGTATTTATTTTTGAGAGAGAGAGAGAGAGAGAGAGCCATCAGGGGAGGGGCAGTGAGGGAGGGAGAGAGAGAATCCCAAGCAGGCTCCACACATCAGTGCAGAGCCCATGCAGGGCTTGAACTCACGAACTGTGAGATCATGACCTGAGCTGAAATCAGGAGTTGGACGCTTAACCTACAGAGCCACCCAGGTGCCCCCTTAAACCATTTTTATTAAAACAGTCCAGGCTACGTAGGCTACGGGCCCACTGACGATCCACTTAGTCTGGTCAGGGGTCTTTTCAATGATAAACAATGTTGTCTGATGACACAGGTGATGAGGGAGCATAAGGCAGGCTGACGCCCCACAAACCACCCCCCACAAGGTGGGATGTGTGTGATACATCAGTCACTCCTGGCTACCCAAGGACAAAGGAAAGGGAGAGAAAACCAATGGTTAACTGATAGAGGTCACAGTCATGCAGGACTTGAATCTCCATCAGTTTACAAATATCTTAGTAAATTACAAGAAAAAGGCAACCTTATCAATAGCTGAATCTCCAGGAACCCCCTACTGTCTTAATGCTAATGCTTTGCTATAAGGAAAAACAACCTTAGCTTGACAATAGCCCGGCCTCCAGTAATCTGTGTCTCCTTCAGCATATGGAAATCCCTTTAAGAAACTTCCTCTGACTTCACCTCCCCCCAACTCCACACTATATAAGCAGTCACTCCTCACAACCCCAGCACAGCTCTTTCTGCCCATGGGTCCTGTCCCCGTGCTTTAATAAAATCACCCTTTTGCACCAAAGATGCTTCAAGAATTCTTTCTTGCCCATCAGCTCTGAACTCCCATCACTCCAAAACCCCATCACAGGTGACACCCCACATTTATCTTAACCCCGGATGGTTCCAAAGAAACAATACTAAGAGAAGGTCATTAAAAAAGCCCTGTGGCGGGGTGCCTGGGTGGCTCAGTCGGTTGAGTCCAACTTTGGCTCAGGTCGTGATCTCAGGGTCTGTGAGTTTGAGCCCCGAGTCGGGCTCTGTGCTGACAGCTCAGAGCCTGGAGCCTGCTTTGGATTCTGTGTCTCCCTCTCTCTCTGCCCCTCCCCTGCTCATGCTCTGTCTCTGTCTCAAAAATAAACAAAACATTAAAAAAAAATTTTTTTTTAAGCCCTGTGGCTACTGTCCCAGATTTTTGGGATACTTGCTCAAGGAGCTCAGCTGCCAGGCTGTGAGGAAGCATCAGTAGCCACGTGGGCAGGAACTAAGGTCCCTACCCACATTCCTAGACTGAGCTCCTAGGTAGCACCCAGAACCAGCTTCTCAGGCACACAAATGAGATGTTCTGGAAGCAAATCCTCCAGGCCCAATCAAGCCACCCCAGCTAATACTGTGGGAAGGAGAAATGAGCCTACCCACATTGTATACTTGTGAAGAAAAGAAATGATTGTTGTTCTTTTAAGCCATGAATAAAAAGAAAGGAGACACTTTGTGTTAGAAATAAGCCCACCGACCCAATCAAAGGAGGGACACGGAGACTTGGAGTACAGTGAAGCAAGTCTTTAATCAACGTTCTTACAAAAGCAGGTGTCTGAGGGAGAGGTGCACTTGGGGCAGTTACAGCAGACGATTTACTTCCTAGCATATAAGCCCCTCCCCTAGTTCCTCATTGGCTGAATACTACAGAGGTTAAAGCCTTACCCAGATGTTGCCAATGTCTATGTAAGGCACGTTTGGAGGGCTTGCAAACTGCACATTGGAGGCCATCCAGAATGTGTTTTAACAGTTGGAACTAAAACCCTGGGCCCATCCTACCTCATATTTCTTGATAATGTAGGACATAATCAATTGGTATATTGTTTCAGTGTTCCCTTTACATATGACTCAGTGTATCGCACACAATTTGCTTCACAGTTTCCCCTTTTAATGTTGTTACTGGCGAAGCACTCTAATACGTACACAAAGACTTAAGTGTAAGAATATTTATCATCTCAGGGCGCCTGGGTGACTCAGTCAGTTAAGCATCCGACATTGGCCCAGGTCATGATCTCACAGTTCGTGGGTTCAAGCCCCACATTGGGCTGTCTGCTGTCAGCACAGAACCTGTTTTGGATCCTCTGTCCCCTTCTCTCCCTCTGCCCCTCTCTATCTCTCTCTTTCAAAAAAAAAAAAAAAAATATATATATATATATATATATATATATATATATAAATTTTTTTAAAGTCTATTGTCTTGTTTTTAGGGTAAGACTGGGAAAGCTTAGGTGGCCTTCAAAAGGAGACAAATGAAATAAATTACAATTTGTTTGTCAAATTGAAATGTAGGCAGCTGTAAAAAATACCTGTGTGCTTTGGGATTTTGAAGGGGTATGTATCATACTACCTTATTTTAGAAATGGAGGGGCACCTGGGTGGCTCAGTCACTTAAATGTCCAACTTTGGCTCAGGTCATGATCTCACAGTTTGTGGGTTCACTTCCCGCGTCTGACTTCAGCTCAGGTCATGGTCTCGTGGTTCGTGAGTTCGAGCCCCGCACTGGGCTCTGTGCTGATGGCTCGGAGCCTGGAGCCTGCTTCGGATTCTGTGTCTCCCTCCCTCTCTGCCCCTCCCCCACTCACACGCTGTCTCTCTCAAAAATAACTATTAAATTTCTTTTTAAATAAATAAACAAACAAAACTCCGACTCCCTTCCTTTTGACCTCCATCCCCATTGGCACTCCTGAGTCCAATCCTGTTAGCAGTTTCCAGCATCAGCCGCTTCGTAGTTTTAAATAATACGCTTATAATTCTCTCTCATGGGTTTAGGGGCCCAACACTACCATTTACAAGCTGTGGGATTTTTTTGCCAAATGACTTGAGTGTCTCAGAACTTCCAGTGCGCTCCGCCCACGAGGAGGTAACAACACTTCCCCCGGCTGATGCTTGTAAGCGTACAATAAAGTAAATGCATTTGTAAATACCGTGGGAACCGGGGGGGGGGGGGGGGGGGGCCAGCGTATTTCTTATCCAAGTCGAGTCCATCCCTGGAAACATTTTGTTTTTAACTCTTTAGTTAGTTTTGAGAGAGAGAGAGAGACAGAACACGAGTGTGGGAGGGACAGAGAGAGGGAGACAGAGGATCCGAAGCAAGCTCTGTGCTGACAGCAGAGTGCCCCATATGGGGCTCAAACTCACGGACCGTGAGATCATGACCTGGTCTGAAGTCAGACACTTAAGCAACTGAGCCCCCCTGGGTCCCCCTGGAAACAGTTTGGATAGAAACGTTTGAGGACATAAGAACTTGGATTCTATTTTTTTTTAAGATATTTTTAAAGTTTTTGTGTTTTTTTTTAAGTAATCTCTACACCCAATGCGGGCTCAAACTCATGACCCTCAGATCAAGAGTCACAGGCTCTTCTGACTGAGCCAGCCAGGCGCCCCCGCTTATGGTTTTTTCGTTTTTGTTTTTGTTTTTGTTTTTACTGGCTGACTCAATCAGCCTTGCCTCTTGCTTGACCCTAGGTTTCATGGGATTTCTATGAAGATAATTTAATTATACAGAGATTCGTTCTCCTTGCTAACAACATTTATGATTTGGCTTTCCAGTGAGTTGTATGGTTTATCCAGAACATTCTCTTCCACGTGGCCAGGAACTCCTGGCTTGTAGGTTCAGAATTATGAATGAAGCACCCAACTAATTCATTGAGAAGACAGGAATGGAGTTCTTCTGTGTCTGTATTCCCATCAGCTGTTCTGTGTGAGCGGTGTGTCCCCATAGATGAGTCTTCTGGTAGGGTGCCATGGGCACGGGCAGGCATTGCAGAAACCTGCGTGTGCAAATACCAACCCACACAGTGCTTGCCTGGGCAGCACATGTACTAAAATTGGAACGATACAGAGAAGATAAGCAGAGCCCTGCATGAGGAACACACGCACATCCATGAAGCGTTCCTTGTTAAAAAAAGAAAAAAAAATGGGGTGCCTGGGTGGCTCAGTCAGTTAAGCGTCTGACTTTGGCCCAGGTCATGATCTCGTGGTTCGTGGGTTCAAGCCCTGCATAGGACTCTGTGCTGACAGCTTGGAGCCAGGGCCTGCTTCAGATTCTGTGTCTCGCTCGCTCTCTGCCCCTCCCCCCTCTCAAAAATAAGTAGACATTTAAAAAACATTAAAAAAAAAGAAAAAGAAAAAAACAGGGGCACTTGGGTGGCTCAGTCAGTTAAACATCTGACTTCAGCTCAGGTAATGATTTCACGGTCCATGGGTTCGAACCCTGCATCGGGGTCTGTACTGATAGCTCAGAGCCTGGAGCCTGCTTCCGATTCTGTGTCTCCCTCTCTCTCTGCCCCTCCTCCACTCACTCTCTGTCTCTCTCTCAAAAATGAACAAACATTGAAAAAAATGTTTAAACAGAAAACAGAAAAAGCAAATACCAACCCACACAGACTCCTGCCAAATTAGGGGAGAAGGGCTAATTTATATGCATGCATGAGGCTGTAACGGCCCTCCAGCCTGGCCAGTCTCAAGGATTAACTTGCTTCCAGGTAACACACTCCTTGCCTGTTGACTCAAGGCCCTTGATTTGTTAACAGAACTCATTTGCTTTCTTTAAGATCGCTGGCCTTGGGCAATAAGGGACCAGGACTTTCTCAGGCCACAGAGGCCAGCAAGTCTTTTTGAAGCTCCTCTTAAACTTCCTGATTAGCTCAGCAACCTTTTCGCGAAATGTTTCTTTTTAAGGTCACACAGATGACTTCACTGACCTCCCTTTCCGCATCTGTAGACCTGGCCCTCCTTTGCAGAAAGAACAGAGTACGGTCCTCTGGCACAAGCCCTGGACACTAAGGAATGATCTTTTTGTACAACCTGCCCAAACCCCAGGCACCAAGGAACTAGAACTTCTTGTACAACGTCTGCGCACTGAGCTGACTCAGTAGCTGGCATCACGGACTCTGTGCCTAAGCCAGAAATGTCACAGATCACTGTGCTCCCTTAACTGACTAAACCCCTTTAAAAATCTCCAGGCCAGGCAGAAACCTGGGAGTTGGACTTTGGACAAGAATGTGCCTTCACCGCCAAGTGGCCCTTCATGTGATTTTCTCAGAAACCCAAATCATCGACTTCCTTAGTGTTGTATCAAACAGCAACAATATCAGTTCAAATTAGAGGAAATCTATGCCAACACCGGCTTCTTTTTTTTTTTTTTTTTCTTTCACTTTTGCATAATACAGATTTTTTTTTTTTTTTTTTTTTTTTTTTTAATTCTCACGATAACATACAGTGTAATCCTGGCCTCAGGAGTAGAACCAATGGTTCATCCCTTACGTACCACACCCAGTGCTCATCCCGAAAAGTGCCCTCCTTACTGCCCACCACTCATTTTCCCCATGGACCCCTGCCCCCCCCCACCCCCCCCCCCTGCCCAGGATCACTCTCCTTAATAATGACTTTCTGAAGTTTTCCTCATAAGTTGGCATCTCAGTCCTTAAAATAGTCGGGTCCCAGTTGCTCCAAGGCCTTTTGTGGCGTGGCCACACCCCCGCTGTCCTTTGGTCTTTACCCCTGTGGGCCCATCTCCCTGTCAACCAGGCCACTCTTCCACATCGGTCTGCTTAGGAGCCCACGGAAGAATCAACTGTAGCTGCAAAGTTACCTGATGGCCATTGCATTTCCATCCTCTGCCAAATCTGCTTCCTAATCCCTTAGGAATGAGAAGGCGCTGTGGCCTGGCAGGTACCAACGTTAAGTCAACGAATCACTGACGGCCCCGGGTGGAAACCACGACCTGCCCTATCCTGCCAAGCCGCCCCGAGCTGTTCCATACACAAGACACAAACACTCATGCTTCACCGATTGGGTTCTGGAAGTTAAGCACACCCTGGGTTGCCGGGTTAAACCGCATCTCGTGACACACTTTGGGTCCTGGTTTGTTCGTACTTTGTTCCGGGTTTTTGCATCTGGGCGCACGTGGGTGGCACGTGAGCGTCCAAAGTCGGACGCTCAACTGACTAAACCACCACCCAGGCGCCCCCAGGACGTGGACATCTTTGAGGAGGACCATTTCTGCACCCTCCATAGCCATTAGATCACGCAACCTTTCAAAGATACAATAAATACAACAGTCTTAGTCAGTTGAGAGGCTGAAAGAAGAAATTAGTAAAAACCTATCTAGCTTATCGAGTGTCAAAGGGCAGAAGAATCTCCTAAGAGGGCTGATACTAGGTGAGGCTAGATCCGGAGGCCCGGCAATATTATCGCAGACTCGCTGCATCTTCTCTGCCTTCTCAAGAGTTGACCACACTAATTGTGGCTTCCCTCATGGTGGAAAACCGGCTTCCAGAAGTTTCCATGGGTGTAGGTATAGGCCTCCAGGAGTGTCTGCTATTGGGGCACTTGGGTGGCTCGGCGAGTTCAGTGTCTGACTTGGGCTCAGGAAGTGGTCTCATGGTTCGTGAGTTCGAGCCTCACATTGGGCTCTGTGCTGTCAGTGGGGAGGCCGTCTGGGATTCTCTCTCTCCCCCTGGTCCCCAATCTCACCCTGGTCCCTCTAACCCAACAGCCTCCTCTCTGCATGCTAGCTGATTGTGCCTATAGGCATTGTGGGATCAACAAAATTTCAGTAACTCTTGGCTCTTAGTTCTTCATAGTTTGGGTTGCTATTGCTGCTATTAGGAGCAAACCACTCCCTGGGACAGGCAGGCCCCCAGGAAAATCACAGAACAGGTCCCACGCGAGGCTAAGAGGCTGCCCCACTGCAATTAAGACTAGGGAAAGGCGTGCGGCACAGAGTGAGGACAGGCGGGGGCGGCGCGCCCTCTGGCGGTGGGAGGAGGGAACCGCCGAGAAGGGTGCCGCGTCTTTTTCCCAGCGCCAAAACCAAGCCCAAGGTCAGAGCTGATGATGATGTGCCATTGGGCGCTCGCTACCTGCCAGGCCTAACGCTAGTCGCGCCACCCACGTGAAATACAGTATATCTGGAACTGCTTTAAATAATTATTAGTTTCTTTATTTACTGTGTGACTTCCCCACTGGAAAGTGCGTGCAAGAACTTCCGTCTTACTGACGGCTGAATCCCCAGCACCTACAACAGGCAGGTGGGGCACAAGATAGGTCCTCAATAAAGATTGTGCAATGGAATTAGCATCACAACTGCCCTTAGACACAGGCCCGAGTCTCCCCCGCAGGGCCAGGAATCGCCAGGAGCAAGATGTGTCCCTGCTTCTGGACATTTTATGGAACCGTGAGACCCCAGAATTCCCTGAATGGGCAGCCCCCAGTCTCCTTCCAAAACCTGCCTGGGGCTCTTCCCTGGGTCAGTATAGCAAGGGGATCGGGTGTGCACCTCTAGACCCCAGGGGCGCCCTGTCTCCGAAGCTGTGGACAGCGCTGGGGCCAGCAATGCAATGCGCAGGGAGCCCTGCATGGTAGGAAGGGGAAGAGGAGTTTAAAAAAAGGAGAGGGGGCGGGGCGCCTGGGTGGCGCAGTCGGTTAAGCGTCCGACTTCAGCCAGGTCACGATCTCGCGGTCCGTGAGTTCGAGCCCCGCGTGGGGCTCTGGGCTGATGGCTCAGAGCCTGGAGCCTGTTTCCGATTCTGTGTCTCCCTCTCTCTCTGCCCCTCCCCCGTTCATGCTCTGTCTCTCTCTGTCCCAAAAATAAATAAACGTTGAAAAAAAAAATTAAAAAGAGGAGGGATGGGCTACAACTTGGGAGCCAGGGCCCTGCTCTCTGGTAGCCTCCGGGTTCCTGGCAGAATTCCAAGAGGTGTGAAAATTCGAAATTCCAAGGGAGTTACTTAAAAGGGTCTTGGTGGCAGGTTAGGGGGCTGAGATCACCTGTGAGCAGAGGTGGCCTGAATGAGCCCACGTAAGGGAGGGGACACCTGTAGGAAGTCCTGGATGGGGATGGGGGCAGACTGAAAGCAGTCCCCTTCCCCAGAAAAGAGGAACAACAAAGGGGGCACCTGGGGGGCTCAGTCGGTTAAGCCTCTGACTCTTGATTTCAGCTCACGTCATGATCTCACGTTTCATAAGTTCGAGCCCCGCTGTGAGTTCTTTGCTGACAGCATGGAGCATGCTTGGGATTCTCTCTCTCTCTCTCTCTCTCTCTCTCTCTCTCTCAAAATAAATAAACAAACAAACAAACAAACAAAGAAAACAAATAACATGAGGTGCCTGGGTGGCTCAGTCAGTTAAGCGCACGACTTTGGCTCAGGTCATGATCTCACAGTTTGTGGGTTCGAGCCCCGCATCCGGCCCTGTGCTGACAGCTCGGAGCCTGGAGCCTGCTTCCGATTCTGGGTCTCCCTCTCTCTCTGCCCCTCCCCTGTTCATGCTCTGTCTCTCTCTGTCTCAAAAATAAATAAAACATTAAAAAAACTTTTTTTAAACCACATTTCACAGATGAAGAAACCAAGGATGGCTTAGTATGTGATCTTATCACCAACTATGTGCAAGGAATCAGGGACATAATGGTATGTGACAGAGAGAATAAATCTCCTTCCTTATCTTTAAATGGGGTGGTTATACATCCTGGATTGTTTGGGACAGCCCACGTGGGCCTGTTGACCCAGCAGAATTATCAATAGCTCCCTCTTTCTCTCTTGAGTGTCATGATTTGAACAATACTTATAGACTTCACTGTATAGCAGGAGAGACAGAAACTAATCCAAGAATTGTACAGATAACTTAATAAGTACCCTTGTGATAAATATGGAGAAGTTGATGTGGGGAAAGCAAAGAGGGGGACTTGTCACCTCTGAGGAGGCAACACAGAAGGACAGTCAGGATGGGGTGTGTGAGGGGGAGGTGAGCATTCCAGGCCTGGGAATGTCAAGGAAAAAAAAAATGGGGATTCTACATTGTCTTCGAACTTTGTCTTTGCTCTAATCAGCATTTAAAAATATTTTTTTTCAACGTTTATTCATTTTTGGGACAGAGAGAGACAGAGCATGAACGGGGGAGGGGCAGAGAGAGAGGGAGACACAGAATCGGAAACAGGCTCCAGGCTCCGAGCCATCAGCCCAGAGCCCAACGCGGGGCTTGAACTCCCGGACCGCGAGATCGTGACCTGGCTGAAGTCGGACGCTTAACCGACTGCGCCACCCAGGCGCCCCTCTAATCAGCATTTAATTAGTCTTCTTTCATTATTGATACAACGAAGACGAATGCTTTTTTGCTAGCCGCCAGAGACTCTGAGGAGTTTTTATAATGGCTGAATTAATTACAAGATCAAATAAAGGCAGTTGGTGAATTAAATAGTTAAAAAGTCAACGTCCTAAAAGGTACAGGGGGTAGATTTAATTTCCTATTTAAAAAATACCCTAGTAATACAGTTCTCAGGATTAGGGGTAATGTAACAATTACCCATTGAGGCTCTTGTAAATGCTCACAAGGGCATGTCCCACTCTTAGGCTGACAAGATACAGATTAAATAAAATTCTAACACAGGAATACTTCACACTACCTGGCTAAAGACTATATTCTTAGTAAGCAATCCGATGTGTACATATTCCTGCCTTTTTACAAAAGGCGCCCTCATGTTTTGTAACCTTAAAGGTAAGGTACAAAGTTCCTGAATTTCTTAAGGTTCCCCATTTAGAACTTGTACAGGGGCTCCTGGGTGACTCAGTTGGTTGAGTGTCCGCCTCTTGATTTTGGCTCTGGTCACAATCCCAGGGTCGTGGGATCGAGCCCCACGTCAGGTTCCGTGCTGAGTGTGGAGCCTGCTTAAGATTCTCTCTCTCCCCCTCTCCCCCTCTCCCCTGCTCTCAGACTCTCTCTCTAAAAATGTAAATAAATAAATAAATAAATAAATAAATAAATAAATAAAGCTTGCACACAGTGCGGAGAAAGTCCCCTGGGGACAGGGTAGTCAAAGCATCCTCAAGGGCAGCAAGAAGGGCAGGGAAGCTAGGGGAAGAGGGCCTCAGGAGTGAGTTGGGTGAGACTAGGTTGAAGGCAGGCCGTGGCAAAGTGCTTGGGGTCCATCCTAAGAGTCGTGAGAAGCCACAGAAAACGGTGACTCACGTTTGAGGGTCACTTGATCAGATCTGAGCCTCGGCCTCATGGGGGCCAAGGTGCATGCTGGAAAGTCACCGAGGGGGTGGGAGAAAATCCAGGTGCAAGGAGACGGTGACTGGACCCAGGTGGGGAGAGTGGAAATAAACCAGGGTGGTCTGATTCATAAGATATTTGGGCGATAACAGCAACATGACCAGGGAGTGAGCTGGATACTTACCAGTCATTCAGTATATATTCGGCGCCTGCTATGGGCTGGGGTACTCAACACAAGAGGGGACACGGTAGAGTTTGGTCAAGGATGATGCTCTGATGCATGGCTTTTGTACCTGGAAGACAATCATGTCATTCCCTTAGACAGGAACTCCTGGAAGAGGGCTGATTTTGGAGGAGAAAAATCATAAACCATTTTAGGAATATTCATGGGAGGTCCCTGTGGGGCATCGAAGTACAGGTGTGAACTAGGCAGGAAGATACACAGTTCCAGAATTCATCTGAAAACTCCAGGCTGGACACAAACACCTAGAAGTCACTTGCATTTTAGTGGTGGCTGAAGCCATTACCCGGATGGAAAATCACCCAGCAGAAAAAAGAATAGTCTAATGGTCAAGGAAGGAAGAATGAGTCGAAGAGGGAGAGGAAAAGACCAGCTGAGAAGCAGAAAGAAAATCAAGACAGTCTTACGACACAGAAGCTGAGGAAAGTGAACATTTCAAGAAGGATGTGGTCAGCGATGTCAAATCCTGCCTAATTGCCCAAGGCCACCCAGCTAATAAGGGGCAGGGCTGAAATTTAAAACCAGGTCTATTTAATAAATAGCACCAGAACAAATGGCTAGCCATTTAGACATCAACTTAAACCCCTACCTCACACCATATGCAATTATAAATCCTAGCTGAGGTTGGGGCGCCTGGGTGGCTCAGTTAGTTGGTCAAGCGGCCGACTTTGGCTCAGGTCATGATCTCATGGTTCATGAGTTCGAGCCCCTCATCAGCTCTGTGCGGACAGCTCAAAGCCTGGAGCCTGCTTCCCATTCTGTGTCTCCCTCTCTCTCCGCCCCTCCCCCGCTTGCATTCGCTCTCTCTCCGCCTCTCAAAAATAAATAAACGTTAAAAAAAAAATTTTTAATAAAATAAAAATTTTGATGTAGTTCTATTTCCTGATCTGGCTGCTGGATACATCCTGTATTCACGGTGCGAAAAGGAACACAGCTCTTCACGCTATTAATTCTATTAACCATATTTTAAAAGTAACTTTGTACATTTTGCTACATGTATGCTACTCCTTAATGCTTTTAAAAGAGACACAAAATGTACACACCCAACGACTCAACAATACTAGTTATGGGATTCTTTTCTTCACTTTGCAAATTGGTAACAAAAAGATAACTCGATTTATTTATTTATTTTTTTTAGAATTTTTTAAAGGAATCTCTACACCCAACGTGGGGGCTTGAACTCATGACTCTGAAATCAAGAGTTGTGTGCTCCACCAACTGAGCAAGCCAGGCACCCCAGCCCAATTTATTTTTCAAATGGACAAGGGAGGTAACAGGCAATTGATAGAAGACAAATCCAAACGGGCAGAAAACATAGAAAAATAATCTCCTGAGTGGTTATAAAAATGCCATTTAAAGTTACAAAGAGATAGTGCCCTCTTCTGGGGTGAATGGGGACTCCAATACATCACTGGTAGAAATATGGATTTTTAACAGCCTTTGGGGGAAACAATCTAGTAACAACTACTAAATACGTACAGTCTTTGACTTAGAAAGTCTATTTATCATTTATAGATGCTTCAGCAGGTAGGGCTGGATGTCTGATAACATTTTGTGCAGCATGGGGGCGGGAAAAAGAATTCCAAAGCTCCAAAAAAGCTAAGATTGTGTCAAAATGGTAAGCCCACAGCATGAAATGCTATGCAACTCTTACGACGATTGAATTAGAATTAGCTGCATTGACCTGGCGAGATGCACAAGAGATAGTAGGTGACAAAAGGCAAAGTGATGCGCATGATTTCATTCCGTTATTTAAAAATATATATAGGGGTGTCTGGGTGGCTCAGTTGGTTAAGCGTTCCCATTTCGGCTCAGGTCATGATCTCGTAGTTCGTGAGTTCGAGCCCTGCACTGGGCTCTGTGCTGACAGCTCAGAGCCTGGAGCCTGCTTCGGATTCTGCGTCTCCCTCTTTCTGCCTCTCTCCTGCTCACACCTCTGTCTCTCTCTCTCAAAAAGTAAATAAACGATAAAAAAAATTGGGGGGTGCCTGGGTGGCTTAGTCAGTTGAGCGTCCACCTTCGGCTCAGGTCATGATCCCGAGGTCTGTGAGTTCAAGCCCCGCATCAGGCTCTGTGCTGACAGCTCAAAGCCTGGAGCCTGCTTCCCATTCTGTGTCTCCCTCTGTCTCTGACCCTCCCCTGCTCATGCTCTGTCTCTCTCTGGGTCTCAAAAATAAATAAACATTAAAAAAAATTATATATATATATATATATATATATATATATGATCACATATAAGACCATATATGTGTGTGTGTGTGTGTGTGTGTGTGTGTGTGTGTGTGTGTGTGTGTATGGTCTTATACGTGTTTGTAGAAGTGGAATATGGTTTAAAATTCCATCTCTGGAGTCCAGGAAGCCTGTGGCTGACCCCAGGCATCACCGTCTTCTCCCCATATGTGATCACCTCTCTGGGCCTCAGTTTTCTTGGCTGCAAAAGGGGTGAATAGTAATATCTATCTCACAAACATGCCGGAAGCATGTGCTGAGCGAATTCATGAAAAGGGCATAGCGATGCCCGGTGTGCCCTTCGCTATCACGGATCTGAGCACAGACGGAGCGTGGACAACGCGGCAGAAGACAACGTACCGCCCTGTCATTGGTGAGCTCACGTGGACAGAGCTGGTGAGTTTAGCCGGCCGGGGGGGGGGGGGGGGGCGCACCTGGTTGGCTCGGTCGATAGAGCATGTGACTCTAGATCTTGGGGTTGCAAGTTCCAGCCCCTGGAGCCCCACGGTGAGTGTAGCGATTATTTCAAAGTAAAATCTTTACTACTGTTTAATAACAATAAACATTTGGTATCAGTTTGGGTACGGCCAGCACGTGCTACTTTTGTAAATTTTTTTTAAGCCAGTAAAGCGGAAGGAAGGAAAAGAGGGAGAGCAAAAGAGGGACTCAGCCCTGAACTCGCCAGCTGCTCTAGGAAGGATTAGGAAAGGGGGCCGGCGCAGGGCGGAGGCCCCCAGGAGAGCCTTCGGCCCCAACAGGTGATCTCAAGCCACTGAGTGGCCCTGAGTCCCTCCTGGGCAGGACGGAGCTGCGGGTGACACCCGTGTAAATCATGTTGCTTACCACCGAGGGCAGATTTGAGTTCGAGTCCCAGTGGCCCTTAGGTGGCACCAGGAGCCAGACACCTTCTAAGGGCTCGACCCTTCTCAACCCAGTGAATTCCACATGGCTCCTCTTGGTCAGGGACTTCATATTATTATTCCCATCTTGTAGGTGGGGAAAACTGAGCCACAGAAGGGTCACTGGCGGGAGCCCACGCCCTGGAAGCTGGCCAGAATTCAAACGCAGGCAGCCTGGTTTTGAATGCAGGCTGTGAGCCACCAGGCTCTCCCATGTCCTCTGTCTCAGCAAGGAGAGGTCCCCTCTCCCCCACCTGTTTCCTCAGCGGTGGAATGGGCTTCCCACTAGTGACGTCTTCAGCTTGCTGCAGGGGTTGAATGACCTCAGGTTGAATGACTTGTTTTTAAGACGGGAGCTTTGGGGGACGCCTGGGTGGCTCGGTCGGCTGAGCGTCTGACTTCGGCTCAGGTCATGACCTCACGGCTCGTGAGTTTGAGCCCTGCATCAGGCTCCGCGCTGACAGCTCAGAGCCCGGAGTCTGCTTCGGATTCTGTGTCTCCCTCTCTCTCTCTCTGCCCCTCCCAGGCTCATGCGCTCGCTTTCTCTCTAAATACATAAATAAGCTTAAAAAAAAATAATAAGTCAGAGTGCAATAGCATTGCGTCCCCCCAGGGTGGCTACACCTATCGTGGCGAGCACTGAGTAAGGCACAGAATGGTGGACTCACGACCTTGTGCGCCTGAAACTAACATAAAACTGTGTGTTCCTTATACGTCAGTTACAAACAGTGGGGGGGGGGGGGGGGGGCGTCTGTTACCTCAGTCCCTCCGGGAGGAAGAGAGATGAGACCCGGGCCCCCACCGCATCCTGTTGCAGCCCTGCCAGAGAAGGAAGCAGAATCTGGGGTCCGGTGTGACCCGCCCGTCCCGCCCGGGGGTGAAGCAAGGCCTTCCCTACCTCCTGCCCCAGCAGATAAAGGCGGCCCCGCCCGCCAGCCGCGAGCTCCTAGGCATCCCTCCGCGCCCCGCCCGCCATGTCCCGCCGCAGCGCGCTGCTCACCTGGGCCCTCCTCGCTCTCCTCGGCCTCGGCCTCGGGGCGCCTGGAGAAGAAGCCCCAGGCTCCTGCTGCCCCATAGTGCCCCGGAGGGAATGGAAGGCCCCCGCGTCCAAGTGCGGGGAGAAGCTACAACACCCCGTGCGCTACGTGGTGGTGTCGCACACCGCGGGCAGCCACTGCGACAGCCCGGCCTCGTGCCTGAAGCAGGTGCAGAACCTGCATACCTACCATTCGAGGACGCTGAACTGGTGTGACGTGGGCTACAAGTGAGTGCGGAGCCGGGAAGGGTGTAGGGAAAGGTGTGCGGGCCCGAGCGGCCACGGGCCGATCTAGAGCCGCCTGGCTGACACCCTGGGCCGCTTACTCGGCCCCTCGGTGGCCTTGGCTTCTCCCCGTGGTCGGCACACAGCACTGCGCATGTGCGGGCGGCCTCAGGGGCCTGGGTGGGGGGTGGGGAGAGGAAGAGGGGGCGGGGCTGGAAGGCCAGGCTCTGCCCACCCCCATCCCCCTCCCCCGCTCCCGGAGGAAGGGACAGACTTCGCCAACGCAAAAGAAGGCGTCCTCTACACCGGAGTCCCTTCACAAAGCCTGCCACCTTTGATGGGAGGCGGACAAGCAGGCTGGGGAAGCGTGGGGCCAACTCCAGTCTCCGCTGGTTGCCGGCCGAGATCCGGGCACCGATGCGCGCTCTCTGCTCGTTGGCTTCCTGTCCCTGCTCTGCAGTCAGCTCCTTTATGGCCCACCTGGTCACTAAATCAGCCAACACACACACACACGCAAAGCACTTAACGGCACCGGGCATGCGGTGGGAGCCTCCTCCCCGCCCCCCCCCCCCCCCGAGTTCATGGACGCTCGCCCTTAGGCACTGTGCCAGGCTCTGTGCCGGTGTGGGGACCGGGACGCGTCAACAGCGCGAATCTGGCCCGGTGGGATTTCAAGACCCACAAGGAGGAACAGGTGGGAAACAAGCGAAGGCAACCAGATGAATTCAGAGGGTGGTGGAAGCAATGGAGAAAGAAAACAGGGGGGCTGAGGGGGCTCTGCCTCGGGGCGGGGGGGGGGGGGCGTGCGGGAAGAGGGGTAAGCAGGGGACTGAGCAGGAGTAATTAATGGCTGTGAGGGCCAAGTGAGAGGGTCATGCCTGAAGAGCAGAGGTCAGGATGGCTGGGGGGAGCAGGGAGGAGTGACATGAAATGAGGAGGACCGGGTCGGGCTGGGACACACGGCACAGGGCCTCGTGGGCCACGGTATACGGGAGCCACCGGAGGGCTGTGAGCCCGCGAGAGGCAAGAAGCTCCCTCTGGCGGCCGTGGGGAGAACAGACTGCAGGTGGGCAAAGGCAAAAACCCCAGCTCCCTCTCCGGGGTGACAGGCGGGGGTCCCACACAAAGGCTTCCGCAGCCTTTGAACTTTGAACCCGACGGGTTCTCAGACCTCGGTAAGCACCAGTCACCTTACTGGAAATCCAGGTTGCCAGGCTCCACCCTTCGAGACTGCTTCAAATAGGGCTGGGGTGAGGCTGGGGACTCTGGGCACCTCACTGGAAGTCTAGAGGCCACCGAGGGAATCCTCAGCTCTTCTGGCTCAAGATTTCACAGTTCAGAGGCTCCAACTCCCGGGTTTTGTCTCCTCCGAGACCGAGGGGTTCCGATTCTGAGCGTTTCCACGAAGTAGTGAAGACAAAGCTTCGGCCGCTGGCCTTGAACTGCCTTATAGAAAAGCAGACTGAAGTCTCTTTCTCAGATTTTAGGATTCAGAGTCTGATCCAACTGTCCTGGAACTCCCTCGTCACATCACATTCTCTCTCTGAGCCTCAGTTTCTTGACCTGTAAGAAGGGTTCCTCGCTGTCCCCACCTGGTGGCGGTGCTGACGGTTTAAATTAGAGGCAACCATCTCACGCAAACCTAGCCAATGCCAATTGCCTGTACCAGGGGCTGGGGCAGGGCCTTAACCAGCCCAGTCCTGGGGGCCAGCATCACTGTGGAATTTCTAGTCTCTTCCGGGCCAGATTCCGAGTCTGGCCTCCTGTGCGTGAGATTCAGGACCCAAGATTCTGAAGTTCCAACATTCTGTACGTCACAAGAAACCCTTTGAGCAGGAGGGCTGAGGCAGCGGATATTTGCAACATCAAAATGCTGACCTTCTAGTTAATTCCAACGGGCCAAGTCAGACTCGCCCAATCAAGACATGTCAAATGAGTCTTAAGGATCTGCCGCCAGGCCTGGAAACCTCCCAGAGGTAGATGCTGGGACTCCAGGGTCTGTATCTGGTGGTGACACCAATGCTTGAGTCCCAGGTCCTGTCACTCGGTGTACCCCAGCAGGGAACAGGAAGCAGGAAGCAGGCTGGGCCAAGGGCAGAAGAGCTTCTCAGTGGAGAGTTCTGAGAGGCAGGGGTCTCTGGGGCGTGACCTTGGCAAATCCCCTCCCTTTCTAAGTCTCGTGCTTCCTTAGCTTAAAATGGGGAGGGCAGCAGCACCTGCCTCAACAAATCAAGAGCTCAACAAATCCTCCCGGGAGGCGGGAGGAAGCAAAGAATAGGATCACGTGGGTGGGAGTCCCAGGGACTCAGGAGGGAAAATCTGGGCTCTGGCCCCTATCTGGCTGTGTGACTGCAGGCAGATGTCCCCACCTCTCTGATTCTCTGCCCAGTGGGGGCAGTACGGACTCAAGGGTTGCCCGGAGGGTGACAAATGGCACTTGTAGAGCTGTGCTAGGCACGTGGCAGGGGCCAGAGGCATTGTTATTATTTCAGAAGATGATGGAGGGGAGGGGAGGGAGGGAGGGAGGGAGGGAGAGAGGGTGTTGGGCGAAATTGTGCCTGAGTAGTAGGGGGCAGGGTGAGTGGAGGAGGAGGGGGGCGTCCTCCCCCAGGATGCCCTCCCTCACTCAGCAAACCCACCCTCCCACCCACCCGCGCAGCTTCCTGATTGGAGAAGATGGGCTCGTGTATGAGGGCCGGGGCTGGGACATCAAGGGCGACCACACGGGTGTCACCTGGAACCCCATGTCCATTGGCATCTCCTTCATGGGTAACTATATGGGTAAGCGTCCAGCTGTAGGGACGGAGGGGCAGACATGGGGTCTGGGGGATGGCGCCTCTGTGACCTTGGCCAACTGACTGCTTTTCCAAGCCTCCTCTCCTCCTTTGCATAATGGCCATTTCTTTTCAACCCCCGTTTGGGCTACGATTGGTTCATCTCCATAAAAGTTCTTAGGCCAGGACCCTGGCACCTAAGAAGTGCTTGATTGCTGCCCTCATGGGTAGGACCCCGAGGTCTGGGGGCAGAGGAGGCAGAATGAGCTCCGATCTTGACACTTGCTGAGGGCTTCAGCTGTGCCAGGCACTGTTCTGCGGGGGGGGGGGGGGGGGGGGGTTGGCCTAAAAGAACTCATTTTATTGTCCCACAGCCCTGTGGGCGGGTGCCACCACTCTCTCCTTTCACAGGGGAGGACACCGAGGCACAGTAAGGTTGAGTCCCTGCGAGGGGACTGGCAGACCCGGTTCTGGGCCCTAGTGGGCCAGAATGGAACAAATGGAAGCCCTGCCCCACACTACCTCTGCCCTTCCACGAAGCGGCAGCCTAGCAGCCTAACTCCTGCCTCTGCCTCCCCCAGAGCGGTCACCCCCACCCCGGGCCCTCAGGGCCGCCCAGAGTCTGCTGGCTTGCGGTGTGGCTCAGGGAGCCCTGAGCCCCACATACGAGGTCAAAGGACACCGGGATGTGCAACGGACGCTCTCTCCAGGGGACCAACTCTATGAAATCATCCGGACTTGGCCGCACTACCACGAGTGAGGCCCCGTCTCCCCCTACACCCAGAAACCCCACCGCCTCTCCCCTCCAATAAAGATGCAGCTCAAACTGTGTTCTGTGTCCCACCCTGTGCCCCCCCCCCACCTCCCACCAGACCCCCGCCCTTCCCACCCAGCCCTCTGTCCTCGCTGGTGCTTAGAACCCAGAGGCCCCGACCCTGAACCAGGACCCGAGATCCCAGCTTAGAAGCAACATCATAGCTCAGAACCCAGAGGTCTCAGGTCAGAGCACAGGAATCAGCACCAAGGTGGCCCACGGGTCACCGCCAGCAGTTCGCGGGGGGGGGGGGGGGGGGGGGTCCTGTGGGGGCAGTGGACCATGCTCCAGGACACCCCTTCTCTACCACTCAGCCAAAGGGATTCTGCGCAGTTATCTCCGCTTGCACCCCTTTGGGGATGAGCTGCTCACTACCATCCCTAAGGTCCCCCCTTTTGTTGCTTTAGGGAGCATGGAAGTTCTTCCTGCCCCTGAACCCCCAAGTGCCTCCCAGTCACAGGCGTGCCCAGAAATACACCCAGGTCCCAATGACACCCCTCGCCCAATCCTCATTTCCCCCCGCTCCAGCCCCACGCTTCAGTCACACGCTGAAGGATCCCAAGGACAAGTATGTTTATTTACAAAATGCACACCCCCTCCCTCCGCCCCCCAGCCTGCAATGCATGGGAGAGAGGGAGGGGTCAGGGCCTTACACACACGGGAGACCCCAGGAGCACCAGCAGGGGAGGAGCCTGAGCCTGGCCGGAAGGACCCGCCAGCCCCGCCCCTCCACACCGAATCCAGCAGTGCGCGTGGGGTGGTGGAGGGGCAGTACTCCCCGCCCAAGGTCACGACCTTGTGTCCAGACGGTTCATGTATTCCTGCAAGGCCTTCAGGCGGGCGTCTATTTCCGCCATGTCCGCTGCCTGGTGGTCCGAGCTGTACTCTGTGAGCGCAGGTGAGAGGGGTGGGTGTAGGGGCTGTGAGGGCCCAATATGCTGTCCTCAGACTGTGGGGCAGGGGAAGGGGGGACACGTGGAGTCCCAGGCTCACCTTTGATAGGGACCCAGCCCCCCGAATTAGCCGGGCGTCTCTGACGGCGGCCGCGATCCAGAGGGGTGGACTTTTGCTGCAGGAGGAGGCACGAGAGGGGGTTAGGGACCCTCCCTCCAGTCCTGCCCCCCAAATCCACTGGAAATTCTGAACCCGAGGATCTCAAAAAATAAGGGCTGACACCCACTGGCCACTTACTGGATGCAAAATCACCCCCTGGGAGCTTCACCAGAAAGAACCCTCTGAGGTGAATACGATTACCATCCCCATTTAATTGATCAAAGACACTGAGGCTGAGGGACACACAGGCGATAGGAAGGGGCGGGGCCGGTTTTAAGACCTTTCATTGGAGGCCAGCGCTGGTGCCCTTGGCCACCATCATCTGCCCTCACCCCACGCCCACCCTCCCCTCCGACCCAAGGCTCAAAACATTCGCCACCAGAAGCATTTCGCACCAGAACCTGCCCACCTGATTCCCCCACAATGGAATCACGGAGGAAAGGGACAGGGGCTTCTGGGAGGTTCATGCCGCCGCCGCCCCCTCCCCCTCCAGGGTCTGGGGAAAGACACTCACCGTATTGGACCCACTCCAGGTTGTGGGGCTGGGAGGCTTCCCGCGGCGGACGCTGACAGGAGACGGTAATCAAGGACGGACCCGAGAAGCCTCCGCCACCTCCCACCTCGCCCTCCCAACGTGGTTTCAAGGCTCCAGCCTCCATCGCCCAATTTCCCTGCAAAAGCCTCTTTCCAGCCTCCCCAGACACCCGTTTGGAGGCGGTCTCTTCCCCCAGCCCAAGTTTTACCCTCTAGGGAGGGATTCAGAGAAATCCTCCAACTCGCTGCAGGAGCTGGCGGACGAGCAGCGGCTGCGGAGACTGTCCACTAGAGGGAGAAAGAGAGCGTAAGTCTCCGGCGCTCGCCCGGGGCGCCCAGCCCGCCTGCCGGCCCCGGGCTCTGCAGCCCAGTTACCCGAGGAGCTGCGGTGTCGCGAGCGGTTGGCCGCGTCCCCTCGGCCGGTCACGGCGGCGGGCGGCCGAGTCTGGCGCGACCAGGAGACGGACGGCCCGTCGCCGCTTCCTCCGCTGCCCCGTCGGTTCCGCTGCTGCTGCTGCCTGCGGAATCGCAAAGGAGACGCTCACCCGGCCGCCCAACTAGTGCCAGGAAAGGCGTCGCTGCGCCCCTACGTGGTCGCAGCCGGGGCCAGTGACTCCGTTGAGGTCACGCGGCCTACGTAAGGAAGAGGCACGCGGACACGCAGACCAGGCGGTGGTGGGAGACAAGGAAGCAGGGCGGGTGGGGGGAAGGGTCAGGGGAGGAGGTGGAGTTCAGGTGCAAAGCAGGAGCAGGAAGGGGAGAGACGGAGCAGGTGACAGGTGATGGGAGACCGCGATGGATGAGGGTACAGGCCAGCGGGCCAGTAAAGGACCAGGGATATGGGCAAATAAAGAGGAAATGTGCGCTAACTTCATCTTGATCTCTCTCTGCTTCTTCTCCTTGGCTTTCACAAAGGCCGTGGGGTCGAAACGGGGCACGCGACCACCTAGGATGGGGTGGGAGAGTGTGCAGAGAAGAGGCTGGGGTCACAGGATCACGCCTCCACAGCTCTAGTCCATTCCCCCTCCTCCCACAGGCAGGGCAGGGCAGGGCCTGGCCGGCACAGACCTGTGGGTGAAGGCGAGGGGCGGACGGGGCGGCCTCGACCCCGGCTCCCCCGACCGCTCTCCCGGGAAGAAGAGCGGGCGGCACCGCGACCACGAGATGTGGAGCGCTCCCGCGACGACGAAGCCCGATCCTCCCGCACCCGGGGCGGCACCACCGGCGGAGTCTGTCTCCTGGGAGCGCAAGACCCACTGTCAGTTTCCCGCCGGCCAGCTCCTATCTCAACTCCTATCTCAAGCCTCTTCTCGGATCACACCATCTCCGAACTTTCTGGTCCATCCCACCATCAACTCCCAGACATTCACGCCCTTGCACACGACCCTCACAGACACCTTACCTTGTCCCAGGCTCCCGCCCCTCTCGAAGCCCCAGAGAGCGCCCCAGAAGAACCCGTCTGTCACTTCCCTGCATCCTAACAAACCCCCCTCACCGGGACCCTTCTTCCTGAGCTCTCCCACCGCTCCCTAGAAATCCTTTCCAAAATTCCGTCACCCACCGCAATAAGTAACAGCAGACATCAACCCGATCCCCACCAGCGGGGCCACAACCTTTCACCGTGTGGCCACGCCCTTTCGCTCTACGGGATAGCCTCAGGGCCCACCCCTTCCGAATCTCCAGGCCCAGCCTCCTGACACACGCTTCAAGCCCTGCCCATCTCCCCACAGACTCCGCCCACCACGTCTAACTCAGCCCCACGCGGTCCATTAGATTCCTCCCACCGCTCCGTCCCCGCCCACTCTCAGCCGCCCCACTCAAGCCCCGCCCACACGCCCTGGGCC
This sequence comes from Puma concolor, assembly GCF_028749965.1. NCBI lineage: Eukaryota > Metazoa > Chordata > Mammalia > Carnivora > Felidae > Puma > Puma concolor. The sequence continues at coordinate 52,156,458 of NC_141681.1, read as the reverse complement.
CCGCCCTCCCCCCCGACTCCACACCTCCTCTCCAGGCTCCGCCCGTCCAGGCCTAAGCACCCCAGCAGCCCCGTCCCAGCTCCAAGACCCCGCCCACCCCAGACCGCGCCCCTCACCCCCTCTTGTACACCGCCAGCTCGCTGTTCACCGTCCTCAGCCGGGCGCGCAGGCTACGCTCCGACGCCTTCACCTCCTCCAGCTGCCGGGGGAGAACAGGGGCGCAAGGGCCCAGGCTGAGGCCGAGGTCCACGCCCCAGCGGCCACCCCCGGCCCGCCGGCCGCCCCGCCCCCTCACCTCCTTGGCCAGGCGCCGGCAATCCTGGCTGCGGCGGCCGACCCCGCGGTGTCCGAGGCCCCGCTCTTGCCGAAGCTCCAGCTCCAGGCCGCGGACGAGCCCACGCAGCGCCTCAGCCTCCTGGCGCGCCGCCCTCCCGGCCAGAGCCTCCTCTCGAGATCGGCCCAGCTGGGCCTCCAGCTCGCGCTTCTCCGATGCCAGGCGTGAAACCCTGGGGGGAAGAGGGTAGAGGGAGGACGACAGAGTTGGGAGGGAGGGCGTGCACGATCCTATCATCCTCACTTCTCCATGGGTGCGGGCACGAACCATTTCACCTGCTCCAGGAACCGGGAATGCAGCCCCACCACTCCAGCCGCCCCCATGGCCCCGTAGTCTCTCTTCCCACGGGAGGAGGAACATGGCCATCCATCCCGCGGCGAGGACACAGCCCTGTGAGATCTAATTCCAAAATAAGTCATCAATCTGCCCTTCTCTGTACCCTGAAAGCCTAGCCCTGAGTTCCTGGACTTACATGGTCTCCCACGCCCCCACCCCTGGCCTCCCAGCCATCACGGCCTCCTATTCACCAGAAGATTCTTTGTAAAATGCAAATCCGATCAGGTCACTACTGTGCTCAAAACCTTCCTTGAGAAAAAGATGTACACACAAGGCTATTCATTGCAGCACTATTTCTTTTTCAAGTTTATTTATTTTTGCGAGAGACAGAGACAGCGGGAGCAGGGGAGGGCCAGAGAGAGACAGGGAGGGAGAGAGAGAATCCCAAACGGATTCCTCGCTGTCAGTGCAGAGCCGGGGGTGGGGCTCGAACCCACGGTTGGAACCCAGGAAACCTCGAGCTCATGACCTGAGCCAAAATGGAAAGTCCAGCACTTAACTGACCGAGCCACCAGGGGCCCCAGCACTATTTTGTAATGTTTATTTATTTATTTTGACGGGGGGCGGGGGGGGGGCAGAGGGGCAGAGAGAGAGGTAGAGAGAGAATCCCAAGCAACTTCCGTGCTGTCAGTGTAGAGCCGGAAGGGGGACTCTATCTCACCAACCTTGAGATCATTACCTGAGCAGAAATCAAGAGTCGGAGGCTTAGCCGACAGAGCCACCCAGGCGCCCCGCAGCCCTATTTATAATAGCAAGAGTAGAAATAACCAAAATGTATACCAACAGAAAGTAAGCTGAATTTCTATGATACAGCCACTGAACTGAGTACCACACAACTAGAAAAAGGAAGGAGAAAGAGCTCTATATCCTGTCGCCAAGTGATGGCCAGGATAGAAGTTTAAAAACAGGGCTGAACAATGTTTAATACGTCTCTTCATGCAAAAGAAAAGAGGGGAATTATAAATCATATTATGTTCATATTTTCAAAAAATATGTGAGGATAAATCAAAACTTAAAAAAAATAGCTTACCTATCAGGGAGAAACCAGTGGCAACAGGGACACAAGTTGGACCCCACTAAATGTACCTTCTTAGGTAACCTCCATGACCAATATGGGGCTTGAAGTCAAGACCCTGAGATCAAGAGTCGCATGCCCTACTGACTGAGCCAGCCAGGTACCCCCCTACCTTCTTTTTCAGTTCTGACTTCGGAACTCTGAAAATATTGTATTTAAATAAATTTTAAGAAATCAACCCCTAAAACTTTTATTTTTTTGAATGTTTGTTTATTTTTGCCAGAGAGAGGGAGACAGAGCATGAGCAGGGGAGGGGCAGAGAGAGAGAGGGAGACACAGAATCCGAAGCAGGCTCCAGGCTCATGACCCAACAGCACAGAGCCCGACGCGGGGCTCGAACTCACAGACTGCGAGATCGTGACCTGAGCCCAAGTCGGACGCCCAACCGACTGAGCCACCCAGGTGCCCCAACCCCTACAACTTTTAAAAGAAACTCGCTCAAATAGATCTAACTGGGTGTAAAAGTTGGTGGTATATTGGAGAATTATGTCAGGGGGCAAAAACAAGACAAAAATAACGTGGGGTGCCCGGGTGGCTGTCAGTTAAGCGTCCGACTTCGGCTCAGGTCATGATCTCACGGTTCATGGGAGGCTGCTTCGGATTCTCTGTCTCCTTCTCTCTCTGCCCCTCCCCCGCTCGTGCTCTGTCTCTCAATAATAAATAAATGTTAAAAAATTTTTTTAAAAAAGATCCTCTCACTCTCTCTCTCACTCTCTTTCTCTCCTTCTGCCCCTCTCCCCCACTAGTGCTCTTTCTCTCTATAAAATGAAATAAAATGGAGTGAAATGAAATAAAATGAAATGAAATTCATTTAGGACCTTGAGATGGGGAGATTATCTTGGATTATCAGAGTGGGCCCTAAATACAATCACAAGTATCCTTACTGGGGTGCCTGGGAGGCTGTCAGTTAAGCATCCTACTTTGGCTCAGGTCATGATCCCGCAGTTTACAGGTTCGAGCCTTGCGTCAGGCTCTGTGCTGACAGCTCAGAGCCCGGAGCCTGCTTTGGATTCTGTGTCTCCCTCTCTCTCTGCCCCTCCCTGGCTCGCACTCTGTCTATCTCTCTCAAAAACAAATTAAAACATTAAATTAAAAAAAAAATTATAATAACCATAAGTGTCCTTATAAAAGAAAGGTCGAGGAAGATCAGACACAGAAGAGGAGAAGGCAATCTGACCACAGAGGCAGAGAGTGGAGTGATGTGGAATGATGGCAGGCAGCAGAAGCTGAAAGATGGAAGAAACAGATTCTCTGCTAGAGCCTCTTGCGGGGGAGCACTGCCCAGCTGACACCTTGATCTCAGCCCCAGTGATTTCAGATTTCTGGCCTCCAGAACTGTAAGAGAATAAATTTCTGCTGTTATAAAGCACCAAGTTTGTGGTAATTTGTCACAGCAGCCATAGGAAACCAACATAGCATCAGTTGAGTTTATTTTTTTATTTTTTTTTTTTTTAAATTTTTTTTTTCAACGTTTATTTATTTTTGGGACAGAGAGAGACAGAGCATGAACGGGCGAGGGGCAGAGAGAGAGGGAGACACAGAATCGGAAACAGGCTCCAGGCTCTGAGCCATCAGCCCAGAGCCCGACGTGGGGCTCGAACTCACGGACCGCGAGATCGTGACCTGGCTGAAGTCGGATGCTTAACCGACTGCGCCACCCAGGCGCCCCTCAGTTGAGTTTAAATTCATGACTTCAAAAGGATAGTAAAAGCAAAACAACATTCATTGAACTTCATGGAGGATTTGCAGGAAGCAACTCGTTATTCTGACAAAAGTTAAGTAGAGGGGAAAAAACACAAGCTTTAATCATGCCTTCCTCATAGGAAATATATCTCAGGGAAACCAAATAACTGATGAGAGAGAATGCGTTTCTTTATTGAAAACTTTCAGCTAACAAAAGCAAAAAAAATTATAGAATTAGATCATTACCATTAACCAACCCCTGATGAAAAATCTATCTAGCTACTGATCATCAGTAACTACTAAAACTATATATTAGGGGCGCCGGGGTGGCTCAGTCAGTTGGGCGTTTGACTTCAGCTTGGGTTGTGATCTTGCTGTCCACGGTTTCGAGCTCTGCATCAGGCTCTGCGCTGACAGCTCAGAGCCCGGAGCCTGCTTCGGATTCTGTGTCTCCCTCTCTCTCTGCTCCTCCCCCATTCATACTCTATCTCTCTTTGTCTCTCAAAAAATAAGTAAATGTTAAAAAAAGAAAACATTAAAAAAAATAAACTTAAAAAACTTTTTTTAATCTTAAAAAAAAACTATATATTAACAGTTCTTGTCACTTTGCAAGTTTAAATCAATTAGGGATCTGAAAAACACATAGATGCCTACATTTTTGGCAAAACACTGAATTTATCCTTTACAATCCAGAACAAGGCAAGGATGCCACATATCACTGCTTCTTCTCAACACTGTACTGGTGATCCTCACCAATGCAATAAGGCAAGAAAAAGAAATGAAAGATAAGGATTAAGAAAGAATTAACAAAACAGTCATTTGCAGATGAAATGATTATAAACATTAAACATCAAAGGAAATCTACAAATTATTAGAAATAATAAGAAAGCTGGTGGAAGTTACTAGACACAAAATCAACATCTACAGTTAGGGAGGCCTAGGAGGCTCAGTCTCAGTCGCGCTGATGGTGCAGAGCCTGCTTGGGATTCTCTCTCTCTTTCTCTCTCTCTCTCTGCTCCTCCCGTGCATGTTCTGTCTCTCTCTCAAAATAAATAAAAATAAACTTAAAAAATTTTTTTGAAAAATACAATTATATAAACATCTATATCGTTTATATTTAAATAAACCATTAAAAAAAAATCACCCAAAGATAGGAAAAGAATCTAACAAAAGTATGATAGAATAACATCATTCAGACATTAAATAAGACCTAAATAAATACCAAGGTATATTGTTTATATATTGGAGTACTCGCTATTTTTTTAAGTAGGTTCCATGCCCAGTGTGAAACCAAATACGAGACTTGAACTCATGACTCTGAGATCAAGACCTGAGCTGAGATCAAGAGTCAGAAGCTCAACCAAGTGAGCCACCCAGGCATCCTGTGGAATACTCACTATTTATACAGATTTCAGCTTTCCTTAAATTGTTCCATAGATTCAATGCAATACCAATAAAAATTCTAACAAGTTATGGGGCACCTGGCTGGCTCAGTCACTGGAGCATCCAACTCTTGGTCTCAGGGTTGTGAGTTTGAGAGCCATGTTGGGTGTAGAGATTAGTTTATAAAAAAATAAAATCTCAAGCCTATTATTCTAAAAAAAAAAAAAAAACCAACAAGTTTTATGTTTTTGTATTGAAAAACCTATTGATTCTAAAATTTATAAAGAAATGCAAATTTCCAAAAATAACCAAAAAGTTCTTAAAATGGAAAAACACAAGTCAGAAGACTTGCTCTACCCAGTATGTCTAATTAGAAAGCTACAATACCTCTAACCTACATATATTACACACACACACACACACACACACACACACACACACACACACACACATTATTTGTGATAAAGGTGACAATGATTGGGGCGCCTGGGTGGCGCAGTCGGTTAAGCGTCCGACTTCAGCCAGGTCACGATCTCGCGGTCCGTGAGTTCGAGCCCCGCGTCGGGCTCTGGGCTGATGGCTCAGAGCCTGGAGCCTGTTTCCGATTCTGTGTCTCCCTCTCTCTCTGCCCCTCCCCCGTTCATGCTCTGTCTCTCTCTGTCCCAAAAATAAATAAACGTCGAAAAAAAAAAATTAAAAAAAAAAAAAAAGGTGACAATGACGACACAGTAGGGAAAGGATACTCTTTTCAATAAATGTCATCGGACTGATTGACTGGCCATGTGAAAAAAATATGAAAGAGCCTCTATCTCCCCCAAAATCGATTTCAGGTGGATCGTAGACATCAATGTGAAAAGCAAAAGACAAAAAATTATAGAAGATGATATAGGACAAGATCTTCATGATACTGGGAGAGAAGGATTCTAAGGCAAGACATAACAATTACTAACTTCAGAGAAAAAAACGTATAAGTTAGTCTACATCACAATTAAGAACATCTATTTATCAAAAGACACTATTAAGAGAGTGAAAAGGCCAGCTATAGAGGGCAAGCAGGTGTCTGAAATACATAACATCAACAAAGGGCTCGTCTCCAGACTATATAAAGAGCTCCTGGAAATCAGTAAGAAATAGATGACAAGAGGAAAATAGATACGACAGGTGAACAGGCAACTGACAAAAGAGGAAATCCAAATGGCTACTTAAATATATGAAAAACTGCTCAACCTCTTGGTAATTAAGTGAACGCAAATGAAAACTACCAAGAGGTACCGACTGGGCTGATGGGAACTTCATAAGAAGGACTCAGATCTCAACCTCAGAACTCATCGGCCCCAACGCCACCTGACGGTAGGCAAGTACATGGCACCCCCAAGCAAGGTGTCTTGCCAGAGACCTAAATCTGATTAGCCTCTAGGGTTAACAGTGACTTCACAGGAAATACAGGGGACAGAGGAATACACTGACCATGGGGATAAAACGAAGTATTTACAGAGGAAATCTGATGTCTGGGATTCGCTTCTCGGGGAGGGGGGAGGGTGTGGATCAAACAAGAAGGGCAAAATGTAGAACACCGTTGAATCTGGGGCACAAATACTTGTCCATCCTACTTCTGTCTACTGTGTGTGCTTGGAATTTTTCCTAATAAAAAACTTCTTAAAATCTGTAGCTCCCCCCCCTTCTCCCAGGAGCTCCCCATTTGGCCCCATCCAGCTGATTCCCCCCTCCTCTCCTCTCCTCCCAACTTCCTCTCCCGCGCTGCGTCAGCCAAGCTTCTCTTTACAGATCCAAGTCCCTCCTCCTGCAACACTTTCTCTCATCCTTTAAATGTCACCTCCGCTGTCCCCAGCCAGGCTAGGCCATGTCCCTCTGTTCTCTGCTCTCATGCTCTCTGTACATTTCCTTCCTATAGCACCGGTCGTTGTAGAGTTGGCATTTATCAGTGTGATTATCTGTCTTCTGTCTGGATCCTTACTCCAGCTGTCTGGTCACCGTGAGGGAACCTGAATTCTGTGGTCGGGCTGTGTCCAACTCTACTCCACTTATTACGAGCTGGGTGACCTTGGGCAGTAGCACCTCACATCTCTGGGAAGTGGAACAATAACAATACCTACGTATAAAGTTGTATAAGAATTGGGGCGCCTGGGTGGCGCAGTCGGTTAAGCGTCCGACTTCAGCCAGGTCACGATCTCGCGGTCCGTGAGTTCGAGCCCCGCGTCGGGCTCTGGGCTGATGGCTCAGAGCCTGGAGCCTGTTTCCGATTCTGTGTCTCCCTCTCTCTCTGCCCCTCCCCCGTTCATGCTCTGTCTCTCTCTGTCCCAAAAATAAAATAAAACGTTGAAAAAAAAAATTAAAAAAAAAAAATAAATAAAAATAAAGTTGTATAAGAATTTACAGAGTGCTTAGGCCATATCTGGCACTGAGTAAGGGCTCTAGAAACATTAACTCAGGCTGGGCAGTGTGCCTGGCACACAGTATGAACTGGATAAACACTGGATGGATGGATGGATGGATGGATGGATGGATGGATGATCCTGCTTCCCAGCAATGTACAGCCAGGCTCTTCCAGGAAGACCCACAGGGCTCTCCAGCCCCAGGGGCCCCCACCTCCTCCCTGTCAGCCCTGAACACTTAGCCCTGGCCTAGCGGCCTAGCAGCCACCAACATAACACAACAGCTACAGAAACAAAGGGGGCTTGGTGCTGGCTGCACGGATTCAAAATCTAGCGTGTGACCTGTGGCAAGTTCTCTAACCTCTCTGGGCCTCAGTTGCCTCCTCTGTAAAATGGGGGCGAGAGCAATGTCTACCTTGCAACGATTAAAAAACTTAAGTCACAAAGGGGCACCTGGGTGGCTCAGTCGGTTGAGCGTCCGACTCTTGATTTCGGCTCAGGTCATGATTTCACGGTTCATGGGATCAAGCCCTGAGTTGGGCTCAGCACCGATAACGTGGAGCCTGTTTGGGATCCATTTTCCCTCTCACTCAGTCCTCCACTGGCACACTCTCTCTCTCAAAATAAACAAACATTTAAAAATAAATAAAAATTGGGGCGCCTGGGTGGCGCAGTCGGTTAAGCGTCCGACTTCAGCCAGGTCACAATCTCACGGTCCGTGAGTTCGAGCCCCGCGTCGGGCTCTGGGCTGATGGCTCAGAGCCTGGAGCCTGTTTCCGATTCTGTGTCTCCCTCTCTCTCTGCCCCTCCCCCGTTCATGCCCTGTCTCTCTCTGTCCCAAAAAAATAAATAAACGTTGAAAAAAAAAATTTAAAAATAAATAAAAATTTAAAATTGAAATGAAAAAATTAAAAAAAATAAAGAATAATAAAAATAATTAAAAATTAAGTAACAAAGCACTGAGCAGAATCCTTGGCACACAGCTAAATGCCCTATAAATGTCAGCTACGGTTATAATTATCATTGTTCTTACAAAAATTTTATTTGCCCTTCCCAATGGGCGGGACTTCCTCCAGGTGGCAATGGCGTCCTGGATTCAGCACGCCACAGGGCACAGCATGCAGCAGGCACTCGGTAAATATGCCAAAAAGCCTTTGCTCTCTTCACTTTACTCTGCCAGCCCCCGTGTTTTCACCACATCCAACCAAACACAAAGCCTTTGCACATGCTGTTCCCACTGCCTAGAACACTCTTCCCCACTCGCTTCACCTGACTCACCCCAAGACCCCAGCAGGTTCCTATTCAGCCTCCTAGAGCACAGACTCCCTTTTCTGCCTAATCCCATCTCTGCTAGCAATGCTATTCCCAGGTGGTTATGGGATCAACGTCCATCTGCCCCCTGGGCTGGCCACAACGTGAAGGGCAGGGAGGGGGCCAGCACAAAAGAGGCGCTGAATATAGCCCCACCTCCACTGTCTTTGCACATGCTGTTCTGGAACACCTCTCCCTTACCAGGCAGGCTCCAGTCTCCCCTCTGGGCTTCCCAAACTCCATCCACTGTGTATCTTCACTGTCTACAGACAAAGCTATCTCCCCCACTGGACCTGGAGTCCCAGGAGGGCAGGGCCAGGATTGGCTGAAATCATTGCTGTGTCCCCAGCACCTCCCAGCACAAGGCAGGCACAGAAGAGGGGCTCGGAATAAATGTTTGGTGAACAAGGGACCACCACCCTTCCAATAGTGCTGAGCATAGGGCCAGGCAGTGACTGATGGGATGCCTCCTCCCCCCAGCCCCAACCGCATTCGCCTCCCGGACTCACTGTTCCCTCAGGTGCCAGATCTCAGTCTCCCGGGTGTCCCGAGCATCCTGGCCGTCCAGCCCTCGAAGGCGGCCCAGCTCCTCCTTCAGTGAGCGGATGATGCCCTGCAGGACCACAGGGTCCGGCTTGCCCTGGTACGGGAGGGGCAGCGGGTAGTGAATCCTGAGGAAGATTAGAACCGTGGCATCTCAGAGGCCAAGAATCCACCCGAGGGTAACTACCAGACCCTGAGAGCCTTCGAGTAGGAAAATACACAATTCCAAAAACCTCACGTTCCTAGAGGCTTAAGTTCTAAATGCAACTTCCAGCCCCCTCCCTGCGCCCAGATCCCTTGCACCAGCTGGCCGTCCCTGAGACTCCCTTCTAGAGCAATTTTGGAACCCCTGGCATTGATGGGCTGGTTGTAGTCCGAATTAACTTCCTCATCATACACTGCTGGTATCACGTTACTTACCACCAAGCAGTCCTAATTCGATTCCATAGGGGTAGATTCTAAATGGCCTGATCTGCGTCACCACTTAGCAGAGGAAAGGTAGGGCACCTTGATTAAGGTCCCACCAGACGCTATGCTCACAGGACTGACAACTTCCCATTAGAAAATCCGGGAGCTATTATCAAATGGGGCAGATGCTATCCCCTGGCTACCCAACAGCCATTGCCAGCCCCCTCCTCCTCCCTTGCTGCCTCCCACTGTACAGGCTAAAGAGCCAGGCATTGATTTTAGCAGCATCCCCTGCACATGACCACTTGTGGCCAAATATTAGGGAAAGGCCGCAAGACCTTTTCTGGCCAGATATTATAGGAAACCTATTGGGCATCTTTTAGGAACACTTCTATTTTCCTGATTAAAAACAGTAGATGCAATTAGCAAGTACAGCCCGGTTCTCTTCCTCTTGCTTTGATACAGAACCCACGCCTGGAGGGCCAGCAGCCATTTTGTGACCTTGAGGAGACAAGGATGAGGTCCAAAAGCCAACACTTTAAGGATGACAAAAAAGGAATAAAACAGAAGGAGCCCGAGTCCCTAAGGAAACTTCTAGGTAGTAGCCACTTACCTAGACATTTTGTTGGGTGATAAACTATTGTTTGTCTAAAGCACCTGGAATAGTTATTCTACTACTTAGAGCCAAACACAATACCAAATGATACAAACCCCAACAGTGAAGATTCCAAAGGCAATACCCCCACCCCACCCTCAGGGTTTTCTGAGTTCTAACTACACCCTCTCCTACCCACCCACCAGCCTGAGCCTGGAGCCAAGTCCTTTATCCCCACCTGTCAAACTCCACAGAGTAGATGAGGATCAGGTAGCGCTTGGAGTTGAGCTGGGCTGATCTTGAGGCCAAAGGGCCTGGGCGGCCCCCCATCTTGCGATTACGCAGGGACTCCAGGTCTGTGTAGGTCAGCAGGTCAAGGGTGACCGACTCACTGCTCTGTTGGAAGAGGACGGGAGGAATGGCCAGGCCCGGAGCACACAACCCACAAAGCCAGGCCACGCCCCATCCATTCGTTGGGCTAGTGGGGCCTTTCCGACACTGAGACAGATGACCAGGATGGCCCTGCCCCAGGGGCTGGCACAAGGACACCAGAGGGAGAAACTGGTAAGAACCTAAATGGTCAACCATGGGGGACAGCTTAGTGCTGTGGCTCTCCAAGTGTTGTCCAAAGGCCCCTGGGGGGTCCCCGAGACCCTTTCAGGGAATCCACGAGGTCAAGACAATTTTCCTAATAATACTGTCATGGGTCCTTGCCAAAGGCATCAAATGCAAATGTACGAGGAGTCACTGTGTTTTCTGTTGCTCAGCAATCTCAGTGGGGGGCCAGGAAGAAGGAAGAAACAAACAAACAAACAAACAAATGTAACACCAGAAATCAAAAACAGGAGTGGTCTTTTTTTTTTTTTTTTTTTTTAATAGGCTTCACGCCCAACGCGGGGCTTGAACTCACGACCCTGACTGAGATCAGGACCTGAGCTGAGATCGAGAGTCAGGCACTTGACGGACTGAGCCACCCAGGCACCCCAAACCTAGGAACGGTCTTGACAAATCAGTACAGGTTAATTTTATCGAATCTCCATCCTTGAGTACACAGCTCTGTGACAAAATGGGAAATACACATTGTGTCGCGTACCAAAGTACGACAGACAGTTGTCCCAGGAAGAACACTTGTGTAATCGAGCTGGGGGCTAAATTAGCCACTTTTTCATGGCACACCATGTTTACTTGAAAGAACGACTGACAGACAAAACTACAGTTATTCAGACTTGGCTGTTTGGCAGGCATTTTCTCCCAAAATGAACGAAGTCAGCCCGTCACTTCAAGAAACATAACTGGCGGTATTTGTTGCCAATGAGAAAATTCAAACTGCAAAGCAAAAATTGGCATTTTTGGAAAACTTGGATCGGCCCACTGTGCGCTGGGTAAGCTTCTTGATGTTCAAAGACTTTCCTTGGGGAGATCGGTGAGGATATTAACAAATGTGACTTCCTGATACCGGATAATGAAATGCGTCAACACTCGGAGGGTCTACATAACGCAGCGAACCATATTTTCCAAATGACCAGTGCATGATATTATAAAATGGGCAAAAGATCCAAGCAAAGTTCAAGGTACATCAATAGAGTTTAATGTAATGTAAAACAAAAAGTTCATTGATATGCTCTCGGACTCCACACTGCGACAAACCTTTGAGAAATGACCACCTGTGCCGATTTAATACGTTAGCAAAGAAGGATGTGCACCACTATCTGATAAAAGCAATTAAAGGACTCCCTTTCCCACTGCGTATCTAGGTGAGGGAGGTCTTTCTGCATATACTTCAACCAAAACATATCACAGCAAGGGTGCCTGGGTGGCTCAGTGGGTTAAGCATCTGACTTCGGCTCAGGTGGTGATCTCACGCTGGTGAGTTCCAGCTCCTCACAGGGCTTTCTGCTGTCACTGCAGAGTCTGCGCTTCAGAGCCTCTGTCTCCCTCTCTCTCTGCCCCTCCCCCACTTGCACTTTCTCAAAAATAAACATAAAAAAAAAAAAAACCGCATCGCAACAGACTGAATGCAGAAGCACATATAAGAATCTAGCCGTTTCCAGGGCGCCTGGGTGGCGCAGTCGGTTAAGCATCCGACTTCAGCCAGGTCACGATCTCACGGTCTGTGAGTTCGAGCCCCGCGTCAGGCTCTGGGCTGATGGCTCAGAGCCTGGAGCCTGTTTCCGATTCTGTGTCTCCCTCTCTCTCTGCCCCTCCCCCGTTCGTGCTCTGTCTCTCTCTGTCCCAAAAATAAATAAACGTTGAAAAAAAAAAAAGAATCTAGCCGTTTCCAGGGCGCCTGGGAGGCTCAGTTGGTTAAGCATCTGACTCTTGAGTTCTGCTCAGGTTATGATCTCATGGTCTGGGAGTCTGAGCCTCTCATCAGGTTCTGTGCTGACAGTGTGGAGCCCGCTTGGGATTTTGTCTCCCTCTCTCCCTGCCCTTCCCCTGCTTGCATGCGTGCACTCTCTCTCTCTCTCTCTCTCAAAATAAATAAAAATTTAAAAACTAAAAAAAAAAAAAATCTAGCAGTTTTCTATTAAGCAAGACGTTAAACAGATTTGCAAAAATGTAAAACCATGCTGTGTCTCCTACTAATTTATTTTGTCTTAGAAAATGTATTTTTTCATTAAAATGTTATTTAATTTAACACCTAACAGGCTCATTATGGCTATTTTAAGTGAACTCATAAATATCTTGAAGTTATTCTCAGTTTTAATTTATAAAACAACTTAATTTACAATACGGCAAACAAATATTGATAGAAAAAGCCTGCATAAACAAAAGGTCTTTGATGGCCTCAATAATTTTTAAGACCACAAAGGGGCCATGATACAAAAAACTGGGTTATGTAAATCATGCTGAATGAGCGTAACAGAATACTAAGCAACCACTAACAAGGATGACAAACTCACAAGTTGATGACAATAATAAAAACAGACAATATCTATAAAGCACTTATTACGAGCCAGACGCCATTCTAAGGTTTATACACAGAACTTCTTTAATCTTCACAACGCTGTGAAACAGGGACTACTTTATCCCACATTACAGATAGGAAAACTAAGGCATGAAGGGGAAGTAACTGGCCCAGGGCTTCCAGCTAGTAAGCGGCAGTGATGTGTCTGACTTCAGAATTCATGCTCTTGACCATTGTGCTATACTGCCTACACATACACATGAAGTGTTAGCAGTCTGGAGCAGGGGAGATAAGGGGGATTATAAGAGACTGTCAGTTTCAGGGCACCTAGGTGGCTCAGTCAGTTAAGCAGCTGACTTCAGCTCAGGTCATGATTACGCGGTTCATGAATTCAAGCCCTGTGTGGGCCTCCGTGCTGACAGCTCAGAGCCCGGAGCCCGCTTGGAATTCTGTGTCCCCCTCTCTCTCTGCCCATCCCCTGTTCGTGCTAGGTCTCTTTATCAAAAATAAATAAACATTAAATAAAAAAAAATAAGAGGGGTGCCTGGGTGGCTCAGTCAGTTGGGCGTCCAACTTCGGCTCAGGTCATGATCGTTCGGTTCATGGCTTCAAGCCCCACGTCAGGGTCTGTGCTGACAGCTCAGAGCCTGGAGTCTGCTTCAGTTTCTGTGTCTCCCTCTCTCTCTGCCCCTACCCCACTCATGCTGTCTCTGTCTCTCTCAAAAATAACTAAAACATTAAAAAAAAAACAATAAGAAAGGTCAGTTTCTAAGTCACACACTTTAATATGTGAGTGCAAATACCTATAATCAGAGAAATAATGTAGGTCATAGTTTTAAAATGCCTAAATAACACCCTTGACACTCCAACGTCCAACCTGCTCCCCCCCCCGCCACTGTCAACACTTCTAACTACTTGACGTTATACATTTTTTCAATTTTCTGTTTCTCCCACTAGAATGTCCATTTCATAAAGGACAGGAATTTTATCTCTTGTGTTTAGTGCTGTATCCCAACGCCTATCACAGTGCCTGGCACACTATAAATGCTCAGTAAATTACGTGACTGAGTAGCTATACTCACTGATGTGACTAAATTTTTATGAAATATCGTTTAATCTTTTACTTTTTTAACTTTTTAAGTTTATTTATTTATTTTGAGAGAGACAGAGACCGCATGAGTGGGGGAGGGGCAGAGAGCGAGCGCGAGAGAAAGAAGAGAATCTCAAGCAGGCTCCACGCTGTCAGCGCAGAGCCTGACGTGGGGCTTGAACGCACAAAACTACAGGATCGTGACCTGAGCCAAAACCAAGAGTCGGAGGCTTAACCGCCTGATGTGGTTTAATCTTTTCAAAGCAGGTTACAGAGGGGTGCCTGGGTGGCTCAGTCGGTTAAGCGTCTGACTTCAGCTTGGGTCATGATCTGGCAGTTCATGGGTTTGAGCCCCGCATCAGGCTCTGTGCTGACAGCCCATAGCCTGGAGCCTGCTTTGGATTCTGTGTCTCCCTCTCTCTCTGCCCTTCTCCCACTCGCCCCTGTCTCTCTCCCTCAAAAATAAACATTAAAAAAAACAGCTTTAAAAGCAGGTTACAGAATACTTTGGGAAATATATCAACTATATAAAATTATACATCTGCACACACACACACACACACACACACACACACATTTTCACAAGTAAACAGAGAAGTGGTGAAACGGCTGGAGTGATTTTCACCAAAATATTAACAGGAATGAGTGTTAATAGAGTGATTCTTCCTTTCTTCTTGACATTTCTCTGTGACAGGAATTTTCCACATTAGAGTAACCATCACTAGAATCAGAATAAACCACTTACATTTGGGAAAGAAGAAAAAGATAGGCCTGTCCCTTTAAGGAAAGAAAAGGTAGAGGGCCTTGCATCCATCAAATGGGCATCCACCTCCCCAGGGATCCACCCCTAGCTCCCAACCTGCCCCTACCTGGGTGAGAGCCGACTGCAGCATGTTACAGAAGATGTTGAACTGTTTGAAGTTCCCTGTCTTGTGAGTCAGATCTTCGATGACTGGGTAGAGAGAAAAGTCCTTCCTGAAGTCTGACCACCTGCCCAGCCCAAGAGCAATGCATCCAAGCTTTCCGACTTGCCCCCACTCCAGGGCCTCTGGCCTGAGGGACGAGCCCTCCACCCCCACCCCACCTTAGGGAGTCTGGTCAGGTAGAAGACGCAGATGGGCGGGTTCCTGATTGACCTCCTCTTCCGGGAGAAGGTGATCCCAGGGAAGGACAGGTGAAACCACCCCAGGCAGGCCCACTCACAGCTGGCATCGAACTCGCCCCGCCACTGGTCAGCCGTCATCCGGTCCTCCACCTCCAGCTCCAGCACCTGCCCAGACACCACCACCCGCACGGCATGCTCCACACCCCGGAAGACATAGTCCACCTGCAGGCCGGCTGGCTGGTCCATGGCCAGTGTCGCTGGAGAAAGGATGAAACAGAGACCCAGAGGGGCTGAGAGGCCAGGCTCCAAGGCTGGAAGGCCAAGAATTCATATCCTGGCTTCACCATTCACCAGCTTTGACACCTTAGGAAAGAGATTGCCTCTCTGTGCCTCAATCTCCTCATCCAGAAAACGGGTATAATAACGGAATCTACCTCAGAGTGTTGTCATGATCATTAAATTGCAAAATCCACATAAAAACACTTAGAACTGTGTCCGTGCCCCACGCGTGCTGGCTGACAGGCTATAGGATTTCCAACAAGAGAATCGTGATTAATACACTGATATTAATTTATTAATCCTTATGCTCATTATCTATTAATCAGTCACTCATTCATTCAAACATTTGTGGAGAAAAATCAAGCTACAAAGGGAGACAGAGAGTACTGAGGTCAGGCAGAGCAGATTTAAAATTTTTATTTTATTATTTTTTTTTAGAGAGAGAGAGAGCGCATGCGAGCAGGAGAAAGGGACGGGGGGGGGTGGGGGTAGGAGAGAGGGAGGGAGAGAGAGAGACTCTTAAGCAGGCTCCACACTCAGAGCATAGCCTGAATCAGGGCTCAATCCCATGACCCTTGGATCATGACCTGAGTCAAAATCAAGAGTCAGAGGCTCAACCAACTGAGCCACCCAGGCACCTCCAGGCAGGGTAGATTTTTTTTTTAGTTAAAAAAAATTTTTTTAAACGTTTTTATTTATTTTTGAGACAGAGACAGAGCATGAACGGGGGAGGGGCAGAGAGAGAGAGGGAGACACAGAATCTGAAACAGGCTCCAGGCTCTGAGCTGTCAGCACAGAGCCCGACGCGGGGCTCGAACTCACGGACTGTGAGATCATGACCTGAGCCGACACCACGAGTCAGACATTTAACCGACTGAGCCACCCAGGCGCCCCGAGGCAGACTTTAAATAGGGCGTCAGGAGGCGATCGGTAGAGCATGCAACGTGTGATCTCAGGGTTGTGAGTTCAAGCCCTATGTTGGGTGTAGAGTTCACTTAAAATCTAAAAAAAGGGGCGCCTGGGTGGCGCAGTCGGTTAAGCGTCCGACTTCAGCCAGGTCACGATCTTGCCGTCCGCGAGTTCGAGCCCCGCGTCAGGCTCTGGGCTGATGGCTCAGAGCCTGGAGCCTGTTTCCGATTCTGTGTCTCCCTCTCTCTCTGCCCCTCCCCCGTTCATGCTCTGTCTCTCTCTGTCGCAAAAATAAATAAACGTTGAAAAAAAAAATTTAAAAAAAAAAAAATAAAAAATAAAAAAAAAAAAAGAAAATCTAAAAAAAAAAAAATTAAAGAAAAAACAGGGGGTCGGGGCAGGCCTCTCTGAGGAGGTAACATATGGGCAGAGAACTGAAGGAAGTCAGGGAGCAAGTCACATGGGTGTCCAGGGAAAGGGGTCCGAGTCGAGAGAACAGCCAGTGCCATATATTATATACAATGAAGTTAATAATTGATTTTATTAATTAGTCTGCTGCACACGTAAGTACCTTCTCTTAGCCAATAGGGCTACTACTCACTGTTAGTTCTATGGAGTGGAGGACAGGGTCAGATCTGTGTGTTCGGCGTGGATTTTAGGGAGAGCCCCAGGTTGCTTGAGCTTGTATCTAGCTTCAGGTATGTGCACAGACACGGGCAACTTACTTAATCTCTCTTGGACCCAGATTCCTTCTCTTTAAAGCACATGCTCTCCTGGATGCTGGGGATACCATGAGAAACCAGATTTCGCCCCTACCCTCAAGAGGGCGGCAGCAGTCAGAAGTATAAAAATGTCTCACACACACACACACACACACACACACACACACACACACACACACACACAAGTTGGGGGTAGGGCTCCTGGGCGGCTCAGTCGGTTAAGTGCAGACTTCGGCCCAGTTCACGATCTCATGGGTCGTGAGTTCGAGCCTGGCACCGGGCTCAGTGCTGACAGCTCAGAGCCTGGAGCCTGTTTCAGATTCTGTGTTTCCCTCTCTCTCTCTGTCCCTCCCCCACTCGTGCTCTGCCTGTCTGTCTCTCTCTCAAAAATCAAATAAACATTTTTAAAAATGTCCAAAAAAAAAAAGTTGACTAGTGGGAAAAAAGGAGATGCTGGGGATAGGGGTTGCTCTCGTAGCTAAGGTAGCCAGGGAAGGGCTCTCTGAGCAGACGCCTGGAGAGGGGTAAGGAGAGGCCAGGGGAGGGCTCCACGGTGGGATGTTCCTGGTTTATTCTAAGAACAGCAAGGTATAAGCGTGAGGGACGGAGAGAGGGGTAAGTGATGAGATGAGAGAAATACCGGGCCAGATGATGTTCATGCAGGCCTCTGTAAGCCCATAGGAGGATAACAGGGCTCATGTCCTCGGATTGGTGTAAGGATTAAACGACTTAATCCCGATAAAATCCTTGGACAAATCAAGCAATGCCTGACACAGAGCAAGCACTCAATACACACCGGCACAATTATTATTATTATTATTATTATTATTATTATTATTATTATTAGTTGTGTTGTGTCTTGAAAGGCAGTACAGAAACAAGGCAAGGCAAGTCCATTTTCTCCTCAGTGTACAGATGGGGAAACGGAGGCTCGGCAGAAACCCACAGCTGCCCCAGGGACAGAGCTACCCAGGACTGCCCCCCAACCCAGATCACGGGGACCCCTCCAATGCCTGGTCTCCTTCTCTCGCCCGCAACCTTTGCTCCGCGTCATACTCTCCCCCAAAAAGTCTTCCTAAAGGCTGATATTGGAAAATATAACATTTGTGAGGCCAGAAAATGATGAGCCCTGAAACTCTAGGCCAGAGGTCTTTAACTTTTTTAGGAGTCTTTGTGCCTTTGATAGCCTAATGAGATCTCTGAACTTCCCCCAGACAAATGAATAACCAACCCTTGGCGAGTAATTTCAAGGGCTCCCAGAATACCACCCTGAGGCCCATCCACAGATCCCCTTTCTCAAAGGCCCAAGGACAACCGCCAAAGCCCCAGACATCCTGGCAGGCACCTCTGACTCTAGACCCAAGTTCATAAATTTATTTGGGGTGGGGGGTTCTCTCGAGTTTGGAACTGGCTGATGAAATCGAGAGACCTCTTCCCCCTGAAAATCCATACTCTCACAATTGGGCACTTTCACATTCTCTGGAGGTTCAGAGGTGGGGTTAATAATCCCTGGCCTATGGGCAAACAAACAGCTACACATTTCAAGGTAATCCTGCCCTCCCCCCCACCCCACCCCACCCCACCCCACCCCACCCCACCCCGTCCTCCGCGCTAGTGCCTGGCAGCGCTGGCCCCGCCCCTCCGACTCCGCGAACCAATCAGTAGTCGCGCCATTCCGGTTACCAAGGCGTTGGAGGTACCGGCAGAAGCCCGCAGGAGCCTTAACAGCTTCACCGCCCCACTCACCACCCAGCTCGCTGTACCAAACTCCAGGGAGACAGAGGAGTAAAGGGGCCCGTCCCATCCCATCTCCACCACCAACCCAGCCCTACTCTCCTCCCCCACTCCCCCACAGAAGCTCCCCATTCTCTTCCCGAGAATAGCAGCCCTTCCCTAAACCACGGAGCCTTTCCTCATCCAACTGCCGTGAAGTCATTAGCCTCCGGCTCAGTCCCCAGATATTAAGCCCCTGAATATTCTCCCCGAATTCCACTGTCCCCTTACACACACCTGCCCCCCGCACCTCCACAAACTTCGCCCGCTCCCCTCTTCTCGGCCTGATGGGAGCACCCCTGCCACCTCCACATTCCTTTCCAGACCCCAACTCCCCATCTGGGGATTCTGAGCCTGGAGATTCCGGACTCCCTTCCCCTCCCCGCTGCAGAACCTCCCTCCCTCCATTTTCCAGCCTCACCCCTCCTACCACATTCCGGAAACCAGCCGTCTTCATTCCCTTCCCCATGTCCCTTACTGCCATGCGGCTCTCCAAGATGGGGGGCGGGATGGGCCACATTCCCCCTCTCCGTACACCAGCCCCCAAGTTCTCCTGGGGTCCCCCCCCCATATTTTACCTGAATGTTGCTCCCTCCTGTTATTCCGCCTGGATTCTGCCTGCATATTTGCCCAAGGTTCTACTCCACAGTGAGGATCTACCCCATTTTCAGCCTGTCTTACTTTCTCCCATATTTCACCTGGATTCTGATCCCTCCCAAATTCTATGTAACCTCCCTCTCCCCTCCCCCCCCACATTTTCCATCTCCCTTCCCTGCAGAGCCTTCCCTGAACACCCTGCCTACGCCCCCCCCCCCCCCAATTCTGGGATTCTCCAGACCCCGAGCCCCTCCCTCCTTCCCACCCCCCACCTTGTCCTTCTACCTGTATCCTTCATCCTTGCTCTGTGACCAGTGGCCCATCCTGGTTGCTGGTTTCATTCCAGTCCCAAGACTCTTCCTGGCTCCTCTTCTCCGCCTCAGCTTCCCGACCCTGCATTCGAGGCCCCGCCCCCGCCAACCCGTGACGTCAGCCCTTCAACCTTGCGCGCTCCGCGTGGACACCGCAGCACCCCACTCGGGCCCACAACAGCTGACCCCACTTCTCGGGCCTCATGACATCATGGCTTCAGCACACACGCACATGCGCACAAGCCCCCTCAACTTTCCGACCCCAGCCCTCTCCCTCTCGTCTTTCACTAAGATGACTCCCCTCTCCGCTGCCAGGGCCACACCACGGTCCCTGGCTCCTCCCCCTCCCAACAGCGCTCCCCGGATATTCCAGATTTCACAGCCCTCGCCCTACGGTGGGGGTGGTGGGAGCCGAGCCAAGAAAAATCCACAGCACCATCTCCCACACAAGACAGGGGTAAATCACCAGCTCTGGCAGCCCCCACCCCGGGTGGTTATTTCCACCCTCTCCGCAGCGCCCTCCTGCCCCCACCACCACACGTTCCAGCCTGGCCATGACCTAGCCGGCCTCTCCTACGCAGTGTACCCCCCCCCCCCACCTCACATACTATACACACCGGCCTGGCCCCGCCCCCATTCTAAGCTCACCTCACCGCCCAGTGGGTGAATTTGAGCCGGCTAGAACTCCCCTCCCTTACGCCCTGCGCTCCCGCAGAATATAGACCAGAGCCCTCCACACTGTCCCCCTGGAACACATAAACACGAAAGGCTTCTGGGACTCCCCCAGGATCCACACCTCCATAGCGCACACCGCAGCCCATCACCACCCCGTGGGGTATCCAAATCCCACCCCCCCCCCACTATCCCTCAAAGGCTTTTTGCCTTAGATAAGGACGATGCACACCGATCAACCGGTGACTCATCCTTTAATTCTGCTCTCTGGCAGCTGCTGTAACCATCCCCCATTTTACGGAGGACGAAACTGAGGCTTGCCCAGAATCCTGCAGCGAGGGAAAGGCACACTAGACCCCCTACACATTACCCAGCTACCCTTCCCGGACCACCTTCTGCTTCCTCCCATAACTCCCTGCTCCTTTCCCTCCCAGCACCAATCCTTCTGGGTGGTCTCGTATCTTAAGCATGACACACAGGGACTCCTGGCCTCAGCTCCCATCCCACCACCTGCCCACAGCGTGACCCAGGGCAAGGCACTTAGCCTTTCTGGGCCTTTTCCCATCAGTCAAGTGGGGATAATAAGAGCTCCCATCTCACACAGGGTGACTGTGGGGATTAAATTAATACATGGAAGGAGGTTCGAACAGTGCCTGGCTTTCGGTCAGCTGTTTACCATCTGTGCAACTAGCTGATGATTAGTTGACAGACTAGAAACCCAAGATTTTGATCATTCCTGGGTCTTCAGCACCGTGGGCCTGGCACAGATCAGGGGCTACTCTATGCAAGATGCCAGGAAAACGGGGTTGTGGGTACTGGAGATACAGCCGAGGTCTTGTCCTCTCAGCTCACCCCTTGTCGCCAGGTCCCAGCTCCAACGTCCACTCCTGCAGGAAGCCCTCCCTGACCCCCAGGCTAGGTGAGGAGCTGTCTCAACCACCAGGCTCCCCAGCACTGCCCAGCAGAGGGCCAGCCACAGAGGGGAGGTTTAACGATGAGACAGCTCCTGTCCAAGCTCTGAACTGGTTTCTCCGAGGGCTGCAGGTGGTTGATGACAATGCGGGATCTTGGGCATGGCCCCCAAATCGGCAGAAGCAGAACTTCTCGGGGGGGGGGGGCAGGAATCTGCATTTCCCACAAGCTCCCCCAGCACTGAGATCTGAGACCTTACACCCCTGGACGCCACAGTCTTCCCAGTTTATTACCCCATCTTGACCCCACCACCCCACCCAAGACTCTCCCAATACCTCCCAATATGTCTGAGGAACAATGAGGAGGCCAGGGTGGCTGAAGCCGTGTGAACAAGGGAGAATGGCAGGAGTTGGGGGCAAAGTGGAGGGGGAGCTGGATCCGGTGGGGGCACTACAAGCTTGGCAAGGACTTCTGCGTGAGGTGAGAGCTATGGGGGTGTCTTGACCAGGGAACACCATGATCTGACTTGTGTTTTAACAGGAACCTCCAACGGGGGGGGGGGGGGGGGGCGGGTCAAGGGCAGAGGCAAGGAGCCCAGCAAGGAGGCCACTGCAACAGACCAGGCAAGAGCAGGTGATGGCCCGGATCAAAGCAGTAGCAAGGGAGGTGGTGAGATATGGATAGATTCTGGAAGTGCTTTGAAGACAGGCCCATGAGATGTGCCGACTGACAGATGGCATGTGGGCACTAGAAAAGGGAGAGTCAAGGACAATTCCAAGGTTTTTGTCCTGAGTACCCGAAAGGATGGAACTGACATCAGCTGGGTTTGAAGATTGAAAGGGGGAAATACAAGCTTGATTGGGGACAAGTTTTTAAAGCATGTATGTCAGTTGGACCTCCAAGTAGAGAAGAGTCGGCCGTTGGACAAATGAGTCTGGAGTTCAGGGGAGAGATCCAGACTGCAGACAGGCATTTGGAGACATCATTATATAAAGAGCATGTGAAGCCAAGAGACTGGGTGAGGCCACTAGGTGGGAGATATAGACAAGTAAGAGATGAGGTCACCCTAACGATGATAAAACTGAGGCACAGAAGGTTAAACAATTGGCCCAAAGACACCGTGACGTTCAGTGGCAGGGCCAGTGGCAAAGCCAGCATTTAAACTCAGGCAGCCCCAACTCCAGACCCCACACTCTGAACCACTGGTAGTGTTGTTAGGAACTTTCAGAGTTAATTCATTCAAAACCTGGCACATAGTAAGCCCTCAACAAACGCTACGTGTATCGATCACATGCCTTCACACCTCGTTAACACACACCTTCATCCCCGGAGTCCTCACTCATTTCCTCCCTCGATATAGTTCCTCACCTGCCCTCCACCCGAATCAAAGCTTGTAACTCATCGCAAGGACCTCCGCTCCTCCACACTGCGCTGTAATAACCCCTTGCCTTAAAACCTCCCATTAAATCGCAAGGCTATATCACAAGGGCATTTCTGTATTTTACCACCTGCTGTCGCCTGCTTTACACACTTTCCGCATTAAAGACCCTCCTGAGAAATACAAAACATCTCCCCCACTCATACGCTGCCCTCTGCCTTACACTCATCAGAGCGCCCATCCGTGTTAAGGGTCACCCCCTCTCGACTCTTACACTGCCCGCCGCAGCCCACCTTCCCCCAGAGTATCCCCTCCCCCCAGGATCGCCACCCCGGCCCGCGCACCCGCTACTCCCGCCGCCTCTCACCTTCTCCACAGACACCCCTCCTCGCGAGGGGTTCAACTGCCGAAGCTCCAGCCCCGCCCCAAGATCCGGCCTTCTCGCTTCTGATTGGCCCTGGTTTACTCCCAGCCGAGTTCTCATTAGTCAAAACGGACGCCCGTCACGCCGTGTCCCGCCTCAGAGAAGAGCCCACCCACCAAAGCTTGCAATTGGCCAACTCGGATGAGAGGTTCCTAAATGGGCCGGGTCGTCGGTCTTCTCTCCAATCTTTACTGGCTAATTACTACTGCCAGTCATACAAGGAGGGGTGTTCCTCGGAGGGGAGGAAATCCTGGAAGTAGCCCCTTGACTCCGCCTATCGCCCCCTGCAGCGGAATAGGACGCTCCCACGCCGAGGGGCGGACCAGAGGAGAGCCGGGAACGCATGCGCACAGGCGGGTCTTGGCCGCCGCGGGTCCGGAAGCTGCGGAGAAGTTCTTAGCTGGAAGGCGGGTTTGAGATTCATCGTTGCTCAGTGTGTTCCAAGTCTACATTAAACACTCACAGGCCTTGGCTTATTTAAACTTAACAACCCTGCAGTGTAGGGGTGCTATGATCCCCATTTTGTTATTAAGGAAACAGTCTCAGAGAGGTACAGCCGCTGCCCGGGGATCGCACAGCTTGAGAACGTACTCCTATTTTGAGCCAATGAGTCATCAACAGGGCCCATAGAGCTTATAGAATTTGGTGGAGGTGGAGGGGAGGGGAGCATCCCTTAAGAAAAGAAATACAAAGTTACCAACACAAAATTGGGTATGAACATGAAAATGTAGACTATGGAATAATAACAAGTTACACATTTAAAAGACCTCACAAACACCACAAACGTTGCACAATCCCCAAAGATAACGTAATGTTTTTATTAATTCACTGCCTGACACACCTCTGTGGTTTGTCGCCTACTTTTTTGGCTGTGTGTACTTATTTCATAATATCCTGATCTACAGAGAGAAGAGAACAGTAAATTCTCTTTTCCTCTAGTGTGCTGGATGAAACTTTTTCTTAGTCATTATAGCTTAGAAAAAGTTTCAACTTCACAAGTCCATATTGGTGATGTCATCTAAATATTTTGGAAATTTGTGAAACCTTTCACAATGTTTAACTCATGTTAGCTACATTTCGGAACATGTGTTCATGGACTAGCTTCTGGCTCAGTTCTTTTAATCATTAACTCACCTCGGTTATACAGGGGCTTGTGGAGTAGCCACTAGAGCCTAAGGTCATGCCCCAGTAGACGGTGGGCCTCGTACCTAGTGAGTTAGCACGTTGGACAATAGGAGCGCTCCTGGAAGCCATTCCTACACCAAGACAACTAGTTAGGCAATTTAAGTATATCTGAAAATGGCTATGAACCGCATCAGCATATCTCATGAAATGTAACCTGAATGTACTGAGCACCTACTATGCTCCAGGCACTTTTCTGGGTGCTGGGGGTAGGTACATCAGTGAACAAAGAGAAAAAGAAGCCTATGCCTAGTGAAAGGAAGACACACAATTAAGTATAAACACATACATACATAAAACAGTGAGTAAATGTATGTATGATGTCAGATTGTGATAAGTACTATGGAGAAAATAAAGCAGAGCAAAGGAGACAGGATGATCAGAGAAGGTGTCTCAGAGAAGGTGACTTAGAAGAGAGACCTAAAGAAAGTGAATGAACCAGTCTTGTGGATACAGGGGTAGAGCATTCCAGGAGAAGCAAACAATGAGGGCAAAAGCCCAGAGGTGGGAGCCCGCCTGATGCAGTGAGGAGGGGGGTGCCTAACTGGTTTAGGTGGTAGAGTATGTGGCACTCGATCTCGGGGTCATGCGTTTGAGCTCCACGTTGGGTTAGAGATCGCCTTAAAAAAAGGCAGGGGGAGGAGGTCCATACTGAGTGGGTAAGAAGGTGGAAGAAGATACCTGGAGGGAGCCAGAAGCTAAGTCATGTAGGGCATTGTAAGCCATTGTGAGGTCTTTGGATGTTGCCCTGAGTGAGATGGGACCCATTGAAGATGGAGGGCAGCAGGGACACAATTTGATTCACGTCTTCAGTGGTCGTGCTGGTGGCTGTGTTAAGAATAGGGTGTTGGGGCGCCTGGGTGGCGCAGTCGGTTAAGCGTCCGACTTCAGCCAGGTCACGATCTCGCGGTCCGTGAGTTCGAGCCCCGCGTCAGGCTCTGGGCTGATGGCTCGGAGCCTGGAGCCTGTTTCCGATTCTGTGTCTCCCTCTCTCTCTGCCCCTCCCCCGTTCATGCTCTGTCTCTCTCTGTCCCAAAAATAAATAAAAACGTTGAAAATAAATAAATAAATAAATAAATAAATAAATAAATAAACAAACGTTGGGGGAAAAAAAAAAAGAATAGGGTGTTAAGGGGCACCTGAGGGCTCAGTCAGTTAAGTGCCGGACTCTTGATTCTCTTGATTTCCGCTCAGGTCATGATCTCATGGTTAGTGGGTTTGAGCCCCACATCGGGCTCTGTGCTGACAGTGTGGACAGCCTGCATGGGATTCTGTCTCCCTCTCTCTGCCCCTCCCCTGCTTACTCTCTATCTCTCTCTCAAAATAAATAAAAGTAAACTTAAATTAAAAAAAAAAGAATAGGCTGCTAAAATAATTCAAATGAAATAAAATGGTGCAATCTGTGGAAAACAGTTTAGCAGTTCCTCAAAAACCTAAACATAGAGTTGCCACAGGACCCAGCAATTCCACTCCTGGGTATTTACCCAAGAGAATTAAAAACTGGTGTTCAAACAAATTATCTGTACGTGAGTATGCATAGTAGTACCATTCATGATAGCCAAAAAATGGCAATAACCCAAATGCCAATCCACAGATGAATGGATAAGCAAGGTGTGGTATATCCATGCAATGGGATATTATTCAGCCCTGAAAAGGGATGGGGTACTGGTTCATGCTACGATGTGGATGAATCTTGAAAATATAATGGGTGAAGAAAGCCATACACAAAGGTCACATATTGCATGAGTCCATTCATACAAAATGTCCAGAGTAGGCAAATCCATAGAGACAGAAAGCTGATTAGTGGTGCCAAGGATTGGGGGTGTGGGTAGGGGTGGGAATGGGGAGTCACTGTTTAATGGGTGTGAGGTCTCCTTTGGGGATGATGAAAATGTTTTGGAAATAATAGAGATGATGCTTTCACAACACTGTGAATGTACGAGATGCCTCTGGCTTGTGCCCTGTAAAATGGTTCATCTTTTAACCAAAAGATTTTTTAAAATTATAATTCAAATGAGAGATGATGGTGGCTTTTAGGAAGCCGTAGGAGACGTAGTTAGAATCCACACATGTTCCTAAGATAGAGCTGACAGAATCCACTGATGGGTTGGGTGTTGGGAGGGAGATGAAGAAACGAGTCAAAATGATTGCAAGGTTTTTTGATCTAAGAAGCTGCTAAGACAAAGTTTCCATTTATTGAGATTAGATGAATAGCAAGCAGGTGGGGCACAGGGGGAAGTCGGGCTCGGGAGTTTGGTTTTGGACACTACGAGGTACCTAACAGACTTCCAACTGGACGTTCATTGAGAGGATAAATGAATATATGAATCTGAGTTCTGGGGTGAGGTCCAGCCTAGAGAGATATAGAAATTTGGAATGCCATCACTAAAAGGGTGGGTGAAAAAAGAAAAGAGAAGATAAGCACTGAGCCCCAATGTTCAAGGACCCCAGAGATGAGGAAGAAATGACAGACAAGGAGCAGCCATTGAGATAGGAAGAAAATCATGAGTGTGGAGAGTCTTGAGAGCCAAGGGAAGAAGATAAACCTAGAAAGAGAGTGACTATCAGTGAGAGGGCTCAAGTAACATGAGGGCAGGTCACTGGACTATTGGATTGAGCCACATGGAGGTCACCAAGTAATCAACTCAAAAGTTGATTCGGCCAAGTGGTGAAGCCAAACCCTGGTTGAGTGATTCAAGAAGGACTGAGGAGGGGCGCCTGGGTGGCTCAGTCGGTTAAGCGTCCGACTTCAGCTCAGGTCATGATCTCGCGGTCCGGGAGTTCGAGCCCCGCGTCGGGCTCTGGGCTGATGGCTCAGAGCCTGGAGCCTGTTTCCGATTCTGTGTCTCCCTCTCTCTCTGCCCCTTCCCCATTCATGCTCTGTCTCTCTCTGTCTCAAAAATAAAGAAACGTTAAAAAAAAATTAAAAAAAAAAAGAAGGACTGAGGAAAGGAATAGAATAGGAGACATTAGTACAGATCCCTCCGTTTCTCTCTCCCTGTCTCTCTCCCTGTCTCTCTCTCTCTTCCTCTTTTTAGGGTTTGCCGTAAAACTGTAAAGAGCAGAGATCATTGGATCTGTAGCTAGAAAGCATATTTGTGGTAAGACATGTTTTATGACATCAAGAACGATCTAGAAGAGAGAGGAGTGCCTGACAGACAGGGGAGACTCGCTTGATTTATGTCCCTGAGTAGATGGAAGAGATGGGATCTAGTGCACACTAGCAGCGTTTCCATAGTTACCAGGAGGGAAGGCAGAGAATGGGGTCTCAGGTGCAGGTAGGACATAGATGCCCTGGGAGCCTTCCAATGGCTCCTCTCCTCTTCATGAGATCGGAGCCTGGTCAAGGGTGAGAATGAAGAGTGGGGCAAGGGGAGAGGTTCAAGGGGGAGGTGAATGGACATGAGGAAGGCATCCAGGCCACGATCAGCATGGAGCCTACCTCGGGGCTCCATCCCATGACCCTGGGATCATGACCTGAGCCGGAATCAAGAGTGGAACGCTCGACCGACTGAGCCACCCAGGTGCCCCTTAACGTGATTTTTTTTTTAACGTGAGGTTCTATAATTATTATGCTTATGATAAAGAGATAAATCCATTATCAGATTTGCTAAGGCCATCAGCAAACATACCCTAAGCAACCCGTGCATTGTCCTGTCAGGTGATTACGGCTGATTAATATAGAACAGTCATGAAGCCATGGCTGCTTCTGCTCTATGCCTCCTGAGAGGCAGCGAGGGGGTTCATGAACCTGTCTGCCTGGATTTGAAGCCCAGCTCCGCTTCTTAAAGTCTATCTCTCCATGTCTCGGCTTTCTCATCTGTGAAATGGGGATGAGAAGAGCAGCTGTGCCTCATAGTGTTTTTTTGTGACTTGGTTATTGCATACGAAGCACCTACCACAGTGCCTGCCATGGAAGGAAACAGAATAAACCATGGCCATTATCGTATCATTGAATCCTCTTAATCTAGGAGAGAGGTAGGTACTACAATGATCCCTTTTTTACTTAAAGTGACAGAAACTAAAGTATTAAAGTGTTAGTATTCAAGGGGCGCCTGGGGGGGGGAGGGCCCAGTCGGTTTAAGCATCCAACTTGGGCTCAGGTCACGATCTCGCGGTTGTGAGTTCGAGCCCTGCGTGGGGCTCTGTACTGACAGCTCGGAGCCCGGAGCCTGCTTCGGATTCTGGGTCTCCCTCTCTCTCTGCCCCTCCCCTGCTTGTGCTCTGTCTCTCTCTGTGTCTGAAAAATGAATAAACATTAAAAAAAATAAAGTGTTAGTATTCAAAGCCTTACACACACACACACACACACACACACACACACACACACACACACACGAACGCACATGTGCCTGCACACACGCATACGGCTGTACGTGTTTGTAGTAATTCTAGGTGCAAATGAAGACTTAAGAAGCCCAGAGAAGCTACACTGATCTACATAAGTACGTAAAGCAATATTTTCACAGCCACTAGAATCCTCCTGTGACTCTCTCATCAGGAGCTAGAAATCAACATAGCCACACAGAGAGCCCTCCAAAAGCACAATGAGAGAAAGAGAAGGAGGTTTGTGGCTAGCTGACATTTTTGCGAATTTAAAACGCACGCAAAGAAACTGACTGTAAGGATACACGCGAATCTGAATCAAAGAACAGAAGAGGGGCGCCTGGGTGGCACGGTCGGTCAAGCGCCCGACTTCGGCTCAGGTCACGATCTCCTGGTTCAGGAGTTCCAGCCCCGCGTCGGGCTCTGTGCCGACAGCTCGGATGGGGGGGGGGGGGGAGTGCAGGGAGGCAGAAGAAAGGGGGAAATGACTAATATGAAATTCAACCAAAGATGATGGCATAGAATCGGCTCACGTCTGTGCACTTGTGGTTCCAAGGTAGGGAAGCATCGAGATTCCCCGGGAGGGGAGAATTCGGGGGGGGGGGGTATGTACCCTGGAGAAAGTTGGTCGAGAGAAGAGGGGCAAGTGAGAAAGAGAAGCAGAGTGATAAAAGTTGGTAAGAGGGTAGCCTTGCAACAGCCAGACTGTCAGGGTTCAAATTCCAACTCAACCCCAAGTGACTTGACCTCCCCGTGCCTTTGTTTCCTGTCTTTTTTTTTTTTTTAATGCCCCACATGGGGCTTGAACTGACGACCCCAAGATCAAGAGTCACAAACTCTACGGACTGAGCCAACCAGGCACCCTTCTCTCCCTAATATTTGTAAAACCACACCCTTGGGAAAGAGAACATAGAAAGCCCCTTCTTTCCCTACAAACCTAAGGCAAGAAATCTGTATTGCTCCTCGATGCTCTTACGGAAATCCCACTTGTCTTTCTCTTGGACACCACACGGTCTATAATCCGACTTGGCTTTTAAAAGGCCGGAAAGGTGGCCACGGTGAAAGCGGGGAGCCCAGGAAGAGGCTCCTATGGGAGTCAGCGGGGAGCCCTTGGGGGCCTGCACCTCGGCGGTGTTGACCTTGACAGACGTGGCAGGCGAGGTGGGGTCAGATTTAGAATCTTGGGTTTGCTGCTGGATTGGATGTAGGTGTGAGGGACAGAGAGGGTGGCAAGGGCGAATGCAAGGTTTTTGGCCTGAGCGACAGGGAGAGTTTGGAATTTATCCCGGAGGCGGTCAGAATCATAGGAAGATGTTGAGGCTGGCGTGGGGGTGGGGACTGGGTCAGATGCCATGATCACCAAGGAAGCAGCCAGACTGGGAACACAGGCCTGGGAGACAGGCCAGGAGGATGGATTGTAGCCCTGGCTCAGCCCCCAACTCACTGTGGGCTCCTGGGCAGGATAAAACTGTTCTCTGGACCTCCGTTTCCCCGTCCTACAAAGAGCCTGCTAGGAATAAAAGATCCCTAAAAGGCCCCCTCGGGGCAAGTATTTTTTGGTCCAAGATTCTCTGACTCGAATATTCTCAGGATCAGATAAATACACAATCATTAGTCAAGGTCAAACCTCTTCTTTTGAATCCTCCTTCCCAGAGCCCCACTGGACAGGACGCAGAATTTCTCGGGTCTGGAAACGAGGGGGATAATATCATTGAGAACGGCGGGTGGTATTTGTTGAGCACACATTCTGTGCCAAGGGCTGTCCACGCTCCATCACACTGAGACCGGACAGCAGGAGTGAGAGGTGGGTGCTTTGCTGTCAGCCCCACGTGCCAATGGGGAAGCTGAGGCTCCGAAGAGGTGAAATGATTTGCCCGAAGCCACGTAGAAGCGCCAGGATTCCAGCGATGTCTCCCCACCTGCGTTACTGTCACCCGGGGCCAGCCAGCCACCAACACCTCTCACCCAGATGTTCGCAATCACCTCCTCACGGGGCCACTTACTTATACCCGCCCCCCGGCCCGCCCTCCCCCGGCCCGACACCGACACCACGTTGCCAGAAGGATCTGGGGTAAAACCTGAGTCAGCCCGAGCCCTTCCTCTGCTCAAAACTCTCCCAGGATTGCCAGCGCACTCAAAGTTAAGTCTTGACGGTGGCCCTCAAGGCCCCACACGGGCTGCTTCCTGCCTAACTGGCCTCATTCCTCCCGTCCTCCCCTCCCCCTGCTCTGCTGCAGCTTCCCTGGGCTCCTCTTTCTTCCTCCAACAAGCCAGGTGCGCTCCTGCCTCAGGGCCTTTGCACCTGCTCTTCCCTCTGCCTGGACCTCTCTTCCCCCAGAGACCCATATGACTGACTCCCTCACCTCCTCTTCCTTCAGGTCTCTGCTCAAGTGCCACCTCCTCAGTGAGGCTTTCCCTGCCCACTATTTTTAAGCCCAAAGCCCTACTCTCACCCCCCCCCTTGCACCCCAACCCCTCATCCCCCTTCCCTGATGTATTTTTCCTCACAGCACTTATCATCTAACATACTGTATGTTTTACTTCTTTGGCTCGTTTATCGTCTATCTCCCTAGAATGTGAGCTCATGGGATTTGTGTCTATTTTGTTCACTGCTGTATCTCCAGTGCCCAGGACGGTGCCCAACACACAGCACATGCTCAATAAATATTTTTGTCAAATGGATAAATAAGGATCCGTCTTCAAGGTTGACGCTAACTGTACATTGGGTACGTATGGTTATGCCGGTATGGCCACAACTACCATGCGTTCGATACATTGGGTTGACTCTTCGTGTGTTGGCTTCCGATCCCATCTCTCCGTCTCTCCCGTCCCTGCTGGGGTCCGGGCAAAGAGCCCCTCCTCCTTGGAGTCTGTTCTGGCTCCATGCCAGCCCCCGGGTTGGCCCCTTCTCCGTTGCCTCTTTGATGCCCATGTCACTCCCCTGGGGAAAATCCCCCAGCGATCCCAGGATTCCACCTCGTAACCGCCACGCTGGGGTTTTTCACACTGTTGGTCACGACCGGTTAGTGGACTGTGAAATCAACTGACATTTTTCAATAGAAAAGAACAGATCGGAGTCTGTGCCCATAGGGTAGACGTAATATACCCTAAGGTATAGGGGAAGTGTGAGTTTGTGAAACTTTTGTTTTGTGTTCTATGCATCGGGTGATGACCTAAGTGTATTTCTCACCCTGGGTCAAAACAGTTTGCCAAATCCTGCACCGCACAGTCCTGACTCGTAAATCCCATGTACAGACTGGATGGACAATATTAATATCAGCTCAGACTTCTCTCTTCGCTGGCTGGGACCCATGCCAAGTGGTTTCACCTACTTCCGTTCTTGGACTCCTGGCCGCAGCCTGAGCACCGCTGTGATTCCCAGTTGACAGAAGATGAGACTGAGGCTCAGACTGGAGAAAGCCCATGCCTGAGAGCTGGGAAGAAGGCCCAACCTCCCTCCTCAGACTACCTGCTCCCTGGCTTGCCCAATCCCTCCCAACCTGCTCTCCATCTACATGGAGCGCTCAGGTTCGCCCGCCCATCCCTCAACGCCCCAGGTTCAAGGTGCCTCATGGATCTTCCAAAACCTCAGCTGGCGGTACTGTTTGAACTCCCACTTTGCAGGCTAGAAAACTGAGGCCAGTCAGCCTTTCCAGGAATCCGCCATCCCATCACCCTTCTCCAAACTTCTTTAGAAGCAGTAGACAGAAAGGGCTGAGGCCACGTCTTTGACTGCCTGGGTTCAAATGTCGCGCCTCAAAACCGTGTGATTTCAGGCAGCCTCTCTGAGCCTCAGTTTCCTTTCCTGCAAAATTGGAATAATAACAGTGCCTACCCATAAGGCCATGCTTAAGCCTTAAATAAATTGGAACACATGCAAAGTTCTTAGATCGGCCGCCACACCCCTCTGTCGGGCATCTTCCCAACAGCCCTATGCAATTAGGTTACTATTTGCCCCCCAACATTGTTGCAGAGAAGGGGAGGCCCTTGCCTGAGTTCATACGGCGAGAAAATGGGAGAGTAAGAATTCGGAGGCGGGTCTGGCTGGGCTGTTAGCCACGGAGTCACAACAGCCCTGGGGATAGTGGTTTCGACAGCAACAGCAGGAACGGCATTTTCCAAATTAAGGAACGTGGTGGGACGCGGAGAAGGTAAGGACACGCCCAAGTCACGCAGCGTGTAAATGTCAGAACCAAGATGCAAACCCAGGCTTGTGTGTGTCCGGGGGCAGGCTGACCTTTGCCCCAGGAGCCCCTCCATAACGTTCTGGCGGAGCGGAAGGAAAAAGCGCAGGGAGGGGTGCCCTTGCCTCAGCTCAGTCTAGAGGATTGTATGCTTAGCGCCAGCCCCTACCCACCCTAAGCTGGCTGCTCCCCTGAAGGCCCTGGCGTGGAGATACTGGGGTGGCAAGGATGATGGCGGAGGGGGTGTAGCGGCCCCCTCCTCTGGCCTCAGATCGGGGCCCCGCAATCCCCCAGGATTTGGTGCTTGGAAAGCTGACGTTAGGTTGCTATGGCAATGGGTTTGGGGCGGTTGCCATAGCAGCAGAACTAGCCTGGGTTTAAAAATATCTAGGAGGAGGTTTGTGTTTGTGAGTGTGAGTGCGTGACCAACCGTGCTGTCGTGTGTGTCCAAATGGGAGGCCTTGGGGGGGGGGTGTGTGTGGAGCTGGGGCTGCAGGCATGACTTGGGGGGGGGTGACCAGCACCCCAGATGCCGTGTGTGCTGTGCCTGTCACACTGAGTGACCTGTGAGGTCCTATGCATTTTGTGCGTTAGACGATGGGAGCCATGTATCTAAATGTGTGTGATTATCCAATTTGCATGGGAGACGGGATTAGGTCTGTTTGTCAGTCTGTGTATCACATGTCGCTAACATGTATGCCTTATGTAACATAGGCTGTTTAGGTCTTACGGCTTTGATCATGTACTTGTAACTTCTCAGGGTGTGTGTGGCCAAGTGTGGAGTTATTTTGGCTTCGAATCTGTGCACCTGGGACATACTCGGATATCAGATGTGTGTCTATCTATTTTTGCATGAAACCCTGTGATGTATATATGGTCCACATGACTGGATGTCCACTATGCATTATGGGTGCGTGTGTGTGTGTGTGTGTGTGTGTGTGTGTGTGTGTACCTATCCCCATGAGTCTTCTTCATACATCAGAGTGTCCCCGTGTGAAACCATTGAGTATACACCTGTGTGTCTGCAAGAGCGCCTGTGTGACTGTGGGTGTCCTGGGGATGTGGAACTTCACGCCAGACTCCATGGATGTTGGGATATGTACCTGTGCGGTGTGAGTATGTGTGCATCGAAGGGTCTAAGGTGTGGATCTTGGCCTGACCCCAGTGTCTCCCTGAATCTCTCTTGCCTCTTCCTTGTCTCCATAGCAACCAGCTCCTCAGCTCCCTCCCGGAAGATGCAGGGGGGAGGATCCAGACTGCAGTGGACCACAACCCCCTCGAATCCCCCTTGGCTCCAGGGACAATGCGGGGGGGAGGGGACAGATGGGAGGCCACTTCATCCTCCCCAGGCCATCTGCTACCCTCCCCATCCTGGGGACCTGAGAGCATGGCAAGGCAGGGGCAGGAGTGGATGGAGCAGAGGGAGCCCCCCCCCGGCTGCCATAATTACCCCCCCCACCCAGACCCCTTCTGAGCTCAATCTTGCCTCTGACTGACCTGGGAAGAATCCTTGGAGACAAGGAATTCAGGGAGAAGAAAATTCAGAAAACTGAGTTTGTATCAGAGACCATTGAATATTAGCAATGATCCACTCCAAGGAAGGGTCCCCTACTTCTAATGCCTTCGGATTCTGAAATTAAGCTTGTCCTGCACTCAAATCCCAGTTTTCCCTCTGTCTGTCTACCTGTGTGTCCTTGGACTGAGTCACATTCCACGCTCCTGGGTCTCCACTTTGTTGTCTGAAAATCAGGTTTTCTTAAGGAAGTGAATAGTGGTGCTTTCTCTACGAGGGCCAAGACTGTTTTGTTCCCTGTTGTATCCCAGGGTTTGGGACAGTGCCTGACACTTAGTAGGTGGTTCGTAAGTGCTGCTGATTGAACTGAGCACCAACTGATTGCAGCAAGCGCTACATGCTTAACACAGGTATTCATTGAACTCGATCTCCGCAGCCCTTGCAGAATCCTATGTTGATTCTTCAAGGGATGGATGAAAGATGTGAAGGGGAACGTCCCAGGTGTCAGAGGTGGGTGACACGCGAAGCGAGATTTCTTATCTGGACCAAGTGATGTCAAATCTCTTGGTCAGTTTCCTCCTCTGTAAAATGGGGATAATTGGAGTACCTGACTGAGTCGGTTGCTCTGGGGATCAAACGTAAGGTTTGTGTAGCGCTTACTTAGAACCGGACCTGGCACACAGTAAGTGCTCAATAAACGTACATTACCCGTGACTGGTGGGGAAGGTGTGGATGAGCCCAGGGTCCTCATTGTAGCCTGGGGGAGCCTGGTCCCTCTCCCAGCTGCGGAAAGGGGCGTGGTCATGCCCAGGGGGCGTGGCCCAGGCTTCAAGGACAGACCAATGGGGGCGCCGAAGGGCGCGGCCCTGACCGGCATGGGCGTGGCTTTGAGCGGGTGGGAGGGGCCAGGCCGCTGTGGGAGCCTCCGGGAAGAAGATGCTCGGGCCAGCAGCCACCGCCAGCCCTGCCGCCGCTGCCGCCCGCACCCGCCGCCCCCCGGGTCCCCACTAGCGGCTGCCTCCGCCTCCTACCTCCGGTCCCGCTCCTCCGGCCCCCCCGCCCCGAGTAGGGTCTGGGGGGCTCGGCCCTCCGGCCGGGGGAGCAAAGAGGGGGGTCCCGACCCCCCAGTGGCGCGGCCGGTCCCTGGCCTCGGTGATCTTGAGAGAGACCCCACCCCTCAGTTCTCTCTGGGCCCTATCGGGGACTCCCCCTTGCCCTCCCGTCCGGCTCACACCCGCTCTCCAGGCTCTGTCAGCCCCCCAGAACCAGCTCCCTCCCTTCTTCCCTCTCCGGGGTTCCCCCTCCCCCATCCCTCCGCCGCCGCCCCCTCCCCCTCCCACATCCCCTTCCCTCCCCCTCCCCCACCCCCGTCCCCCGCCCCCCCCCCCCCGACCATGAGGATGATGGCCGCCGGCGCGGTGCACGGCCTCTTCACGGCCTCCGCGGCCCCGCAGCCGCCGCCGCCCCCGCCGCCGCCGCCGCCGCAACCCCAGCCTCCCCAGCAGCCGTCGCCGCCGCCACAGCAGCCGCCGCCGCCGCCGCCGCAGCCGCCGCAGCAGCAGCAGCCGCCGCCCCAGGCCCCCCCCATGGAGCCCGAGGCCCCGGATTCCCGCAAGAGGCCCCTCGAAACGCCCCCCGAGGTGGTCTGCACCAAGCGCAGCAACACGGGAGGTGAGAAAGGGTTGCGGCTCGGTGTGGGGGAGCGGGCAGGGGGCCTCGTCTTTCTCCATCCTCCTCCCCCCTCCGTGGCAGGTGCAAGGGCTCTGGGGAGGGGAAGGGCGCCCCTCCCTAGCCCCGGGAGCTGAGAGGGGCGTTGGGGAGGGGGCCGGACCCCCTCCCCCTCTCGCCGCTGCCCCGGGCTGAGAGCTTTGTCTGCGATGAAAAGGGGTGGGGGGGGGAGGGGGTGGTAAGTGTCCTTGGGGGGCGCAAAGGATGGGGGGCGTGGGTCTCTCCGGGCGGGTGTCTCTGTGTCCTTGAGGGGTGTGTGATGTGACCCTTTCGGGGCAGGGGTGTTCCCGGGCTGGCGTGTCCTGGCAGGGGGGAGGGGAGGGAGTAGAGGAGGCCTGTGGACCCGGAGCTTCCCAGCCTCCCTCCCTGGGGATGTCCTGAGCAAGGGTTGTCCCAGAGGGAGGCATGAGTGGGCCATGGGCGGGATCGTGCGTGGGGACAAGCTGGGTGGGTGTGTTGAGTGAAATGGGGGAATGGGTGGGTGTGTAAACCCAGGTGGGAGAACGTGTGGCTGGGACAGGTGTGTGTGTGTTTGTGTGTAAGAGGCAGGGTGAGATGAGGGGCTGGGCTCTGTGTCTGAGGCTCTCAGAGGGGTAAGTGTGGCAAGGGAAAGTGTGTGCCTGTCACCCTGGAGGGGGCTGTGGCCTTGTGACACATGAGTGAGAGGGTGTGTGTGACATGCAAGGGGGCGTGTGGGGGAAGCTGAATGGGCCAGCTTTGGGTGTGAGCCACGAGAGGCCGTGTGGATCCAGGAAGGCAGTTCCGTGTGTGTGACACAGGCGTGTCTGGGGTGGGGTGGGACCAGGAGAAGCTGGTGAGGGTATGTGACAAGAAAAGGGTGTGGGCGTGACTCCAAAGAGGCTGGGGCTGGGTGTGACACATGGAGGTGTGCAACGGTGACATCAGAGGGGGCGTGTGCGACAAGGGAAGGTGGGCGTATGACGGAAGAGGTTGGGGCTCCGTGGGTGAACTGCACGAGGGTGTGTAACAAGGGGAGGGAAGGATGGGTGCCTGTGTGACAGGGAACAGGGAACGTGTATAGATGACACCCAAGGGCTATGGAAAGGGAAGGGGTATGTGCGCGTGTGTGCGTGTGTGTGTGTGTGCGCGTGTGTGTGTGTGTGTATGTAGCTGTCACAAAGGGCGGGTGTTTGTGTGAAATGGTTGAGTGTGTAACACCAGGAATGTGAGAGTGATCTGTGTGTGAGAGAGAGACAAGGGATTGTGTGTGTGTGTGTGTGTGTGTGATGCCTGAGTGTTTGACAACACAGAAGGTGTGTGCGTGGAGGACAGACGGGAGGGCCCCTCACTGTGTGTGTGACCCGAGGAGGTAGGTGTACCAGAGAATAAAAGACAAGCTGGTAACTCTAGGGGTGCGACTCTGTGGCCAGGGACTCAAGAAGGAGGTGGGGAGTCTCGGAGACCCCAGAGGCCAGCCTATTAGCTCCCTGGATGGAGGGAGACCCCAGAGCAGCCAAGCCCCTCCCCGCGGTCACCTTGGCCAAAACCTGCTTCCTCTGGCCTTTTCCTCCGGACGGGAGAGGGA
Organism: Puma concolor; assembly: GCF_028749965.1. Taxonomy (NCBI): domain Eukaryota; kingdom Metazoa; phylum Chordata; class Mammalia; order Carnivora; family Felidae; genus Puma; species Puma concolor. The sequence continues at coordinate 52,118,838 of NC_141681.1, read as the reverse complement.
TGGCCTGGGGCAGAGTGCACTCCCCACCCCCCTCCACCCGGTGGGTGGGGTGGGGGCCTCCCGCCTCCTCCCCTCCACTCTCTTTCCTCCCACTCCAGCCCCCCTCCCACTCCTGTCGCGGTGGGACAGGAATCGGGGACCCCCGGCTGCCTGTGTGGGGGGGTGTCCGGCAGAAATCGAAGGAAAGGGAAGTTGGGGGAGGGGTGAGAGGGAATTTCCTGTCCTTCTTCCTGCTCCCCCACCCCCCAGCACACACATGAATGTGTCCCAGCCAACTTCCTTCCCTCCTTCCTGCCGCGGGCCATTCCCAGTCCCGGGGAGAGCCCGACCTGGCAGCCCAGCCCTGCCCCTGCTTGAGGAAAGGGGTCCCTTCCTTCTTTGGAAGGGACTGAGGTCCTCCAAAGCTGCCTAACGGTGGTGATGCTGTGCCAAGGACGGTCAGGCCCAAGTACTCGGCACCTACTGCCAGTCGGGCTCTGAGATATGGGTTAATTTCCCACTACAGCCCTCTGGGGGAGACCACCGGAGCTGCTTTTTCACAAGAGGAAAACAGGCTCGGCGAAACGAAGCCACTTGCCCCAAGTCACACAGCTCAGGAGTTGGTGGCGCTGGGATCTATCCAGCGCTGGGCTGCCTGGCTCCAAAGCCCGCGTGCTTAACCACCGTGCACCCGGCCTCCCTCAGCAGCGGGGAGACTGGGAGGAGCCCTTAGGGACCCTCTCCTCCAGACTCTGCCACCTCCCCTCCCGTGGACCCGCGGGGAAACTGAGGCCCGGAGCTGCAGAGGGACGGTCCTCCGTTGACGCTCAGGGGGCAGCGTTGGGCAAGGATGCGGGACTTCCATCTCAACGTTGAGGGCTTCTTGCAATAATACTGTCCCGACGGGGGGCGGCGGGGGGGGGGTGGGGGGGATGCCGGGTCACCCTCACGTCCCTTCTGAGCCTCAGGGTCACCATCTGGCAAGTGGGGAGATCCCAATAACCGCACCGATAATAGTAATAACGACGACCATTATCATTGCTTGCTGCTTCAGAGGCAGCATTTCATGTAATTCTCCCAACACTCTGTGATGTAATAATTAATAATGCATTATAATAATGGCTAACATCTATGGTCTGCAGTGCGCCAGGAAGTATTATGGAAAATGCTTGGCACGGACCCGATCATTAATCCTTATAATTCTGTTATGTTACCCTTCTCACAGATGACAAACCGAGGCACAGAGAGGTTAAGTAATGTGCCCGAGGTCGGTCAGCTAACAAGAGGCAGAGTTGGGGTTTGAACCCGGGAGACGGGCTCCGTTCTGTGGCTAGACACGAGAGTGAACCCCGTTTTCAGGCGAGGAAGCCGAGGCTCAGAGGGGTGAGGGAGTTTTCTGGGGTGTCACAGCAAGTCGTGGCAGACGGGGTGGGGGGGGGGGGCAGATTGAGCTCCTGCCCGCAGCGCCAGCCGGCCCATTCTTGGGGGCTCCTAGGAGGGGTAGCGGCTGTTACCATTGGTGCCTGTGCCCTGTGACTGACAGAGGCCACTGGGAGGGGGACAGGCTGTCCAAGCACAGGAGGACTTGGGTGAAGAGGTTGAATGGGAACTCCAGGGGGAACCCATCAGAGACACGAGTGACTGCAGTCTGGTGGGATTATAACAAAGAGTGTCACCTGCCTCCCACTCCCCCCCCCCCCCCCCGGTTCAGATGGGACTCTTTATTTACTTTTTTTTAATGTTTATTTTATTTTATTTTTTGAGAGAGAGAGAGAGAGAGAGATAGAAACGGAGCAGGAGTGGGGTAGGGGCAGAGAGAGAGAGAGACAGACTCCGAAGCAGGCTCCAGGCTCTGAGCTGTCAGCACAGAGCCCGAGGTGGGGCTCGAACCCGCTAACCGCAAGATCACGACCTGAGCCGACGTCGGCCGCTTAACCGACTGAGCCACCCAGGCGCCCCCAGATGGGACCCTTAAAGTGCCACTAGAATAGCAGACTGCTGACTGTATTCCCATCTCTGTCACCCCCATACGTACAGAAACAGCCACTCTCCCCCACAGGCGGGCGCGCGCGCTCACCCCAGACTAGCTTAAGGCAGCGGTGTCTTGCTCCCAGCATCCCTCACTGTGTAACATCAAGACAATGTCACCAAGGGTCAAGAGCGAGACCTTCCCCCGGGGGGGGGGGGGGTTCGTCGCCTCACTGCCACGTGCTTGGTGTGGGACCCTCAAGCAAGTTATTCCACGCCTCCGGGTCTCAGTCTCTGCATCTGGAAAGTGGGGGCCGCGGAGATCTGCCCCTGCGCCCCTGTCGGAGTGGGTTCAATGAGATTGTCTCCGTGAAGCACTCGGCAAAAGGCCTGGCAGATGGGAGGCCTGGCGTTGCTATTGCTATTAGGGTAGGGCCGCCGCAGCCTCCACGACATTGCACCCAGCCACCCTTCTCTCACCCAGAGCCCGCATCGCCCCTTCGGCCTCTCGTCCCTTGGAAGCACGCGCCACGCCCTGGTTGGACTGCATTTCTCCCACGCACGGGCACCCCTGACGTCCACAGAGAGACTTCTTCATACACCTGACGTCCCAGCCCTCCTGGGGGGGCGCCACTGTCCCCCCCGCACCCTGCCATGGCTTGCCTTTCACCAACAACACCCCCCCACACACTCCCACGACAATACCAACCTCACACCCCAGCCACCTCGGAGCTCCGTGGGGCACACCGACCCTCCCCAAGGAGGTCCCCTCCCCAACCTCCCCACCCAGAGCAGGTACCCCGAGCGCCGACACCCCGACAGCCGGCCCTCCCCAGATGTGCTGTGTCTGAAAACACCTCTACAACATACACCCCTTCAGGTCTGCCTTTGTCATTAATGACCCCCCCTTTATTTTATTATTTTTTAACGACACCCCCCACCCTCCACGTAAAGCCACCTCTCAGGGTCAACTCTCTGACAATAAAAAGGGCCACCCTTGCCACGGCACCCCCAATCTCTTGGGCAGGTAAACATTATTGAAGGGGAGAGAGGTATTCTTTGCCTTTTGGAAGACTCCAGAAGCATGTCTGAGGATGGTGGGCACCAAAGTTAGGGGGAGACTAGAAGGAGGAAGACAGCCCCTTCCCAAGGGGCGAATGCTTGACCTTGTAGTGGGAGGAAACCATCGGGAGAGGGGAAGTTGGCATCTCGACTGCCTCGGTCCCCATCGTGGCTAAAGGGAGCTTCCTGAGTCCCAAGGGAAGCGCCAAGAGGGGGGGTGGAGGTAGGTGGGTGCAGAGTCTGGGGGTTCAGACTCTGCTTCGGTAGAAGGAAGAACTTTTCCACAGGGAGAGCCTTGGTTGTTCGGACTGGGTGGGAGCGTGTGAAGTCTGGGGGCTCTAGGTTCAGCGGAGGGTCCGTGTCTCTCCTGGCTGCAAGGCAGGCCGGGAGATCGCGGCCTGGCTCTTTCCTGGGGTGGGGGGGGGCGGGGATCACATGGGAGGGAGGGGTGCCCCCGAATGAGAGGGATGTGCAGAAGATTCCGAAGAGGAGCAGAGCGGTCTGTTGGCCACACTGGGGACTCCTGCCCTGAGTTCTGCAGGAGGGAGGTCCCAATGGTCACTCTCCACAGGAGACGGGCCTGAGGTCGGTCTGATACGGGCACCCCACCCCCCACCCCCGCCCAGAGCACCCATAAGATGGTTTCAGGCGGTCCACGGACCAACTTTTTTTTTTTCCTTTTACCCTTGTGTGTGCCTATGATATGCTTCGTGGGGGTGGGTGGGACGTAACCCGCCTTCAAACCCTGATTATGAGCAGTGATGTTCAAATGTCCTCTTGAAATAGATGTGTTTAAATGTTCAAAGGGAGCGGACTTGAGGGAAATGGACCGTGGGTCTTGTTCCGTGCTGTGTCACCAGCACCTAAAACGAGGCCTGGCTCAGAGTGGGTGCCCAGGAAGGATTTGTTGGAGGAAGGGAGGGGAGGAGAAGGAGAGAAGGCAGTCGAGGGAGGGAGTCAGAGATGCTGGGTGGGAGAAGGGCCGCGGGGGGGGGGGGGGGGCGGCTGGCTTCCATCAATGAGAGCTCCTTCCTCCTCCAAGAAACAGAGAAGGGCCTGGGGCAGCCCCTACGGGGCACGTGATGAAGGAAGTGGGGTCTCCCCTTCCTCCGGTTGCCCAACAAAAACCTCAGACCTTAGGGGCTCATCTCCCCGTTTGGGCCAGACGCTGTGAGAACTCTACTTGTGTTCCTGACATCAGCATCGCTAGCGATCGGGATGGAGGTAATGACAGCTAACGTTTCTCACGGGCTCTACGTGCCCGAGACCATCCCAAGTGCTGTATGATTTATCATTTAACGAGTTGCCGTAGCCCTATGAGGTAGTGCTCTCATGTCCCCATCCTATCAGTGAGAAAACTGAGGCCCGGAGAGGCGAGGCAGCTTGCCCAAGGCCACGCGGCCTGTCAGTGGCAAAATTCACACTCTGTCTAGGGCTGTTTCTGCGGCTTCAAAGGGAGATTCCTGGGGAAGTGTGAGACAGAGGGAACAGAAAACGGGGTGTGTGTGGGGGGTAATCAGTTTTCTTCAGAACAGATGAATACCTTCCATCTTTAAGAGGGGAGTTTGCGGGGGGGGGGGGGCGCCTGGGTGGCTCAGTCGGGTAAGCGTCCGACTTCGGGCTCAGGTCGTGATCTCGCGGTTTGTGAGTTCGAGCCCCGCGTCGAGCTCTGTGCTGACGGCTCAGAGCCTGGAGCCTGCTTCGGCTTCTGTGTCCCCTCCTCTCTCTCTGCCCCTCCCCTGCTCGTGCTCTGTCTCTGTCTGTCTCTCAATAATAAATGAACGTTTAAAAAAAAAAAAAAAACAAGAGGGACGTTCAGGACGAGGCCCCTGGCTGGAGAGAAGAGTGGCAATGAAGTCAAAGAAGGAAAAAGAGGATGGAACCCTTGCGAGAACGCCCTCCCCATCTTTCTGAGCCTCCCGGAGGTGGAGAGCTGGCCCCCCATCTCTGTGGCAGGTTTAGGGGCGGCGTCAGGCAAGGGGCCACCTCTGTGAGCCCAGTGAAGAAAGCGAATTCAGGAGGGGGGGCGGTCAGGATGATCGATGGGAAGGCACTCTGGGGGACTAATTACCTAATAGGTTTAATGGTCTGATGAGGCAAGTTTAAGAGGATTGCCTTGGGCTCACGGCAACCCCTTCATTCTGGACCCTCTCGCCATGCCTGCAGAGCCACATCCAGCCCCTATACCACCATCTTAACGCATCGGGGAGTTCAGAACCTTCCGTCTTAAGGGGTCAAGCAGAGATGGGCAGGGCTCCCAGCCCCCCACCCTGCCCCCACGTTTACCAGAACAGTTTCTCTTTTCTGCTCTGTGTGTTGGAGTTTCATGTGAGACATTGAAAATAGGTTTCCTTTGGTTAAAAGAAAAAAATTAAAAAACCACTGGAGGACGGTTTAAGACCTTAAGCTTTGGAAGCAGAATGGCCTGGCCCCTCCCTTCCTTTCCCCCGGGTTTATTGCATGCCTACTATGTGCCAGGCACCACATGAGTCCCTGGGACACGAGGGTGAGCTCCAGTGACGTGACCCACAATGGACCTTCTGTGATACATTGCTCTGAAGGCATAAGACAGGGAGGAGGGATCCACTCCTCCTCTGGGTTCCAGGAAAGCTTCCAAGAAGAAGCAATATTTGAGTGAGGGCCTGAAGGACAAGAGGAATTCGCTGTGGAAGGGGAGTTCCAAGCAAAGCGAATGTGCAAAGGCCCTGAGGTGGGTGGGGGGCGGAGGGAACGTTTGAGGAGCAAAGTTATGTCTGATGGTCTGATGCACATAGTGGATGATGAGGACGTGATGCTGGAAAGAAATGCAGGGCCAAATCACAGAGGATCTTATACTGAGAAGTCTCCAGAATTCCCACCCTATGAGAACTTAGGGGCAACAGTTTGGTTAGAAGGTAGGAGAGGTTAGGCATGTGCCTTGAATGCATTCACAAAGTGCTTTACACATGACCGAGATGATTGGTCCATAAAAAAGAATGGCCACAGTCCCACAGTGGCCGCTGGCACCACCTGTAGGTCTTGGAGACTGTCCTTGAGTGTGTTGGTTTTAGCTAGCAGGATCGGAAGGTGCTAAGCAAGTGAGGGCCAAGAAGGAAGCAGGGTTGCGTTGGACCCTCAAGCCAGTGGCTGTCTTGGTGCCCTTGAGCAGCTGACCTCGGGCTGGTGCCTTCACTGTCTCTGTGCCTCAGTTTCCTCCTACGTAAAAATGGAGCTCATTACGCCCATCTCATTGGGAGTTGTAGGGAATGGTTGAGGTCAGGCTTGCGAAGCACAGTGCCGGGTCCCTATTGAGTGTTGAGAACATCTCTGGAGTCCAGCCCTCCTCCCCACACCCCTCAGTGGTTCCACCAGTCAGATCGCCATTACTCCTGCCTCATGAGCATCAGAGGGATCTTCTTGAAACTTAAGTCAGACCCCATCCCTCCTCTGCTCAGAGCCTTCCCATGCTTCCCATCTCACTGGGAGTAAAAACCAAAGACCTCACCGTGGTCCACAAAGTTCTACAGCCCACCACTACCACCACCCCTCCCGGCCCTCCTCTCCCTCCGCTCTCCCCGTCTCTTCCTCAGCCCCACCGACACCGGCTGCCTCACTTTCCCTCGGACAACTCAGGCACGATCCCACCCCAGGGCCTTTGCACTTGCTCCCCCAGAGAGCCACATGGTTCCCTTCCCACCTCCACAGCCTGGAGGCAGCGTATCACAGCGGTCGCCAGGTTGGGTTCAAATCTCAGCACTGCCACCTACTAACTATGTGATCTGGGGCCATCATTTTACCTTTGTTTCCTCGTCTGTAAAATGGGCTTTCAAAAAGTACGTCTTTCATGGCACCAGTGTGGAAATTCAAAGAACTGGTATGCGTACAGTAGTTGGAACAGAGTTTAGCATGTCCTGGGTTCTGTAGAAGGGTCTGTTAAACAGAGAATGCCACGTTCTTGGGGAGGGCTTTCCCGGCTACTGGATCTGACGCTGCAGCTCTCCCTACAACCCCTATCTCCTTTTCATGCCCCTTTTTGTTTCCTTGGTGCTTACCACCATCCAACATAAAACATACTGTCTGTCTCCCCCCCCCCCCCCCCCCACCCTTCTAGAAGAATGTAGCTGTGTGAGCTCTTGGCTGAATCGCCCAAACTCTTTCGGTCTTATTTGCCTCATTTGCTTGCGAAATCAGGGAGTTTGTCTGCTTCCCTCAGGGCTGTTTCGCTAAAACAGTGCCAAGCGGGCGGTAACAGGTGCTCGGGAACTATTTGTGGGATGAATGAATGAGTGAGTGAGTGAGTGAGTGAGTGAATGAGCGAACATCATTATTTGTGTTATTTTCCCCACTGCTATTCTCATGATCATGGCCCCTGTGTGTTCCTGGGATGCCTGTGGTTTCCTGGGCCCACAACCATACCGGAGATGAAGACCCCTTCCCCTGACTCCCTCACTCCCCCCCCCCTCCGTGTGCCCCTGCAGAGGAAGGCGAATACTTCCTGAAGGTGCTGATCCCCAGCTACGCAGCAGGCTCCATCATTGGCAAGGGCGGGCAGACCATCGTACAGCTGCAGAAGGAGACAGGAGCTACCATCAAGCTCTCTAAGTCCAAAGACTTCTATCCGGGTGAGCCCTGGCCCAGGACTCTGCCCTAGGCCTCCTGTCCTCCCACCTGGGTCCTGGATAAGCGGCAAGAGCTGCCCTTGGGGCAGTAAGAGTGATGGGGGGCCTCCCCCTCCTAAGGGGACAGAGCTGCTCTCAGCCCCAGGGGCCAGGCCTGAGCAGATGGGGGTGGGGGCAGGGCAAGACAATGGGCCTGCTGCATATTCATGAGCTCATTTGCATGGTGTGCTCGCAGATGTGCCCCTTCCCACACACCTGCCCCTTTGGGTCAGTTGGAGTTGCTGGAGGGGGGTGGGCAGGGAGGCAGGTGTCAGGGTGGCCCTTGGGGCGTGGGGGGGCAGCCATCCGTGTTGCACACCCCCGCCGCTTCTTTGCCCCCACTCTCCCCCTGTGGATTTCTCTGTTACCCCATCTCGCCCAGTCCGGGCCACGCTGGTTTTCTCTGTGTCATTCTTCCTATGTCCTGCTCATTCTGTTTCTGACTTTCCCAGTCTCTTGTTCCCTGAGTCTCCATCCCCATCCGCCCTCTGTCCGCCTCCTCTGGTTCTTCTTTTTGCTTCTATCTCCCTGATTCTGTTGGGACCCCCCCACCTCTCGTTCCCATCGGTCGGTCCGTCTCTGCTTTTCCTCTTCTCTCCCTCCCTCCTCTTTCCCCCTCTTCCTGCCTTCCCACCCCTCTCCCCAACTTTTCCTTTCCCTCCACCTCTCGTGGTCTCACGTTTTTCTTTCTCTTGCTCCTTAACTCTCTCCGGCCAGTCGTGCACTCAACCAGTATTTCTTCGGTAGCACCCCTCAACAGGGTCACTCTGCCGGATTGCCCCTCGTTTCTCCCTGCCTCTGCTCACCCGTCTCTCCTTTTAGGTTTCCTTCTCAGTCTCAGCCCCCTTCATGGTTTTCCTTTCCTTTCTCCAAACCCAGCGTCTTTTCTGCCTGTCTTCCAGCTCTCTCTCTCCCACAACCATAACATTTTCAAGGCCCCTCCACTCCCTCTAATCCTCCTGCGTCTGTCACCCCCCGCATCTCTCCCTCCCAAGACCAATGCCTGAGCTTCGACATCCAGGAATCCAGGGAAGGCCCCCAGAATTGCATCTTTGGTCCAGAGCTGGCTCTAGTTCATCCTTAATCCCCTTGGATTTTTTAGGTCAAACACCAGAGCTGTAGCCCAGGGTCAGGGCACATTCATATTCTCTCTCTCTCTCTCTCTCTCTCTCTCTCTCTCTGTCTCTGTCTCTCCCTCCTCCCTCCTCCACCCGCCCTGCCTCCCATCTCACTAAGCAGCTTTGGCAAGAGGTTTAGAGAACAGTCCAGGGAACCAGGCACACACACACACACGCACACACACACACCCGCCGCTTTCCTCTTCCACCCTGGCCCAGTTTCCCCCGCACCCCCCTAGGCCCACAAGATACGGATAAGAACCTGTACTTGGGGCATTTATCCGAGGACACTTGGTTCCTTACTCCTGGATCACATTGTGTGACATGAGACACATCATCTCCTCCCATCTCAGTGACACAGCCCACAGGCCAGGCAGCTGAGATCCCCAGAGGATGGGACAGTCGTTGGCTCTCTTGGGCCAAATACCATTCACACAGGCAGCGTGAGCCAGCAACTCCCCCCAGCCCTGGGACATGCGGCCAGCGCGCGCGCACACACACACACACACACACACACACACACACACACCATTCCTGACATGGAACTTCTAGATCGCCTGGCACGTGCCGGCTCTTGACTCAGAGGTACAGGACACAGCCCTCTAATCCTAGTCCTGCCCCTAGGACTTCCCACGAACCACAGGAACACGAGAAGTGAGAATGCTACTGCTTGAGACCATCAGCTTATTTCCCTCTGCTCCTGGCTAACCCCCTTTCATTAATTTATTCACCCCACATCTGCTGGACACCTACAGCATCGACAGCGATGAGGACACAGCAGTGACTGAGATGTCCCGCCCTTTCCCTCACAGATCTCACAGCGTAGGGGGGAAGACAGGCGGAACACCTTCAATGACCCAGCCATGGTCAGGGCTAAGACGGGGAAGGCCAGAGGGTGGCGGCAGCCCAGCCAGGGCACCTGACCCAGCCTAGAAAGGTCAGGGAGGGCTTCCTGGAGGAGGGGCCCAGGACAATAAGTAAGAGTGAGCTAGATAAAAGCAGGGAAGAGCACTCCAGGAAGATGAACTGGCATGTTCAAAGACCGGAGGGGTAGTTGGTTCATTGTGACTGAAGCATCCAGAACAGATGACAAATGACAATGGTAACATCCAAAGGGCCCTCTAGGCCTTATGGGTTCACATACGATCACACAGACAGATGGACACACACACACACACACACACACACACACACACACAGACTGCACTTGTGTTTACTACGTGAAACAAAAACCCACCTGACCTTTAACCCCAGGGGAGGGGCAGAACACAAAGGGTGTCCCCTCCTTGGTACAGGAAAGTCCAAGCCCCAGACTCCATCCTTCAGATCATATGTGGAGAAACTGAGACCCAGAAAGCAGGTGCCCGCCCAAAGCCACACAGACTTCTGTACATCCACTCAGACACCCTAGAGTGATTCTAAACTCCTTCTGATTTTGAGCATTTGCCCAAAACTCTGTCCCCAGAAAAAAAAGCACAGACACACACACTTTAAAAAAAAATTATTGATTTATAAAATAGTTGCCTTAAAGTGCAAAATCTTAAGTGCTTAGTAAATCCATACACATTCTTTTTTACTATGAAAAATACAAAAGCAAAAATGTAACCATTTTATGCCTTTCCCCCAACACACACACACACACACACACACACACACACACAAACACACACACACTCCACACACTCCATATTTAGCACAGGGTGTCTCAGTGGTTAAAAGCCCAGGCTCTGAAGCCAGACGCCTGCATTCAAGACCCTGAACTTCCACTACTGGCTGAGTGAACTTGGACAAATCCCAAACCTTCTCTGTGCCTCAGTGTCCTTAGCAGTAAATCAAGAATCATCGTGCTGCCTACCTCATCCTTTAACATATACCGAATATATACCGAGTGCTCAGATCGGTGCCTAATACTTGGTATTTTGTAAGCACCAGCTGTCATTACTGGACGCTCTTTCAGGGGTTAACCGAACCCCTTCCCCCACAAAGCCCTTGCGGACCCCAGTTAAGAACGACAAAGAGCGGGAAGTCACAGACTCCTGAGCTGGAAGGGAGCCACGCAGAAATGGAGAGAGGAGCCACGTTAGCCAGGCTGTCCCTAGGGCCACCCCGCCCCCCTCCCCCCAGTTCCCACCCTGACCCACACCCTTTCCTATTTATACCCAGACGGAGGCAGCCTGCACGCTGACTCACCCTTGGCTCAGACCAATCCATTGTTCTGGGGTTGGGGGGAATAAGAGTGAGTAACGGCGGCCCAAAGGATATGGGGGATGTCAAGTACACAAGTGACCCAAGACAGTGATACCCAGATGCATGGAGAGACTGCCAGATGCCAGGCTGAGACATGGCAAGGGAGGGGTCAGAGTGGAGACACCATCGTGCTGCACTAGAACGCCCACAGGACGCCAGACACTCACCCCCCGATGTCCCAGACGCCCGGGCACACGAAGCCCGGCACACACTCAAGACCTACAAACCCAGCGAGCTAATGGTCCTGCCGGCAGAGTCCCACCCCGGAAGAGACAGATACCGGTTCCACACACGAAACATGCCTGGCTCCCCCGGGCACTCCTACAATTGTCACACGGACCAGTCATTGTAGAGTCACCTTTGCCCAGTTGTAATGTCTACACCAAAACACATACTCAGACAGATCAGTCCTCTCCAGTCTCACATACTGACACTTGAGTCTGCCTGGCACTCTCCCTCTTTCTCGCTCTCGTATACACATTCACGTACACACCAGTCATAGTCCCGTCTGTCTGTCTCCCGTACGAAAGCTCATGCACACACACACACACCACACACAAGTCATACAAATAGCCTTTTTAAAAAAATGTTTTATTTATTTTTGAAAGAGAGAGAGAAAGACAGCACAAGTGGGGAGGGGCAGAGAGAGAGGGAGACAGAATCCGAAGCAGGCTCCAGGCTCTGAGCTGTCAGCACAGAGCCCGGTGCGGGGCTCGAACCCACGGGCCTTGAGATCATGAGCTGTCCCTAGCCTTTGAACACCTAGAGGTTGTCTCTTTCTTGCCAACACTCCCACTGACATCCAGTCTCAAAGTGATACACACTCATCACACAGCCTCAATGCTGCTTCATGAGATTCTTTGTTTCTGTGTCTCAAACTCTCATGTTCTACCAGCCCGGTTCTCACCAATAGTATACATACCCTTGAACTTCACAGTGACATCCAAGTCTTTCCCCTGCATAACAGTGCACATATCTTTACTGGATTCACTATGTCACGCTGTCTCTCCCACTCTTTCTCTTACACACATACACAGATAAAGATAATTTAGCCAGTCCTGCCCAAGTATACACATGCATGTATGCGTGCGCGCACACACACACACACACACACACACACACACACACACCACTCACTCAAACAGCCTAACAGATATATTCACACTGGTTAGAGTATCACCCAGAGTCTCTGTCCCACACACATATATCCCAACACCACCCAGAGTTGGCTTCTCTTCTCCTAGCTGCCTCCCCACCTCTGATACACACACGCACACGCACACGCACACGCACACGCACACGCACACTCAATAAGCATGCCTAGATTAGAACCACAGCCAATATCTAGGCGATCTCCAGCAAAGGCATCCACCCCATCCTCCTTTCTCCATCCCTGAGTTCCTGCCCTTCCACAAGTTGCCTCCTCTCTCCCCTGTCCACACCCTTGCCCTCCCCCACCCTTCAGCCCTCCATCTGGTGGGTCCAAGCAGGCACTCAGGCCTCTCTTCTGCCTCCCCCATCCCCCAGCCCTTCCCCATCCTCTCCAAAAGCCCAGAGGCCTTCGCTGCAGGCTTTCAGGGGTTGCCACGGCAACGGGGCTTCGTCCCTCGTCCCCCTGGGGGTGGGCTGAGGACCCGGCCAGCCAGACCGATAAGGGGGTTCCAGTTACTGTGGCAACCGTTGCAGGCCTGAGCTCTCTCCGCTTCTGGGGGGGGGGGGTGGTTGGAGGGAGGGAGTGAATGGTTGCCAGAGCAACCGGGAGCCGGCAAGGACTGGGAAGAGGCAGCTGAGCCCTGTCTCCCCTGCCCAGGGCTGCTGTGGGCATCGCAAAGCACTTAAGCATCATCCTTCCATCCCCCTGGGGTTGTTTTGGGGGAGGGACACGAAGTACAGATTACGAAACAGGCATTCCACTCACTTTTCCAGCTACCCATCATGGCCTGAGAACCCTGGATGCCAGCTTCCCCAGGCTTACTTGCCATGTGATCTGGGCCCAGTCAGGTTCACTTTCTGGACCTAGGTTTTCTCTTTCCATTAAGTGGGACCTGTCTCCCAGGAATTTTCCTATTCCTGTCTGATGAGTGTGCCCTCTCTCTCCCTTGCTCAACAGGAACCACAGAGCGAGTATGCCTGGTACAGGGCACAGCAGAGGCCTTGAATGCTGTGCACAGCTTTATTGCTGAGAAGGTCCGAGAAATCCCACAAGCAATGACCAAGCCTGAGGTGGTCAACATCCTTCAACCCCAAACCACGATGAACCCCGACAGAGCCAAGCAGGTCAGCAGGGGCAAAGGCTGGGTTTCTGTAAAACCGGTGAGGTTCGGAGAAGACACTTCTCCCATACCACTGGGTTACTGTGGAAGTTTAATGGGGTAACGCTGATAAGAGGTTTGTCAATCAAATGCATGGTAGTAGTTAGTTAGTCCTATTATTAGGGAATCAGCCTAGGGACTCCAAATCTCTTGGAGTGGGCTTGATTCAGAGAGAGAGTGAAAGTTTGGGAGAATTTGGCCCAGACAGCCCCCCCCCCAACTTATCCCTCCTTCCTGGGATTCTCTAGACCCTCTCTTTCCTTCCACCTCATCCCATTGTCTCCCAGAGCAACCTGCCTCCCACTTCCTGTTCGCACCGGAAGTGGCTTCAGTGACAGCCCATCCTCATCCAGAAGAGTTTAGAAATGACTTCATACTCCCTCTCTCCATGAATTCTTGTATGAGAGTAGCCACCATTTTGGAGAAATGGTATTTCGCTAGCGAGAGAGAAGGCACGTCCCTCTCCTACACAGCGCTCTCTAGGAGGGATGAAAGGAGGAGGGCCGTTCCTCTTGGTTGCCTCAGTTACTGGGAAGCGGTGGCGTAGGGGCGTGGCAGCGAGGGGACCAATCACTCTCCCAGCCCCAGCCTCTCTGGTTGCCATGACCACGGCGCTCACCGGGCAGGTGGGCTTGCGGCAGGGGCCCTGGAAGCGTGGCCCCGAATGGGTAGGAGGCGGAGGGGAAGGGAACTGCGCGCACTCCTGCTTTTCTCTCCCTTTCCCCGCTCCCATATACTTGCGCAGACGAGGCAAAGGGGAGAGAGTCCCTGGCAGGAAGACAGGCCACTTGTGAGGGTTCCTTAACGTCTGCCTAGAAGCAAAGACAAGAGACAGACCCTCGGTAAAGGAATCTGGAATTCTTGGGAATTCTTGTTGCCCTGAGATGGGAGAAACCACGGACCTGAGTTCCCCCAAGCTCCTGGGAAAACGGTGGGCGGAAAACCCTGGAAGAATGCTGCCTAGCGGATCGTTCCCAAAAAAGACTTCGGGCTTGGGGGTTTGGAGCGCGGCTGCTGTCCTTGGTGCTGAAGCGTCTCTGCCCGGTCTCTCCCGATTCCCTTCCCACGGGCAGGCCACAGTTTACACACAGTTTACAGGGTCGCAAGGATATTGCCTCTTCCCTCTGCCTTGGTGGCGGCCTCAAAGGGCTCCAAGTTCACGAAGAGTTTGCACATGTTGCAGAGAAATGGGGTCAGCACCATCTGCGCCTGATCCGTCCACCCCACCCCCTAATCCACAGGAATTCAGAGGTAGTGGAATCGAAAGGTTATAGAACCAGGATTTTTCCTCCCCTTACTTTTTACTGGGGGGCTTCAAAGAATGAAAGAGTTGAGACTGAAGGCTCAGGCTCTGGAGTCAGATGTTGAGTTGAATCTTACTCTGATAATGTACTTCTTACCTGTGCGACCTTGAACAAGTGACTTGATTTCTCCATGCCTCAAATTTTCTCATCTGCAAAATGAGATTCACTAGGGTACCTACTGAAGGGCAGTGATTAGTGTTCCCTGGTTTTTAAAAAAGCACATAGCATGTATGCCTAATACATAGAAAGTTCTCAAAAAATGTTAGCTGCTGTTATTATGGGATTTTTAGGTCGGGAGATGGGTCTACTCTCTTTCTACATTGGACTTGCTGTGTTACTCTGGGTCCCTTTCCCTTCTGTAAGCCTCAGTTTCCTTTCTTTACAGTGTGGAAGCTGGGCCAAATCAGGGATTATAAATTGAAATGCCTCCAAGATTCAGCAAGGGAACATAAAGAATTGAGGACTCTGGCCTCATCAGAGAGATATAATGCCCTAAACGGGGCAGCTGCTACTCAGCTCCACTTAATTCTTGCCTTTTGGGAATGTAGACAAAGTGTGGCCACATCTTCCACATTTTTCAAAAGAAGCCAGAAATATTTGAAATCGACTGATTTTTAAAGGTTGGCTCAGTCTTAAAAACACAATGTATGGGGCACCTGGGTGGCTCAGTCGGTTAAGCATCTTGACTCTTGATCTCAGCTCAATTCTCGATCTCAGGGTTGTTGAGTTCAAGCCCCACACTGGGCTCCACACTGGGCATGGAGCCTACTTAAAAACAAAACAAAACAACTATGTGGCTGTGGGCTGCCTATGGCCCGAGGACCATCAGTTTGCCACCTCTGGACTACACCAGTGGTTCTTAGCCCTGGCTGATATCTTATCCTCTAGGTAGCATAGAATGCAGATTCCTGGGTCCCAGCCCAGAGCCACTGAATCAGAATTTCTGGGGTGAAGACTTGGGACGCTGAACACAGATTCTGGACTGGGATCAGATCCTGGCTCTATTACTTACTATCTGTGTGACCTTGAGCAAGTTATTTAACCTCTCTTGCCTCTGTTTTCCAATCCATAAAATGTGATAATAGTACCTAACCTATTCTTGTAGGATGGTTATAGAAATTAAGTAAATTACTATACAGAAGTGTTTACAGAAGTGTCTGGCCTATGGAAGCACTGTTAGCTTCTGCTATTATTATCATCATCATCATCATCATCATCATCATCATCAGTATTATTATCATTATTACTATTTGAAAATTTCCACAGACTTGCAAATCATGGAGACAGATGGTCTCTCAGGTCTTTCTGGCCCTAAAACTCCTACAGTTCTATGGCTCTGTGATTTCAAGATTCTAGGCATACATTATTCTAAAACTCTACTGTTCTAACATCCTGGCACTCCAGGAGTCTATGAAACTGCACCTTGCGATCTCTCTAAGATGCTATGGTTCTACCACCTGACCCTATCATGAAGACAGCTACCATTTTCTGAGGGCTTCCCATGTGGCAGGCATTCCCATCACTGAATATTGCCAATAGTCATACGGAGTAGCTGTGGTTGTGTCGGTGCTGGAGATAAGGAAACTGAGGCACAGAGAGGTGAAGGCATTTGCTCTTGCCATGTTTTGGTGAACAATTACATCATCCTTTTGCCCTCTGAAGTGCTGTATCATACTAAATACCTCTTTACTCTTAGGTCTGGTTTTGTGCATTCTGTTCTATCTGCTTGACTTGTCTGACATTTTTCTGATGATATATATTTTTTTAATAACGGCTGTGTTGAGATATAATTCGCATGCTGTAAAGTTCACCATCTTAACGTATACAATTTATTGGTTGTTCAGTATACTCACAAAGCTGTGCGTCGATCACCTAATGTAATTCCAAAACGTCTTCACCACTCCAAAAAGAAGACTCATACCCCTTGGCAGTCACAGCCATTCCCTAGCCCCACTCCCTGTCCCTTCCAACCACTAACCTACTTTTGGTGTCTATGGATTTGCCTATTCTGGATGTTTTATATAAATTGAATGATATAATATGTGGCCTTTGGTGTCTGGCTTCTTTCCCGTAGCCTCATGTTTTCAAGATTAATCTGTATTGTAGGGGCACCTGGGTGGCTCAGTTGGTTAAGCGTCCGACTTCAGCTCAGGTCATGATCTCACGGTCTGTGAGTTCGAGCCCCGTGTGGGGCTCTGTGCTGACAGCTCGGAGCCTGGAGCCTGCTTCCGATTCTGTGTCTCCCTCTCTCTCTGACCCTCCCCTGTTCATGCTCTGTCTCTCTCTGTCTCAAAAATAAATAAATATTTTTTAAAAATTAAAAAAAAGATTAATCCGTATTGTAACATAGACCAAAACTTTCCTGTTTTTTATGGCCAAATAATACTTCACTCGATGGAGAGACCACATTTTGTTTGTCTATCAGTTGATAGTCCTTTGGGTTGTTTCTACTTTTCAGCTATCATGAATAATGCTGCTAGGAACATCTGTGGGCATAGTTTTCCGTTCTTTGGGGTATATACATATGAATGGAATTGGGTCAGATGATATGTTTAACTTTTTGAAGAACTGTTAGACCATTTTTAAAGTGACTGTACCACAGATGTGAGATGTAAATCCAGGTCTGCCTATGGGGGTAACAACCATTTCCTGAGTAGCTACTATGAGCACATATTAACTGGATGCTTCACATGGCACCTAACTTAGCACATACAGGTGCTCAGAAAATGCTGCTGGTTTGAAGAAACGGATGATGATATGCCCATAAGAGCCAAGCAGAAACATAACTAAGGGGCAGTAGTTCCTTACTCAAGCTCATCATCCCATGAGTGATCTCAGGCCTCACAAAAATTCTGTGGAGGAGGAATGAATAGCCCCATTTTACAGACGAGAAAACGGAGTCTCAAAGAGGGTGTGTCCCTTGCCCAGCATTAGTGGTAGAGCCAGGATTTTGAACCCGAGATCACCAATATATAAAAACTGGGGTGCTTCCCATTCTACAAATCAGAATTTCCAATTAATCTAGAAAACTCATATCAGGCTGAGTTTTCTCCCTCCCTGCCTACACACACACACACACACACACCACCACCACCACCACCACCACCACCAGGTGAGATACACCTGGCCTCCTCCATCCAGTTCCATTCCTGCTTGGTCCTGTGGACACATTATTGTTCCTTCTTCCATCCATCCATCCATCCATCCACACACTTTTTGCTGTATGCGTACCAGGCATTCCCCGAGGCCCCAAGAACCCAGTAGTCAACAATCCAGACAAAAATCTCTACCCTTGTGGATCTTACATTCTTTCTTGGGGGCACCAAAAACCAGAAAATGAATAAAATAAGCAGAGAGTGAAAAGTGCTATGAAGAAAAATAAAGCAGAAAAGAGGAGGAAAGAGCACTGGGGCATTTTTTTCTCCTTTTTATTTTGAAAATGTTTCAAAGTAACACAGTGAACTCTCTACACACTGCACTTACATTCACCAATTGTTAACATCTGCTTTACCTCTTCACACACACACACACACACACACACACACTGGTTGGTTTTATTTGTGTGTTTGTTGGGTTGCTTCTTTATTTTTGCTGATCCACTTGAGAATAAGTATAAACCTCATGACACCCCTACATTCTTCAGCATGCGTCTCCCAAGACTAAGGGAGTGTCCTATATTGTTATGTTACTATTATCACACCTACCAAAGCTAACACCAATTCCATACTTTAAGTTAATAAAAAGTTCATATTCACATTGTCCCCAAATATCTTTTATATCTATAAAGTATTTTTCTTAAAAAGCAATTTTTTTAAGGTTTGTTTTTGAAAGAGAGAGAGAGAGAGAGAGCGCGCCAGCAGGGGAGGGGCAGAGAGAGGGAGACACAGAATCCGAAGCAGGCTCCAGGCTCTGAGCTGTCAGCCCAGGGCCCGATGCGGAGCTCGAACCCATGAATCGAGAGATCATGACCTGAGCTGAAGTTGGACGCTTAACTGACTGAGCCACCCAGGCACCCCTATAAAGTATTTTTCTATCCAAGAATATTCATGCATTGCATTGGGTTGTTATGCCTCATTACTCTCTTTTAATCTAGAATAGCCTAATATATATTAGACTATATATTTTAGTCTATATATTATAGACTATATACTTATAAATATAGTCTAATATATATAAGACTATATATTTATATATCACATAGTATATATAAATATATACTATATATAAATATATGCTATATATTTATATATAAATATATATATAGTGTGTATATATATACTATATACACTATAGTATGTAATATATATATATATAAAGATTTTTTAAAGTAATCTCCACACCCAATGAGCGGCTCAAAATTGCAACCCTGAGATCAAGACTCACTGTCTACAGACTGAGTCAGCCAGACACCTCATCTACTATGTATTTTGAAGGTAGAGGCAACAGGATTGCTGATTGGGTGTTGAGTGGGAGAGAAAGAGAAGACTCCTAAGTCTTGAACCTGAGAAGTGAAAGAGTGCAATTTCCACATACTGACATGAGGAAGACCATGGTAGAAACACATTTGAGAAGATGAAGAGTTTCACTTCGGACTTCTAAGTCTGAGGTGTCCATTCTACATGATACTAGCGATGTGAGGTTAGCAGTTGGATACAAGTCTGGAGGTGTTTGTATGGGGACATAAAATAAGCAAAATAAACAAGCCTTGATAATTGGGGTGGTAAGGTCCCTCTAAAGAGGTGCATTTGTGCAAAAACCTGAATGATGAGAGAGGTGAGTCTTCTTTTCTGGGAAGGAACATCCTAAGTAAGGGAACAGCAGGTGCAAAGGCCCTGAGTCTGGACCAAGCTTGCAAGTTGGAGGAACAGCAGGGAGTCTAGTAGCCTGCGCAGGGGTCAGCAAGAGGGAGCGAGGGAAGAGTTGAAGTCAGATCCCACAGAGCAGAGCAAGGAGAGCAGTGGTTCTCAGTTTTGTCAAAGCCCACGCCCTCTTTCTCCTGCAAATATTTTTCCCACCCCACTTAACTCTGAAATTACATACACACACATACACACACTCATTGCGGCACATGAGAAAATGCATATAATGTCGATATATTACATATCTGAATCGGTAATATTTTTAACAGTTGTATTGAGATATTCATTCGCATCTGTACAATTCACCCATGTAGAGTGCGCAGTTCGAAGTTTTTAGTGTATGCAGAATTGTGCATCCGTGCCCACAATCAATTCTAGAACATTTCATTTCCTCAAAAAGAAATCTTGATCCCCTTAGCTATCACTCCTCAATCCCCACAGCTCAGCAGCACCACCACCCCCACTCCAGGCCTAAGCCACCACTAATCTACTTTCTGTCTCTATAGATTTCCCTGCTCTGAACATCCATATAAATGGAATCATACAATATGTGGTCTTTTGTGTCTGGCTTCGTTTCACACAGCGTGTTTTCTAGGTTCATCCATGTTGTAGCCTGGATCAGTACTTGGTCCATTTAAGTTGATTGCCAAAGAATATTCCATTGTACGGATGTACGTTTTCTTTATCCCATAAGACTTTTTTACATAAGAAATGAAAGGAAGGCGATTTGTTATAAAATGAGATGGATTTTAACATGTAAATGTTCAGCCAGGACCCCAGTAGAAGTAATGAAATAGTCACCTGCCCACACCTCACACAGCCTGAGCAAAAGAGACAGTGACAAACACAGGGATCCAGGGTGTAGCATTGGAGACGTAAATAATATATGTGGCGTTACTACTGTTGTCATGTTTTATTTTTAAATGACGAATGACTCTTGGTGAAATTCAAAACAAAACAAGGTACGATCTTCCCTTCATTTACTGATTGGTTGCATTACTGGAAATTTCAGTAGATCTTAAAACCATCGGGGGGAAACAAAATTAGGTACTTACATGGATCATGGGGCTCAGGTTTGGGCTCTGAGATTTATAAACAGACTTTTTACCGAGATGAATGTCCAGGGAGGCATTTGATATCCATATAGGGGTCACCTGGGTGGCTCAGTCAAGTAAGCATCTGACTTCGGCTTAGGTCATGATCTCACAGTTTGTGAGTTTGGGCCCCGCATCCGGCTCTGTGCTGATGGCTCAGAGCCTGGAGCCTGCTTCGGATTCTCTGTCCCGGTCTCTCTGTGCCCCTTCCCTCCTCATGCTCTGTCTCTCTCTCTCTCACACACAAAAATAAATAAACATTTAAAAAAATTGTAATAAAAATAAAAGCCACGGGGACCTGGACGGTTCATCCTTGTGAAGAACTGACTCTCACATTCTGGGGTGCAAATACCCAAGGCCCTGCCCACTGAATGTCTGTATCTGCTTCCAGTCACCATGACAACCAAAACCGCTCCCACAAATGTCCCAAACACCCCCCAGGGGCTGGCTCAGGGGCAGAGAGGAGACACAGGGGTGACAGCGTCAGGGGGTGGAACCCACAGGTCTGACAGGACACGGGGAAGACTGAGAAAGAGGAATTTAGGTGTGGAAATGCTCTCGGATATGTGAAAGGAGAATTTGGGCATTGAAATCTCTCCGCTGGAATTCAGACTGATCGGATTTGCAGCGGCAAAGGACCGGCTGCTCTGCACCCCAGTAGGGGACCACTGTTATTTAAGCGATCGATTTTCTCCCTGCCTTCGCCGGTGTAAGGTCTTGTTATCTTCATTCTACACCTAGGACAACGGTATTAGACTGCTAGGGCTGCCCTGACAAAGCGCCACCGGGTGGCTTAAGCAACAGAAGAAATTCATTCGCTCCCAGTTCCTGAGACTGGAAGTCTGCGATCTGGGGCAGTGTTGGTTTCTTCGGAGGCTTCTCTCCTTGGCCTGCCGGCGGTCGTCCTCTCTCTGTGTGTTCTCGTGCAGTCTTCCCTCTGTGCTGTGCGTGCCTGTGTCCTAATCCCCTCTTCTTCTAAGGACACCAGTCCTATTGAATCAGGACCCACCCCGGTAGCCTCACTTAACCTTAGTTGCTTCCTGAAAGACTCTGTCTCCAGGGGCACCTGGGTGGCTCAGTAGGTTGAGGTCGGAATTCGGCTCAGGTCATGATCTCACAGTTTGTGAGTTCCAGCCTTGCGTCAGGGCTGTGTGCTGACGGCTCAGAGCCTTGAACCTGCTTCAGATTCTGTGTCTCCTTCTCTCTCTAACCCCACCCCCACCCCGCTCTCTCTCTCAAAAATAAACATTAAAAAAAATCAAAAATAAAAGACCCTCTCTCCAAATACAGCCCTATTCCGAGGCACTGGGGATCATGTGAATGGTGGGGACAACAATTTGGCTGATAACAAAAAGAGGTTAAGGGAAGCGACCTTGACATAGGGCAGGAAACACCATGGAGCAGGAATCCGTGAGTCTGGATTTCAGCTCCTTTGCTATCTGGGTTACCTTGGGGCAAGTCCCTTGGTCTCTTAGGCCTCAAGTGGCTCATCTGTAAAATGAGATTTAATGAGTCCTTTTCTGGGGCTGGGAGTCAGAGTGTTCAATGAGCTAGAAGGCTAGGGCACCAATGCGAGTGGGGAACAGCGTCCTGGAGGGGGCCCACTGGATCAGCCATTAGGCCTTTAAGGTGCAGGATGGAAGAGAGGTCCCAGGGGCCCCAGAGGCATGGGACAGGGTGGCTGAGCGCCTACTGAGGGGACTTGGAGTATTGGCTCTTTTTATTTATTTATTTTTTTAACCAACCTAGATGGAAGCATTTCACTTTTTAACAACCCATAGGACCCTGGGGTGCATTTCAAGGGGCACACCGGGCCTGGTTTGGGGCACTTGAGAGCATGGGGGGAGAATGACTTAAGACGGCCAGCCCCAGACGGATTTTCCGTTCAGTCTCCACCCACCATCCTAAAGACCCTCCCTCTCCCTCCACACGCAGGCCAAGCTGATCGTCCCCAACAGCACCGCGGGCCTGATCATCGGCAAGGGGGGAGCGACAGTGAAAGCCGTGATGGAACAGTCGGGTGCCTGGGTGCAGCTGTCCCAGAAGCCAGAGGGCATCAACCTTCAGGAGCGCGTGGTGACAGTCAGCGGCGAACCGGAGCAGGTGCACAAGGCCGTGAGCGCCATCGTACAGAAGGTACAGGAAGACCCCCAGAGCAGCAGCTGCCTCAACATCAGCTACGCCAACGTGGCTGGCCCCGTGGCCAACTCCAACCCCACCGGCTCACCGTACGCCAGCCCCGCTGATGTGCTGCCCGCCGCCGCCGCCGCCTCGGCCGCCGCCGCCTCCGGCCTGCTGGGCCCCGCGGGGCTGGCGGGCGTGGGCGCCTTTCCGGCCGCCCTGCCCGCCTTCTCAGGCACCGACCTGCTGGCCATCAGCACGGCGCTAAACACGCTGGCCAGTTACGGCTACAACACCAACTCCCTCGGCCTGGGCCTCAACTCGGCCGCAGCCTCCGGGGTCCTGGCCGCCGTGGCCGCCGGTGCCAACCCCGCCGCCGCCGCCGCGGCCAACCTCCTGGCGTCCTACGCTGGGGAGGCCGGGGCCGGGCCGGCCGGAGGGGCCGCCCCGCCTCCACCCCCGCCCCCCGGAGCCCTGGGGTCCTTCGCCTTGGCCGCAGCCGCCAACGGCTACCTCGGGGCCGGGGCGGGCGGCGGGGCGGGCGGCGGGGGCGGCCCGCTGGTGGCCGCCGCAGCTGCGGCAGGGGCCGCCGGGGGCTTCCTGACGGCCGAGAAGTTGGCGGCCGAGAGTGCCAAGGAGCTGGTGGAGATTGCGGTGCCTGAGAACCTGGTGGGGGCCATCCTGGGCAAAGGGGGCAAGACGTTGGTGGAGTACCAGGAGCTGACGGGCGCCCGCATCCAGATCTCCAAGAAGGGGGAGTTCCTGCCAGGCACGCGGAACCGGCGGGTCACCATCACGGGCAGCCCTGCGGCCACGCAAGCCGCTCAATACCTCATCAGCCAGCGGGTCACCTACGAGCAGGGAGTGAGGGCCTCAAACCCCCAGAAAGTGGGATGAGGCCTGTGGTGTCTGCTCCCACCCTCCTTCCTGTCCCTTCTCCTCCTCTTCCTTCTCCTCCCCCTCCCCCACACCCCCAACTCCTGACCTCAGCTCGGTGTAGTCCTGCTCCTCGTGGGATGGGGCTGGGGTAGGCCTGACTGCACCCCCCCTTCTGGTAGTCATAGGCAGGATTGAGTGCTGGCTGGGGATGGGGCCCAGAAGCTCCCTCCCCAGCCCTGAACTGACCCCTCCTTCCCTCCCTATGCTTGACTGGGCCTGACCCTCCTCTCCCAGGGCCCAGGTCTGTGTGATATCTGTATATATTGCATTTTGTTGATTTTAATAGAAAACAAAGCGTTATTTTCTCTTTCTTTCCCTCCTTTTTTTTTTTCTTTTTATTTTCCTTTTCTTCTACTTCTTTTTTGTTTTGTTTTTTTTTTGTTTGTTTGTTGGTTTGTTTCGGTTTGTTTTGGTTTGGTTTTTTGGTAAGGATTTCCGCCCCCCCCCTCACCTTTAGAAGTTTTTGTTTCCATGTGGGAGGAGGGGAGGGAGCCTCTGGGCCACCTAGAATGAGGGGCCTCCCCAAAACAACACCCCACCTCTCCTGCTTTCGGTTCCAGATCTGAAGGAAGGGATGGGAGTAGAGGTAGCCGAGGAATCTGAGCTGAAATGGGGTATTCGGAGCAGGGACCCCAGAGTTCCCAGATCTTCTCAGCGGCTCTACCCCTCTTGGAATTGCCCCTTCTAGGTGGGACTGTTCACTGTTCTGTTGTCAGGTTGTTATGGTGGGGGAGCGGTGTGCAGTGCCTGCTGGGAATGAGGCCGGCTCTGGGATTGGTCCAGTCCTGTGGGCATGACTCTTGCGACGGGCTGGAACAACTTCCGGTGGCATCTTCGGTGGTTTTACTTAGAGTGATGGGAATGAAGGTCTCTGTTGGGATGTCACTGAGTCAAGTACTTTCCGGGGTGCTTCTGGCACTCCTTATGATGTCACGGGAAGCAGTTCCCCAGAGGTCACTTCCTGTGATGATAGAAGAGACAGGTACTTCCTATGATGTCTCAGTGAGCCTTCCTTGAAGGCTACTTCAGGGATATCATGGGGGCAAGTACTTCCTGTGGGATCTCCAGGGTATTTCCCGTGACGTCACTGGGATGGAGCATGCACTTCCTGTACTGGGCCATGGCCAGTCACTGACACTCCTTCTCCACTCGCACCCCTCTTTGGTGGGTCGTGGCCCGGGGGTCTTCCTAGGAGGAGAATGAGGGGTGGGACTTGGATCTTATCTGGAGGACTGTAAGGAAAAAGACCCAGTATTGTCAGGGTCACCTCTATCCGAACACGCCAAGTCTGTGAACCCACCTGGCAGCGAGGGGTGGGAGATGGAGCTGGTGAAAACTGCTGTTAAAGACCCCCATTCCCACCCCGCCTCTTGTGTGCATGCTCGTGTCCGCGTGGCTTTGTTCCATTGAGTCTGGTGAGCCAAACGTGTGGTGGCTCTGTCGGGCCATCATGACCCCAGTGTAGAGTTCAGGGAGCCACGGCAGGGTCCCTTGAGCTGGAATGCTCCGTGTGGTCTGAGAGTTTAGATTGGCTTGTGGTTTCCAGCAAGCCGGAGTGCTTTAGTAGTATCGGAGGGATCCGAGTGTCTTGGTGCTCTCTCACCACGGGCCCTGAGGCGCTAGAATGTTCTTTCTGATGGAGTCTGTCAAGCCAGGCAGCCCTGAGAGATGGTTTGGGAGTGGCTTCCCTGAGCACTGCGGCTGTGGTCTGCTCTAAGGCCTTGTTGGCGGGCTGAGATTTCAGGGCCTGACAACGCTATGGACTTAGAATAGCTGAGACCCACCTCTACCCTCGCCCATCTCCCCCTTTCCCTTGGAGACCACCTCCGCTCCCTCCAACCCAAAGCAGGGCCCCCAGTGCCCTGGTTCCATCATCAGCATCTCTGGGGGAGGGGCACCCATGCCCATCTTCTCCCCCATTTGTTCCCCTCCTAGGTCTTCCAGACCCTTCTCTGTCCCATGGCTTTGGGGGAATCGGGCCTCCTCGTCTCTCTCCCACACGAGAGAAGAAAAGCCAGAGACAATTCCCACCCCTAAAGCCTGGGAGACCCCTGCCCCTCGCTAGAGAGCCACCCCCAAATCAAAATGTGAAAATCCCTAGAAAGCAATAGCCTTCAAGGTACCTTGCACTGAATTTCCCACCCCGCCCCTTCCACCTAATGGGAGGCTGTAGCTTGGGCACTAGGGTGACTTTTTTCCATGCCCTCTTCATCTCCAGGGTGGGGGGCAGGCCCCATTTCCCCATCCCCCACCTCCCATCGCTGCTGCCCCCACCCCTAGTCTCCAGACTGAACCCAGATGGAGATTCCAGTGCCAAAACAATTCTTGATGTAACTTTGTACATATCTTCTGCAGGGGGCGGGGGCGGGGGGGGGGCTCTTGGGGTAGGAGGTGGAGGTGGCCCTGTGGGCCATTGCTCCCCTCCACCTCTCAAAAGACCCTACAGTATTTCGCACTATCTCCACCCATAGTGGGTATTGCAGTGTCTAGCTGGAATATCCCCCTATGGCCCCCCAGGCCCCCATGAGGAGGGGAAGGAGCCAGGGAGAGGTAAAACACGGTCTGGGAGTGGGGAGGTGGGATTTGAAAGCGCTAATTTGCATATCATTTGCATCCTCAGCTGCCCTGGTTTGTCAGATGCTTTCTATAGCCCCTTTCAAGGGGGTCGGGGTCCCAATCAGCAGGACCCAGTAGTCCTGTCACACAGACACGTCTCTGGAGGCTGGGCCTCCCGAAAAACGTTCCCCTGGGGTATGTGTGTGACAACCCTCTCCCTATTCACATTTCTCGGGGACCCCCCTACCCCACCAGCCAGGGGTATCTGAAAGGTAGTTTGCTAGCTCAGTGAGCTAGTTCACTCACCAGATTGGTGAGTGGAGAGCCACACACCTTTCTCCATTTTTACCCTAGGAAACCCCCTCCACCATCCTCCCCAACCCTTGAAAGTCTCTTTGCATTCTGACCTCAATCTTTCGTGCTGCAGTGTGTCCAGAGGGGACACAGATGTGGGGTCAGGGATGGGGATCATTGAAAAACCCACCGCCTCTTTTTTTTTCTCCTCTTCCCTGTCAGCCAATCAGATCTCAGAGACTCTGAGTGGCCTCCTTGCACCCTGCTCTTCAGCACCCAGTAGGTGCTTAATAAGTGTTTGCTGCATTAAACTGTCTCCCTGTAACTCCCCATTCGCCCTTCAGCTCCCAACATCTTCCCCCAGAACTTCTCTCTCTCTCGGGCTCCCTATAGCTTTCTACCTTTTTCTCCTTGTGGCTCCCATCATTACCTGTCCTGTCTCTATCTTTGTCTAAATCTGTCTTTCGCCCTCTTCTCAACCCTCTCAAATCTCTCCCCTCCCCCATTCCCCCAGCAATTAAAAAAAAAAAAAAAAGTGCCAAACTTCCTTAGAACTGAGCCGCTCTGGGGGGAGGGAACCTCAGATAGAGAGGAGAGAAATGGAGCCATCTCACTTTGAGGAGGCCCCTAAGAGGCATTGAAAAAGTCTGTGGACACTTAGCTAAATTGGGTCCCCCTTCCTCACCCCTCCCACCCTGAGTTTTTCTTAGAATCTTTGTAAGAAAAAAAAAAAAGAAAAAAAGAAAGAAAAAAAAAAAAAACTCCCTCTCAGCTAACCCTTAACCTTTTGGATCCCCCAAATTCCACCAGCCGGGGAGAACCCCACTTTGCCTCCTTCAGGCAATTCTGTAGAAATTGGGGAGGAGGGGACAAGCTCAACCCCTCTTCTGTTGGCCTCGAGGGACGGGTGCCAGCTGGATTCCAGAGAAGGACCTCAAAGCACTTAACGAGAAGGGGTTCAATGTGCCAAATTCACCTCCTTCATCCCCCGTCTCAGGGGCCTCTGAGCCAACCTGCCCCAGCCACCTTCTTCTGCCCTGTCCCAACCATCTCTGCATGGGCAAGGAGGCTTCACTGCAATAATTATTAGGGGATCAGAAGGTGAAGATCGTGTGCCACCTTTATCTGCCCTAGCCTGCCCCGGACTTGTAGGTGGGAATTATGGGTATCCCAAGCGGAGTTTGGTAAGAGTCAGACTTAGAGACCGTTGGGGACCTAGACTTGGAAGAACATGGCACCACTTTTCGGAGTGGTATTTCTTCTCCCCTTCTTAGCCCCCAAGTCCCGCACTCTCCCCTCTTTCCGTTTCTCTTGCCTACTTCTCCATCCCCCACCCTCCTTACTTCGTTTCTGATTGGTGGCCTACCGTTTGGAAAGTGAGGGGATTCCCCTGCATTGATGGTCGCTGTGGCAAGACCAGGACTCGAGGTCGTGATACGCGGAGCGGTGGAAAAAGTATTAACTAAGAGCGGCGACGAGGCTGGCTATTGGGGGCGTCCAGGCTGCTGATTGGGTGCCCACCTCTCGCGACAGCCAGGCAGGCCTTCGCTGTTGGCCACGCCCCTGCCCCGCGCCGACTTTGAAACTCTGAGGCCGGCTATCGCGAAAGCCTGAACCGGATGTCACGATGGGGAGGACGGGATCGCGATGCCCAAGTTGGGGCACCGAGGGCCGGGGACACAAGTTTACGGCTCTCGTGGAGTCGCGACACCCAGCCCTGCTATCTGATCCCCCTACACTGCAGTCAGCTGTCTGGACGCCGTGGTGGAGGGGCTTCTCTCGGTGGCGCCGCGGCTGGTGTGTATCAGGTCCGTCTCAGTGGCCCCTGCCAGTCGCGTTGGGGATTGCTGGGTGGCAGGGAGGGAGATGGGGAACGTCTCTGTGGGGGTGGGGAGGGGTGGGGGGGGTTGCTGTTTTTTAACCCCTTCTCAGCCAGTCCAGGACATTCTTGTCTCTCAGAGATAAGTGGGGGGGACCGCCTAATCCCCCTCCCGCACACCTTTCCTCCTCCCTACCCCACCCCCCCAAAACCACCAACCTCTCATATTCTAAGTGACTCCATCACCACCGGCCACCGGGACCTGCGGCCTCATTGCTCCAGCCCGCCCCACTCGACCGTCAGACTCGCTCATCGAACTCTTTTTGATTAACCCTTTCTGTGTTCATCCCACGGAAAACTGTGTGTCCGGCGAGGGGGAGGGGGGAGGCGAGGGGCAGCAGCTACCTTTCCTCCATCTCCTCCCACCGCCCATGCCTCCCCACCCGCACCCCATCCCATGGCCTACCCCATCCCTCACCTTAGGGTCCTCCCCGCCCTGGGGAGAGTGACCCTTTATAAATATCTCTGCTGTTTGGCTTTGTCCCTTTCAAAGGCGGGGCCAGGGGCGTGGCCTCCTGCAAGCGGAGCGCTGACTCCGGCCCCAGTCTTATCTGTGCCCTCCCCCCACACTCCCCACCCCTTCATTGTAAATAGTCACTTTTGTACTGGGTTTGAGCCAGGGGACGTGGGGAGTCATTTTTTTTCTTTGTGTTGACATCTCAGGCCCCTGGAGGCATGGCCCACATTCCGGTTACATTTGGGAGAATCCCAAGGTGGGTCCTCTCACCTGCCCCCAGTGCCGAGGATTTCAAGATATCAGTATTACTCCCAGAGGAATGCGGTGCACCGATCCCCTCCACGGGGAGGTGGGAGAGGCGTGGCAAAGGTGTAGTCTGACGGGATGTCTCGGTTGTCCCCATCTATGAAATGGGTTGGTCCTCCAGGTTCCCTGGGGAGCCTCAGTGAGATAATGGTGGAGTTAGCATCTCTCTTTGCCCCTTTCTCTGTTTGGGACAGACAGGGTAGGAGAGTGGAGGCGAGGGGATGACTGTCTACGGAGAACAGACCGCTAAATCCTTACTGGGGACCTTAAGCTAGCTTCTCCCACGCCTGTTCTCGCTCTTGGACAATGGGGGGATTGGAGGACCTGTTAGGTCCCTTGGGTATCCCCAGTCCTTACATTAAAGGCCCAAGCCCAGAGCTGGCCCGCTGCCTGCTGTCCCACATTCCCACGTTCCATGTCTTGGGCCCAGACCATCCGCCATGTGGCCATGCCTCCAGTGCCTCCATTCAACCCCCTCTAACTGATTCCTTCCATCCTCTGCGACCAGAGAAGCCGCCCACCTCCCCACCTCCCCCCCACCCCCCACCCCCCCACCACCTCCAGAAGCTCCTGGCTGGGGCCCACTGCCCTCTCCCCTCCCCCTCCCCACATTGCCATGCCTGGGCCACGCCCACCCCCCCACCCACCACCCCCAGTGTCCGTCGTGTGACCTAGTGCACCATGTATTAGCTTCCATGGCCCCCACCCCGGCCCCCACCACACCCCTCCCCCCCTCCCTCGGCGACTTCACCTTTTTTTGCCGCGATAAACGCCATCTCAGCATCTGTGTCTAATGTTGTCTTTTTTGCTTGACATCACACACTCCTTCTTAACCCATCCCCTTCCCTCTCCCTCCTCCCCACACCTCCACCCTCATCCTAAATTCTTTCCCCCTTTCCCTCGAGGGCTCTGGGTATCCAGGGGAGGGGGTGGGGGGACCCCTGAGGATGGGCTCAGGAGGGGGAAAGAGGGGAGGGGTGGATTATTCTCTCTGGACTGGGCCAGCACCCAGAGCAAATGTGTCAGAGGGGAGCCAGCATCCAGGTTTAGGTTGGGGGGGGGGGGCTCGGTGTCCAATCAGGAGGGTCGACGCCACTACCTGCACCACATATACTCAGCACGACGGCCGCGCAAAGACGCTCCTGGACCCCCAAGTCCACACGCACAGCATTGCAAACGCACAGCCCCGAGCAGAGTCAGGATAGCCTGGGGTTACGGTTTTGGAGTCAGGTAAGATCTGGATTCAGATCCCAGTGCTGCTATGTAACCCTGGGCCCTTGCCCCTCAGAACCTCCATCTCCCTATGTATGAAATGGAGACGTTTTTAATGTTATTTCTACGGTCGATACTAGGATTCAATACACCATCCGCTTAAAAAAAAAAAAAATACTGAGCACGTACAATCTATAAGGCACCATTCTGGGTGCTGGAGATAAAGCGGTTAACAAAACAGACCCAGATAGCTCTGCCTTCATGGAGCATAGATTCTCCTGGAAAATCTGGAGATTCTTCCTTAGCACAGAACCTGGCATGCGGGACTAAAACCAATTCAGAGGTTGCAAACCATCTGCCAGCAGGCCTATCTGGTGCACACGCAATCTCGTTGGGCCCAAACAGCGGTTTGTGTGAATTTGGTGCCAGCATTTAAACCTTGGGAGACTTACAAAAATGTGGGTTGCAGGACCCTCCTGAGGCATCAGATGCGCCATCTCTGGTGATAGCCACGTGGCCAGAATTGGCTGGAGTGGTCCAGTCACTACCCCTCATCCAGGGCAGGCAGCATCAGCCCCTCCCCCACCCTACACTCTGTTTTTGTCACCTGCCTGGCCCCTGGACACATTTGAGTTTGCAACCCCTGTGGTAAACGTTTAATACCAAGCCCCTTACATTTTGGAGGTGTCAGAGATGGCTGGGCAGGTGATGATGTCCCGAGCACGAGGAAGAATGGCATTGGAGTTGGAGAGACAGGTTTAGGGTGAGGCCAGACGGGCTGGTTCCGGTGTGACTGGGGCACCTCGCTTCCTCTCTCTGGGTCTCAGTCTCCACGTATGGAAAATACCCTACAAAGGTGTACTTACCTTCTGGAATATTCCAGAAGGATTCCACGAGCGCATCACCCCATCAGTACCTGACACAGAAGAGATGCTCAGCACACGGTGGTCACTTGTAGAGACCCTCCAACTGAAAAATAACAATAAAAGCATTCTAGGGAAGAACAGAAACCGAGAGAGGGGGGTAGGAAGAAGGAAACTGAGGCTAGGACAAAGTGAGAAAGCAAGTAGCAGACGTGGAGAAGAGTCCTCAGCTGCTCGGGGTGTGGTTTTTTTTTTTTTTTTTTTTTTTCATTCATTCAGTCAACCATCCATTCATTCATTTGTTCCGCAGACATTTATTGAGCACCTGCTATGTTCTCAGGCCTAGGGACATGGCAATGGCCCTGACAGGTCACTGTTTTCGTGTTGCCAGCCCGAAAGCCGCATCCGCACCTCTCAGCACACAGTCGATGCTCAAAAGTCTACCATTCCTGGCCCCACAGGCACGTCTGGTCCTGGTCTGTGGCCCACAAGTATCGCCTGGTATTCAGAAATATTGCCTAGCCAGGCCATTTTCTGGAAAAGTCGAGGACTTTTCCACCAGGAAGCTGG
The DNA here is from genome assembly GCF_028749965.1 of Puma concolor. NCBI lineage: Eukaryota > Metazoa > Chordata > Mammalia > Carnivora > Felidae > Puma > Puma concolor. The sequence continues at coordinate 52,087,061 of NC_141681.1, read as the reverse complement.
GAACTTCGAAGGGATTTTGAGGGAGAGGGTGGAGTGTGGTCTCTGGTCTGCTGTGTGACTTTGGGAATCTCTCTGACCTCTCTGACCCAGGAGGTGGAAAGGAGAGGAGACGAGGTCAGGATGTAGGTGAGTAATGGGGGATTCCTGACTCCCTCAAAGCCTCCAAACCTTCTCTTCTGGGGGGGCGGATTTTAGGGGTGCAGGGTGGCCTCAATGAGAAGACAGATGAAGAAAAAAGAAGGAGTTGCCTGGAGGAGGGAGATGGCCCCTGAGGCAGGGCTGGGAGGGGAGGAAGGAGGGAAGGGCGGGGCCTGGGTCCGGGGATGGGGGTCTCCGGGAGTGGCTCTGAGAGAGCGCATCAGAGCAAGGTCATTTGGAGAGAACAGAGAAGGTAGAGGTGGACCGGCAGAGAGGGAAAGACAAGCAGAAACACGAAACAGACAAGAGACAGAAACAAGACAGGGATGGGGATACGGTTGCCAGATGTAGCATATAAAAATACAGTATGTCCGGTGACCTTTGAATTTCAGATTAAAAAAAAAAATTTTCCTTAAGGGTAAATATGTCCCGTGCAATGTTGGAGCTATACTCCCACTAAGTATTAGCTGTTGCTTATCTAAAATCCAAAGGTAGCTGGGCATCCTGGATTTTATCCGGCAACCTTAAAAGGAAGAGAACAGAGATCTGAGGGGCATCAGTGACGCCAGGACAACTAGTCAGAGGAGTCAGGTCGTCTGGGTCCACTTTCTGGAATCCTAAAGCCGGGGGTGCTCAGCGCCCCCCTCTCTCCCCGGGTCCCCTTCTCTCTGCCCCTGGGGCTCCCTCTTCTCTGCGTCAGTCTCCCCAGCTCTCTGCCTCTCAGACCCCTCTCTTTCCCACTCCGTCTCCCTCTCCTGCAGACAGTCTCTCTGTTCCCTCCATTCCTCTTCCCCCTTCAGTCTTGCTCTACCCTCAGGCATCTGCCTCAGACATAAAGGTGATTGACCCACCAGGTCACCCTTCCCCAAGTGAAGTGGGCTTCAGGGCAAGTGACAGGCAGGTGGGGAGTGCATTCAGGGACACTACTGTTTTCCTCAGTCAGGGCTGTTGAAGCTTGGGGCTGGGAGGGGGAAGAGACAGTCTACTGGAAAAACTCTCCATCAGCAGGGCAGGCCTTGAGGAGTCTGGCAAGTACAGACCTCCCCAGGGTCCCCTCCATCCTCCTATCCCCAACTGTGACTTAGTCTTTCTAAAGTGTCCTCTCCGCCAAAACGCCCCATTGCAGCATTCTGGAGAGAGCTCGGCCACATGGTTTCTGGCCCCCTTGCCCTTGCCTCTGTCTCTCTCTCTGCCTCAGTTTACCTTCAGTACCTCTCTGGGTGTCTGTCTCATCACATCTGCCTCCTTCCATCGCTCTTTTTCTCCCCCCCACCTCTTTTTTTTTTTTTTTTTTTTTTTAATTTCATCTCCTTGTATCCCTCCAGGGCTCTGCCTCTCTGCTCGCTTCCGCTGGGGGGGGGTGGGGGGTGGGGGGTGGGGGGGGTGGGATCTCTGCGTACCTCTCTGAATCACTTTCTGTTTCTGCCCGCCTCCGCATCTCCTTCTCCCTGTGTACCCATTATCGCTGAGTGGCAGCGAACAGAATCCACTCCGGCCAGTGTAAACTTATTAGGGGACACAGAGCCTGTATGAAGAAACTCTCCAGGCTGAGCCTTCAAGGCACTTCCAAATCTACCCTCCAGAAATAGCCGCCCAGGAACTGCTGGTCCTCCTGCAAGATCAGGAAGCCAGCCGCTGGGCTCCGCAAGGGTGCCAGCCCTGGGAGCCGGTGGAGGCAGGGGCGGCGGCCTCGAGGCTACCTCCCTCCCCGCAGACTTTAGTTAGAAATTCAAGCTTCCCGCGGAGGCATCTGATTGGTGGACCCTAAACCTACTTCCGGAACGGCCAACCACAAGGTATTCTGGGAAGTGTAGTTTTTTTTTTTTTGGCTTGCCAGTCTGCGGTCGCAGGAAAGCGCTGCGGAAGACTGGGACAGACGCTACGCGGAAGAGATGTTGGGGGGACCCGTTTTCTCCCCATTATCGCACGCCCTGTTTCTCTGTCCACCTCTCTTTCTATGTGCATGTGTTTCCCACCTTCAGTCTTTCAGTTTGTCTCTATTTTTCTCTTTTTTGCCTCTTTTTCACCGTCCAGTCGTATTTCAGTCCTTCCACCTCTATGGCCTTCTCTGTCTTCTTTCTTCGCCACTGGCCGTGCCAAGCCCCACTGCGTTCCTGCCTCATCCCCACCTTTATGCCCAGTTCCAGCTCCAGTGTTGAGCAGAGTCTCCCTCCTGGCCCTCACCCCATTCTCAGCTGGACTGGAAGCTGAGAGTTCTAAAGCAGGGAATATATGGATGTCCCTGGTTCCAGGAACAAGCTAGGAAGAGAACCCAGGCTCTGACCTTACTCAGCTGCTCTCCCTGCAGGTGGGCAACGTGAACCACAAGTTGGGTGAGTTCCTGGCCAGGGCTGAAGTGGCCACAGAGGTTTAGGGACAGAGCTAGACCCTCTGTTGGCCAGATATAATTGAACACTCCTGGCAGCTGTGGCCACGGCCACCTGCTCCCATCTGCACTATTCTTTCTCTGACCCAGTCATCCCAGAACCACCGGGAAATGGAGCTGCATCTTTCTCAGGAAGCACATGGTCATTCAAAAGGTATTAAGTGTCTACTATATGCCAGGCACTGTTCTAGACATTGAGTAACAAAAAGAGACAATTCTTCCTATCCTGGGGACTTTATACATTATGGGGGGCGGGGGGTGGGGAGAGATGGACAATAAACAAGATAAATAAGTAAATCACACAGTACACTAGGTGATAATACACATCATAAAGAAAAATGAAGCCGAGAAGGGAAACTGAGCATTCTGGGAGAAAGAGGCATTGCAATTTTCAATAAGGTGAATGGTGAGACTTTACTGGAAATATGACATGTGAGTACATACCCGAAAGACGTGGCGGTGGGCATGTGGGTACCTGGGGAAAGAGCATTCCAGGCAGAGAAAACAGCAAGTGCAAAGGGCCTAGGGTGGGATGTCCCTGGAGTATGTGTGGAATAGCAAGGAGGCCAGGGTGGCTGGAACAGAGTGAACAAGGAAAGGGTGGGAGGAAATGGGGTCAGAAAAGAGAGAAAAGGGGCCATATTATTTAGGATCTTGGGGGCTAGTGTAGGACTTCTACTTTTCCTCCTAGTGAGATAAAAGCCATGGGAGGTTTCTGAGCAGACAGATGTGAGCCAACTCAGGTTTTAACAAGATCCCTTTGGGTGGGGGGGGGGGGCTAGAGAGTAAACAAGGAGCCTAGGGAGAGGGTGACTGAAGTAATCCAGGAAGAAGATGATGGTGACTGAACCAGATGGTGACTGTGGACGCAGAATGGAGTAGTCAAACACTGATAGAACATGAAGGGAGCACTGTTAGCATTGACTGGCGGACTGGGTGTGGGGAGTGAAAGAGAAACAAAAGTCAGGGATGACTCCAACTTACATGAAACTCTGAGCGCCGGAGTTTGGTTCCAATTAAGATTAGAAATTCAGAATCAGGCTAAGGCTAAGCTTAAGGATCAGTAGCAATCAGTATTGGTGGAGTTTGGTTTGGGGTTGAAGACAGGGTTAAGGTTCAGGGTACAGGATGGGGCAACTGGGTGGCTCAGTCGGTTGATTTGACTGACTCTTGATTTCAGCTTAAGTCATGATCCCAGGGTAGGATGAAGCCCTGAGTGGGGCTCTGTGCTGGGCATGAAGCCTGCTTAAGATTCTCTCTCCCTCTCCCTTGTCTCTCTCTCTCTCTCTCTCTCGTTGAAAAAAAAAATTTTCAGGTAAAGATGACAACCAGCCTAGTGTTTGGGTTATGGCTATGGTTGGGGTTAGGGCTGAGTACACAGGACCTGGGTAAAGACTGGGTATAGAGTTAAGACAGCTAGAATCAAAATCAGGGCTAGGATTGTAGCTAAAATCAGGGCTGGATTTGGATCTAGGGCTGGATTGGGACTGACACAGAGATCAAGCTCAGCGTGAATCTCTGCTTAGGACCAGGATTAAGGTTCAGACTTGTGATATAAGTGGGTCATAATCATCAGACTTACTTAAGAGGAGTATCAGGGCCAAGGTCATTAGAGAGAGAATTAGGCCAAGACAGTGTTGGGTTCAAGGACAAATTCAAGTTTGGGTTTATACCAGAAACAGAGCTAGGGATTCACCTGAGGTCAGAGTCAGGTTAGGTCAAAGGTAGAATTGAGACTAAGATTGGGGTAAGATTACCTTTAAATGTTCACTCAGCTTTTGGCACGATGTGAGTTGGGTCCTAATATGAGAAGACATTGTCCTACCATTGGAGATGGATATGTGAATTGAAGATTCAGGAATTTTAATGTTGGGGTCTTGTCAGCTTTCTGTATGAGAAGGTAGGTTGGGCATGGTAGGTAGTAAGGTAACTTTAGCTGCTGTAACAAATAAACCCTGACATCTCAATGGCTTAGGACAACAGCAGGTTAGCTCCTGCTCACACAACAGTACAATGTGGGCTCAAAGTAGATGTCCATTTATAGGCTCCACCATCACCAATGCGTGCTGCCCAAGGAAGGGGACGGGGAAGGTGGAGAAGCCTTCCTAACTTCTTTCTGTCACCTCTGCTAATCTTCTATCTGCGAACACTAATCACTTGCCCCTTACCAGTGATACAGAAGAGGACCCTGGGAGGAGTAGAGTGGAGTAACAGCCTAGAATTGATGGGGAGAAATATGCGTGGACAGTCTTCAGCCCTGGTGTTGGAGGGCTGAGAAGGGGCATGGCCAAAAATCCAGGTAGATGGCAGAGACTGAGAAGGCAGAGAAACTCAGTGTCGGAGAGAAACAGACAGAGACCCCAGAGAGGAGGGGAGAAGTCAGAGAGAGGGACAAGAGACGCAGAGAAAGGACAGAGACACACAAGAGAGGCAGAGCCAGAGAGATGGGGGATAGAAACCCAGAGAGAGCAGGACGGACGTATCATGAGGGGGTGAGTAGAGACCCAGAGAAAGAGAAAAAGAGAAGCGAAAATACAGAAATCCAGGGAAAGTGGCTGGGGGCAGACCCCAGAAGCCCCCTCCTCACCTTCCATCTACCTCTCACTCCTCTCTTCATTCAGCGATGAATGACCCCCCACTCTGGGTCCTTCCAAGTGATACCGATATGTAGTTAATTTGTTGATTTTAGTAAATGAACTGTCATTTCCCTTTCTTTCCTTTCCTTTCCTTTTTTTTTTTTTTTTTTTAAAGTTTTGCATCTTAGAGGCAGGAGGGAGTCTGCCCAATTCTGACCACTCCCCTTTAAAAACAAAACAAAACAATCATAACGCTTTCCTCTCTTGCTATAGATTCCAGAGATTGGGTGGAACTTTGAGGATGAAGGTAGAAAACAAGCGGCCTTTGGTGAGGGGTATCCCCACATCACCCCAGGTGCCTTTGGCTCTTTTCTCCCCACCGGAAGATTGATCCCTGGAGACGTTTTTCAAATACAGATCACTTGCGGACCAAGAGGGGGTGGGCAGAGGTCTCTGGGTCGGCTTCTGCCTACCCCGCGAGGCCCAGAGATTCATGTGTCCGTAGGGCAAGATGTACTTCGCCAACCTCCCATGGCAAGACCTTTTTGCGGGCAAATAAAGTCTCCGGGACCCACACCCTTCCACAACCTAGTGACTGCTCCAGGCCAGGTGCTAGAAGGGGGGCGGTGCTGGAGTCGGTGGGGGAGAAGGCGTGGCTAGAGCGGGAAGAGAGGGAGGCGTGGTGTGCTGTGGGAGGACTTCGGCACACCCAGCCGTGGAATTGACAGATGGGCGTGGCTTAATGGCCTCACGCCTGGGATTGGAGGGCTGAGGCGTGACCACACAATGTTGGGCGTGGCTAAGGGAAGCAAGCTTCCGGGAGAGGGAAGGCAGCTGTCGCTGTTTAGCCCTGGGATTGGAGGGCTGGGGAGAGGGCGTGGTTCCGGAACCCCGGCCTGCGCGGGCGTCTGAGAGTGGATGCCAGGGTTAACCTTGTAACTAGCCCTGGGGACAGAAGACGCGGAAAGTATCGACGCAGGTCCTCCAAGCGCTCAGGAGTACACGGGTTGGCAAACATAACACCCAGAGGAGGCACAGTGAAGTTGATGGAATGTCACCCAGCAGACACTGTGGAATGACGCACTAGATCGAATAGGCTGCCCTTGAGGAGCCCCTTGCCACGGGCTGGGTGACCCCCGACATGCTCCATCTCCTTGAATCCTCCCTCACAAAGCCTTATGAGGTGGAAGCTGTGATTGCCTCCATTCTACAGACAAGGAAAAGGAGACACAGAGACGCTAAGTAATTTGCCCGAAATCGTCCCGCTAGTGAGCCGTGAGCAAGAGTTGAAGCCATGCCACCTTCCCGAGCCTATGCTCTCATTTACTAAAGCTCAAATACTCCCACGGACCCCAGGAGCAGACACAAGGTAACAAACAACAAACGCACACAACGCACACCCTGACTGGATCCTCTCCCCGTGCCCACCTTGCCAGCTGTGGGACTCCACAACCCAGCCTCCCCGCCTCCCAAGCCTGGGGTCCTCACCTGACCCAGCAATGACAATCCTTGCTTTATTTACCCAGCTTTCTTGGCGCGGCTGGGGTCAAATAACCAAAGTTGCTAGCCACTGAGCCTGAGACCCTTGGAAAGACCTAGCATGGATTTCGGAGTGTCTTTGCCCCCTAAGCTTGAGTTAACTTGGAGGGAGTCCTGGCCTAATAGCTAAGAAGAGAGACTCCGGGTTTGTCACCCTTCCTTTGTCATTGGCTACCTGTGGGATCATGGAAAAGGCAGCCCTCTCTCGTTCTCTCTTTCCCATCTATACCATGGGGGATCATCAAGGACCTTCCGTCTTGGATTGTGGCAAATACTGTGCTATCCGTTTATAAAGTACTTAGAACACAGCCTGACACAGACTAAGGGCTCTGTAGGTGCTAGTTATTAGTAGATGTGAGTCTCCATTTCTCTGTCCAAGGGGTGCGACAAACCAGATAGTCTGAACCTGAGCATTCATTGAACCCCCCGAAATTGCACACAAAATTGCATGTGTTTACATACAACTTTTATTAGATTCCCCAGTGGGTCCCCAAAATGGTAAGAGAAGTCCACAGGAAGGCACAAAAAGGTGTCTTTCTCTATAGCAAGGGACCCCCAATCACATCACCCTGTCCTGACACCAGGCTTCCCATGTAAAATCCACACTACCCATCCCGGTCTGCAGCGTCCCACTCCACTGGCCAACCCATCAGCCTGACCTTGAGGGGACTCGGATTCAGCCTTGCTGGCTCTCCTTGCCACCCCCCACCCCCCATCCCTGGCCCTCTCTCTGCTCATCAAACACACCAAATTCTGTCTGGCCTCAGGGACTTTTTACATTTGCTTTTCCTCTTCTTTCCAACTCAGCTTCCTACCTAAAATAGCCACACAACTCACCTCACCCCTCCCCAGAGTCTCTCATGAATATCCCCTTTTAGCGCCTAACGCTCTTCATTCATTGCTTCCAACATGACTTTATAAAGCGGACGTGTCAGGTGCTCTTTCAGGCAACAGACACAGCAGTAAACAAGACAAAGTCGCTGCCTTCATGGGGGGCTGACCCTCTGAACCTCTTAACTGTTTATTTGCTGGTCTATTGTCTTCCTCCACCACCCCACCCCCAAATAAAATGTTTACTCCCTGAGAACCAGAAGCATTCCTGTCTCCTGCTCTCTAACACACTTTTTTTAAATGTTAAAACGTATCCTAAACAGGATCTGCATACAGTCTCCATGTGTGTTCCAGACATTCCTTGGTAATTACAAAGGGGGGAAGGTATTTATACAGTGGTGAGATCATATGTCTCATCTGACTCTGTACTGACACCGTGGGAACCTGCTTGGGAGTCTCTCTCTGCCCCCCCCCCACTTGCATTCTCTCTCTCTCTCTCAAAAATAATAAACAAACTTTAAAAATATATGTATATATATGCTTGAATTTCAAATTTGAACGTGCGAAGTTTGAACACTTGAAATTTGAACGTTTGATAGTATTAAGAAATTATGATTAATATTTAGACATCCTATTGTGTGGCTGTACGTCAAAAACAATCTTATTTAGAGCCGCATACTCTAGTGTGAGTAGTCGAAATGGTCTTATGGCTGGGATTTATTTCAGATAATCTAGCAGATGCAGGAAGAGAGATGAAACGAGAATGGCCATGTGGCAATAACAGCGGAGCCTGGGTGACAGGTATGTGAGGCTTCAGTAAACCGTTTGTGTATGTATTAATCTGCTCAGGCTGAGGTAACAAAACTCCCTAGACTGGGTAGAGTAGATCACATACATCTATTTTCTCCTAGTTCTGCAAGTCCAAGAACAGGGTTCTCGCCGTGTCCTCACACAGACTTCCCTTCGTGCTGGTGGAGAGGGAGAAAGAAACAGAGAGAGAGTGCGCGCTGGTGTTTCTTCCTCTCTAAGGACACCACTTTCAACAGATTGGGGTCCCACTCTTATGTTCTCCCTTAACCGTAATCACCTCCCCCAAGACCCCATCTCCAAATACCATCCCCTGATGGTTAGGGCTTCACCATATGAGTAGGATGGGAAGGGAACCACAGTTCAGTCCATAACAGCGTGTGTTTGAAATTTTCCATGATAAGAAGTTCTTCAGGAGAATTCTCAAATGCCAGTGTGCATCAGAATCGCCCTGAGTGCTGGTTTAAAATGCGGCTACTTGGGGGGGGGGGGATGGGGGGGGGAGTGCCTGGCTAGCGCAGGTGGTAGAGTGTGTGTGTGACTCTTGATTTCAGCGTCGTGAGTTCCATCCCCATGTTGGGTGTGGAGCCTACTTAAAAACATAAAATGAAATCTAAAGTGCAGCTACTTAGAGACTCATCCTCAGAAACATCTGATTCTCTGGTGTGGGGCCCAGAGGCTGCCCGTTTAACGAGCTCCCCAAGCTCTCCTGATGACCCTTGGATCATCATCACCCTACTTCACTCCCAACCTCGGAAAAATAGTGCCAAGTACAGAAATCCAGGAGTTAGGGTGCAACGCAGTCCCTCTGAGTGCAAGAGGTCAGTGGACTCTGGGGAGTGAGTCCCAGCCATGCTTCGTGTAAACCTCCACTGTTAATTCAAACACATTCCAGCCATCCTGTCATTTTATCCATAGATTCCAGGAGGTATCTTTAAAAACAAGGGCTTTTTAGAGGCACCTGGCTGGTTCCCTCAGAAGAGCATACGACTCTTGGTCTTGAGGTCATGAGTTCAAGGCCCACGTTGGGTGTAGAGATTACTGAAATAAATTAAAAAAAAAAACTTAAATAAGGGCGTTTAAAAACATCACTAAAATACAATTATCACATCTATTTTTAAAATTTTTTAAAAATGTTTATTTATTCTCTAGATAGACAGAGTGAGAGTGGGGGAGGGGCAGAGAGCGAGAGACAAAGAATCCCCAGCAGGCTCCAGACTCTGAGCTGTCAGCGCAGAGCCTGACATGGGGCTCGAACTCACAAACCACGAGATCATGACCTGAGCCAAAGTCGGACGTTTAACTGACTGAGCCACCCAGGCGCCCCACACCTAAATTTTTTTTTAGAATAATTCCTAACATCACTTAAAACTCCTATGTCACCCAGTGTGTTTTGAACATATGAGAGGAGTTTTTACTCTTATGGTGAGGATTCCATGGTGGGAAATTAAGCCAACAACAACAGATGGCAATTATTCAATCTCATGAAAACAAAAAGTTATCAGAGAAAATAAATGTAATCATAGCACACTATAAGGCTCAGCTGGGGACAGGATTTTACTTAGTCATAATAATACAGACATGAATATTGATCTAATAATAAATTGCAAAGCGATTCTACAGTGAGGAAGGAGAGGGGACATGAAGTCAATAGATAATGTGAAATAGAAACATAAGAAGTAGAGATTTAAACATGTTATCCAGAATCCTGGAAGTAAAATACCAAAAGAAACAGTTACAAGATTTCAAAGTGGTGGGGCGCCTGGGTGGCTCAGTCAGTTAAGCTTCTGACTTAGGCTCCGGTCTTGATCTCTCGGTTTGTGACTTCGAGCCCTGCCTGGGGCTCTGTGCTGACCGCTCAGAGCCAGGAGCCTGCTTCGGATTCTGTGTCTCCCTCTCTCTCTGCCCCTCCCTTGCTCACACTCTGTCTCTCTCTCAAAAAAAAAAAAAGGTTTCAAAGTGGTTTGATAAGAATAAAAATTAAATAAATTTAAAAAAAAAGAATTGACATTAAATGCACTAGGGGTCCTTATCATGGAGTGTCCATAGTCTCAGAAGGGTGGCGGTCCTTGGGCCATAGGGTTTTGTGTTTGTGTATGTTTTGTTCAAAGAAGTGGGGTGCTGGAGTGGTGCCTGAGTGGCTCAAACAACAGACTCTTGGTTTCCGCTCAGATCATGATCTCATGGTAGTGAGATCAAGCCCTGAGTCAGTCTCCACACTCTGCCTGGGTCTGGAATCTGCTTGGGATTCTCTCTCTCCCTGTCTCTCTGTCCCTTCCCCCACCCCATGCACACACGCCTCTCTCTCTCTCAAAGATAAATAAACTTAAAAAAGAGAAAGAAGCAGGTGCTGGACTCTGGAGGTTCTCTGAGATGAGGCAGTGGGGGGGAAGGTGGAGGCAGAGCCACTAGGATTTATAAAGAGCTTAGCACAAGTTCAGGGAGCTCTCATCACCCCCCCCACCCCCGCTGCCAAAGGAAACTCAGGACCCCCCAGGGAAAGCCAGACTATTGTCCCCAAAGGAAACAGAAGGCACGTTCCATTGGAGTTGTTTCAGCAGCTGAATGAGGAGGCTATTTACAAAGGTATAGCCAGCCCCCAAGAGGACGGTGCAATATCCTGGGTCAGGTAACCTTGGGGAGCCGTGACCACCCCAGGCTGGGAGCTGTGAGGAGGGGGAATGCGACCAGGACCCAGAGATAGGGAAGGGTCTTCGAGGGGCTCGGGCAAGAGCTGATGCCTTGACCTGTCTCTCTCCCTTCAATTCCTCCCTTGTCTTGGAGGGAGAGGGGAGGCAGGCATTGGCCGAACCCGACAGGAAGGGGAAGCGGGATCCCATTGATGCACCCCGATCAGAGGTGGGAGAAGAAGGGCAGAAGTGGATCTGACACGGGCAAATGGAAATTGACCACAGCAGGGGAGCTGAGGGACAGACCAGTGAGTCAGATTCAGCGCGCAACTGAAAGGGAGGATGGTGATAGCCAGGCCCTTGGCTACGGGGAACCTCCCCCCTGCCTCCCCTTACAGACGCCCGGATCTCTTCCCCGGTCCTCTCCAAGTGTTTCTCCTCACCACCCGCGTTCCTCCTCCTTCTGAAATGCTTCCCTGGTGAGGAAGGTGGTTCCTGGAAATAGCGAAGGAGCCACACTGGACCAGAGAATACAAATGAGTCATCAGCATAAGAAAAGACACTCACCTTAGGGACCTTGGACAAGGGAATGAAACCAGTAACGATCTTTAGAAAAGATTGCAACCTGGAGAAGTCGTGGTCTGGCCATCGTCTGAAAGACAATATGTTGGAAAGTTTAGTTTTTTTCTGCTTCCGGTAATGGCAGGCTGAGTTATTTGCCTCAAGGGAAACGCTGGCATGTATAATGTTTAATCTCAGAAGCCCCGAGGAGAAAACAGTTTAACACTTTGTTACAACACCAATCAGGCAATTATCACATGACCCAGCAAGTTACGTTCTGGGCAGCTTCCCGGAGAAATGAAAATATACGTTCGCACGGGCAACTGGTACATGAATGGTCATGCATGGCAGCTTTGTACAGATGGTCAAAAATCAAAACCGATTCAGATGCCTTTCAGTAGGTGAACGATTTTGAAGGCACCGGGGTTCGCCCATGCCCCGGACCACAACTCAGCAACAAGACGGAACAAACCATTGGCACATTCAACAACATGGATGAATTTCCAGAAAATTACGCTGTGTGAAAAAAGCCAATCTCTTGGGGCGCCTGGGTGGCTCAGTCGGTTAAGCATCCGACTTTGGCTCAGGTCATGATCTCACAGTTTGTGGGTTCGAGCCCCGCGTCGGGCTCTGTGCTGACAGCTCAGAGCCTGGAGCCTGCTTCTGATCCTGTGTCTCCCTCCCTCTCTCTGCCCCTCCCCCGCTCGTGCTCTGTCTCTTTCTCTCTCAAAAATAAATAAAAACATTAAAAAAAAACCTGCATAGAACTAAACGCTCACACACACACACATACACACAGATGAATTCAACGAAATGCAAACTCCAGATAAGATCAGCAGATTGTATCAACATCTACATCGCAGTTGTGGTATTATATTATGGCTTTGTAAAATATTATTAATCAGGCAAACTGAGCTAAGAGCGTGCAGGATTTCTATTATTTCTTACGACTGAAGGAGAGCCCACAGTTTATCTCAAAACAGAAAGTTTTATTAACAGCATTCACGAGATGAAAACACAGACGGGATATAAACCTGCTAGAGTTTGCAGTAGAAACAGAGATGTGGGAAGAATTTACAGAAGGTGTTGTAACCTAAGGGTGTTTTCCTGGAGGACACAGTTGGGTTTCCTATCGTGGCCCCCCAGAGTCAAAGGCCCATTGCCTGGCCAAGACAGGAAGTAGACTGGAAGGCACCCCCACATTAACCTGAGACCCCAAAGTGCTTTTCCGAGTTAGGGCAAAAGCCAGATCTAAACCTGTCCCTGCCCCGACTCCAGGCGCAACCGCCTTGACACAGCAGAAGAGGAGAATGACATTTTCAAAAGTCCTTTACAGAGGTGCCTGGGTGGCTCCGTCAGCTAAGTGTCCGGATTGATCTCAGCTCAGGTCCTGATCTCAGGGTTCCTGGGATCAAGCCCCCCATTGGGCGCTGGGCTGACAGCACAGAACCTACTTGGGGTTCTCTGTCTCCCTCTCTCCCTGCCCCCCCCCCCCCGCTCAAAATCAATAAATATTTTAAAAACCTTTTAAGTTTATTTATTTATTTTGAGAGAGAGAGAGGGAGAAAGCACAAGCAGGGGAGGACCAGAGAGAGAAAGAGAGAATTCCAAGCAGTCTCCGTACTGCTCAGAGGCCGATACGGGGGCTCGAACCCACGAACGGAGAGATCATGACCCGAGCTGAAGTCAGACGTTCAACGGACTGAGCCACGCAGGCGCCCCTCAAAATAAGCAAGCAGTTTTTTAAAAATCCCTTAGAGGGGGCGCCTGGGTGGCGCAGTCGGTTAAGCGTCGGACTTCAGCTCAGGTCACGATCTCGCGGTCCGTGAGTTCGAGCCCCGCGTCAGGCTCTGGGCTGATGGCTCGGAGCCTGGAGCCTGTTTCCGATTCTGTGTCTCCCTCTCTCTCTGCCCCTCCCCCGTTCATGCTCTGTCTCTCCCTGTCCCAAAAATAAATAAACGTTGAAAAAAAAGTTTAAAAAAAAAAAAAATAAATAAAAAATAAAAATCCCTTAGAAGTTGTGACCTCAGAATGACTCAGGGACAGGGATGCCTGGCTGGCTCAGTTGGAAAAGCATGAGACTCTTGGTCTCAGGGTCATGAGTTTGAATCCCACGTGAGATAGAGAGACTAAATAAATAAACCTTAAAAAAAAAAAATGACTCAGGAACAGATTGAAACCCCTGGGACAGAGATCTAGGTGAGCCAAGGAACATCAAGGCAGAACTGGGTCTAAGGTGGCTCTGATTGGAAGTGTTGCCCCAGAGCCCGGCCAAAGCAAACACAGCCTCCGGTGGTGGCACATCCGTGTTGGGACTAGGGGAAATCCCACAAATCAGTAATCATCAGTCAGAAATAATCAGGTCACAAGGAAATACTGCAACATCAAGAGCCAAGAGAACAGAACAGGTGAACTCAGGCTACAGGTTCTAGAATGATTAGACACTGATTTTAAAAGTTATGCTTATTACCATGTTGGAATAAGGGCACGCACGCTTGAGAGTATCTGCCGATAATGAGGAACCGATCGAAAGTGACACTGTTTTCTGAAAGAGAACCAAAAAACCAGAAATGAAAAAGAGGAGCAATGAAATTTAAAAACCAACAGGTGTGGGGCGCCTGGGTGGTTCAGTTGGTTGAGCATCTGACTTCAGCTCAGGTCATGATCTCCTGGTTCTTGAGTGCGAGCCCCGTGTGGGGCTCTGGGCTGACAGCTCAGAGCCCGGAGCCTGTTTCAGATTCTGTGTCTCCCTCTCTCTCTGCCCCTCCCCTCCCCTCCAAAAGAAACATTAAAAAAAATTTTTTTTAATAAAATTAAATAAATAAAAATCAACAGGTGTGTGTAACAGCAGGATGGGTAGAGCAGAAGAGAAAGCAAACGAAATTATCCAAGACATAGCACCAAGAGAGGTAAAAACAGAAAACACAGAGAAAGAGAGAGGTCGATAGATAATACAGGGAAAAGGTCTAACACGCACCCTTACTTCCAATCCTAGAAGGAGGGAAGAGGGAGGATAGGGCAGAAGTAGTATCTGTAGAATAGTTGAAAATTGTCCAGAACTGATCAAAGACATCAGATCACAACTTGAAGAAGCCAGCGAATCCAAAACAAGACAAACACAAATACACACGTTGAAAACTCAGAGTAAAAAGTTAAAAGCTTCCGGGTCAGGGGCGTGGGGGGAGGGGCAGGCTGGGGGGGGTGGGGGGCGTAGATTACTTTCAGCAGAAGGCTGTTAAACTAGACGTGACTCCTGGACAGCACCAGCGGAAGTCACCAGAACGTGACATGAAATCTCCAATGTGATAAAAGGCTATAACTTCAAATGTAAAATTTCGCAACCTGCACAAGCAACTCCTAAAGGCTTAACGTTTTAAATTTTGCACCCGTAAAAGGCACTCCTGGTTTGGGGGTGCCTGGCTGGGTCAGTCAGAAGGGCACGCGACTCTTGATCTTGGGGTGGTGAGTTCAAGCCCTATGTTGGGTATCGTGACTATTTAAATTAATAAATAAAAACTTGAAAAAAAGAGGGTAGGTTTTACTAGTTTTGTCGGGCCATCATGACAAAATACTACTGACTGAGTGACTTAACAGAAACTTATTTTGGAGGCCACAAGCCCAAGACTACGGTCTGCGGGTTTCCAGACCTGAGGCTTCTCCCTGTGGCTTGCACATGGCCACCAGTGAGAACACAGTGGCTTCATATGGTCTCTCCTCTGTGTACCCATGTGTCTTGGGTCTCTTTTTTTTTTTTTTAATCCTTTAAAAATAGGGGCGCCTAGGTGGCGCAGTCGGTTGAGCGTCCGACTTCAGCCAGGTCACGATCTCGCGGTTCCGTGAGTTCGAGCCCCGCGTCGGGCTCTGGGCTGATGGCTCGGAGCCTGGAGCCTGTTTCCGATTCTGTGTCTCCCTCTCTCTCTGCCCCTCCCCCGTTCATGCTCTGTCTCTCTCTGTCCCAAAAATAAATAAACGTTGAAAAAAAAAAAAAATTTTAAAAATTATTTATTTCTGAGACAGAGACGGAGCATGAGCGGGGCAGGGGCAGAGAGAGAGGGAGACACAGAATCGGAAGCAGGCTCCAGGCTCCGAGCCATCAGCACAGAGCCCGACGCGGGGCTCGAACTCACCGACCGTGAGATCATGGCCTGAGCCGAAGTTGGACGCTCAACCGACTGAGCCACCCAGGCGCCCCTCTTGTGTCTCTTTCTATGTCCTCATCTCTTCTTCTTCTTCTTCTAGGACATCAGTCATATTAGGTTAAGGCCCATCCTAGCAACCTGGTTTTCACTGGATCACCTCTTTAAAGGCCCTATCTCCTGATACAGTCACGTTCTGAAGTCACATAGTGAGAGTCAGACTCAGCGTCAGTCACATACTGAGAGTCAGGGCTTCAATATATGAATTTCGAGGGAACACAAATCCGTCCATAACCTAGGTAACCTAAAAAAGATTTTCAGACTACAAAATGAGTTCATGAGAGATGAGAGATGAGAGAGATGAGAGAGTTCATCACCACCAGACCATCATTAGGGAAAATTATGAAGGATATACTTTGGGCAGAATGCAACACCATCCCAGAGAGAAGGTCTGAGAATGTAAAAAAAAAATTAAAAAATAAAATAGAATAGTAATGTTGGGGTGCCTACTGGGTCAGTAAGTGGAGCATGATCTTGGGGTTGTGCGTTTGAGCCCCATATTGGGTGGGGAGATTACTTAAAAACAGAATCTTAACTGAACTAAAAATAGCAGACAATAGTAATTCATACACTGGGAACAAATGAAGGGAAGGTAAAGTGTTCTCAGGTCCTTGTATTATCCAGAAGCGGACGAAAGCGTAAATAGTGATTTCAATATGTGAACTATGCATTTGTAATTTCCGGGATGCCCAGTGAAGGAACAGAAACGGGGCACCTGCGTGGCTCAGTTGCCTTCTGCTCAGAACCCCACCCTCCCACTCTCCCTCTCAATCCACCCAAACCATGATGTCCCTTGAATACCTCCGTCATGCCCTGACCTCAGGGCCTTTGCACCGGCTGCTCCCTCTGAGACATTCTTCCCCCACGTATCTCTAAGACTCCCTCTCTCACCCCCTTTAAGTCTCTTCTCTAATGTTACCTCCTCCAAAAGATCTTCCCTGGCTGTTCTCTACCTGTATCCCACACCTTTTATTTTTTTTCTCTATAGCACATAGTCTTACCCAATACACTATCATCTGTCTATCTTATTTGTTACCTGTAGAAAATTCCAGCTCCATGAAGGCAGGGGATTTCTGGATATTTTGCTCATCGCTGTATCTTTAGCAACTAGAACTGTGCCAGACACACATCAAGTGATCAGTAAATGTTTGTTGAATGAATGAGCAAATATTCTCCCCATCTCTCTGGGCCCCCACTGTCTGCATGCCTCAGCATAGCACTCCTCAGTAAATCTTTAGTGAGAGAGATTAAGCATAATGGCCAAAGGTCACTATATACCTGTGCTAATGACTTTACCTGTGTTCTCAACTGTCATCCTCAAAAGCAGCCCCAGGCGCCCCTGGGTGGCTCAGTCCGTTAAGCAATCCGCCAGCAAGCGATTTGGGTTCAGGTCATGATCTCACGGTTCGTGAGTTCGAGCCCCCACGTCAGGCTCTGTGCTGACAGTTCAGAGCCTAGAGCCTGCTTTGGATTCTGTGTCTCCCTCGCTCCCTGCCTCCTCACCACTCGTGCTCTCTGTCTCAAATGCAAATAAACATTAAAAACGTAAAAAAAAAAAACAACAACAACAACCCAGTCCCATAGTAGGGGGTCTGCAATGGTCTCCCTTTTTGTTAAACAGGGGAGACAGAAGTCCAGAGAGGTGGCATGACTCCCTCAAAAGCACACAGCTGTGAGTGGCAATGCCCAGATTTTACCCAGGCACTCTGGCTGCAGTGACCACACTCCCAATCACCAGGCGACATCACGTATTTTTCTTTTATACGTGTATTAAAAAAAATTTTTTTTTAGCATTTATTTATTTTTGAGAGACAGAGAGACAAAGCATGAGCAGGGGAAGAGCAGAGAAAAAGGAAGACGAGAAAGAGGGAGACAGAGAATCCGAAGCAGGCCCCAGGCTCCGAGCTGTCAGCACAGAGCCCCACGCGGGGCTCAAACTCAGAATCGCGAGATCATGACCTGAGCCGAAGTCGGACGCTTAACTGACTGAGCCACGCAGGCATCCCCGTAGCATATTGTTCTTATGTTCTGTCTCCTGTCTCCATCTTTCTCTCCAAGAGTCTCTCTTTAACTTCCCTTGTGTTGGTCTCTGCACAAGTACACCCCTCCGGTCCCTCTGGGAATCCCTGCTGCCTCTCTCTGTGTGTCTCCCCCACTTTCTCGGGGTCCCCCTCCTCCTGACTCACGCGTGCCCCGCCCCGTCCTTCTCTGAACTTCCCAGGAGCTGTTTTCCCACCAGGCACCAGGTTGAGAGGGAAACTCACGAGTAAACAGGGCAGCCTTGGAGTCTGGTCCACTGAGAGTGGTGTGGCCATGGTGGGAGTGGAGGCTGGGATCGAGTAAACACCATGGCTGATGAATTTCTCATCAGTATCATCTCTGACTTTCCCTCAATACACAGCTCTGACCACTCCATGGAAGAAGGCTTGTCTGAAGAGGGATGTCCTTCAATTACTGATCCAGTAAAACACCACTGGGAGGGGGAGGCAGGGTAGCCATGTGCTAATAACAGTGTCCTAGAAAAAAACGACCCTGGGGGTGGGGCAGGGCGGGAGGGGGGAATAATAAGGTTAAAAAAAAAAAAAAAAAAGACTCGCAAGCAAGGGAATCTGAGAGTCTCCAAATGGTAGGTGCGATTATTAAGGGGAGTTCATGGAACCTCCAAACCCCCACTTCTCCATAGTCAACCTCACACATGCAGCGGATACCATGGCTTCCGGGACTGGCACCGTGTCCCTACGTCTCCGTCCTGCAACGCACAGGGACTCCTATACCTGCTGGCGCGAAAGCTCCCAGCTGTGACTTTGTGGAAAGCACTTAGCACAGAGACCCCCACACTCGTCCTGGTCCCTCCCTCCAGGAGCCTTGTTCTTCCACATGGCAGATTCTGGTCTCTTCCGCCTCAAGAGGGTCCATCGATGGCCGGCAGGTCTCTTGTGTTCTCCCTGTGAAAACCTATGTGGCTCAGCTACCCCCAACCTTCCCAGTTTTCCACTGCAGAATGCAGAATGTCCCTACACCCGGGAGGTCCCTTTCTGCTCCTCTCCTAACCACTTTTGCAGACTTTCAGGGGAGTGGGTGGATGTCCTGAGTTCAGCTCCAGCCCCCACCCCATACTATCTATATAACCTTGGACAAGCCCCTCGGCCCCTCTGAGCCTCCCACTGCTTATCTGTAAAATGGGGCTGCCTTACAGGGTCTGGGGAGGATTCAAGAACCCAGGTAGCCTATCATGCTGACCCAAAGGAGATGCTCCGTAAATAAGTGCCCTTAAAATCATTGCCTTCTCTGTGTCTTAATTATCCTAGCTAACGTTTTTGGTTGGTTGGTTGTTTTTTTAGAGAGTGAGAGACCGTGCGAGTGCTGGGGAGAGGGAGAGGGAGAATCTGAAGCAGGCTCCACACCCAGCAAGAAGCCCTCCACAGAGCCAGACACGACAGGGGCAGGTGGCACAACCATACGCGGAACCTGATGTGGGGCTCAATCTCACGAGTCAAGAGTCAGATGCCAACCTGACTCAGCCACCCAGGCAGCTCTCTAGCTAACATTTAATAAACATATCCAGGGGCGCCTGGGTGGCTCAGTCAGTTAAGCCTCCGACTCCGGCTAGGGTCGCGATCTCCTCAGGTCATGAGTTCGAGCCCCGAGTCGGGCTCTGTGTGGACAGCTCGGAGCCTGGAGCCCGCTTCAGATTCTATCTCTCTCTCTCTCTCTCTCTCTCTCTCTCTGCTCCTCCCCCCCCAGCCCTCTGACTGTCTCTCTCTTTCTCAAAAATAAAAATGAACATTTAAAAAATGGTATCTTTCGATAAATAAATAAATAAATAAATAAATAAATAAAACCCATCTCATCAGGCGGATACTAGCATCTCTGTGTAGACGTCCATGAATGAGACAGGAATAAACTGTGTGTTGTCTGGACAGTTGCCACCATTAGGCTGGGTGGTGGGGCTTCTCGAAATAGTGAACAACTCTGGAAAACAATATACGCGGTAATTGCGTTCCAAGAAGAGTCAGTGTATCTGAAAATATCGTGAAAGTGCTGGCGTTTATACGCAAAACACAGCTAGGTTCTAGGCTTAGATCATCATAAATGGCTTTTTCTACACATGTGGGTGTCCAATAACACACTGGACAGTTAAATGGGGCCCAAAACAGATCTTGGTCATGTGGGTTGTTGAGCTATCCGGCATTCTCTGCTCACTAATTCCAGTCACACTTCCTTTTTTTTTTTTTTTTTTAACGTTTATTTATTTTTGAGAGAGAGAAAGAGACAGAATGCGAGCACGGGAGGGGCCGAGAGAGAGGTAGACACAGAATCCGAAGCAGGCTCCGGGCTCTGAGCTGTCAGCACAGAGCCCGACACGGGGCTCGAACTCACAAACTTCGAGATCGTAGCCTGAGCCGAAGCCAGACGCCTAACCGACTGAGCCACCCAGGCGCCCCTCCAGTCACTCTTCCAATCGCTGTGACAAACCCAAAGAGCCCCCAACCATTTCCAAAACATCCCCTAAAAGCGATCCATAGTCCGATGGCTTCTAGCCACCCCTGCACGCTGGGCTGGCTTATCTTGGGATACTCGCTCTGTCCCTATCCCTCTTGCTGTCCCCAAATTTTAGGCTTCCATAGCTTGCGTTCCTCTTTCTGGAAGATTCTTCTCTGTGGTTTCAGCTTCTAGGTTACTTCCCTCAGCCCCGCCTCCCTTGGAGCACCCTCGCTATATGTAAGCGGGTATTTTGGGTCTATTGTTTTCTCATTTGCTGGCTGTCCCCCCAGTGAACTGGCAGCTCGTGAAACGGGCACTAGGTAGCCGTCACTGCTGAGTTTCCAGCATCCAAAACAAGGAGCCTTGGTGACTCTGCACTGAGTGGTCAAGGCAACAAATGGAGATGGTTAGTGGAGGAAGAATTCCCCGAGGTGACGTGGGCAGGAGGCAAAGGCTTTTCCTGGCCCCCAAGTTCAGGTAGGATTTGTGACAACGCACAGGGCCATGACGGGGCATTCTAAGTAAGGCTGTGCCATGCCAAGGTCCTCTGCCTGCTGCTTCTAAGATCAATTCCCAGTATTTCTAGAGTCACATGGGGCGTGAATTCCAGTTATGCCATTTCCCTACTGTGTGACCTTGAGAACCTCCCTTAACCTCTCTGAGCCCCCTATCCTCCTCTATAAAATGCAAGTGATAACCACCTCCTTGAGTGGCTATGAGGCTCAAAACCTGTTTATAGATGTCACTTATAAAACACTGTGGTGTGCACTCAAAAAACATGTATTGAATATATGCTTCCCAGGTCCAGACGTGATGGAAAAATTAGCTTTTAACCCAAAAGAGCTAGGTGGAGTGCTTGCTTTGGGGTCCCGAAGACCTGGGTAAGAGCCCCAGCTCGGTCACTTGCATGCTCTGTGACTCTGGGCCGGTGAGTTTCCCCCTCTGAGCTTCAGGTAACTCATCTATCACATGGGGCCCATAACCGCAGTGAGAAGGAGATCAGATCGCGCAGGGAACTGTGCAGCATAGCGTGTGGTCCGTGGTAAGGGGCGGTTATTATAATCAGGAACGGGTCTGGAGTAAATGGAGGACCCCGGCCCGCGAGTAAAGGAGGAGGGGGGTCAGAGGGGCATTTGTGGACACGGAGCTTTATTGAATGGATAGAGAAACTGAGGCCAGGGGAAAGGAAGGGCCTTTCTGGAAGTCTCGAGGCACCCTGGAGGCAGAGCAAGGACCAGAGACCAGGGAAAGGGCCTCCTTCCTGATCTCTGTGGGGGATTACAGTCAGATGGAGTCGTGGGTAAGGAGTGGGCCCTTTAAATCCTAAGCTCCACCTTTGCTTAGAAGGGTCTTTGGGGGAGTATAAAAGGGGGTGCAGTTCCTCCCTGCTCCGTAAAAGCACCTGCCGCTCTTTCCCCCTGGTCCCCGCGGCCCTGGCCTCTCTCTAGCCACGCGTCACCTCTGCCGGAGAGCCATGCAGCTGCCTCCCTTCGACATGTGGAAGGACTACTTCAACCTGAGCCAGGTGGTGTTGGCGCTGATCCAGAGTGGGGGGCAGAGGCCAGAGGCCCCAGGGACCGGGGAGCCGAGACCTGGGCCCCCGCTGGAGCAGGCTCAGGGTCCGGGAGGGCCCGGGGCCAGCGGAGGCCTGGCCACCTTGTGCAATTTCTGCAAGCACAATGGGGAATCGCGTCACGTCTACTCGTCACACCAGCTGAAGACCCCAGACGGCGTGGTGATGTGCCCCATCCTGCGGCATTACGTGTGTCCCCTGTGCGGGGCCACCGGCGGCCAGGCACACACTCTCAAGTACTGCCCACTCAACGGTGGCCAGCAGTCTCTCTACCGCCGCAGCGGGCGCAACTCGGCCGGCCGCAAGGTCAAGCGCTGAGGACTGTGAGGTGCCCGCCCCCCACCCCCTCCTGGTTCAGTCCCTGCCAAGTCCCAGGGCCCTCCCCCTGACTCCCCCCGCCCTCTGGAACTCCTGGCCCCCCAGAAGGACATCCCTGCTGGATCCTGAAACAACAGAGGCTGTTAGGGGGCCAAGCCAGCCCTGCCCCTGGGACGTCTCGGCCACGGGGGTTCTGTCCTGGGGGTGTCTGTGGATTCTTGGTGCGGCAGGACCGCTGCCTCTTGGGACCGCACGGCCTCGTGGCCCTTTGTGCGCCACCGTTCATGGATCTTTACTCCTCCTGGGGCTGCTGGTGACACTAGCCCTGCCCCCCTCAACTTCTCAGCCCTCTGGTTCCATTCCTCGTGGGTTCTTGCATCCATGGACCTAGGGGACACCGTGTGCTCTCCCAGGCCAGCCCTCAGAATCTGGAGAGAGTGAACAAGACTGGTTTGGACACTCCCCACCCCCCCAAGAACATTCCAGATGGGATTCTGACTCGAGACCAGCCTTGTCCACCTTCTTCAGCCACCTGTAGAGCCACCGGTGCCTCATGGACCTCCCTGGACTGTTCCTTCCCTGGCCCAGCAGCCCATCCATCATCAGGAACTGGGGGAGGGAGGGGACACGGGGGGGGGGGCACCCTGTCTTCGAAGGCTTATCTGGGAGTGGAGAACCTTGTGGTGTGCTGACACCTTTCACCCCCCCCCACCTTCTTGTTCATTCCATTTCACAGCACTCAACCCCCACCTGCAAATCACCAATGGGTGTTTTCACCCAGCCCAAGGGCGTCTCTCCACCGCCTCCCACCCTTCAAATCCTGCTAGTTTGCTAAAGGTCTTTTTTTTTTCTCCTGTTTTTTTTTTTTTTTTTTCATCCTCCAACACTTAAGTCAACAAGCTCCCCGAGAAGCATGGGGTTTTAAAAGTGCCCAGAAGGGAAAGGCAGGTGCCTAGATTTTATGTTAGGGGCGAAGTAAAGAAAGAGCCCAGGTCAGGTTTTAAGTTGCGTGGTTTTTGGCTCCTGGCTGGGGCCCTGGGGGGTTGAGCTCTAGCGAATAAAGAGCGTTTCTGGTTGTCTTTGAAATCACTGTTTGTCTTCTCACTGGAGGCTGGGGGAGGGAACCACGTCTGCCCCCAACGCAGGGAGGAAGAGCAGGAGGGGGTCCTGGGTTCCTCTCACGACGTGTCCTCCCTCATGTCCTCTGACACAGGTCACCTATGGACTAGTCCCTACGTCCTGGCCTCCACCTTAACCCCAGATTCCCTTTCTTCGTCCTTCCTGGGGCTCTGTCCAGGGGTCCCTCTCCCGCCCCTCTAAACCACGGGTCTAAAAGGACCAACTTTGATGGTAGCTCTTAAACTTTGGGCTCCCAGACCCCCTTTGGAGAGGTGACAGAAAGTATGGCCCCTGCCCCTTAGAAAGGCACGTAGGCACAAAACATTGCCTGTAACATCAGGTCTTCTTTTATTCCACACGTTCCCAGATATTTATTGATCACCTGCTTTGTGCCAGGCACCTTTCTAGGGGGTGTAGCAGTAAGCAACGCAGACAACACTCCTGCCCTCATGCACCTGACTTTCTGGGGGGGGGGGGGGGGTGCACTGACGATTAATCAACAAATATCTCATGAAATGTCGGGTGGATAATGAGCGCTCCGCTGGGAAAGAAGGCAGGGGAAGGGAGAGACTGTTTCCTACAAAGCGGTCAGGAAAGGCTTCTCCATGAAAGTGACATTTGAGCAAAACCCAAATGAAGGGGCGCCTGGGGGGCTCCGCCGGTTAAGCGTCCGACTTCAGCTCAGGTCATGATCTCACGGTTCACAGGTTTGAGCCCCCGCTGCGCAGAGCCCTCTTCCGATCCTCTGTCCCCCTCTCTCTCCGCCCCTCCCCCGCTTGCATGCGCGCGCGCGCGCGCGCGCGCGCGCTCTCTCTCTCGCTCTCTCTCAAAAACAAACATTACCTGAGCTGAAGTCGGACCCTTCACCAACCGAGCCACCCAGGCACCTTTGCCCCCCCCCCCCCCATTTGTATTCTGCATGTATCTGTGTCTGGACATAATCTACTGACGGCTGATTTCTTCCCTCATTGAACCTTCCCCATTTTTATATTGTTACATTGTCTTAGCTTAATTTTAGTTGGGTTTTCTCCTCCATGCATTTAAATGATTCCCAACCGGTTCCCAGACGTCGGCTATGATTCCGGGGAGTTAACGCTGAAAACCGAAGGTGTTCCTTTCCACCCGGGGGCCCGGCAGAATGGCTCCCACAACGAAGGGTAGCGAGAAGGGCCCTTCTGCCATCAAGGAGGTGGGGTCCAGAGAACACAGCAACATTCACAAGCGCATTCATGGAGTGGGTTTCAAGAAGGGAGCCCCTCTGGCCCTCGAGGAGATCTGGACATTCGCCACGAGGGAGATGGAAACTCCAGATGCGAGCTTTGACGCCAAGGCTCAACAAAGCTGTCTGGGCCTAAGGAAGAAGGAACGTTCCATCGTGTACCCGTGTGTGGCGGTCCAGAATACACAGCGAGGATGGAGGTTCACCAGACCAGCTCTCTACGTTGGTTACCTATGCACCTGTCACCGCTCACAAAAAATCTCCAGACAGTTAAAATGGAGGAGAATTAGTCGCTGATTGTCAAATAAAGGTATAAAACTGAAAAAAAAAATTAAAAATAACAATAAATTGAAAATAATAATAATTAAAGAAAAGATATTTGGGTTTTTTAAAATTTTTTTTAACGTTTTATTTATTTTTGAGACAGGGAGAAACAGAGCATGAACAGGGGAGGGTCAGAGAGAGGGAGACACAGAATCCGAAACAGGCTCCAGGCTCTGAGCTGTCAGCACAGAGCCTGACGCAGGGCTCGAACTCACGGACCGAGAGATCATGACCTGAGCCGAAGTCGGACGCTTAACCGACTGAGCCATCCAGGCGCCCCTAAAGAAAAGATATTTGTAAAAAAAAAAAGAAAAAAAAAGAAAAAAAAGTCAAGGGAGCAATGTACCTTGACCTCCATCTTCCGGCACCTCACCCCTGTAGGGCCCCGTGCACCTCTGCGGGTACAGCCTCGTCGTGATCTCCACACCAGATTTAGACCCAGCTCCCCACTTAGCCCAGACTCTCAATGAGTCACGGCATCCTGGCTGCCTCCCCTAGATGCCCAGGGGAAGGGGACGGCTGGGTGACACGCGGGTGTCGGGGGCAAGTCCCGGTTGGAGGTAATGGGGTCAGTGAGGACATGATGAGTATAAGGTGCTCCAAGGGTGTTACGGGTTGAGTTTTGTCCCCCCCCACCCCCAAAAAAGATGTGTTGATGTCCTAACCCTCAGCATTTCAGAATGTGACCTTCTCTGGAAACGCACGGTCGTCAGAGATGAAATGGGTTCAGATGAGGTCCTACTGAAGTAGGGTGGGGGGCCTTAATCCAATATGACCGGTGTCCTTATAAGAAGAGGAAAGAGGGGCGCCTGGCTGGCTCAGTCCGCAGGGCATGCAACTCTTGATCTCGGGGTTGTGAGTTCGAGCCCCAGGTTGGGTATAGAGATTGCTTAAAAGATCAAATAAAATTTTAGAAAGGAAAAGGAAAGAGAGGTGCACACAGGGAGGACAGAGGCAGAGATTGAAGTAGTCCTGCTACAAGCCAAGGAAGGACCCGGGGCTGCCGGAAGCTCCAAGAGGCGAGGAAGGATCCTCCCCAGTGACTGCGGCACTACCAACAGCGTGGCTTCAGGATTTCTAGCTTCCAGAACTTGGAGAATACATTTGTGTTGTTTTAGGCCACCCAGTTAGTGGTATTGTTATGGGTGCCCTCGAAAACTGAGGCGTCCCTAAGAAACGAATACACCGGGCATCCAGGGGAGGCATCCAGAATGTTCTTGGTGCCAGGGGAGTCTGGGTTGAGAGGGGAGCTGGGTCTAAATCAGCTCTCACGATGGGGCGCCTGGGTGGCGCAGTCGGTTAAGCGTCCGACTTCAGCCAAGTCACGATCTCGCAGTCCGGGAGTTCGAGCCCCGCGTCAGGCTCTGGGCTGATGGCTCAGAGCCTGGAGCCTGTTTCCGATTCTGTGTCTCCCTCTCTCTCTGCCCCTCCCCCGTTCATGCTCTGTCTCTCTCTGCCCCAAAAATAAATAAACGTTGAAAAAAAAATTAAAAAAAATAAATCAGCTCTCACGAGAAGGCTGGCGACAGGGAGCCATGGACAGCAGCGAGGCATACAGAGCTCTGCAGGTGTGGGTACATCGAGGCAGGCTCAAGAGGCCTGGCATCCCCCAGCACCTCCCCCGTCCCCCATGAACACAGAGACAAGGCAGCTGGGCAGATGCACAAACACACAAGGCAGCCCCCTGGGCTCAGAGCAGGCAGACAAGGGGCAGGGTGGGCTGGGAGAGCATCTGGAAAGTTCTGCTCAGAGGCCTTGTGCGCCCACTCTGTGCCTGCTAGAGCACAGCAGACGAGGAGACAAGAGGCTGCACTCCATGCAGAAGTGCAAATGCTTAGAAGTGACCCCCCCCCCCGCCAGCACCACGCTGGGCTTAGAGCCAGGGAAGGAAAGTCACGTGCACCCAAGATGGCTCTAGAACCCCACAGAGTTCCCGTTGCCCCCTGAAGCGTACGAGCCTCAGGCCGAATTCCCTGAACCTCAGTTTCCCACTGTGCGCATGGGTGCCTACCATTTTGGGGGTGTCGGAAATTGAATTTGTGCCCCGGTGGAGGTCCAGGGGTCCCCTGGTGAGGTGTGACTATAGGTTAAAGCTGATTTTTTGTTTTGGGGGGCGGGCAGGAGAAGCAGAGAGAGAGGGAACGAGAGAGAATCCCAAGCAGGCTCTGCACTCCCAGCACAGAGCCTGACGCGGGGCTTGAACTCACGATCCGTGAGATCATGACCTGAGCCGAAGTCAAGAGTTGGAGGCTTGACCAGTTGAGCCCCCCGGGCGCCCCTCTACCAGCCATTCTGACAAACACAAACCTTCCTCCCAGACCCCATGCTCATCAGGTACCACTGCCCACGAAATACCCACGCGGATGTCCCATCGTGTCCAAAACGGACATCCTGTCAGCTCTACCCCCCAGAACACACCCCACCATCTGACCGTCTTCCCCCCCCCGGCCCACTGTTTCCTGATCCCCACCACAACCTCTCACCAGGACTAACGCAGTCACCTCCTCGCTAGTGTCCCCGCTTCCGCTCTTGACCTCCTAGAGTCCACTTCAAACCCCAACAAGAGTGACCCCGTTCCTCCTCAGCTCAGAGTCCTCCTGTGGCCCCTGTCTCACTAAGTAGAGGCCAGAGTCCTGGCCTCTCTCTCTCTCTCTCTGACCTCTTCTCCCCCGCCCCATGTTGTTATTGTTGTTTATTTATTTTGAAAGAGCGAGAGAGAGCGCGAGTTGGAGAGCGGCAGAGCAGGAGGGAGAGAGACAGAATCCCAAGCAGGCTCTGCACTGTCAGCATGGAACCCGATGCAGGGTTCACTGCGAAACTGGATGCAGGGCTTGAACTCACGAACTGTGAGATCGTGACCTGAGCTGAAGTCAGATGCTCAACCGACTGAGCCACCCTGGTGCCCTCCCTCCTTTTTTTTTTTTTTTTTTTTTTTTTTTAAGGTCCTCACTGTTCCTTGAATGCTCTAGGAACTCTCATGCCTCAGGGCCTTTGCACTTACCCTTCCCCCTACTTGGATTGCCCTTGCCCCTGATAGCCACACATTTTGTTCCTTGCCTCCTGCAGTCCTTGGCTCGTACATCACCTCCTCTGTGAGGTCTTCTCACCCTCTCACTCCTGATGTTTCTTTTTTTTTTTTTTTAAGTTTATTTAGTTTGAGAGAGAGAGAGAGAAAGGGAGAGCATGAGCAGGGGAGGGGAAGAGAGAGAGAGGAAGAGGGAGAATCCCAAGCAGGCTCCATGCTCAGTGTGGAGCCCAGTGAGGGGCTCGAACTCACAAACCGTGAGATCATGACCTGAGCCGAGATCAAGTTGGGCACTTAACTGACCGAGCCACCCAGGGGCCCCGCTCCTGATCTTTCTTACCCTGTTCTAGTCCTCTTTCCTCCTCAACACCGACCAGCACCTAACAGGGTTTACCACTTACTTATTGATGATGTCTGTGGTTAAGATGGTCAGTTTGATGTATCCCCTTGATGAGGCTATAGTCCCCAGTTATTGAAACGCTAATCCTGGTGTTGCCACGAAGGCATTTGGTCGATGTGATTAAAGTCTATATTCAGTTCACTTTAAGTAAGGAAGATTATCCTGGATAATCGGGGTGGGCCTGATCCAATTAGTTGAAAGGTTTAGACAGCAGAAACTTGCTCTCTCGAATTCAGTGCCTTTCACTTTTTTACTACAAACCACAATGAGAAATTCATTTCACGTCTTTTATTTTTTTAATTTTTTAACGTTTATTTATTTTTGAGACAGAGAGAGACAGAGCATGAACGGGGGAGGGGCAGAGAGAGAGGGAGACACAGAATCGGAAGCAGGCTCCAGGCTCTGAGCCATCAGCCCAGAGCCTGACGCGGGGCTCGAACTCACGGACAGCAAGATCGTGACCTAAGCTGAAGTCGGACGCTTAACCGACTGAGCCACCCAGGTGCCCCTCATGTCTTTTTTTTTTTTAATGTTTATTTATTTTTGAGACAGAGAGAGACAGAGCATGAATGGAGGAGGGTCAGAGAGAGGGAGACACAGAATCGGAAGCAGGCTCCGGGCTCCGAGCTGTCAGCACAGAGCCCAACGCGGGGCTTGAACTCACGAACCGTGAGATCATGATCTGAGCCGAGGTCGGTCGCTCAACTGACTGAGCCACCCAGGCGCCCCTTCGCGTCTTTTTCTTTAAAGCTTTTAAACATGTTTTTTACTTATTTTGAGGGGGGCGAGCAGAGAGAGAGGAGGAGAGAGAATTCCAAGCAGGCTCCACACTGTCAGTGCAGAGCCCAATGTGGGGCTTGAACTCACAAACCATGAGATCATGACCTGAGCTGAAATCAAGAGTCAGACACTCAACAACTGAGCCACCCAGGTGCCCCAAAATTCATTTCACATCCTTTTTTTTAATGTTTGTTTATTTTTTGAGAGAGTGTGAGCAGGGGAGGGGCAGAGAGAGAGGGAGACATAGAATCCAAAGGAGGCTCCAGGCTCTGAGCTGTCAGCACAGAGCCTGACGTGGGGCTCGAATCCATGAACTGCGGGATCATGACCTGAGCCAAGGTTGGATGCTCAACTGACTGAGCCACCCAGGCGCCCCCCGAGATGTGTCTTAAGAACGTCTGAAAATATCTAACAAACCAGAGTTCCTCCAAGCAATACTTACCCCACACAGCACATTCGGATATTTGGGTTCTTCAATGCTTGTGGCAACCCATTAAATATTTTTCAGGATCCACAGTTTAGAAAACATGCCTTAGAAAGGCTTCCCTGGGGTGCCTGGGTGGCTCAGTCAGTTGAGCGGCCGACTACTGGTTTGGGCTCAGGTCATGATCTCGCAGTTTGTGAGTTTGAGCCCCGAATCGAACTCCACGCTCACAGCTTGGAGCCTGCTTTGGAACTTCTGTCTCCTTCTCTCTGTCCCTCCCCGACTCCTGCTCCTGCTCTCTCTCTCTCTCAAAAATAAAGGAAGGAAGGAAGGAAGGAAGGAAGGAAGGAAGGAAGGAAGGAAGGAAGGAAGGAAGGAAGGAAGGAAGGAAGGAAGATAAAGAAAAGCTTCTCTGTTCAACCAGCATCCCAGGGCCCTGGCTCTCTGACCTCCTACACCCACACCTACAGACCTCTATCCGCCTCACCTCTGCCCATGGTTCCTTGTCTCCGGCCTTCTCATGAGCTCCAGACCTGATGTGGATCCACAGCACCCCCCCAACCCACTCTTCTCTGGTTCCACCAGCATCCTGGATGCCTCCTCTCGATGCCCAGCGTGTTAGCTTTCCCAGCGCTGCCATACCACAGTACCACAAACCAGTGACTTAAAACGAAAGGTATTCTCCTAGTTCTGGAAGCTGGAGACCCGAAATCGAGCTGGTGGCAGTGCCGCAGTCCCTCCGAAGACGCTAGGGGAGGATCCTTCCTCGCCTCTTCCTCCGGCCTCCCTGCTTCCTTCCTTGCCTCTTGGAGTTTCTGGAAGCCCCCGGCCTGCCTTGGCTTGTGGTAGGATCACTCCCATCTCTGCCTCTGTCTTCCCTCCGTGCGTCTCTTTCCTCTTCGTATAAGGACACCGGTCATGTTGGATTAAGGGTCCCTCCTACTCAAGCATGGCCTTATCTCAACTAATTACATCTCCAATGACCCTATTTCCAAAGAAGGTCTCATTCTGAAGTCATGGGGCGGTTAGGACGTCCACGTATCTTTCTGGGGGGACAAAGTGGAGTGCCTTACAACCACCTTGTCCTGACTGACTCCACGCCCCCGACAGGAACCTGGAGCAGAGGACCGGCTGTCACCTAGAGGGCTCCCTTCCCTTCCCCAGACTGACAGTCACACCCCGTGTACATGCTGCCTCTCAAATGTCTCCCAATTCATTTCTACCCTTCCCACCGTCCCCTGCCTAGTCTCCTCCACCTCTCTTCCTAGCTCCCTCCTGCCCCTGCCCCAGATTTCTCTGTTGAGTCTAGCCAATAGTCTTCCTCCTTCCCATAAGAGCGGGGGAGAGGGGTGTCTTTCTAAAGCACAAATCAGACCCTGTCCTTTCTTGCTCAGAACCTGCACTGAAGTTCCTTAATGTTGCCCACAAGGCC
This sequence comes from Puma concolor, assembly GCF_028749965.1. Lineage (NCBI taxonomy): Eukaryota > Metazoa > Chordata > Mammalia > Carnivora > Felidae > Puma > Puma concolor. Next base: position 52,056,298 of record NC_141681.1, on the reverse strand, counting down.
TGGTGTGGGCTGGCCCTGAGCTCTGGACCTCATGGGGCCCATGGCGGGACCTCATATAAACCCAGCCCTGGCGAAAGTCAACTTGTTACTCACTGTGCACCTGCACCCACTCAGAGAAGTGCGACCCGAGAAAAATTCATCTCACTTCAACCTCATAGCCGATAACCTCCAAAGATTGGGTCTATTTGTCTACATTTCCCCGGCCACTCACTCACTATTTCAATGCTTTTCTCCTTTGTTGTCCCTAACCTCAGAGCCTCCCTCTCACCTCAGACCCTGCTTCCTACTCTACTGAGACAACCGAAGGAACAGAGGAGAAAATTCACACGGCCCTGACATCACATCCTGCCTCCTGCCTGCCTCTGTGCCCTCCCCCTCCCACTGTTTTCTGTAGATGACCAGCTCGCGCCCCTTGGACCACTCTCTACTTGCGCCCGCCCTGCCTAGTCAAGGCTCCAGCCACTCTCCCCTCTCTCCTCTGCACCATTAATCTCCCCTCTTGTGATCCATCCTGAATTGGGACACACCATACGTTTACAACTCCCGTCTTAAATAAACCTCTGGAGATCCCATGCCCCCTTCCAGATATACCCCTTTGCTGTGCTAGAAAGGATCATCTACACTGGTTCTCCCCAAACCCTCTCAACAAACACATAAGCAAACCCTCTCTTGAACCCATCCAATCAGACCACTGCCCCCACCGCATCACCAAAGTTGCCCTCTTCGAGATTACTAATGACTTCCAGATTGCTGGTCCCAATGGTCAGCTCTCAGGCTTATGGGCCTTGGGCTCTAGGCAGCATTTGGCATTGATTCCTTCCTTTGTCTTTGATTGACGCCCTTCGCTTGGCCTCCCGGACAGCAGACAGCCCTGGGTCTCCTCTCATTTTACTGATTCTTCAACCTCCTTTGCTGATGTCAGCCCTCCACCACTGGAGTGCCCCCACCTCAGGCCGGGGACTTCCGTCTACAGCTGTTCCCTCTCTAACCTCTCCCATTCTTGGGGATTTCGATTCATGTAGTCACTGACAACGCCTAAATTTATATCTCATGACCCAACCGCTCCCCTGACGTCCAGTCTCAAACATTCCAACTGCCTACCCCACATCTGTACTCGGTTGGGTAAAGGCCACCTCAAGTTTGGGGAAACTTGAACTCTTCAACGTTTATTTATTTTTGGGACAGAGAGAGACAGAGCATGAACGGGGGAGGGGCAGAGAGAGAGGGAGACACAGAATCGGAAACAGGCTCCAGGCTCTGAGCCATCAGCCCAGAGCCTGACGCGGGGCTCGAACTCACGGACCGCGAGATCGTGACCTGGCTGAAGTCGGACGCTTAACCGACTGCGCCACCCAGGCGCCCCAAGTTTGGGGAAACTTGAACTCTTGATCCACTTGAATCCCTGCCCATCTTCCCTTCTGGTAGCTCCAGACTTCCTGGTGCTCAGACCAAAGACGATGGAGTCACCCTCAACTCCCCTCTTTCTCTCGCTTCCTGTACCCAGTTCTACTGCCCCCACCCTCCCCGCCTACCCCTCTGGCGGGAACCCCCACCCCCTCTCTCCTGAACCACCTGTCTGTCTCCTCAATTCACTGGGCACCCAGCTTCCAGTCTTGCTTCTAAACTCAATTCCTCCCCGCCGCGGAGGAATCCTATTAAAACCAGAGCCAGACCATGTCCTTCCTCTGCTCGGGGCCCTTCTGTGACCCTCACTTGGGTAAAGGCCGAAGGAAGTCGCTTACAGGGCTCTGTAAAGCCTGCACGTTCCTGGAACACGGCAGGGCACAGCCGCACTTCTGACTGCACCCGCTCCCTCACCTCCTTCGCGTGTCTACTCAAATGTCCCCTTCTCAGGTAGGTCTCCCTTGCCAACTTATTTTAAAGTCACAGACACATACAAGGCACCATACTCCCCAACCCTGTTCCGACGTCTGTGTTTTCCCCATAATATTCATCACCTCCTCACGTATGTATCATATTTGCATACTGTTTCTCCCAACTAAAATGTGATTTTAGCGTTTACTTTTTTTTTTACGTTTATTTATTTTTTTGTGAGACAGAGAGCGAACGGGGAAGGGGCAGAGAGAGAGAGAGGGAGACACAGAATCTGAAGCAGGCTCCGGGCTCTGAGCTGTCAGCACAGACCCGGACGCGGGGCTCCAGCCCACGAACCATGAGATCATGCAATGACCTGCTTAACCGACTGAGCCACCCTGGTGCTCAGATTTTTTGTCTTTTTATTCGCTGCACTTGGAACCGCGTAGGTGCTCAATAACTATTTGTTGAATAGATGAACGAAACTCTGTCTGTTGGATGACCTTGAGGGCTCCTGCAAAGATGCAAATCAAATTTCTCAGCCCGACTTGACTCCATCACCCTTTCTTCCAGCTCATCCAACCCGTGTTCTAGATTAATTGCTGCCTCCGCGCATTTGCTTGAAGCCGTACCTGCGCCAGGATCACCCTCCCTACACGCCGAACTCTCCCTCTATAAATTCTCGCTCCCCGCGCCATGACGTCACTGTGTGGACAGGGGCCCCCAGGCACCGTCGGAAGGTTGACGGGTTGCCATGGTTACTGCACCGCCTGGGGTGGAATATCCCCAGGGTGCCCCGCCCCCGTGGGTACGAGTCGGCTGGCAGATCCAGGGCAGCCCCGCGCCGGGGCAGGTACGAGTGGGCGGCAATCCGGTTTCCTTACGCCCCCACCCCGCCCACACCGTTGTCATGGAAACGCAGCGCATCCCTTTAGCGCCGTCTCCCTCCCCTTTCTCCTAGAGAAGGGGACCCCGGCACGGTAAGAGGGCTGGGTTCGGCTGGAAGACTGGCCGAAAAGCGAGGACGCAGCTTGTTCTCAGCGCTCTCTCTCCATCATTTCTCCCACTTCCTCCAAGGATTGCCACGCCTGCGCAGGGACGCAGCCCCGGGATACCAAAGCTAACTAGGAGCGAGGGGCACGCATGCGTGGACAGAGTTCCGCGCGAATGCTCTTGTGGCCTCAAGAAGCTAGGGGAACGGACGCAGCGCTAATGTTGCGCCTGCGCAGCTAAGCCCCCACGCGAGGAGGGCGGTGGAAGGCAATTCTGCGCTTGCGCCGTGGGAGGGGCGTGAAACTCTAGCGGTAAGGGCGTTGGGGGCTGACTGGCGCTAGGTGCGCCTGCGCCCTGGCTCTTGGGGCGGACGGGGGCGGGGCCCAGAGGGGGACGAGAGAGGAGGGGGGAGGGAAGAGGCCGCAGAAGCCCGAGCCTTGACCGACGGGCAGGCGGGGGCTGCGGCGGCGCCGGTGAGTGACCCGCGGCCCGACTCGGTCCCCACCCTCCACGACCCTCACTCTTCATGGAGTCCCCCATCGCCTCCGTTGTCCCCTCTTACTCCCGGACCCCTTTACCCCCAGAGATCCTCTTAATTCCTGGCAATCCCCAGAGCCCCCACAATCCCCGCAGACCCTAATCCCTAGTATTTGATAGTCCCAGCTTCTCCACTGTCCCAGGAGCCCCCAACTCCCCATTCTACCTGGACATCCCTTCTGAGGACCCCATCTCGTACCGTTCTTACAGACGTCCTATTGCCCCGGAGCCCCCAGAGCGCTCCTCTGCTCCAGATCCCCCCTTCGTGCTGCGTCTCTCCTTCAGCATCTCCTTACCCCCATGCTTCTTCGACCCCGAGACACCCCCATTCTCCCTCCATTTCGCTTTCTCCCATGCCCCCATTCTCCTCTAACTCCTGCAGACACCCCCTCTTCTTTCGCCTTTCCTCATTTCTCTCCACCCCTCCAGACCCTCCCCCAATTTCCATCAACTCCTCGGCGTGGCACTTTGCGCCGCGCGAGGCACAAGAGGAGCGCTCAGCGGGTGTCAGCTATTATTAGGCGCTCTGAATGTCCCCCGTGGCCCGTCGCCCCCGGCCACTCTCCGCCCCAACCCCTGGCCCCGGGGGCATTGGAGGCGGTGTCTGGGCGGCCGGGGTGGGGCTGGCGGCGCGCGGACGCCGAGCCCCCGCCAGCGCCGTGCGCCCTGTGCCCGCAGCGCCGGCGCCCCCCCATGCGCCAGGCGGCCGGACGGCGGCGTCGGGGGGCGCCATGGCCTCGGCGGCGGCGGGCGAAGCGGAAGAGACCACCCGGCTGCGCAAGCCGCGCTTTTCGTTTGAGGAGAACCAGATCCTGATCCGTGAGGTGCGCGCCCACTACCCACAGCTCTACGGCGCGCAGAGCCGTCGGGTGAGCGTGGCCGAGCGGCGGCGTGTGTGGGACGGCATCGCCGCCAAAATCAACGGCATCACCAGCTGGAAGCGCACTGGCCAAGAGGTGCAGAAGCGCTGGAATGACTTCAAGCGCCGCACCAAGGAGAAGCTGGCCCGCGTGCCGCACTCCACGCAGGGCGCCGGGCCTGCCGCCGAGGACGCCTTCTCCGCGGAGGAGGAGACCATTTTTGCCATCCTGGGGCCGGGAGTGGCGGCACCGGGAGCTGGTGCGGGAGCCGAGCAGCCCTCGGTGGCCGCTTCCTCACAGCCGTCAGCCGCAAGTGCGGGCACCCAACGCTACGTCTTGTCCGAGGATCGCAGGGAAGACCGACGGGCAGGTGAGTTCCTTCGGTGTCACCTTAGCCAGAGCAAGACAGTCGCGAACTCAGCTGTTTGCTCGGCACGGTTCCCCAGCTCTTTACGTGGCTTGCCCAAAGTCCCACAGCCCATGACTGTCAGCGTCATGAACGGAACCTAGAAGGCCTGGCTCCAGAGTCCACACCTGGGATTATCAGCACAGGCAGGATTTCATTAAACGTAATGTAGGGTAGTGACCAATGGAGGCTGACCGGGCTCCAGTCGTGACTTTGTCACTCAGCTGTGTCATTCTGGGTCCGTTATCGCAGGTCAGTTTCCACATCTGTAAAATGGGGATTAAAAAAAAAAAAAAAGCCCCCACCTCAAAAGCATGCTGTGAAGATTGAACGAGTTAATATGCGTGAATTGCTGAGTACAGCGCTTCCTGAATCTTCCTCGTTCGCTCTTGATAGGATTACCAATGCTGCGAGGTATGAACTATTTTGCCATTTTATGTATCAAAGCCTTGGAGAGGTTTGGTAACTTTCCCAAGGTCATGCCATGAATAGAGGAAGTGTGGAGAGCAGAGTACAAAGACATCCCACTTGGCCTTGACTCTGGCTTCGTATTTCTTCTACAGCTATTTCCCCAGCACATCCCCTGTACTGGGCAGTGTTGGGGACACTGCGGTGAGGGAGACATCTCCAGCCCTGCCCTCCTGGGCCTGAGTTTGGGAGTCCAGAGGGGGCACCTAACCCAGGCTGGAGGTCAAGGAAGGCTTCCTGGAGGAGGAGACATCAGAAAAGCAGAGTGAGAATGAAGAACTGAGGAAGTGTTGCTGGTAGAAGAAACAGCATGTAGAGTGGCTTTGAGACAAGAAAGCTTAGCCAGTTTAGGAACTGAGAAGTTTCCAAGTTAGAGGAAGGGGAAAGTAGAAAGATTGAAGAAATGTTTTGAGATGAGGTCAGAGAGGTCAGCAGAGGCCAGACAGTGAAGAATTTTATCCAGAATGCCATACGGAGTCACTGAAGGGTGTTTTGAGAAAGGGACGGAGGTGGATATGATCAAACAAGTTCAGGATCATGTGGTTCAGAGAGTTTCATTCATCCACCCAAGGTCACCCAGAAACTAAGTAGTAGAATTGGGACTCAAATGCAGGTTGTGTCCAACTCACAATGCATGCACTTAACTTAACCACTGGGCTAGATTGTCTGGCAATAACAACAACAATTAATATTGACTGAGAGTTAATGGGTATGCCAGAATTAGATCACACGCAGTTTGTAAGTGAAGGTCAGAACTTTGGACTTTATCTTCAGGGCATTTGGGAGGCGTGAAAGTGTCTTAAGCAGGGGAGAGAGAGACACGATCACGTGGGACCCCTGTTCTCCACATGAATCTCAAACCTCATTGTTTCTGTCTGTGAAACGGCCACACTGAACCAGAGCAGAGACGGCAAACATTTTTTCGAGAGTCGTACAACTGTGTTATTCCTGCATTAATTCAACAAATATTTATCGAGCACCTCTTCTGAGGGAGGCGCTGTGGCAGATGCGGGGAATACCGTGGAGAAAAAGCCACCTTCCCTTTTCTTACGGAGCCAGCATTCCAGTTATTGGAGAAAGACAGGAACAAACAACCCCAAAACAGATCACATACCAGGAGGTGATAAGAACTAAGAAGAAAAATAAAGCATGTTAAAAGGATAGGGAGTTGGGGTGCCTGGGTGGCTCGGTCCGGTTAAGCGTCCAAATCTTGATTTCCGTTCAGGTCGTGATCTCACGGTTCGCAGGTTCGGGCCCCAGGCTGGCCTCCCCGCTGACAGTGCAAAAGCCTACTTGCAAGTCTGTGTCTCCCTCATTCCCTGCCCCTCCCCCGCTAGCCCTCTCTCCCTCAAAAATAAATAAACATGAAACACACGAAAGAGGACAGTAAGTGATAGAAGGGGGTTGCTCTAGATAGTGTAGTCAAGGAGGGCTTCTCTGAGAAGGTGGAATTTGAGCAGAGACCTGAATAGAGAAATTGCGGCAAGTAGATAATCTGATAGAACAGCACTTGAGCCAGAGGAAGCAGTATATGCAAAGGCCCGGAGGCAGGAATGTGCTTAAAGCATCCTTGATTAGAACCTCACGCAAATTACCCACTGCCTAAAATTCATAAAAGACGAATAGGCTTTGATTGAAAGACTGGAATGGGGCCTGGGGCGGCCTGAGGTGTCTGTGTTGACACTAGAGGAGAGCTCAGGATAATTTATCTCTGACCTAATATTTGAAAACAAAAAAACAAACAGTAACAGCATTGAAGATGCACTGTGCCTGGGGTGATTCAGTTAATCCCTGTGATGGCCCTCAGGGAGAGGTTCTGTTATTGGGTCACTTGGTCCTTTGCCTACTTGGGCGCGCGCGCGCGCGCGCGCGCGCGCGCGCGCACACACACACACACACACACACACACACACACACCTATTTTACAGGTGGGGAAATGGAGGCCCAAAGGTTGCAAATAAATGATTTTAAATGTAGCAGTGGCCCTTCCGTGACCCCTGTGGGCACGAAGTGTGGGCCATTTTCTGTTCTATTGTTCAGTAGGCTAGAAGAACAGTATTCCAGAATGGCAACAATCCTCATACCCCTCATGAGGGGGACTTAACCACTCTTGAGCCCTCAAATGCCTCTTCTCGCATTCACCAGCACTGTGATGTCTCTCTGGGCCTCAGGTCTCTGCATCTGTAAAATGGGATGATAATGGCAGCACGGACCCCTTCCCCTCCACCCCCGCCCCCAGGAGAACGGCTGAGAGGACTCACTGAAATAACGTAGGAGGAAAGCATAGCCGCTTCGCCCAGGGCCTGGCCAGGAAAGTGTCCAACAAGTGTTAGCTCTGGTTATCATCTCTCTCCGTGCCTCCCCCACCTCCTCTGCCTGCCTGGTCCAGGGAGGCTGGACCCCCAGCATTGAAGGCTGGAGGGGATTGGCTGTTTCTGCAACAGGAGAGCAGGGAGATCAGATCTGGCCTAGGAGCAGGAAGCAGGCTTCTCTGAGGAAGGACTATCTGAACTGGCCAAGAGGCCATGCAAGGGGGATACTCTTAATAGAGGGAACCTCACACACACTCTCCCTGAGGCAAGGAAGAGGGACCGAAAGGGGTAAGTGCTAGGGCTTTGTAGCCTTAGGGGCTGGACTGTCCCCTGAGGGTGCTGGGGAGCTGTGGGAGGGTTGCAGCAAGGACCTGGGGCCTGGGGCCCCAATCCGTGCTGACTCCTTGGAAGCCACAGTTCTTTTTTCATTAAAGAAAACATTTTGTGCTGGACATTGTTCTAGGCGCTGGGTAAACAGCAGTGAACAAAACAAAGCCCTGCCTGATGGAGCTGACATCAGGAGGAGGAGACAGACAACAAACAGAGCGACCCCATGCCAGGTGGAGATAAGTGCTAATAAAAGAAATCAGGTAGGGTTAGGAGAGAGAAGAGGACAGAGACGGGAAATGCTGTCCACAGAAGGTCAAGGCAGATCTTCCCAAGGAGGCCGCATTTGAGCAGAGGAGCTGAGAGAGAGGGAGCCAGGCAGGTGTCTGGGGAAAGATCTTTCCAGGCCAAGGAACAGCAAATGCAAAGGCCCCGAGGCAGGAGCAGGCGTATTGTGTGTGTGGACCGACAAGAAGGCCAGTGTGGCTGGAGCCTAGTGAGTGAGACAGAGAAGGGAAGGGGTAGAGATGAGGTCAGGGAGGCACTGGAGCAAATTGTGCGGAGCCTCGAGAGCCTCAGGGACTTTGCTTTTAGTCTGAGACGTGAGAGCCCCAGGAAGCTTTTGAGCGGAGAAAGACAACATCTGACTTGTATTTGTTAAACACCTTTATCGAGATACAATTCCCATACTGTATCGCCACCCCTTTAAAGAGGACAGTGCGGTAGCTTTTAGCATCCTCGTGGAGTTGTGCAACCATCGCCACTATCAATCTTAGAACATTTTCGTCACCCGAAAAAGAAACCCCGCATCTCTCAGCCATCACCCCCACCTGGCCCCCCCAGCTCCGCCCAGCCCCAGGCAACCACTAATCTTTCTGTCTCTGGTAGATTTGCCTGTTTGGACATTTCCTATACCTGGATCCTCCGATGTGTGGTCCTCTGTGGGTAGCGTAACTGACACGTATATTGTTTGGACCTCTGAGACTTTGGAGGAGGCCGGCGACCCAGTCGAGGAAGCAGTTGCAAAAGTCCCAAGCGGGAAATGCGGGTGGTTGGACTGGGAGGGGCTTGTGGAGGTGGATGGAAGCGGGACGTTGAAATAGTTTGAAGGCAGAGCCAGTGACCATTGTACATGGACAGTGTCTTGGGCGAGAAACAGAGTGAACGTTGTGGCCCCCCCGCCCCACCCCCCCCCCCAGCGGCTGGAAGGATGGGGCTGTCGTTAGCAGCGATGGGGGTTGGCGGAGCCGGGAGCGGGATGTGAGAGGGTCAGGAGCTCAGCTCCAGGCAGGAGAGTGTGAGGCAATACTAGACCGTCGAGGGGCTGTGTGGCCGGTACACAAATGGAGCAGAGGTTTCAGGCAGGGCCCGGAAATCTGAAAGCCTCTGTATGCAGACTCTGTCCAAGTTCATGAGCGTGAATGAAGTCTCAGGTGACAGGAGACGTGTGCGGAAACCCAACAGGCTTGGGGTTGAGGGTTGAACTGGTACAGACCACAGCTGAGGGAGAAATCCCACCACCCGGCCAGAGAGAGCCCGAGGAGGCGTGTGGTGGGGGGAGCGTCCAGATAGTTGGAGGAGCCTTCTAGAATGTTGGTTCTGCCTGGCTCCAGCAGGGGACCTCCAGGACCCTGTTTCCACCAAGGCTGGCATCAGCCACCAGGTGGTCATTCGCTATATTGTTTTTCTCCCCTGTGTTCTCCTCCAAGGCACGATCCGACTTGGGTTTTGAAAAGATGGCTCTGGGGCCAGGGTGAGTGGGAGGTGGAAAGGGGAAATCGAGACACATGGTGGGGGGAGGGGGGTCACGTCACCTTACCTACATCTCTCTCTCCACAGATACACCAGCCCACAGCAAGGGGGGCTCCAGCAGCCCCGAGCAGTGGGCCCGGCCCTCCTGCAGCCCCCAGGAAGGGGGCTGCCCGCCACCCAAGGAGCGTGAGTCCCCGCCCCCTCCGGCCCTGCAGACCGTGCAGCTGCCGCGCCTGGCCTTGTCTCCTCCGCCCCCGGCCCCTCCACCGCCACCACCCCAGCCGCCTCAGCAGGTCCACGTGGCACCCTCGTCCCCCAGCCCACCACCTCCTCCACTGCCACCACCCACGCCCTCGGCCCCGGACCCCTCCCTGGACTTCCTGCGGGCCCAGCAGGAGACGGCCAACGCCATCCGGGAGCTGGCTGGCACCCTTCAGCAGGGACTGGCCAAACTGAGCGAGGCCCTCAGCGCCCTACTGCCCCTTCTGCCCGGAACCGCCGTCGACAGGCTGCCCCCGCCTCTGCCCCCACCCCCGCCCCCGCCCCCACCCCCCAGGCCCCTCTTGCCCCCGCCTACCCCGAAAGCGGAGATCACCCCAGAGCCCGTGTCCGTGGTGGCTGCTGTGGTGGACGGAGCGGTGGTAGCAGCCAGGGGGGTGATCATCGCCCCTAGGAGCGAGGAGGCGGGGGCCCCCCGGCCTCCCCCGGCTCCCCTTCCTCCCCACGACTCACCCCCACACAAGAGGAGGAAAGGTTTCCCTACACGGAAGAGGCGGGGGCGTTGGAAATCTCCCTGAAATCTGCTGTTGGGTTCGAGCTCCTTCTGCCTGTACCTCCTCCCCACCCCCACCCCCAGCTTAGCCCAGTGGAGGAGGGCGACGCACCTTCCCCATCTCGGCTGCACCCTGGCTCCCTGCTGCGGGGGGGCGCGAGCACCCCACTCCCTATACTAGTTAGTGCCTGATTCTCAGGGGGGCTTGTTGATGGGTCCCCCACCCCTTTCTCCAGTACAGCGCTGTCTGCCTGGCTGCTTCCCTGAACCCTAACTTCTAAGCCATCAATTTTACGTTATTTATTATTGCCCTTTGTGGGTTGCGGAGAGAACCTCTCGGGTCTGCACATGCGTCCCCCTTCCCTAACAGCTCCTGGTCTTGACTTGAAGAGAATTGACCCGTAGGGGCCTCCTCACCTCCCCAATCCAGACTTTGGAGGGGGTGGGAGTCGCAAGACAAATCAGAATATGGATGACAAAGGATATAGCAGTCTGTACCCTAGGGAGAGGGGGGCAGAGTTCTCACTGGGGAGATACAGGTTGGGCCCTCTGCCTCCCATTGCTGTCTCTGACTTCCAGGGCTCAACCCCCTCATTTCTCCCCAGTGGTGACAAGATACGAATAAACTTATTTTTAATACAATTACTTTGGGCTCTGAGACAGGCCTGGGGTTTCAGCACCTACACCTGTCCCCCTCACCACCCTCCCTCCCCCGACCCTGCCTCCATGGACCAGTGGCATCCCTTTGAAGTTGGGAGGCTGGTGATTTTCCAGCTTTTTTCTTTCTTTCTTTCTTTCTTTCTTTCTTTCTTTCTTTCTTTCTTTCTTTCTTTCTTTCTTTCTTTCTCTTTCTTTCTTTCTCTTTCTTTCTTTCTTTCTCTTTCTTTCTTTCTTTTTCTTTCTTTCTTTCTTTCTTTCTTTCTTTCTTTTTTCTTCCTCTTTTCTTTCTTTCTTTCTTTCTTTCTTTCTTTCTTTCTTTCTTTCTTTCTTTCTTTCTTTCTTTTCTTTTTCTTTCTTTCTTTCTTCCCTTCCTTCCTTCCTTAAAGCCATCAGATCCTGTGTTCAAATCTTATTCCAACGTATTCATCCTTCCCATACCAGCCTAAGTGTCCTCTCCTCCAGGAGAGCTTTCTGGATTTCCTCCTCCAGGCTAGGATGGGTCTGCTCAGATTATCTTCCAGTGTCCTCTGTTCTCTAAATGAATACATGCCTTTATCTGTTTAAAGCTGCCCCCCCCCCCACACACACACCCCCACCCCCTTTTCATGAAGGCAGGAGCTGGTTTTCTTTTTTACTCCCAAACCTGCTGGAAAGCAAAGTAGCCAATAACCACCACCCTGAAATCAGTCACACCTGGCTCCGTCCCTGGTGCTGCCCTGGCCAGCTGTGTGGGTCTCCCTTTTCCTCGTCTGTAAAATGGGCATAAAAATGTAGGCGTCTACATCTACGTTCTATGTTCATCCTTCAGGTCTCAGCTCAAATATTGCTGCCTCAGGAAAGTCTTTTCTGGCACTCCCTCTCCCCTAGCAGTCGGGGGGTGGGGGGGGGGGGTAGGGAGGTGGGGAGAATGCAGTTAAATAATCATTTGAGTAAATTTAAGTTGAATGTCTGCCTCCATCACCAGGATGAGCCTTGTCAGGGCAAGGCCTGAACGTATCTCAGTCACTGCTGTGTCCTCAGCCTTGCCCAACACAGAAGAGGGTTGCATCTTTGAATTAATGAGCAGCTTAAAAAACAGTTTCCATTTATGTATGCTGTTCCTTTTCTGGGCCAGGCACCATGCTAAACGTTTATATGCGTGTTTTCATTTTAACTTGGAGCTATCCAATGAAGAGCAACTTCTACAGCGTCTCTGTCCTGAGAAGTGTAGGGACTTGCCCTAAACTTGCCAGGGGACAATCCCAATTCAGCCCACCTGAAGCCGAACTCTGGCCAGAACTCTTGACCCCCCCAGGAGTGTTTACTGAAGAATGGCTTAAACGCAAGTTTAGGTGATCCCTGAATGGCCTCTTTAGTGGTTCCATACATAGTGTTAACTTACTTGATTAAAATGTAGCTAGTTCATAAAAAAAAAAAAGTAGGACTGTGCCCATAATACAGACATACCTCGTTTTATTGCGCTTCGCAGATACTGCTTTTTTTTTTTTTGCGTTTATTTATTTGTTTTGAGAGAGAGAAAAGGAGGGAGAACACAAGCAGGGAGGAGCAGATAGAAAATCCCAAGCAGGCTCCACACTGTCCACGAAAAGCCTGATGGAGGGCTCAGACTCACCAACCATGAGGTCATGACCTGAGCTGAAATCAAGTGGGACGCTTAGCTGACTGAGCCCCCCCCCCCCCCCCCCCGGCGCCCCAGATACTGCATTTTTTTAGAAGTTGAAGGTTTGTGGCAACCCCGCCACAAGCAAGTGTATCAGTATCCCTTTCCCAACAGCCGCTCACTTGTATCTGTGTCACATTTTGGTAATTCTTTGACTATTTCAAATTTTCTCATTATTATGACATTTGTTATGGTGCTGTGTGATCAGGGACAAAATCTGAAAGCTCAGACGATGGTGACCATCTTTTTTGGCAATAAAGTATTTTTTAGAAGTTTTTTTTTTTTTTTTTTAACGTTTATTTTTGAGAGAGTTAGAGCGTGAGCAGGGGAGGGGCAGAGATAGAGGGAGAGAAAGAATCCGAAGCAGGCTCTAAGCTGGCTCGAGCTCACCAACTGTGAGATCGTGACCCGAGTGGAAGTGGGACACTTAACCGACGGAGCCACCTAGACGCCCCAGCAATAAATGTATTTTTAAATTAAGGTATGTACCTTGTTTCTTTGGACATAATGCTGTTGCACACTTAATATGTTACAGCCTAAACTTAACTTTGAGATGCACAGGAAAAACCGGAACGTTTGTTTGCCTTGCTCTATCGTGCTACTTGCTTCATTGCCAAGGTTTGTTGTATCGTGGTAGTCTGGAGGGAGAATGCAATATTTCTGAGGTATGCCTGTATTGCTTAGGAGGAGGCAAAAGTAGATGGCCTTTTTTCCCATGGGAGTCCATATAAAGAAAAGAATACAGGTGGTGAGTGAAATTGCAAAGCTGAGGCTGATGTTTGGAGAACAAAATCACAGCGGCTGTGATTGCAGCGGGCTGGGGGAGAGGAAGCAGACAGTCCGATTAGTTTGAAAACCAGTAACGAATGCAACTCTGGCAAGTCACGTAAATACTTTTGAGCGCTTATCACGGACCCAGGCTTAGCAACAGAAAGAGGGTGATGGGGGGTTAGGACCCGAAGACTTGCCTCTCCTCCCCTCCCTACTCTTCCAGTCTGGCTCCCACTGTTCCAGATGTTGAGAAGAAAAACCTGGGCGGGGGAGTCCCCAAAGCCCGGTTGGGCCGATCAGGGAATGAGCGCTCAAGGCTGGAGAAAGGTGGTTTCCCCGGAAACTAACCCCACAACTCTTAACTCGCCATCTCTGGCCTCCGTCCCTTCCCCCAAATTAGGGAGCAGTAGAGGGTGAGGATTTCCTCAACCCACCCAGTGCTCCGAAAAAACGTAAAGCCACCCCAAAATTGAGCCGGGGGTGGAAGACAGCGGGAATCGGGAAGGCCTGCCCCCACCTCCCATTCAGCGGAAGTGCGTCGTTTGTCCTCGCTGCAGAGCATTTTGGGAATTGTAGTGAGTGGTTGATGGGGCTAGCAGGGAGAGATACAGTGTAACCCTTTGTAGACCAGAGCGCGCCGGCAAAACTGGAAGAGAGTTCGAGGGCGCTCGACCACTCTCTTTAATGGATGAGGCAACTGAGGCAGAGGCCTTGACCGAGAGGCCTTCGTTCTTCCCCTTTCTCCCGCTGTTGCCAGCCCCATTCCGAGAATGGTATACAAGAGTTGAGGAAAACGAACTGCCATGCAGAACCCTCCCTCCCCCAGTTGCCAGCTTCCCGTCCCCCTACCCCGAAACCGTCCAATCAGAGCCCCTCCGCCCCGCCCCAGGAGATGCTGCCTTCCTAATCAGTCATTGGCCCACCTCTGATGGGCGGGGAACTGAGCCTCAGAAAGAGCAAGACTTTTGCCTAAAGCTGCACAGCAAGTCGGAACTGAAATTATGCGCGCGGAACCCTGTCCACTTCCTACCATTTCTGAACCCGTGGCAGCTCTGGCCATTCATATCTCCTTTCCGCCCCCAAACCCTGTGCCGGAGCTCCGCGAAGCGCGCCGAACTCCCTGCCCCGCCGTGATGAGTGGTCGGGTTTGCGCGTCGGAGAGGCGGCGAGCCCACTCCCTCTGCCGCCGGCTGTCCCCTTTAAGAATCAGCCCCGGCAGGACTACGTTTCCCAGAAGGCTTTGCCGGCGCGTTATGTAACTTTCCCTGCGAAGCGGCCTCTGGGGCAGAAGGAGGTGGAGGCGGCGACGGCCGTTGCAACGGCGGCGGCGTCGGCGGCGGGAGCGGCGGGAGCCCGAGGCGGCGGCGCCCGCGGCCCATCGCGGGGCCCAAGCTGTGCGCCTCGGCCGGGAGCCCGGACCGGGCGGGGGCGCCGACGTGCCTCTAACAAGCTTTTCAAGGAGGCGGGAGTGAGGAAAAAGGCTTAGGGCCCAGGGGGCGGGGAAGGGGGGCCGGGCCTGGATCGGCGGGGAGGCCGAGCCGGAGGCCTGACTGTGGCTCGCGCGGTCCGGGGGACACGAATCAAACGTCGGCGGCGCGGATCGTACGTCGGCGGCGGGTGGAACGCCAGGGCTCGGCGGCGCGCGCGCGGGGGGTCATGGCGTCGGTGCAGGCGTCCCGCCGCCAGTGGTGCTACCTGTGCGACCTGCCCAAGATGCCGTGGGCCATGGTGTGGGACTTCAGCGAGGCTGTGTGTCGCGGCTGCGTGAACTTCGAGGGTGCGGATCGCATCGAGCTGCTCATCGACGCTGCCCGCCAACTCAAACGCAGCCACGTGCTCCCCGAGGGCCGCTCTCCCGGGCCCCCCGCCCTCAAGCACCCGACCACTAAGGACCTGGCTGCGGCCGCTGCACAGGGGCCTCAGTTACCGCCTCCGCAGGCCCAGCCCCAGCCGTCAGGAGCAGGCGGCGGCATCTCTGGCCAGGACCGCTATGACAGGGCCACCTCGTCGGGCCGCCTCCCCCTACCCTCGCCCGCCCTGGAGTACACCCTGGGGTCCCGCTTGGCTAATGGGCTGGGCCGCGAGGAGGCCGTGGCGGAGGGGGCGCGAAGGGCCTTGCTTGGCTCTATGCCCAGCTTGGTGCCCCCCGGGCTGCTGGCAGCTGCGGTGTCTGGCCTGGGAAGCCGAGGCCTGACGCTGGCACCCGGCTTGAGTCCTGCCCGTCCAGCTTTTGGCTCCGATTTCGAGAAGGAGAAGCAGCAGAGGAATGCGGACTGTCTGGCAGAACTGAACGAGGCCATGCGTGGCCGGGCAGAGGAGTGGCACGGGCGCCCCAAAGCGGTGCGGGAACAGCTGCTGGCGCTGTCAGCCTGTGCCCCCTTCAACGTCCGCTTCAAGAAGGATCACGGGCTGGTGGGGCGGGTGTTCGCTTTTGATGCCACTGCCCGCCCGCCCGGCTACGAGTTCGAGCTGAAGCTTTTTACCGAATACCCCTGTGGTTCTGGCAACGTGTATGCGGGAGTCCTGGCCGTGGCGCGCCAGATGTTTCACGATGCTCTGCGGGAGCCGGGCAAGGCTCTAGCCTCCTCAGGCTTCAAGTACCTCGAATATGAACGGAGGCACGGCTCCGGGGAATGGCGCCAGCTGGGGGAGCTGCTGACCGACGGTGTCCGCAGCTTCCGAGAGCCAGCTCCTGCCGAGGCCCTGCCCCAGCAGTACCCAGAGGCAGCCCCTGCAGCTCTATGTGGCCCACCGCCGCGAGCCCCGTCCCGGAACCTGGCGCCCACGCCACGCCGTCGCAAGGCATCCCCTGAGCCCGAGGGTGAGGCGGCTGGGAAGATGACCACCGAGGAGCAGCAGCAGCGGCACTGGGTAGCACCCGGTGGCCCGTTCTCCGCCGACACCCCTGGTGTGCCCTCACCCATCGCCGCCCTGAAGAATGTGGCCGAGGCCCTGGGCCACTCCCCCAAGGACCCTGGCGGGGGCGGGGGCCCCGTGCGCGCTGGGGGCGCCAGCCCCGCAGCTTCCTCCGCAGCCCAGCCTGCGACCCAGCATCGTCTAGTGGCCCGCAATGGTGAAGCCGAAGTCAGCCCCACAGCTGGGGCAGAAGCGGTCAGCGGGGGTGGTAGCGGCACGGGGGCGACCCCCGGGGCACCCCTGTGCTGTACCCTGTGCCGGGAGCGGCTGGAAGACACCCACTTCGTCCAGTGCCCCTCAGTGCCCGGACACAAGTTCTGCTTTCCCTGCTCAAGGGAGTTCATCAAGGCACAGGGCCCTGCTGGGGAGGTGTACTGCCCCAGTGGGGACAAGTGTCCCCTGGTGGGCTCCTCTGTCCCCTGGGCCTTCATGCAGGGCGAGATCGCCACTATCCTTGCTGGAGACATCAAGGTTAAGAAAGAACGGGACCCCTAGGCCACCACTGCCACCAGTCTACTGCGTCCTACCCCCTTGCCACCCACCGCTGCTGCGGATAAATTATTCCGTCCCCGACCCAACCCAGTGCTACCCCCGCCTGTGTACATACCCCTTCCTCATCCTGGATGGTTCCCTGGGGTAGATGCATTGAGGGTGGGGGGAGAAAGCTTGTGGCTTCTGCCCAAGGGGGTGTTTGGGGTCCCTTGGCCCCTCCAGTTTCCCTCTCCCCTCCTTGGCTTGGCTTTGCTGCTGCTTATAGTCGGGGGAGAGGTGCCCCCCTCCTCCTCGAGAAGGGGCCTCCTGAAATCTCGCTCTTTATAAACAAAGCAAAAGCATTTTATTGCCCCCCCCTCCCGCCCCCTTTTCCTCCTTCAATAAACCGAAAGATGGTTTTGTTTTTTTTTTTTTTCCTTCTTGGTCCCTTAGTTGTGTGAGACGCTGCGCCCCCTTTGGGACCGAACTGATCCTGCAGGGAAAGGACGATGCGTGGTAGCCTCCAGGTGGCGCCCTCCACTCAGGCGGGCCCCCTGGCGCTTTTCAGAAGTGCTGGCCACTGGTCAAGCGTTCTAGCCATCTGCCCGTTTTCCAGATGACAGAACTGAGGCTTAGAGAGCACGGGAAGCTCCTTGCATGGGAACCAGAGCCATGCTCGGGAATTCGGTTTCTCTTCTGGTCCCGCCCCTGTATCTACCCAAGGTGTGGGGGACTAGCGCCCGCGAGGGGGGGGGGGGGGGGGAAAGGAGAGAGGCATTAGGAGGCTTCCTAGAAGGGATGGGCAGTGAGTTCTTGCTCAGCAGGCAGAGAATTACGTTACATTGCTTAGAGGGACTGCCCTAGGAAAGAGGAAAATTACCTCCATGGGGTAATTTGGATCCTTGGAAACAAGGTGACTGCATCCCACCTCTGGTGGTGCCCTGAGCTGCGTTGCTCGCACCCATCTTGGGAGACCAGCCTCAACGGTGGCCATCCTAGGACACCGTGACTGGCAGGGTGAAAGGCACTCCCCCCCGCGGCAGCCTCTGATGTGCGCGGCCTTGTCCCGCACCTGTCCCGACGGGCTGATCATTAACCAGGACTTCCTGCTCTCTGGCGTCAAGGGGCGGGGCCTGAGCAGGCTGCGGCAAAGCAAGGGTTAAGGGGAGGGGGCTGCCCCAAGAGCCCAGCCTAGACCCCCGGTGTCTCTGCGACCCTGAAGTGGAGACTGCGGGAAGGGGGAATGCGGAGCGCCAAGGCCAGTGGATGGACAGAAAGATGGGGGGGGGGGGGGGGGCGGGGAGATTGTAGTGTGTCCTTTGACCGCACAGCACTGTCCTACAGCCCTGAAACCCCAGGTTGCCCCGGATCTCAGGAACACGGGTGTTCCACCGCCGAAATCTGGAAGACCTTAAAGTCTGGACCCATCTGCTTGGTTATCCACGTGTCCGACGCACACATCTTGCAGAGTCACATGGCCCAAATCCCAAACATTAAGGACGCTGGGACTTTGTCCTCCGCATCTGAGGACGCTCAACTCTTAAACCGCCAGCTCTTGGGCTGAGGGGTCCCCTCCCCTCCCCCAGCCATCAGGTCTCAGGTGTTCTGTCACCCCCGGTACTGCCAGCCTGGGCCCTGGGCAGGGCTGGGAAAACCACCCCTGATTAAATATACAGGCGATAAGCCTGGGGCAAGGGAGACGCTGGATGGAGCTCCAGGCCTGGGCACCCATCCCTGGCAATCTTGTGGCCTCCCCTGCCCCAGCTCTGTAGACCCAAGCACTGGGTGGTTCCCCCTCCCCCATCCCCAGGGCGAGAGGCCTCCAGATGCCAGGGTCCCCAGTGAGGGCTAAAGAGCTATGGAGGACGCCTGGTCCTTTAAGAACAGCTGGTAGGGGGGTGGGCAGGGGAGTCACCCCCAGCCTGGCTGGTGTGTGTATTCTAGATAGAGGTTGAGTTAACCATTAACGGAGCAGACGGCCTGACCTGTGTGGGTGTGGGGGGCTGAATCAGTCCCCCTTCCCCCAGTGCCAGGGTGGGGCCAGAGTGGAGGGATTCTGGATGTATTGGGGGGATCCGTGAGTAGGTGAAGAGACTTCCAGAAAGGAGACACAGACCCAGGGAAAGATGGGAGACAACAGAGGTGGAAAGGTATAGAAAAACCAGCTCACTGGAAGAGGACAGACCCAGAGGGGGACAAGAGAGCTCAAAGACCCTCTTGAGATGGAGGAAACGAGGTAAAAACAGAGGGACAGACAGACGTTCAGAAGAGAGATATACCCAGATAGGTGCAGAGAGCCTGAGATACACAGATGAGACACCAAGAATAGAGACCTAGAAGGAGGGAGAGAGCATTTGAAAGCAGGAGAAAGGGGAGACTGTGGAATCAAGGAAAGGTTCCAGTTTAAATTATTTTTTTTTTCCAACGTTTATTTATTTTTTGGGACAGAGAGAGACAGAGCATGAACGGGCGAGGGGCAGAGAGAGAGGGAGACACAGAATCGGAAACAGGCTCCAGGCTCTGAGCCATCAGCCCAGAGCCCGACGCGGGGCTCGAACTCACGGACCGCGAGATCGTGACCTGGCTGAAGTCGGACGCTTAACCGACTGCGCCACCCAGGCGCCCCGGAAAGGTTCCAGTTTAAACTAGAGAGTTAAGACATCTTGAAACGCAAATTCTGTGAAGACAGATCGCTTCTCGGCCTTCTGGCTAAGATCAAGTGAAGTTCTACGAGGCAGAGGGAGAGAACGGAGATCTGTGAAGACGAGCGAGGCTGGGTCTGTCTCGATCAGTTGGTCCCCACGACAAGGCCTGGCTCACTCCTACTCATCCCTCAGGTCTCTGCTCAGCTACCACCTCCTCCAGGAAGCCCTCCTTGGCCCCCCAGCTGTGTCAAGTGCCATTTCTGGGCTCTCCCAGACCCTGCACTCCCCTATCCCGGCCCTGCACATTCTGGATCGTCATTGGGAAATCGACTGTCGGCCCCCTGAGGGCAGGGTTGAAGCCGTCTCAGTCACCACTATGAACCCAGCATTGCCTAGCACAGGGCTAGTTTAAAGGACGGATAGGGAACAGCAGGGAACAGAATGCAGCCCCTACTCTCATGGAGCTGACGTTCATGTAAGAGGTACAGACAGACCCATAAAATGTGACAGCCATGGAGCAGTGAGTCCTAAGAAGAAAAAAGAAACCAGGGGAAGGGGATAGAGAGTGATGGAGGTTGCTGCCATAAAGGAGGAGGTAGAGAAGGGCTCACTGAGGAGATGACACTAAATTGAAGGAAGCGAGGGAGCAAGCCGGGGGAAATCTAGGGGGATAGCACATGCAAAGGTCCCGAGGCAGGAGTCTGCTTGGTTTGTTCCAGAAGCAGCCAGGTGGCCAGGGCAGCCATGGCAAAGGGGAGAGTTAGGAGAATGAGGTCAGAGTGGGGCGCGTGACTGGCTCAGTCAGTAAAGCATGTGACTCTTGATCTCGGGGTTGTAACTTCGAGCCCCCACGTTGGGCATAGAGATAACTTAAAAACAAGATCTTAACGGGGTGCCTGGGTGGCTCAGTTGGTTAAGCATCCGGCTGGGGCTCAGGTCATGATCTCGAGGTCTGTGAGTTCGATCCCTGTGTCGGGCTCTGTGCTGACAGCTCAGAGCCTGGAGCCTGTTTCCAATTCTGTGTCTCCATCTTGCTCTGCCCCTCCCCCACTCGTGCTCTGTCTCTCTTGCTCTCAAAAATAAATAAAACATAAAAAAAATTTTTTAATTAAAAAAATAAGATCTTAACCAAGAAAAAGAAAAAGAATGGGGTCACAGGGATACCAGGGAAGCATCGGCCACGGTAAGGACTTTGGGTTATATTTTCATGGGAAGGGAAAGAGCGCTGAGTGAAGAGATAGCAGCCGTGAGACAGTAATTGCAAAGAATCAGCTGGGATGGACGGCATCTCATTTATCTGTGTCTGGGGCTCAACAGAGGGCCTAGTACATGTGCCCAACAACAGCGTGTGCACGAGCGAATACGCCCCAAACCAGCAGAGAAAAAGTCAGAATGACATTAGATGGATGGACAGACTCCCAGGGAGAAGCCAGGTAAGGACCCGGGGGACACCCAGGGACAACAGACACAGACAGACAGCAGCCGGCTGAGAAGTCCCATTCCTTCCCCACCCGGAAAGCTTCCCTGCAGCTGGAAAAGTCCCCAGGCCCCCCTGCCCGCCTCGCCCGTGGCGTGCCCACTCACACCTCAGGCAGAGGAAGCTGGCAGGCCCCACAGGAACCTTTCTGTGCGGGAGGGGGGGGGAGTGGAGGCGGGCGGGTAGCAGGGACGAAGGGAGAGGAGTGGCGGGCGGGCAGGCAGCGGGCAGTGGCTACACAAAGGCCCCAGTGTCTGCCCCTCCTGCCCCCGGGTACAGATATAAATAATATGTACATATACCTTTATATATATATACCAGCGGGCTGGGGGCGGGAGGCTGGGGGCCACGCACTTTCCCAAGGGCCCCAGGATGACAGAAGCTGGCTCCTGTGGGGGTTGGGGGCTCAGAGACACACACAGAGAGTGGCCAAGAGCGAGAGACATGGGCTGAGAAGGACACAGAGACAGGAGGAGAGAGAAAAACTTCTCAAGTATGAAAGAGCAACAGAAGGACTGGCAGAGAGAGATACAGAGTCAGCGACCCGAGGGGCAGGGAGAGAAGGCAGACTCCAACGGAGACAGACCAGGAAAAGGGAGAAATCGACCTTCACCAAGAAAGAACAGAGAAAGATGGAGTAGAGGGGACAGTGGCAGAATGAAGACAAAGGTCATTCCAGAGAAAGGCAGAGCCACAGAGAAAGGGACAAGCCAGAGAGAGACAGACGGAGAGAGAAGACAGAGAGACAGGGCTGGGCCGAGGCTGGGGGCTTGGGAGGCTGGTGACCGTGGGTGAGGGGAGGGTCAGGGCAAGTCTCCAGTTTGGGGACAGCGCCCGTGGGGCTCTGGCGCAGCCCGGTCCGGGGCAGGCTGAGGGACAGGGAGCAGAGGTGAGGGAGGTGGCCCTTGGGTTCCGGATCTTGGTGTTTACCTGTGGCCGGGCATTGCAAACAGGCACCCAGCCTGGCCCACAGCAGGCGAGGGTGGGATGGGCTGGGCCCCAGCCCTGGCACCAGTGGGCCCGACACGCCCACCTGTGGCCTGGGTGGTGAGTAACGCGGTGACACCTGGGTAGATGGTGACACATAGGGGAACAGACATGGTGACAAACAGGGACAGATATAGGCAGACCCAGAGTGTCGGAGACATAAACAGACCCATAGGACCCAGTCACAGAGGCACACTGTTAACAGACGCAGTGACAGACACACACAGTAATGGACATCGGGATACGAGGAGGGGCAAGCACACTGTTAGGCGCGGAGGGACGATGACAAAACACAAGCAGTGACAGAGACGACACAGTGACAGGCACATACAACACACACTGATACGCTGACCGGAGACACATGTCATGAGGAACACATAAGCCTGTCACGTAATGACCCTGACATGTTCACACCAAGATAGAGATGGGACACTTTACACACACACACACACACACACACACACACACACACACACACACACACACTTGCAATGCACCCCGACTGCTGGCTTCTGGGCATGCTTCCCTCCTCCTGGTGCAGGTTGTGGTAGGGAATGGTGGTGGGGGGGGGACTCTGAGGGACAGGTCGGGACCCCAAGTTCCCCACCCACCTTGCTGTCACCCCTCTTGTGCTCTAGGACAGCACAGCGGTGGAGGGCACTGACTCTGGGCCCGACTGCCTGGGTTCAAGGCCTAGCTCCCCCCCTACACTAACCGTGTGACCTTGGGCAGGTGGCTTCACCTCTTCCAGCCGGCCTCCGTTTCCACAAGAATAAAATGGGGGTGGGGTGGTGGGAAGGGTGAGGCCAATCCATTCTGTAAGGTGCTCACATAATACCTGACCGGTGATAAGCCCCTAGGAGCCATTGTCAGGATTACTCCCTCCGTCATGGTTATCGCACGCCTCCCGATACAATTGGACCTCTGCCTGCAGCTGGGACCCTGCCCTGGCCCTCTTTTACCCCAGCCGTGGGCCCCTCCCTTGGACCATGTCACCTCAGGCCTATAGGCTCTGTCCAGTTTCACCTGTCCCAGCCCAGGCTTCTCTGTGTCCCCACGGCTGTCCCTCCATCCCCAATCGCTGGCATCATCATGTCTGTCCATGCGTCCCACGTCTGACCGTGGTACTTTTCCACGCTGGACATCAGCCGGCTGTCCCTGGGGTGGGGGTCACACCTGCCCACGCCAGCCCGAGCTGGTGGCCACCAGACACCCTGACGGATGGCCCCACCCTCCCCCCCAGGACCCTACAACAACACCCGCCCCTCCGGCCACCTGAGGTCCCTACTGGGGCGATCTGAGGCCCAAGCCTGGGGACAGGAAGCCCCAGGCCTGGCCGCCCTGAAAGCCTCTTTCAGCCTGGGCCTCCTCCCGCCACCACCGACTCCTCCTGCGGAATAATATTTGGGCTGTTGGCCGGGGGGCGGGGGCCAGATCCGGAGGCCGCCTGGGAGAAGCCAGAAACCGCAGGGCTTCCTGCCTCGGGCCGGCCGACTCCGGGAGAGACCCCCAGGCCCGAGGGAGGGGGGCAGGCGCCCGGGGAGACTGAGGGCCTTTCTCTCGGCCCCAGTTGTTTTTTCCAGGAACCAGGAGGAATTCCCCGGCCTGCCCAGGACAGCGAGGCCGGTGGGACGGCTGACGCGAGCCAGCACGGCAGGGGGCGGGGGGGGGGGGGGGGTGACACACAGCCGCGGCGGCAGGGCGGGCACAGCGACAGAAATAGAGGGCCTGGCCTGCGAGGTGGCAGGTAGGGGCAGAAACTCAGGGAGAAGGAGGAGGGAGGCCAGAGATCCAAAGGCGGGAAAGGGAAGGCCGACCCCAGAAAGGAGTCACAGTCCCCAAGAGAAGGAGGGAGAGACCCAGAGCCCAGAGAGAGCAAGGGACAGAGTCAAAGCAATGGAGAGAATGAGAGACAAAGCACAAGGCAGACCACAGAAGAGGAAGGCATCCCGAGGATGAGTAAAATTTTCAAAACAGCCAAGAGACAAAGTCCAGAGACAGGGCTAGGGACAGGGTGCCACAGAAAGGTGACACTAAGAGACAGAAAGATGGGGGTGCCTGGGTGACTCAGTCAGTTGAGCAGTCCGACTTCGGCCCAGGTCATGATCTCGCAGTTCGTGGGTTCGAGCCCCGTGTCGGGCTCTGCGCTGACAGCTCAGAGTCTGGAGCCTGTTTCGGATTCTGGGTCTCCCTCTCTCTCTCTGCCCCTCCCCACCGCCTCTCAAAAATAAATAAACATTAAAAAAAATTTTTTTTTAAGAGACCGAAAGATGAACACAGAGAAACCGGGGGAGACATCACACAACACGTAAACAGACAGCCTTTGGTCTCTGAACGAATGCTAACGAACAAATGAATGAATGACCGGGCAAGCAAGAACCAAGAAAGGCAAACCCCAAATAAGGAAAGGACAAAAAAAAAAAAAAAAAAAAAAAAAACGAGAGCAGGCCTGGCCACCTGCTCTAGCCCGGCTGAACGATGTTGGCCGAGGGCCTTTCCTTCTGAACTCCGCTTCTCCTCCGTGAAATGAGATCCGTGCGCTCGGGACATCTGAGCGACTGACACCAGACCCAGAGCCTAGGGAAGAGACCTGGAGGAACAGAGACACCCAGAGACCCACAGCTCCCAAAGGCAGACCGAGCTCCTTCCCCCCACATGCCTGCGGCCAGAAGTGACAGGCGCGCTGCGCAAACCCAGGCGGGCGCTTGTCAACACGCAGGCAGATGCCGACTCGCAGAGGTACACGTAAGACACATAGTGACAGGCAGGCCCGCGACACGGATAGAGCCACACACAGATTCCTTGGGGCCGCGGGTTTGCACACAAACTGAGACACAGACCCGCACCTGATAGTGTGAGACCCAGAAGGCCCCAGGGGTAGGTGTACGAAGAGAACAACACACACAAAATGGTAAGAAATCCCAGGCCAGTGGCGCCTGGGGGTCTCAGTCGGTTTGAGCGCCCCACTCTTGATTTCGGCTCGGGTCATGATCTCACGGTTTGTGGGTTTGAGCCCCGCGTCGAGCTCTGCGCTGACAGTGTGGAGCCTGCTTGGGATTCTCTCTCCCTCTCTCTCTCTCTCTCTCTCTCTCTCTCTCTCTCCATGCCCCTCCCCCTGCCCCCCCTCCTGCTGCCGCCTGCACTCTCTCTCTCAAAATAAATAAATAAACATTAAAAAAATTTTTTAAAAACCCCACAAAATCAGGACACCTACAGTTAGCACCCAGGGTAAGAACAGACATGCAAACCCACACAATCGAGGGATATGAACAATAGGTAACAATCAGAGGTAACAACAGGCAGACCACAGAGACCTCAGTGGGCACAGTAATATCCTAGGACCAGTAGAGGCCCACCCCCCCCCACACACACACGGATAAGCCCCACACAACATGTCCTTCAATTAACGCTTTGTTTGTCCCTTCCCTTCCTCCCCAGCTTAACCAAAAATTGAGCAGCCCCCTGGGCTCCTTGGGCCCCAGAGCGAGAGGTGTGTGTCTGGGGAGTGGGGGTGGGGAGATGGCCTTGGTCACTGCAGAGCCACCTCCCCCTTCTGCCCTGGCCCCACTGCTGCGGGGGCTGCTATCTATGAGCAAACTGTCCTTGGGGTCAGGGACAGCAAAGAGCCAAAGGTCAGGTCGATGCCTCCCCCAGCCCCTCCCCCAGAGGCAGCCAGCTCCTGGGGGACAGGGAAACGACAATTCAGGTGTTCAAGCCCCACAGGGCCCGCCGGCCAAGGAAACGAGACATTCCACGAGAGGCAGAAACAGTGCCTTTAATGGTCAAACACAGCCAGTATCCCGCTTCCCAGGCAAGAACCAGATTTCAGTAGAAATTTCCCACACCCTAGCCAGTCCTTTCTGGATTCTCCTGGACCAGAGAGGGGGAATAGGCTCCCAAAAAAAAAAAAAAACAAGGAATATTCTCACCTCCATTCCTCACTCAACTCGCACCAAAGAGATGGTGATGACATGGCCAACACAGGGGCTGTGATGGCCGTCATGGTGCACAAGGGTGCACTGGTAATGTCAGCCAACCAAGATAGTGGCCATCATAGCACCCAATGGGCCAAATAAAGATGTTATGCAGGATGTTGGCCAACTTGGCATCTCCTATGCCAAGAAGTTCCCCAAGAAAGAAGGGATCACAGCCCCCAACGGGCCAAAGAAGTTGTAATTGCAATGGTATCACCATCACATGCAAAGGGTCAGTCAAGAGGACGTCCATCACCATGTCCAAAGGGCCAACTAAAATGTCATCCAAGATGGCAGCCATCAGAGCACCCAATGGATCAACTTATAACATCGATCAATACGGCAGTCTTTGTAACACCCAGCGGGCCCACCACCATGTCGATGGCAGTCATCACAGTACCCAAAGGATAGACATGATGCCCACAGAGACAGCAGTCACCACAGTAACAGACCAGCCAAGATGTTAACTGACGGGACAAGCAAAGTGTCACCAGGTGGGTCAGGCCCCAAGGGCCAGATGGTGGGAGCTACAGCCATACCCCACCCACCATGCTCCCACGCCCCTGCTAGGATGCGTTAAGCAGAGAGCGGGAATAGACACCCTGGTAGTACACCCCGGGCTCCCCACCCTCTGCCCCATAGCCCCCAAACCCCACGTCCAGTTTAGGAGGTGCTGGTGTCTGTTCCGACATCAGGTTGTTGATGGAGAAGGGGTGGTTGAAATTGTAGGGTGCATCCAGCTTCAGCTCCCCTGGGAGCTCCAGGCCAGCGAAGTAGGGGGTGGACGAAGGGGGAGAGCCACAGTCCAGAGCCCCCACGTCTTCCCCACCCTGGGCCTCGGGCTCAGGCGGTGGAGGCTGGGGCTGGGGGGGAGAGGTGACCGTGGCAGCAGGCGTGGTGGCCGGGGCAGCAGACCCTGCACTGTTCCTGGAGGTGGACGTCCCCCCAGCCCCCTTCTTCACCTTCTCCTCCAGCTTGAAGCGCTTCTGGCGGCGCAGGTAGCAGCCATTCTCAAACATGTTACCTGAGCTGGGGTGCAGGGCCCAGTAGGAGCCCTTGCCTGGCTTGTCTGGGGAGCGCGCCACCTTGACAAAGCAGTCGTTGAAAGACAGGGAGTGGCGGATGGAGTTCTGCCAGCGCTGCTGGTTCTCCCGGTAGTAAGGGAAGAGGTCCATGATCCACTGGTAGATCTCACTCAGGGTCAGCATTTTGCCCGGCGCCTGCTGGATGGCCATGGTGATGAGCGAGATGTAGGAATATGGCGGCTTGGCATGGGCCAGTGGCCTCCGGTAGCCTTTTGGCATCTCCTTCCCGTGCACCAGCCCCGGGCCCGGGCCCCCGTACCCTGAGCTGCTGCCTCCACCAGTGCTGGCACCCAGGCCCGGGAAGGTGGGCCCCAGGGGTGCCGCGGGGGCTGGGGGTGCCAGGGGTCCTGAGGGCAGCGGAGAGGCAGGGAGCCCCCCGGGGGGGTAGGGAGAGCTCAGAGGGTTTAGGGTCATGTAGGAGTTGAGGGGGGCCATGGTGGGCACTGGGGTCACCGGTGAGTAGACCTGCAAGGAAAGAAGGACACAAGGGGAGAGGTCAGTGAGTTTCTACTCTGCTGGTCAGCAAAGGATCACTGGCCCCCTCTGTGCATCTATCCGTCTGTCTGCCTTGCCTTTTCTACAAAGTCCCTCCCATCCTTACCTCTCTCTGTGGATGGCTGTCTCTTGAAGTCTCTCTCTTCTCCGTCCTCATGCACCCCATCCCTGACCTCATCCTCCACCCCCCCCAGGCCCCCCGTATACTGAAGCTCACCCATTAAGTGGTTCTCAAAGCGTGGCCCAGGACACCCTGGAGAGTCTCCAAGACCCTTTTAGGGTGTCCATGAGGTCACAACTATTTGCGTATAATGCTAAGATATTACTAGCCCTTTTCACTTTCTCTCATGAGTATACAGTGGAGATTTCCAGAGGCCACAGGGCAGGGGATATCACAACAGACCAAATGTAGGAGCAGCCACAAGAATCCAGCTGTCTCCTATTGAACCAGACACTGAAGAGATTTGCCAAAAATATAACAGTGCCACTCCTCTCACTAAATGTTTTGAAATATAGTTACTTTATTTTCTCCTCTCCTCTCCTCTCCTGTTCTATTCGATTTTGTTCTATTATTTTTTTAAGTAGGCTCCATGCCCAATGTGGGGCTTGAACTGACAATCCTAAGACTGGCCAACTGAGCCAGCCGGGTACCCCGAAATATAGCCATTCATTCATTCATTTTGAGAGAGAGAGAGAGGCAAAGTGAAAGAGAGAGAGAATCTTAAGCAGGTTCTGCAATGAGTGAGGAGCCCAACTCGGGGCTTGATCCCATGATCCTGGGGTCAGGACCTGCGCCAACATCAACAGTCAGAAGCTTGACCGACCAAACCACCCAGGCACCCCCAAAGTATAGTTATTTTAACAAAAAACACAGCATGTATACTAAAAAATTATTTTATTTTTTTATTAAAAATATTTGTAATGTTTATTTTTGAAACGGAGACAGAGCACAAGTGGGGGAGGGGCAGAAAGAGAGAGGGAGACGCAGAATCCGAAGCAGGCTGCAGGCTCTGAGCTGTCAGCACAGAGCCCGACGTGGGGCTCGAACCCACGAACCGCGAGATCACGACCTGAGCTGAAGCAGACGCTTCACTGACTGAGCCACCCAGGTCCCCCTAAACAATTATTATTTTTAAACTAATTAATCCATATCTTAAAATTTTTTTCAGTTGTAATCTCAAATGCAGTAAATTTTTTTTTAGTGCAGTAACTCCTGATAGACATAATCCACATGAATGAAAACTGTTTGGGGTCCTCAATAACTTTTTAAGCGTGTAAAGAGGTCTTGAAACTGAAAAAATTGGAAACTGCTGATCTCTCCAACCATCTCACCTACATGGGTACTCTCTATCAATCTTTTAGGTTATAGAATTACAGTGGTTATAGGTCAAAAATGTTTCAGTATCCAAAATGATAGATTTCAATCTAGTGTGTGTGTGTGTGTGTGTGTGTGTGTGTGTGTGTGTAAAATTTGTATCTATTTTGTTTTTATTTATTTATTTTTTTAACGTTTATTTATTTTTGAGATAGAGACAGAGCATGAACAGGGGAGGGGCAGAGAGAGAGGGAGACACAGAATCTGAAACAGGCTCCAGCCTCTGAGCCGTCAGCCCAGAGCCCGACGCGGGGCTCGAACTCACGGACCGCGAGATCGTGACCTGAGCTGAAGTCGGACGCTCAACCGACTGAGCCACCCAGGCGCCCCTAAAATTTGTATCTATTTTGAGAGAGATAGAGCACCAGCAGGGATGGGGCAGAGAAAGAGGGAGAAAGGGAGAATTTCAAGCAGGCTCACTGCTGTCAGTGCAGAGCCCAACTTGGGGCTTGAACTCACAAACCGTGAGATCATGACCTGAGCCAAAATCAAGAACTGAACGCTCAACCAACTGAGCCACCCAGGCGCCCCACCCCCAACCTAATATACATTATGTAGTTACAATATATCGTCAAATCTAAGACATCGTCATTGGTAAGATGCAGCGTTGTTTCAAGTAGCGATAAAAATGGGGGAAGAAAACACG
This sequence comes from Puma concolor, assembly GCF_028749965.1. Lineage (NCBI taxonomy): Eukaryota > Metazoa > Chordata > Mammalia > Carnivora > Felidae > Puma > Puma concolor. The sequence continues at coordinate 52,026,894 of NC_141681.1, read as the reverse complement.
GTCAATCCCTCGACGCTACCGACTAGAAGACCCATTCCAGACTGTAAAACATTTCAGAAACGTTCAAATGGGGAAAAACACGCATCTGCACTCAATGGATTACGGCAGACGTTGCTATGTCTCTCTAAATAACCCTCTATTCTTTCATCCATTGAACAAATATCTATTGGCCACCTACTTTGTGCCGGGCACAGCTCCAAACACTTCACGGGGAAAGGTCTCCTTTTCAACCTTTACAAAGGTACTATGGGGGAGGTGCTATTATGACACCCATCGCATAGCTGGGCAAGCTGAGGCCCAGAGAGGCAGTCCAGGGTCACACAGTAAGAAGGGGGCAGAACTGGGATTCTGAATTTAGGCAGTCTGGCTCCAGACCACCACTCGGGATCGTGCTATAGAAGCAGTGACCAAGACAGACGGAAGTGCCTCCCTTCGCAGACCTGACAGTCTAGCAGGAAGTGAACAAGATAAACAAGGAAAATGTAAAGCGGAGATTTCTCCCTTCTGGTGTTCCTGTACCCTCCCATCCACCGTCTACCGTCCTCTGTCCCTCACAGCCCCGTCTGCCCTGCTCCCTCCCCCACGCTGGGGTCTCCTGCGGCTCTATTTGGCTCTATTTCCTATTTCCGGGAGGAGCCACCTTTGCGGTGAGTCAGTGGGTCCCGTCTTAGACCCTGTCACTGCAAGGGTCTGCAGGTCCCAAAGTCCTGGGAGAAAAGGGAATTGCCAGGGTCACTCAGAGAGTCAGAGACAGGTGGGAACCAACCTTAGTCTGAGGGCAGGTAGAGACTCTCTCTCTCTCTCATGAGCTTTCAGGTAGCTCTTTTGTCCCCTGTCTCTGAATCTCCCAGCTGGCTCCATATGTATCTGTCCATCTCTTTCCCTGTCTCAGAACCTCTGTGCTCCTCCCCTCTCTCACTCCGCGTCTCCCTCCCCTCCGTCTCTACTCCCGATCTCTTCTAGCCCTGTCCCTCCCCATCTCTTTCTCGCCCCTCTCTTTTCACCTCCTTCTCCAGTCTCTCCCTCTCGCTCATCTCTCCCCAACCCCCCTGCCTTTCCCTCCTCCTAACTCTTTCTAACCCCATCTCTCTCTCCCCCACCCTCTCTCTCCCTGTCTCTTTCTACCCCATTCCCCTGCCAGGTCTCTTGCCCTCCAGCACATCTTTGTATCTCTGTTCTCTCCATTCAGCATCGCCGTCTCCCCAGAAGCCTCACAATGAAACCGGGAGTCACAGCTACCCGTCTTCCCTGCACCGGTCTCCCCACCACCACCTTGGCTGCGTCTGCCTTCTCCCCAGAATGAGGGAAGCGGGTCCTTCGGAGCTGAAGGGAGGCAGTGGACTCAGGGGCATCCACAGAGAGTTGGTAAATCCCTCTGCAACCTCCACTCCAATTCTCCAACTCCATCGGACTCCTTTGTATCACAGAGGAAGACTGACCAGGACCCCAGGGCCCTCCTTTTTCTGGTCCCCACCCACCCGGAAGTCCTCCTTCGCATCTGACCTCAAGCTCTCCTGCTGCCCTAATCCACCCTGGGCTTTCCCACGCCCTAGGGCTGGGATGAACCCCCAGTGTCCGGGTGTGAGCCTGTGAACCGGATCTCCCCAGCCAGGGCGGGGCTGAGACTGGGGGGAAGCCTTCAGGGGACCTGCACCCCTATCCCAGGAGGCTGGAATTTCTCTCCTTTCATTTCCTTATTGTCTCTGAGGAAGGGTGTGACAGCGGGCAGAGGAAGGCGGTGTGAAACCAGAAGCCTAGTTTTTGGTCCCAGCCCCAGTCCAGATCCTCAAGCAGCCCCCGGACACTCGGAGAGGCTTCAGAGTTCCCATCTCTAACAGGGGGGAGCACTCGGACCAGCTGATCTGTAGAACTGGAGTCCAGGGGGGACACCCCAGGGTGCTAACTTTCCAATTTCCTTCCAGATGGGGAGCCTGATCCGGGGTGTCAATCACCCCAGCAGGAGGGTGCTGTGCGCAGGAAGCAGTTTGGGGACCCTCTTAGTTCTTAGACGCTGAGTGAGTGCAGATGTTTCTCTATTGTTCAGACCCAAGGGGGAGGAGGTGGCTTTGCTGGTGGCTGATCCAAAGGCTGGGGGTACCATCAGATCGTGTTTCCATTTCCAGCCCCCAACATGCTAACTCTTCCAAAATATGCCCCCCAATGCTAATCCTCTCTAGACTCTCCAGACTGTCCTTGGATATCTGACAGATTCCATACAAATTCTTAAACTTCAGACTGTGCCCCAAATGACAACTCCTCCGTCCTTAGACCCCGCAGGGCTTACTTCTTCAAGATGTGACCCCCCCCACCCCACCAACACAGATCGGCAGTTGGTTCTCTTAAATCATGTCCCCAGGCTGAACTCTCTAGGTTCAGCTGGGATCCCTCACTCCCTGGGAGCCTCCACGTCGGACCTGGTCTGTGCCTTCCCCACTGCACAACTGATATCTCCAGTAGGTCCCAGCTCCGTCTCTCGGCACCCCCAATCCCTTCCCTGGTCGGCCCGCCCCACCCCACGTGCACCTCACACCTCCACAGCCCCAGGACTGGCCCCTCCCGGGCACCCTGCCAAGCCCCGCAGGCCTGGGGAACCAGGAGTCCCACCCTAAGCTTCAAACCCCAGACCCAGAACTCAGGCACGGTGGGGCCCCTGGAACCTCCAGATCTCAGAATCTTTGGAGCTCTCAGCCATTCCAGCCCCACTCCGACCTGAAGCCTAAAGCCCCCTTCCAGGCTAGGAACCCAAATGTCTGGACCCCCATAACCCTCCTACCAGGACCCCTCCCCCGTCACTTCACAATCTTGACTCTCTAGAAAGAATGAGCTAAGGGGGAGCCCTTGCAGCAACTGGAATGGGAGTTAGACTCGGGTAAGGACTTTCGGGCAGCTGAGGTGCGGGAATTAAGATACACCCCGCCCCCTACTCCAAGGGCGGCCTTGTCGAAGGTGGGACAGTAAGGACGTTGGCAATTACTGGAGATAACTGGAAGGGGGGGTGGTGGTGTGAAATCTGAAACCCTCCAGCCTCCAATTAGGAGTATCCCTGCTGAGGGTCTCTGAAAACAATTAAACCACTGAAGTTCAGTCGGGAGGCGTAAGGATCAGGAATAGGGTTGGAGGGTGGAGACTGACCCCTCTCCAGCCAATGCCGTGGCTCACATCTGCTCTCAGGCTCCCAACTCTGACCCCATCTGGGCCCCCATCTATCTGAGCCCCAACTCTCAGCCACCTGTTATTACAGACTCCCCCAAACCATGTCTCGCCTCTTTGAGCACCAACCCCTATTTTCTGATTCTTAGACCGCCACCCCCGTGTTTATCTCCCAGCCCCCAATTCTGATTTCTACCCCAGAACCCCCATCTTTAACTATATTCTAACCTTGAGTTCCCGCCTCACGCTTTCCTTCATGGTGACCCCTTTCTCTCATCTCTTCGTTCCGGTCTTCCTCCCCCCACCCCCCCACCCCCCATTTTGAACCCCATTTCTCAATCCCCCAGCTGGGTCCCCTATCCTGGACCTCGGATTCCCATCTTTGGTTTTTAAAATTTCAGTCCCTTGGATTTGGGGGTCCCCGAGCCCCAGTCTTCACGCGTAAACTATGACCTGACCCTTGCCTAAATTTTTCTGACTCCCATTAAAGCCCTGGCTCCGGTCAGCCTAAACCGCACTCCCGTGCTTCCCCCCCCCCCCATCCCTGACTCTTACACCTGGTCTCGGTGTCTCCAGTTCCTCCGCCCCTCAACCGTGGTTGGGGCCCCCATTTAATCCCCATCCTTGTCCTCGATTACACCCGCACCCTGATTCCTGCCCCCCGCTTCCCGCTCCGCCATCCCCGAGGACACACCTCGCCCGTCTCCGGGTAGTAGCTCCACTCGGCCAGGTCATGGGCCTCCATCTTCACAGAGCCCAGCATCCCCCGGGCCCGCGCCCCCTCCCGCCCCCGCTCCGGCCCGGGGTGGGGGGGGAAACCGAGCGCTTCAGATCTCTCAGCCGGCACGGCCCGAGTTCCGACCGGTGCCCGCCCGTCCGACCGCCCGGGGTCCCAGCCGTCCTGGGCGCCGCGGGAGGCGGCCACGCTTTATAGCTGGGACACCCCCCCCCCCCCCCCCCGCTCTCGCCCGCCCCGGGCTCCCCTCCCGCCTCCCCGAGGGCCGGCGCGCTCGGGCTGGGGCGCCCCCTGCGGGATTGCGAGGAGATAGACCTCAGGCGCCGGGAGCCGCAGCCCGTGGCCGCGAAAGCTGGAGGTGGCGGAAGAGGGACGGAGCTGCAGGTGGGAGACGCTGCGGATGCTAAAGCCAAGGGCAGAACTCTGGGGCTTTTCTACTCCAGTGGGTTTCGTCATCTCGACAGGAGAGGGCGAATAGCCAGAGCCCAGTATGACGGCGGCGGAGGGAAGGGGGCTCAGAGCGCAGAGGATTGCAGAGGTCCTTATGCTGCTATAAGGACCGTAAGAGGCCCTCGAACCCACATTCCCACTGGACAGACTGGATGATTGAAGCTTCCGACAGCTGGAAGTGCTCCAGCCTGTGTAAATGGTCAGGACCAACGGTGGAGGGGATCGGAGCCTCTGCTTGGGATCCACTGGGGCGACAGACCATCTCCAGGACCTAAGGGCTTCGTCGCCCGGACTGTCCGCTCGCTCTAACGCCGGCCGTCCAGGGACTCAGAACCACCGAGAACTCCATTTCCCAAAAGCCTCTACCTTCCTTTCCGTCCAGTGCCTCTGCCAAGGGACTACATTTCCCTTAAGGCACGGCGCTCAAAGGCCGGAAACGAAGGGCGCCCCAGCGTGGTCTGGCTGAGGGCGGAAGGCCGCTCGCGCAGCCGGAGGTAGGGGCGGGTTCGGGCCGCACCGTGGACTCCATTTCCCGGCGGCCCCGCGCGCGCGGCGCGTGCGCAGTGTCCCGGCGGCGAACGGAAGATGGCGACGGCGGCGTCTGCGAAGAGGCGCTGCTGAGGGGGCGCGAGGGGGACGGAGGCCGGCGCCGCGGTGAGCGGGGGGCGGCGTGGGGGCCCGGGAACGAAGGGAGGAGGGACCCCCAAGCGGCAGGGGCGCTGGCCGGGGGGTTGGGGCGCTGCGAGGAAAGGGGAGCAGTGACGTTCGGGACCCCGGTTTCTTCTCCTGCTCAGGACCCTCCCGTGGCTCCCCAGTGCCCTCAGGGCAAAGTTCCAACGTGGCCCCCAAGGCGCGTCGGCCCCGCCGGCCTCGGCTCGGCCTCTCTGCCCGCTCCTCACTTCGCACAGCTGCCCCGGCCTTCCGGTTCCTCAAACTCGCCATGGGCCTTCCCGCCTCAGGCTTTTTGCACATGCTGTCCCCCTCTGCCCGCAACATCCTTTTACCCATTCTGCCTGGCTAACTCCCATTCATCTTTCGGGGCTCGGCACCAACGTCACTTCCTATGCGAAGCCCTCCTTTCCCGCCCTCCGTCCCGAAATCCGCCTGTTAAACGCTCTCATAGGTCCCTCTTCCTTTCCTTCATGTCACACGTGGTCTGATTTACCATTGGACCTTTATTTGTGAGGCTTTTTGATTAGGTCCTTGACCGTGAGCTCCACGGGGACAGGGAGGGACTGAGTATGTGTTGGTCATCGCCGAATTCCCAGCACGGCGCTGGTCGCACTGAAGACACCCGGGTACTGTTCGTTGAGTGAATGAATGAATGAATGAATGAATGAATGAAAGAAAGATAGTCCTGGGGTTACTGCGTAAATGAGGGGAGTCGTCGTACTCCCGGGTGGAAGTATACCGGGAGGGAAAGGGGAACAATGAGCGTTGGCACTAGCGAAAAGACTGCAAACACCCCCAGATGTTCTTTACTAGGCAGAAAGGCTGGCAGAAAAAAAAAGCTGGTTAACATCCACGTAATAAAAAGCTATGCAACCGTAAAAAGGAATGAGGGGCTGGGGGGGGGAAGGGAAGGAAGAAAATACCTGTACACGGATACAGAGAGTGGGCTCCAGAATATCTTAAGTGAAAACGGCTGAAATGGAAGGCAGGGCTTATTATATGCTCCCCCCCCCCTTTTTTTTTTTTTTTTTTACGAAAGAAAGGGAAATGTGTTTATGCCCCCACGACAGCAAAGGATAAACCAAAAAGTAGAAGAGGAAGAAGGCAGGGCAAATAAGAAAAAAAAAAATAATAATAATAATAATAATAATAAATAAATAAAAAATAAAATGGGAGATGTCAACACATTATTATCGTGGACAGAGTGAAAGGTTCATCCTGAAAAAGGTGTATTGTGATCTGGTAAGAGACAGCAGTCTGCTGGCTGTCAGGTGACCATGCCCCTCGTGTTGGATGAACAGACCTGGACGGGAGCAGGTGTTCCATTCAGAGAGGCAGCCCCGCGTGGTGGGGAGGAGGACAGATCCTGGGGTCCTGCCGCTGGGTCTGCGTTTTAGAAGCTGTGAGCCCTCGGTCAAGTGACTTTCCCTCCCTTGCCTTCCAATTTCCTCATGTGTGAAATGCAGATTAAAAGTAATACCTGCCTCAGGGCACCTGGCTGACTCTGTCAGTGGAGCATGCAATTCTTGATCTCAGGGTGGTGAGTTCAAATCCCGCGTTGGGTGTGAAACCTGCTTTAAAAAATAAAAATAAAAATAGTACCTGCCTCAAAGAGTTGGTGCCGTGAGGTTTAAATAAGTGAATATATGTATTAGAATCGTGCCTGGCACGTATTATTAAATGTTAGCTATTATTTTTCAGACATTCTAGAACCAAAGGGCATGGACACTAAGTCCAGTGGTTGCTGAAGCCCTTTGGCATTCCCTCAGATATTTACTGAGCACTTAATAGGTGCCGAGCGCTGTTCCGTGCTGAAGATCTAGAAAGTGAACGAACACACACACACACACACACACACACACACACACACACACACACACACGTGTACACCCCGGCTTTCATGGAGCCTATGAATATATAGTATGTTGGTGGTAATAAATGCTGTGTAGAAAAAGAGTAACACAGTTAGAGAAGGAGACGGAATTGACCTGTAAAATAGGGAAGACCCGGGGCACGGAGACTAGAGGAAAGCGAGGACAGAGGTGGAAGCAGCCACTCATAGGAGGTCTTGTAGTGAGGATGATGGCTTTGACTCTAAGCAAGATGTGGGTGTGACAGATGGCAGGGAGACAGGAAGGAGGTCTTTGGATATTCATTCAGCAGACGTCTGGTGAATTACACTCCTTTTAGAAAGTGCATCTTTTTTTTTGCCTTCAAAGGATCCTTAACAGTCTGTGCAACATCCTCCAGGTCTTTTCAGGTGTACATAAAAATAGTAGCTATACTTATCACACGTGTTATGTTTCCTAAGTTATCTAGTCCTCAGAATGGTCCTGGGAGGGTAAACATTGTTACCACCCCTGTTCTATAGAAAAGGAAACAGACCCGGTTAGTTCTGTGTGTCCACACACAAACTTGACAAAAAGGAATCACTCTATTCTGTGGTCTGTGGGCTGATGCAGGCACGTCGTTTTTTGATAATACGTTGAGATCCACCAGATTTATTTTACTGTTTTCTCCCACTTCCGCTTTTTGGTTCATCTTTTCAGTCTTTTCAAAGTATGTATGCGTACGTATGTATTTCCCTTTTGTAAAAAGGGAGCAGGGGCACCTGGGTGGCTCGGCCGGTCAGACGTCCGACTTCAGCTCAGGTCATGATCTCACAGTTCGTGGGTTCGAGCCCCGTGTCGGGCTCTGTGCTGACAGCTCAGAGCCTGGAGCCTGCTTCGGATTCTGTGTCTCCCTCTCTCTTTGCCCCTCCCCCACTCATGCTCTGTCTCTCTCAAAAATAAATATTAAAAAAAGGGCGGGGAGAGCATACAGTAAACATTTGCTTCCACTTTGCTTGTTTTCACTTAACATACACTGGAATCCACTGTTTATCAACGCAGAGAGATTTTCCTCACTTCCTTATACAGTTTCCTCCTTTCTTTATACAGTTGCCTAGTATTTTATTATGTGAACTTATCATGGCTTTTCAGCCACTCTCCCTGTTGGAGAATCCTTGGGATGCTAACAGTCTTTTGCTGTTGGGAATAATGCTGTAATTGATCCTTATTTCATAGTTTTGCCAAGTGTGACTTTGGGACAGATGCGCAAGCCTTGCCTCCCCCCCCCCCCTTTTTAAATATAAAATGTTCATTTTGAGGAGAGGGAAAGAGCGTGAACAGGGGAGAGGCGGGCGGGGGGACAGCAGATCCAGAACCAGCTCTGTGCTGGCAGCAGAGAGCTGGACATGGGGTTCGAACTCAGGACCATGGTGAGATCATGGCCTGAGCTGAAGTCAGATGCTTAACTGACTGAGCCACCCAGGCACCCCTTCTCCTTCCCTTTATTTATTTATTTTATTTTTTTTTTAAACATTTATTTTTTTTTATTTTTTTATTTATTTTTTATTTATTTTTTATTTTTTTTATTTTTTTATTTTTTTATTATTTTTTATTTTTTTATTTTTTTTATTTTTTTTTTATTTTTTTATTTTTTTTATTTTTTTATTTTTTTATTTTTTTAAATTTTTTTTATTATTTTTTTATTTTTATTTTTTTATTTTTTTATTTTTATTTTATTTTATTTTATTTTTTTTTTATTTTTTTTTTACATTTATTTATTTTTGCGACAGAGAGAGACGGAGCATGAACGGGGGAGGGGCAGAGAGAGAGGGAGACACAGAATCGGAAACAGGCTCCAGGCTCCGAGCCATCAGCCCAGAGCCTGACGCGGGGCTCGAACTCACGGACCGCGAGATCGTGACCTGGCTGAAGTCGGACGCTTAACCGACTGCGCCACCCAGGCGCCCCTCCTTCCCTTTAAACAAACAAACAAACAAACAAACACCCTCCAGAGTATTCCAGAAAATGGTTGAAACATTTCTTTAGGCCTTTTCTGATGTGAATACTTAGCATGTAGGACTCTGTGACTGGTGCTCCTCAGAGCTATGTTTTAGAAGACTTGCTCTCACTTCTAGTCCAGAGTACAGCCCAGATGGCAAGACGGGGCACGGAAACCAGCGAGGTGGCTGCTGTGTGTCCATTTGTTCAGTCATTCAGCAGACGTTTGTGGTCAGCCTGCTGTGTGTAAAGTGCTGGAGGTGAGGCTTGGTACTCCACGAGGTACTGCCTCTGACCTGGGAGGCATCAGTTTCTCCCAGATTATAACCCCCAAGTCTGAGACAGACCCTGGATCGGGGAGGGACTTCAGAAGACCCAACAGGGACGAGGCAGAATGGAAAGGAGGGTTGAGCCCCTTGTGGAGTGGGGGTGAAGGTCCAGCCCATCCGCAGGGCCCTGGAGCTTGATCTCTCCTCTCCTTTTCCAGGAGATACGGGACAGCAGGCATGGCAGGCAGCAGCGGAGATAGTATCACTCGCCGGAGTGTGGCATCCCAGTTTTTCACACAAGAGGAGGGGCCGGGCATCGATGGCATGACCACCTCAGAGAGAGTGAGCACGGAGAGAAGGGCTTGGAATGGGGAGCCACAGCCCCTGTCTTGGGGCAGTCCACCCCCAGGTGACGGGGCCCAGGGGGTGCCAACGGGGCTGGGCTGGCCAGGCTGGCACCATCCCCTGCCTCTCCCCTCCGTCCAGGTGGTGGATCTCCTGAACCAGGCGGCACTGATCACCAATGACTCGAAGATCACAGTACTCAAACAGGTGAGGGGGTAGGGGGATGCTGGACGGAGCAGTGCGAGGGTAGGGGGTGGTGGGAACATGCGCAAAACAAGATGCTGGCGTAACACCGGCATCCACGTTTAAGCATTTAGAATGTGCTTGCTGTGGTGCTCAGTGCCATACAGGCATGTTCTCACTTAATTCTCACAAAAGCTGAGAGGCAGGGTACTCTGGTCCCCGGTTTCTACAGAAGGCAGCAGAGTCTCAGGACTTAAAAAAAAATGAGCCTCGGGTCAGTCTGCTGGAGCTGGCTGAACCAGGACTTGAATGCTGGGCTCCACCTCCAAATCCGCTGCTCTTCATGCCTGTATTTCCTCACTGCCGGGTTTCTGTCCAGTGGGGAAGACGTGCAGGTCACCAGACAGTGGGAGCAGAGTGGGCAGGGCTGGGATGGAGGAGCCCAGCCTGCTGACCTGGCCTAGGGGTGGGGAGTCAGGGAGGGCTTTCTGGAAGAGGGGACATCAGAGCTGAGACCTGGAGGACAAGGAGAGAAGCAGGCTAAGTGAGAGAGGGAGAGTGTCTCCAGCAGAGGGCACCATCGGTTATGCAGAGGCAAAAGAAGGCGTGAAGAATTAGATGGGAGTGGGGGCTGGATGTGGTTCAGACCGGGAGGCAGGTGAAGTTCAGGAGCCAGGGGTTTGGGTTGGCCGAATGAGAACCCTCGTTCTGCTACTTGCTCGGCGTGTGGCCTTGAGTAGCTGACTCCTCAGCAGTGGAAGCCAGGCCTGTGCTGGCCCTGGGCCTAGATGAGACTGTCTGTGGGCAGGGCTAATTCCAAAGAGCCTGGCAAGTCCAAGAGCATCAGGAGACGGGTTCTCACTGTCATAACTGGCAGTGTGAATGGGGAATAGAAACACGCAGAGTGGAGAGAATTGACGGATGGGCCTCAAGAAGGAATTCGGGCAGCACTTTCCTCTTTTCTTTAGCCCCCTTGTATATCATGTGCTTGCTACCCACCAGGACCCTGTGCCCTGTATGATCTTCTTACTTTTTAAAAAAAAAAATTTTTTTTAACGTTTATTTACTATTGAGAGACAGAGAGAGACAGACCGTGAGCAGGGAAGGGGCAGAGAGAGAGGAGGAGACACAGAAGCCGAAGCAGGTTCCAGGCTCGGAGCTTGTCGGCACAGAACCCCGACACGGGGCTCGAACTCACAAGCCAAGAGATCATGACCTGAGCCAAAGTCGGACGCTTAACCGACTGAGCCACCCAGGCGCCCCCTGTATGATCTTCTTATTCAAGCCTCACAGGAGCCCTGTGAGTTGGCATTTCAGATCCCCGTTTCATAGAAGAGCAAACAGACTCAGGGGAAGCCAACCTGCCTGGGCTGTGGTTGGGAGTGGCAGAGCCAGGATTTGAACTGAGTTTATCTGCTGCCTCCCTCCGTGCTGTGTTCTACACACTCCTATCTGTACTGACTGGCCCCTGGTTTTATACGTATGGCCCTCCTCCTCATCCCCAGTCTCCTTCCAGGTCCAGGAACTGATCATCAACAAAGATCCCACACTACTGGACAACTTCCTGGACGTGAGTGACCAACGGGAGAGAAAAGGTGTGGGTGTAGGGGGAAGGGGAAGGATCCTGGTGCAACCCCGACCCACCTTCCTGATGTTGGCAGGAGATCATCGCTTTCCAGGCAGACAAGTCAATTGAAGTGCGCAAATTTGTCATCGGCTTCATCGAGGAGGCATGGTACGGGGTGGTGCAGGGAGCCCCCGGGAGCACCCCTGGTGGAGACCGCCTCTTCAGCTCCCTGCCTGGCCCTACCCTCTGCTTCTCAGACCCATTTTTCCCTCCTACGTGCACTGATTCCTCAGCAAATATTTAATAAGGCCAAAATCTTGGAGTCATTCATGATTCGTCTACTTCTCCCACACTTCACATCTACATCATCAGTAAGGACTGTTGGCTCTACCTTCAGAATTTAAACAGTATCTAACCATTTTTCAACCACTTCCTGGGCCATTAGGCTGCTCTAAGCCACCATTACTTCCTCCCTAGATGACTTCAGGGAGGGGCCTTTCTGGTTCCCCTGCTTCCACTTTCTCTCCTGTTTAATTGAACTGAAATTCACATGACATAAAATTGACTACTTAAAAAAAATTTTTTTTAACGTTTACTTCTTTTTGAGAGAGAGAGACAGAGCGTGATCCGGAGAGGGGCAGAGAAAGAGAGAGAGGGAGACGCACCAAAGCGGGCTCCAGGCTCCGAGCTGTCAGCACAGAGCCCCATGCGGGAGTTGAACTCACAAACCGTGAGATCATGACCTGAGCCGAAGTCGGACGGTTAACCGACTGAGCCGCCCAGGTGCTCCCAAATTAACTATTTTTCAGTGAACAGTTCAGTGACATTTATAGTACATTCACCCATCTAGTTCAAACATTTTTATCCTTCCCAGAGGAAATACCATAACCATTCCCTGCTTCCTTCTTACAGCAGCCAGAGTGATCCTGTTAAAATGTCAGTCAGATCTTGGGGCGCCTGGGTGGCGCAGTCGGTTAAGCGTCCGACTTCATCCAGGTCACGATCTCGCGGTCCGTGAGCTCGAGCCCCGCGTCGGGCTCTGGGCGGATGGCTCAGAGCCTGGAGCCTGTTTCCGATTCTGTGTCTCCCTCTCTCTCTGCCCCTCCCCCGTTCATGCTCTGTCTCTCTCTGTCCCAAAAATAAATAAACGTTGAAAAAAAAAAAAATTAAAAAAAAAAAAAATGTCAGTCAGATCTTGGCAGTCCCCTGCTGTCAGACCTCCACTGGCCCACTGTCTCACCTAGATTGAAACCCAGTCTCTTCCCCCTCACGTCATCTGCTCCTGGTGGCCTCTCTGGTCTTCACTCACATCCTCCGCCCCCCTCCTGCCCTTCCCCCCCATTGTTCCTTAAAAAACTCTGTTCTCTCAGCTTGCTGTACCTGCAAAGGATGCTCACTTCCCCCCAGGCCCCGCCCTGGGATCCACCTGGCTCGCTCCTTCACTTCCCTCTGGTCTTCCTCAGTAAGCCTTTCCTGGCCGCGCCAGTCCGCTGCCACACCTCTGGCATCCCCATCTGCACTGTTTTTTTATAGTGTTTTTACTAGTTGGAAATACCTTGACGCTTTTTCTTTCAAAAATGTCCACCCTGTGAGGACAGGCCTTCTCTGTGTTGTGGACCACTCTATCCCAGTGCCTGGAACAGTGTTGGCACGTAGGAGGAACTGAATACATACTGGTTGAACAGAAATTTCATCGCAGTGGTGACCACATGGCACGCTTACTGTGCCATGCCCTGTGTGAAAACCTCTCGTCTGTTTTCACTTGTCATCTTCGCAGCAGCCTTGGCTCTGTTACCCTCCTTTTAAGGGAACGGAAACGGAGGCTCACAATGATAAAGTGATTTGTTCAAGCTGAGTCATTTGTTCATTCAGCATTTACTTGGTGCTTTGTGATGCAGGAAATAAAATAGCCCCTATTTAGTGACTGTTTTCTGTTTGTCAGGCACCATACTGAACGCTTTACCTAGTTACCTACTTTGATTCTCAAAACAACACCATGGATTAGTTATTTGGCCCATTTATCTCAAGACAAAACCGTGACTCAGAGAGGTGAAGTAAGTTTCCTAAGATCACACGGCCAGTATGTGGCGGGGCTGGGATTTTAACCCATATCTGTAATGCCATTGCCCAGATTCGTAATCGCCACCTTTTACTGGGAGAATATCTGGTAAATTTCCAGAGTTTGCAGAAAAACCGAATGTTCAGCAGGTACGTGCCAGGCATTTGTGTGAGGCTGTAGGAATACAACAGTGAGTAAGTAGGGATACTGTTTCTGCCGTGATGTAGCTGGCAGTTGAGTTTCACATTTTTTTTTGACCGATGAGCTTAATATTTGACTTCACGTTGTAGAATGTCGTGAAAATTACATTCATGACCTGAGCTCTAGGTGTGGCCTTCCTGAAGTTTTTAGTTCATCAAACAAATAACGTATTTCATTCTCAACAGAAAATGGGGCTCCACTAGGACTTTGAAAGGGTCCCCTGCTTTCAGAGCCCCCACATTGAGGTAAACAAATTAGTAAAGAAGACCAGTGATTACATAAAGCGAAGTGCTTTCTAGTAATGCCAGCCCGTATTTACAGATGCTTTCTCTCCTGTTCTAAGTACTTTACAAGTATTGTTGCAGTGTTCACAGCAAGCTGTGAGGTGAGCAGTATCCTAGACGAGACAGTTGGCTTGGCCAGATTCACACCGTTGTCTGGCGATGCCGTGCCTTACGTGAACAGCAGAGTCCTAACAGTGAAAGAGTGGGGTTTGCAGCACTAACCTACAGAGAAGGTTCATGGGTGGCTAAGTCTGAAGGTGCCAAGCATTGTTTGCTGACAGACAGGGCAGGTGCAGTCCCTGACTTTGCCCCGCCTCTACTCCAGTCTCCTGACATTGATCCCAATTTCCCTTTCCTCATGGACCCCAGGCTCCCATCACATACCCAAAGAACCAGCTTGCCCTTGCCATTTTTTCTCCATCCCCTAGCAAACGAGACATTGAGTTACTCCTGAAACTGATCGCAAACCTCAACATGCTCTTGAGGGATGAGAATGTGAATGTGGTGAAGAAGGCCATCCTCACCATGACCCAGCTCTACAAGGTGGCCCTGCAGGTAAGCGCTCCCTCCCACCGGGGGGCGTCCCGATCTGACAGGTCTCATTTATAGCCTCCTTGGTTAGACAGGGACAGCTGTGTTAAACCAGGGACGGGTCAAATTCTTCATGGGCAAGATGTGCTGTTGCTTTTTGGGAACAGACAACAAAGGGGTCTAATGTCCTAATGGTCAGGGACTCCCCATTCATCCATCCATCCATGCATTTAACAAACATTCCCTGAGTACTTCCTCTGTGACTCACAGGGGCCTCAGTGGTGCTTATGGCCTAGTGAGAGAGACCGACTTGTGTCAAAAGCATCACAGAAATTTTAATTTTAGATCTAGTAAGTTCTATAAGGAAAAGAACACACTGTGATGTGGTATTCTTTAGCGTGAATGAAATAAATGAATCCATTTGATTTCCGCTGCCATGTCGTGAGGTCAGCGTTGTTATCCCTTTGTCGTAAGATTTGAGCCTCTTCACTCCGGGTTGTTAACCGTGCGTGAACCTCATGATGGCGGAACCAGACCTGTCGTGGTCATCACTGGGCCTTGTCCCCACCATCACCTAGCACAGGGTCTGGGGCAGAGGTGTAGCTCAGTAAATGTTTTCCAGATGAATGTATGCGTCATCATGTATGGACCTCTGAGTAATGATGGAGTTGGCGATGTCTTGTCCCCGTCCCTCTGTCCCTGTCCCTCTCGCAGTGGATGGTGAAGTCACGAGTCATCAGTGAGCTCCAGGAGGCCTGCTGGGACATGGTGTCCGCCATGGCTGGTGACATCATTCTGCTGCTGGATTCTGATAATGACGGCATCCGTACCCACGCCATCAAGTTTGTGGAGGGCCTCATTGTCACCCTGTCACCCCGCATGGCAGACTCGGAGGTGCCCCGCCGCCAGGAGCATGATATCAGCCTGGACCGCATCCCTCGTGACCACCCCTACATCCAGTACAGTGAGTGCCACCCATCAGCCCGTCCCATTTGTGAGTCACTCTACACCAACTACCTTCCTCCCCTTCCTCCGCCCCTGTTTTCTCTCTTAGTTTTTCATTTCTGGAGACAGTATAAGACGTTGGTTAAGAGCCCAGATGCTAGGGTCAAATCCTAGCTTCAACACTTATTATATGAACGTGGGCGAGTTACTTCTCTCTGAACTTCATTTCCTTTTCCACGGGTTTGTAGTGAGGTCCCATGAGGAGGTGAGCACTTAGTAAATGCTGGCTGGTTTTAAGAGTTTTCTTAAAAGTAGGCTCCATACCCAGTGTGGGATTTGAATTCATTACCCTGAGATGAAGAGTGGAATGCTCTACCAACTGAACCAGCCAGGCGCCCCTAAGTTTTTATGCTCATTAATAGTCCATCTCCTAGGACTCGTCAGCCACTAAATTTTCTGGTGTTTTCCAGCCATTCTGAGCCATGTGGAAGGGTCTCTCCCCTTTTGGCCCCAAAGACTGCTTTCTCCAGAGGCCAGGGAGAAAGGCCCCTGCTAACTGGTTCTTTTCTCTCCCTCATTAGATGTGCTGTGGGAAGAGGGCAAGGCAGCTTTGGAGCAGTTGCTCAAGTTCATGGTGCATCCCGCCATCTCCTCCATCAACCTGACCACAGCTCTGGGCTCTCTTGCCAACATCGCCCGCCAGAGGCCCATGTTCATGTCAGAGGTGATCCAGGCCTATGAAACCCTGCATGGTAGGTTGGGCCACTGCCCTCCCACTCTCCACTGGCCAGTCTGCTCCTTCCTGAGAAAATGTGAGCCGGGTAGTGGGTCCCTGAGGGATTCATCATTCTGGTAGGTCTGGACACAGGAAGCATTCTTTAGACAGGAATCTTTGGTTGCATATGACAGAAACCTGGTTCAAATCTGGCTTTAATATTAAGATATGTGTGGGTGAAATCATATGATGTCTGCTAAATACTTTAAAATATTCCAGACTCTCCCGCCCCCACCAAAAAAAAAAAAAAAAAAAAAAAAGAAAGAAAGGGCAGGGTAGATGTGCCAAGATAAGCAGAGTGTTGATGGGTACTTGGTTATTTGTTATACTCTTTTCTCTGCTTTTGTGCATGTATGAAAACTGAAATGTCTGGGGTGTAGGCGTGAATATGTACAGATCAGGATCTGTCTCCATTTCTTGGCTCTTATTTTCTCCTTGTTGGCTTTGTTCTGTGTCACTTTCCTTGGGGTGGCAAAGATGGCCCCCAATACCTCCAGGCCTCCATTCTGTCCACTTGGCAACCCCAGGGGACAGAGTGTTTCCTTCCCAGTCATTCCATCAGAAGTCCAAGGGCTGATGCCCATTGTGCCTGATTGGCTGAGAAGACCCTGGTAACCTGTCTCTGAACCAATCACAATGCCCGAGGGATTTACATTGTTCTTACTGGCTCGGAGTCTTTTGCCCACTTGGACTGAGAATGGAGCCGGGGTGGTTCCCTCAAAGGAAAATGGGAGCACTGTTGGCTGATGAAGGAGGGAAGGATGCTGAGCAAGCAGAATTACAGGCATCCTCTTTCTCTCTAGAACAGGGAAGGTTTGCTCATGAAGGTGACTGTTAGACATTAGAATATCATTCTGGTGGCAGGGACCGACAAGGCACTGTTGACGGCAGTTCAGTTGGGACATTGTGGAGGTGAAGTTGGTGATGATAGCCTTCCCCGGGGGAGGCTTACTGGAATTTCCAGACCAGAGATGGAAGGAGATGAGACTTTATGTTTAATAGGAGAGAGGGTGAGCTTTCTTTTTGTTTTAAGGTTGACTAATCCCGATGGAGACCTCTTGAGGGTTTTAAGCATCAGCTCGTGCAGGGGGACGGCTGCACATGAGATCTGAGAGCGCAGGAACCTTCCTAGGGGGCGCCTGCAACCACTGCCCAAGCTGGGGACTCTGGAACTGAGCTTTGCAGGGCCCCATAAGCTCCGTCCACAGGACAGAGCCCCTGCTTCTTTCCTCACAGCCAACCTGCCCCCTACGCTGGCCAAATCCCAGGTGAGCAGCGTGCGCAAGAACCTCAAGTTGCACCTGTTGAGTGTCCTGAAGCACCCGGCCTCCTTGGAGTTTCAGGCCCAGATTACCACCCTGCTGGTGGACCTAGGCACACCTCAGGCTGAGATTGCCCGCAATATGCCCAGCGGCAAGGATGCCCGCAAGCGGCCCCGGGACGACTCGGATTCCACGCTCAAGAAGATGAAGTTAGGTGAGCCGAGGAGCTGAGCCAGGCCTGGTGAGGGGTGGGGGCAGGGACTGGCCGCGTTTGCAGTATTCAGTTACTTACGTTCAACCGTCAGCTTTATTTATGTTGGTTAATATTACATTGTAAATTATAGCGTTTAGATATGACCTAGCAAATGATATCAAAATAGAATTATTGAAGAATTACGAATTGCTTAAATCATGCAGAAGGTGAATAAACTGAAAAGTCTCCCTCTTGGTCCTCTCCCCAAAAGTAACCACTCCCTAGGTAGTAACACTTAGGTTTTCTTTCAGAAATACCTCTGAGTTCTTCTTTGCTTTGTTTCCTTTATAATTGGATTTGTTTTCTGAAGTAATTTTTTTTTTTCCTAAATTTTTTTTTTTAACATTTATTTATCATTGAGAGACAGAGAGAAACGGAGCGTGAGCAGGAGAGGGGCAGAGAGACACAGGGAGACACAGAATCCGAAGCAGGTTCCAGGATCTGAGCTGTCAGCACAGAGCCTGACGCGGGGCTCGAACTCACAAACCGCGAGATCATGACCTGAGCCGAAGTCGGACGCGTAGCCGACTGAGCCACCCAGGCGCCCCTGAAGTAATTTTTTAATGGTTGTATTATTTTGTCAATGGTGTGAACCATGGCAGACTTTCTTACTATAAAACTTTTCTTTTTAAATCACCGATGTTCAGTTCTAGAACATTTATGAAAGAATTAGATTTTCTTTTTTAAAGAGGCTCCACGCCCAACATGGGATTTGAACAAGAATCAGATGCTTTACTGACTAGAGCCACCCAGGCGCCCCAGATTCCAAGCAGGCTTCACACTGTCAGCGTGCAGCCCAGTACAGGGCTTGAACTCACAAACCGTGAGATCATGACCTGAGCTGAAACCAAGAATCAGATGCATGACTGAGCCACCCAGGCGCCCCTTTTCCCCGTTGTAAATACTAAGTTGAGGGAGGTACTTGTACTGTGTACAATACATGTTCCCCTTCAAATTCTGACCCAGTGGCTTTAACATCTGTTGATGATTATTGCCTGCATCTGTTATTGCTATAATGGTTATGAGAAGATTTCCTTCTGCATTTATTAGTTGGCATTCTGTAAGGAAGAGCTTTCTTCTTCCAGCTCAGGTCATGATCTTACGGTTCGTGAGTTTGAGCCCCACGTCGGGCTCTGTGCTGACAGTATGGAGCTTGGAGCTTGCTTCGGATTCTGGGTCTCCCTCTCTCTCTCCCCCTCCCTCACTCACAGTCTGTCTGTCTGTCTGTCTGTCTCTCTCTCTCTCTTTCTTTCTCTCTCTCCCCAAAATACATAACATTAATGTATCCCATACTTTTTTTGAGCATTTTTTACTTTCTGGCATAACACGATGTTCTAGACTTTACTTACCCCAGCTTTGGAATCAGCCTTTTCTCTAAGGAGCTCTGGATTCTTTTAAGTAGGGAGTAGTTTCAGAAACTAAGACTCGAGCCCTGGGTGTGGAAATTCTTGATAGCCACTGCCAGACTGTTTTCCAAAACAACTTCACCACGTACAAAACCCCCGCAGCCTGTGAATGGCAGTCACTACACTCTTACAGCCCTGAATGTTCTATAAACCGCCTGGGTATAAACAGTATCCTGGGCTTAGATTTGCTTTCTTGCAGGTATTGGAGTCAGGCTGGGAGTCCTTTTACACTTCTTAGCCATTCGTTAGCTGTCTGCTTGTCTGTGAGGTGCCTGTTCTGTTTGACATTTTGTAACTGAATTGTATATACCCTTGCTCTTGGTTAACGCAGAGTATCAGCTTTTCGTTAACATGTGTTGCAAACTTTTTTAAAAGGCTGCATAACAGCGGTGCCTGGCAGTCTCAGTCAGTAGAGCACACCATGCTTGATCATAGGGTTGCCCAAGTGGGCATGGAGCCTACTTTAAAAAAAGAAAAAAAATTGTGTGACGTGGCATCCTATTTTTGCCATAATCTACTTAAATCATTACCCCGTTAAACATTCCAGCTTTTCCGTTTTTTATAAATACAGTTTCCAGGAACATGTTTGTACTCTGAGACTCAAAGTACTAGTTTTGGTCCTTGAGCTGGAACCACTGTACTTGGATGAGCCAGCCTGTTCCTGATGGAGACTGTGTGCCATTTCTCATTGTATAGTCAGTGGCGAAGTGAATTCCCTGTACGTTTTACCTTCAGTCTGCCCGTGACCTATGTGCTTGGGGTCAATACTTAGAAGTAGGTTTGCTGGGTCGGAAAGGTGTGTACATGGCAAATTTTGGCCTTCAGTCAAATTGCCCTTCCAAAAGGCCTTACCAGTTTACCTTTCCACAGTCCACACCCCTCCTAACAACGGTCACTACCAGCCTTTTTATTTATTCATTCATTCATTCATTCATTCATTCATTCATTTATTTATTTATTTATTTATTTATTTATTTATTTATTTATTTATTTATTTTGTCAGTCATATAGGCAAAAAGGCTATCTCATTAGGTGGCTTTTACATTTTCCTGATTCTTGGTGAGGTTGAGCAATATTCCAAAGACAGAGGATTTTTATGTTTTTTGTTTCTCATGGTTTGTTTTTTTTTTTTTTAACATTTGTTTATTTTTGGGAGAGAGAGAAAGCACGAGCAGCGGAGGGGCAGAGAGAGAGGGAGACACAGAATCCGAAGCAGGCTCCAGGCTCTGAGCTGTCAGTCAGCACAGAGCCTGACGTGGGGCTCGAACTCACAGACTTCGAGATCATGACTTGAGCCAAAGTTGGACACCCCACTAACTGAGCTACCCGGGCATCCCCAAAGATCGAGGTTTTTCTTTTTTTTCAACGTTTATTTATTTTTGGGACAGAGAGAGACAGAGCATGAACGGGGGAGGGGCAGAGAGAGAGGGAGACACAGAATCGGAAACTGGCTCCAGGCTCCGAGCCATCAGCCCAGAGCCTGACGCGGGGCTCGAACTCACAGACCGCGAGATCGTGACCTGGCTGAAGTCAGACGCTTATCCGACTGCGCCACCCAGGCGCCCCAAGATCGAGGTTTTTCTAAACAAGCTCGGTGAAATTATTAGTTAACCTTTTCATCTTCTTGGAGTTTGGTGTGATCGGCCGGGCTGGTGTGGCTTATTCCCCTTTTCCCAGATGAGGAGAATGAGGCCTAAAGAGAGGCAAGTCATTCTGCAGGGTCCTGTGGTGCTTTGAGGTCTGTGTTCACCGCACGGCTCCTACTTGCCGAGGCTGCCTGGAGGCAGGGACCCCCGGGGCCCCCTGGGAGGAGGGAGGGCCCGGTGCTCACTCTAGCACCATCACCTCCTCTCCTTCCCTCTCCCAGAGCCCAACCTGGGGGAAGATGATGAGGACAAGGACTTGGAGCCAGGCCCATCGGGAACCTCCAAGGCCTCAGCCCAGATCTCAGGCCAGTCAGATACAGACATCACCGCCGAGTTCCTGCAGCCTTTGCTGACACCTGACAACGTGGCCAATCTGGTGAGGATGGACGGGAGCCATTTCCCACGGGGCAGGGAAGAAGGCCTTCTAGTCTTTCCCTCCCCTTCCGCTCCACACTGCCCCCTCTCCCAGATGGCATGAGTCCCAGAACACCTCTGTTCTCCGTTGGGAGGGTGTGATCCCGTGGGCCCTCCCAACCTTGGATGGACCTTTCCTCTTGTCTTTACTCCTTTAGGAGGTCCCTTGTCACCACTCCCAGCAGTCCCTCTTTGGGTAGTCTGAGTCCCCATCCAAACTCATCCCCTCTCGCTCTCTCCTCTCCTTTGAACGGAGGTTGTATTAACTGGGGAGTGAACACCATGACCTGTTTGCTAAGTGGCGTGGGATTGGCATTGGTGGGGCGGGATGGCCAGTGTTTTCCTTAGATTCTCGAAGATACCCTGCTGTGCACTGAAAGAACCGCTGGTTTGAGTTGGTGGGGGCGGGGTGTGTGTCTCACCTCAGTCCTCAGGCTGTAGCGGCACTGAGACCTGTCCATCAGGTGCTGCTGGACAGCGCCTCTTCCCCTGCAGTCCTTCCCTGCTCTCTGCCTAGAGGCTCCAGGGGGCTTAGTTGTTGGGTGCATGGAATGGAATTTTTGTCACCAGGGCAGCAAGAAGGAGGTTTCTCTCGCGCTCAGATCTCTTTGGTGAGCTCCAGGCCTGGAGACGTGTCTACGTCATGCATCGTTCTCCCCTCAGATGTTCCACAGGCCCCGCAGACTCATTATGTCAGAAGTGAACTTGCAGAATTTCTCCGTATGTTCTTCTCCAGGCCCACAGCCCTCTCTGTGCTCTTGGCACACCAGCCTCCCAGTTCCCAACCCACAAACCTGGGAGTTAAGCTGTTTGCCTTTCCTCCAGTCCTTCCCCTTGTTCTCCATCCCCCAACCCCCGCCACGGGCCCCTGCATGGCCCAGGCACCACCCGCCTGCTCCCTGGCTCTGACTCCCACTCTCCCTGTGGCAGCCAGAGACATCTTCCCGAAGTACCGGGCCTGCCGCTCCCCTGGCTCCCCTGCTCCAACCCCTGCCGTGGCTCTCCATTTCCTTCCAGATAAAATTTGAATGCAGCTTGCCTCAGGCCCTGCCTGATTATGCTTCCGTTCAGTCGGTGTACCTCATCTGTCCTCTTCACATCCTGGGAAATTGTCCTTTTAAAATTATTGGCTGAAAGCTCTTCACAAGATTCTTTTACTTTTGTAATAACTGCCGTTTGTTAGTAATGTGCAGCGTTTTGGTTTCTAATATTGTCTTTTTACTCTTTTTGTTATCATTCAGTCTTGCCATAGGTTTGCCTTTCAAAGAACTGGCTCTGAAGTTTTGTTTATACTCTTGTGTAACCTTTTCTGTTTTATTTCTGTTGTCTTTATTTCTTTCCTTGAATATCTTGGTCCCCAGGGTTTTAAGTTAAATGCTTGGCTTATAAGTTTTCAACTGTCTTACCCCCGACCAGCCCTCCCCGCCCCCTCCCTCCTTCCCTGCCCCCCCCCCCGCCCCCACCATAAGCATTTAAGGATTTGATTTTCCAAGTACCATTTTAGCTGCATCCCACACATTTTGATTTGTAGTTGTTTTAGTATCTCTCTGTTCTAATTATTTGATTATTTCAGGTATATATTTAAACATCTAAGCATGTAGGGATTTTCAAATTACTTTCTGTCACCAGCTCCTGACCAAAATAGACAAGCTCTCCTTAGGATATGGATTTCTTTTTAAGCCATCTTTTCACATTTGTTTGTTTTTGAGAGAGAGAGAGAGGGAGAGATCATGCGTACATGGGTGATGGGCAGAGAGAGAGGGAGATGGAGAATCCCAAGCAGGATCTGTGCTGTCCGCGGAGAGCCTGATGTGGGGCTCGAACTCACACGCCATGAGATCATGACCTGAGCTGAAACCTAGCGTGGGATGTTTAATCATCTGAGCCACCCAGGCTCCCCAATGGATTTTTGTAAAGCCCATTTCTGGTTCACAGGACACTCTTCACAGAGCTTCCAGGCTCTTGGCAGGATTCTGCTGCTCCTTAGCGCCCCCATGCTGTTCCTATACCCGGAATGCGCACCCCCTCCCACTGTGAGATGTCACAGTATACCAGTCTGAAGCTTGCCCTCCTCTCAGATCTCAGTCTAGGTGCCACTTCCCCGGGGAGCCAAAGCTGCCCCGGCCCTCCTGAGCACCTCATGGCACCCTCTACTTCCCCCTCTTGGGCACCATGCTGCAGCATTGCTCATTTTCTGTCTGACTTACCCAGGAGTCTGAGCCCCGTGAGACCCGGCCCGGGACCGTCTTAGTCACCGTCCTTTGCCCAGCCTGGGCCTGGGCCTGGAACAGGTGTTTGTCGAGTCAGTGAGTAAGGAAGGACTCCTCTCCCTGGGCATCCTGCAGGTCCTCATCAGCATGGTGTACCTGCCCGAGGCCATGCCCGCCTCCTTCCAAGCCATCTATACCCCCGTGGAGTCAGCAGGCACCGAAGCCCAGATCAAGCACCTGGCTCGGCTCATGGCCACACAGATGACGGCTGCGGGACTGGGGCCAGGTGAGTGTCACGTGGAGCTGACCTGGACAGGGCTTGTCCCCGTGGCCGCTGGCTTCTGCTTACTGGAGGAGCACCTCTTCCTGGTGGTACAAATGACACTCACGGGAGATGTTAGGGGTAAATAATTACAAGTCCCCTAGATACCTTGAGTGCTTGATATTTTCAGTCCCTGGGCTTTGAATCCAACAGACCTTGGTGTGAGGTCTGTATTGAACCAGACTGCCTCAGCCACTTAATAGCTGTATAACTTTGGTCAAGTTACTTAACCTCTCTGAGATTCAGGTGTTTTCCTACATTAACAGTACTTTTGAGCTATAAATTATATAGAGAGACACAACTCTGAACTGTACATCTTAGTGAATTTTCGTAAAGAGAGCACAGCAACGTAGTCACCATCCAGATAGAGATATAGACCATTTCCACCACTCTAGAACATTCCTTCTTGCTCCTACCAGTCGCACTCACGGCATCCCACTTCCTGAGATGATCACCATTTTTTTTTTTTTTTAAGTTTATTTATTTGAGAGCACAAGCAGGGGAGGGGCAGAGAGAGAGGGAGAGACAGAATCCCAAGCAGGCTCCGCGCTGTCAGTGCAGAGCCTGATGTGGGGCTCGAACTCCCAACTCATGAGATCATGACCTGAGCCAAGATCAAGAGTCGGACGCTCGACCGGCTGTGCCACCTGGGTGCCCCAGATGACCACTCTTCTGATTCCTGTCTCCATAGATTAATTTTTCCTAGTCCTGAATTTCGTATAAAATGGGATCATAGAGAGTCTGGCTCCTGCTCGACATAAGTTTTTGAGATGTGCCCGTGTTTTCATGTGACCCAGTGGTTTATTTGTATTGCTCAATAGTATTTGCTTCTGTGACTAGGCCATCATTTGTTTATGGGCCTGTGGCTTGTGTCCAGTTTTTGACCGCTGCGAGTGAAGCTGTACAAATGTGTGCGAGTGTTTTTGGCCGGTTGGTTGGGTTTGCGGGGGTGGTTGGGTCTTTTTTGTGTGCTTGAGTGTAGTTGGTGTGTGTGTAAGTGTTTTGGTACACACACGCCCTCATTTTCCTTGAGTATATACACTAAGGGGTGGAATTGTTGGGTCATAGGTTAGGGTATGTTCGGTGTTATTAGACGGTGCCCATCAGTGTTCCACAGGGGCTGTGCCATTTGATACTCTCACCAGCAGTAAATGGCATTTCTACTTTGAGCCTTGGTTATATTGCCAAATGGGGATGAAAAGCATGCCTGTTCCAGAATGGTGTTTTGCAGATTTACACGACTTTCGTGTATACAAGGCTTAAAATAGAGCCCAGCACACGGGAGGTCCTTGGATGGGAGCAGGTGGGTGTGACAGTCCTGGAGCCCGTTTGCTTACCTCCCTCTCAGGTGTGGAGCAGACCAAACAGTGCAAGGAGGAGCCCAAGGAGGAAAAGGTGGTGAAGCCAGAGAGTGTCCTGATTAAGCGACGCCTGTCGGCCCAGGGCCAGGCCATCTCAGTGGTGGGCTCCCTGAGCTCCATGTCTACTCTGGAGGAGGAGGCGCCCCAGGCCAAGAGGAGGCCAGAGCCCATCATCCCTGTCACACAGCCCCGGTGAGTTCCCTGGTAGGTGCAGGTGCAGGACTGAGGGCCTGGTTCTTGGTGCGCACGTGCACCTGTGTGTGTGCATGTGTTAGAGACAGAGACAGATAAACTGGTGGGGCTGGAGGAGGATCTGTCTGATCCCAGAGTCAATGCCATGGCCACCAAGCCTTACCTGTCATTTTCTTTTACGTAAAAATGCCCCCTTACTTAGGTCTAAAGTTGGGATGGTAGTATCTCTCTCTAAGGATCAAGGGAGAATTGGGTGGGTTCACAGTGATAGTTTGATCATTAAATGAGGTGACTCTTGAGGTTGGAAGTGAATTTGATAAAAAGTATTTAGCTTGATTCCTAACAGGTAGTAAGTGCTGCTGGTGGTTGTTCTCCTCCTCATTGTTATCCCCCTTACAGACCACAAAATCCAACTAGTCCCTGCCCATCCCCAACCATGATTTGCTTCCTGGTCCTCCCTCCCAGCCCTCCCTTCCCCTCACTCCCTCCTGCAGTCACACCTGCCTCTTGAACAGCCAGGCAGGTAGGTCCCCACTGGAAGCTTCCAGCCTTGGCGCTTTCTGTTCTCTCTACCTAGAAAGCTCATCCTCCAGGTGTTTGTGCGTCCTGTCCCCTTGCCTCGTTCAGATCTGCACTCCCACCTTGCCTCCTCCTATAAGCATTCCCTTTACACGCTTTACAAAGACAAAATGGCACCCTCCTCCTTTCTCCTTCCCCTGTGCCCTGCCGTGGCTGAGTCACGGGAGAGTTAGAGGGGCGGCGCGGTGGGGGCTGGGATGGGGAGGGTGGTCTCCGTATGGCCCCTGGTGGGCCTCTGCTCCAGAAAGGCTGTTTGAGTCACCGTGTCCGTGTCCCTGCTCCCCATGTAGGCTGGCGGGCGCTGGTGGGCGCAAGAAAATCTTCCGTCTGAGCGATGTGCTCAAGCCCCTGACCGACGCCCAGGTTGAGGCTATGAAGCTGGGCGCCGTGAAGCGGATCCTCCGGGCAGAGAAGGCCGTGGCCTGCAGCGGGGCGGCCCAGGTGTGCCCCGGTCCCCCCAGCCCATTCTTCCCGGCCCTCCCCCCACCAGCTCGCCTCATATCCCGAGAAAGACACAGCCTTAGACCCAAACCTCCCTGGCTCCGGGTCCCACCTGTGCTGCCCGCCAGCCCTCCGTGCCTCGCTTCTGTCCCCCTCCTTAAGGTGGAGGTGGCGGCAGCAGCCGCACCAGTGATGAGGAAGAAACGCACGGACGCGCACGGCTCTCGCCCAGCACAGGGTGGCTGCGCGGAGAGCCCTGCAAGTGAGGGCTGCCGCCGTGTGCTTTCTTCCTGGTGGTTAATAGTGTTGTTCCTCTCAGGTTCAGACAGACCTGGTCTAAGTGCTGATTCTGCCACTTGCTGGCGTTGTAACCTCAGCCAGGCGACTTTTTTCCCATTTCTTTAAGTTTAATTTTAAATAACCAAGAAGTATGTAAGAATACTTTCTCTGTTAAAAACAAAAAATTTCCGGGCCGTAGAGGTACCATGTCCGTCTTCCCTGGCTCCCCGACCTGCCTCCAGTCTCCCGTCCTCAGAGGTGACCATGTACAAATTAAGGGAAGCCTTTAGGATCTCTTTCTGTTTTCTTAAGTATGTAGATACTACTTTTACAAACTCAGTTTTATTCTATGATGATTGATCCCCCCACCCCCACCCCTGCCTTGTTTTTCCTCCCGCACAAATGAGACCTGTGGGGGTATGAGGTTCTTCAGCTGGCCTTCCTCACTTAACGCTGGGTCTGCACCGGGCATCCCTGAGCAGGAAGAGTCACAAGACACGACCACAAGGTATCTGGGATCGCCCACCCGCACGCCAACACGTACACCCGCTCTCTTGTCAGGTGCGCATAAAGATCCTGGCCAGTCTGGTGACACAGTTTGACTCGGGCCTGAAGGCCGAGGTCTTGTCCTTCATCCTGGAGGATGTGCGGGCCCGCCTGGACTTGGCCTTCGCTTGGCTCTACCAGGAGTACAATGCCTACCTGGCAGCTGGTGCCTCGGGCACCCTGGACAAGTACGAGGACTGCCTTATCCGCCTGCTCTCCGGCCTGCAGGAGAAGCCAGACCAGAAGGATGGGTGAGGGAGACAGCCCTGCGCTCTCCTGTGTCCTGCCTTTTCTGGTTTCTGATCACCTCCCTCTTTACCACCCAAGTCCGTGTATCCATCCCGAGACTCCCTTGTCTCCTTACCTTCTGGAGGCGCATACGAGGCAGATGCAGTGTGGGCTCTGGGGCACACTCCCCGGGCTTGTTCCCGGCTCTGCTGCTTGCCCTCTAAATGATCGGTGTCACTCCCCCTCTGGGCCTCCATTTTCATAAATAACAGCGCCTGCCTCGTGGGCTTGTATCGCAGGTTGACCTCTCCAGCCCCGTCTCTCGCCTGAATTGCTTCTGTAGCTTCCTCCTTGTCCTCGACCTCCTGCTTATCTATCCATTCTCCACACAGCGGCCTGGGTGACATTTTATAATGTAAATACTACCTTGTTATTTACCCACTAAAACCCTCCATGATTCTCTGTTGTTCTTGGGATAAAATGCAGCCTTTTTTCTATGCCCTATGAGACCTGCGTAATCCCGTTCCTACCAACCTCTTTTCCTTCTTTTTCTGCCCTCTTCCTCACGGCCCCCAAACCTTAGCTACACTGGCCTTCTGTTTCTGATCTTTGAACATGCCAAGTGCAGGGCTTAGCAGTTTCTGCTTCTGTACCTGGAATGCTATCCCCCAGGTCTTGGCATGGCTGGCTCTTTCTCCCCACCCCCACCCCCAGTGTCAAATCAGGGTCACTTCAAAGCAGCCACTTTTGGCCACCACATCTGAAAGGCAGTACCCCTTCCCACTCCCCATCATTCCCTTCCATTACTGTAGTAAATGAGTAACGTTAGAAATCCTTGTTTGACAGAGGGGAGAAACTGAGTTTCAGAGAGGTAAGTCGCCCAGCCGGCAGCTTTTGAATCCTGCTCCGTTTACCTCCAAAACTCTCTAACCAGGGGGTTGAACGAGCTGTATGTGAGGAGCAGCCCTGCCGGCTCAGCTCCAGCAGGACTGGGAAGCTTGTCTGCAGCCACTCCCCCTCCCTTCCTCTCTGGCAGGATCTTCACCAAGGTTGTGCTAGAGGCACCGCTGATCACTGAGAGCGCCCTGGAGGTGATTCGCAAGTACTGCGAGGATGAGGTGAGGACAGGCGGCAGATCTCCCTCAGCCCCTAGCACCTAGATAGATGCATGCAGGAACCCTGCGGAGGGACGGGGACCTGAAGAGAGGAGGCACATGGCCTAGACCTAGTGTCAGGGGATGCTGTGAGGGGGCAGGTCCTTTCTTGCCCAGTATTAGATCTGGAGGGAGGCAAGGGAGAAATCCCCCTTGCTGGTTTCCCTCCTTCCTGCCACAGAGTCGCACTTACCTGGGCATGTCTACTCTTCGAGACCTGATCTTCAAGCGCCCGTCCCGCCAGTTCCAGTACCTGCATGTTCTGCTAGACCTCAGCTCCCACGAGAAGGACAAGGTGATCCCCGCCACCCTGAGCTGGGCTACACTCAGCCTTTCCCGTGTCCTGAGGAACTTGCCCAGCCTCTTCCACATTCTCCCTGGAAGTCCTGTCTGGGCCTGTTGCCCTTCCTGCAGTAGTGTGTCAGTGGTGCTTAGTTTTTGATTTTTGGTGGCACGAAACCACGTAGATATATACACGTATATACACACCCTCCCAGGAGGGGTCCATTCTCCCTCCTCACGCCACTTGTGTTGGGGAGCCCCTTTTAAGGCCTGCTGCTGTGCTGGGACCTGGTTGGGGAGCTGACAGGAGAGGAGCCGTGTGGCCTGTCAGCACGCAGGGAGGACACAGAGAGCTCTTGGAGTCGAGTGGCATTAGAGCAGCAAATGCAGCTGTGGGAGCCCTGGGGCGGGGCCTGGCCTACCTGATGGGGGACAGGCAGGGGCAGGGCATAAGGCTTCTGGAGGAGGCAGCGGGTAAGCCAAGACCTGGAATCTAAGTAGATGGGTGTAACTGAACAGAGGAGACAAGGTGCGTGCATGCATGTGATTGAGAGGGCTCTTGACTCATCCCTGCTCTGTCTAGTGTTTTCCAATTCCTTTCCTGGTGTCATGTGTCCATTCATTCAGCAGACCCTCACTGTAGACTCTGGCTTGGCCTTTCAGTACTGCTGGGCACAGAGCAGGGCCCAAGAATAGTCCCTGTCCTCAGGGCATTCTGGGCAGCAGGGACCTTTAGTGCCAAGTCTCAAAGCCGGGGAGAATGCTGTCACTTTTGAGGAACTAAGGAAAGCTCATTCTGGTTGGAAGGTAGCAAGCAAGGCGAGAAATGGTAAAAGAGGGGGCGGGCAGGGAGATGGAGAGGTGATACAGGGCCCTGACCGGGCCAGGAAACCTCTCTCCCAAGCCGGTGAGCAGCCTGGGGCACAGGTGACTCAGGGAGTTGAGGCCTTTCTCGCTCTTGGACTTGTTTCCCACCGGTACTTCCAGGCTCAGTACAGCGGTCTCCCCCCCTACACCGTCTTGCCCCCACTCTCTCAGGTGCGTTCCCAGGCCCTGCTGTTCATCAAGCGCATGTACGAGAAGGAGCAGCTGCGAGAGTATGTGGAGAAATTTGCCCTCAACTACCTGCAACTCCTGGTCCACCCCAACCCGCCATCTGTGCTATTTGGAGCTGACAAGGACACAGGTTTGCTGCAGCTCATCAGATGCGTGTTGAGAACCTGCCGAACCCCAGGCTCCAGGCTGGGCCCTGGGAATAGAACCGGATGGAAACTGAGCGCTGTTCAGCCTGCTAGGGAAGAGAGCCAGGCAACAAGAGCCAGAACGAGCAGGCCTAGGGGCTGCGGGAAGAGGGGCGTCTGACCCCAGCCAGGGGTCAGGGAGAGCATCCTGGAGCAGGGAGTGGTTGGGCTGAGAGTCAGAGGACGAGGACAGCTAGCCTGTGATGGTGCTCTGGGAAGGGCCAGACAGGTCATCACAGGCCTGTTCCTTCAGCAAAGCCCTGGGTCCCCCAGAATTACAGATGGGGAGACCCAGGCCCTTGGACCATTAAACTGGAAGGTTCAGGGGTGCCTGGGTGGATCAGTCAGTGGAGCATGAGACTCTTGATCTAGGAGTTGTGAGTTTAAGCCCCATGAAGAGCATACAGCTTACTTAAAAAAAAAAAAAAAATTTTGTTTATTTTGAGAGCACAAGCATAAGTGGGGGGGGGGGGGGCGCGGCGGGCAGAGAGAGGGGGAGAGAGTCCCAAGGAGGCTCTGCACTGTCTCTGCAGAGCCCAATGTGGGGCTCAATCTCATGAACCATGACATCATGACCTGAGCTGAAACCAAGAGTCAGATGCTTAACCGACTGAGTCACCCAGGTGCCCATACTTAAATTTAAAAAGTGGAAGGTTCAGGTTGTGACAGGAAGCACAGGACCTTCTGGGAGAATAGGGGCCCTGGCACAGCCCAGGTGCCCTGAGGACTTATTAGCAGAGACACTGTTGCTTGAGGCCCGGAGCATGAGATAGAGAGAGGAGTTGGACAGCAGAGTTACACGCAAAGGAGTGATGTGTGCAAAGTGACTTGGGGCTCTGAGGGACTGTCAGAAGTAGGATATGGCCAGAGCCCAGGGGCAGGGGCTGCCCCAAACAGCATCCTGCGGGTAGAGCAAGGTGAGGCGCTGGGGACTTGTCCTGGGAGCGCTGAGCAGGAGGACAGGGTCAGAACTTCACTTTGGAAAGATCCCTCTGGCTCCCCGGTGGGTTGATGGTCAGAGACGAGGTGGGACTTCCGGTGCAGAGGTTTCTCAAAGGGGAGCAGTCCTGGTCCGACCCCATTTCCCTGATGATTGACTTCCTGCCCTAGAACAGTTTGCTTCCCAGGCCCACCTCCCTTCTGTGCCTGCCGCCCCCTCCCCCGCCAAGAAGGGACAGACACCGAGGGCGGGAGGTGGTTGGGAGGAGAATGGTCCCTGATCCCCGCCCCCCTGCCCTATCAGAGGTGGCAGCGCCCTGGACCGAGGAGACAGTAAAGCAGTGTCTGTACCTCTACCTGGCTCTCCTGCCTCAGAACCACAAGCTGATCCACGAACTGGCCGCCGTGTACACTGAGGCCATCGCTGACATCAAGCGGACGGTGCTGAGGGTCATCGAACAGCCGGTGAGGCCCCTGAGCTCACCAGGCTCTGCCCACTCATGGGCAGGGCCCAGCCCCACGCCCAGCCCTTCCCTTGGTATCTCCACCTCGGCGTGTGCTGGTCACTAGTGGTCGCCACTCCGGGCCGAGTGGCCCTGTAGCTTGGGGGTGGCCCACGTGCGCCAGCTGCCAGTGAAAGGACAGCAGGGTAGCCCCGCAGTTACCGGCCTGGAGTTTGACAGACCTGGATTCACATTCTGCCTCTCACTTTCCCCCTGAACAGGCTGACACCTCTTCGGTAAAATTAGCGAGGATAATTCAGTCCCCCAGGTTTGCTGCTGCAGGGATTCCGTGACCTCATGCACGCAGACATCTGTGGCACTGTTATCATTTATGAACTGGCCTTCCCCTGCCTTGCCTACGGCAGTCTTCAGTTGTCGTTACACAGTCCCTCCTGCTCCTCTCTTCCAAGCCACTCGGCCACCCACCCAAGAAGCAATTCAGAGCGTCTGTCCTTCCAATTTGCCGCTGGATTTGAAACCACTTTTTTGTATATGTCTGTCCCTGATGGGTTTTTTTTTTTATTATTATGGAAAATTTCTAACATAAACAAAAGGAGGGAGGACAGTAATGCTAATTCCCAAATAGCTGCCGCTCAGATTCAGCGGTGTCCTCACCTGTAGCATGGGGATAATCGTGGTTTGCTCGGAAGAAGCAGATCCTTCTCCCTGTTTTCACGGTGAGCCCACCAGACTGTGAGCTCCTGGAGGGCAAAGACTGCTGGTTCCCGGATGATTATGAACATTTATTGGCAGAGGAAGGCGTGAGCCCTTGAAGCCGGGCCCCGCGTTCTCTGCATTCGTTGCTTCTGGAGTGGGGCGGGCTGCAGACGGAGCCCCGATCTGAGCCAGCCGCCGCGCCCGGGCACTGGCAGTCACCGATGCCTTTAAAAGCCTGCAAAGTCTTCACCGAGGAATCAGAGGGCGGGTTGGGCATTAGAGGGCGGGTTAGGTCAGAGGCGACGGGGAGAAAGGGCCAGGCCTGCTGACTAGGCAGCCGGCACTGGCGAAGGCGTGGGGGCTGCGGCAAGTCTGTACCCTGTGAGATGGGGGTAGACGCAGCCCGGATGCTGCCGCCCTGCCCCCTCCCCACCTTCCCCACGTTCCCCCCAGTTCTTCAAGGCTTCTTTTCCCCCCCAGGTTCACTGAGGTAAAATTGACGCAGAGCATTGTGTTAGCCTGAGGTGTAAAATGGTGCTTTGGTGTGTTTTCGTGTGTTGCAAAGTGATGATTACCACAGTTCAGTTAACATCAGCTCATGGAGTTTTTTCTCTGGTGATGAGAACTTTTCAGATCTCTCTGTCCCCAGTTCTTGCCCCAGAGTCCTGTCATCCCCCCAACCACCCTGCCTCTGACGCCTGGGTCTGCCCTGAGCTCTCCTGGGCCCCCTCACCCTCCCCACATCACCCAGCTCCTTCCCCAGCCTGCTCTCCCTCTCTCTCCCTGTAGATCCGAGGAATGGGCATGAACTCACCAGAGCTGCTCCTGCTGGTAGAAAACTGTCCCAAGGGGGCAGAGACACTGGTCACACGATGTCTGCACAGCCTCACGGACAAAGGTGCCCCCAGGACCCGCACCTTTCATCCTTTTCCTCCGTGCCCTAGACCCTCCCTGCTTCCCCTTCCCAAGACCTGAGGATCAGAGCTGCGGGGTATATTGCCAAATGCATTTGAAAAACCGCGGGCCACAGATTCCCGCTCTGATGTGTAGTTGGCCCTCCCCTCCCCTCGCACACGGCCGCCGTCATTTCACCTTCCCCTCGGTGCTCACCCCCACCCCGTCTGTGCTCCTGCTTCTTTTGCCCACAGTCCCGCCCTCCCCGGAGCTGGTGAAGCGGGTCCGGGATCTCTACCACAAGCGATTGCCAGATGTCCGCTTCCTCATCCCTGTGCTCAATGGACTGGAGAAGGTACGGAGCAGGGTGTCCCCGGATGCCCCCACAGATGAAGACGTGGCAGGGCAGGGATGATGGGGAGGCAGGCACCACCAGTCAGATGCTTGTGGGCCCATCCCAGGGCTCATCAGACTAGGGGTCAGTCTCTGCTTCATCCTCTGTGACCTTTAGCAAGCCACCCCCTTCTCTGCACTTTGGTTTCCTTCTGTCAAGTGAGGATCGCAGTGACACACACACACACACAGACTGTCTCCAGGCCTAAATGAAACTGCAGACACAGCACGTATGTGCTTCCCCTGCTTGGGTCTTACTCCTGACAGGCTGTGAGGCCCTAGCAAGCCTCAGTCGTCTCGTGTGTAAAGAGACGATGACCACACTGTCCGCTTGCAGGGGGCCTCAGGGCGTGTGACACAAGGAGGGCTCAGATGGGGAGCGATGAACTGGGGCTGAGTCAGGCCCAGTGACTTGGAGACAAAGCTCAGCTCCAGGCGAGAGAGGGAGCAAGAGGAAGGAAGCGTCGGGGCATGATGAGGCCAGAGCATCTCCTCACTTCCCCAGAGTGAGCATTTGGGATGGGGTACGATCTGACCTGCCTCCCCTGCCCTCCGCCTGCAGAAAGAAGTGATCCAGGCCCTGCCAAAGCTCATCAAACTCAACCCCATTGTGGTGAAAGAGGTCTTCAACCGCCTGCTGGGCACCCAGCACGGTAGGTGACGTCGTGGACGTGGTCAGAAAGCAATGAAGTAGAACCCCAAGATAGAGAAGCTACCCGGTGTTGAAGGATGACCTCCTCTCCCCTCACCCCCGTGGCCGGCGTGGAGGCTGTCTGGTGCACACATAACACGGAGATTTAAAACCCACACGCAAGAGCGCCTGGGACCCTCAGCACAGCACTGGCAGAGTGCCGTCTGCCCTGGCGCCTCCCCACAGCGCCGTCTCGGAGCTCTGTTAGCAAGCCCACTGCCCGGCCCGGCCTGGCTCGGCCTGTCCAGTGAATGCCCACGTCTGTGCTGTGCTGGGGTCCTGCCCTGCTGCGTGCACAGCCCAGGGAGGAGGGAGAGAAACTGCTGGACCACATCAGATGTTGTCTTAAGGAGGGAAGGAACCCGTCAAGGGGAGGAGAGCAAGATAAAGGCCTCCGGCTGTGAAGGAGGGCTTCCCAGAAGGGGTGGCATTTAGTCCGTCTTTCTTCCCCTGCTCCAGCCCTCTGTCCTCCCAGTCCCATCGAAGAAGAGGGCGCCTCATCCTCATTCGCCACTACCCTGATCTGGGGAGCACAGACACAGCTCTTCACTTAGGCTTCCGCACTGTCTCCTTCCCCTTCCCGCCCCCGCCCGCTGCAGGTGAAGGGAACTCGGCCTTGTCCCCGCTGAACCCTGGAGAGCTGCTTATTGCGTTGCACAACATTGACTCGGTGAAGTGTGACATGAAGTCCATCATCAAAGGTGAGGCGCTCCCCCCATCCCCCCCCAAGTGGCCTGGCTGCTGTGGACCCAGGGAAGAACCTCAGTCACCCACATGTCCCCGCTGGAATCTGCCAAGTTGGAGATTGTGCCACCTGCAACCCCATCTCAGCTCTGGATACCCGCCCTCCTCCCTTTTCCTCCCTCCTCCTCTCCTTCCTCCCTCCCTCCCTCCCTCCATCCAAGGAACTGGCTTCTCTACTATGCGCTGGCACAGAGTAGCCCTCAAGAAAGGTGGGGAGCCCCTCCCTCCCCAGGCCTGGCCTGAGGAATGAAGGAAGCTGAGCCCTCGGCCGAGCAGGGGCAGAGGTGTGGCCAGCAGAGCAGATGGAGCGCACCGGGGCACTTGTTGGACGAGGAGTAGGTGCGGAGTCCGGTCTGGGCTCCTGGGCTCCGGTTGAGGCAGGAGAATGTGCCTCCAGGGCAGGGGCTTGGGGACAAGCTGGCCGGCTCACCACAATCAGCAGTTTCATAATGGCTGCTGTCACCGTTTAGTGAGCACTTACACTGAGCCCGGGCGTCCTCTGTGCCCTGCGGGCCTGCCTGCCCGCCCGCCCCTGCGCACCGCCCCTTACCTGGTGAGTATGCCGACGTCCATGTTATAGATGAGGAAATGGAGGTTCTGGAGAGATTGAGTAACTTGCTCAGGGCCACACACAGCTAAGTGGTGTAGTAGAATGTAACAGGAGCTGACGTCCAGTAGACCCGAGCTGGAATCCGGCTCTGCCAGTTCCACCTGTGCGTGCACCCTGGGTCTCGGGCCATCTCCCTAGGAAGCCTTCTGTCCCTCAGCCCTCCTCAGCACTACCCCCGCTCCTCCCCGAGGGAGGTTTCTGGTCCAGAAGCCGTGCTTTCCCACGGAGGTGGGAGCCCTTACTGTCGCCTGCTGTCCTCAGAAGACCCCTTTGACCCGTCTCCTTTAAGAACAAGGAGGGGGTCTTCCCCTCGCCACTTAGTTTCACGTGTGGCCTAAAGTAGCTTCTTAGAAGACTACTTGTTTCCTAGCCTTCCTCAGCAAGTTGTCAGAATCTTTTAGATCAAGACAGGAGCTAACAGAAATTTAAAACCCGCACCACAACTGAGGAGGCACTAAGGCCTCTAGCGAAAAGGGTCTCGAAGCTGAGCATCCAGAAGTGGCCTTATTTTTTTTTTTTTAAGTTTGTTTATTTATTTACTTACTTAAGTAATCTCCACACCCAGCGTGATGCTCAAACTCAGAACCCAGAGATGAAGAGTCGCATGCTCCTGCGACCGAGCCAGCCAGGCACCCCTAGGAGTGGCCTTTTTACACACTGTCACCCCTTTGATGTCAGGGAAGCTCTGGGCCCACTCCCAAGGACGGTACGCTCACAGTTTTGTGTACAATTTGAGGGGATTCACAGACCCCACCACCCCCATAACCCCATTCACAGACCCAGATGTAGTCCCTGGGGGAACACCTGGCTGCAGGTTGCTCCAGTGAACAGTGGCCAGGTCCCTGGAGAGATCCTCAAGGCCTAGCCTTTTTAAGTTTATCTCTTTTTAAATGCTTATTTTTGAGAGAGAGAGAGAGCACGAGCAAGGGAGGGGTAGAGAGGGGTGGGGGACAGAGGTTCCGAAGCGGGGCCTATGCTGACAGCAGAGAGCCCGATGTGGGGCTCGAACTCCCAAGCCGTGAGATCATGAACCTGAGCTGAAGTCGGTCACTTAATCAACTGAGCCCCCCAGGATAAGCATTCTTTCATGGCATTCACACCTCTTTTAAACCACCCTCTTTCTGTGGTGAGTTTTTCTATAACTGGACCTGCCCCCGGTGGCCTGGTGCAGCAATTAAGAAAACTCACTGAGCACCTCTGCTCAGCCCTTTGCTGGGCGGTGCTGGGATGGAGACAGCCTTAGTCCTCCCTCAGGGACTCACAGTCTATCCCCGGACAATAACAACCCACAGTGAGCAGGGCTGAGACAGGGGAGCCCCAAGGGGACACCAAAACTGAAACCACAGAAGGAGGAGTAGGACTGAGGTAGCCGGGGAGATGATGATCCCAGAGAAAGCAAGACTATTTGCAGAGGCCAAGAGATGTGCTGGCATGGTGTGGTTCTGGCACTGCAGACATGAAGCTGATTAGACCTTGTGGTTTAGGGGAAGGGGCCCGGTCAAGAGAGGTCAGACTGGAAGCATTAAGAAAACCATGCCTGGGCCCCATCCACAGAGTGTCTCATAGGCCCACAGTAGGAGATTGGGCTTGATTTCTGGGAGGCATGGGGTTCAGAGTAAGCTTTTTAAAAACCCCTCAGGCTGCTATGGAGGGTGGATTAGAGGGCTGGGTGGGAGGCCCAGGAGGAGACTGGAGCAGAGGGGGAGGGGAGGACAGGGGGTTGGTTGTGGGCCCTTTCAGGCAGAGCAGGCAGGAGCCAGCCACTGCCTGGAAGGGAGGAGGAGGCGCTTTCTTGGTTTCTGGTAGGTTCACTCTGGCTTCTACACTGTCCTTCCCTTCTACACTCTCCTCTGGCCCAGATACCTGCCCTGTCCCCATCCAGTCTCCTTCCTGCCTGCATTCCTGTAATGCCTCCGTCCTCCCCCTGTTCCTTATAGGAGCCCCCTCATTCCTTATAGGCACCCACCCCTGTTCTCCATTAGCCTCTCAAGGATTGGGGGCCTCTCTTCTGGCTCAATAAAGACTTCCTGGTTGACAGACTCACATGGCAAGTGGTGTTTGGGGAAGAAGGGGTTCGGAGGCAGTTCCTGGGGTCTTCCCCTTAGCACAATGGATCAGAGCACTGCCAATCCTGATTTTGGGGTGCCACAACCCACTCCTGAGGGAACAGACCCTAAAGCCTGCCTGCCTTCATGGATGCCCATAATGTGCCCACCCTCCTTGAGCCCTTCCCCACACTGGGTCTGGAGCTGGAGAGCTCTTCGAATGCCCAGGCTTCCTCCTCTTGTTCCTTCCTCCCTTCTTCTGTGGACCGTGCCTCCCACATGGCCCCAGGCCTGGTATCCCTCCAGCACCAGCACAAACCCTTATGCCCTGGTCAGGATGGGGAGTGGGCAGCCCCGAGGCCAGCCTGCTGGTGGAGAGCATCTCTCCTATGAGGGGGCTTATGGAAGTCAAAGCTGCCTTCCCACTCTGGTGGGGGTGGGGAGGGCAAGCCAGAATGGGCCCCCAGGCTTTGGCAACCTGTCTTTCCTGCCTCAGCCTTCCCATGGGTTGTCCCTGGAGAAAAAGGGCCAAGGTCTGCCCGCTCCGCCCAGCGTGGGGCTCCCAGGAGCTGGGCATGTCTTTAACCTTGGACCAAGACCGCAGGCTTTCCAAGGACCAGGCCACAGTACATCCCCTCAGGGACCTGCTGGGCGAGGAAGTCCCTCTCGCCTGGAGCTTCAGGAAGTGAAGGCTAGGTCTCCACTCAACATGGGCAGATAATGGGGCTCTGTCAGGGCGGGGGGGGGGGGTGGCTCCCACCTCCCAGGGGGCAGGCGGGCAAAGAGGACAGGCCCACTTTCCGCCTCCTCGCAGCCACCAACCTGTGCTTTGCGGAGCGGAACGTGTACACGTCGGAGGTGCTGGCCGTGGTGATGCAGCAGCTGATGGAGCAGAGCCCCCTGCCCATGCTGCTCATGAGGACCGTCATCCAGTCTCTGACCATGTACCCCCGCCTGGGGGGGTTCGTCATGAACATCCTGTCCCGCCTCATCATGAAGCAGGTAACCCGCCCCTGACCACCCCAGTCCCGCAGGCAGGACACCACAGCAGGACACGCTGGAGACAGATTGGGGGCAGAACCCCAGGCTTTCCCGGCCAGCTTGCCTGCCGCCCCCCAGAGGGAGCCGGGAGGAGAGCACGCTCCAGGAGGCCCGCCAGCCCCTTTGCCCTCCCTGGCCTGGGCCAAGACGAGACAGCCCAACAGGGGGCGCTCACTCAGCTCCAGGATGGCCACTGAGTGGCAGGAGCAGTTGGCAGGCTTCACGGGCCGGCGTCCCAGGAGAGGCGCAGTGCCCCTTGCCACTAGCTCCGCACCCGGCCAGGAGGCACACTAGAGCTGAGAGGTGGGCCCGTTTTTCAAGAGAAGCTTGAAATCTGGGTGTTTAGAAATACCAAGAGGAAGTAAATAACAAACCCCACTCATAAGCTCTCAGACGAGATCCAGCCCACAGGTTGCCACTTTGCAACATCTGGCTCACAGGTAAAATGCAGACTCAGACGACCCTGGGTTCAAATCTCGGCTCTGCCCCCTCGGTACCCACGGTACCCTGTGCCTCTGCCTCCCTGGGCCTCATCTGTCTAGCAGGGCCGGTGTTGCCCCTCCAGGCTGCTGTGGAAGTGAAATGAGATGGTGCTTGCCTGATAGGGCCACTCCCGTTTCCCTCTCCTCTTTTCCTAAGTGGCCCTCATGAGCCGCTTGGGATCAGAAAGAGAGTCACAAGGTCTTCTGGAGGGCCAGAGGTCGCGGGGCGTGTAGCCCAGAGCAATCTGTTGCCTGGTAGGGATTTGGGCCCCATCTTGGTCAGGTCTCTCTCCTGGTTCGGGGGGTGGCTACCTGCACACCCCCTCAGGACCGCTCCCTCCCTGCCCCGTCCAGGTGTGGAAGTATCCCAAGGTGTGGGAGGGCTTCATCAAGTGCTGTCAACGCACCAAGCCCCAGAGCTTCCAGGTCATCCTGCAGTTGCCACCCCAGCAGCTGGGTGCCGTCTTTGACAAGTGCCCAGAGCTCCGGGAGCCCCTGCTGGCCCACGTCCGATCCTTCACCCCCCACCAGGTACCCCAGGGTGTGGGATGGGTGGCCTCGTGGGTTCAGTCCTGGAGGAGTGGATGGGGGTGGGGAGAGGGGAGCCCTGCACTGCCACAGAGGGTCAGGGATCAGGGATCTGGGGTGTCCACTTGGGGTCTCGAGTCCGAGCACTCCGTAGAGCCCCCAACCTGCTCTTCCCCTAGCAAGCACACATCCCCAACTCCATCATGACCATCCTGGAGGCCAGTGGCAAGCAGGAGCCAGAGGCCAAGGAAGTGCCCGCGGGGCCCCTGGAAGAGGTGAGGGCCCACAGCCCCCCACTCCCCAAGCCATCAAGGCCCACCCTGTTCTCCTCACCCCAGACACCTGTCTGGGAGAGGCTCCTGCCGAAAGGGATGGGAGGTGGCGGAACAGTTGCCCCGTACTTACTCCTTGTGCCCACCCTGCTGTCTGCCTCAGGGTGTCTTCTGGCTCTTTGCCACCATCCCCTGACAGTCTGTGACCTGCCGCCCCCCTCCCCTGAGCTTCTCTTTGCCCTTCCCGACCCCCAGGACGACCTGGAGCCCCTGGCCCTGGCCCCAGCCCCAGCCCCCCGGCCCCCTCAGGACCTCATCGGCCTTCGGCTGGCCCAGGAGAAAGCCTTAAAGCGGCAGCTGGAGGAGGAACAGAAGCTGAAGCCGGGAGGAGTGGGAGCGCCCTCGTCCTCCTCGTCCTCCTCTTCCTCCACCCGGCCAGGCCCTCCCCAGCCCGAGGAAACCATAGATTTCCGGGAGGAGGGGCCTGAGTGTGAGACCCCCGCCATCTTCATCAGCATGGATGACGACTCGGGGCTGACCGAGGCCGCACTCCTGGACTCTAGTCTCGAGGGGCCCCTACCGAAGGTAGGGATGACAACTTCAAAGCAGCAAGGGAAGAAAACAATCAGGGCCCCGGGGTGAAGGGTGTGTGCCAAGTGCCCAAGGTTGGGGTGGGGAGGGGAGGGTACAGCCCGAAGGAAGGCTCGGAGGTAGGATCACACTGTCCTTGACCTACTCCCCCTTCTGTCACCAGGAGGCAACAGGCGGGTTGACCTCAAAGGAGGAGCGCAGCCCCCAGACCCTCACCCCTGCTGGAGAAGATACCGTGAAGACCCCCAGCCCCGCCGCCGAGGAATCCGGGGAACCCGAGACCAAGGGGAACAGCTGACGGGGCTCGGTGGGGAAGGGGAGTGGGGCAGAGAGCTCGGGGAGGGCAGGGCGGGGCCTAGCCGGCGGGGCTTTGCCTTTAAAATTAAAAAGATCGCGGGTCTGGGGCGTGGATGCAGTCTCTGGTCTCTACCTGCGTGTCAGCTGTGGGACTGCGCGGTAGCTAGTGAACGCGCCCAGCCGCTGCCTGGAGGACAGGCAGCCCCTCGCTCGTGGGGCTGCGCCTGCGCGGAAACCGGCTCCTAGGCCCCGGCGTCCCCGCGCGCCCTCCCCTGGTAACGGCCCGCCCCCTCCCTCCTTAGAAACCGGGCGGCTGGCATAGAGGCTAGCCGGCCTGTGGCGGCAGGCGGGCGACCGGTCTAGCCTGCCTGTCTGCAAGCCTTCCTCCTGGAAGTCGGCGATCCCTTTTGAATTATGGGGGACCCACCGTCCGACCCTGAGCCCCCTTCCCAGCCGCCTTCAAGTCGGAGGAGTTCCCAGGTTTCCCAGCGGCGCGGTCTGGAACTCTCTCGGCCCCAGCCCGCCTTCCCCGAGGAGGCGGAGCAGATACCACTTGATACCTCCATCCTGCAGAGCAATCGGGGGATTCTGGCCAGCCAGGCCAACCTCCAGGGCTGGTCGCTAGGGGCCAGCCCGACCCAGCAGGAGAACTTGACGATGTTCCAGGCTGAGGAGGCCCAGCTGGGTGGGGTGGAGTACCCGTCCCCGAATATGGGCTTTCCCTCCGAGCTACAGCCCCAGCTTTATCTGGAAGAAGGTGGGATCCAGGCCACCCAAAACGCCGGCCTAATGCTGCAGCAACTACAGCGGGGCCAAAGCAACCTCTTCCAGCAACTGGAGTCTGCCTACCTGGAGACCCAGCCGGACTTATTGGGCCAGTTCAACACGTACCAGAGAGATGACCTGCAGTTCAGCCAGCATGGGCCCTACTTGAGGGATGAGCCCACCCTCCAGTTCTCACCCTCCGAGCCGGGCTTCACGCCCTTCACTCTGGAGGTGCCCGAGCCGGAGCCTCTGGAGCTGGCCGTGCAGAACGCCAAGGCCTACCTGCTGCAGACCAGCGTCAGTTGCAGCCTCAGCCTGTGAGAAGGGGCTCCTAAGTGGGGGGGGGGGGAGAGGGGGTGGGATCCTAGCCAGGAGAGGACCCAGCCAAGGCTCTGCCTCAGGCTCCCAGGTCCCTTCAGTCAGACCGGGGATCACCCCTCATGGGTAACCAGGGACTGTTCCAGGGGCATCTAACTCAGGCTAGGAGTCGGGATGGAAACGCTAACAGCTAGCATTTACTTACCAGGCTGCCACCATTCATACATTAACATCTAGTTCTCACAGCTGAGATTAGCACATCTACTGTCCCCGTTTTACAGAGGACGAAGCCAAGACAGAAAAATTCGGTCCCATATCCAAAGTGATAACAGCTAGGATGTGGCGGAGTATGTGTGATTTGGCTCCTGAGGCCCTATTAGCCACTAACTTGCCAAAGCCTCTTAGCTGTAGTTAGAATACACTTCTCAGTCCCCATTATGTCATCATGGAACTTACACTTTGGTGGGAGAATGGGCAATAAATATAATAAATGATAGGTAATGATGGGAGCTAAGGTGGAAAATAAGGCATGGCGAGGGGAGTTAGGGAGTGCATGTGAAATAGCATGAGGTCAAGGAAGGCCTCTGGGGAGGCCTCTGAGGAGGTGACATTTGATCAGGGACCTGAAGGAGAAGAGGGAGAGCACCTTGCAGGTGACAGAGGAAGCACATTTAAAGGCTTCAAGGCTTGCTGTGTTTGAGGAACAGCAAGGAGGCTGGTACAACTGGAACCAAGGGAGAAAGAGGGAGAGCAGGAAAGGGCCAGGTTGGAGAAGTAACAGTTCTTGCTAAAGCACAAAACTGACCCCATCTCTCCCAGGCACAGGGCTTGCCATGGCTCAGGAGTAAGTGCTTCCTCCTCACAAGAGCCATTCAGCCCCT
Source organism: Puma concolor (assembly GCF_028749965.1). Lineage (NCBI taxonomy): Eukaryota > Metazoa > Chordata > Mammalia > Carnivora > Felidae > Puma > Puma concolor. The sequence continues at coordinate 51,984,433 of NC_141681.1, read as the reverse complement.
GCCGCTCTCCAAACTTCATCTCTAGTCAGCTCCTGGCTTCAGATCCTAGAGTCTAGCCAGAATTAACCTCTAGCTTTTCCCAACAGTTCCCACCCTTGGAATCTTTAAGGTCCTTTATTCAAAAGCCATGGTCAAAGTCTGACCTCTCCTTACCCTCCCCAATTCAGTGATGGCTCTCCAGCACACCCAAGACAACTGCCGAAGGGTTTCCACCCTGCAGACAGTTAGACATACATGTTTTCTTGGAGAGAGAGACAGAGAGAAAGCACGCTCAAACATGACAGCATGGGAGAGGGGTTGAGAGGGAGAATTCCAAGCAGGCTCCACACCTAACCTGGAGCCTGATGTGGGGCTCGATCCTCTAACACTGGGATCATGACCTGAGCTGAAATCGAGATCAGTTCAGCCAAGTGAGCCACCCGGGCGCATCACAGACACACATGCTTTGAAATCAGACCAACCTGGTTTCAAATCGTGACTGTGCTACCACTGTGTGATCTCATGGCCTCAACTTTTCGGAGCCTCAGTTTCCTCACCTGGAGAGTAGGGACTGTAATTGTTCCTCAGATGTACAATTGTGGTGAGAATCCAACACTGCTCTCAAGTGCTCAGCATCGTCCCTGGCTCAGGTAGAAGGAAGCCAATACAATACTGTTATCACAGTATTGTCTCACTGTGTATCAGGCGGTGTCACTGACTCCTCTCCTCCCCTGATCCCTCCCTCTCCTTCCACTCCAGCCAACATGCCAGGCACACCCTCCACTCAAGGCTTCTGCACATCACCCCCAATCATACCACCTGCAAACCATGGCAGTTTTCCTTCTTCCTTTCCGATCCTTTTTGCCTTTCCTTTTTCATGTCATATTGCATTAGCCACGACCTCCAGTGTAGTCGTGAAAGCAGGCATCCTCGTCCCCAATCTCATAAGGAAAAAGTGTTCAGTCCTTCACCATTATGTGCCATAGGTTCCCCTTTATGTGATTGTAAAAAATTACCTTCTGGGGCGCCTGGGTGGTTCAGTCAGTCCGACTCTTGATTTCAGCTCAGGTCATGACTTCACAGTTCGTGAGATCAAGTCCCTCATCAGGCTCTGTGCAGACAGCCAGAGCCTGCTTAATATTCTCTCTGTCCCTCCCCCACTCTCACTCACATGTGTGTGCGTGCACTCTCTCTCTATAAATAAATAAACATTTTTTTTAAATTACCTTCTAGGGGGATCTGGGTGGCTCAGTCAGTTAAGCACCTGACTTCAGCTCAAGTCACGACCTCATGGTTCGTGAGTTCAAGCCCTGGGTCGGGCTCTGTGCTGACAGCTCAGAGCCTGGAGCCTGCTTCACATTCTGTGTTTCCCTCTCTTTCTGCCCCTCCCCTGCTCACTCTCTGTCTCTCTCTCTCTCTCTCTCTCTCAAAACATAAATAAACATGAAAAAAATTAAAAATAAAATAAAATTACCTTCTGTTCCTAGTTTGGTAGGGTTTTTAAAAATCATAAACGGGTGTTGAATGTTATCAAACAACTTCTCTGCACCTACTGAGGTTATCTTACATATATTTTGAACATATTAACATGATGAGTTAATTTTTTTTCTGTTTTTCTAATATCTTTCCAGGCTTGCATTCCTGTTATTAGCCCAGTTTAATCATGGTGCATCATTTTTTGAGAGCATCTTTTTGCTGGATGTCATTTGCTAATATTTTGCTTAGGGTTTCAGCATCTATATTTCTAAGCAAGATTGGCATGGAATTTTCCTTTCTCCTAGTTTCCTTCAGTTTTTTTTTTTTAATCTTTTTTTTTGAAAGTTTATTTATTTTGAGAGAGAGACAGAGAGACAGTGCACATGAGTGGAAGGAGAGACAGAGAGAGAGAGAGGGAGGGAGGGAGAGAGAGAGAGAGAGAGAGAGAGAGAGAGAGAGAGAGAAAATCCCAAGCAGGCTCTGCATCCTAAGTGGGGCTCCATCTGATGAGCCCATGAGATTGTGACCTGAGCCAAAATCGAGAATCAGACACTTAACTGAGCCACCCAGGCGCCCCTTCCTTGAGTTTTGTTGTCAAGATCATGTAAGACTCACGAGATGTCTCAGGGCCTATGCACCTGCTGTTCCCTCTGACTGAAATACTTCTCCACCCCCCCCCACCCCCACCCCCAGTATCTGTATGGTTTGCCTCCTCACGTCTTTCAGATCTCAGCTTAAATGTCACCTTGGTGTGACCTTCCCTGGCCTTCCTATTTAAACTTACAAGCCATCTCCTATCCCTGGCATTCCCAGCCCCCCTCCCTGCTTTGTCTCCATAGAAATTACCACCTCCCGACACACTGTATGTTTTGCACATTCGGTTCATTTCTGTCTCCATCATCAGAATGTCAGCCCCACCAGGGCAGGGACGTTTTCTGTGCTGTGTCCCCAGCGCCAGGCACGGGGGCCAGGTACGCTGAGCTCACTGAGCTGAGCGAGTGATGTCTCCCACCTCCCACTCCCTCCCACGGGAGGCAGGTATCAGCACCTAGTGAACCTGCTGACCAAGATCCTGAACCAGCGGCCCGAGGACCCTTTGTCCATCCTGGAGTCGCTGAACCGCACCACCCAATGGCAGTGGTTCCACCCCAAGCTGGACACCCTGCGGGACGACCCAGAGATGCAGCCCACCTACGAGATGGCGGACAGACAGAAGGCGCTGTTCCTGCGGAGCGGCGGAGGCGAGGGCCAACAGGAAATGGAAGAGGAGGTGGTGAGAGAGGCGATGGGGAGGGGCGCGTGGCATGAGGGGCAGTGACCCAGGCTTAGGCACAGCCGGTGCTAAGGTCCGGGGGCGAGGGGATGCACAGTAGGACCCAGAAACCAAAAACAATTTCAGGTCAGTGTGCGAGGTTGGCCACGGGGGGTGGGGGTGGGGGTGGGGCGGGAGGACCAGATCACAGAGGGCTTTGAATGCCAGACCAAGGAGATTGGGCTTACTCCTGAGGCCGCTGGAGCACCACGGAAGGGTTTGAAGCAGAGGAAAGGCTAGTGGGCTTTCTTTTTAGAAGACAGACTCCAGGGGCCCCTGGGTGGCTCAGTCGGTTTAAGCTGCAGACTCTTGATTTCGACTCAGGTCACGATCTCACAATTGTGAGGTCGAGCCCCTCATCAGGCTCTGCGCTGGGTGTGGAGCCTACTTAAAATTCTCTCCCTCAGCTCCTCCCCCACTCGCTCTCTCCCTCCCTCTCTCTCTCTCTCAAAAAAAAAAAAAAAAAAAAAAAAAAGCTGACTCCAGGGCTAAGCGGAGGTGGAGGCTGGTCTCCCTCTTGCCGTCCTTTACTCCTCCCTCCCCCAAATAATTCTGCTTTGCAGGCGTTTTCTGTGAAACTCATTGCCTCCTGGAGTCTCTCAACACTGAAGTGCCCCTTATCCCTAGACTCAGTTTCCCCTTTTGTAAGTCAACCCCTTGCTAAGAGCTCTTCACCTCCTGGCCCAGTAACATTTCACTAGCCTCAGAATATTTAATTCCACAATTCTGTTTCCAGGCTTGGACAACGGCATAAAATTCAGGTGAAGGACTCTTCCACTCGTTCAAGAAACATTTGCTGGGGACTCTATTTATGATGATTCCGACGCCTCCTAGGCCCCCGCTAAGAGCCTTGAGAGCCTTGTCTCGGCTCATCCCCCGAAACAACCCTGCAAAGCAAGCGCTACTTAATTTCTATTTGTAGAGCAAAGACTTCAGCTCAGAGGGCGGGAAGCTAGGACGTACCAGAGACAGAACTAGGAAAGCAGGACCGTGACCTCCAAGCCCGTGCTATACAGAACCTTTGCCCCATCTGCGGATGCGATTGCTCTGTGCTCACGTCCATGCTTCTGAGAGTCTGGGATTCTGGCGACGGTGGGGTGGGATGGTGAGAGACCACGGGAGCGACAATCTGACAAAGGAATGAGCCCTTGGGTGAGCAAAGCGCAGGTGGAAATACCAAGCCTCGCGCCAAGTTTTACTTGGGAATATGGTTTTAAATTTCAGATGCAGTTTCTCCTCGGGAGGCCCCACCCACTTGGAAATACACCCTTCCTTTCCACCTCCGGGTCTTACCCACATCTAACGCAAGGCCCCGAAGGCTCCGCCTCCTTAGAACGCTTGGCTCCTAGAGGCTCCGCCCCCTTGGAGCACTACGGCGCTTGAGGCTCCGCCCCGTTGAAATGCCAACCCCCGGAGACTCCGCCCCCTGATGGGCTTGTCCCTGAAGGCCCCACCCACTTAGAATTTGGAGCTGGAATTCTTTCTGGGAGGTCCGCAAACTCGTGGCAAAATTGTGGACGTTTGTGGCCTGTGCATGTTTCTAGGAAGAGACTCAAAGAAATCAGTGATTCATCATTTTTTATATATTTCTCTGACAGGAGGTAGGGCTGTCATTTCCTTTTTTCTATTTCTCCCAAGTCGCTAGCCACGATCCCCAACAGCCATGGTGGAATAATGCATTCTTTCCCCCCATCCTCTGAAATGCCATCTCTGATTTATTTACACCTCTACGGACTCGACCTGTTTGTGGATTCTCTATCCTTCTCCTTCCGCCCTTGTAGATGGCTTTCTGCCCCGGAACTCACTGCGCCTCTGTTTCATAAAGCTCCTGACTACTCTCCAAGTTATAATTTCAGACTAACTTCAGTATTATTGCATCACATTCCAAAAGCTGACACTTTACTTATTTGACAACATAGACCATGTGAGGGCAGGAAACAGACGATGTTGCAGAAGTGGAGACAAGAGATGTAAACAAGACAGAAGTTTCTCCTCACACCCAATGGTCAGGTGCAAGCAATCTGGAGATGGCGGGAGGATGCCACATGTACGTTCTCTCCCCCCAGACACGCATTACTGGCGATAGCAGAGGATGGGGAGAGAAGCAGAGTCTGACCTGACCTTGGGGGGCAGTTTCCCACTCTTGCTGAAATTAACAGTGAGCAGGGTGGAGTGATATCACTTAAACAGGGTTGGTGAGGCCACTCCATTGCCATGTGGATGGAGGGTGGGGATTCCCAGAAAGAGGGTGATGGCCATTGTTGGCTCATGGGCCAGGCACACACTCATCCCTTTTTTTTTAAATAAAAATTTTAAGATGTTTTATTTATTTTTCAGAGAGAGAGAGAGAGCAGGGGAGGGGCAGAGAGGGAGGGGGACAGAGGATCCGAAGCAGGCTCTGCGCTGACAGCACAGAGCCTGATCTGGGGCTTGAACTCCCGAATCTGAATCCGAGATCACCGAGCCACCTGGGCACCGCTCTACCCTCCTTCCTTTGTCTTCCTCCCCGTCAGCGAGGTGTCTTGGAATTAAGCTTGACTCCACTCCCCCTGAGTGGCTGGTGTCACCACCAATCAGGAAAACCAGCTTTTGCATTGCGTTTATGATGGGAAGAAAGCGCCAGAACCACTTTCAAAAGAACGATTCTCCTACTATTGAGCATTAGGGTGTGCTACATCTCGAGCTGAGGTAAAAACAAACAAACAAACAAACAAAACCCCAGAATCCGAAGCAGGCACCAGGCTCCGAGCTGTCAGCACAGAGCCTGACGCGGGGCTCGAACCCACAGACTGTGAGATCATGACCTGAGCCGAAGTCGGACGCTCAACTGACTGAGCCACCCAGGCGCCCCCTTATGAAGTATTCTTATGAAGGGTGATGTATCCCTCACCCAGACCCTTCAGAATGTGACCTTATTTGGAAGGAGGGTCATTGCCGATGTAATGAGTTATAATGAGGTCCTTCTGGAATAGGGTGAAGCCCTCGTCCATTATGCCTAGTGTCCTTACAAAAGGTGAAGTTTGGACACAAAGTCTCAGTCATCCAGCATGTGGCTCCCACACTTGCCTGTTTCACTTGCCGCCACACGCACAGAGTGGACCCATATTAGTCTGTTATGGCTGCTGTAACAAACTTAGTGGCTTAAGACCACATAATGTTTTACCTTATAGCTCTGGAGGTCAGAAGTCTGCTTCGGATTGGGCTTCACCAGGCTGAGGTCAGGGTTGGCAGGGTTGCCCTACTGATGGAGACTCTTGAAGAGAAACCATTTCCTAGCCTTTTCCAGCTTCCAGAAGCAGCACACCTTCCTTCCTCCTGGGCCCTCCTCTGGAACCTTCCAGTCTCTGACTCTGATTTCTGCTTTCATCACATCTTCTCTGACCCTCCTGCCTTCCCCACTTTCACTTAGCAAGACCCTTGTGTTGACTTGGGGCCCACCCGGACCATCCAGGATGATCTCCCTGTCTCAGGATCCTTAATTTAATCACACCTGTAAGTCACTTTTGACGTGTCAGGTAGTCACAGGTCCAGGAATCGGGACATGGACATCTTTTGGGGGGATCATTACTCTACCTTCTATACCTCCTCTCTCTCCCTTCTGCTTTCAAATTCTGGCAAGAGAGCATGTGGTCTCCCCGATTTGGGCAATGTGTTTCCCTGGGCCAGTCATGTTGGCCAAGGGTGGGTCATGCCAGTCTCCTGAGGAAGGACCTCATGTGTTTTGGTCTCTGCTATATCTCAATGCCTGCTTAGCCTGGGACTGGCACCCACTGGGTCTTTAATAAAGATTTCTGGACTGACTGAAAAGTATTGGGGTCAGCCTGTGGCCATGTGGCTATGGGAGTGGCTGCCTGGGTCCAAACCTCACTGTATTCTAGTCTCAGCCCTCAATTTGCTTGTTCTCACTCCCTTTCTGCCCCCGCTTCTCCGTCTCTCTGCCTCTCCCCCTCTGTCTCCCTGAACCAAGTAGATGGTGAAGGAGGAGGTGGTGGGGGCAACAGTCATCACCACCATCCTCCAGCATCACTGATTCCTGGGCTCAAGACCTGCATCTTCCCTTAATTTGTTATATGATTTGGGGTATCTGTTAGGGGTGCATTTGGCTGCAAGTAATGGAAAACATGACTAGAAGTGGCCCCTTTGCCCCATACAACAAGAAGGGAGGTAAGGTGGCTCAGTGATGCCACCAGGGACCCGGCAGTTTCCACCTTTCAACTCTACCATCATTAAGGTATGGGTACACACCATCCCATGCATTGCCTCATGGTCCCAAAATAGCTGCTGTGCTTCCAGATCTCACATCCCATTGCAGGCAGAAAGAAGGGGGAAGGATGAAGGAGCAAAGGATTTTCTCCTGGTGATTTTCCTTTTCCTTTCTTTCTCCCCCCACCCCCCACCCCTTTTCTTTTCCTTAAGGGACCTCCTCCCCAAGGACTTGTCCCTACATCCCACTGGCCTGCAGCGGTCGCATGAGCAGCTGGGTTACAGAGCAGTTTAGCTCTCCGGATTTCACAAGTCAGGCTAGGGAGCAGGGCTTCAGCCTTCTTTCCTCTGCCCTCCACCCGCCCCTCTGCAGGCTGAGACGGCGGTGCCCAACGTCATGGAGACCGCCTTCTACTTGGAACAGGCTGGCGTGGGCCTGAGCTCGGACGAGAGTTTCCGCATCTTCATGGCCCTGAAGCAGCTGGTGGAGCAGCAGCCCATCCATACCTGCCGCTTCTGGGGCAAGATCCTGGGGCTCAGCCGCAGCTACCTGGTGGCCGAGGTGTCCTTCCGGGAGGGCGAGGAGGAGGGCGAGGAGGAGGAGGCGGAGGAGATGATGGAGGGCGGCGAGGGCATGGACGCACCCGACGAGGAGGAGGGCGAGGAGGACGAGGAGAAGGACACGGACATTATCCCCAAGCCCATGTGGAAGCCACCGCCCGTCATCCCCAGGGAGGAGAGCCGCTCGGGCACCAACAAGTACCTGTATTTCGTGTGCAACGAGCCGGGCCGGCCGTGGACGCGGCTGCCGCACGTCACGCCCGTGCAGATCGTGCAGGCCCGCAAGATCAAGAAATTCTTCACCGGCTTCCTGGACGCGCCAGTCGTCAGCTACCCGCCCTTCCCGGGCAACGAGGCCAACTACCTGCGGGCCCAGATCGCCCGCATCTCGGCCGCCACGCACATCAGCCCGCTCGGCTTCTACCAGTTTGGGGAGGAGGAGGGCGATGAAGAGGAGGAGGGCGGCGCGGGGCGCGACTCCTACGAGGAGAACCCCGACTTTGAGGGCATCCCGGTGCTCGAGCTGGTGGACTCCATGGCCAACTGGGTGCATCACGCCCAGCACATCCTGCTGCAGGTGAGGACAGGGGACTCACCGGGGTCGGGGGGGGGGGGGGCAGGGAAGGGGAGCTCCAGGCAATGCTCTCAAGGGCTGGCTCTCTGCCTGACGTGCTGCATAATATTCACCATCCGGCAGATATGGGTTGACGATGCCCTGTAAGACACTGTTGGGGCCGGATGCATCCTGGAGTTCCGAGCTTTTCAGATTCCAGAAAGGTGACAGGGCACACATACCAGAATATTACGCAACAGCTCATCTCATGGAGGGGCTGGGACACCAGCCGGTGCTTAAAGATTTCATTATTTCTGGGGCGCCTGGGTGGCTCAGTCGGTTAAGTGTCCGACTTCAGCTCAGGTCAGGATCTCACGGTCCGTGAGTTCGAGCCCCGCGTCAGGCTCTGGGCTGATGGCTCAGAGCCTGGAGCCTGCTTCCGATTCTGTGTCTCCCTCTCTCTCTGCCCTTCCCCCATTCATGCTCTGTCTCTCTCTGTCCCCAAAATAAATAAACATTAAAAAAAAGTTTTAAAAAAAAAAAAAAAAAAAAAAAAAAGATTTCATTATTTCTTTTTTCTTTTTTTAAAAAGTTTTTTTTTTTTTTAACGTTTATTTATTTTTGAGAGAGAGACAGAGCATGAGCAGGGGAAGGGCAGAGAGAGAGGGAGACACAGAATCCGAAGCAGGCTCCAGGCTCTGAGCTGTCAGCACAGAGCCCGACGCGGGGCTCAAACTCACCGACCTCGAGATCGTGACCTGAGCCGAAGTCGGACGCTCAACCGACTGAGCCACCCCGGGCGCCCCAAGGCCTGCCTTTTTTGACCGCCTGATGTGTTGAACTCTATATTCGTGCATTCACTGGTTCAAGGAAGCCCCTGCTGTGTGCTAGGAGCTTTTATTCATTCAGTCCACAAACTTTTATTGACTCTGCCACGCCTTCTTGAATCCAAACAACTTCTTTTGGGAGTGTTGCACGACTATCATCCCCACTGCCTCGCTGAGGCAGGTGAGTCTGCTCTGTGCTGTGCACTTAGGTGCGTTCACTTAACAGACACATATCAGCTCTTCAGGGCCTCGTGTAGCCCGTCAGCAATCCAACGAGAGAACCCCTATGCTACCCCCATTTCACTGATGAGCAGAAGATCATATGGGAGGCTGAATATCAGTTCCCTGGGGCAGAAATTGGGGGCGGGGGGTCTCTCCTCTCAAGGATGTTTCCCCAGCACCTATCTGTATGTAGTAGATGCTCATTAAATATCTGACAAATGAATGAATGAATGCCCAGATGGGGGGCCACACAGCCAGCAGGTGGCAGGAGTCTCCATCTCACAACTATAGCTCTCTCTCCCCCAACCCGTGTGACTAGCCCTGCCCCCCCTGCCCATACTTGGGTCCCTGAGGACAGGGCCAGGCCCCGGTGTCCTTCCTGGCCCCTCACCACCTCCCAGGGTGCAGGCGGGTTACTATCCCCCCGGGGGATGTGGTCTGACCACCCCCCCACCACCTCCAGGGCCGCTGCACTTGGGTGAACCCTTTGCAGAAGATAGAGGAGGAAGAGGAGTTAGGGGAGGAGGAAGAGAAGGCAGACGAGGGGATGGAAGGCGTGGAGCAGGAGGTCGGGCCCCCGCTGCTGACGCCGCTCTCCGAAGACGCAGGTAACAGTCCTCTTGGCCTCACACACGCCAGCCCACCGGCCCAGGTGGGGACTGGGGAGAAAGCGGGGTTGGGGGGGGGCATCTCTCTCAGCCTCAGTTGCTCCCTCATCTATAACACGGGCCTGGTGATCGTGCCTCCCTCCTGGGGTTGCGGGAACACGTCCATCTTGTGAGCCGTGTCTGGCATACGGCAGTGGCCCGGGTGGTGGGATATGATCTTTCCAGTCCCGTGTGGGTTTGGGGCGAGAGACAATTAGACAGGCCTTCCCCAAGAAGGCAGGACCCGAGCTGGAATTTGGAAGACTGGATGGGGATTTCCCGAGGTCAGGGTCTCAGGCACCTGGAGGAAGGAGGAAGGAGAGGCCGAGAGCCGGTGAACGGGCAGAGCCCGAATTTGAACCCGGATTTCCGGGACCACAGGGCCTGTGCCGTGCCCTCTGACCCTGGTCCAAAGCCATGGCTGACCTGGAAGGGCGATCACCGAGCACGGCAGCGCCTGCAAGGGAGGTGACATAAGTATACCCACTTCTTGGATGCGGTCACTGAGGCTCAGACTGGCGAGGTGGCTTCCTGGGGCCACACGGTGAGAAAGTGATCTGGAGCCAGCCACACTCCCTTCACGAAGCCTCTCCCTGTCTTCCTTCTTTGCGCCCTCCCCTCTTTCTCTCAGTCTCCCCTCCAGGGGGCTGCGCAGGGCTGTGGGGAGCTCTGACCTCCCCTGGTGCTCTCCACTCCCCTGCAGAAATCATGCACATGTCACCGTGGACCACCCGCCTGTCCTGCAGCCTTTGCCCACAGTACTCCGTGGCTGTCGTGCGCTCCAATCTTTGGCCAGGGGCCTATGCCTACGCCAGTGGCAAGTAGGTCTTCTCCTAGTCCCTTCCAGAAGAGGAAGCCCCTATAACCTCTTCCGAGCCAGGCTGAGGGTGGATGGGGGCAGAGAGTGGAAGGAACCCCTTTCAAGAAGCCCCCTGGGCTGACCCCCTCACTCAGCTCCAGGACTTCCAACCAGGGCTAAAATGAGAAATCCCGGACAAAAAGTGAGAGCCCCTCAGATAAGAGAACGGAGGATCAGAGAGGGTAAGGAACTGACCCAGGGTCACACAGCGTATGCGGGATTCAAACCTGGATCTCTGGCCTCCCGGCCCAGGCTTCTCAGCTCTATGAGTCACAGAGCCAGACAGGACTCAGGAGTCCACTTTGATGTGGCCCTGCCAGGGGCACCGGCTTCTTTCCGGGGGACCTAACTTCTTCCCTGGGCCCCCTGGCAGTTCTTCCAATTTGAAGGGTCTTGGGTCCATGGGGCAGAAGTCTTCCCTGCCAGGATCCCCCACAAGTTGCTCCCCAAAGATTTGTCACTGCTGCATATTCCCACCCATGCACACTCACTGAGACACTCACCACACACTCGCCGGGCACAGAGAGGCCCTCAGTCTCTCCCACTGGGCGCGACGGAGCCTTTCTGCTTTGCCGCTTAGGGAGCGCCCTGGGCAGCCCCGCGCTGGGCGCACTTACCAACTCTGTCCACCAGATGGCAGGATAAGTTTTCCTAGATTTTTCCCTTTCCAGCTCCGTGCCCAGGGTGCACTGTTCCATCCTATGATGAGATTTCGTGTCATCTGGCTACTTTCACCACATTCTTGGCGATTTTTTCGCCTCCAGAAACAGGGAAGAGTCTCCTTGGCTTGCTTTCGCCAGCCCCATCTTCTGGCCGCACCCTAATTTGCCAGCAGCTTTCTTTTCTTTTTAAAGATTTTATTTATTTATTTTTTAAGTTAATTTATTTATCTTGAGAGAGACAGAGACAGCATGAGTCAGGGAAGGGCAGAGAGAGAGAGAGAGAGCGGGAGAGAGAGAATCCCAAGCAAGCTCCGCACTGCCAGCACAGGGCTCCATGCAGGCGTCGAACCCATGAACCCCAAAATCATGACCTGAGCCGAAACCAAGAGTCAGATGCTTAACTCACTGAGCCGCCAGGCTCCCCTTAAAGATTTTATTTTTAAGTAATCTCAACCCCCCAACACAGGGGTCAAACACACAACCCCGAGATCAAGAGTCACACGCTCCACTGACTGAGCCAGGCAGGCGCCCTGCCAACATCTTTCTGAAAGCAAAAGATAGATCCAAATTGGGAACTCAACTCACCCATCCATCCACCACTCAATCATGCATCCCTCCCATCATCCATTTGTTTTTTCTTTATAAAACCCTCTTGGGTGTCACTGTTTGCCAGATGTATGCTAGGTCCCAGGCCCTTATTGAAAAGGCGATATGGATCCTGCCTCTGAGAGCAGGCAGAGGAAGCACAGAAACTAATAATATAGCGCCCCCCCCCACCAGCCAAATAAATACCCTGTTACAAACTAAGTACCACTAGGGACAGTGCGGGGACCAATTAAAGCTCATACCTGTCGGGGCGCCTGGGTGGCTCAGTCAGTTAAGCGTCCGACTTCGGCTCAGGTCATGATCTCATGGTCCGTGAGTTCGAGCCCCACATCGGGCTCTGTGCTGACAGCTCAGAGCCTGGAGCCTGCTTCAGATTCTGTGTCTCCCTCTCTCTCTGACCCTCCCCCATTCATGCTGTCTCTCTGTCTCAAAAATAAATAAACATTAAAAAAAAAAAAAGCTCATACCTGTCATCTTAAGGGGATCAAAGTGGGATTCCTGGGAAGAGCAACCTTGAGGTGAAATCTCTGGGGAAAGAGAGAAGTAAGGAGCGGGGGAGGGGGAAGCAGGTAGACCAGAGCTTCCCAGACTGTGAGTGTACACGACCCCAGGGATCTGATTCAAGTGAAGGTTCTGGTGACACAGGAGTGGGGTTGGGGCCTGAAGGTCTATCTTTTTATTTTTTTTAATGTTTCTATTTATTTTCGAGACAGAGAGAGAGCATGAGCAGGGGAGGGGCAGAAAGAGGGGGAAGACACAGAATCCAAAGCAGGCTCCAGGCTCTGAGCTGTCAGCACAGAGCCCGACATGGGGCTCGAACTCACGGAGTGTGAGATCATGACCTGACCTGAGCTAAAGTCAGACGCTTAACCAACTGAGCCACCCAGGCGCCCCTCTGAAGGTCTGTCTTTCTACAGAAGCTCAACCTCCCTGGTGAGGCTTCCAAGGAAGCAGTGTTTTCGAAGGTTCTAGGAAGACCTGGAGGAAAGCAAAGGTCTCAAGAACAGCAAGGCTGTGAAAATAAGGGCATAGCCAAACAGCCTGCGGGGCAAATTCTCCATCCCTCTCTCTCCCCCCCACCCCCTGCCCCTCACTGCCTCTCTCCCTATCTCCCAGTCCCCTCTTTTTCCTCCCATTTCCTCCTCTAGTTAAAATTCTGGGAACAGGCGGGCTGGCAGGCTTGGCCCCAACCCCTTCTGTTCTTGTTCATTATCAGTCTCCTCCTTCTAGAATGCAGGCACCACAGCAGGGATCTTTGTCTAATGTGTTCGCTGCTGCGTCCCCACACCTAGACCAGCACTGTCCAACGTAAATAAAATGCAGGCCACCTGCATCACTCTACATTTTCTAGAGGAGCGCCCAGGTGGCTCAGCCAGTTAAGCGTCTTGACTCTTGATCTCAGCTCAGGTCTTGATCTCAGGGTTATGAGTTCAAGCTCCACGTTGGGCTCCATGCTGGATGTGCGGCCTACTTAAAATAAATAAGTAAGTAAGTAAGTAAATAAATAAATAAATAAAATGTCCTACAACTAGCCATGTTCAAGAGTAAAAACAGGCAAGGTTCCTTTTAATAGTTTATTTTACCCTATTATATTTTATTTTTTTTTTCAACGTTTATTTATTTTTGGGACAGAGAGAGACAGAGCATGAACGGGGGAGGGGCGGAGAGAGAGGGAGACACAGAATCGGAAACAGGCTCCAGGCTCCGAGCCATCAGCCCAGAGCCCGACGCGGGGCTCGAACTCACGGACCGCGAGATCGTGACCTGGCTGAAGTCGGACGCTTAACCGACTGCGCCACCCAGGCGCCCCACCCTATTATATTTTAAATGTTGTCATCGCTATGTGAAATCGGTAATGTAAAACTTAACGAGCTATTTTACATTCTTTTTTTAAACTTTTCATACTCTGTCTTCAGAATCTGGTGTGAAGTTCGCACTTACAGCACATTCCATCTGGATGCTACGTTCTCATCAGAAGTACTTGACCTTGGATTCAGATTTCACCACATTTACAGCTGAGAAAATAGATTCATGGACCCAAGTTGCCCCAGGCACACTTCGACATTCTCCCGTTATCCAATAACAGAACTGAATATCGGTTTTATTGTTTACATTTGAATTCATTAAAATGAAGTAAAATCCACCCAGACGACAGCAGAACACACATTCTTTTCTTTTCTTTTTTAGCATTTATTTATTTTTGAGACACAGAGCACGAGTGGGGGAGGGGCAGAAGGAGAAGGAGACACAGAATCTGAAGCAGGCTCCAGGCTCTGAGCTGTCGGCACCCCCATGGGCTCGAACTCATGAACCATGAGGTCATGACCTGAGCCTGTCAGACACTTAACCGACTGATCCACCCAGGTGCCCCAGAACACACATTCTTTTCAAGTGCCCATGGAACTGTCTCTAGGATTAGACCATATGCTAGGCCAGGAAACAAGTGTCGATAAATTTAACCGGATTGATTATACAAAATATGTTCTCTGGCCACACTGGAGCGAAATTAGAAATCAATAACAAAGGAATTTGGGGGACTTTCGCGGATATGTAGAAATTAAACAACACACCCCCTAAGTGACCAGGGGGCCGAAGGAGAAAGCATGGGTGAACTTAGAACATCAAATACAATTAGAAACTCAGGCTTTTGGGGCGCCTGGGTGGCTCAGTCGGTTAAGCATCCAACTGCGGCTCAGGTCATGATCTCCCAGTTCACAAGTTTGAGTCCCGAGGCAGGCTCTGTGCTGACAGCTCAGAGCCTGGAGCCTGCTTCGGATCCTCCGCCCCCCTCCCTCTCTGCCCCTCCCCGGCTCTCTCTCTCTCAAAAATAAATAAAACACTAAAAAAAAAAAAAAAAAAAAAGGAAAGAAACTCAGGTTTTTGGTCCCACGTTTCAAGTGCTCAGCAGTGACATGCATTGTTGCAGGGTACAGCTCTAGACAGCCCGGCACTTAGGAGACAGATGCTCAGTAAACACTCAAGAGCACGTGAACGGAGAGACCTGGTGGGCACAGCACATTCCACCCCACCACCCACACCTGTGCAGCCAGGCCAAACCCTCGCGGGGTCCCACCTTCAGTGGAAGTCCAGGCTGGGGCCTTGGAGGAAGGATCTCTCAGTATCTCCCTGCCTTTCCAGGAAGTTTGAGAACATCTACATTGGCTGGGGCCACAAGTACAGCCCCGAGAACTTCAACCCACCCCTGCCAGCCCCCGTTCAGCAGGAGTACCCCAACAGCCCCGAGATCTTGGAGATGAGTGACCCCACGGTGGAGGAAGAGCAGGCCCTCAAAGCAGCCCAGGAGCAGGCCCTGGCGGCCGCGGAGGAAGAGGAAGAAGATGAGGAGGAAGACGAGGAGGAGGATCTGGATGACTGAAGGGGGCCCCCCCAAGCCCCTTCCGCAAGCAGGTAGATAGTAGGTTTTCCCTTATACATAGTTAGTGATGGGGTGTTGTTTTTTCCCCCCACTGTCGGTTTGCTTTCTGCCCCTGGAGGGCAGGAGTAGAAGAGGGAGGTAGCTGCTCTAAAATAAAATTTCCCCATGGCACTATGGCCTAGTTTCTCATTTGTGTGTTGCATTTTCTCACTGCAGTTGTTGACATGGCCCCCAAGTCAGGGCTGTTGAGCTCTGCTGGGAACAGACATTGCTGCATAGGCCCTCCCATCTGTTTCATTCATTCATCTGGCCACCAAACAACTATTTTTTTCAATGTTTCTTTATTTATGTTGAGAGAGGGGGAAGGGCAGAGAGAGAGAGGCCCAAGCAGGCTCCACGATGTCAGCGCAGAGCCCAACGCAGGGCATGAACTCACGAACCGTGAGATCATGACCTGAGCCAAAATCAAGAGTCAGATGCTTGACCTGAGCCATCCAGGTGCCCCCAAACAACTATTGAAGTGCCTTCTGTCAGCCCAGCCCTGTGCTGGGGACACAGGGGGGGCCAAGCAGCTCCAGCTCTGCTTTCCCGGGGTCTCACTCTCTACAAGGAGAGGCGGTCACATCTCTCGGCAGTGACAACCTGGATGGGGGAGCCCAGAGAACTGACCGAGCTCCTCGGCTGGCTCTCAAAGGGTCAAGAACAGAGTGGGGAAGAGCATTCCAAGCAGAGGGAACAACATGTGCAAAGACCAAGGGCAAGAGAGAGTTCTACGTTGAGGTAGTTTCCCGAATCTCCATGTTTGGGACATGGGGTGAGGAGTTAGTTGTAAGAGATGAGGTTGGAAAGAGAGGTTGGCAGGAGCAGATCACTCAGGGCTTTATTTTGCCCCAAGAACACTAGGGAGCCACAGGTGGTCTTGGAGCAAGGGAGGGCCCCAGTCATACTCATGTTTAGAAAGACCTCCCTAGATGCCAAGTGGAGTGTTGGGATGGGAGTCTGGGAGAGCAGAGACCAGGCTGCTGGGAGGGCAGGACTGGAGTGGAGGGCTTTGGACCAGGGCGATGCAGAGAAAGGGACTAGAAAAGAGGAATTCAGGTAACAGAATGCAAAAGACTTGGGGGCTAGAAGCAGGGGGTGAAGGAAGATGATACAGGTCTAGGGAGACACTGAGGTCTGCAGACTGGGTGAGTGGGGGGATGGCATTGTGAACTCTAAGATGGGGACACAGGAGAGGAGCAGGATTTGGAGGAAGATTTCAACTTCATTGTAGGTCTTGCTGAGTGTGAGATGCCTCTGGGACATTTTGATGAGAAATCTGAGAGACCACTGAGAATGGGTCTAGGAAGATCTGTGATGGGGTCAGGGTGGCTTCAGCAGAAGTGAAGGGCACTGGCAATCAGTGGGGCGTCATGGATTACTAGTGGGTCATCGGGACACTGCGGGCATTGCGGGGATCGATGGAATTTTGGCATCAGAAGAGGGTGTTGAACCAAGTGAGATTGTTAAAGATAGTGAAGTCATGGAGACATATATCGGAGGTTGGAGGGAAATGTGGAAAATGTTTGGGGTTAACACTAATCAGTAGTGGGTGGGTGTAGCCCTAAGAGTTTTATGGAGACACTGGAGATCAGCAGGATTTGGGACATCATCCAGGGTGGGGTGGAATGTCTGGAGATGCTGTCGTCAGTCAGGGATTTTAAGATGTCAGTGCGAAACACTGGAGATCAGAAAGGTGTATGTTGCGAGTCTAAGAAGGCACTAGAACCACCTGGGGTCGTCTGTGAAGCGATGGGAAGGCCAGTTATGAAGGAGGCCTCCTCTTGAGGGTCCCTCCGTTGCTAGGCAAACGGTTCCCTGGGCGCCGTTGCTAGGGATTTGAGCTTTTCCACGACCCCGCCCATCCCCCGCTGGGCCCCGCCCCGCAGCCAACCACAAGTCGGCCGCTGGCACAAAGGCCACGCCCCATCTTGCGCCCCGCCCCCAGTCCCTGAACCGTTACCGGAGCGACGGCCCGAGCTCATCCCGCCTCCCCATCCTGTTGCCAATCGAAGAGGCGTCGCCCGGGTGACCACCCCACCCCTTCCGGCGCGAGCCCGCGGCTTCCGGCAGGGGCCCGGCGGCGGGCGGCGGTCCGGCAGCGGCGGGGCCCGGGCGGGAGGGGGGCGCCCAAGATGGCGGCGGGCGGCGCGGAGGGCGGCTCGGGCCCCGGCGCCGCCATGGGGGACTGCGCGGAAATCAAGTCGCAGTTCCGCACCCGCGAGGGCTTCTACAAGCTGCTCCCCGGCGATGGCGCCGCTCGCAGGTCGGGTCCGGCTTCCGCCCAGACCCCGGCGCCGCCCCAGCCGCCGCAGCCCCCGCCCGGCCCTGCCTCCTCCTCCGGCCCCGGCGCCGCGGGCTCCGCGCCGTCCCCGCCGCCCGCAGGCCCGGGGCCAGGGCCCGCGCTGCCCGCCGTGCGCCTCAGCCTCGTGCGCCTCGGGGAGCCCGACGGCGCCGGGGCCGGGGAACCGCCCGCCACGCCCGCGGGGCTGGGTGCCGGAGGAGACCGCGTCTGCTTCAACTTGGGCCGCGAGCTGTATTTCTACCCCGGCTGCTGCCGCCGCGGGAGCCAACGGGTGAGCGGCCTGCATCGTGGTGGCCTCGGTGCTGGCAGAGAGGATAGGGCCCTCTGAGGTGATCCAGAAGTGATGGGAGGGTCTCTGATTGATGTGGGGTTTGGAAATGGCATCCTAGATGTGACGGATGTCCTAGGATGCAAAGGTGCCTGGAGGTTATGCAGAATTCTAAAAGGTGGTGGCCTCTTAGCCCTTTAGCACCCTCCGAGGTGCTGGCCATCGTAGAGGTGATGGAGAATCGTGAGGTCATGTGGGATCTCCGAGTTATGCGTGGGGGGTTCTGTGCTGGTATTTTGGAGAGATTCCCAGATGGCATGGGACCCTGTGTGGTTCTGGGTGGTAGGGATCTGCAGGTGATAGGGATTCCTGAGGTGATGCAGGCTGGAAGGTGATGGAGAACCCAGGGGTATTGCAAGTCTGCAGCTATTGCGGGGGGGGGGGGGGGGGGAGTCTTGAAACTTTGGGAGCCCAGAGGTGAGGATGATTGCGGAACTGATGGGGCTCTGAGAGGTCATAGGGATCCTGCAGGTGAATGGGATCTTAGGGGATGCAGGTTCTGGAGACACAGGGTCCTGGAGGGAGTGAGAATCTCTGAACTGATGGAGAGCTGAGGGTGATGAGAGCCCAAGGGGACATCCTCAGGTGTGATGGTTGTCTCTAGAGAGATGTAGGTCCCAGAGGGGGATGAGGCCCGTGGAAGTTATGGCGGTCCCCAGACGTGATGGAGATCCTGGGAGCCCAGAGGTGATGAAGGACCAAAAATGTGGGGGACCATGAGGTTTAGTGCGTCTGTGAACTGTGATGGAGGTCCCGAGATTTAGGGACTCCAAAGGAAACAGAATCCTGGGATGTTGGGCGTTAGAGTCCTGGGGATGTGGGCGGCCCTGAGTTTGGGGAAGCTTGGATATTGAGGTGCTAAGATCCAGGGGAGTTGCTGAGGCCGTGGGGCAGGACTGGAAAGGAATGGGACTGTGGGGGTCTGCAAGCTTTGATACTACGGGCAAGGGTGTCCCCTAAAGTTAGGGGGTCCAACTTTGGGGGTAAGCACCGTGGTCTCATGTGGGGTGGAGGGGGGGGGAAACCTTCCTGTCTGTGTTTTTCCTTTACTGGGTCTGTGATTTGGTTCCCCCTTCCTGTCTGTGGTTGCCCACTCACCCATCCACCTACCCACTTCCCTCAGGGATTTAACCCTGCTTCCTCTTAGTGGTTTCCCCCAACCTCAACACCCTCTTCCTTCCTCTCAGTAGTAGAAGCTATTAACTGCTTTTCTCCCGCTGCTCAAGTCCATTGATCTCAACAAGCCAATTGACAAGCGGATCTATAAGGGCACCCAGCCCACCTGCCATGACTTCAACCAGTTCACTGCTGCCACAGAGACCATCTCCCTGCTGGTGGGGTTCTCAGCCGGCCAGGTGCAGTACCTTGATCTCATCAAGAAGGACACCAGCAAGCTATTCAATGAAGAGGTGATTATGGGCCCCCGGGGCCTAGAGCGGCTCCCCCCTTCCCATTCACCCACCCGTACACTGTGGCCACGAGACTGCAGCTGCCTGGGAGCCGTGTAGACCTGGTGGGGTGGGGGTGGGGGGGGCGGTGCAGGATATGGGAGAGAGAGGGGATGGGCTGACGGATGTGTGGGCCGAGGTAACAGCTAGCGTGAAAAAGACCAATAATGACAGCTGCGCCTGCTGTGCCCAAGTCCTGTGCTGCTGGGTTAGGGCTCGTGGTGCCCGTGTTGCGGAGAAGACAGCTGAGCCTAGTCAGCTGTTGGGACTCGTTTGACGTCAGAATTTGGTCTCCAAATTCAAGTCCTTGCCGCACTGTTTCCTCGCTGTGTGGTTTTGGGAAGGTGACACCTCCCCCCCGCCCCCTGAGCCTCAGTTTTACTCCTCTGCAAAATGGGATTCTCATCCCTACCTCACAGGACTGTTGTTACAAAATCATATGTGGGGATTGCCCAGTCCTGGCTGGATTCGGCACAAGAGGGCGTGCCGATGAACGACCTCATCCGTGGGCAGGGGCTGCTCTTGTCCTCTTTTTTTTTTTTTTTTTTTAATGTTTGTTTATTTTTGAGACCGTGCAGGCAGGGGAGGGGCAGAGCGATAGGGAGAGAGAGGATCCAAAGCAGGCTCTGCGCCAACAGCAGCGAGTCCGATGTGGGGCTCGAACTCACGAACCGCCCGAGATCGTGACCTGAGCCAAAGTCAGACGCTCAACGGACTGAGCCACCCAGGCGCCCTGTCCTCTGTCTTTTTCTCTCTGTTCAGAGGAGGTGTTCCAAATACACAGAGTGCCTGAATGGCAGAAGGGAGCGGAACGGTGAATGGATTAAAAACGCACTAGCTCGTCCATTCACAAAATAGGAGAGGCCTCCTTGCAGGGGGCAGGGGGAGGGGACGGGGACATTGAAATAAAGACCTGAAGGAGGCCAGAAAGTTATCAGGGGAAGTGTGGGAGGAGGACAGCAGAAAGGCTGAGTGGCCAGAGCAGTTCTTGAGGGGAGGGTGGTGGATGGGTTCTGAGAAAGACCTGGTAGGGACCAGCCCGTGTAGGGTCTGGAGGGCCATGGAAAAGAGAAGAGTTCGGCTGTTAGAGCCTTTCTTGACTAGGGTTCATCTCAGCCGTAGAACAAAGAAGTGATTTGATGGTTTCCGAATCTTTCCCAACAACGAGGAGCCACCTCGCTGCCTGGGGAGGAAGTTACTTCGTTGTGTACTGCGGGTGCCCAGGGCTTCGTTCTCTCTGGAACCCTGCTTGAGAAAGGCCGCCGTGGTGTTTGGGGCTGGACGGTGCCTAGTGCTGACTTCCATTTTAACAGCCTCTGTCTGGCAGCCGAGCGGCAGTGGCAGCCTGGGTGGCCAGTTAGGCCAGCGCAGGGTTGACGGCGACTGGGACCTGCGTGGTTGGAGTGGGGGTGGGGCGAGAAGAGGGCAGGTCCCGGGTGTTCTGGAAGGACTGGATGCGGGCTGGAAGGCGGACGGGAGCAGAGGCGCGTGTGCGGCTGGCGGGCTGGTGCTGCCCCTCGCGTGTCTAGGAGATGTTGTGTGCACAGCGCTGTGCTCTGGGGCTAGGCCAGCGAACCACACAGATCGAGAGCCCTTCTTTGGGGGCTGATGTTCTGTGAATCGATCTCTTGCCTTAAGCCTGACGTGGTGAAGACTGTGGAGAGGGTTAGACGGAGGAGGATAGTTCTCTGAAAGGCAGGACCGTCCCCTTGCAGAAGATGGGGCATCGTGGCTCCATGGAGCTCCCCGTGGCTGCCTCACAGGCCACCCTTCTTCCCCTGCGTTCCCGTGGCCTGGCGTCCATCCCTTACCCTCGGTGTGGGAGGCCCCGTCCGAGAAGGTCTGGGCCACATCCGAGGGCCTCTTCGGGGGAACCACGTTGGGGAGGAGGTCTGCCGGGCGCCGGGAGCGGATTACCTTCTCCCAACCCCCACGGTTTCTCCTGGCAGCGGCTGATCGACAAGACCAAGGTGACCTATCTGAAGTGGCTGCCCGAATCAGAGAGCCTGTTCCTGGCCTCACACGCCAGTGGCCACCTGTACCTGTACAACGTCAGCCACCCTTGCGCCTCGGCCCCGCCGCAGTACAGCCTGCTGAAGCAGGGCGAGGGCTTCGCCGTCTATGCCGCCAAGAGCAAGGCGCCCCGCAACCCGCTGGCCAAGTGGGCGGTGGGCGAGGGCCCCCTCAACGAGTTCGCCTTCTCGCCGGATGGCCGGCACCTGGCCTGCGTCAGCCAGGACGGCTGCCTGCGCGTCTTCCACTTCGACTCCATGCTCCTGCGGGGGCTCATGAAGAGCTACTTTGGGGGCCTGCTCTGCGTGTGCTGGAGCCCGGATGGGCGCTACGTCGTGACGGGTGGCGAAGACGACCTGGTCACCGTGTGGTCCTTCACCGAGGGCCGTGTGGTGGCCCGGGGCCACGGCCACAAGTCCTGGGTCAATGCTGTGGCCTTCGACCCCTACACCACGAGGGCCGAGGAGGCAGCCGCGGCCGGCGGTGACGGGGAGCGGAGCGGCGAGGAGGAGGAGGAGCCTGAGGCCGGGGGCCCGGGCTCGGGCGGGGGAGCCCCCCTCTCCCCGCTGCCCAAAGCCGGCCCCATCACCTACCGCTTCGGCTCGGCCGGCCAGGACACGCAGTTCTGCCTGTGGGACCTCACCGAAGACGTGCTTTACCCCCACCCGCCCCTGGCCCGCACCCGCACCCTCCCCGGCACGCCCGGCGCCACGCCGCCCGCCGCCGGCAGCTCTCGGGGCGCCGAGCCGGGCCCCGGCCCCCTGCCTCGCTCGCTGTCCCGCTCCAACAGCCTTCCGCACCCGGCGGGCAGCGGCAAGGCGGGCGGCCCGGGCGCGACCGCCGAGCCGGGCACGCCGTTCAGCATCGGCCGCTTTGCCACGCTCACGCTGCAGGAGCGGAGGGACCGGGGGTCAGAGAAAGAGCACAAGCGCTACCACAGCCTGGGCAACATCAGCCGGGGCGGCGGCGGGGGCGGCGGCGGCGGCGGCGGCGGCGGGGACAAGCCCAGCGGCCCGGCCCCGCGCAGCCGGCTGGACCCGGCCAAGGTGCTGGGCACGGCGCTGTGCCCACGCATCCACGAGGTGCCGCTGCTCGAGCCCCTGGTGTGCAAGAAGATCGCCCAGGAGCGGCTCACGGTCCTCCTCTTCCTGGAGGACTGCATCATCACCGCCTGCCAGGAGGGCCTCATCTGTACCTGGGCCCGGCCGGGCAAGGCGGTGAGTCGCCCCGCGCCAGCCTCCCCAGGGCCCAGGAAGAGGCGGGCGTCGGCGGAGGGGTTGGCCTCCGCCACAGCCTTTAGCCCTGTGGGATGAGGGGGAGCCAGGGAACTCTTAGTGTCCCAGAGTGAGACCCCTCAGGTCCTAGGGTGCCGGGCTTCTAGAACTCTCTGTGACGACCGAGAGAGGGTTGGGGATAAGACAGCTGGGAGTAGTGGGGACCGTGGCCAGCTGTCTGAAGCGGGGAGCCAGTGGGCCCGGAATGGCCCCATCTGATCACATGTCACTCGAAGCCAGATCTCTGTTTCTACGGGACATGTGATTTGCCAGTTGTGAAACCTGGTGCATGATGCTGGTCAAATTCTCTGGGTGACACCGAGCCCGTGGGCCCGGCTTCCGGCCTGGGTCTCAGACTCTGGACCTGAGCCCACCGCTGGAGTCACGGCCTGGGGAGTCCCAGCGTGGGTTCTGGCACTGCTCCCTGTGACCTCGGGCAGGTCACTGCTCGTTGACCTCCATCACCTCTTAGGGAGCCTTGAAGGTGGGTGGTGGGCGGATGTGTCCACCTCCCACTGTAGCTGTGGGGTTCGGCGAGGTCCCCGTCGGGAAGGTCCCAGTAGGGGAAGCACAGACCTGGCGCCTTGTCTCTTTGGAGCTCTTGTCTCGTGGCTCAGCTTCTCGGGGATGTGGGCACAGTGCCCAGGATGCCAGGTCTGAGGGCCGAGGCTGGGTTCCCTCGAAGAGCGGTTTTAGGATTGTGTAGGGTCTTGAATCCTTAGAACGTAATAGCACAGTCTCAGAGGCAGGGTCGTTGGGATCTGGGGAGTCCGGCAAGTCCTAAAAGAGACCCCTCTATCTCCCTAGTTCACAGACGAGGAGGCCGAGGCCCAGACAGGGGAAGGAAGTTGGCCCAGGTCACCCAGCAAGTCAGTGGTAGAGGTAGGATTGTCCCTGAGTTCTCTATCCCCCGCACCCCCCAGTCAGAAAGAGCCCCATCCTCTCCCCATCCTCTCCACCCCTACCCCATCCTGTCTGCTCGGGATCACCCCGAGGACTTTAATTATTGTCTAAGAGTGCCGCCTGCCGGGACAGGGAAGCTAGCTGAGATGTAAGTTCCTGACCTAGAGCAGCGGCCTCTGTCTGGGCGGGGTCTGGGGCGGACTGAAGGGCAAGGTCAGGGCGGCAGCCGCCTTGGGGACTCTGGGCTGGCTCCCTCCCCATGGGACTGACGGGAGCCCCGGGCAGCCTCTAACCCTCCTGTCTCCCCTCTCGTCTTCCCCAGGGCCTCTCCTCCCAGCCCAGCAACTCCCCGAGCGGCACAGTGGTGTGAAACCATGGATGTCGGGGTCCCCCCTCTGTTCCCCGCCTCCTAGCCATAACCCCCCCGCCGACCTCACGGATCAACGTATGATTAACAAGACTAACCATGACGGATGGACTACTCCAGTCCCTTGCCCTGCACAGATTAGGGGATCAGAGGGTCCCCCAGACCGGCCCAGCACTTGGGGGGACGTAGTGGCCTGTGTGGCCTCAGCCCTGTCCCCACCCACTGCCAAGTACAATGACCCCTCCCTCTGAAACATCAGTGTTCGCCTCGTCCCTGTCCCCAGCATGTGACTGGTCACTCCCGGGGGAGACCCCCCCCCCCACAAGCTCTGCAATGTGCCCCTCGGCCTGTGGGCAGGGCAGGGGTGACCTACCCCTCCCCTGGCCCGCACCCTGCCCGTGCTGTTGTTTGTGCTTTTGAAGAGTGTTAAATTATGGAAGCCCCTCGGGGGCCCTCCCTGTCCCCCCGGGACCTCTTATTTATACTAAAGTTCCCTGTTTTCACAGCGTCTCTGTTCCCTTCCGGGAGGTGTGGAGGGAGTGCGTGCGCACTTTTGCTGCAGTCCTAGAATCCAGTTGCTTCGACCAAAAGGAAGAGCTAGGCCCTCCCTGCCTCTCCCCCACCCAGTCCTCTCCCTGCTCCCTTCTAATAGCCCGGAACACTGAAGGACGGAGGGGGGCTCACTCAGTGGGGGACACCCAGCCGGTCCAGCCCCAGGCAGGGCCCTTGGGACGGAGGAGGACGTTGCTCTGGCTCCCAAACTCTAGAAGAAAGTCTGTCCAGGACCCCCCCCTCAGAGCCGTTTGAGAGGGCCCAAACCGGCCCAAGTCGGATATTCCGGGGGGCCTGTCCGGATGGGTCCTCCGGGCAGCTCCTGAGGTGCCCGGAGTGCGCATGTCTGGGCCTCCCGCCGCCTCGGGCCGGCTCACGCGGCCCAGGCGCCCAGAGCCAGCTAGAGACCGCGGTTTCCTCCGGGAGAGCTGTCCAGCCCTCCCGAGAACAGCGAGAGTCCGTCCGGCTGCTGCAGGGAGTGGTGTCTTCCCGCTCTGCCCTCCACCCCCCGAAATGTTTCTGTTTCTAATCCTAGCCCGGGCAGGAATGTGGCTGCGGGGCCAGGGTCCAAGGAGCTATTTTGGGGGCTCCTTTTTCTCCCCCAGGCTTTGGCCAGCGGGTCACCCCTGGTCCTGGCTCCTGAGGGCCTCCCTTCCCAATTCTCTCACCACCCCTTCCCCACCTCCTGCCAAAAAAAAAAGTCAGTGTAAAGCAGAGGTCCTGAGGGCTAAATTTAAACCATCCCAAAGTCTGACTCCGTGGCTGAGTCACCCGCGAAGCTGGCCTCCTACCCCCCCCTTCCCAGGCCTCACCCCTTTCTCACCCCACCCCGATTCCTGGGCTTGAGAAGGGGGCGTTACCCGATCATTCTGAACCTCAATTGGCCCCCTCGGAATGGAATGGGAGGGCTCATCTTTGGCATCTGCCACACCTGTAGCTTCCTCTGTGCTCCGCCTTTTTTTGGGGGGGTGCATGGTGGGAGAGTTGAAATTCTTCACCCCCCCCCATCTCACTCCGAAGTGTTCTGAGGGGCCCCGGGAGGAGGGAGTTGGGGGGCCTGGCTCATGAGGGGTTAAGGCTGGGAGGCGGGAGGGGGCCGAACCGAGGGGTGGGGAGAAGGGGAGGAGGCCTCAGCAGCAGAGAGAAGTGGCCAGAGAGGCCCAGGGGACAGCCAGGGACAGGCAGACATGCAGCCAGAGCCCCGAGGCCTGGACAGGGGCTGCCAGGCCCCGTGACGGGAGGACCCCGAGCCCCCGGCCCGGGGAGGGGGCCATGGTGCTGCCTGCCCGACATGTCAGCCGAAGTGCGGCTGAGGCGGCTCGAGCAGCTGGTGCTGGACCCCGGCTTCCTGGGGCTGGAGCCCCTGCTCGACCTTCTCCTGGGCGTCCACCAGGAGCTGGGCGCCTCCGACCTGGCCCAGGACAAGTATGTGGCCGACTTCTTGCAGTGGGGTGAGTGCCCGCCTGCATGGACGCCCCCGGATTGGGGGGCGGTGGGGGCAGGGCAGAGGCAGGAGATGGGGCTGGGCACGGGGGGCTGGTGGTTGGGGGCAGGATGGACGTGGGAGAGCCTCCCATTCAGGAGCCCGGAACTCAGTGCCAGGTCCCAGGGTGACATGCCCCTTCCCCCGTGCCACCCTGGCAGGGCAGGCTGGGGTCAGCAGAGGCCAGGACAGCCAGGACTCACAACCAGGACTTGGGAGGCTGGGCTGGGCACAGCTTCCCGTGGTCCCTCTGTACCCCCTCCACAAAGTCTAGGCCTAAGGACATGCCGGGAGCCCCGTATTTTAGGGCGCCCCCACTGAAACGGGCCCCATGGCCTTCCACCCTGGTTTCCCAGAGCGCAGGGGCAGGCAGAAAGGACAGCACGGGGCAGCTGCCAGGGGCGCGGCCAACGGGCAGGTGTTTGGCTCCAGCCTCTCCAGCTGCCCCGACAGGTGCCCAGGCACTGGGAGGGTGCGGTGACTCAGGCGGGCCCCGGGGGAGAGCCAGCTCTGAGACAGGCGCCGCTCAGCGCCCTTCACCCACTGGATGGAGGAGGAACAACTTAAGGTTCTTCTGGGTGTACCCCCCCAGCCCTGTTTCACTGTGGTCTGCATGGGGAGCCCTGACTCCCCTCTAACTACCCCCCTCCCATCACTCATTCTCCTAGCTCATGACCTCCGACCTCCCGGCTCTCCCACAAAGTCCCTTCTTGCCAGGTCTTTCCCTGGAGACAGGTCTGGAGGGAAGATGTGCCTGCCTCAGCTTCTGGCCTTGTCTGCCCGGCCCTTCCTCCACCCCAGGGCCCAGGCTCCTTGGGTTTTCTGTCTCTCTGACACCCTGCCACTTGGTCCCCACACTGGGTTGCCCCTCCAGCGGCCTGCTCTTGGTCCGTGGGCTCCGTGTGTCTCTCTTTGCCTTCTCCCTCTTGCTCCTTTCTTGTGACCATCTCCTTCTGACCCGGGCCCCACTCCTGTCCCTCCCATTTCACAGATAGGAAGGTGGAGACCAAAGGCCAGACCGCTCAGCCCCTGTGGGAACTTTCTCTCCGCCTCCTCCAACCCTTAGTACCTCTGTCAGCCCTGATTTCGCAGAGCGTGAAGTGGGGCTAGCAGGGTAAACTGAGCCCTGAGCTGGGGGCAGGGGTCTGGCTCTCCCGTAAGGAGCGCTCCTTTTGTGGCCTGAGCAGCATCCTGCGGCCCCTCCCCTGCCGGGCCGCCCGGGCGGGGGAGGGGGCCTGGGTTCCTGCTGCCTTAAAAGGGCTCAACGTCTTGGCTCTCTCCTCCCTCCCCCGTTCTGGGCCCTGGCTGGTTCTTCCCTGCCTGCGGCCCACTCTCCCCGAACCTCATGGGGGGCTCCTCTCTCCCTTCCGTAACGCACTCCGTCTCCCCTTATTCCCACTTGCACACGTCCCTCTCTCTGTCCTGCCTCTCAAGTCCCCAGCGTCTGCTACTTCCCGCCCTCCCTCTCCATGTCCCAGTCTCCCCCTCCCAACCTGCCCCCTTTAACTCCTAGCTGTGGGGCCTTGGGACGACCGCTTCACCCGCCTGGGCCCTGACTCCCCACCTGTAAGTGAGGGGTACCGAAGAAGCCCTCTTTGTGGAGTTGAGGGCAAAGAGAATACACTAGAGCCTGGGATTTGGGGGTCCACGCTGGCTTTGTGTTTCTTGTTCCTTCTCCCAGCCCCAGCCCCAAATCCAGTGTCTCCCAAAGTGTGGTCCAAAGCCACCTGCATCATAAACCTGGAGGTACTGGATTAAACCGAATGTTCCAGAGACAGACTGAGAATGCTGGGGTGGGCCTGTTGGGCACTCCCTCCACCAGCCGGAGTGGGGGTGGGGCCTGAAGCTCAGGGGGCCCTAAGGCCTGGGTCTCCTATCTTCCCCGTCGGTCCTGCAGAGCCCGCGCTCTCCACCTGCAGCCACTAGGGCCCTCCGGCCCAATGGCCTTCCCAAAAAGGGGTTCCCAGGCATCCCACCTTTTTCTGTAGGAGGGCAGTTTGGGGTGTCCCCAACCCTCACAGTGTTTTGGTGGGGAAGCCCTTGGGAGACTGACAGTCCTAGGAGAGAGAGAGAAGAGAGAACAAGGGACAGAGGAGACCGAGGATGGAGAGAGGGGGAGACTGAGGGGCAGAGGGTGGGACTTCCTCCTATCTGGGGTGTCAGTCCCAGTTAGCCTCGGTTCTCACCTCCCCTCGCCCCCCAGTGGAGCCCATCGCCGAGAGGCTTAAGGAGGCCCGACTGCAGAGGGATGACTTCGAGATTCTGAAGGTGATCGGACGCGGGGCGTTCAGCGAGGTGAGCCGTGAGCTGTCACTGCAGCTCGGCGGAGCGGGAGACGCGACTGCTCACGCAGTGGGCGGGACACAGGGGTTCGGGGCGGGTCCTTAGAAATTGATGAATGACTGAGTTTAGAAAAACTACACCAGAGGGGCGGGGGGGCGGGACTTTGGGTCGATGGGCGTGGCGTTGGCGGTGGGGCGGGGCCACGACTGGGTTGTATCGGGGGTGGAGTCCGATCCGAGCGAGCCCGGGTGTTTCCGCCCCCTCCCCCCCCCCCGCGCCACCTCAGCCCCAGTCACCCCGTTTCGGCCTTCAGGTGGCGGTGGTGAAGATGAAGCAGACGGGCCAGGTGTACGCCATGAAGATCATGAATAAATGGGACATGCTGAAGAGAGGCGAGGTGAGGGCCGGGGCTGGACGTGCGGGACGCGAGGATTACCCACCCCAACTCCCGCCCGGCCCGCTTCAGCGCCCGCGGGTGCCCCGCAGGTGTCGTGCTTCCGCGAGGAGAGGGATGTGTTGGTGAACGGGGACCGGCGCTGGATCACGGAGCTGCACTTCGCTTTCCAGGACGAGAACTACCTGGTGAGCCCCGGGCCGGGGCGACTGGAGAGCTGGACCCCGACCCCGAGGCTGGCAGTTAACGAGACGGGGTCAGGCAGAGGAAGTGCTAGGCTTGGGGAGCTGCCCTTGGGTGTGGTAGGAAGTGGTCTTCCTTGCCCGGGATGAGAGATGTCACTTACGGCTCTTTTCCCGGGCGGATTCTAGTGGACTCTGCAAAAGATGCCGCCGTCGGGGGTGGGGGTGGGGCGGGGATCTCTCACCGGGACTGGGATAGCTCTCTAGTCGATGTGGGGGCCACTGGGCAGGGGGTATCTGGGCACGGGGGGGGGCGGTTCTCTGAGTTCTCTTTTTCCCTCCTTCTGTCCGGTGACATCCTGGGGGAAATTAGGGTTTTTTTTGGGGGGGGGAGTGTCTCTGATTTGGCCTCGGAGATCTCTTGGGCTCTCTTGGGGCTGGGGCTGCGGGGTCTCTCCCCAGGGATGGGGCATCTGTGGGAGTCTTTGTCCCGGGCTATCGGCGATCGGTGCCGAGGGGTGCTACTGACCCCCCCCCCATGACACGCCCCCTGCTAGTACCTGGTCATGGAGTACTACGTGGGCGGGGACCTGCTAACGCTGCTGAGCAAGTTTGGGGAGCGGATCCCAGCCGAAATGGCGCGCTTCTACCTGGCCGAGATTGTCATGGCCATAGACTCAGTGCACCGGCTGGGCTATGTACACAGGTGGGCGCAGCAGGGGCTGAGGGGCGGGGGGCTGAGGGCGGGGCCCAGAGAGGGAAAGCAAAGTTGCACCTGGGCACGGTACCGCAAAGGTGGGGACCCAGAGGGGGCGGGCCCTGCAGAGGGACCTCCTTGGTGGGGGCCACTGGGGACAGGGCCAGAGGAGTGGGGTTCAGAATTGCAGAGTCCCCTAAGGGGTGGAAGCCGAGGAAATGGGTTCTGAGGGGGTAGGGAGTGGGGGGGCCCGGAGCTGGAGAGCATGGTCCCTAAGAGGGTGGGACCCGAGGCCGCGCTGCCTGGAGGGGTGGAACCTGCCGAGATGGATGGAGGGAGGCTCACATCCACCCCCACCCTTCCGTTTGCCCAGGGACATCAAACCCGACAACATCCTGCTGGACCGCTGTGGCCACATCCGCTTGGCCGACTTCGGGTCCTGCCTCAAGTTGAGGGCGGACGGAACGGTGCGTGGGGCGCCGCTTCGGGCACTGCGGCCACCAATGAGGAGTGGGGACAGGTGGGGGGACAGAAGCGCAGAGTGTGGGGGCGGGGCTGAGGCGCCCAGGTAGAGGTGGGGGCCCGACCAGATTTAGAGGGGTTACAGGGAGGGGACCCACGCCTAAGTGTGTGAGCCGCTCCCGGTTAGAACAGAAAAGGGGAGGGACTAAAGCACTCGGGGCGTGGTTAGGAGGAGGGGAGGAGCCAGAGCTGGGAGGGGCGGGGCCGAGCCCAGCTCTGGACCTTTTTGGCTCAGGTGCGGTCGCTGGTGGCAGTGGGCACCCCGGACTACTTGTCCCCTGAGATCCTGCAGGCTGTGGGCGGCGGGCCCGGGCTGGGAAGCTATGGGCCCGAGTGTGACTGGTGGGCACTGGGAGTGTTCGCCTATGAAATGTTCTACGGGCAGACGCCCTTCTACGCCGACTCCACGGCTGAGACCTACGGCAAGATCGTGCACTACAAGGTGAGCACGGCCAGAGGAACCCCTGATCTCCCTTGGCACGTAACGCCAGGCCAGCATCCCCTGCCCTCCCTCTCCCTCGTGCAGGAGCACCTGTCTCTACCGCTTGCCGACGCAGGGGTCCCTGAGGAGGCCCGAGACCTCATCCAGCGGCTGCTGTGTCCTCCTGAGACGCGGCTGGGCCGGGACGGAGCAGGTGATTTCCAGAATCATCCTTTTTTCTTTGGCCTTGACTGGGACAGTCTCCGAGACAGCGTGCCCCCATTTACACCGGATTTCGAGGGTGCCACTGACACGTGCAACTTCGATGTGGTGGAAGACGGGCTCACTGCCATGGTGAGCGGGGGCGGGGTAGGTACCTGCGACCCCTGCTGGGCAGAGGGTATTCCCCCCACCCACGCCCCACCCCCATCCCTCATCCAGAGAGCTGGGGTTAGAATAGTACCCATCTCCTGGGGTCTTGAAATCATTCCTCCCCCAGAGCGCCTGCTCTGTGCCCACCCAGCGCCGGGAACCCAGCGGTGATCTGGATTCGCAGTCCAGTGGGGAACATAGACTTGTCCCCAGACAGTGATGCCCCAGAGGGAGAGTTCAGGGGTGAGACAAGGGAGGGGGGGTGTGGGGAGGGGGGCGCGGGCTCCCCACCCAGCCTGGAAAGTTTTGGAGGGCTTCCTGGAGGAGGAAGCCTCGGCTATCTGAGCCGAGACCTGGAAGGGTAAGAAGTGAGGCAGGAAAACACCGTAGAGGAATCTCTCCTAGGCCATCTCTCTCTCCACTGTTGTACAAGCCACCCCAGTGCTGGGCACTGCTGGGGACCCACAGGGACCAGGCCAGCCCCGGTCCACGTGTAGTCGGGAGAAGTATAGAATGACGCTGTGGAGAGCGCCCTGAGGGAAGCAGCCGGATACAATGAAAGAAGATGAGGGAGGGACCACTTTAGACGAGGCCCCAAGCTGGGGTGGGGTGGGGAGCTGGCATTTAAGCCTAGACTGGGAAGGGGTGAGGCACCAGCCCTGAGGAGCACAGGTCACTCCACATCTGGATTTCTCTGGTACAGGAGACGCTGTCCGACATGCGGGAAGGCATGCCCCTGGGGGTCCACCTGCCATTTGTGGGCTACTCCTACTCCTGCATGGCCCTCAGGTAAGCTCTGTTCAGGGGCTCCCAGTAGGGTTGCAGGATCAGGCTCAGAAGCGTAGCGTCTTGGGACCAAGGACTGTTAGGAGTCCGGAGTTGTAGGACCTTACAATGTCAGACCGTAAGTACTGTGAAGTTTTAGATTCCCTTGCAAAACCTCGGAGCCACAGACTTGGCCTTCCAGAATCTTCCAGGCATCCACTTTTAGATTGCTAGTCCAGTCACGGGACCTCAGAATCTTAGAAAATAAGAAGCATAGAATTTTAAAATCAGTCTTAAAGGAATACAAACTTTTTTGAATCGCTCATATAACCATAAAGCTACTTCTTTATTTGTTTATTTTTATTTTTTTTAACGTTTATTTATTTTTGAGACAGAGAGAGACACAGCATGAACGGGGGAGGGGCAGAGAGAGAGGGAGACACAGAATCGGAAGCAGGCTCCAGACTCTGAGCCATCAGCCCAGAGCCCAACACGGGGCTCGAACTCGCAGACCGCGAGATCGTGACCTGAGCTGAAGTCGGACGCCCAACCGACTGAGCCACCCAGGCGCCCCTTGTTTGTTTATTTAAAGGAGGCTCCACACCCAATGTGGGGCTTGAACTCACCACCCCTGAGATCAAGCGTCAGACGCTCTACTGACTGAGCCAGCCCGGCGCCCCTAACCATAAAGCCTTTTAAAAACATTAATTATACAAACAATACATCGTTTGTCACTGGTAAATTAGAAAATTTTGGCAAGGGAAAGGAGCTCCCTGGCTCACACATGCGCACACACAAACTGGACAACTGTGAGAACATGCTGTGATCCAATCTAGTCTTTTGCCGAACAATGTATCAAAATGTCCCTTCTTGTCCTGAACGAAGGCCAAACATGAGCCACTGTGCGGTACTCTCCTTTCTGGGGGTGGGGACAGGACTCCGTTAACCCGTCTTCTCTGTTATAACCCAGACTGGATGGACAGCTGCAGCGTGGTCTCGGGGGGTGCCCAGGATCCTGGGGTCCTTGAGACCTGTTTCCAGAGAGGGAGTGCTGGGTGCGAGGGGCCATCCACTTTTATTGCAATTTCATATTCCTGGGGAGGAGGGGTCTCCCTCCAGCAGCTGGGGATGGCAGGGGGCGGGGTGCAGAGAACTAGAATCAGTCCTGGGATCCCACACCCAGTCTTAACACTGTATCTTTGGAGGTGGCCAGAGCTGGGTGGGGTCCCCCTCATTGTCCTGAAGTCCTAAGGAGAGGGGTCTGCAAAGGTCACGTGGACGGGGAGATGAGTGACCCCGCATATGGGTGTCTCGACCCAAGGTTCCCACAGAAGGTGCAGAGAGGCCAGCTCCCAGGGGCCTGAGGCCATGTGAAGGGCCGGCCTTTACTAACAAGAAGGGGACCCGTCCCAGTCCCATCAACCTGTCCCGCCCCCTCCTCACTCCAGGGGCCCTTCAGGGCCTGGCTGTCCCACGCCCACAGAAGAGGGAGTCCTGGCTCTAAACCCAGGGGGGTGGATAACCTCTTGAGGGGGCCTGGCTCTCCCTCCCCTCGCCCTCTTCCTCTCCCCAGGGACGAGGAGGTCCCAGGCCCCACGGCCATGGAACTGGAGGCCGAACCATTGCCTGAGCCACCTGTGCGGGCGCCCAGCCCAGAGCCCACGGTGCCGCCACCAGAGGAAACAGTGAGTCTCTGGAGGAGAAGGTCGGTCAGGGAGAATCCGAGAAAGGCAGGGGCTTCCGGGGTCTTGTGTGCTGCGGGCCTGAAGCCCTCTGGGAGTTGGCTTGATAGAAAGAGAGAATGCAAAGTAGAGACAAAGTTACTTCAGTCAGAAATCATCCCTCTGAAGAAATAAAGGCCTTTGTGTGTGGGAGGAGGGGGCCGGCCCTTGGTCAGCAGACAGAACCTCAAGGCAAAGGTTTATTCTTGAACCGGAAAGGAGGGTAGTTAGGCTGAATTGTTCCCGGAAGAGGGGGCTGGAGAATGAGGGGAGGGGAGACAGAGACAAACCAAACAGGGCCTTTTGGTGAGGCAGGCCTTCTCCTGAGGACGCCCGGGGACTGGAGAAGAGGGGAGGGCCATGGTCAAGTTGGGTAAGAGTTGTAGGAATAGCCCTTTGGTTCCTGTGTGGAAGGTGGGTGGGAAGGGCCCAGACTGGAGGCCGGAGACCAAGGCAGGGGCTGGGGTTAGTTAGGGAAGGAGGAGACTTGGGTCACTGCAGGAGCTGTGGGGATTCCGGAAAGATCTAGAGGACAAGGGAAGATCCCAGCCTAGAACCGGTGCCCAAGTCTTGGGCGCTGCAGGAGCGGGCAGCCCTAAGCCAGGTCCCGCACGCAGGCCGAAGCGGCAGCTCCGGAGGCCGTTCCCGCGGCGGCGGCGGCGGCGGCGGTGGCGGCGGAGGCCCAGGTGACGCTGCGGGAGCTCCAGGAGTCCCTGGAGGAGGAGGTGCTTACACGGCAGAGCCTGAGCCGGGAGCTGGAGGCCATCCGCACAGCCAACCAGAGCTTTGCCAGGTCGGAGTCGGGGCGCCGGGGCTGGTCGCTACCGTCGGCAGCCCGTCTCGCCCAGGTCCGGTCCGGAAGGGCTCACGGTCTTTCCCTCCCCGCAGTCAGCTCCGTGAGGCCGAGGCCCGGAACCGAGACCTGGAGGCGCGCGTCCGGCAGCTGCAGGAGCGGATGGAGCTGCTGCAGGCCGGGGGAGACGCAGGCGAGTCCCCCATCCGTCCCCTTTCCCGAGGGCGACGGGGGGAGGTGGGCCCGCGGCGTGTGTGGACACCTGGGGGAGGGCGAGGGGCCCAGGCTGGGGCACGCCGCGCCACCGCCCTCCTCCGTCCCTCCACGCGCCCTACGCCTCTCTCTTCTCCTTCCAGCTGTCACGGGGGTCCCCAGTCCCCGGGCCACGGATGCACCTTCCCATGTAAGACCCCTCTTTTTCCCCTGTATCAAGCCTGCTGGCCCCTCTGCAACCCCGGCCCCGTCTCCCCGTCCGGGTTTAGGGATCACCCTATCTCTTTGGGGTTCCAGACGGCAGACACCCTCCACTCAGCCCCACGTCTACCAGACAGCCCTCGGTCCGGGCCTCTAACCAGATCCCATCTAGGATCTCCCTAGATTCCCTCCCCGACTCCGTTCGCTGTCTCTCGCCTCCTGCCCGAGGGCGGCCGGGCCGGGCTGGGCTCCGATCGGGTCACCTGTCCCTTCTCTCTCCAGCTAGATGGCCCCCCGGCCGTGGCTCTGGGCCAATGCCCGCTGGTGGGGCCAGGCCCCATGCACCGCCGCCACCTGCTGCTCCCTGCCAGGGTACGTCCGGCTGCTCACGCCCGCCCGCCGCCGCGCCCCCTCCTCGCACCAAGCACCCCAAGCCTCCTCTGCTTAGCTGCGCCTCTGTCGAGCGGGGCCGCCGCGGGGAGGGAGGATGCGCGGGCAGCCAATCAGCTCAGGCCGCTAGGAAGCAGCCAGTGGCGAGTTCGGACGAGACTTGAAGCTTGCCCGCGGACCAACCGCAACTGCCCGCGGGGGCGGGGCGGGGCGGGACGAGAGAGGATTGTGAACCCACCTATAGGCGTGGGCGTGGCGAGTCCCAGGAGCCAATCGGGGGGCCGTGCCGCCAAGACCTGATCACGCCCTCTTGTCCGCAGGTCCCTAAGCCTGACCTATCGGAGGCGCGTTCCCTGCTCCTGTTCGCCGTTGCTCTGGCTGCTGCCGCCGCCTTGGGCTGCACTGGGTTGGTGGCCTGCGCCCACCATCTCGCCCCGGTCTGGCGCCACCCGGGAGCCGCCTTCGCCCCCTGAACCCTAGGACCCCAAGCTGGAGGGTTGGGTGACCTGGGCACGGCGCAGAAGCCATTCCTACCGCCTCCCCGTTCACACCGCCTCCCAGCGTGGGTCTCCGCCCGAGCTCCAGCCCTGTGATCCGGGCCCGCCCCCTGGCGGCCGGGGAGGGAGGAGCAGGGGGCTCCAGGGAGGCTTGTAACCGGGAATGCTGCAGTTGCTGCTGGGGAGAATCGCAGACCAACCACCTACTAACTCCGGCCTGGCTGAGGCCCCGCCGTGGATGGGCAAACTGCGATCTAGAGGAGACAGCAGGGCCAGGG
Source organism: Puma concolor (assembly GCF_028749965.1). NCBI lineage: Eukaryota > Metazoa > Chordata > Mammalia > Carnivora > Felidae > Puma > Puma concolor. The sequence goes on along the minus strand of NC_141681.1, from coordinate 51,948,709 downwards.
CTCGGCCATCAGTTTTTCACCCTCCACGCGCCCCCCGCCTATCGGCCCGCAGACCACAAATCCCTGTGCATGAGGCCCTACTATTCCGGGAATGTTCTCTTCCCGCGGCGAACGTCTAGTGCGAGCCCCGCCCGCCTTCTCGAGAACCTTTTGCTTTCGCCAGCCCCGCTTTTTCGGGGACTCGCGCGCCCTCCTCACGTACGTAGCTCTCGGGGCCACAGCAGGCTCCGCCCGCCTCGGCAGTTTGGGTATTTATTGACCTGTCCTCCGACCCGCCAAGTTCCAGGACCCCAGCACCCTAATCCACGTTTTGGATGCACTGAGACCCCGACATTCCTCAGTATTTATTGTCTCTCCACACCTAGGACCCCACCCCCGATCCTCGCGAATAAAAGGCCCTCCCGTCTGCCCAACGCTCTGGACTCCGCGGTGTCCGCTCTCTTTGCGTTGCGGGAACGAGGCTGCTCAGTGGGCCAATTGGAAGGCGAGTGGAGGCGCCCAATGGCCTGGCAAGAAGCTACAGGGCCGCCAAGCAGACGAATCCGGGCTGGGGGTGGGGATGGGGACGCTGAAAGGCGTGGCTTCGGCATCCGGCCAATAGGAGGTGGCTAGCGAGCCGCCCGGAGGCACCGCCCCTTGCCCAGCTGTGGCCCAGCTGTGCCACCCGCAGGCCGGCAAGAAGGGGGTTGGGCCGGCTGCGCGCGCGCGCGGCCATCCTCCTACTACTGCGCTTGCGCGGGCCACGCGCCTCGGTCCCAGCGACTAGCTCAAGAAAAGTTGCTGCAAACTTTCTAACCCGTTTCCCCCGCCCCTTCTCCCTGCCGGACCCGCCCCCCTGCGGAGCCGGGAATTCCGAGGGGCGGAGCGCGGGCCGAGATGGGGCATGGGGGGGCCTTCAGAGGACTCTGGAGACGGAGGCGTGCAGAAGCTTAGTCTCGGGGCGGAGGTGGCTTCGCGCCCTTAGCCTTCCCGGACGGCCCGTTACCTTCTCCGTTGTCCCGATGGGGAAACTGAGGCCCTCAGCCTGAGGCACACGCGGGGGGAGGAAAAAGCGCGGCCTGAGGCGGAGGGAAAACAAAAGGAGAATCACGGACAGACGGGGAGGGGGGCGGGCACACACACAGACACTGGGACAGAGACCCTAGTGGAGAGCTGGGCCTGGCACTGCTGGGGGAGACGCGGGGTCGGCGGGGGGTGGAAGATCGGGAAGCGCGAAGGGGAGGGCGGAGGGGGGGGGGAACGGGCGGGGGAGGGGGCTGGGGAAAGCCCGAGGGAGGAGGAGAAGGAGGGAGGAACTTCCCAAAGTTGCAAAACATGGCTACCTTGCCTGCGGAGCCGAGCGCGGGGCCGGCGGCTGGGGGGGAGGCGGTGGCGGCGGCGGCGACCGAAGAAGAGGAGGAGGAAGCGCGCCAGCTCCTGCAGACTTTGCAGGCGGCCGAGGGTGAGGCGGCGGCCGCAGCCGGGGCCGGGGCGGGCGAAGCGGCGGCGGGAGCGGAGGGCCCGGGATCCCCGGGCGTCCCCGGGTCGCCCCCCGAGGCCGCTGCCGAGCCGCCCACGGGCCTCCGCTTCTCGCCCGAGCAGGTGGCGTGCGTTTGCGAGGCGCTGCTACAGGCGGGCCACGCCGGCCGCTTGAGCCGCTTCCTGGGCGCACTGCCCCCGGCCGAGCGCCTACGTGGCAGCGATCCGGTGCTGCGCGCTCGGGCCCTGGTGGCCTTCCAGCGAGGCGAGTACGCCGAGCTCTACCGGCTGCTCGAGAGCCGCCCCTTCCCCGCCGCCCACCACGCCTTTCTGCAGGACCTCTACCTGCGCGCGCGCTACCACGAGGCCGAGCGAGCCCGCGGCCGCGCGCTGGGCGCAGTGGACAAGTACCGTCTGCGCAAGAAGTTCCCGCTGCCCAAGACCATATGGGACGGCGAGGAGACCGTCTACTGCTTCAAGGAGCGCTCCCGCGCCGCGCTTAAGGCCTGCTATCGCGGCAACCGCTACCCTACGCCGGACGAGAAGCGCCGCCTGGCCACGCTCACCGGCCTCTCGCTCACGCAGGTCAGCAACTGGTTCAAGAACCGGCGACAGCGCGATCGGACCGGGGGCGGCGGCGCGCCCTGCAAGAGGTGAGGGGACCCGGGCGGCGCAAGTCCCGCTTTCCCGGGGACGTGCTACCTACCAACCCCCTCTCCCCCATACCCGCGCCGAGCTCCTGGGGACACCTCCTGCACACACTTTCAGGCGCTCCCCGCCCCCCAGCGCAGGGAATACGTGTGGACGGAACTGGCACACGCCCGGGGCCCTCTCCCCGACCTCACTTCTGTCGCGTAGGCTGGGAGACCTCTTCCCTCTGCTCCATTCGGAGCTCCATCCCGAATCCCATCCATGTTCTTGGCCAGGGGGAGGCAGTGAAGAAAACGGGGGGACTGCGGAAAGGGGGGCGGGCCTTTGTCCATCCATCCCGCGTGGGGGCATCTTTCACGCCCGCGGGCTGCCGGGCCTTTCCCTGACCGAGGCTCTTCCTCACCACCCCCCCCACCCCCCTGTGTGCCCAAACAGCGTGGTCCGTCGTCTGTCTTTGTTGTGAAACGTGAACCTTCCCCAGCTCCGGTTTCCCTGTAACCCAAGCCCTTCCCCTCCCACCCCTCGCGCCGGCCTCTCTCCCTTCTCTGACGCCCCGGGGGTGGGGGGAAGGCACCGGGAACTGAGCGGGCGGCTGCCTCTCCACTCTCCGAAGACGCTGGGCTGTTTGCAGCCTGACCCAGCCAGGGGACTTCGGGCAGCCCAGTGCTCAGCCTCTGGGGCCCCGAGGCCAAGGGGCTGGGAGAGGAGGGCCTCCTCCCTCCGATGTGGCCAGCTTCGGCTCTTATGAAGAGGTATCAGTGCTGGACTTGGAAACGCTCTGTCTCAGGGGGCCTTGGGTGGTCTGACTGAGGAGGTTTTATAACCTCCTGAAATTGGCCAGAGAAGTTTGGGCCGGGGAAAGGTGGGGAGGCAGTGGTGGGCCTGTGCTCCTGCAGGGCTGCTTGCTGGCCGATGCGGAAGCTCAGGCATGGAGGACCACAACTCACGATCCTTTCTCTGGCCAGCGAGTCTGACGGGAACCCCACGACTGAGGACGAGTCCAGCCGCAGTCCCGAGGACCTGGACAGGGGCGTGGCTCCAGCGGCATCTGAGGCCCCTGCCCAGGGCTCCATATTTCTGGCGGGGGCCGCCCCTCCAGCACCGTGCCCTGCCTCCTCTTCCATCCTGGTGAATGGGAGCTTCCTGGCTGCAGGCAGCTCCCCAGCTGTGCTCCTCAATGGGAGCCCCGTCATCATCAACAGCCTGGCCCTGGGGGAGGCCTCCAGCCTGGGCCCCCTGCTGCTCACGGGGGGCAGTGGCGCTCCTCCACCACCACCACCACCACCACCACCGCCCCCGCAGCCCAGTCCCCAGGGGGCCAGTGAGGGCAAGACCTCCCTGGTCCTGGACCCTCAGACCGGGGAGGTTCGACTAGAGGAGGCTCAGCCCGAGGCCCCGGAGACCAAGGAGGCCCAGGGGGCTGCTTCGGTGCCGGCCGGAGAAGAGGCTCCGGGGCCTCTGCCCCAAGTGGTGCCCGGCCCCCCGCCGGCCGCCACCTTTCCTCTGCCCCCGGGACCGGTGCCTTCTGTAGCTGCTCCCCAAGTGGTGCCGCTTTCCCCACCCCCTGGGTACCCCGCAGGCCTGGGCCCCACCTCCCCGCTGTTGAACTTGCCCCAGGTGGTACCCACCTCACAGGTGGTGACGCTGCCCCAGGCTGTGGGGCCACTGCAACTGTTAGCCGCCGGGCCGGGCAGTCCTGTGAAGGTGGCGGCTGCCGCGGGCCCTACCAACGTGCACCTGATAAACTCCGGCGTGGGCGTGACCGCCCTGCAGCTGCCCTCGGCTGCGGCCCCAGGTACCTCCTGCCTGGCTGGGGCCTGGGTGACGGCTGGGCTGGCCGAGAGTGCTGTCGGTGGGCTTCTGGGAGGTGGGGCAGCCTGTCCCTGGCGGTGTGTCCCAGAACCCTCCCGACGCCTGGCCCACCTCTCGTCCCCACAGGAAACTTTCTCCTGGCCAACCCCGTGTCTGGCAGCCCCATCGTGACAGGCGTGGCCGTGCAACAGGGCAAGATCATCCTCACCGCCACCTTCCCCACAAGCATGCTGGTCTCCCAGGTCCTGCCACCTGCCCCCAGCCTGGCCCTGCCCCTGAAGCCAGACGCAGCCATCTCGGTGCCCGAGGGAGCCCTCCCAGTGGCGCCCAGCCCTGCCCTCCCGGAGGTCCACGCCCTCGGCCCGCTCTCTGCACATCAGCCGCCACCCGCCCCTGCCGCCACCACTGCCGCCAGCCTGCCCTTCCCTGCGGACTCCTCCGGCCTCCTGCCGGGCTTCCCGGCGCCCCCGCCGGAAGGGCTCATGCTGTCGCCTGCAGCTATGCCCATCTGGCCGGCAGGCCTGGAACTGAGCGCAGGCACAGAAGGGCTGCTAGAAGCAGAGAAGGGGCTGGGGACGCAGGCCCCCCACACCGTGCTGAGGCTGCCGGACCCTGACCCTGAAGGACTGCTCCTGGGGTCCACGGCGGGGGGCGAAGTTGATGAGGGGCTGGAAGCCGAGACCAAGGTTCTGACCCAGCTACAGTCGGTGCCTGTGGAAGACCCCCTGGAACTGTGACCCGGCCGGGCCTCATCGCCTCTCCTGACAATGGTGCTCAAGGTCCAGGACAGCTCCAGACGAGGGGATCGCTCGGACATGACCGCTGGGAGCTGAAGATCCCACACACTACGTATCCCTGGGCCCCTTAAACTCTCCAAGCCCTGGAGGTGCCAGGGGGCTCCCCACTGTCTGCTCCTGCCCAGGGACACCGTCCTCTGGATTGGAGGCCTCCTCTGTTACAGCCCTCTCCTTGCTCTGTGTCCCCAGTATATGGGGAGATTTGGGGGTCCTGACTCTGGGGCTGTGCCCCCCTCAACCCAGTACTAGCTGTGAGCAGAAAGTCCTGCCACGTGGCTGGATTTCCAGCCCCCTTGAGCCTTCTCCCTATCACTCCCTAAAACACTATTAATAGCTCCACTGACATCCAGCGTTCCCAGAACCACTTGGAGGGTGGAGGACAGGCAGTCTGCGCCCCAGACCACCAGCCCCTCCCAGCTGGGCCCTTCCTGCTGAAAAGGGAGGCAGGTGCGGGGAGGCCTGGGTGAGGCTCCTCCAGGACTAGAGGCCGCCTGATCACGTCCAGCCCCAGACCAAAGATCCCCTCACCCCTGGGGCAACCCTGACCCCTGTGTCTAGTTTGTATCATAAATCTTTATTTTTCTAGGACATGTTATGCCTCCGTTTCAATCAAAATAAAGTTAACAGACAACTAGAACCTCCAGGGGTGTGGGTTCCCTTCTAAATTACTTGCTCAAAGGAAAAGCTGAACTCTAAAAAGCCCCACCTGAGCTTCTGGCTTTCTCACTGTTGCTCCCTGGTGGGGGGGCCCGGGGTGGGAGTTTAGCTCCGTGGTGCCGCTTGGGAAGGTGTGGGCAGGGTGTTTCTCAAACTGCAGGCCTCGGGGCCTCTAGATCCTGCAGAAGGAGCACCTCCCACCCAGCGTTGAGGAAGCCAGGGGGCCAAAGGAGCCTCCCTTGTCTTTCTTGCTGGTAACAAGGGTTCCACTTACTTTATTTTGTGGAGAACAATAAATAGTCTATAAATAGAACAGGGGAGGGAGGTGTGGGGTGAGGCAAGAATGAATGGGGTTGAAACCATTGGATTCTGGGGTGGGCAAAGGAAGGGCAGGGCGAAACCCTCCGTGTAGACTTTACCTTACTGCATTTCATTCAGGGCTTCGTCCCACCCTGCAGCTCCCAGGATATACTGGCTAGAAAGGGGGTGAGGGAAGGGCAGTGGACTGCGGGCAGGCACAGTTCAGGCCGCCCTAGTACAAGGAGGCAAACTCATAAAGCATCAGGGTCAATAAATACGTCCCCTCCCAGCCGCACAGGAACTGGCCAAGGGACCTGCTCGAGGAGGGTTGAGGCCCAGAAGGGGACAACCTCTTTGTCCTGGCTCCTCATTGCAAACCATCCATAGCTGCAGGAGCTGTGAGATGGGGGGGGGGGGGGGGGGGGGGAGGAGAGGAGAGGCGAGGCAGGGTTACCCTCTCAGTTGTGAGGGTAACTTCTAATGGTCTGCTTCTCAGCCAGCAGCTGGTAGAAGGGCTTGGGGGTCCCCCAGTCTTCGTCCTCGCTGCTGGAGCTGTCCTGCTTCACGATCCGGTTGTGCTGGAGGCTGAACCTGCGCGCTTTGACGCTGGGGGAGGGGAGGCAGATCTGTCATTCCTTCCCCGTTCCCCGTCCCACCTCCCCTGGCCCAGAGCCTGGCTGAGGGGGAGACGGGAGCCTTGTCTGGCCCCATCAGGCCAACCTCTGGGCCTCCAAGTCCAGGTCTGTGCGATGGAAAGAGTCGAGGGCTCTTCGCGGGAGCCTCAGACTCCCACGAGGTGTTAAAAACCATGCACAGACACGTCATGTGTTTCAGGGGCCAGTGAGAAAGGGGCAGGTGACAGCTCTGATGTTAGACAGGAGAGGGTGGCAGAGAGGGGGAGGCAGGGAGGAGGCCTAGTGACAGGGCGATAAGCCCCGAGAAGCTCCCTGCGGCAACAAGGGCAGAAGGGGGTCCACAGACTGCTATTTGCCCTTCTAAGCTGCGAGGTAGGGCCCCTCTCTACCCATCACCCCCTAACACGTTCCTAGGCATTTGCAACACCCAACTCTTCCACCCCAGTCAGCTCCAGCCTGTCTCCGATACCATGAAGCTGGAGGCTCTGGGAAACAGAGCAGCAGCAGGGAGCAGGGAGGGCCCTCGGCTCAGGGCAGGGGCTCCTCACCAGTATGGTCTGCGCTCCTGCTGGGTCATCACCCGCCACAGTTGGGCCAGCTCCTTGGTGGCAGCCGTGGATGCGGTCCCAGGGCAGGCTCTGGGACAGGGGGGAGGAGGTCAGGAGAGGCCTTCAGGGGAGCCCGTGAAGGAGGTTTCCCGGCCCTCTCAGGGTCCTGGCTTTCCCATCCACGTTGGCCCGAAAAGGGCTCACACCCTCTGGGGCTCAGTTGTTAGAAAAGGGAGTGGGACTAAATGGTTGTTGGGAAGGGGACACCGTGTCTTGGGACGTGCGGAGGACCTGGATCTGCTGGTCCAGTACCAGCACCTGGATCTTCCTGTCAGGGCACCGTCTCCCCATTGTGGATCGGGGGGCCTCCCCCCCCCTCCGCTGTCAGGGCTGGGCGACTGATCTAGCAGGTGAGCCCCAAGAACTTTTGCCGGAAACATTAGAAACAAGGAGCTCTCCTCCCACCAGGTTGTTTGGTGTGACCCTGCACTGACCCCACCCTGAGTGCTGAAGGACAAAGCCAACCCAGAGGAGCCAAGTAGGAGATGGGGACAAAACTTCCAGACAGCCAGCAACGTCTGAGCCCTAGGCCCAGCGGCACCTGAAGCAATCGCGTTCTCCCCTTCTGTCAGGTTATATAAGCCAATTGTCTTTTTCTTTAAGTGTGAGTCGGGTTTCACTGCTTATAATTCGCAGGCCTTGACCAAGGCAGTGGGACCAGGTTAGATGCTGGGGGGCAGGGCGGGGGGGTGGGGAGTGTGGCCGAGGAAGGGTCACTGGGTCGTTTCTGGAAGGGGCAAATGTGTCAGACAGCAGGGACGACGCACTCTGGGGGCGGGGGGCGGGTGGACAGTGCAGGTCAGGCCCCACCCAGGGCCCCAAAGGACCCCCACCCACCGGATGTACTGTTTCCGGTTCATCCTGCAGAACATGATGAAGCCATTGACACACTTTTTCTTCATCTGGGTAGGGCAGGGGGGTTTCTCGTTCTCCTTGGGCTTCACCTGGCCCCTGCCCGCCCAGCCCTTCCTGGCCTTTCTCCCGGCAGAGGGCTGGGTCTCGGCCCGCCTGGTGGGGGTCCATGTGTAGTCTCCATCCTCATCGCTGGAGGACTGCAGGCGCTCGGGGTCGGCCTCATCGTCCTGGGCAGGGGACAGGGAGGTGAGAGTGGGCCGGAGACATGGGACCGACCCCTCCGATGGCTGTCCCCCCTTCACCTCTGGCTGCCTCCACACTGGCTCTTCGTCCGTGTTCTCAGAGCTGGAGCTGGACGGCGCCTTGCTGTTCTCGCTCAGCGACAGGTAGCAGTGGTCCAGTGAGACAGAGGACTGGCACAGGCTGTGGGAGTCGGGGGGGTCCTTGGGAGCCTCAGAGGGTGTCTCCTGGGGAGTGAAGGAGAAAGACGGGAGATGTGGGGGAGACCGCAGTGTCCCAGCTCAAATTTAAGACTCCCTGGTCCAAACACCTCCTGGACATGCAGGCAAATGTTCTCAAGTTCCCGCAGCAGGTCAGAGAGGGGCTAGGTGGGGCTCGGGTCCTCCGGGGCAATAGCTCTCGACGCCGTCAATTCAGCAGCCGTTGTGTCCTGGGCAAAGCGAAGCTTCTCTGAGCATCACGCTTGCCCACAGAATGGCGGTCACTACACGTGCCTCACAGGGCCGAGAAGCACCCAGCACAGTGCCCGGTGCTTACTAGGAGCTCCGCCAAAGGTGTCTATGCTGTGATTCAGTTACTCGCTGAGGCAGGGGGCCGCCTCCCACACGAAGGAACACTTATCTGGGGACCAGCTGGGTGAGTGGCGGGCCTTGGGGCCTGGTGTGTGTGTGTGTGGGGGTCCTCTTTCCAGCTGAAGATTCCTGAGCTCAGTCTGCCGTTTTTAGTTTCCTCATCTGTTGAATGCGGGTCACAAGAGACCCCACCTCACAGAGCAGTTGTAAAATTACGTGGGGTCTCTTATGGGCACCTGGCAGCTTTTAGCTCTTATCCTTTGTGTCTAGTTTATTCCAAATGCCCAGCACAGAGTGGGGTGCCTGGTGGCCAGCAGTGAATGTTCAAAGGATAAGGACGGACAGACGAGGGCACAGACGGTAGATGAATCTCTGGAAAGACGAGGAGAAGGGTGAGCAGGTGGATGGTGAGTGGGTGGGGGAAGGCGGCTTAACGGTAGAGGAGACGGAGGAGTAAACGAAACAGGTGAGTGACACGTGCGGAAAGAAGGATGGACGTGTCTGCGGACAGATGCCTACCTTGTTCTGTGGCACCTCAAGCAAGTCATCGGGGAGTGGAGACTCAGGATCTAGGAACACTTCTTCAAAGAGACCTGTCAGGGAGGGAGACCAGGGCGGGGGCTGGAATGGAAATGCCTCCCTCGCAGGGCCGGCCGGAGAGCCTCAGCGCCCTTGTCTAGATTTCTGTTCTGGGATCTCCCGTCCCAGGTCCGAATCCAGCTCACAGGCCAGCTCCCCTGGGGCACCCCCAACCTGAGGCGAGTGAGTGGGTCCCCCCCGCAGGCTCCTGGAGCCTTCTCCTCACCACACTGGCCTGGGCTGCTTCCCCACGAGGCTGTGGGCTTCCCGAGGCAGGGCCTGGGTGGGATTCACCCCTGGGGACCCAGTTCTGCCGAGCACAGGGCAGCACACTGGGTGGGCATCACCGTATGTTTTCTCTCTTTCTTTTTTTTCTTTCAAGTAGGCTTCGCCACCCAGCGTGGAGCCCAATGTGGGGCCTGAACTCCCAACCCTGAGATCAAGACCTGAGCTGAGATCAAAAGTCAGACACCTCACCAGCTGAGCCACCCAGGCGGCCCTCACCGAATGTTTTCTGAATGAACCAAGCGTCAGATCTAGCCCTGGGCTCTCACCTTGCACCAGGTACTCAGTACCGTCCTCCAGGATCTGTTCTGGCAGCGTGTTTCCTGGGGAGCTGAAGAGGGAGGGGCTGAGCCCGAGGATCTCACTCGGGTGGCCTGTCACAGCCCAGCTGTTAACCTGGGGAGGCCCCAAGGCCAGCGAGCTCCCTGAAAAGGAAACATCAGGCTTGAGGGTGTGTCAGCCCCGACACAGCAGATGGCTTTGAGGAGGTGGTGCTGGGCACTGGGAAAGGTGACTCTGTCAATTGCTCATTTGGAGCGCTTGGGAGAGGAAATTAAGAGACAAGATGCCCGGCATGATGCTGTGGATGGCCAAATCCAAAACCATCAATATCTGGTGTGCCAAATATGATAGATTGATTGTAGCTCCCCGGAGCTCTGTGTTAAGAAAGATTCTGAGGCAGTCTCGGGGCTCAACAGAAAGAATGATGGTTGATTACTAATGTCTGCCGTAGCAACCGATGGCTCAGTGATAGCAGGTAAGCTTACGTGGCCCTGCCCGCAGCAGCAGTCCTGGTCTCCTCCCCGCCAGTAAGCCTCAGGAGGAAACGACCAAGGAAGGCCCCCACACTAGCCTACAGGGAGGACAGACAGATCCAGTCACCATGGGGGCTGCCCTCTGGGGTCCAGGCAGGAAGCCAAGGGTCAGCATCTGGGGACTCCTTGTCCACTTCCTCGCTGGAATCGTAGAACACCATCTTCTGTCTGCAAGAGGTAGAATTTAAGAGGCAGACCCGGAGCCCTGGGCTGGGAGCTGCATGTGACCTGGGGCGAGCCGTTTCTCCCTGGGGTGTCTTGGTGTCACCCACTGTGATTGAAGATGGGGGTCGCTTTGTGCTGGCTGCTGGGGGGGGGGCAGGGCGGGCCGGAAGCTTAATCAGCTGAGGCGCCTGCCCTCAAGGGGCTTCAGATTGTGAGGAGAGGCAGGTGTCATGGGGTGCTGGTGACACAGGGGGCAGGGCTGTGATGGGTGGCGTTCCAGGAGGACAGAGAGGGTGGACAAGGCAGGAGGGAGGACCACACTGAGGTCAGCCGAAAGGGTGGAGGCTTTCTAGGGGGATGAGGGAAACAGGCTTGCCGGGAAGAGGGATCAGAGGGTGAAAAGCCCAGAGGCGGCAGGCGTGTGGCTCCTGTGGAGTGGCAAATATTTCGTGGTGTTAAGGGTAAGATTCATGGGTGAGGGGCAACAGAGAGGGCTGGCAAGATGAACCAGGGCCAGGGAAGTTCTATTTGGGCTCTTCCCCATGGGCACTGAGGGAGGCCTTAAAGCCATGAGCTGATGTGACCACAGTGTGTGGTTAGAGAAGTCAGTCAGGCAACTAGGGAGGACGGGCTGGAAGGGGTGAGACAGGAGGCAGGGAGGCTGGCGAGGGGCTGCAGCCCTGGTCCGGCAGACCGGAAGCAGGGCCCTCCTTGGAGCCTCAACCGCCTGCACCAAGCTAGGCCCACAGAGGTACTCTCTCCACAGATACCAGCGAGGATGTAAATCAACCTCGCTTCTCACTGCCCTTCAGCCATTCCAGACCACACACCTCAGCCTCCCCCACTCAGAGCCCTTGGGGTTCCCTTACCTGGGACAGGGCTGTGTCCTGTTGAGAAAATGGATCCCCTCGGCCCCTTGTTGGGCCTTGAAGGCAGGGTAGGGCCCATTACCCTGGGCACTGACTCTGCAACAGCAGCCTACGGGGGCAAGTCGGGATGCTTACTCCTGTGACTGGAACACCTCCTGGGACTCACAGACACAGGGATGCAGAGGTGCCGGGGCCCTGCTACAGCCTCTCCCGCCCAGATCCTAGCAAGACCTCAGGCTGCGGGGCCTCTGCGTGAGGCTCCAGGACAACCCGAATGACCCCTGGGTTTTTGGAACCCTACCTCTTTCTCAGAAGCTGGAAGGGAGCTAAAATCCTGAAGTGGAATAGTGTCGATGAAAATGACGATAGCAAAGACAAGGACAGAGTGCTTACCGTGCCAGCGAGGTTTTAGACATTTTACGTGGCAGTCGGCAGCCCTGGGCTGAAAGGCGCCATTTTTACAAGCCTTTCACAGTTAAGTGAACAGAGGGGATAGAACAGCTCAGGGCCTTGCCTTCCAAGCACCCCTTTCTCGCCTGGCTCCCTGCTGGGTGTGTGTCTGCAACTTTTCAACCTGGCACACGGACCAGAGTCACGAGAGCGACTGCCTGCCCTCCCCCAGTTCTGTGACCCACAGCCTCACATGAGGGCCACACTGAGGCTGTCCCACAACAGAGCCTGAGAAGAAAAGAGAACAGGGAAAGAGGCTCGAGATAGCGTCTCTCTTGTGCCCCATGGAGTCCCCAGCTACTGGGACCGGACTCAGGACATTGCTGGTACCTGACAAGCAGTGTATAAATAACCGGCTAAGATAACAGTGAGGAAGGAGACCAACTTGAGATGTCACAGTGGGTGCTGTTCTCAGCCATGTCCAGCAACGTCAGCCGGGACCTTCCTCCCTTTCTGTCATCTTGAGGCAGGGCTGATGCAGCTTTGGGGTGACTGCTGGAGGTGGTGCATCTTGAAGGAGTGGTGGTCCTCCCCACATTTCCTCCTTGCTGGTCTGGGGATGGGGTTACCCACTTCTTGGGCTTGTCCAGGGCCAGGCAGCGGCGAGGCTTCTGGGCCCGGGTCTGGCGTTCTGGGGGAGCAGAGAGACAGGCGTCAGAGGGGGCCAGAATATGGCTCAGATGGGGGGCTATCTTTGCTCTGGGTTCCACAACCTATTCAAAGCTTTGCCCAGGTAAGCCTGGGCCTCAGTTGGAGATCAGCTCAACGTAGGCTCCCTTCCCCTGCCCACACGTTAGAATCATCTTGTGAGCTCTGGAAAAATACTGATGCCCAGGTTCCACCCCAGACCACTGGAACTTGACTTTCAGGGTATGAGGCACAGAGATAGGCATTTTTTTAAAGTTTATTTACTTCAAGAGAGAGAGAAAGCACGAGTAAGGGAGGGGCAGAGAGAGAGAATCCCAACCAGGCTCTGCATTGTCAACACAGAGCCTGATGTGGGGATCAAACTCACGAACCAGGAGATCATGACCTGAGCCAAAACTAAGAGTCTGACCTTTAACTGACTGAGCCACCCAGGAGCCCCAGGGACAGGCATTGGGTTTTTTTTTCTTTTTTCTTTTTTTTTTTTTTTTTGAGAGAGAGAGGGCACAAGTAAGTGAGTGGTGGAGAGAGAGAGGGAAAGCTAGAGCGAGAATCCTATGAGGGGAAGAGAGAGAGAAGCGGGGCTCACCTGAAGCGGGGCACGAGCTCACCCGAAGTAGGGCTTGAACTCACAAACTGTGAGATCATGACCTGAGCTGAAGTTAGATGCTTAACCAACTGAGCCACCCAGGTGCCCCAGGGATAAGCATTTTTAAAAGTACCCTGGATGATTCAATTAGATATGCAGCCAAGACTGGAAATCATCGTTTAGGTACAAGTCCCATTTTAAAAACATGTAAACTGAGGCATGTGGACGGGAAGGGACACACAGCGAGTCAGTAGCAAGGCTGAGGCCAGCCCTAGGATGCTTGCTTTCCGCACGTGGGTCTTTCCATCACCCCGCGCTCCCTGATGTCCTGGCCCAGGATGCATGACTGGGTGTAAAAGACTACGTGCTAACAGCAGCTTCCACTCACTGAGCGCTGACCATGTGCCTCTCCACTCAGCATTGCTCGAGGGGTGTGTACACAGGCTCATCCTTAACACCACCCAGTGGCAGGTACTACAATTTCCAGACCAGGAAGCTGAGGCTCGGAGGAGGAAAGTAACCGCTCCAGGGGCTGGGAGTTGAACCAGGTGGGTCTGTCTCACTGTAAAGCCCGGTCAGGGGCTCTGGGTTGCTGCCTGGGCCTCCCCGGAGTAAGAACGGCTCTGGGGAAGGAGCTCTGCTCCCAGTGACCTGGCTTCCTGTCTAGCCTCACTTGTACCTGACGATCCGGTCAGTTTCTTCTTCCGAGGTTTCCGGCAGCCTCCCTGAAGACGGGACTTCCTCCAGTGTGGGGAGCGCGAAGGGGTGGAGCGTCTCAGCTTTGCTGGGCCCACGGCCGGGTTCCGAGCCAGCCCTGCACAGGATGGAGAAAGAGTCAGGTCGGATTGCCCCAACCAGCTGACTTTACAAGTGTGGAAACTGAGCTCCTGGGAAGAGATCGGATGGATGGGTGTGAGGCTGCACATCCAGGCAGTAGAGGTACAGGGCGAAAAGTCAGGTGTCCCCAGGGCCATCCTGGGCCTCTGCCAAGAGGGAAGATGGGCTCAGTGCTTCCCAAATGCTTCCCCATAGGCCTCATCCCCAACCAGTGCCTCCTCCTACCTTCCTCAGGGCACTGAAGACTCCGCTGCCCACCCTGGCTTGCCTGGGGCCGATCAGGCCTCTCAACTGTCCTTTGTTAGCATCTCCCAAATGTACCACTTCTGTCTACAGCCTTACCCTCAGTGCTAGATCGGTCTGTCCAGTGATCCTGTCCAGATCACTCCTAAAGGCCTCTTCGCTGACCTCCCTGACTCCAGTTTCTCACTTAATACCCAATCCCACACACTAGATGTCAGGCTCGTCTTCCAAAAAAAAAAAAAAAGAAAATCTGATCCTGGCTTTTCCTGGCTCAAAGCCCTTCAGGGTCTTGGACCCTCACCTCACCTCCTCTCACTGTGGCCCGTGGATTCTTTATGCCAGAAACAAGGACGGCACCCGGCACATGTAGCACTAGACAACCGGCTTGTTCCAGGCACCGTGTGACACTTTCTATGTGTATTAACTCATTTAAGCCTCATGACGAACACGGGAAGGAAGTACAGGTGACCCCTGAACAAGCAGGGTTAGGGGCGCCCATCCCCCTGCGCCGTGGAACACCCACAGCTAATTTGGACTCTCCAGAAACTTCACTACTAATAGCCTATTGCCGACCAGAAGCCTGACCAATAACATAAACAGTTGATTCACATATATTTTGCATATTATATGTGTTATCTACTGACCTCTTACCACAAAGTGAACTAGAGAAAAGAAAATGTTAAAAAACCGTAAGGAAGGGCGCCTGGGTGGCGCAGTCGGTTGAGCGTCCGGCTTCAGCCAGGTCATGATCTCGCGGTCCGTGAGTTCGAGCCCCGCGTCGGGCTCTGGGCTGATGGCTCGGAGCCTGGAGCCTGTTTCCGATTCTGTGTCTCCCTCTCTCTCTGCCCCTCCCCCGTTCATGCTCTGTCTCTCTCTGTCCCAAAAAAATAAATAAATAAATAAAAACGTTGAAAAAAAAATTAAAAAAAAAAAAAACCGTAAGGAAGAGAAAATACATTTACAGTTCCGTACGATATTTCTCCTGAGGTGCCTGTGTAGAGGTGAGTCCATGCGGTTCAAACCCACGTTAGTCCAGGTTCAACTGTACTACTATCGGCTTCATTTTGCAGCCGTGGAAACTGAGGCATTGAGAGGTTAAGGTCCCGAGACCTGTGTCTGCGTCAGGATCCGGTTCAAGAACCTCGCGCGTCATCTTGATGTTACGCGGTCCCTCCAAGCGTGCCCGCTGCTGGCCTGTCCCAGACCTTCCACAGGTGTCTCCTCATACACGCCCACTGCTGCTTCTGCCTGGTGGGGTCCCCCTGCCCTTATCCTCCAAGGCCCAGTTGCAAGGCCCCTCCCCGCCACAGTCTTCCCAGATGCCCCTAAGTTCACAGCATCACACACATCTCTCTGTCTCTGTCCCCTCTGCCAGGCTCTGAGAGGCCGGAGGGCCTGGACTCATCTAAGTCACTCGCTCGGTGCCCCCCGACGGCAGCACAGCTCTTGGTCTGTGGCAGGCATTGGGAAATGGGGACTGAACTTACTTACCCCCAAGTCTGCCTTCCCCATTGGCGGTGTGGAATTTGAGCAAGGCCTTGGCCACATCGATGTTTTTCTGGAGGTACTGAATGTAGTGCAGGACGTGCAGGAGAATCTCCTTCTGCCCTCAAAAGAAAGACAAGGCTGAGCACAAGAGTGGGGTCCCACGACAGTGTGAGGCTACTGGGGACCAGAGACAGAAAGGCTCTGGGACCGCGTTCCCCACCCCAACAATCCCTCCACTGGCAGAGGTGCTCCTATTCTGCTGTTTAGTCCTTGCTGCCGCTCAGGGAGACTTCTGTTACAGCTAAGGAAACTGAGGCTCAGAGTGCTAACGCTAAGGCGAAAGAGAGGAAGTGGCAGTGCTGGGATCTGAACTCGGGTCTGCCTGCCTCCTGGCCCAGTTTTTCAACACACACCATCTGGCTTTCCACCCCTGACCCTTCGCATATGCTGTATTCTCTATCTGCAAAGCCCCCCTCCCCCCTCCCCACAGACCCCTGCTCTGGCTTCTCCACCTTTGAGCCTTACTCAGCACAGTGGTCTCCCCTTCCAGAAACTTTCCACCTCCCTGACCCCTCTCACCCAGGCTGGGTCAGATGTCCCTCCTCAGCATTCTTGTAATACCCTGGGCCTGTTTTATAATTACCTGTTTATGCGTTATTTTCTCTCATTGACCTTGAACTAGTTGAGGGTAGAGATTGTAGCTAAGCGATTCCTGCATCCCTTACTCACAGAATAAAGAGGTAGCTTAGCCAGTGTTCGCTGAAGACTGACCTCCCCTGTAGCACTGAGCATGATGCCTTCTGCCCAGCGGGCATCAGCCAGCCAGCCAGCCACCAAGTACTGACTCAGTTGGTTTTGGAGACACGAAGTTCAAACAGACTACTACCCACTGAGGGCCAGGTATGTAGGGGTGAACCAACACACTTCTGTTTACCTTCCTGGAATTTACAATCTAGGGAGGGCAGTGGGCCTTAATAAACTCAGAAATGATGCAAAATTATCAACCGTGTGATAAGCATTATGAATAAGGGTGTAACAAGAGATTCTGAAAGTGGACTTGAGTGTCTGAAAAAGCATTTAAACGGAGACCTGAAGAATGACAGGGGTTAGCCTGGGGAAGAGGAGAGGGAAGAATGCCAGCAAGTATTTCTTGGATTGAACTGGATCCCTAGAATAACAACAAAACCATTAGCAGTAATCTTCCAAACCCTAGATCAGGAAACACGATCCCACAAAGGGAAACGTGTGAAACCATTCCAGAAGATATAACACCGATGGTCGCTGAAATGATCTGACCTGATCCACGGAAGGAAGCTGTAATCTAACTAAGGAATATCTGTGACACAGGCAGGAGACTATGTATTACTTTGGAAGGACCTGGACCCCATGTGCCACTTCCTGGCTGGGTATTGGGAGCAGGCCATGTTACCTCTTTGTGCCTCAGTTTTCTCATCTGTGCAGTGGGAATAAGGATATTCACATAGGCTCAGAGGATCATCGTTAGGACTGAATAAACTAGTGTGTGTGAAACTGCCCAGCACAGAGCCTGATACACTATGGATGAGAACACTTTCATCAGGTTCTCAAAGGATTAAGTGAGGACCTTTTCTAACTCTTGAGAACCGAACTGTGGGTTTCTCAAGATCAGGTATGGTATCTCCAACACCAGGCTTGGCACACGATTGGCACTCGCTAAGCTAAAATGTTTATGAACTATAAAGTAATATGAAATGTTTTTTATTACTGGTATAATTTTTTAGTGTTTATTTATTTCTGAGAGAGAGAGAGAGAGAGAGAGAGAGAGAGAGAGAGGGAGAGAAAGCGAGTGGGGGGAGGGGCAGAGAGCAAGAGACACACAGAATCCAAGGCAGGCTCCAGGCTCTGAGCTGTCAGCACAGAGCCTGACGGGCTGGAACTCACAAACCGTGAGATCATGATCTAAGCTGAAGTTGGATGCTCGACCGAGCCACCCGGGCACCTCATACTGGTATTGTTTTTATGCAGAAGGCAATTGGGCATCACCTCAGACTCCAAGACCAAAGGCTCAGTGATCAATACTTCAGGAAGGTTAGTATGGGGGCTACCAGCAGAGGTTCAAATCCCCGAGACCTTCTGAAGGGAAGATAGATGGTCCTGTAACATTTTCAACTCAGGGAATTCATGCACTCATTCATCTACTCGTTGTTTCATTCAACACCTATGGAGCACTGAATGACAGAACCGTTGAGGAGGGGAGCCTTTGGAATGCCACAAACCTGACTCTCTCTCTCTGCTATTAACCAGCTGTGTCCTCGACCCCTCTGTGCTTCAGAGGGGTGAGTTCCGCCAATGGGGAACTCATGTTGGGAACTCTGTGAGTTCCCAGAGGATGGGTCCCAAGTTTCTTTGCCTCCCCTTGTTGAGACTAGAACAGCTTCTGACATCCAACCGTCTTTCCATAACCAGCTGATGAATGAACGAATGACAGGACGGAATGAGAGGAACTAGGGTGAGAAAGCATCACACCAGGCCTTCCAGATCTTTGAGTCCCTTATTAAGTTGCTCCCAGTGGCGGGAGCAAGGTGTCAGCTCAGCACTGCATACTTTTATTGAGGAGCCACTGCAGATGCCCAGAGAAGCCTTATCTATCTCTACCTCGTGGAGAAGATGCCCACAGGACACAAAACAAGGGACTCACAGAGAGGGAACCGACACTTGGTCATGGCTATTATGTCATTTTGGCCTCACAGTATTGCTGGGTAGTAGATGTTATTGTTTCTTGTTTTACAGCTGAGAGGCATGATGCTGGAGAGGCTGACAAGCTGAGCGCCCGGCCCAGAGTCCTATCGTTTGGGGGCTGAAGGGCTCAAACCCATGGCTGTTTGAGTCCCAAAGTGATGACCTTTACCAGGCTCCTTGCCGATTTTCCCCTCCCAGGTCCCCCTGCCTCTTTTGCAAAAACAGACCCCCCCACCCTCCCCGCCACCACCACCACCCGTCTTCTGGTCATGGGATCACAGAAATGCCCCATCGAGGGCGCCGTCCCTGAAAGGGCCTGTCGAGGGTTCCCAGCATGAGGGAGGCTAAGCTGGTTACGGATATCTTCAGATCTGCCTCCTGCGTCCGCCTCCCCTCCCTCGGTCCCCATACCTTGGTGAGCTTCTTGGTACCCTTCTTCAGGGCCATGGGTAGCAGCAATGCCAGCTCCTGCAGTTTGCTGGTGTGGTTTTTCCTTTGCCTCCTGTTTTGGGCCAAGAGCCGGTTTGGGTTAGGACAGCCAAAATGGAAATTGGCCCCTGACCCCCAAACCACTGGTCTCAGTGTTCCCCTTCTCAGAGAAGCTCCCCTCCCCTGACACCCCAGACAGAATCCTCATCCCCTCAGTCATCAAATCTCACCCGTTCCCCTTGCAATCCCTCCTCTCCACCCCCAGCCCCTGGCCTGGTCCACATGTTGACATTCCCCTAGCTCTCCCGGCCTCCTGTCTGGCCTCCTCCAGCCCATACTGTCTCCTAGAGTCAGGGTGACCTTTCTGAAAACCAGATCTGCCCACGGTTTTCTCATCTGTGCAGTGGGAATGAGGAGATCCATTCAGGCTCAGAGGATCATCAACAGGACTGAATAAATCAGTGTGTGTGAAGCCGCCCAGCACAGAGCCCGATATGTTACTTGACTAATAAGTACTTCAAATCTCTCAAGGCCATCCTATTATTAAAGGTCAAGTTTAAACTCTGAACACAGCTTTTATAATGCCCCTCAAGGCCTGGCTCTGCTGACCATCCTGGTCTCATCTCTTACTTTCTTTGGTTCTCTCCCATCAAGTGACTCTAACTCCACAGGACAGGTGGGATACCTCTGCTAAGGTCCCTCAGCCCCATCCATGCTCACGCACTTCTCTGGGTCCTGCTCTGAGCTGAGAGGTGGTGGAGGGGGGAACCACTCTATCTCTAGCATCTAGAACAGGGTCTGGCACGTCGTGGGAACTCGCCACATCTTTGCTAGATAAATAAATAAGGGCATGGCAGAAGCTGACTCCTGGGGGGATGCAGAACTTCCAGGATCTAATCCCTGAATCCATAATTCATCATATATCCCTGTATACACACCTCCACCCCAATCTTGACAGATGGAGACACAAAGACAATGGAGCCTCTCTCCCAAATTACACACCATTGCCACCACTCCCATGACTCCTTTTGAATGCCCAGATCCCCCCGTTTCCACCCATCTTTGTCTCACCTTCCTTGGGGCTCAGTTCAATTGCCACCTGCCCCAGGCAGCCCCTGGCGACCACCCTTGCCTTCCTCCCTTGCTCTGAATGGCCACAGGACTTTGTCACCTGCAGCATGGCCACGCCCAAAACACTCCCTTGATTACAGCCAGATGTTTAGTTCCTACTCACACATCCACAAACTAACACCTCCTCCTTTTCAGGCCCCGCGCTGGACACCATGGAAGGTGAGAGAAATCATGGTCATTGCCCTCGAGGAGATGGGGGAGTAGTGAGGGACACACACTTATCTCCCTAACCAAACTCTGGAGCTCTAAAAGAATCTTTCTCACTCATTCACTTAGCAATTACTGATTGGGCACCTACTATGTGCCAGTAATGGTGATAGGCAGTAGGGATAAATGTATATAAACAAAGGGACGCCTGGGTGGCTCAGTTGGTTAAGCATCTGACTGCAGCTCAGGTCACGATCTCATGGTTCGTGGGTTCAAGCCCCACACCGGGACCTATGTTGACCATGCGGAGCCTGCTTGGGATTCTCTCTCTCTGCCCCTCCCCTGCTCTCTCTCTCTCTCAAAATAAGTAAGCTTTATTTAAAAAGTATAAAAAACAAAATACAGCTCCTTCTAGAGCCCACAGTACACTCAGGGATAAAGGCATTAATCAAATTGTCACACAAACAAACATAAAATTCCAATTGGGACCAGAAACAGCTATAAAACTTACTGGGGAGGGGAGCCTTGCAGATGAAAATGTGGGGCCCCTTTTTCAAAAATTAAGAATTTCTAGATGGTGAGAGCAGAGCATCAAACCAAGAATCAGGCTCTGCCAAGCACAGGGCTCTGTAACTGCATGAGTTGCACACCCATGAAGTTGGCCCTGATGGAGACAAAGACACCTGCTTGGTGTTAGGAGAACTTGTAACAGGTGTCTTTGATCTAATCTGAGGTTTTTCCCTGAGGAAGTAAACCTGGCCAGAACCTGTGCTGAAGGATGAGTGGAGATGTATAGGTGAAGAGAGAACAAGAACATTTCAGATAGAGAGAACATGTGTAAAGGCCCTGTGGCACGAGGAAGCATGGAGAACTCAAAGGAAGTAAAGCTGCCAGTGTCCTGGCCCACAGAAAGCAAGGGGTCTTGTGGGGTGACACAAGGCTGGAGAAGATAGGGGCCAGATGAGGCAGGGTCTCAGAGGCTCATGGTACAGAAGAGTTTTGCCCTTATCTGAAGACCAACAGGAAGCCATAAAAGGGCCTTACACAGGGGATGATATCATTAGTGTACCCTCTCAAAACTGCTATGAATACAGAAGACTATGCATATTAGTCAACTGAATGGAGGAATAAAAGAAAAACAAATCTCTGGTCTCAAGTTACTTCCTGGTAGAAACCACAACTTTGAGGGGCTAGGGTGTTAGCGTTCTATCCTTGGAGGAAAACTGGGTTAGGCTGACCTCTAAAGTCCTGTTGGGCCCTGATATTTACTTTTTGCATACCACTTTCCTTCTGTTCTAGAGGAGCCCCTGGAAGCCCCAGCGAGAAGCAAGGAAGGAAAAAGTGTCCAGGCCTATTTAAGTTCAAGGTGTTATTTGACCATGTCTGGGAAAAAGAGTTTCATTTCAACTGTATGTAGTCCCTGGGTGTTTACTCGGGGTTTTGCAAAGCACCGAGAGAGCCTTCTGTGTGCAAACACAGAAGTTCCAGGAAAAAAATTTAGAGGGAGAAAAAGGATGACTAGGCATCACAAAATCTTGGCATCTTGTGGGCAGTAGTCCTGAATAGGTGTAACCTGGGGTCTGCCCCCAGGGGCCTCTGGGTTCCGGGCACTTCCTCCCATGGCTGCCTCTTTCCTTACTGGATGGTTCGGGTTTCAGACAAACTCTTTCCTCATAGTGTCTATAATTTTCACCCGCTAATTCCAGCTCTGCCCTCTGGGGCTTCAGGAACAGGCCAGCTGCAGCCACATGGGTCCTTTTTCCGTTTCTCTAAACCGCCAAGTTTCTCTCTGCCTTAGGGCTTTTACTATTCCTCCACCGGGAATGTTCTTTTGCCCTAATTGTTGTATGGCTGGTATGTTCAGAACCTAGCTTAAATATGACCCCCTCAGAGAGGCCTTTTCTGACCAACTGATCGAACTAAACACATTCTTTGTCACCTCCCCATATCATTTATCAGAACCTGAAATCTTTCTTTATTATAAATACCACAGGGCAGGGATTTTGGTCTTTTTTATTAATTGTTATATCCCACACTGACTTATCCATTAGGTACAGTAAGTACAGTACATAAATTCTGGTGCCGCTTTTAAGGGCTCATGAAAATATTTTCTTTTTTCTTTTGAGATTTTGTTTTTAAGTAATTTCTACACCCAATATAGGGCTTGAGCTCAAAACCCTGAGTTCAAATGTTGCATGCTCCCCTGAGTGAGCCAGTCAAACACCCTAAAAATGTTTTAATTTCTTTTAAAATCGATACTGATGTTGTTGTAAACTATAATTTAAAATATGTTTTTGGGGGCGCCTGGGTGGCTCAGTCGGTTAAGCATCCAACTTTGACTCAGGTCATGATCTCTTGGTCTGTAAGTTTGAGACCCGTGTCAGGCTCTGTGCTGACAGCTCAGAGCCTGGAACCTGCTTTGAATTCTGTGTTTCCCTCTCTCTCTCAAAAGTAAATAAAACATTAAAATTTTTAAGGGGCGCCTGGGTGGCTCAGTCGGTTGAGTGTCCGACTTCGGCTCAGGTCATGATCTCACGGTCCGTGAGTTCGAGCGCTGTGTTGGGCTCTGTGCTGACAGCTTGGAGCCTGGAGCCTGCTTTGGATTCCGTGTCTCCCTTTCTCTCTTCCCCTCCTCCACTCGTGCTCCATGTCTCTCAAAAATACATAAACATTAAATAAAAAAAAGTTTTAATACAAAACTTCTTAAAAATTAAAAAATAATTTTAAATACATTTCTAATGGAGGAAGGGGTTCAAGAAGGCAAATGGCCTAGGGCCCATGAAAGTCATGTGTTGCCCTGACTATATCCCAGCTCCTAGAATAATGACCAGCACTAAGTAAGTGTTCAACAAAAAATTATTGAATTTATGGATGTTCCTTCTGTCTTCTGATGGCCTCAGCCTTTGAAATGGCAAATGACTCTATTTCTTGGGTTTCCTCTTCCCTGAGCTAATCAGGCTAAACCCTCCCTAGTTTTTATTTTACGGCAGCTGGAAGAGCCAGTCCAAATATCTCGTATTAGATATAGGAAAACTAAGGCCCAGATCCTAATGTGCAGACATTTAAGAGTAAGAGCTGCCCCAAAGTGGGACAAAGCAGGGGGCAGTGCCCGGAGGCAGCATAATAGTTCGTTATAAGCTCCAGCTTTTGAATAAGACAGATCTAGATGGAAATCCCAGCTCTGTCACTTGCTGTGTGACTTTGGAAAAATTTTTGATCTCTCTGAGGCTGTTTTAAACTAATTTATAAAATGGAGGTGGCTAGAAAGTTTTATCTTGTCTGGAGGGTGTTGAGCATAACACCTGGCACATTGAGAGTGCTCACAAAATGTTCGAGATAGAAGGTGAACGGTCATTTGTCAGAATTTTCTAGGGAGAAAGGATGCTGAAGGAGGGGGTGGAAGGTTGGCAAACCTGTTGGTTTTGGTTGATGAACATTTAATCCCCCTTGTCTGGTAATAATTTCCTTTGGAACCACCCCTCCCCCACTCTCAGTCTATGTGGCCCAGAAAGGTCAAACCCAACCTCCCCCTCCACTGGGCAGCATAGAACTAAGGTCCAGCTAAGAAGAGTCACAGTGATTGGTTTGGGATTGGGGTCCTAACCCAGCTTTGGCCAATCGGAATCAAGGGTCCTGGAAAGAGACTCCCTGCTGGGGTTGTCAGGCTGGCAGGATGTGGTTCTGGAGCTTCTGGAAGCCATCTTGCCCTCACAAAGAGAGAGCCTGCTTAAGAAGGGAGCCAACAGAGGGCAACAGCAGAGCCAAGCGAGGCAGGTTCCTTGCCTGGACCCAGCCAAGCCGGATGCCCCTGAATTTTTTGTTTAAAGGACCCAGTGAGGAACCAATGACCCTTTTATGCTTAAGCTGGTTTCAGCAGGTTTCCCGTTAATTGCAACTAAGAGTCTTTATTAATACAATGACCAACACCCTCCCCCCATCTAGAAAGGGGGAAAAGGGAATACATTGTTGGTGACCTCTGGGATTCCAGGAGGAATGGGCAGCAGGAAAGGCATTCTTCACTGTCTTCATAGTGCTCCTTCTGAGCACAGAACCTAAGTCAAGAACCTGAACAAAGCAGATGCTGAGTTTCAGAGTTAATAAATGAATGGGGAGATGGATGGACAGTAAGTCATTTGGGGAGACAATGGGGATAAGATGAGCTGTGGCTCTCTTTGCTTTAGCCAGGCTTTGGAGGGAAGGAGAAACCCGACCCAACTCTCAATCTGCTGTGAAAATCCCCTCTATGAGATTCCTGGCCCTTGATAGGTGTTTGCCGGATGAATGAATACAGGAAAAAAAGAAAGGGAGGAGGGCGTGTAAGCAACTCAGAAGGTCAAAGCCTGCAAGGGTCTCAGAGATGCTCTTTCATCTTGAAAATGGCGGTAACATTCGCCCATACAAATAGCATACAAACCAAGGGCTTAGGGGAGAGTCTGACAAACAGTAAATGCTCAGTAAACATTATTGTTATTATTCAACGAGAGTGGCCGAAGCTGCAAGGGAGATGGACAGGGTAGAGCCCTTACCTCTCACTGGGACCCAGGGGACTGGCTCTGGGCCATTCAGGGGAACACAAGTGTGTACTGGAATGCCACATCTGCAAAGAGGGAAAAAAGAAAGAATTATTAGTGACCTCTGGGATTCCAGGAGGAATGGCTAGCAAGGTGGGCAGCCTTCATTTTCCCCAAGTTGTTCCTTTGAGCACTCCGACAGCCCAAGGGTCCCCGACCCCCACAAATATGGGCCCAGAGACCAAAGTCAAACCCCTGAACTCTCAACCGAAGTCCCTGAATCCCAAACTGTAAATTTGGGCCAAGTTGTGATCTGTACCTAAAACTAAAAACACATTCCCACACTTTAACTTCAGAACTTCTGTCTTAATAGTGACACGTCACACGGCCAGGCCTGCAACCTGGCTTGAGCTCTCTAAAACGGTGAGGTTAAGATGCAAAAACCATGACTTGGAACTCTCAAAGTGAAGATCTAAAACCCCCAAAGATGCCCTCCCAAACCTAAAAACCCTCAACAGTGATACTGAGATACTCTAGACCCCCATACTGGCTACTTCTGATCTCCAAATACGACCCCAATCCCAGTCCAGTTGAGATCACAGACCACAAACCTTAACAGAGAACCCAAACCCTAAAATAAGAAACCCACGCCCCCAGAGCAAACCAGAGTCTCCCACGGTGACGTTGGATCCAAACACAAAGACCTCCAGACCCCAGAACTATCCTTTCAGACCTTCAAATTGTGACCCCCCCCCCAACCCTACAATCGAGATCTCACAGGTGAGTCCCCAAACTGACGCCCCGTACTCAGCGTGGGGACTCCAGGCCCCGAAAGTTAAGCCTCAAAGTCCCAAATGGTGACTTCAGCCCCGAAATCTCATACCTCCTACTCCACACTGGGATGCTAGATCCCTAAATCCAACGCAAGGCTTCAAACCTCCCATATCAGGCCCCGGGGCCCCCAAGTGGTACCCCGGAACTCAAAATCTCCCCAGGATCTCCCGATCCCAACAGGAAAGCTTCCAGTCACAAAGCCCCCACACCTCCAGACTCCAATACTAGTTACTCCCAGATACAAAGCCGGAGATACCAGGTCCCGGATCCCCTATCTGACAGCCCCGATACTCTTCAGGGTCTTCAGTATGTCAAACCTGAGCCTGGACCCCCAAACCTCGGCCCAACCTCAAACCCAACACCCACCCCGCTCTGCGGCCCCTGGCCTGCCTTGCTCCGAGCACCCGGGCACGTCCGCCTTCCTGTCCCCCTGCACCTCCGGGAGGGAGGCCACGACCACAGAGTGCAGCTCCTGAACGGACCCCAGGCTCCCCACTTCTGGAGGGCGAGTTCGCCTCGGCCTCCAGCACCCGCCTCAGGACGTGCAAAATGGCGCGAGGCCCCCCCTTGTGGTTTCACGCCAGCTCCACGCTCAGGAGCCTGATCGGACAGCGTCCGGCGCGCCTCCTGGGAGGCGGGCTGCGCCCGCGAGCCTCAGGCCGGCCTCGGCCACCGCGCTCCCCACCCGGGCGTGGGGTGGCCGCGAACCCCCTTAGCTCGAGGCTCCCGGGCGAGGCCCCAGGAGGGGAGCAAAAGCGAGCTTCTGAGGCCAGGCCACGCCCCCG
Source organism: Puma concolor (assembly GCF_028749965.1). Taxonomy (NCBI): domain Eukaryota; kingdom Metazoa; phylum Chordata; class Mammalia; order Carnivora; family Felidae; genus Puma; species Puma concolor. The sequence continues at coordinate 51,922,604 of NC_141681.1, read as the reverse complement.
CCGGTTCCCGCCAAGGTGTGCGGGGCACGAGACTGCAGAGGCGAAACGGCAGGGTGCGAGGGGCCGTGCGCAAGCGCGCCTGGGGACGGGCCCCGTCTTCCAGCGCCCGTGGGAGCTTCGCCTCGCGCCTCCAGACAAGGCCCCTGCCGGTGCGCGCCAAAGGGCCAACCAATCAGCGCTCAGTCAGCTGCCCGCCACCCCGCCCCCGTCTGGCCTCGCCCCCTCAGCTGATTCCTGAGGTCCAGGACCCCGGGATCCCGAGGAGGCGGAGTCTCCCCAACTGCCGACTCTCAGGAACAGAGAAGGATCTGGCCGGGATCCTTTCCGGCCTTCATTCCACCTTTTCCCTTCGGCGCATAGCTGAGGAAGGCCTGCTCGGTGCCAAGGATCGTGCTGGAGGCTGGGGATTTCGCTGCGGTCCTCCCCGCGCAGTCGGGAAGCTCACAGCCCCTGAGACCCTAGTGAAGCAGTGGCTGCGTTAAAGAGCGATAAATTGAGAAAAGATGCAAAGAGGAGGGTCGTTGGAATTGGCCTTCGGGAGCAGGTCACCTCGCGAAGGTGTATGCTCCTTGATAGAGCAAACTGTCTTTTAGAAAGCTCTTTCTGATGGCCCGTGAGGATGGACTGGAAAAGACAGCTTAAGGGAAAGTGATCGAACGACCAAGGGGAGACTTGGAGACCCTGGCGTCCAACACATTTCAGTTCAAATCACTTTCTTGCCGTATTGCCATGGAGAAGGGTTTTAATTTCTTTTTGCCTTAACTTTCACGAAGTTGGAATACTACTTGGGTTGTCTGGGGGCGCCTGGGTGGCCCAGTCGGTGAAGCCTCCGACCTCAACTCAGGTCAAGATCTCCTGGTCTGAGAGTTAGTTCCAGCCTGCGTTGGGCTCTGTGTGGACAGGTCAGAGCCTGGAGCCTGCTTCCGATTGTGTATCTCCCTCTGTCTCGGCCCCTTCCCCGCTTGCACTCTGTCTCTCTCTCAAAAATAAATAAACATTAAAAAAAAAAAATACTTGGGTTGTCTGCAGGGTGTCTGGCATATGGTTAGTATGCAATACATATTTACACTATTCTGGGCGCTTGAAGGAGATACAAAGTGCCTGTCCTCGTGGAGGTTCTACGATGTTGACTAGTTCCTAGTTCGTGGGGCTTTCCTCCCTTCTAACACTTAATGTTATCATTTGTAAATTAGGAGGTGGTGGTAAGAAAATCAGGAGGTGGTGGTGGCGATGGAAAAATGTCTAAGAAAGTAGAGGGCACTGTTAATTATTATGTTAATTGGTATAACTAAACGTGCTCTTTCCCCACTCTCCACCCCTCACAAACGTCTCTTGGCAATTTGCTCAATTTCTTCCAAAGGGCCCCGGGCCAAAATGGAGGAGCCTGGACTCCATCTCCCAGAGCGCCTGGCGGGGCGCTCTCTGCGCCTGCGCCGCAAAGTGCCCTCTCCGCCTCCCGGGAGTTAGAGTCGATCTTCTCCCCAGCCCGCCCAGTTTGCTTCCTTTCTCCACCTCCAAGCTTGATCACGCTGCCTTCTGGGAGGTGTAGTCCGTGGCCACTCGGACTCCAATTCCCAGCGGGCTTCGGGGCGGGAACCCGGAAGGGGAGGCTGGAGAGGAGCGAGTGGGGGAAACCCGCGTAGCCGAGAAGAGCTGCGGCGCGGAGAGATGGTGAGAAGCCCGAGCGGGGGCTGGGGACGCTGGAAAGCTGGGGCGGAGGTTCGGGGCCGGTGGCGAGAAGGAAGGGGCAGTGGCTAAAGAAGAGGCTGGACGAGGAGAGATCGCTTTGGGGAGGGATTTGGGAGAAACGGGAGCCGGAGGGAGTAGTAGACGAATGGGGGCTGGGGAGGGGTCTTGGAGGTGGGGAGGGAGTCGAGCCTTGGGATTGATTGTAAGGGAGCTCCGAGCTGGGGAAGGGAGTCCCGAGTTGGAGAAGGGGCTGGGCGTCCCGACAGAGGCCCTGAAGGGAGCAATTTCGAGGGGGAGTAGCCTGGGGGATGCGGAGAGGCATGGGAGTCAGGGCTAGATGAATGAGGGGGTCTGTAGGCTCCGAGGGAGAAGCCAGCTGTGGCTGCGGTGGGTTGGGGCCTCTAGATCGGACTGGGGGCAGGAGGGCAAGCTGAGGTGGTGGAAGGAGAGAAATCAATGGTAGAGTGATGTGTTGGTTAGGCTACCGTACTGGGAATGGGTGGAGAGCATGAGATTAGGCGCCTGGATGTAACGATAGTTTGCCTAGACCAGCCAGAGACTCCCAAGAAACTGGACAGTCACAGAACTAGGATAAGACGGCCAGAAAGGGCCACAGAGAGAACCTTTTGCACTCGCGTTTCTCCAGTGGGATCTGGAAAAGTGTAGTGGTGGTTGTGTACTGGCAGTCCAGCCTTCAGATCTCATTCGGTCACTCCTCGGTGACCTGAACAAGTCTCCCTTCTCTGAAACTTGGTGCCCTTATCTGAGTTGTGGGAACAACTTGCCACTGAGAAGAGGGAGGGCCTCTTAAGATTGTTACCCTCTCTTGCAATAAGTCCCCAGTCTCAGAGCTGTTGGTGGGAAGTTCCCCACCCCAGGAATGTGACTGGGTCACAGGTGCTGATGGATTCCCTCCTTATCAGTCCAACCCCGGAGGCAGTTTCTCAAAACCTGGCACTGCTCTGGGCATATCCCGGCTAAGAAGCATGCCATGCCCGGGCTCTCCTCAGTGGATTACAGCTGACATTTATGGTTTAGGAAGTGCCTGGCCCTTTTTTGGGGCGCCTGGGTGGCGCAGTCGGTTAAGCGTCCCACTTCAGCCGGGTCACGATCTCGCGGTCCGGGAGTTCGAGCCCCGCGTCGGGCTCTGGGCTGATGGCTCAGAGCCTGGAGCCTGTTTCCGATTCTGTGTCTCCCTCTCTCTGTGCCCCTCCCCCGTTCATGCTCTGTCTCTCTCTGTCCCAAAAATAAATAAACGTTGGAAGTGCCTGGCCCTTTTCTTAGCTCTTGGTGCATATTAACTCATTTAATTCTGGCAACACCCCTAAGGTGTAGGTGCTGTTATTATTTCCATTCTACAGAAAGGAAGCAGAGGCACAGAGAACTTAAGCAACTTTCCTAATGTCATCCAGCATTACATGGTAGGCTCAGGATTCCAAGCTAGGCATACTGGCACAGAATCTGGTTTCACCACTGCAATTCAGTCCCTTTGCCTTGTACTGAAACGCCAAGAGTAGGGCAGAGACTCGAGAACAGAGGCAGTCTTCAGTTTGAACTGTGGTTCTGTCATTTGCTGTGTGACCTTGGGCAAGTCTTTTGACTTCTCCTTAACTATGAAATGGGATCGGTAACCCTAGGAAGGTTAGAGGATCCAGGGAGGTCAGCACGTAAAGTTCTTGGAGTAAGTGCTCAATACACATGAGTTAGCATTTTTTGAGCGGGAGCAGGAAACAGACTCGAGAGAGAAAGTGGAAGACAGCGACCAGTGAGGGAGACATCAGCCAGTCTGCCTCCTTTTCGTTCTCTCACAGATTGCCCCCATATCTCACCCTTCTGGTGTCCCACCCACTACCCCTAGGCTCCCATGTCCAAGGGCGACTCCCCAAGGGGGGTTGCTCAGAGACTCAATCTGTCCCCATTCCCATCGCCAGCCAAATATAAATAATTCACTTCCCAATGCCCAGCCTGGCCCAGCTCCAGGCATTTCAGTGAATAGGAAATATTTCCAACAACTGTGTTCTCTTACCCCAACCTTTGGGTCATTCCAGCCTCCCCTGGCAGTCAGGTAACTTTGTAATTCATCTTGAAACAGTTTGGTTCATTTGTTGTGAGGCTTCCTGAGTTTATCACATAAGTTTTCTGACTCTGATGGGAAAGTTTATGCTTAAAAGCACTGGCCTCAGATACACCGGGGTACAAATCCCTTCCTCTGCGCTGTGTGTCCTTGGCCAAGTTGCATTCCCACTCTGGCCCTCGAGTTTTCTTATGTAACCTGGGGCCACATTCCAAGCACGGGGCTCTCGTAAGGAGATGATAAGGTAACATATATAAAATGTTTAGTGAATACGAAGTATGAGGTGTTTTTATGATTTTTATTCTTTTGAGAAAGAAACTATTGAGCATACGCTTTGGAACCAGAACGCTCAGATTTGAATCCTGGCCCCATCACACACTAGCTGTGTGACTCTAGGCAAGTCACTTAACCCCTCTGGACTTCAGTTTCCTCTTCCAGAAAATGGGGGTTCCTTCCTTGAGTAGTTCACAGTGTTGATAGAGCACCTACTATGTGTAGACTGACACCTTGCCCCTGGGGAGCTTGCTGTTGTCACAGCGTCGGTGACATTCGTGCTCATCTTTCGGGTTTGGGATTTCTCTTACTGATTCATTTGCAGCCCCTCATGCTAGCTTTGCCTGCTTGTCCTTGCTTTCAGGGGTCTTTAACCCTTTGTCTTCAGCTCTCAGTGAGTTATCTGAAAACTTATTGGTTTGGGGGTAAAGCGTGCCAGCCTCTCACTTGTCCCTGTGCCTGTATGTCACATCTGGGGTCCCCTGGGGTAAGGTGACACTTTGCTCCCCCTTTCCTTTATTTGCCCGTCTTGGGAAATGTGCCTGCCTTCCAAGTCATTTTGCCTTTTCTTAAAATCTTAAATGTGTTTTTCAGCCTGTGCCTGTCCGAAGCTTACTCATACAATGATATTTTTACCATTTCTTTTCTTTTCTTTTTTTTAAAGTAGGCTTCATGCCCAGCATGGAGCCCAATGCGGGGCTTGAACTCACGGTCCTATGATCAACACCTGAGCTGGGGCGCCTGGGTGGCTCAGTCGGTTAAGCATCTGACTTCAGTTCAGGTCAAGATCTCGCGGTCCATGAGTTTGAGCCCCATGTCAGGCTCTGTGCTGACAGCTCGGAGCCTGGAGCCTGCTTTGGATTCTGTGTCTCCCTCTCCCTCTCCCCCTGCCCCTCCCCTGCCTCAAAAATAAAATAAACACTAAAAAAAAAATTAAAGACCTGAGCTGAGATCAGGAATTGGAAGCTTAACTGACTGAGCCACCCAGGTGCCCTTATTTTTACCAGTTTTTTTTTTTTTCTTTTTTTATTTATTTATTTATTTTTTTTTTTAAATTTTTTTTTCAACGTTTTTATTTATTTTGGGGACAGAGAGAGACAGAGCATGAACGGGGGAGGGGCAGAGAGAGAGGGAGACACAGAATCAGAAATAGGCTCCAGGCTCCGAGCCATCAGCCCAGAGCCTGACGCGGGGCTCGAACTCACGGACCGCGAGATCGTGACCTGGCTGAAGCCGGACGCTTAACCGACTGCGCCACCCAGGCGCCCCTATTTTTACCAGTTCTAATGGTATATTTCTAGTAGCTCTGGTAATGCTGTATTATTCCTAAAAGTACAAGTTTTCCTGGCTTGTCACCTGCTCCATGATGCCATTCTAACCCCCCGATTAAGATCATAACCCTCACTATGGGGCTCCTGGGTGGCTCAGTTAGTTAAGCATCTGAATCTTGATTTTGACTCTTGATTTTGGCTCGGGTCATGATCTCATAGTTTGTGAGATCTGACGGCACAGAGCCTGCTTGGGATTCTCTCTCTCCTCCTCTCTCTGCCCCTCCCCGGCTCACGTTCTCTCCCCTCCTCTCTCTCTCAAAAATAAATAAACTTAACAACAACAAAAAAAGATCATAATTTCCACTTCCACTCCCAGTCCTCCTACTCGCCGTATTTGTTTCCCCATAGCGCTTGCCGCCTTGGAACTTAACTTACTCTATTTTTACTGTTACTGCCTCCAATTAGTATGTGAGCCCCAGGAAGGCGAGGATTTTTATCTCTTTTTCCCCTGCATATCCCCAGTGCCCGGAACAAGCGGCTGGCACACAGTACCTGCTCTGTAAATATCTGTTTCATTAATAGGGGAGACCCAGTACACGACAGGAACAAAGGAATGTCCATATTTTGGTTACTATGAGGGACTAGGGTCAGTTTCACTTCAGAGTTCTTAAATAAAGAGGGACGAGGTCTTTGGTTCGGCCAGTGATTTCCAAACTGTTAGGTAGTCTCACGTTCTCTTAATAATCCCAGAGCCTGGGGGCGCCTGGGTGGCTCCGTGGGTTAAGTGTCTGACTTCGGTGAAGTGTCTTGACTTCCGCTCAGGTCATCATCCCGTGGTTTGGTTCCTGAGTTCGAGCCCTGCACTGGGCTCTGTGCTGACAGCTCGGAGCCTGGAGCCTGTCTCCCTCTGTCTCTGCCCCTCCCCCACTTGTTCTCTTTCTCTCTCTCTCTCTCTCTCTCTCTCTGTATCTCTCTGTCTCAAAAATAAACAAACATAAAAAAAAATAATAATCCCAGGGGCACCTGGGTGGCTCAGTCAGTTAAGCGTCTGACTTTGGCTCAGGTCAGGATCTCACCGTTCATGAGTTCCAGCCCCGCATCAGGCTCTGTGCTGATGGCTCAGAGCCTGGAGCCTGCTTCGGATTCTGCGTGTGTGTCTCTCTCTCTGCCCCTCCCTGCTCATGCTCTGACTCTCTGTCTCTCAAAAATAAATAAGCATTGAAAAAAAATTTTTTTAAATAAACATTGAAAAAAATAATAATCCCAGAGCCTGAACACTGAGCCTCTCCTTGGTGCCTAGCTGACACTGAGCACTGTACCAAGGTTGATCTCAGTGAATCATCAACCAGCCCGTGGGTGGGTATTGTTATTATCTGCATTTTACACTGGAGGAAACTGAGGCACCGAGGGTTAAGCACCCTGCCTATGGGCACATAGGGAAAAGTGGGAAAGCTAGGGTGTCTGCAGGCCCTGCCTGGATTCTTTCTGCATCTTGAATCTCTAGATCCTGAGGATTTGGATGATTCCTATCACTAGGGAGCTGTTGGGAAGGAAAATTTGAGAGGGAGGCAGAGACCAGCAGACCCTGAGGCCAAAAAGCCGAGAAAGGGGCCTGGATGAATCAAGATTGTGGACCAAATGGTGGCAGGAGTGGGGGTGGAGAGGGTGGGGGATAGAAGCAGCAGGACCAGGAACAGAGCTCTGGTAAGAAGCCACCGATTCCTGTGGGACGGTGGACCAGTGCATTCCCTGAGCACCTGCTCTGTGCCCAGCCCTGTGCTGCCGTAACCCTGACAGCCCTATCCCTGGGATGGAGGCGCCCCGAGGGCGGGGGTTGGTGGGGACATCACCGTGAGTCAGAGTGAGGGGGGCCAGGCATCCACTTTTTATTGCCTTTCTCCTTTCTTTGCTTTATTCTGCTGTAGTTGACATTGTTTCCAACTTCTTAAGATGTGCACTTAGCTTGTGAATTGTTAGCCTTCCTCCTTTCTTTGTGCATTGATGGGAACCGGTTCTCCCTAGACCTCCTGCACCACACTGTCCTCCCAGGCTGTCCCTTTACCTTTGTGTGGGGATTCCTTTTGCCTCGCTTCCGGGGCTACGCTTAGTTCTTTGATCTGATAGCTCCCTTTTTTTCGTTCACTGTTTTCATATTGGAGAAGCAAATCCTCCGGTAGCTTCCTGAGAAGGGTTCCCGGACAGGTATTTTTGTTTTTGCAGATTTGCGCCTCTCACAGAAAGGTTTTCAGCAGGGGAGTGATGTGGTCTGATTTCTGTTTGGAGCAGTCTCTCTGGCTACCGTGGAAAGGATAGAGCCGGAGGAGCTAAACTAGGCCAGCTGAGCCAAGTGCGGAGGCTGGAGCAGCTGTGCCTTCGAGGAGAGGTCCCAGCCTTCCAGAAACCCACAGGGTGGAGGGGAGATGGGCCCTCACCCAGGTCATTGTCATTCCGCAGTGACAGGTGACAGGTGCTGCCGGAGGAGGCCTCAGGAGGAAGAGATCCCGAATAGCTTGGGAGGGCACTCCCGAATAATTCCTGGAGGAGGTGCTGGGGCAGGCCTTCCCCACGGGGGCTTGTCTGGAACCAGCCAGCTTTTCCCAAGAGGTCCCCAGTAGCCCAAGGGAAGACGGGCAGCGTGGCAGGGTTAGGAGTTTTTTCCAACAAATATGCATTGCATACCTCTGATGTGTTAGGGCATTGCCTCTCCAACTTAAACGTGCATACGAATCCCTGAGAGAGTTTGTCAAAGGGCACCTTCCGACTCAGCACGTGTAGGGCAGAGCCCGAGACTATGAGACTACGTTCCCCCCCTTTTTTTTTTTTTTACATTTTTTATTGTATTTACTTATTCTTTTAAGTTTATTTATTTTGAGAGAGAGAGCAGGGGAGGGGAAGAGAGAGAGGGAGAGAGAGAGAGAGAGAGAGAGAGACTCCCAAGCAGGCTCCTCACTGTCAAGCACAGAGCTCGACCTGGGGCTCAAACTCACAAACTGTAAGATCATGACCTGAGCCGAAATCAAGAGTCAGAGGCTTAAAGCTTAACCGACTGAACCACTCGGGTGCCCCAAGACTACATTGCTAACACACTCCCAGGGACCACTGTTCGAGGGAGAACGGTCTGAGTCGCCAAGTGCTTAGTGCTGTTCTAAAAGCTGGGGATCTAGCAGTGAAATAAAGTGGACGAAACCACCTGTCCTGTGGGAGCTTTCGTTTTAGTGAGGGGAGACCGACAAACTTTATAGACAAAGTTTATAGTATATTAGATAGTGATATGTGCTAAGGAAAAAAGCAAATCAGGGGCCCCGGGGTGGCTCCGTCGGTTGAGCATCCGACTCTTGATTTCAGCTCAGGCCATGATCGCAGGATCATGAGATCGAGCCCCCCCATGGGGCTCTGTACTGAGCTTGGAGTCTGCTTAGGATTCTCAGTCCCTCTCCCTTTGCCCCTCTCCCCTGCTTACATGCGCTCGCGCTCTCTTTTCTCTCTCTCTCTCAAAAAAAAAAAAAAAAAAATCGGGAAGGGAAAGGAGAATGTATGTGGCTGTTGCTGTGGGGACTGCAGTTTTTGAGGACGGAGTAACTTGATCCACACAAAGTGCTGCTCGGTGAATAAAGCTGCTGGTACTTCGTGAACTCCTGCCACAAAGCTGTGTCTGAGGGCAATTACTTCGCCCTTCTGTGCCTCCACTTCCTTGAAATGAGGTCAGAAAATGGCGAGGTGATGTGAGAATGAAGTGAGTTAATATCCGTAAAACGCTCCGAGACAAGCCTGGCAACCAGCGAGTGCTCGAGGGTGAACCGCCGTCGTGATCGTCATTTTCTCTCCTGATACATTCATGTGGGTCATGACTGTTTATTTGGACGTTTGCCCCCTTTCTCATGAGCTCCTCGTGGTGAGCTCAGTGTCATCTCTGTGTCCCCAGCGCCCAACTCCAAGCCAGCACACAGGAGGGCCTCTGAATGTCAGCTAGGGGATTCTCGAACTGTTGGGATCTTTCCACCACGGGTGTTGATGGTGTGGTTCAGTTCCTTACTAATTTCATCTGTCCAGCCCGTCTCTTCTGGGGAGATGCTTTGCGGTTTCCCACCACAATTGTGGAGTGGCCAGACTGTTTGCCGTCCTGTTTTCTGGCTTTATATATTTTGACGCCAGAGTGTTATTAGCATGGGTCGGGAACGTTTGTCCATGATGGGTCGGTTTGTTTTGTTACCAACTTTGTGTGTACCGATACCTCTTGCTTTTGTCAGATGCTGCTATTTCTTTTTTCTTTCTTTCTTTCTTTAAACATTTTAAGGTTTGTTTATCTATTTTGAGAGCGAATGCACGTGGGCTTGCGCTTTCAGGGTTGCACAAGCGGAGGAGCGGGGGAGGGGCAGAGAGAGAGAGAATCCCAAGCAGGCTCCCTGCCGTGGTGACTTGAACCCATAAACCACGAGATCGCGAGATCATGACCTGAGCCGAAATCAGGAGTCCATTGCTTCACCGACTGAGCCACCCAGGGGCCCCGCCGTTGTTTTTTTTTTTTAAACGGTATTGGCACTCTTCTACTTGTCTCTTGGTTCGTATTTGTCTGGTCTTTTTCCTTTTTTTTTCAACTTTCAGTCTTCTGGGTCACGATGTTTTACAGTATTGGACCTTCATGGAGCATTCTCTGAAAGCTGACCTCGGGTAGGGCCATGTGGAGGGTTCAGTGTGTGGGAAGTTAGAAAATTCTGCCCCAGTGACCTCGGACAGAGACAGAATCTGGCTGTGAAACAGAGTCTACACTGCCAGGCCTCGTAAAGTTTAAGACAGGGAGCTGCAGGGGAGGTCCATCCATTCAGTCTCAACGCTGGGCAGTGCTGCCGGGGACACCGTAATGACCATGACTGCTCTGGCCCTTCTGGGTTCACTGTCCAGCAGAAGAGACAAATCCATCTGTAGAGACAGTGATGACTCAGCATGGGCAGGGCTGGGACTCGTCAGAGATCCTTCTCTGGGCAGGTGGGAGGTTTCCCCGGAAGGGAGCTCAGGCAAGCCCTCCCTGTTACAGTTACATTTGAGCAAAGCAAATGGATTAAAGAACTGAGCCACGTGGAGATCTGGAGGGAGAGCATTCCAGTTAGTGGGAAGAACCAATGCAAAGACCATGGAAGGGAAGAGTTCGGTGACTTTGAGGAGTCACAGCAAGGTGCCCGAGGGGGGGAACGCAGAGGGGGAGTCTGACCCAGGCTCGGAGATTCGCTTCTTAGAGAAAGGAATGGCTGAGCTAGTACCCCAGAGAATATATAGCAAAGCAATGGGGCACAGCGTTCTAGAATCAGATTCCCTGGATTCCCATCCCTGCTCCCACTCGCACCAGTTCTGCGTAGGCCACCTGTCTGGCTTCTGTTTCTTTATTCTTACATTGGAGAGGATAATAGTTTCTACTGAGGGTCAGACAGGGTTGCAAGTACTCAAACCACTCTCTATGCCAGATCTGGTGCCCTCCGGGGTCCACTGGGGGTGTGGAGGAGTGAGGAGGGATGAGGTTGGACTTGTAGGGTACCGGGGCTTTTTCCCAAGGGCACCGGGGAGTCATTCATGGTAGGTTTTGTACAGGGTAGTGACAGGGTCAGGTTTGTGCTTGAAGACCCTTCTGGCTGTGATGTGCAGGATTGGTGGAAGCAGGCACGGCTGGGGCAGGGTGGTGGAAGGACAGACAGGTGACACTTGGATAGATGGCTGCAGTGGAGTCACTTTGGATATCTCTTCAATCAGCCTGGCTTTGTAAGGATCTAGGTGAGCCCTGTTCAATAGAAATATAATGCGAGCCGTATGTGTAATTTAAAATCTTCTAGTAGCCACATTTTTTAAAAAGTCAAAAGAAAGAGATGAAGTTAATTTTAAGTAATTTATTTAAATTATATCCTAAGTATTATCATTTTAACAGGTAGCTAATATTTAAAAAGCATTATTGAAAGTATTTAATATTCTTTCCTTGTACTAAGTCTGAGTCAGATTTGGGGCGCCTGGTTGGAAAGGCTGAATGGAGAGGTCCATTTGGACACACAGCTTGAGCCTTGAATGCCAAGCCCAGAGGCTTAGACTCAGTGCCGCGACAGAGGTGGGGAAGGCAGGTGGGGAGGCATCGCAGAGTTCTGCCATTTGTTTTTCAAGGATGATGTGATCCCGCTGCCCAGTTTCCCCCACTGGAAATCTCGGTCTCCAGGGTTCCCAACCAAACCTGGGCACTCAGATCTTTCTGCCTGGTTCCTTCTGCCCTCAATCCTGAAGCTGCCCGCCCTTTAAATCTCAACTGTCAATCGGGGCTCCTGTTTAGAGGGAAAGCCGTGTAATGTACCTATCCCTGAATACCATGGCCTCTGTCCTGGCCTTGATCCTCCGTTTTAGCAAGAAGTTGGGAATTGTTCTACGCTCTCTTACACTCCGCTGTTTCCACACCCCCTTCACCTCTCGCCTACTCCTCCCTCTTTCGAAGTTAGGCCCCTTCGCCAAGCCATTCCTTATATGGGCACGGCCCCGAACGGCAGCCGCTCATTGGCTGGGGGCGTCACGCGCGCGTCTGTCAACAAAGGGGCGGAGAGAAAGTAGTCGCGCGCCACCACGCGACGTCCGGAGAGAAGGAGTGAGGGGGCGGGCCCTCTTCACTGGTGCGCGCATGCGTATGTGCTGCCTCCCTCTCCCGCCGCAGGGGGGCGGGGCTCGAGGGTGAGGGCCCTTTGGGGGCGTGTCTAGGTTTCGGGGGTCGTCCGAATGGGGGGGCAGTTCAAAATTTGGGGCTCCCTTCGCGGCTAATCGTTATTTGGGGGCTTGAGAAAGTGTTTGCGTGGGTGTGGGGGATACTTGGGGTTCCCTTGAGCTTAGGGGGAGCCTTGGGGTTTGGGTTTGGGTTCTTTCGTAATGTGGAACTTTCGGTTGTATTGTAGGGGTCTCCTTTGTAGTTTGAGATGTCTGGTGGGTTTGCGATTTGAGGAGCTCACGGAGAGACTTAGGAACAAAATAAAGAATCCAGGGGTACCGATGCTGGAGCCAGAATGCCTGGCCTCAACTTCTTCCTACCTGTCTGACCCCCGATTTGGGGTTAAACCTTCCTGTGTCTCATCTGGACACAGGAACTAATTAATACGCTAACCTGCTTCATCGGGACCGAGGAGGATTAGCAGGAATTGTTAGAACAGTATCTAATAAGCTCCAGCGAACACGCAATAAGCACGTGTCAGTTGTGAGGATTCTTTGGGAGCATTTGGGGGTTTGGGAGACTTTGAAAAATATAAGGTTTGGGATTAGTCTTATGTGTTAGGGAGCTTTTATGTTTTAGGTTGTGGGTGTTTTTTTTTTTTTTTTTTTTTTTTTTTTCAGTCGAAGGGCTTGTGTGGATTTAGGAAATACGTATAGAGGTTTAGAAAGTATTTGAAGGGGAGTATAGGATTTCAGGATACTCCTCTTTTTGGGGTATCTGTGAGGTTGGGAAATCACTGTGAATGTCGGAGTCCTTGGTAGACATGGAATTTGCGAGGGGTTCCTTGGGATTGGAGCCTTCTGTGCTGGAGGGGATATTTATAGGTTTAGGAATTTAAATTAGGTTTGGAGAGAGTCTGGATATTTGGGGGAAGGCATATATTCTGAAGATAAGGGTAGGGTCTGAATGGAGGATTTTAGAGGGTAGCCAAGTTGTAGAGTGATCTGTAGAGCATCTATAGAAAATGGCTTTTGCTATGTTTGTGTGTCTATTCCTGAGCATTTGGATGTATTGATGAATGGTAGACTTCGTCCTCTATAGGTTTTAGGGGTTGTATGGTGATTCTTGTTTGGAACAAAGAACTGGGATTTCAGCAGGGGTTGTAAGTATTTGAGGGGAAGGTGGGATCATGGATTATGAGGGATAAGTATTTTTAGGATTAGGACTCTCTTTGTGACTGGTGTCTGTGGGTGTTTGGAGGCTGTCTGGATTTTGAATGCTGTCCACAGGACCACGAAATGATGGAATTTTTAGTGGTGTCTGTGGAATTGCCTGAATTTAGAATTCAGGACCCCTGGAATAGTCTGTAGTGCAGGGGTCAGCTGACTTTTTCTATAAAGGGCCAGATAATGAGTATTTTAGACTTTGCAAGGCTGTATGTCCTCTGTTGCAACTCTTCTGCCATTGTAGTATGCAAGCAGCCATAGATAGATGAGCATGTTTCAGTAAAACTTTATTTGCAGAGACAGGCAATGGGCTGTAGTTTGCTGACCCCTGGTCTATGGGCACGTGGGAGGTTGGAGGTTTGGGGAGGTTGGAGGTTTGGAGAGTATTTTGGTTTCAAGATGCCTGGAGGGAGATGGGCCCAGGGAATGATTGAGACGGAGGGATGTGCTGCCTGGTGGTCCTGCAGTGCAAAGCAGTCACGTCAGACTCAGTGGCAGAATTGTCTCCAGAGTAGGTCATGCACAAAGTCGTTGCAAAATAAAACGGTCGTCATTAAGAGAGCCCTGAATTGAAAAGTCCCGAAACCAAGTTTGAGGGCCTGGTGTTACACCAAGTAAACCCTTCCCCACTCAGTTGACCTGTGTCCACCAGAGCAGGCCTTCTTATCCCAGAGGTCTGTGGCTGTGCCTAACGGAATTAATCACCTGCACGGTCTTGTGCGAGTGTGTGCGTTCTTTCTGGGCGAGGACACACAGCTTTGAGGGTGTCTCAGGGAGCCCCACGACTTGAACAAAGTGAAGAGCCGATTTCTTAAGGGCCTGGCTGGCTGTGACCTTGGATTTTCTCCCCCTGCCCAGCCTACCTCATTCCTTCCTCCGTGGGCTCAAGTAGCCGTAGCTGTGGGTAGGGCTGGGAATTCTTGTCTTTTGAGGAACTGGCTGTTGGGTGAGCAAGGAGACAAAGGAGGACCTGTCAGTTGCTGCTTTCACTAGAGTCCAGGGTTATGGTAGCAGGAGGCCTCTGGATCATGAGTGAGGGCAGTCGGGCCACAGAGTATGACCTGCATGGTTGCGACAGGCTGCCGGCTCTGGTTACCTTCTGGGTGTTTAAAGACCGGCTCTCATCCCCTCTGCAGCCCTCCCTTTGCTCACCTGTGCAGCGGGGCAGGAGTAGAGTTCTCAGTGGTCTAAGTTGGTCTGTCCCCTCAGAAGAGGTTGAGGCCGGGGTGGTAGGAGGAGGGCAAGCTATTCCCCCACCTCCCCAACCTCCTCTTCCCTGTCTCCAGGTGGCCTGCGGAGCCTCCCCTGACCATCCAAGCAGGTCCTGAAATGCGGTGAACCCCGGCCTGTCTGCTACCGTTTCCCAGGATGGACCGCAGCGGCCTCCTGCCCTTCCAGCTCTGGTGCCCCCGGCCCTTTGGCACCTACTCCCAGAACCAGCCGCGCCCGCCTGCCGCGGCCCTCAAGCCATCAGCCTGCCCAGAGCCGGGCAGCGGGGCCGAGCCAGACCACGGGCCTGCCCACTCAGAGAACACCCCGCCCACCTTGGCCACGGAGGCCCCTGCCTCCCAGCCTGCCCCGCTCCTCTCCGCAGCAGCTGCTGGCGATGAGGGGCGAGTCCTGCTGGACACGTGGTACGTGATCAAGCCCGGGAATACAAAGGAGAAGGTGGCCTTCTTTGTGGCCCACCAGTGTGGTGGGGGCAGCCGGGCCAGCTCCATGAAGGTCAAGGGGCACTGGGGCAGTGACAGCTCCAAGGCCAAGCGGAGGAGGCGCTGTCTTGAGCCTACTAAGGCTCCACCGGACCCAGGGGGCCGAGAGGGGCCCCCTGCCACTGAAGGGGCCCCAGCCTCAGCTGGTGAGGATGTAGACCTGCTCTCTGTGGCTGAGATGGTGGCCCTGGTGGAACAGCGGGCCGCCCTGGCCCTGCAGAACTACCCACGCCCCGGCACCCCGGCGCCTGTGGTCTTCGTGTCAGCTGAGCAGGGTGGGCCTGCCAAAGGGCTGGGGTCCGAGCGGAGGTCTGGTGGCGGGGACTGCAGCCGCGTAGCTGAGGCAGTGGCCCACTTTGAGGCCCAGCGGGACAGCCCTCCAGCCAAAGGCCTCCGCAAAGAGGAGCGGCCTGGGCCCGGCCCAGGGGAGGTGCGCATCGCCTTTCGTATCTCCAACGGCCGAGAGCCCCGGGCGCCCGACGGCAGCTTGCCCAACGGGAGCAGCGGCCGGCCCGGTTGTGCCTACCCTGGCAGCCCAGGCCCCGGGGCCCGAGCCAAGGACAAGATCACCTGTGACCTGTACCAGCTCATCAGCCCCTCTCGGGATGCCCTGCCCAGCAATGTGGAGTTCCTTCTGGCTCGGGCGGATGAAGCCAGCGAGGGGGAGAGCCCGGTCCCTGCCAGGCCTGAGGACACTCCCCCGGCGCCCCCTCCACCCCCTGCCCGGGACTGCGGCGCGTCAGGCTTCCACGTGGACGTGGTAGTGACGGGTGTGGTGGACGAGTGCATCTTCTTTGGCAAGGATGGCACCAAGAATGTGAAAGAGGAGACGGTGTGCCTGACGGTCAGCCCCGAGGAGCCGCCCCCACCGGGCCAGCTCTTCTTCCTCCAGTCCCGGGGTCCGGACGGGCCCCCCGAGCCGCCCCCAGCCGACTCCCCCACCACCGCGCCAGGCCCGGACGACGCTGAGGGGACAGCGGACACCTCCCTGTGCCGCCTGTATCGGCACGTGTCGCACGACTTCCTGGAGATCCGCTTCAAGATCCAGCGGCTGCTGGAGCCGCGGCAGTACATGCTGCTGCTGCCCGAGCACGTACTGGTGAAGATCTTCAGCTTCCTGCCCACGCGGGCCCTGGCGGCCCTCAAGTGCACCTGCCACCACTTCAAGGGCATCATTGAGGCGTTCGGTGTGCGGGCCACAGACTCGCGCTGGAGCCGCGACCCCCTGTATCGCGATGACCCTTGCAAGCAGTGCCGCAAGAGATATGAGAAGGGTGACGTGTCGCTCTGCCGCTGGCACCCGAAGCCCTACCACCACGACCTGCCTTACGGACGTTCCTACTGGATGTGCTGCCGCCGAGCGGACCGCGAGACACCTGGCTGCCGCCTGGGTCTGCACGATAACAACTGGGTGCTGCCCTGCAACGGGCCGGGCGGGGGCCGGGCCGGCCGGGAGGAAGGGAGGTGAAGCCGGGGGAGGGGTGGGGGGAGAGCCCACCGTGCCCACCCCTCCCCCTGCCCCCTGGGAGCCCAGGGCCAGGACTGGGTCACCCTCCAGGCGGTGTTGATCCCCTTCCAGAACCGAGATGGGGTTCAGGGGGATGATTGAGAAGGCACTCCGATCGACCAACCCCTATTGGTTTTCTACTCTTCAGACCCAGGGCCCGTGGACCCCTCGAGCAGGGTGGTTTTTATCAGCATCTCAGTTTCTTCTCCGTTCAGCCCCAACACCCTCCTTGCCACTCTACACCCCAGGGACCCACCAGCAGGGAGCAGACGGCAGCTAATTTTGGTACTACTTAAGGGTTCCCCCATTCTGGCCCCCTTCTGCTGCACCCCCCGCCCCCATCCCATGCCAGCCAGTTCTTTGTCTCTGGAGCTGTGTTCTCCCAAGAGGCTGCAGCATGCAAAGCCAGTATCTCTCCTGACCTGCCACACCAGGGCTCACCTCCTCTTTAGGAATTGGGGGCCATCAGATCACAGATCAGATGTGGCACTTTTCACGGCAACCTGCCATTTCTAGATGTTTTCCCCATTAAAACAATAAAAAAAAAAAATCACTGTTTTCTTCTTAATCTAAAGCTACCAGTCTCTTCGCTTCCCCTAAAGAAGAGAAAATAAAGCTGAAATATAAAAATTCCCCATCTCCCATTATTTAAACTATTGCCATCGCTTCTCTACCCTCCCCCCAAAAAAAAAAAAAAAAAAAGCTGTGAAGCCCTTTGCCTCGCTCTTGACAGCGTGGGGGGCCAGTGGGCAGGGACTGTGGGTTTGAATTTCCGGATTGTTTTTCCTTCCATTCTGGGTACTTGTTCAGGCATTGGGGTCTCTCCAGCCCCAGCCACGTGAGTTTCTTTAGAATCCTTTGGTCACCTGAGACCTTGATTTTTCAGGCAGTTTGGTCTGGGGTATTCTCGTTTGTTCTGTTTGGGGTTTTTTGTGTTGGTTTTTTTTTTTTTTTTTTTTTTTGATTTTGGATTTTCATCCTTGTGGTTCTGGAAGCTTCTGGTGTGTGGCATCTGGCCAGTTTTGAATTGGTCCTTTCTATAAAATCAATATTTATAAGGCTGGGCCCGGACTGGTTTGTGTGTTGTTTAGGGAGGGGGTTGGAGAGAGGAGGGAGCCCTGGGCCACTGCATGGTGAGCTGGAAAAGACAGAAAAGAATCGTTAGCCAAGTCCCTTAGCTTGAGATTGTTTTTGACTCTCCTTCGTCTGTGTCCATTTGGATTCAAAAATCTCAACGTTATTAGTAGCCTAAACAAGATAGTTTTTATTTCTTTAGAAATCCAGGATGGGCAGGTACGGTGGCCCTGAAGTCATCAGGAACCCAGGCTGCTTCCGGCTCACTATTCTTTGGCTGTGGCCCCCATCCTCATGGTCTAAGATGGCTGCTAGAACTCCAGCCATCATTATTTTGCAGGAAGAGAAGACTCCTTCCTCCCAGAACTACTGCACCATACAACATTTCATTAGTCACAGCTTAAGCCACATGGAAGGGCTGCAAGGGAGACTGGGAAATGTTGTGCCTTAGCTGGTACATCATGCCCAACAACAAAAAAACTATTGTTACTAAAGATTCCTGTGTTCCCCATAACTGAAGCTTTAAAATCCTCACTTATTTACTAAATAAGAAGAGGAATTAAGTCATTTAAACAATTCAAGTATAAAGGAAGAGAGAAGAATGGATTTTGAGAGCCAATTAACAGTCTCTGATATTCTCATCAGGGTATAAAAATGACCAGAGAGACTAGGATACATCACGGTCGTTATTTAATACTTAGATTTTGGAATCAAAGAGAGCTGGGTTTGAGTCTTGGCTTGGCTTTGTGGGCCAGTTTTCTGGAGGGAGAAACCAGATTATTTGGATTCTTCTGCTGAATAGAGGTAGTTAAAAAATCGTAAAAGCATCAAATAGCCAATATAATACAGTTAAAGGACACATCACACCAGAAATTTAAGGGAAAGGTACATGGGGCATGGAAGCTACTTTTGCTCTGAGGGCATTTGCTTATGCCAACAAACTTGAGTTTCCTATTTGTAATCTTGTAGGGACAAGCAGACAGAAGTCAAGGCCAAGCCTGCCCAAGGTGGGAAATCTCACAGGAGCTGGGATCCCACCAAACTACAAGCTCCAGTAAGGATGACCCAGAAGACTGCAGAGAAGATGTTCTAAACACTGAGGGGAGGGGCGCCTGGGTGGCTCTGTCAGTGAAGCACCCAACTTTGGCTCAGGTCATGACCTCACGGTTCGTGAGTTCAAGCCCCGTGTTAGGCTCTGTGCCGACAGCTCAGAGCCTGGAGGCTGTTTGAGATTCTGTGTCTCTCTCTCTCTCAAAAATAAACATTAAAAAAAAATTTTTTTTTTAAATAACACTGAGGGGAGCACAAGACCAAAGGAGAGAAAAAAGTGGACCCCAAGAATTCATGGACACAGGCTGGCCCTTGGCTCAGGTTTGTGGCCCAGGTTTGTATCATCTGTGTTGCAGGGTACTTCTTAGCTGAGACGTCTGGCAGAAACAAACATAAATCCTCTGGGGTAAGGACCTGTCATCTAGAATGTCCACAAGTGATTTTTCAGACAATGACTAGTAGACAGTCACAGACAACAGCAGAAGCAGACTCACAAAGGCTTCACAGGGTGAACCGGTCAGGCACAGGTTAGAATACAGGTATCCCCCCCCCCCCTTCCCGAAAGTTCAAGTTAATTCACCTCGCCTTTACACAAGACCTACATTAGTACGGTAACGGCTCGTTTCATAAAAGTGAAAATCTTCAGATCTCTTTCCTTTAGTGAAAATAGGTACCAGTGTAGGTCTTTTTGTAAAAGTGGTGGGACATGAACTTTTGGAAAGCAGGGGATACTCTTTGTGGCTTATAGGTTTCATAGGATTGCTCTATACAAGAGCTTGGAAATCTGGGGGGTGGGGAGTGGGCGGAAAGAAGCCACAGGAGCGCCTGGGTGGCTTAGTTGGTTAAGCGTCCAACTAAGCTCATGTCCCGATCTCACGGCTAGTGAGTTCGAGCCCCACATCGGGCTCTGTGTTGACAGCTCACAGCCTGGAGCCTGCTTCGGATTCTGTGTCTCCCTCTCTCTCTGCCCCTCCTCCACTCATGTGCATGCATGCTCGCTCTCTCTCTCTCTCAAAAATAACATTTTTAAAAAGGGGGGGTGGGGGAGAGGGGAAAACGGGTGATGGGCATTGAGGAGGGCACTTGCTGGGATAAGCACTGGGTGTTGTATGTAAGCGATGAACCACAGGAATCTACCCCAAAAACCAAGAGCATGCTTTACACACTGTATGTTATCCAATTTGACAACAGATTATATTAGTAACAATAACAGGAAAAAAAAAAAGAGCCACAGACTCAATAACCCAAAGTAAAAACTCAATAGCTGGGCTAAACAGCAAATAAGACATGACTGAAAAAAGATTCGTTGAACTAGAGCTAGGTCTGAAAAGTAGCACAGAGACAAAAAAGAGACACACAAAAAAATATGAAAGAATGTCATGGAAAATACAATGTCTAACATATTCAGTTGACATTCTAGAATCAGAAGAGGCAATGGTACAAAGATAATATTTAAAGACAGGATGGTTGGCAAATCCTAGACTGATGAATGACACCAACAAGCCCAAATAATTATAAGCAGAGCGAATTAAAAAAAAAGTGCCTCTAGACACGTTGCATGAAAGTGTCCGGCTATGTGACCTATAGCCATTGATTTCTCTGAAGCTGTTTGTTCAAGTGCAAAATGAGAATACTGACCCTTCTTCGAAAGATCGATGTGTGAGTCATCGGCACCTGGATTGCTCAACAGGTGTACTTCAGATAAACCTAGCGGCCCCTCCAGAGTTGTAAAACCGGAAAGCCCCTAGTTTGGGGGACAAGTGGGAGCTGCGAAAGACACCTGGCCAAGCATCAGCAGCCTCATCTGTGAAATGGGGCTAAGGATCCCTGTCCCCGATTCAAGGGTGAAATGTGCATCAGGCCTCCCTGCCCGGTGCCTGGTACTCAGTACACCCCACTGGGAGGTCTTGCAGGAGACGTAGAGAGCCCGGGGTGTGTAACTGAACACACGGCTCCCCGTCTCTAACACCGAGGTGATGGTCTCCCCTCCCTCGGGGATGGCAGTGAGGCTAAGGGGAGATGAAACCCTCTCGAGTGCTTGGCACTGGCGGTAACACACAAGAAATGAACAAACAGGAGCCGTGCCTGTGGCTTGAGATCCAGGCCACCCTGGCTGTTGATAGAAGACACAGAACTTCCATTTCTAAACTCGACTAGTGCCATGTCCACCTGTAAGAGGCCACCAGTGTCCCCCCAACCCCGCTCTAACTTGCAGTTAATTATGCGGCAGGAGGAGCTACTTTTTGTCAACCATCTGTTGGGCCAGCACAGGTGATTTCTGGGAGATGAGACATGGGGTTAAGAGTGCAGTCGTGGGTGAGGACGTGGGCTCTGTAAACAACGGGGTATCATTCTCAGCCCTAGCCACTTCCTTTGCAAAATGAGAACCGAAATTGTACCTACCTCAGGACTTGGGCGGTGACTCCATGAGCCAATCTGTGTAAAGTGCTCATGGCGCCTGGCACACAGCAGGTGCCAGATGAAGGTCAGCTACTGTGGGAAACCACGAACGAGGACCTATTTCTCCTCTCTCATTTGATATCCTGGGTTTCAGCCTGTGGGTTTTCTGGAGTCTTCTCCAGCCCCGAGCTGGCTCGGAAGGCCAGTGCTCACCTTCACTACGTAACTGCCTGCCGGGACTCCATCAAAGTCACAAAACCAGCAGGCACAGAGCCCGGCAGAGGACTCCCTTTCTAGGCACCCTCCATGTTATGGTTTTCTTTTGAGTAGGTTTGCTAAGCCGTGGGGAACGCACCTTAAGGACAGTGTGTCTCCCCCAGCTTTATGGGGGATGGGAAGGCTTCCTCGGGTGCTCATTGCAAAGTCCCAGCCCCTCTCTGGAGTTCTGATTCAGCAAGTTTGGGTGGTGGTTGTGGGGCGGGGGGGGGAACGGGAGGAACCTGGGATTCTGAATTTTTTAATAAGCACTCCAGTTGAGCATGAATATTAGGTAGGGTTGGGAAATACGTCCTCAACTGGAGTTGCAGTGACCCCCACCTTCTCACACTCCCACACCCACAACAGAAAGACAAAGGATGGTTTGGTAGACCTGGTGGGCAGTGAATCAAGGTCCGTCTTATTCCCTCCACGGACACACTCAAACTTGTCAAAACCGAGTGTTTCCCAATGTGACTTCTGAGGTACCCTAGTTCCACGAGCCTTGCAATAAAGGGGTTCCACGCTGAAATAGTTTGGGGGAAACAACACTGCATCCTGTCTTACTCTTGGAAATGTCACGTTGTGCAATGAAGAAACTCCTTTAATGTCTCATCCCGCGTCTCTGATCCCCTTTTCTCATGCAACACCTAGTCATGCTAATTCTGCAGAATATGTTCCCCAGAAACACTGGTTTATTGCCCTTGGGTCTGGCAGATTCGAGTCCCCAAATATCGGCTTCCGTCTCCTCTGTTCCTGTTTACAAGCACGTCCCCTGTGGACCCCCCATGGCAATCCACTGACATCGTAAGAACATAAGCCACGGAGGATTCATTTGGTGGGGCGGTGCTGCTGGTCCAGATGCCTGGCCAAGGTCTGCTGACTCCAACCAAACAGCATTTGGTGCCTGTGAACCTTCAAACCAAGTGCTTCAGGACAGGGTCCGAGCTCTCAAGCCTTTGGCTCTCGCGCCCACAGTGGCCTTGTCTCTTCTGTGTCTTTGAAGAGTGACAGCTTGAGACCATCAAAGGAAAGAGGGTCTTCCGATCATGGCATAAATAGAGCGGAAGAAAGGATCAGGCAGCCTGGCTTGAGCTCTGTTGGCTCTGGGTGCCCTTGGGACGTCCCAGCTGGACACTTCTCCTTCAGAGTCCGCCAAGGGGGGGCTAGAGCCCCAGATACTCAGCCAGGAACACGGCGAGGATGCGGCTCAGGTTGTGCACCGTGGGGGGGTGCAGGTTGGCCTCCGAGTCGCCAGGCGTGTGCCAGACAGAGGGGAAGGGCATGGAGATGAGGTGGAGTACTGGGACCCCTGTAGGAGAGAGGGGAGGCTTGGTCAGGCCGACGGCCGATCCAGGAGCCCAGACCCAGGCCCGAGCAAAGTTGTCTCACCCCCACCCAGAAGATACTGAGTCCTGGCCCTTGAAGAACTCTGAATGACGATTTTATGCACGTGAGGGCAACGTGTTCATTTGAAAAAACACATCTGGTGTATCTATTGTTCTCAGACACACATTAGAGAAACTGAATAGTTAATGGATTAGGCAAAGACCAGAAGAAGGGAAAGAGGGCCTTTGAGTTTCCTTACCAGGTAGACTATTAGGCTGTTTTTCTGTTCTTTATTTATAGCTCGTACCTTTTAAAAAAAATTTTTGTTTAAAGCAATCTCTAGGCATGCCTGGGTGGCTCAGTCGGTTAAGCATCTGACTTCAGCTCGGGTCACAATCTTGAGGTTCGTGGGTTTGAGCCCCACATCGGGCTCTGTGCTGATGGCTCAGAGCCTGGAGCCTGCTTTGGATTCTGTGTCTCTCTCTTTCTCTGCCCCTCCCTCGCTCACGTTTTGTCTCTGTCTCTCTCTCAAAAATAAATAAATATTAAAAAAAAAATTTTAAGCAATCTCTAACACCCAGTGTGGGGCTCCAATTCACAACCCCAAGATCAAGAGTCAGATGCTCTATCTACTGAGCTAGTCAGGTGCCCTTAGCTTGTACTTTTATCATACATGTTCTATTCTAGGCCCTACACTGAGGCCATACACATCCCCACACACCATTTTATCCCTGCAATAATCCTTTAGAGTAATCCTATATTTACCCCTATTTCATAGACGAGGACACCCAGGCACAGAGGCAGGCACAGTGATTTGCTTAAGCTCTGGCCTCTAGTAAACCTGCACAGCAGTAATTGGAACCCACGACACCTGTCTCCTAAGTCTGTTTTCCTAATTCCTGCACTGCGAGGAGTTCCTGTCCTCAGAGCACTTTCTTCTGTGTTTGTTAATATCTGTCAATATCCAATATCCTCTGTGTTTGTCAATATCGTTCCCCGCCCCCCCACTAGACAGGACCCAGGCAGATTATTGTCCATCACTGTATCCCTGACACCTGGCCCAGTACTGCAGTGGGAAATAGTCACTGAATGAATCAATAAAGAAGGCTCTGGAGGGGCACCTGCATGGCTCAGTCGGTTAAGGGTCTGACTCTTGGTTTTGGCTCAGGTTTGTGAGTTTGAGCCCCGCATCAGGCTCTGTGCTAACAGTGCGGATTCTCTCTCTCCCTCTCTCTCTGCCCCTCCCATGCTCATGCTCTCTCTCTCTCCAAAAGTAAATAAGTAAACTTAAAAAAAAAAAATCATTAAAACGGACTTCAAGCTGTATTACAAAGCTGGAATCATCAAAACAGTATAATACTAGCACAAAAACAGACACTCAGATCAATGGAACAGAATAGAGAACCCAGAAATGGACCCACAAATGTATGGCCAACTACTCTTTGACAAAGCAGGAAAGAATATCCAATGGAATAGACAGTCTCTTCAGCAAGTGGTGCTGGGAAAACTGGACAGCGACATGCAGAAGAATGAACCTGGACCACTTTCTTACACCAGACACAAAGATAAACTCAAAATGGATGAAAGACCTAAATGTAAGACAGGAAGCCATCAAAATCCTCGAGGAGAAAGCAGGCAAAACCCTCTTTGACCTTGGCTGCAGCAACTTCTTACTCAACACGTCTCTGGAGGCAAGGGAAACCAAAGCAAAAATGAACTATTGGGACCTCATCAAAATAAAAAGCTTCTGCACAGCGAAGGAAACAATCAGCAAAACTAAAAGGCAACTGACGGAATGGGAGAAGATATTTGCAAATGGCATGTCAGATAAAGAACTCATCAAACTCAACATCCAAAAAACAAATAATCCAGTGAAGAAATGGGTAAAAGACATGAATAGACACTTCTCCAAGGAAGACATCCAGATGGCCAACCGACACATGAAAAAATGCTCCACATCACTCATCATCAGGGAAAGACCAGTCAAAACCACAATGAGATACCACCTCACACCTGTCAGAATGGCTAACATTAACAACTCAGGCAACAACAGATGTTGGCAAGGACGGGGAGAAAGAGGACCTCTTTTGCAGTGCTGGTGAGAATGCAAACTAGTGCAGCCACTCAGGAAAACAGTATGGAGGTTCCTCAAAAAATTAAAAATAGAACTACCCTACAACCCAGCAATTGCACTACTAGGCATTTATCCACGGGATACAGGTGTGCTGTTTCGAAGGGACACATGCCAATGGTTGTAGCAGCACTATCGACGATAGCCAAAGTATGGAAAGAGCCCAAATGGCCATCGACGGATGAATGGATAAAGAAGATGTGGTATATATACACAATGGAGTATTACTCGGCAACCAAAAATAATGAAATCTTGCCATTTGCAACTACATGGATAGAACTGGAGGGTATCATGCTAAGCGAAATTAGTCAGAGAAAGACAAATATCATATGACTTCACTCCTATGAGGACTTCAAGATATAAAACAAATGAACATAAAGGAAGGGAAACAAAAATAATCTAAAAACAGGAAAGGGGACAAAACATAAGAGACTCTTAAATATGGACAACAAACAGAGGGTTACTGGAGGGGTGTGGGAGGCAGGATGGGCTAAATGGGGAAGGGGCATTAAGGAATCTACTCCTGAAATCATTGTTGCACTATATGATAACCAACTCGAATGTAAATTAAAAAAATAAATAAATAAAATAAATAAGAATGAAAAAAAAATAAATAAAAGGTGCCCTAGAATCAGAAAAAAAAAAAGATTAAAAAAAAAGGCACTGTAAGGAATGCATATTTGTTCAATGAGTAAATTATAGAACAAAAATTTAAAAAGCAGTTGTTAATACTCACTATATGCCAAGCACTGCATACGAAGGCATTTTATATACCTACTCTTGTTCAATCCTCCCTACCCTGTGAGTATGAATATACACATACAGGTGTGTTTGTATGTATATGTCTTCGTTTTCTAGAAGAAACATAGGCAAGAGGCTCAGAGAGCCTGGGTAATCTGCCTCGGGTCAACCCATGGTAAGTGGCAGAACCCAAGCCTGTCCAGTTCTAAAAACCTAGGTTCTGAACCCCTCTAACAGATGTCTTCAGCCCTGGCTGTGCCTCAGGATCATCTGGGAGTCTTGCAGAAATAATTCAGAGACCCGAGACTGTGGTTCAGTAGGCCAGAAATGAATGCAACTGGGCATTTCTCGAAGTTCCTTGGGTGATTCTGCTGGGCTGTCAGGGCCTGGAAAGACAGGCTTGGGCTGGAATCCACAATCACTGAGGCACCAACAAGAGTAGCTAACATTTTCTTGAACGCTTATTATGTGCCATCACCATGCAAGTAGCATCTTTACACGTATTAGCTCAGTCGGTTCCCTCCACAGCTCTGAGACAGGGGTTGCTAGTGACCCCATTTTACAGAGGAGAAAGTCGAGGCACAAAGATGTTAAACAACTTGCCACCAGTCCCCAGCCCTGGGAGTGGGCCAGGGCCAGGCCCCATCTGTGCTTTCCTTGGACCCCCGCCCCTCCCCAACCCTCACTCCTCCCTATAGCACCTACCTCTGCGGAGGAAGGGGATGTGGTCATCTTCCACAGAGCCAGGGGGCTCCCCGGGCTGGAAGTACATCACCTCCTGGGGATGAGACTGCAGCAGGTTCAAGCGGTGCAGACGCTTCTCTGGAGGTGGTGGCATTAGAGAGTAAGAGCCAGCCCCTCAGGGTCAGAGGTTCTGCTCACAAATCAGAGCAGGGCAGGAGACCTGGGCAAAGCACTGATCATCCCGACAAGAATGTAGTTACCCCTTCCTGAAGGCTCACTGTGTACCCGGTCTATTTATTCCCTCTGAGCCTCAGAGGCAGATACCCCTCCTATTGTCAGTTTTGTGCCCATTTTACAGATAGGAAATTGAGGCTCAGAGAGACGAAGCCATTTGCCCAGGTTCACACAGCCTGTAAGAGGCAGAACCAGAATTCAAACCTGGGGCTATTTGACCCCAGAGCCCCTGTTTGTAGTCACTGCACTTGATTGCTGTGGGATCTTTGTGTGTTTCTGCCCTAGTGCCTTAGAGGCTAGGGAGGTAGAGGGCAGGCTGGATGACCCCTTAGCGACAGGTGCCTGACTCGGCTGGCTGTCCCTCCCACATCCCAGGCTGGCGCCTGCCTCCGCCTACACCCTTACCTATGCTCCTCAGCCGATGGAACCAGCGGGCCGTGTGAGGAAAGTGACTGTAGAAGTTTGGATTGGGGGCGCCCAGGAGATCAAGAAGCATGAAGAGCTCCTAGAGAGAGAGGCCAGGTGGGATGTGGCCAACCTTGCACGGCCCTCTCCCTCCCTCACCGGAACCCAGTGGGGCCCTGGTCTTACGATAGCCTGGATCCTGGTGGGGCCTGGGCTGTGGGGTGCAGACTCCATGAGCTGGGCCAGGTGCCGGGAGCCATAAAGGGAGTCCTTGGGTCCCCACTCCTTCAGTGCCTCCTCGCCATCCAAAAAGAGCAGCTGCAGAGTCACCGGGGCTTCCTGTGGGAGGTGGTGGTCAGGGCCTGGACCCATCCACATTCCCTGCCCTCTTGCACAGCTGAGCAGGGAAAACTAGGTCTCCTCCCTCATAGAAGGTGGTGGCCGGAAGTACAGACTCTGAGCCAGACTGCCTGGGTTCAAATCCTGGCTCGGCCACTTCGTAGCTGAGCAGTTATGGGTAAGTGACTTCTCACAGCATCAGATGTCAAAATGGGGTTAATAACAAGTCTCATCACACAGTAGGATTCAAATTCGGGTCCTGGCGTAGTGTCTGGCATATAGTAACTAAAAAGGGTCAGCTCTGATTGTCAGTGTTATTTCTTAGGCTCATTTAGCAAAAGAGACCCACACGCGAGTAAGTGTACAAACAGTGAAATACACTTGGGACAAATGCTTCCAAGAATTACAGCGTTCTCGGGGCACCTGGGTGGCTCAGTCGGACTTCGGCTCAGGTCATGATCTCACGGTTTGTGGGTTCGAGCCCCGCGTCAGGCTCTGCACTGACAGCTCGGAGCCTGGAGCCTGCTTCGGATTCTGTGTCTCCCTCTCTCTTGCCCTTCCCCTGCTCACACTCTATCTCTCTCTCAAAAATAAATAAACATTAAAAAAAGAAGAAGAA
Source organism: Puma concolor (assembly GCF_028749965.1). Taxonomy (NCBI): domain Eukaryota; kingdom Metazoa; phylum Chordata; class Mammalia; order Carnivora; family Felidae; genus Puma; species Puma concolor. The sequence continues at coordinate 51,894,930 of NC_141681.1, read as the reverse complement.
CTATAGGGTTCTAAAAGAGCATAGGAAGGGAGTCGGGGATAAACTAGCCTGGGAAGCACGTCGGGTCTCCTGGGAAGAGACATTTGCACCGAGATGAGTGGGAGCTGGCCTGGCAGAATGGAGCAGAGGGAAGAGTGTCCCCAGGCAAGGAAGCAACATGGATGAGGGCTGGGGCCAGAGCCAGAGAACTTGGTGAAAAGGCCCAGGGGGATTAGCAAGGGCCTTGTTACAAGGGGTTGAGCCAAGGAAGGGGTCTGAGCAGGGGAGGAGCATGAGATTTGTGGTTTCATTCATCCCACACATTTCCACCGACATCCTAATTTATGCCGGGTAATCATCTGGGCGCAGGGAATACAGCAGAAAACCAAGGCAGCCAAATCCCTGCCTGTGTGGAGCTTATTCTAGTTGGGGAGACAGACAAAGCGCCATAAAAGCCTGGGATGGTGACGGGGGGGCTCTTTCAGGGTGGTTGGAAAACCATCTCAGAGGGGGTGACATTGGAGGACACTTGGGAGGAAAGGCAGGAGCCAGCCGGGAAGGTATCTATGAAAAGCACATTCTAGGCAGAGCAAAGAGCAAGTGCAAACACCCTCAGATGGGAGGGACTCTGGGAACTCTCCAGAATCTGAGGAACAGGGAGGAGGTGGGTGGCTAGAGCACAGTGAGGAAGGACAGGGGTGAGAGATGGGAATGGAGAGGTGACAGGGCACACCTCATGGGCCTCTGTAAGGACTCTGGCTCAGGCTTGCAATGAGGTGGGAGCCCTGGGGAGGGTTTCGGGCAGAGGAGGGACAGGATCTGACATTCAGGGGGTGAAAACATCCCTGTGGCTATGTGTGTGGAGTGGAAGCAGGAAGACAAGTCCAGGCAGGGGAGGCTGGTGGCTTGGACCAGGGTAGAGGCAGCCCGGGCCCCCCACTCCTCACCTGCTCCTTGGCTCTACTCAACTCCCTGTCCAGGGCCTGGGCCAGCTCCAGCAGCAGGGCGCAAGGCACGGCCGAATCCGTGGCCCCCACAAAGGGAGCCGACCCAGATGGGAAGAGCTTGGAGTCGTAATGGCAGGCAAGGGTGAGGTGACGGGCAGCCCCTGGGTCCAGCGTGGCCACCACGTTGCCAAAGTCCAGTGGCCCCAGGGGTGTCGAGGCCGTGAAGGGGTCCAGTTCCACATGCCAGCCTGCCGTCAGGGTCCGTAGGGTAGTCTCCAGGAACTAGTGGCAGGAGAGAGGTGGGAGGGTGGGTGGGGACTGGGGAGGAGGTCGGGAGAAGGGCCATGTGACCTGAGCCATGCAGAGCGCTTGGGCTGACTCATGATCCCCACTTCTGTTTAAGTCATTCCCTTGACACACTTGCTGAGTCCCTACTGAGTGTGTGTAGTGACCCTGCCTCTTCAAGACTAATCCCAGCTCACTCTTCAATAGCACTCACTGCGTGCCACGCCTCATTCTAGGAGCCTTATGGGGATAGGACTGTCGATGGCTCGCTCCATTTCACAGATGAGGAAACTAAGGCACAGAGAGGTTAAGACACTAGTCCAAGGTCACACTCCAAGTGGCTGAGGTCGGATATGAACTCTAGGAGTAAGGATTCAAACGACTCTGGATGCCCCAAAGGGAGGCAATACAAAGATGTTGTTGTGCCAGCTCTGGAGCCAACCTGAAACTTGGTATATCATTTATTAGCTGGGCAAAATGCTTAACTGCTCTGGGCCTCAGTTTCCCCATTTGCATAGTGAGGATCACATTGTTACGCACCTCATGAAACAGTTGTCTAGCACATAGTAAGCTTTGGGGAGCAGTACAGAAGGCAGTACAGCCTGGTGGTTATTAAAGTGGGACTCTAGATTCAGATTATCCCCAGTCAGAGCCCCAGCTCTGCGTCTTAGTTGCTCGAGGGATCTTGGGCAGAATGCCTAGTTCTTATTCCCTGGCAGGCTGCCAGGTCAGGGCTTGGAGGTGGGGCCCCTTACCTTTCTGACTTGGAGATTGCCGGCGCTGCCCGGGGTCCGCACAACCAGCAGGGGGCGCAGGTAAGTGTTCCAGAGACGGTGTGGGTCCAGTTGCCCCACCACCCTCCGCAGCCGGGCTTCAGGGAGGCTTCCGATCAACCGGCCCTTGGGAGGGGGGTAAGATAGGGAAGAGAAGTGCAGAGCATGAGAACAACCCCCATACCGACCCTACCCCGGAGGCCACCTCCCCTAAGAACCCCGGTTCTTCCTAATTCGGGCCTCCAGCATCGGAGGTTTCCAGGATAAATCCTAGATAGACTCAGAAAAGGTCCCTCTAAAATCATCCGGTCCCTCTAAATCCATCAGATTGCCCACCCCAATCCTGATGGGGAAATCGAGGCCGAGAGAGGGGAAAGGACTCTTCCAAATGGCTGACTTTCAGATTGGAACCCAGAACTCCCAGTCTTACTACTTCCAGACTCTTCCTCTGAGGGAGAACCACCTATTACAGAACAAGCCCGATAGCAACGGGCATGCGCTCTATTGACGGAGACCGCAGCACCTGCGGCTACCGCCGTACGATACAGACACGTCCACCTGAGACCTCACGGAAGCGCAGGCGGGGTTAAGGGGTACCCGTGTCCCTGCCCAGCCTCACCCGCAGCTCCCGGCCCCGCGGCAGCTCCTCAGTCTGGCGGTGCCAGCCGCTCCAGATGGTGTAGAACGCCGAGGCCACGGCCAGGGACAGCAGAAGCAGAGGCAAGAAGTGCGCCCGCGGTAGCAGGCGGCGCTTGGGCGGTGAGGGTGGCTCCAAGAGGCCACGTTCCCCCAGCCGTAGCCGGGGCCGCCCGCGGCCCCCGGAAGGCATGGCAGCTTCGCCCTGAAACCGGTCCGGGACCGCGGATAGTTTAGGCCCAGCCAAATCCCACCCCATGGAATCACCGGACCAATGAACAAGAAGAGCGACTACACCATCCCACCCTTTCTCTACGGGTGAAGCCAATGCGGACTCTCGTTCTGAGAGCACGCCTTCCTGTCTCCCTAGGGCTTTGGGGGTTGGTCCCCTGAGGGTTGCACAACCCAAAAGGGAGCGCGAAAGGCATAGGCTCCACCTCAGCGGAAGAAGGGAAACCAATGAGAAATGTTTGATCATGGAAAACATTCGACCTAGGCGCAGGTCCACGCCCCTCGTGTATGAAGGCAAAGGATTGGTTACTCGGAGTCGGAAAGCTCAATAGACCCGAAAAGGACCGTCCCTAATGGAAAAGGGGCGGTGTCCATCCCTGAAGCGAGGAGCCGATTGGCTTCGCGGAGGCCGCGCCCCCGTAGGCAGGGCCGGCGGGCATTTGGAATGGCGTGTCCTTTCCCTCCTTCAGCCTGTGCCACTCTACAACGAAGTGATTTGAGTCGGACCCGTTTCTTCTCTCCATTCTCGTGAATATCTGCCCCGTACGGTCCTAAAAGACCTGGAACCACTACGCGAGGCTTCTACTCCACCTCCGCGCAGGCCTGGCGCGGATCGCTATGGCAACAGGCCACGCCCCCACCCCCCCTGGTTGGGAATGCGCAGGCACCAACGGAAGTGGACCAAGGGAAACGGAAGTCCCTTCTGTAGCTCTAGTTTCAGAGGCGGGAGCAACGCGGACGAGACGGCGCTGAACTGAGAGCGCAGCCACTACCACCATGTGAGGCCGGGCTAGGCTTTGGCGGCGGGAGTGGGGTTGAGGGCGTAAATGTGGCCGCTTATCAGTGATGGGCAGAGGCGGGACGGAGGCAGATTTTAGGGGTAAAGTACGCACCTTTCCACCGATGAGATTGAGGGCGGGCGTGGGGCCCTTGATGGATCCTAAATTCGGGAGAGAAGGTAGCTTTGTCAGATAATAGGCTAGGAGCTTTCCCAGAGAATTAATCTTATTGAAATAGATTTTAAGGGGAAGAACCTGCGAAAGGGGAGTGCGGAGTTTTAGAAATAACGGTTTGAGGCATGGGACTTAGCCGGACAACTAGAGCTGGAAACGGTTGGCTTTTCACCTATTTCGTGACTTTTTCGACTAACGAGTCGCCGTAATGATTTCACTAGTTTATTTATTCATTCGTCAATTCTTGAGTGCTCATGTATCAGACACTGCTTTAGACACGTGGGATAGATCTATCAATGAGTAACACTCCCCACCCCGCAAGGGAAAAAAAAAAAACCTGCTGCGGCTTATGGGGTGAGCAGAGGCAGGCAATAAATACACTGATAATAAACATGTAAAGCATATGGCATGTTAGGTGACCAGAGCTGTGAGTAAAGAAACAATAGAGCAGGGTAAAAAGAATGGGGAATGCCAGTTTTGAGAGAGATTAACTTAATAATAAGTGCAGAAGGACACATTGAGAGGGCAACACTTGAGCAAAGACCTGAAGACAGAACCACAGAGATAATCTGGGGAGGTATCCAGGCTGACGGAAAACAAATGGAGAGGCCAAAGGTGAAAGTTTGCCTAATACCTTAAAGGACCACCTAGGAGGCCCCTGGTTGGAACTGGAGGTATGGGGGCAGATGCAGGACATTGTAAAAAAAAAACAAAAAACAGTTGGATTTTACTTTTTACAGAGATGGGAGCCATGGGAGGGTTTTGAAGAGTGCGATGATATAACTTGGGTTTTGATACAACATCCAGGACTACTCTGGAGAACAGACTGTCCGGGAGCATGGGTGGAAGCAGAGAGACAAGTAAGGCTCTGAGGAGCGAGATGGCGGAGGTTTAGGCCATGGTTAGAAATGGTGACATTCTGGATGTATTTTAAAATTTTTTTTTTTTTTTTCAACATTTATTTATTTTTTGGGACAGAGAGAGACAGAGCATGAACGGGGGAGGGGCAGAGAGAGAGGGAGACACAGAATCGGAAACAGGCTCCAGGCTCTGAGCCATCAGCCCAGAGCCTGACGCGGGGCTCGAACTCACGGACCGCGAGATCGTGACCTGGCTGAAGTCGGACGCTCAACCGACTGCGCCACCCAGGCGCCCCTTGGATGTATTTTAGAAGCAGATGGCAGGGTTTGCCGACAGATTGAATGGCGGATGTGAGAGAGAAGAGTCAAGTTGATACCAGAGTTTTTGCTCAAGGAACTAGAAGGATGGAGACAGGGAAGGCTCTGGATAGAGTAAGTGGGGGCGGTTGGGAGATCTGGAGCTCAACCGACGATGCGTAAAGTTGGGAATGTCTATTAAGCATCTGAGCTGTGATGCCAAGCGAGAGGGGCTGAGCAGGAGGGTGGGCGTGTTAGGGGAAGGTTGAGGAGACGCTGAGTGCAAGGCCATGTGACCACCCATGCTCCAGCTCTGGGCCCTCTCACCTACCGCTTCCATACTTGCCCCCTCAGGAGCCTCCTCAACAAGCCCAAGAGTGAGATGACCCCCGAGGAGCTGCAGAAGCGGGAGGAGGAAGAGTTTAACACGGGTCCGCTCTCTGTGCTCACGCAGTCGGTCAAGAACAACACCCAAGTGCTCATCAACTGCCGCAACAACAAGAAGCTCCTGGGCCGCGTGAAGGCCTTCGATAGGTAAGCAAGCGCCTGGCTCTTGGAAGGTGTTCCGTCCAGGCCTGCAGAGGCGGCCCCAGCTCCAGTATGAGGAGCCCAGACACAAGGTTTTCAGAGTCCTGGGGCATAAGCCTCTTCAGACCTCGAGGTGTGCAGTACAGTAGTTAACGGGCATGTACTTGGGAGCCGGTCTTCCTGGGTTCGCTTCCCAGCTCTGCCTCTTAGCAGCCGCGACACCTTCGGCAACTCACTTTCTCTCTTCCGTACAGTGGCAGTAATTCTGGTGGTTGCAAAGATTCCGTGACTTGATACACGTGGCATCTAATCAAGTCATTAGAAGTACAGCATCTGGTGGGGCGCCTGGGTGGCTCAGTCAGTTGAGCCTCTGACTTCAGCTCAGGTCATGATCTCATGGTTCGTGAGTTCGAGCCCCACATCGGGCTCTGTGCTGACAGCTCAGAGCCTGGAGCCTGCTTCTAATACTGTGTTTCCCGCACCCACTTGTGCTCTGTCTCTGTCTCTGTCTCTCTCTCTCAAAAATAAATACACATTTAAAAAAAAATTAAAAGAAGGACAGCATCTGGCACACAGAAAGCTCTTAATCAGTGTTTGCGGCTATAACATGGAATGTCTAACATCAAGTACCCATGCTTGGGACTTTTTTAGGCTCCAGAGACACAGCAGTGACTAAAGCAAAGTACAGGATAGCTCCTGTACTCAGAGAGCTTGTGCTGTAGGTAGGGAAGCCGACGGCAAGCACATGAATAAGGTGTCATGAGAAAAGTAAAGCCAGGTAAGAGTATGGAATGCTGGGAAGGGGGTGCCATCCTAGATGGTGATGTGAGAGGCCCCATAGGAAGAGGCAGTGGTGAACACCCGAATAAAATAAAGGAACAAGCTAGGATCTGAGAGTTTCAGCCAGAGGGAACAGCAAGTGATTTTTTCCTCTCTGAGCCTCAGTTTCTTCTCCAGGAGGTTGAGACCGAGACCAGGAAGTGCCGAGCCCAAGGAGGCAGGTAGACCTGGCCTTGAACACAGGCTCTGCCACTTCTAAAATGTCATCCCACTGTGCGCAGTGTCCTGCTCTGGAAGCCGGAGATGACACTCGTGTTTACCTCCCGGGGGTAACAGTGAGGATTGCTGGGTCAGTGCTCAGAAAGTGCTCAGAAGAGGCCGGGGCGCTTGATAAGCGCTCAGTAGGTGGTGGTTCGTTTCTATGTAGGATATGTATTTTATTGTATGTTTTTTATGTATGATATAGATCAGCCTCCCACCCTAGTATGTATCCTGCCACATGTGACTCACACACACACCCGGGGGCTCCTTCGTGGTGTTTGCCGACAGCTTTATTGAGGTCTCATTGGCATGTCGTCGTTATCGTGAATTTAGTTGGTGGTTTTTTTGTTGTTGTTGTTTAATTTTTTTAACGTTTATTTATTTTTGAGACAGAGAGAGATAGAGCATGAACGGGGGAGGGTCAGAGAGAGGGAGACACAGAATCTGAAACAGGCTCCAGGCTCCAAGCGCTCAGCTCAGAGCCCAACGCGGGGCTCGAACTCACGGACCGTGAGATCATGACCTGAGCCGAAGCCGGCCGCTCAACCGACTGAGCCACCCAGGCGCCCCAAATTTAGTTGTTTTTAAGATAGAATCTTCCACGTGCTCTTCTGCGTCTTGTTTTTCACACATATCCGTGGTCTGAGAACATCACTGCAGGTCAGCGAAGGCATTCTTTTTTTTTTTTTTTTTTTTTAATGTTTATTTATTTTTGACAGAGAGAGTGTGAGCAGGGGAGCAGCAGAGAGAGAGGGAGACAAAGAATCGGAAGGCTGCCTTCCCCAGGAAGCCCTCCATGGCAAATTCCTCGGGTCTCCTTACGTGTTCTCATGCAGACAGACAGAGGAGGGTGCTTTTTTCTTTATTTTTAAATCACTGCTGGAGCACCTGGGTGGCTCAGTCAGTTAAGCCTCTGACTCCTGATTTCGGCTCAGGTCATGATCTCGCGGTCCGTGGGATCGAGCCCCGTGTCGGGCTGTGCGCTGACAATGCGGAGCCTGCTTGGGATTCTCTCTCTGTCTTTCTCTCTCTCTGTCCCTCTTGCATGCCCCTCCCCTTCAAAAAAAATAAACAAACTTTAAAAAAATAAATCCATGCCAATGGCCTACCACGCAGTTTTAGACCTCGGCTTTTTCACTTAACGGTATATCTCAGGAATGTTTCCATTTTGGTACACTTTTTTTTTTTTTTTTTTCAAGTGCTAATGTGTTCACATCATTCCAAAAACAGTAATAGCACTCCAGTGGCAAGTTTCCATCTAGCTTGTCCCCAGTCCACCTAGGTCACCTTATTGCTCCCAGTCTCTGAGCGTCTTCCAGGATTCTGCATTGTACAATGCCAAGCGGGTGGTATATATGCTTCTCCTACCCTCTTTCTTCCCTTCAGAAGATCACTTTCCATGCACACTTGGCCTTTTTCACTCAGCAGTCCCTCCTGGATATCACTCCATAGCAAGGCACAGAGTTTCCCTGCTGCTGCTGCTCCTCCTCCTCCTCCTCCTCCTCCTCCTCTTCCTCTTCCTCTTCCTCCTCCTCCTCCTCTTCTTCTTCTTCTTCTTCTTCTTCTTCTTCTTCTTCTTCTTCTTTTTAGTTAATTAACGTTTATTTATTTTTGAGAGAGAGAGAGAGAGCGAGTGCGTGCAAGCAGGGGAGGGGTAGAGAGAGAGGGAGACACAAAATCCAAAGCAGGCACCAGGCTCCAAGCTGTCAGCACAGAGCCTGACGCGGGGCTCAAACTCATGGACCGAGAGATCGTGACTTGAACCGAAGTCGGACTCTCAACCAACTGAGCCACCCAGGCGCCCCTTTAATTTTTTTTTTTTTTTTTAATGTTTATTTTTGAGAGAGAGAGGAGACAGAGTATGAGCAGGGGAGCGGCAGAGACAGAGGGAGACACAGAATCGGAAGCAGGCTCTAGGCCCCGAGGTGTCAGCACAGAGCCCGACGTGGGGCTCGAACTCACGAACCGTGAGATCATGACCCGAGCCATAGTGGGCCGCTTACCCCACTGAGCCACCCAGGCGCCCCTGCTTCCCCACTCTTCTTAACGATTTTATTTTCTTGTTAGCACTTGGTCACATTTCCTCATATCCTTCTATCCCTTCACCCGGCTTGAATTGTTTTTCTTAGCAGTTAACATAACCTGAGAGCACATCCGGTCCCTTTGTTTACTCGCTTAGCATCCTTCTGCCCTCACTGGGACGCAGGCCCCGTCAGGGCGGGGATATCCTCTGTTTCATTGACTGCCATGTTCATGGCAAGTGTTTGTTGAGGGAGCTAATCCAAACCGTCCTCACCCGTGTCCCCCTGGCACCCTGGGCAGGACTACAGTGGAAGCGTCATGTACACCATAGGCCCCTACGGCCTCTGTTTCTCTAAAGAGAAGCAGCATCCCTGCTGGTGCCTTTAGACGCACTTGGAGTTCAGAAGAAACACAGGCAGACCCATTTTGCTTGCCTTTATCCTGGGCCAGTCCCTTATCGTAAGTCTTGACAAGAATAAGAATACTGTATTGATTTTTTTTTTTTAATTATTTATAGAAAGAGAGAGGGGAGGGGCAGAGAGAGAGAGAGAGAGAGAAAGAATATCCCAAGCAGGCTCCACGTTCAGCACAGAGCCCGATGCGGGACTTGATCCCATGACCCGGGGATCATGACATGAGCCGAAATCAAGAGGAGGGCACTGAACTGACTGAGCCACCACCCAGGAGCCCTCTGTATTGATTCATTTCATCGAGACGCCGTACGAGGGAGGTGTTGCAAATGGCTCCATTTTAGGGAGGAGGACACTGAGGCACGGAGGGGTGAAGTTCATTGCCCAAGCCTCAACCTGAGGACTTGTAGAGGTGGCGTGGGAGCCCCAGCTGTCCTGGCCCCGGGCCCGCACCTTCTCCCATGCTGCGCTGCTGGAAGAGGGTGGGCGGAAGGCTCCTGCCTCACTCCTGGTGCCTCCCCACCCCCTGCCCCCACCAGGCACTGCAACATGGTGCTGGAGAATGTGAAGGAGATGTGGACCGAGGTCCCCAAGAGCGGCAAGGGCAAGAAGAAGTCCAAGCCAGTCAACAAAGACCGCTACATCTCCAAGATGTTCCTGCGCGGGGACTCCGTCATCGTGGTCCTGCGGAACCCGCTCATCGCCGGCAAGTAGGGGCCTCGTCCCCGCTGTCATCCTGCGAAGACATGCCCTCTGTAGTGGGAATAATAAAGTCCTGTGTTTTTCTTAGTGACATCTGTCTGTTCCCAGAGCCTTGTGAGCGAGGCAGACTCGGGAGGGAGGCAGCTGGGCGTGGGGCCGGGCGCTGGAATCGGGACCTCTCTGAGCAGGTGAAGAGGTCCCGTCTCTGCCCCTTCCAGGCCTCACTTTTCCCGTCTGTGAAACGAACAGGTTGGATACAGAGAGTTCATTTTTCTGTCTTCATCTTTTCTAGCTGCTTCTTGTCACCGCATCTGGCTCTTCGCTTCCTCTACCCCTCTCTCAGTAAGTTGGGGTCTAACTCAGGATTTCTTTCAGTCTTTTTTTCCATTTGTTCAGTCAGGAAACGGTCCCCCAAGTGCCTCCCCTGTGCCAGGCCTGTGTTGCCATGCTGGGGACCCAGCAGTACCCAGGAGAGCCCCGACCTGCCCTCCCCGAGGGGAGGAGAAGGTACCGTTGTAGCAGTCGGTACCCAAATATTGATAGCGACCGCAGCTGACACCTGCCAAACTGTTAGGGTGCCAGGCCCCGGCCCCTGTGCCGCTCAGCCTTCCTGTCCGCCGCTGTGAGCAGGCGCTATTAATTCTGGCCTCCGTTTCCAGAGGAGGGAACTGAGAGGTACAGAGAGGTGAGCACTTCCCCGGAGGTACCCAGCCGGGAAGCCAGGAAGCTGTCATTGAGACCCACCCTGCTCCAGAGCCTGGGGCTCAACCCTGAGCTTTGCTGCCCTCGAATTACAACTTAATTGCCCCCTCGGGTGAAATTCTCTGACAAATCTAGGGGGTGAAATTCTCTGACAAACGTAGGGCGATAGAGGTGGGAAGGCAGGGTGGGAGGCTCACTTATTGTGGGGAGGGGGATAAGGAAGATCCCTGTCTTGCGGTGATGCGCACACGTTGTGCTCTCCCCCACCCGTGTCTCTGTTCTGTCTCTGCCTTCGTCTTTCACTCCGTTCTCCAGATGGGGCCAAACGCTCGGTCGGTCAGGAGTTGGCAGGCCTCGGGTCAGGATGAGGACAAAATGAGATGTCTGATGCCCTGAGCTGTGGGAGGCACATCCTGAGTTATTCCAGGAGTCCCTTAGTGACAGCGAGGGACCCCGTAACAGGAGAAGGCATGACACAAAGCGACAGCTGTAAGGTTATAAAGGTGCACATTTACTGAGTGGTCCACATCTAATTGGAACACTCATCTGGTGAGTAGATACTAGAGCCGTCCCATTTTATAGATGAGACAGCTGAGGCCCAGAGAGGGTAAGTGACTTGCCCAGGGTCACTCAGGAAATGATGGAGCCACGTTATCTAACGTGGGAGCAGTGGTGCTGCTGCAGGAGGTACCTCCTCCCAGTGCCCCACCCCCCACCCCCCGCCCCCTCTCCACCCCTGCAAGGATTCGATTCTTGTGCAGCAGCTGGGAAAGCACAGGCTCTGGAATCCCAGTCCTGGCTTCAGATCCCTGCCCTGCCTCCCCCTTCTTGGTGACTTCTCCCCAGGAAGTGGGAAGTTGTTTCCCTGCCTCAAGGGCTGGCAGCAAAGGCTCCTGCCTCAGGCACCCTGCTTGGCATCAGTCTGAATTTCCTCACCCCTTCACCTGCCCCTGCCCAAATGGTTTCTAATCACCCCTTCCTTCATTGGGTGAAAGCGAAAGCAGAGATTGCAGGAAAAGCGTGCCCCCTGCACCAGGGAGTATCCTAAGAGTAACTCGCCGGAGTCTCGGGCAACCGTAGAATGTAGGTGCCATCATTGTACCCGCTTTCCAGAAGTAGAAGCTGAGGCACAAAGAGGCTGGGAATTTTTCCCAAGTCATACACCTAGTAAGTACCCAAACTAAGTTTGAACCAGGCTGGTGGTTTCTGCAGTCTTGCCATTCCTACGCCATTGTTCAGAGAAGCAGCCCTCAGAAAATGTTTGGCACACACACGCAATTTTAATTGTACACACGGCAGAGAGTTGAGTATCGGGAGATCACAGAACATTCCCAGTCGGGGTTTCTCCTAGGCACGGGGGACGGTGGCAGCACGTGGCTGAAGAGCAGTGCTACCCTCCAGAAGTTACCCGGCCACGCAGCCAGCCTCATTTCTCATGCTTTATTTACAGGGTCCCTGCTTCAGAGCACCCCCCAATGCCCACGAGGGGGTCCCAGCGGGACCACATGCTTGAAGGACTCCGTTCGGCAGCAACGGGCCATATCTATCCAGGGGGCTGCGGACCCCAAGGCAAACACCCAGCTACTAACTGAATCTAAGCGCAGATGTGAGCCAGGGGCGGACTTAGGAGTGAGAGTCTAGTGTGGGTACATGTGGTCCGGACACAGGCTGTCAGCTTCCCCCTAATTCTCCCAGTTCCGAGGGGCCGCCCAGGAGGGTGGGGATGTGTGTCCGCACCCCCAGCCGGCAGTGGTCCTGGGTTCAGCTCCGAGGCCTGCCTTTAACGGCCCATATTTAGCCTACAGGCCAAGTCTCTTCTGGCCCAGCGTTCTACCCCCGTTTGTATTTCTATCTCCCCTCCTGTGAGCCCCAGGTCCTTTTTCCCAGCCTGACGTAACCAAAAGGCACTCTTGATTCTCCCCACCCTGAACTCCCCATCTCCCTATCTCTTTCCTCTCCACCATCCAAAACTTAGGAGTCTTCCTGGACTTCTGGCTGCACTTCCCGCGTGTGACACATTAGCAAGTCCTCAGTTCTACCTTTAAAATAGCGCCGGAGTCTGACCACTTCACCCCCCTCTGCAGTGGCCACTCCTGCCCCTAATAATCGGTTTCCTCACATGGCGGACAGAGGATCTGCTTAAAACATTAGCCCATCAGGGGTGCCTGGGTGGCTCGGTCGGTTAAGCATCCGACTCTTGATTTCGGCTCAGGTCGCGATCTCATGGTTCTTGGGATCCCCTGCGTGGGGCTCAACGCTGATAGCGAGGACCCTGCTTGGGATTCTCTCTCTCTCTCTCTCTCTCTCTCTCTCTCTCTCTGTCTCTCTCTTTCAAAACAAACATTAAAAAAAAAAAAAAAATTAGCCCATGAGACACTCCTGCTAGGAATCTTCAATGCCCCTGGAAGAAAACTCCAGATCTTGCGCCCCTGCCCACTTCTCTCCCCCCATCGGTTGGGCGCTGACTCACCTCACTCCAGCCACCAGGCCACCTGTCCCCCAAGCCCTTTCCTGCCTCGAGGCCTTTGCAGATGCTGTTGCTTCTGCCTAGAATTTTCTTCCCAAAGTGGTCTCCTTCACCTCTTGCAGGTATGGCCTAAGTGTCACCTCAGAGACAGAGATCCTCCTGGCTCACCTTAGGCTCCCTTTTCATTTTTCTTCATGGGCCATTCCACAACGAATGTGTCACTTGATGTTCTGTCTTTGCTGTTTCCCCCACTCATTGGTGAACTGCAACAGGGACCTTTTCTTCTGTTTCCCCCCTCCCACCCCCACCCCAATTTCCCCAGTGCCCTCCACACTGGACCTGGTACACAGCAGGCACTCAATAAATACGTGCTAACTCGAATGGACAGCTGCCTAGCAGTGACTTTCCAAGCCCCGGCTGGCCTCATTCCCAGGCCCTGGGAGGGTCCCCAAGGACGGGGTGCGGTCAGTGGCGACCGGGCGAGGGCCTGAGCCCGACGGCGGGGTCCTGGAGGCGCGCTCCGGTGGCTGGCGCCGCTCCTCACCGAGGCTGTGGCGCAGGCGACAGCGATGCCAGCAGCGGCGGATCTCCGCCTGCACCTGCAACGGAACGTCGCTCAGAGGCGGCCCCGGGCGCGCCGTTCCCTGCGCGGCCACCAGAGGGCGCGGGCGGCGAGCCGGGGCTGTCCCTCCCTACCTCCTTGTTGATAAAGCAGTAGACCACGCCGACGAGGAAGCCCTGCCAGAAGGAGGCGCGGGGGTCAATCGAGAGTGGGGGCCGGATGGCAGATACCCCTTCAAGGGCTCGGACCCTTAGCAGGTCCCAAACCACCTCGGCTGCCGCCACCCTGGTCCTGGACTATTTCAGTCACTTTCTCCCGGCCCCGGAACGCCTTCCGCCCTCTCCTGTTTGCTGAACGGTCAGGTTGAGAACAGGGGGACCGCCGCCTAGATAGGATACCCTGCTTGGCCACTTTCCGACCCACTGAGGCCAGTACTTAACCCCTCTGTGCCTCAGTTTCTCCATCTGGAAAGTGGGGTAATTATAATAGAGTGGTGATTGTGAGAACTGAGGTAATAAATATGCAAGAAGCTCTGGTTCCTGGCCCCTCGTGTTGAAATATCATATTACGTGTTGTTAATAAATTAGTTTTACTTGACGCTTATCTATTTCTTTTTTTTTTTTTTTCAACGTTTATTTATTTTTGGGACAGAGAGAGACAGAGCATGAACGGGGGGAGGGGCAGAGAGAGAGGGAGACACAGAATCGGAAACAGGCTCCAGGCTCTGAGCCATCAGCCCAGAGCCCGACGCGGGGCTCGAACTCACGGACCGCGAGATCGTGACCTGGCTGAAGTCGGACGCTCAACCGACTGCGCCACCCAGGCGCCCCTGCATAGTTTGGATCTTAAGTTTATATGTAGAATGTATATATTTATAGAAATAGATAAGCGTCGGGGCGCCTGGGTGGCGCAGTCGGTTGAGCGTCCGACTTCAGCCAGGTCACGATCTCGCGGTCCGTGAGTTCGAGCCCCGCGTCGGGCTCTGGGCTGATGGCTCAGAGCCTGGAGCCTGTTTCCGATTCTGTGTCTCCCTCTCTCTCTGCCCCTCCCCCCGTTCATGCTCTGTCTCTCTCTGTCCCAAAAATAAATAAACGTTGAAAAAAAAAAATTTTTTTTTTTAAAAATAAATAAATAAATAAATAAAAATAAAAATAAAGATCCAAACTATGCATAACTACGAATAAATTACTTGATAAACTAACAAATCAATCATTTGTTATTAAGATATTATAAATCTCATTAATTTCCATGATCCCATTAAAATCTAATTCTGGAGCGCCTGGGCGGCTCCGTCGGTTAAGCATCTGACTTCAGCTCAGGTCATGATCTCACAGTTTGAGTTCGAGCCCTGCTGTGAGCACACAGCCCGCTTTGGAACCTCTGTCTCCCTCTCTCTCTCTGTCTGCCCTTCCCCCACTAGCTCTCTCACTCTCTCCTAAATAAATAAATAAATAAATAAATAAATAAATAAATATTTTTTTAAGGGGCGCCTGGGTGGCTCAGTCGGTTGGGCACCTGACTTCGGCTCAGGTCATGATCTCGCAGTTTGTGAGTTCGAGCCCCGCTATGGACTCCGTGCTGACAGCTCGGAGCTCAGAGCCTACTTCGGGTTCTGTGTCCCTCTTTCTCTGCCCCTCCCCCCTTGTGCGCACGCTCTCTCTCTCTCTCTCTCTCTCTCTCTCTCAGAAATAAACATTAAAAATTTTTTATTCTAAATAAATAAATAAATTTTTAAAATAAACTCTAACTCTGATCACATCCCTCTCCGCTGGCTCCCGACCCACTCAAGGAAAAGCCAAGGTACACACTGCCCGGGTACCTCGCCTCTCTGGGCTATCTCCCCCTTGCTTCCTCTGGCTCCCACTGCTTCAGGCATGTTGGCCTTCTTCCTTCATGAAAGGTACTCTCTCCCACGTCAGGGGTCTTGCACTTCATGTTTCTCTTCCTGGAACGTCTTCCCCAAATATCTGCCTGGCTCGTTCCCTCACCTCCAACGTATGTCTTCTCAGCGAGGCCTTCCCTGGCCCCGTCTATAACCCCATATATTGTCTGCCCCTCTATTTCCTTCAGGGCACGTCTCCCCATCCGACATTCGGTAGATTTTTCTCCTATGGCATGTTGAGCATCTGTCTCTCCCACTAGAGGGTAGGAACCGTTTGGTTCCTGGCCGTATCCCCATAGTAAGCCTGGAAGATGGCTTGGGACCGGGTAAGCGTTCAATAGGTTTTTGCTGAATTGAATGAAGGAACGGCCTTGTGAGGTGAGATTCGTGTTGTTCCCACTTAGAGATGAGAAAACTGAGGCCCAACAAGGAAAAGCAGGCGGCTACTGGGGCAGAACAAGTGCAGGCAGGGTTGGCCCTAAATTCTGGAGTGAGTGCCTCCTTACATTTTGAGCCCCAGGCACCTCATCTAACCCCCACCCTAGCTCAGACTCTACTCAGACTCTACTCAGACTCTAGATGAAGGCCACGGAGGTGGGAAGCCCTGGGAGGCCCTGTGCGGCTGCAAAGCCCTCCATCTTCCCCAGGAGGCAGTACTGCTGAGCCACCTGGTCTACTGTCCCCATCCCGTCTGCCTCCCCAGCTCAGGACAGAGCTAGCTCAGTACCTTGCACAGAATGGAGGAACGTGTTCATGTGTCCACACTGCATTCAGTGGCTGCATCGGTGGACGATTGTAGCGCCCCCCCACCACCGCCCCTTCTGGGGAGGAGGGCCCAGGCCGAAGGGTGTACCCCCTGCACCCCGCCTTAGCACCTGGAACGAGCTGAGGAAGATCTCAAAGCCGAGCTTGGCGAAGCGCAGGGCACCCCGGGCCTGTTCCTCTGTCACGGGAGCAAACACCACCTCGTGGACGCCCAGCAGGGGCACCAGCGTCAGCGTGGAGCGAGCCAGCCTGGGGGCGGAGGGTGGCAGTGGTCCCGCAGCCCCAGGTCCTTCTCCCTCTCGCGCCCCGCCCCTTTCCCTCCGTCCCGGCCACCCTGCCTCACCTCAGCCGGTAGTCCGGGCAACGCATCTGTCGCGTCCTCAGTTTGGACACGAGGATGCCAAGGATGCGAATAAAGATGAGAAAATTAATCTGCAGGGAGAGACAGAGGCTGAGCCAGCCGCATCCTGTCCCGGGGGACAGGAGGCGCCCAGTTTCCCAGGGTGGGGAATTCCAAAGGATGGCCCGGAGGAGGCAGGGTCGGCCTTACCGAGATAGTCACGAGGATAGGGGTGCGTATGATCCACCAAATGGCCTTGACTTCGTTCCGCTCCCAGCACCTGGTGGGAGAGGGAGTAGAGCTAAGAGAAAACCCCAGGACCCTCGGGATCACGCACACCCTTTCGCCAGCTCCGCCCACTTTCCTTAACGCCACACCCACGTTCCTTTAAAGCCCCGCCCCCCACGAGCCAGGCCCCGCCCTCATTCCGCCCCCCGCCCCCGTTCCAGCACACAACCTTTCCTAGCTCCCCCTTCCTTTATATCCCACCAAGCCCCTTTCCCTCCGAGCCCCGACGTGCCATCCGAACCTCCCCGCGTTTCCATCACAACCCGCCCGCGTCCCTCAAAGCTCCGCCCACCTCCCAGGCCCCACCCCAGACCCCAAGACTCACTGCGTGTTCTCGTACAGGTACCTGACGATCACCCAGGGAATGACGAAAAGCGCGGGGGCCCCTGTGCAGACCCCGACCCCCGCCCCCCACCCCGCCGCAGCCGTCAGCGCGCGCACGGGCCCCGCCAGGCCCAAGACCCGCGGAATTTCCCCCGCCGGGGTGGGGAGGCAAAAACCCAGAGAGGGGAGGAGACCCCCTGAGGTAGACCAGCGGGGTAATCGGGAGAGTGGAGACGCGCTGGGCTGGGCAGGGGACAGGGTCGGGGCTCACCCCAGCCGAGGAACACGTAGCAGCGGAAGTGGCCCCCCTCGGAACCTCCCACAAGCACCAGGAGACTGTGTAGGTAGACCCCCTCCACCAGCAGCCACGTGTAGTTGGCTCCCACGCAGTACTGGGTCACGATCTGGGCCGTACGGCAGGCAGCTAGGGCCTAGGGAGTGGCCAGACCGGGGGACGGGGCAGTCAAGGCCTCCAGGGGGGCCCCAAGCCTTCCTCCTCCATCTCCCGCCATCAAGCATTCACCTCCCTCTCTGCACCGCCAGCGGATGGAGCCCGTGGTCGATTTCCCTCATCTGTTCTCTTCCCCTGTGCGAGCTATGCCACGCTTAACCTCTTTAACAATTGGTATCACCCATCTTGCTTATCAGAGTCCCTCCCCAATCCTCCCCTCCCCCAAATATGGCCTCTCGCACCCCACCTCCTAAAAATTGAACTCAACTACTTGCCCTATCCAAAGGTTTCTCCCATCCCATTCCCCTGGTCCCACCAGCACATGGGCTCGCCCACCCCACGGCTTCTTAACAAGTGGTATGGCCCATCTCGCGACCGCAAAGTTTTTCTCATCCGGGCCCCCAGACCCTTAGCCTCTCCCACCTTTGTCTCTCAGTAACAAATTGGTGTGTTACCGAATCCCCCTCCTCCGCCCCCCCGCGCGCCCAGTTAGTTTCTCCCATCCTGCCACGCCCCGCCTCCAGCAAGGGGACTCTCTCCTTGGTGGACAAGTCCCGGGAGGGGTGAGATAATGAGAGAAAGGGCATGGAAAAGTCCCATACAGGAGGTGAGGGGGTCAACGATGGAGGACGCTGAGGAGGGAGGGCCCCTCTCCAAATATGTTTGGAGAGGTCAAGAGAGAGAAACTGTTGACAGGGTAGGAGGTGGTGAGTAGATTGGCAACCTCTCGGCCCCACCAGAGGAGGCAGAACCCCAATTTGAAAAGAGCGGGACGACGCTCACCGGTTTCCACAGGACAGGGGCTTGGTCCCCAGGGTAGGGGCCAGGAGGAGGTAGCAAACGGTCTCGAGTGAGGATGGCCGCCGCCCGCAGCATGAAAGACGTGAACAGGTTGATGTGGATGTAGTTTCGAGTGCAGCGCAGCCGCCTAGGGGAGATGGGAGGCAGGCTGGGGACCCCTGGAGACCTGTCCGTGGCCCCAGAGAACCCCTTAAGTCACCTCCCAGCCCTTCCCACAGAACCGCTTGTTGGATGCCTCTTGGTCGTGGAGCCTGACCACCCCATCTTACTGGGCAAACTGAGGCCCAGCGTCTGCCGCTGCCGCT
The DNA here is from genome assembly GCF_028749965.1 of Puma concolor. NCBI lineage: Eukaryota > Metazoa > Chordata > Mammalia > Carnivora > Felidae > Puma > Puma concolor. The sequence goes on along the minus strand of NC_141681.1, from coordinate 51,876,379 downwards.
CAGGGCTGGAGGTCCCACCTGAAGAAACTCAAGATGAGCAGGGCCAGCAGCAGTGTGGCCAGGGACACGGAGTAGCCTACGGTGTACATGACCTGCAGCCGCTCCAAAATCAGCCGTTGATCCTAAGCCGGGGTGGGGGTGGGGTGCAGGAGGACAGGGGGACACAGGAACAGAGTTCAGTGCTTCCCCCGGGGCCAGAAAGGGGCCCTGCTTTTTGTTCCCGCCCAGCTTCCCAATTTTCCCTTGGGGATCCATCTACCCTCCTTTGAGTGGGGCTGACTCCGCCCCTCAGTCCAGGGCTGAGCACGTGACCAGCCAGCCAATCAGAGCATTCTATGTAACCCCCTGCACACACAGACACACCCTTACACAGTGTGCCGGACGGACGCGACCCAAAACAGGCCAATAAGTGTCAGTCCTGGGACATTTCGTTAGAGCTATGGAGAGCAAAATCCAGTCTCCCCACCGTCTTGCTTGGTTGGTGGGATGTGAACCTGGTGTTCGTTAATGGGGACCACACTTTTCACCCCACGGAAAAGATGAGACCAGCACAGAGAAAAACAAAGTCATGGTGTAGTGAGAGACAGAGAGATTTCCAACAACAGCATTTGAGTGCCTAGATCCAGCTGTTCCTGAAACTGTGGCCTAATGCTCTTCAATCACAGAAGCCAATATACATTTCTCTTTCTTTCTCCATCGCGCAAGTTTAAGTTGGGTTTCTATCTTCAACAGTACAAGGGGTTTCAGGCTCTACCCGAGACAGCTGTCTTTTCATCTCCCTGCACATCCTAACCTGAATCCCTCACCGCTCTTTACCTGAAAGGCTCCATTCTTCTCTGGGTCCTCACACTGAGAATGGTCCCTCCAAGGTCCCCATTGGCCATCACTGCCACAATGGCGAAGGACAAAGCCTGTAGCCACTGTAAAAAACAAGGGAGGGGGTCAGAGGCACAGAGAAAGAGAGAGAGAAACAAAGACAAGAGTACTGTTATCAACCCCATTTTACAGATGAGGAAGTTGAGGCATAAAGAGGTTAAATAAATTGCTCTAGGCCACATAGCTGGTTAGGAGAGGAAGATCAAGACGCCCAAAGACAGACTCAGGAAAAGGAAAAGGAAAAGGAGAGAAAATAAGAACCCAGGGGCTCTCAGAGAGATACAGAGACAGAGCTTGGTCAGGCAGAAGGAGACACCCAGCCGGACAGAAAGGAGCAGGAGATCAAGCGTAGGCGAGATTTGGGTGAGTGGTGTCTGGGGCAGGGTTAGGATCTATTTTTGTCGGGCGGTGCGGGATCCAGGGGGCACCTCACCGTGGCTGTGCCAGGGCAGGTACCAGGGGCAGGACGCACGGGCGGTGACGTTGGGTGCAGCGTAGTCCCAGCAGACGTACATATCGAAGGACCCGTTACAGGCGAGGCCTGGGGTGGGCGTGGGGGCCAGGCGTCGGGTGGACCGGCTGCACCCAGCGCAAGGCTTCTCCGCCTTCCACGAGCAAGCTCTGCCCTACCCCCGCCTGCCCGGAGCGGCCCGCCACGGCCCCTCCCACCAGGCCCCAGGCCCCGCCCCCTCGCGGGCCAACTTTAGGCTCCACCCACCGGATTCAGCCCCGCCCCAACCCCCGCCCACTTCAAGTTGCTTCTCAGGCGGCTCCCTTTCATATGAGCTACGCCCGAGTCTCTCCAAGCACTGAGGTCTAGATGCTTCCCGCCGAGGCCAAGCATCACCCAGGCCTCTGCGACCCAACCCACCTCGACCCCAGCCTTCCTTCAGGCCCCGCCCCCCAGTCCTAGCCCCGCCTCAAGCGCCCGCCTCTCAGCCCTAGTCCTCCCCCTGCCCTCAGTTCCCGCCTCCAGTCACACCTGCTGGGGGGTCCACGGCCTCCAGTGTCTCCTGGCACTCTCTACGGTACCGTTCCCAGCGCTGGTACAGCTCCCCCGCCGTCTGCCCCACAGAGCCTGTCTATGGAAAGAGAGGAGGGAGGACCCCCCCCCCCCACGACCGACCCCTCCTCCCAGGCAGCGCGGTTCGTGTGGGCCAAAAACACCCTGCGGGGACTTGAAGAGGCTGCCCTGTTTTGTCCGGGAGTCTTGGGTGGCTTAGAAACCTCTTCTAAGTCTTCGGGGGTGCCTAGACCGGGAAGTTGGGGGTGGGGGTGGGGGCAGGGCTGAAAACCGCCAGGAAAACTAGGGGAAAGAGTGGCTGGAAATCATCAGGGGAACTTGAGGGGGAAACAACTTGAATCTGGACAGGCGGGGCAGCCTTAAAACTCTCTCTGCAGTGGGGGAAGACTTAAAACCGTCCCCAGACCGCCCTCCCAGGCTTGAACTCCTGTGGCTCCTCGGGTCCTCACCTCCGCGCTCCGGAGCAGCGGCCCCCACGACCAGAGTAGCGGTAGAAGCAGCTGCCAAGGCGGACCGTTCGGCATCGTGAGGACGGTGGGGCATGGGGGGAGAGGGGGACCAAGGGTCTGATCACGTAGGGGCAGTCGGGCCTGCAGGGTCAGGGGGTAGAGTCAGGAGCCTCCGCCCTCCCCTCCGGCCCCAGCGCCATCGGCTCTGGGAATCATACTTGCAGACTGGGAGGCAGCGCCCCCCACTCCGCTCCCACGAGTGACGACGGAAGGGGTGGGGGCGAGGGGGCGAGGCCGAGATCCGACACGTGATCCCCAGGCCCGCCCCCAAGTGTTGCTGGGGCAGCGGCTGTGGAAGGGGGGTGTTTGCTGAGGGCGCGGTTGCCTTAGAGCTGCTTCGACAGGGCGGAAGCGCTAATGTCACCCGGAGTCTAGACCTAGAGACTCTGGGAAACCTGGGGACTGCCTCGGAGAAGAGGTCACAGAAATCGTCAGGCACGGGGCTTGAAAGGACCCTCGGAGTTCCCACTCTCCCAGCCCACAGGGTTTTCAAATGACAGATGGGGACTCGACCTTATAGAACTTGCCCGATCCGGAGAAAGCCGAGTGGATGGAACAACCCTCTCCCTAGGGACTAGAGAGGAGTCAGAGCCTGGGCTTAGGTCTGCGGGGACCCAGATGCCTGGAAATGCGTCTGACCCCGATACCTGGCACATTAGCACCATGTAGAGAAAGGGGGGCGGGCAGGGGAAGATATCAGACAGACGGAGCCCGAGAAATGGATGAAACAGAAATACAGAGACTGAGCGGAATGCGACACACAGCAAGAGACCAGAGAGCAAACGACAGAAAAAGACAAAAATGTGGGCAAGGAGACAAAGAGGGGAGAGAGACATGGAGAGAGACACAGAGAATGGGTCAAGGAGAGATAAAGGTTCAGCGATAGGCTGAACAGAGATTGGGAGACCTGGAGACGGAGATACCCAGAGACAGAGAGGAGGATAGAGACTGTGGGCACGGAGAGACAAAGACAGCAAGGCATGGGTTAAGAAACAGAGAAAGAGGGACCCAGAGACTTGAGCGGGACATGGGAGCAGGGGAACCGGCTGGGGTTGGGGGAGCCCTCACCTGTCCCCAGATCTGCTCTTGGTCACTCACTCCGGGGCGCTGTGGCTGCCTCTGCTGCTGCCTCCACTGCCTCACCAGGGCTCTGGAGGAGGTGACAGCCTGGGGTGGTGGGAGAGGGCGGGGCCGGAGAGTAGGAGGGGGGAGCTCTGGAGAGACCCAGAGCAGGGGGCCAGTGGCCAGTGGCGTGTGAGTATCAAAGTCGCTCAGAGTCACGTGCAACAGCAGCCAGGGAGCCGGGGTCACAGTCTGTCACGCTGTCCCACCCATCGCACCCAGCCGTCACACACAACCGCAGTCACGCAGCCACACACGGTGTCACACGAGGTCCCATCCACTGAGCCATGGAGAGGCACAGCATGGTCACACGCTGTGGCTCCCTGAACACTTTTCCGCCGGTCATTTACGGCTGTGCAATCCAGGGTCACCCTCAGAGAACCAAGGTCTTTTCCCCCCAGGTATGACAGTCATCCGCGGCGATATAGTCACGTGCACCCCAAGTGCAGACCCTTCCACTCACCTAGCAACACAGTCACGTCTTCGCGAAGCCCCGGGGATACCGTGTCAGTCACACGCACTGTCACACAATCACTAGGTCACGTCACAGACACCTTCTGTCTCTCCAACTGGCCTGTGGCAACTTGCGGACCCGGCCAGGGCCTTGCGGTCATCGCTGGGTCCCCAGTGTCACTCAGCACAGGTTCGGGCATACAGCAGAGGCTCCAAGAATGACTGTCGGTGACATAAAGCCACCGTGATGTGGCTCTTCACCCTGTCACATCATCCTTTAATGCCACGACCTACAGGTCACACAACCATACCCACCGATGCTCTTACAGTTCACTTAAGTCACCAGGGTCCACAGCCACATCCTGAGGACACACATTCCCCGGTTGTCACTGAGGCACACACTCTCACGGCTGCTGCCACATGGCCACACTGTCACCCTCACGTGGTCACCCCCAGCGCCGTGGTGGTACAGGCACAGGACTCTGCATGGCACCCTCACCCGCACTCACCAGTCCCAGGCGGTCACATGCACGTCATGCGCCATGATGCCACCATCACACCGTCACGCAAAGCCACACAGACGCACCGAGGGTCACCGGCCATCGTCCCACGATCACACACAAACCCACAGGGTCTCGTGGTCCCCATCACCACAGAATCACACACCTTGGCATGGTCTCCGCTTCCAGTCTCTTCCTTTGCCTAAAAACGTCTGTACGGGACTGGGGGGAAGCCTTAGAAACCGAGTCCCAGTTCCCAAGGTGCAAATCCCTCATTAGTACAAACTGCGACACACTTCGTGCACGTTAGTCAACTAGTAACATTCAGGAGCACACACTCCCCCCCCCCCCGACCTATTAGATAAGTGGGGCAGAGGTGAGTCTCCCCACTTTGCAGAGGAGAAACTGAGGCCCAGAGGCCCCAGCAGGGGCAGGGAGTAGGGGGAGGCCAGGTCCAGCACCAGGGGCTGGAAGGAGACAAGTCTGGGAGAAGGGGTGACCGGGAGGGGTCCTGGCTCTCTGGCCTCCAGCTGTGGCCTCCTTGCTCTCTGCCCCACATTCCTGGCGCCCTCTGGGTCCTGGGAAAGGCTCGGTTGGCGGGGTGGAGAGGGAGAGGGGTCTGAGATAGCCCAGCACCTCAGGGAGAGGCTGGGGGTGGGAGGGCGTTTCTCCTGGGCCCCAAGAGAGCCTGGGGGGGGGTGCCCAGCTAGAGCTGGGAAGGTAGTGGGGAGGCTGGAAAGGGGGAGGGGAGAGACCGGAGAAGAGGGGGGAGCAGTGGAGTGGAATTTAGGTGGTGAGAGAGACAGGAAAAGAAACCAAGGGCCCAGAGAGACCAGAGACAGACAGACAGGAAGAGATGGAGACAAGGAGACCAAGAGAGACAGGGACAGAGAGAGAAAGAGACAAACATAGAGAAAAGTACACAGGGAGACAAGGAGGGAGAGACAGAGGCAATGAGGGGGCGGTACAGAGGAGTGGGTGGAAGAGGGAGAGAGAACATGCAGAAACTGAGCGATGGCCACTTTGAGAGGAAGACGGGGGAGGGTGGAGGGAGAGAGGGCCTGAAAAATGGGCCGTGAGGAGAGGTGACCAGCCAGGACGCTGCTGTGGCTTTGGAGCTTCTCATCAGCCTTCAGAATCTGGAGGTCCCCTGCGGGGGAACCGGTCACAACCCAGCACAGGGTGCACAGGAGGGGCGGTGCCTGGGACCCTGCCTGGCCCTCTGCTCTCCCCACCCCCAAACCCTCCTGGGTTCTGGGGAGGGGGCAGCAGGGCCACATACACACACACACACACACACACACACACACACACACACACTCTGATTCCCACACCTCTGGTCTCTCCGTGTGTGTGTGTGTGTGTGTGTGTGTGAATCTCTCCCTCTCCCATCTTTAACCTCTCCCCTTTCTCTTCCCTGAGTCTCATCTCCTCTCAGCTCTTAGGGTGTCCGTCTCTCTGTTCCTCTCTCTCCATTGCCTCAGGTCCTGGGTCTCTGTGCCTGTCATCGCCCCACCCCCAACAAGGAGCAGGCGGTGCCCCCCAAAGGAGGCAGTCAGGCGAGGTGGGGTCATGAGGAAGAAGCTGGAAGGTCTGTGCCTTCCCCGCTGGGGCTGTAGCCAAGCAGAGCCTGTGGGGAGCAGGCAGGGGCCCGGCGTGCCAGCAGATGGTACAGGAGAAATGAGGCAGAGAGAGATGGGGACAGGGGGCACCCTGTGGGGACTGAGGTCAGAAATGGGAGGCTGAGATGGCCCCCCTGAGATTCAGGACTGCAGAGAGATGAGGCCTGAAAGACAGACAGACACACACACACACACACACACACACACACACACACACACAGGATCCAGAGAAAGCAGGAACGCAGGGGCAGAAAGGGACAGCGATCCAGAGACAGGGGCCTAAAGAGACAAACACAAACATGGGATCCCAGAGACAGACAGAGTCAAAGCCCCAAAGACAGACCAAGATACAGAGACGTGAAACCCAGAGAGAGCTAGAGCCACGGAGAAGCATAGAGCTGGGGACCCAGAGAGAGACAGTAAAGGACAGAGCAAGAGATCCACAGAGATGAGGCCTGAGAGACAGAGACCCACAGACAGGTATCCAGAGACAGAGATGAAGAGACGGTTCAGAAAGAGAAACGTTGAAAAGGCAGACAGGCTGGGGGGAAACTCTCAGACACAATCAGACAGAGATGAGGCAGAGATGCCCAGCGCCCCTCGCCCTCTTCCGGGAGGGGGTGCTCCCCCCACCCTGCAGCCCCGTCTCCATAGCGACCTCCCCAGATCCTGAGGACAAATATTGTCCTGGCTAGAAGCGGCGGCGGGGCTGTATTGACATAATCTCCTGCTGGTGGGGTGGGGGGGCTCCAGGGGCCCAAGGGGCCAGGGTGGGGGCAGGAGAGCAGAGGGGCTCTCAGCCGGCCCCACAGATAGCTCCAACGTCCCCCCACCTCCAAAGCAAGGTGTAAACCTCCCCACCTTGGGAAAACACACTGAGAGATTCAAACCTGTAGCCCTGGCTGCCCCCTGGTGGTGGCGGGCCAGCCCTGAAGCCCCTTTCCTGGTGTCCAGGAGAGCCGGCTGGCCTGGGCATTTTCCTCCAGGTTTCTAGTAGCTCCCCCTAGACCCGGTTCTGATCCAGGGCACCCCGGTCGCAACCCTCTTCTTTCCATCTGCACGTCTTCCCATAGGACAGCCAGGCAGCCAGAGTGATCATGCTAAAGCAAGAACTGCCCCTGTCCTTCTCCAGCTCAGAACCTGCCATGGCTCCCCAGTGCCCTCAGAAGGAAGCCCGGCCTCCTTCTCCCTGGCCTCCAAGGCCCTTGCTGACCTCTTCAGCCCTTTTTCCGAGATGTCCCAGCTCTTCAGACTCTTCCCGGGCCCTTGACCTTTGTTCTAGCAGTATTCTCTGCCTCAAGTGCCTCCACTCAAATATTGTCCAGTATCCCAAGCCCACCTCAAAGTTAGCTCATTTATGTGCTCATCCATCCATCCATCCATCCATTCATCCATCCATTCAACAAATAACTACTTCCTCTCCCAGACTGTGAGCTCTGTGAGGACAGGACTGGGGCTATCTCAGTCACCCCAGTTGGGGCTATCTCAGTCGCTTGTGGGTCCCCAGCATCGCCCAACACTGGTTTGGCACGGAGCAGGCTTCTGTTCATTTTACTGGGTACTTTCAATGTATCAGGCCCCGGGCTTGGCAATGCTAGGGGTCCCGGGGCCCTGCCCCCTTGGAACTCCCAGCCCCGGCATAGACCCAAATAGGGAGACAGACTAACAGAAGGCGAGGTAGGAAGAGAAACACAAAGAAAGAAGAAGGAATCAGAAAGACAGAGGTCACTGCAGTAGCAGTAATAATAATTATAATAAGAACAGTAGGTAACCAGGCATTGGTCATTTCACACACATGCCATCTCATTTAATCCTCGGAACAGACCTGCAGCAGAGGTATTCCCATCTCCATTTTCCCGATGAAGAAACTGAGGCTCAGAGAAGGGAGGTAACTTGCTCAAGGTCACACAGCTCATCAGCGATGGATCAACAACCCATTTCCAGACAGAGACACAGAGGGAGACAGAGAGAAGAGAGAAGAGTGGCGAAGGAAGCCTGGAGGCAGAGAGAAAAGACAAAGGCACGCCGAAAGCCCTGCCCCCTCAGTCCTGGCAGAGCCCTCTCCTCCCCACTCCTGTCTTCCAGGCCTTTGACATCTCCCTGCCAAAGCACTTGGAATAAAACTAGTTCCATGAGTTGTACCCAAAAGCCACCTTGCTGAGCACTTGACAGGCCTGAGCTCACTGAACCTGTTTTTTTCCCCTGGGACTTGGGTGCTGGAATGACTCCCGGTTTTGCAGAGAAGCAAAAGCTATTTGGCCAAGGTCACTGCGCTCACATGGATCCCGACCCGACCCCTCGAGGGCTTATCTCTGTGTGTCACTCTCCGCCCCCACCCCCCCTCACCCCCCAGCGCATAACCTACCAGGCTAAATTCCTCTGCCCGTGGCTCCTCTCCCCTCCCCCAACACATGGAGCTTGCGGGATCTGAACTCTGGGCCCCCACTAGTGTCCCTCTGGGGGCAGTCCATATCAGCCTGAAGCCTGTGTGGAGTTCTGTACTAGGAGTCTGACTTGCCCTCTCTCAGCGTCTGAGCTCACGGAGGCAGAGGGTGGAGAAGTGGGAGTTGGGGAGGCAGGATATGTGGGTTCCTGCTTTGTTTCGATCAATAACACAACTAGCTGTGACCACACGATGATAATGGCTCACATCTACTTTGGTCATCGCTTTGAACCCATTATTGATCTTGGTGCCTTACACAGTGGGTGTTCGCTGGGAAAGGAATAGGAGTTGCCATCATTTACGTGAGCCTACGTGTGTCAGGCACTGTACTCGTGTGTAATCTACATCTGTGACTCATGGAGGATACAGTACCAAACTGCAAACATCTTCCCACAGCCTTCTAGGCCCTGGAGTATCTGTGGGCCCATCTCCTCCCTGACCTCATCTACCCTCCACTCTCCTCTCCCTCTGTGGCCCCAGCCCTACCAGGCTTCTTCTTGTTGCCCCAGGAACATGCCAAACTCATACCTACCTCTGGACCTTTGCACCTACTGCTGCCTCTGCTCGGAAAGCTTTCCCCCCCAACTTCGTGCATAATTCCTTCCTTGTCATTCACAGCTCAGCTCAAATGTTACCTCCTCAGAGAGACCTACCCTGGCCCCACTCTCCCTGAATTAGCTTCACCCTCTTATCCTTGATCACATCACTCCTTATCTCTGTAATACAAGGTTCTGAAATTATCTTAGCCTGTTTCTTCATCTGGGAAATGGTGGTGAAAATAGGGCTGGCGGTGAAGATAACTGAGTGTTTGGCATGTAGTAAGGGCTTCATAAATGTTAGCTATTATTACTTATTTGTTGTGCGCGTGGTGGCTTACTTCCTCCATCAACCTGCAAGATCCATCAAGATCCCCTCCCCCCTTTATTTATGAATGTTTATTTTTACTTTTTTAGTTTATTTATTTTTGAGAGCGAGAGAGAGCGAGAGAGAGGGCGAGAGAGAGAGAGCACGAGTGGGGCAGAGAGAGAGAGGGAGAGAGAGAATCCCAAGCAGGCTCTGTGCCATCAGCTCAGAGGGTGACAGGGGGACCTCGATCTCACAAAACCCAAGATCGTGACCTGGGCCCACATCAAGAGTCAAGACGCTTAACCAACTGAGCCACCTAGGCGCCCCTGTTCCCCCCTTTGCTAAATCAAAAGCCATTTTTGAATGAATGAGAGAGGCACGATATGACCGCCCACTTTCCAGATGTGGACATTGAGGCTCAGGGTCACAAGCAGAAACTGGTGGAGTCAGGATTTAAACCCAGGTCCATCTGATTCCAAAGCCCAGTGCTTTCAGGATAAGCCTGTGTGTCCTGAGGTAGGTCTCTGCCCGCTTTGGGTTCGCTTCTTCCTATAAAACGTGGTCTAGGTGCTGACCCTCAGTGGGGACTGGGGGAAGGTGGTCCACCATTCTTTAAATCCATTGTCAGGTTTTCTACCCTCCCCTCCTCCCCCAACATCAGAGCCAGGACGGACTGACACCGCCAGGGTTCCCCGAGTCACAGCTGGGCCTATGTCAAAACCCGGACTGGATTATTTAGTTGTGGGAGCTGAGGGCTGTAGGGGGGGGAACTAAGGGGACCCTCCTCTCCCCTATAAGAAAGAGGAAGGAAGTGTTGGGGAGGGATATCAGACTTGGGGGGGAGGAGTCTAAACCCCGGGGCGGAGCTAATCCTATAAGAAGGCGGGGCCGAGGGCTCTGAGCGAAGTACTGTAGCTCTCGGAGGCTTTGGGGGCGGTGTCAAAGGCTCTTGGGGCAGGAATAGAACTTCAGCTCCCGCGGGATTCTGGGGGTGGAGCTAAGAGCTTGGGGGCGGGCCTACATCTAATAAACAAGGACTCTAAGAATAAGAGTTCGAGGGCGGAGCTGGTGGATATCTGGGCATATTTGAGGCTCTAGGGTCAGGCCCTGGTCTTGCGAGGGGGCTTTTGGGAAATTCAGCGAAAGATTAAGGAGAAGGTTTTGGGGTTATGGGAGTGTCTTCCTCCACCCTATCTTCCTCTCACAGCCCGGGGCTGAGCTTTAGGCTGAAAAGCAGCGAAAGCCCTGCCCCTTCCAATCCTTCTGCATCCCTATTGGCTGAGGGGCCTGCGCGACAGCCTCTCATTGGTCCTGAACTGGCCAGGAGGGGGTCTAGAGAGAATGCGCGCAGACTGTGGGCGGGACCAGACGGTACCTAGGGGGATATAGGCTCAACCAATCCCGGTCCAAGGATTGTGTCCAAGAGGGGGGGGGCCTGGCAGGGGGTGTCCCGACCCCCCTTTCTTGGCATCCTGGGGGATGACCCCGGTGCCAGGCCCGGCGCCGGCCGCCTGATGCCGGGCGGGCCGAGCCGGGGATGCTGGAACGAAGGGCGTTGCTATGGCAACGGGAGGCAGGGCCTGGAGGGGGGGACCGGGCCCAGGCTGGGGCCGGGGGGGCCGGCGGTGGCTGTGGCGGGGCGATGGCGGAGCGCGGCCCGGCCTTCTGCGGCCTCTACGACACGTCCTCGCTGCTTCAATACTGCAACGGTGAGACCCCTCCTCAGTTCCGACCCTGGCTCCGCCCAGGGCTGGACCCATTTCCTCCTGCCCCAACCTCCTCCTTCCAAGTCCCCATCCTGGCCCTTTGCTGAAGATCTTCCTCTCTCCCCCCAGGTGGACCCTGACCCCAGAGCAAGGTTCCTGATCCCCAAAACCCTGATCCCAGTCCCCCACCCGCTTCGACCCTCCCCTTCTCCCGAGGTGGCTGGATGGAGAGAAGGGGGCAGAACCTTCAGGAGCCTGGGGTCGAAGGGGGTAGGCCTGAAGGTCTGGAACTCTACCCTATCCCCTCTCAATCCTCTGGGACCCTCCCCCTTCTCTCTGGCAGAGGGACTGACAGATTAGGGGGAGGTGGGATTTGGTGTTGGCTTGTGGGCAGTGTGTGGGACCAGGCAGGATAACCAGAGGATTCAGCCTCCACTCTACCTGCAAATCCTCAGCCCCCACCACTCCCACTCACTGGGACTCACCCCTCCTTCCTAGACACCCCTTCCTCCTTCCAGAAAGGCCACTGTGTCAGGCCCAGATGAGGGGGAGCAGGAGGCAGAGGGGAGGGGAGAAGGGGAGGAGTGGGAAACCAGAGCTGGTCTCTGGGCAAAAGGGCTGGGGGAGTGCTCAGAAAGGAGTAGAGGACTTGAGTTTGGGGTGGAGGGACGGGGCGAGGCCTCAAGACTGGACCTAGGTGAATGCTATCCATTTCTCTCAGCGCCCCCCCCCCCCAGAGGAGACTCTTCCAGTTTGTGGGCTCACTCCCCCGGTCACACTGGAGTTGGCAGAGGACCTGAATGTTTGTTTTGTCCTCCTCTGCCCCTCTAAGAGGCAGGATGCCTCAGCCTGGCTGTTCTGCTGCCGGAAGGCTGTGTGTCATGAACAAATAACTTCCTCTCTCTGGGCCTCAATCCCCTTTCTCCTCCCCTCCTCCTAAAACGGGTGGGATCCCACCATTACTAGAGTTGCCTGGAACAGTAGGTCCCATAAGAATAGTTCATTGTATTCTGGCTTTAGTGAGCCTCTACCATGAGCCAGTGATCTGCTAAGTGCTTTGCCTGTCACACGCAAGCTCACTATAACGTTATAATTTGTCTCTCTCTCTCTTTGGGGGAGGTGGGGGTGGGTAGAATCTGTAAAGGTGGGTAGGAGGGGGCCTGGCACAACTAGGTGATTGGGCCCTCCCGCCCCTCATTTATTGACCGTGTGACCTTTAGCGAGTCTCCGCGCGCCTCCCCAACCTCCGTTCTCAGTTTCCTCCGGTGGAAAACGGGATACCGGCAGGACCCCGAGATTCCCTCTTCTTACGAGTTCTCAGTCCTGACAGCTCCCTTCCTCCGACTTCGGGAGGCCCCCACCTTCCTCTGCAGGTCCGGGCACCGGACCATAGTGGCGCTGGGTGGGGGGCAGGGCGGGCGAGGCCGGGCTGGCGATTGGGCCGCTAGGGGGTGGGGGGGGGGGGAGGGAGGGGAGGGACCGACGGCTGCACTGCGGAGCCCGGCGGGCGGGCGGGGCGGCCTTCCGACTCGGGATGGCAGGTGCGACCTCCACGCCCCGTCCCTGTTAATGACACCGCCTTTACTTCCACCCGGCTGGGAGCCAGGCCTCCCTCAGTTGTGGCCAGCAATGAGTCTGGGTAGGAGTGGTCTGGGAGGGAGAGGGGAAAGGGATGCCTCAGTCATCCGCTCTTCCCACTTCGGGGAAATGGGCTAGGTGTGTGTTTGGGGGGTGATGGAGGAGTTATTTGCCCGTACCATGGGCTGGAGAAGAGAGGGAGAGCCTACTCTGGGGCGTGGGGTACAGAAGCGAAATTAAAAAAAAAAAAAAAAAAAGAGGAACAGGAGAGAGGGTCCGGCTAGAGTTTGGCAGCCGGATCCCCGCCCGCATCTCCCAGTGGGTCTCCCGGGTCTGAGATGCGCTGCCTGCAACCCCCAAGTCTACCGCCAGGGGCCGCAGAAACTCTGTCCTTGCAAGTGACTCTCTGGGGTCGAACCCCACCGTGAGGAGACAAGGGGAAGGGGAGGGACCAGGCATCACCTTTTAGCTGGGGAAGTCTTAAGAAACAGAAAGGGAACTTTAGTCCCAGGGATAAAATATGGATATTCGTCAGAGAGTATCGGGGATCAATTCTAGAACGTTGGTGTCACCAGGAATTAGTTGGTGTCGTTTAAAAAAAATACTGATATCACTCATAGATATTTAGCATCTTAGTCATAGAATCTTCAAACCAGAGCTGAGAGGCTCCTGACTCGGAGCATCTTAGAAAATAGGAGAGTAAGGGACTTCCCTAAGGTCACATCTCCAGGGCGGGCAGAGGAGTGTGGGGGCAAAGGACTGAGAGCGTTGGGGATTTCCTTCCCCCTCGTAACCCTCTTCCTGGCCCATCTCTGAGCGTCCCGGCCGCAGGTTGAGGGAGAGGAAGGGGGAGTGGCTGGCCTCGCCTTAACTCGGGAAGGGGGGAGAGGGGTGGGGGTGGGGGGCGGACCCCTCCGGCCCTGGAGCTCCGGAGTGGTCTCCACAGCCAGCGCTAACCCTTCCTTCCAGATGACAATCTGTCGGGCACGAGCGGCATGGAGGTGGACGACCGCGTGTCGGCGCTGGAGCAGCGGCTGCAGCTGCAGGAAGACGAGCTGGCGGTCCTAAAGGCGGCGCTGGCTGACGCGCTGCGTCGCCTGAGGGCGTGCGAAGAGCAGGGCGCTGCGCTGCGCGCGAGGGGCACCCCCAAGGGCCGGGCGCCTCCACGCTTAGGCACCACGGCCTCAGGTATCTTTGCTAGACTGGAGGGATGAGACGGGGAGACGTCGGGACCCGGACCTCGCACTCACTACTTCTGTCCCGGAACCCCGTCCTCCAGTGTGTCAGCTCTTGAAAGGCCTTCCCACCAGGACCCCCCTCAATGGCGCGGGACCCCCGAGGCGCGTGGGCGGCTATGCCACCTCTCCATCCTCCCCCAAGAAGGAGGCGACCTCTGGGCGCAGGTAAGGCACGGAAGCCTGGATCTCTAGCCTCCTCCAAGACCATATGGGAGACAGAGGCTGTTTATACGGCGAGGGATGGGCTCGTGGGCCCGAACTCCAGCAATGGCAAGTGCCAGGAGGTTCTCGCCCTCCTCTTACACTGGCCTGCTAACCTCACAGGCTCCGCCCTAACAATGCGCTCTCTCTTCGTAGTGCCCGCCGCTACTTGTCACCAGAGCGCCTGGCTTCGGTGCGCCGCGAGGACCCCCGCAGCCGCACCACATCTTCTAGCAGCAATTGCAGCGCCAAAAAGGAAGGGTAGGTGTCTGGGGTGGGGGTCCTGTCACAGAGGGTGAGGCCAGGACGCCAGTTTGGTTTGGAAGAGGGGATGCGGAACTTCGGGTGATGCCCCAGGCCACGAGGTGGTACCGTAGAGCGAGGTCATCTAGTTCAGAATGCGGGGACAGTGCCGAGGCTTGGAGGGACCAGTCTTAAGAGAGCGCGGGCGAAGAGGAAGGCCCGCAAGGGCTCTGCCAGCATTGGGGGGTGTGGCCAAGCCTTAAGGGGCTGGACTAGAACTTCGGGGAAGTGAATGGTTAGGGTCTTTTGGGTGGAGCCAGAGTGGAAATTGAGGGAGGAGCCAGGCATGTGGGCGTGGCCATTAAGTAAAAGAGTCCCTGTTGTGTCTCAGGGGTGGGGCCAGGGCAGAAGCTTCAAGGGAATTTCTGCAGGGAATAGGGGAATTGGGGGGGGGGGGCATGCTTGGAATTGGAGGGCATGACCAGAGTGTTAGCTTGGGTAGAATCAGAACCTGGGGTGGGGGTCACTGGGCTCGATACCGGCTGGTGGCTTGTCAGAGACGGGGCGGGGCGACAGGGGGCGTGGTCAAATACCAGGAGGCGGGGCCAACCTAGAGGCCTTGAGCAGTCTCAACTCAGGGACTGGATTTCTGTAAAGTGGTCGTAGTCAGAATGCCTGGCGGGACCCGAGGCGCGGAGAGGGTCGGGGAGGGGCAGTCAATTATCAGGAGAGGTGTCAACTCTGGGGACGGATCGGAAGGGGGAGGTGGGTGTGGTCAGAATGTGGGGCGTGGTCAATTCTCTGGAGGCTGGACCACCCTGAAGCCCAGGGCAGAGTAAAAACCTAAGGATAGAGTCTAGATGCAGTGGGCTTGGGGGCTAAACTAAGGCAGGAACTGGGTCAAAAACCACACATTTCAACCCCACTCAAATAATAGCAAACACGTCCATGACGCTATGTACTAGGCACTACTCCAGGCACTTGACATGAATTAACCAATATAATCCTCGCAATCACCCCGCGAGGTGGGTACTCTTATTACCCCCATTTTTAAAAGGAGGAAACCGAGGCAGAGGTCGGGCAATTTGTCCACACTGCTTAGCAAGTGGCAGGGCTGGGGTTTGATCTCAGGCAGACACGCCCCCTAGTCCTGTTCTCAAACAACACTCTCCCCCACCCCCACCCCCCCCCAAAAGAGCCTGGTATCAGGACCCCACGGCCCGGGATCTGAGACCCAGAATGACCGGCCGGCTCCCGGGGTCGGCCGCGGAGGGCGGGGCAGGGCGCGGCGGCGCGGGCGCCTCCCAGGGCCGGAAGCGGCGGAGCCCGTCCCGGCTCCACCCCCGGCCCCGAAGCTCCGCCAGCCGCCGCCATGAGTAGCTTTGGAGCTGGGTGAGACCCTCTTGCAGACCCCCTCCTCCCTGCACTCCCGGGGCCTGGATCCGGGGCTCCCCCCACCCTCGCCAGGGACCCAGGTCCGCGACTATCACCCCTTTCCGCCGGCGAAGGGAATGTGGAGACACGCCCCTTCCCTTAAACCTTCTCGGCTTCCCTTGCTGCTTGAAGTTTGGGGCACCGTGGGACTGGGGGTGGGGAGCTCTGGGAGAGCGGTGTTGATTAAGAGGGAGGGGTCCCTGGTGACTCCCGTCTTCCAGGATCGCGTCCCTGCCACTTCGTGCTGTGTGATCTTTGGCGATCACTGCCTCTCTGGGCCTGTGTCTTAGGCTCTGCAAGATCAACCGAGCAAAGCACACGGCCTGCAGAGAGGCAGCGCTCCGCTTCTTACTCGGCCCCCATTATTCCTCAGAGACCTCCGGGCAGCGGTGGGGTAGGGGAGTGGTTTCTCCCCTTTTCAGACCCGTCTGCTAATTAGGGCGCTTTTTCTTCCCCTTTCCTGACAGCAAAACCAAAGAAGTTATCTTCAGCATGGGTGAGTGGGGAGAGGGGGAGGAGCTTGGTTGGGGATTGCTGGAGGTCAGGAGACGTGGCTATTTGAGCCTTTGCCTCTCTGGCCTCAGTTTCCCCATGCGTTAAAAAAAATTTTTTTTATATCTTTATTTTTGAGAGAGAGAGCACAAGCGGGGGGATAGGCAGAGAGAGAAGGAGACATAGAATCTGAAGCAGGCAACAGGCTCTGAGCTGTCAGCACAGCGCCTGCCTCTGGGTTCGAACTCGTGAACCAGGAGATCATGACCTGAGCTGAAGTCCGACGCTTAACGGACTGAGCCACCCTGGTGCCCCTCCATGCATTTTTGATGTTGTTGTTGAGTGAAGCCTGAAGGGGAGAGGGAATTGGGGTGTGGGCTGGTGGCGGCGCCTGACCTCTGGGGGTGTCCTGGCAGAGGAGGGCTCCGTGAAAATGTTCCTGAGGGGGCGCCCTGTGCCAATGCTGATTCCCACCGAGCTGGCGCCCACCTACAGCCTCGACGCGCGCTCTGAGCTGCCTTCCAGCCGGCTCAAGCTGGACTGGGTGTATCCTTTTGCTGTAATCCCTTCCTCCCTGCCCGTCATCCCCCAGTCTGGAAGAGACCAACACCCTTCTGGTAGGGGACTTCAGCGGGAGAGAGGGTCTTTGCACTGAATCACACTCGCAGGCCCCTGTGGCCTGAGGGGTCAGGATGACCCTGGGGTCAGGACAGTGCCGAGGAAAGCAGGTTAGTTGAAATGACCTTTTTACGATGCACTAAAATAGCAGATGTTTGCTGAGTGCCTTCCATATGTCAGATTCTCCTCTACAGTCCCGCCCTGGTCACTTGGGGCTCACCTTCTAAAGGAGAAGAGAGAGATGATAACAGAAGCCTGTGATTAAATAAACACGGTGATTCCAGCTAAGTAATAAATGCTGGGAACACAGGAACCTAAAGTCATGTGGGAAGAGTCACTGTGTTTCTCTGAGGAGGGGGCATTTGAGCTGTGAGTTGAACAGTTGGGAGCCAGCATAGGAAGAGCTAGAAGGAGAATGTTCCAGACAGAGGGCATGGCAGGTATGAGGGCTCTGTGGCCGGAGCGACTTAGGTGTATCTGAGAAACAGAAGAAGTTGGAAATGGTTAGGGGCCCCGTCTTTGGAGCCTGGCAGACCTGGCTGGTCTGTGTGATCCTGGACAAATCACCTCGCCTCTCTGTGCCTCAGCCGCGTCCTCTGAAGAATGGGTTTCAGGATTTCAGATTCATAGTGCCGGGAAAGGAGGTATAAAGGTGCTGAGCTCATGACGTGTGCCCCATAAACAGGAACTGATCAAAGAATAACTGCTCATTATTGAGGACTTAGATGCCAGGCACCATTCTAAATGGTTTTATGTGTAAATACGGTGAATGATAACAATCCTCCTCTTTTGTAGCATTGAGAGTGTATTTGTACAACCTGTGGCCTCCTAGAGCCCTCTGACGCCTGCAGCTTGGCAATTGCTGCCTTCACTGTCTGGATGACAAAGCTGAGTCCAAAGGAAAGGACTGAGCCTTGTCCTCGGGAGTCAGACCAGTTCTGGGGCAAGAACTCTTGCCTCCGTGGCCCACGCTTTTTCCAGATCAGCAGCCTAGGGACCCAGGCCCCGTCCTCTTCTTTCAGCCTTGATTTCCGCTCTAGTGGAGGCAGGGATGTTGGAGCCCAGAGTCTTTTCGAGAGAGCCGGAAACATCTATGAGAATCAAAGCACACTAAGCTGTTGTGCCAAGCTGGGTCCGCTGAGACTGCAAAACTCAGTGTGGGCCTCGGATGCCCCATCTCTGAAATGACTGCAGGGCGGGACAATTTCTGTGGGGTCGAGACCCATATGGCAGCATTCATTCAGATATTTTCTGAACATCTAGGGCCACGAGCTGGGCACCCAGGGGTCATCATGACAGCCTGCCTTCCTAGGGCCCCTAGTCGAGTGTGGGGACAGACTCTTTGATAGTGATAACCCACAGTGAGCAGGGCTGGGATGGGGGAACCCAGAAGGGCAACTGCCCCAGCCCTGGGGGTCACGGAGGGCTTCCCAGAGGAGGAGTTATAGGAGTGAATGAAACAGCCCAGTCTTGGCCACCTGGGAGCACACAGCCTCATTGGGAAATAGTGACAGTTAACAAATTAACCAGGTAATTATTATTTTTTTTTTTAATTTTTTTTTTAACGTTTATTTATTTTTGAGACAGAGAGAGACAGAGCATGAATGGGGGAGGGTCAGAGAGAGGGAGACACAGAATCTGAAACAGGCTCCAGGCTCTGAGCGGTCAGCACAGAGCCCGACGCGGGGCTTGAACTCACAGAGTGTGAGATCGTGACCTGAGCCGAAGTCGGCCGCTTAACCGACTGAGCCACCCAGGCGCCCCAAACCAGGTAATTATTAAGTGACATGAGGCCGGTGGAGGAGGTGAGCATGAGGGCCGCTCTGAGGAGGTGACCAGGTAGAATGTACTAGGCAGAGGGAAAGGCTAGTGCCAAGGCCTGGACTAAAGATCTTGGCATTTTGAGGAACTCCAAGATCAGCACAGGAGGGCAGAAGCCCTACTGGGGCCAGGAAGAGGCCAGGCAGGCCAGTGGGAGGAGCCACAGAAAGTTCTGAACAGGGGAGGGGTCAGCCATTCCTTCATCAGATACTGAATCCCTATGTCTGTTCAGTCCCAGGCACTGGACTCCAGGGATAGAGCAGTGAACAAAATGGACAAAGATCCCTGCCCTCCCGGAGCAGATACTCTAGTTGGGGAGACAGTTAAGCTGTGTTATACCAAGTTAAACCGTGTGGGGTTCTAATGAGTGTATGACAGAAATATGAGCGGGGGGGGGGGGGGCAGTGAGAGTGCATGAGTTTGCAGTTTTAAGTAGAATGGGCAGGGAAGGCCTCTCTGAGATGCTGACAGTTGAGCAGGGACCTGAAGGAGGCAAGGGAGCCATGGAGAATTGAGGGGGAGGAGTACTCAGGTGAGGGGGAACAGCAGGTGCAAAGGCCCTGAGGTGAGGACAGAGAGCAGGGGGCCAGTGGGAGTGGAGCCTGACTGAGGACTGAGGAATCCGGCCCAGGTCAGGCTAGACCTCGTGCCCGGGCTTTCATAAGGATTTTGACTTTTGCTCTGAGATGGAACTCATGGGGAGGTTCTGAGCAGATGTGAGCTAACTTAGTGTTAACAGGACCCTTCTGGAGGGAAGTGGGGTTGTATTAGCGTTCTGTGACCGCTGTAACAAATCACCACAAACTCTGTGGCTTAAAACAGAACGATTTTCTCTCCCAGCCCAAAGTCAAGGTTCCAGCAGGCCCACCGCCCTCCCTCCAGAGGCTCTGGCAGAGAATTTGATCTATGTCTCCTAGCATTTGATGGCTGATGGCTGTCCTTGGGGTTCTTTGGCTTATAGCCACACCACATCACTCCAATCAACCTCTGATTTTCATGTGGGTCCTACCTACACCCCTTCGACGTTCAGTGTCTTTTCCTCTCTGTCTCTTATAAGGGTACTCGACATTGGGTTTAGGCCCCACCC